>NC_064627.1:364270912-365630934 GCF_023864275.1 Schistocerca cancellata | reverse complement strand
ATAAAACTACTTTATGCATCGCCGACGGCCTAATAGGCTTCAGTAGCAGCCGTGAAAGCTTACATTGTATGATCAAACCCACATTCAAATAAAGAGATGTTTCCCAAATGTGTACCCAGCCTACCCTTGCAGTGCCTTACTCCCTTTAACGAAGAAAGACAATGAGTGTAGGAATCATCGCAGTGACGATGCGGGCTGCCAAACGGGAAACTCCGCTGGCATAAACGAGTGTGATTAAAGGCAGATTTTTAAGCCCGAGGCCTGATAACGACAGCGGAGCTGGTCGGCTATTCACATGCTATTGTCTTCAGTACATAGGAAAAGTAGGTGAAAATCGGTGAAACTACGAGTGGGCGACAAGGTGTTGACGTCCAAGCCTCATTACACAACATGGAGCCCGGAGGCTTACCTACTCCGTAATGGGGAATAGGCGGTGATCTGTGGCAGATCGAGAGACAGAGTACAGTGCTAATGCAGGCACATGTGTTTCGGAGGACACCGTCCAGCGCGTGTTATTTAACATGGGGTTCCGCAGAAGACGGCTGTTACATGTTTCCATGTTGACCCAAGGATATTACCATTTACGATTGCAGTGTGCACTAGGTCATCGAGACTGGACAGTGGATCAACGGAACCGAGTGTCGCGTGATCAGATGACCAGCGTTTCTTGTTACACCAGACTGATGGTCATCCTTGAATAGGCCGTCATCCAGGCAATTGCCTGCTCGAAACAATCACAGCAACACTGACGATGCAGGAACCACGTGAACATTTCTGCGGACCATCTGCTATCTTTACTACCAAATCCACCAGATGTCTTTTCGATAAACACATCTGAGGTGCTATTGGGCTCTAGCTATACATCCATAAACCACAGACGCGTAACTTGGAGGAATTGAGTGCGCCATGTGTAGACATCTGATGTGACATACATTCAGAAACTCACCAGATTTGTCGAATCAGTGCTAAATATAATCGCTGCTGTATTGCCCTCCAAAGGTGCACCAGGAACGTATGTGAACTATGACCTGCTCGTAATGCCCAACGGGCAGCCCGCTATATTACGAGCTTGGAATATGCACCAGACCACGGTGGATTGATGACCGTGTACTGGCCATCCTGGGTGAGATTTTCAGGTGATTTTCCAAGAGTGTTGTGCTAAATGCTGCGCTGGTCCACTTTCTTTCCGTCTCAGACAATGCGATGCACAAACACCTCGGAACAAAATGTTCACAATTCACAGACAGGTGGTGAACACGACTTTCCACTGTTGGAGACAGATGGCGATAAGACCCATAAAACAGTGTTTAAGCTCTGTGGTAAATCTTTCATAAAAGCTAGGACCAAAATTAAATTTTATAAAAGCTATTTTACAAATTGTCAAAGATGTTACAGAACGTCAGTTACAAAAGATGTTTGGCAAAGAATTGTTTCAGTGTATTACGGGTCTCTGGCTGGTATTACTATCAAATGTTTTTGACAAAGATCTTTTACTCGCCGCAGAAAGGGGTGTTAGATTAACATCAAATATTTCGTCCTAGTTTCTTCAGAATAGGGGGGCATATAGTAAAAGAAGAACAACATGGTATCAACTGAGAAACTGCTGTTTTTGTTACTGTCAGTTCCATATCTGGAAAATACTGAAAAGAAGTAGAGACAGGATGGTAGGACCTCTTTTGAGACATCGGGGAATAACTCACACGGTACAGAGGGAGCTGCAGAGGGTAAAACTGTAGAGGAATACAGAAACTGGGCCATGATCCAGCAAATAATTCAGGATGTCGGTTGCAAGTGTCACTGTGAGATAAAGAGGACGGCACAGGGGAGGAATTAGTGGCGGGCCGCATCAAACAAGAGTGAAGACTGATGACTCAAAACAGGTTTCATAGTTCCCAACCACTAAACATGGTATCGATTTTTCCAAGATGAATACGAAATGTATTTAATCTAGCATCCTTCCTCTTGTTAATCTTACATAATAATTAAATGTGAGTGCATTGTAGTGCATACAGTTCACGGTAGCCGAGTCATAGTCGTATCATCTAACGTGAGAAATGAATTGTGACCTGATTTTTTTAAGTTCTAAAAGAACAGATTATGAGTATTTCGTGTGCTTGCCATGTACTTTCTGATGCCTTACGCCGATTGTAGTTCGTTTCGTGAATTTTTTTATGGATTTCAGACTCTGTAATAGGTTAAAAATTAGGCACGATTTTTATATTCTTTGACATTAGCTGCTATTTGTTCCTATACAATGCTCTTTGGCCTTGGCCTTGCTTCTGTGCCCTGCTTGTACGTATGTAATTTCTCTTTCGTAGTTGCAACATTTAGTTCCTTAGGATGTCCGCCTACGACTTTTTCTTCTTTATGTACATACTTTAAAGTACAGCCAACACATGTGCCGTTATACTTAGCACCAAACTTAATTCTCATTTACTCTCAGCTACTACTGCTGCAACACCAATGAACTGAGTTTATCTAATTTTCTGTCTTTGACAAACAACAACTTTTTTTTAATTACCTTTTCAGTGACCAAAGAAACATATGTGGCGACCATGAAGTTGCCTTACATCTTTCCTGGATTTGACTTCTTATACAAATCTCTCAGTGTAGAGTAATCTAATTTGCTTTGAAGAATTAGATTGGATTTGTAGCATAAAAAAGTAAAAACATTTTTTTTCAGAATGGATTTGTAGCATAAAAAAGTAAAAACATTTTTTTTTCATCCCAGATCATAAAACGACTTTCCATATTTTTAGCGCCACAATAAGCTCCGAATTACGACCTTTGCGTTTTGAATATCCTTCTCCACTCCATATATACAATACACAATGGTTTCAGATTATGTTTAAATACTCCAGCCTCTTGTCAGTAAACAGAGGACGCTCTTCATCTTTCATCAAATGTAAGTCGAGGCGCTAAACCTGATCATATAAATTTGACGAAAGGCAACATTTGATAAAAGTTCGCTAGGTCAAATACGAGAGCTGTTCAATAAAGAATGATCATTTTCTTTCTTTTTTTTTTTTTTGACCACATGCCTGTACTCATCCTCATAATTTTAATGGTCCTTCTCAAAGTAGTTTCCCATTAATGCGATGCACTTGTCCCAGAGTTTCTGCCAGTCTTAAAATACATGCTGGAAATCATTTCCTGATAGGTCCTTCAAAATCGCCTCCGCAGCCTTCACCACTGCTTCTGATGATTGATAATGCCTACCACGAAGGCGTTTCTTCATGTTAGGTAATTTAAAAAAGTCACGTGGGACTAAATTCGGACTATAGGTAGTTTGAGGGATGCACTTCACGTTGATTTTTGCAAGATATTCAGCAACAACATTGACAATATGAGGCCGCGCATTATAGTGGTGCAGCATCCAGCCTGCTTCACGGAAATGTGGTCTTTTGCATCTGATATGGACTTGCAATGATTTCAGGACATCGCTGTAGTATTGTCCAGTTATTGATGTGTGTGCAGGTACAACATGCTGATAAACCATTCCATGAATATCAAAGAATGAGATGACCATAACTTTCTCAGCAGAAGTAACCACTTTTTTTTTGGGGGGGGGGGGGCGGGAGTTGATGATGAAGCAGATTTCCACACTGAGCTTTACTGTTTGCTCTTAGGATCAAAATGATGTAACCTAGTTTCAAAAGCAGAGATTACATTTGAAAGAAACTCCGGATCTTCCTCTAACATCATTTTAATGTCCTTTTGTTCGGGAATCAACAGTCTTGGAACCCATCGCTCACAAACACGTGTCATGTGTAATTTTTCTGTCACCAACGTGTGGATGGCACCCAATGAAATGTTCAGTATTTCAGAAAGTGATCTTAAGGTAATTTGTCGATCCTCTCTCACAATGACGGCAGCAGTGCTGATGTCTTCTTCCGTAAGAGCAACAACTGGAGCACCGGGTTCAACTTCCTTTGAAATTGATTGTCTACCCTCTTGAAACATTTTAAACCACCTTCGAGCTGTGTTGTCGGGAAGAACATACTCTCCATAGGGCTCCTGTAACATTGTATAGGCGTCTGATGAAGATACGTTGAGACGAAAGCAAAATTTCAAAACCGCATATTGTTTCTCGCCTGTTACCTCCATTGCAGCCGTAGTCGATACTGAACATGTCTGACCTTGCCTGCCCCTCACAGGCGGGAACCAGCAGTTCCAACAATGAAACTACTACGGCGTGTTTGTTACATATTAAGCTAAAAGAATATCATAATATTCAATTTTAGCGCTAGAAATTATGACAATAAAGAAATTATGACCATTCTTTAATGAACAGTCTTCGTATATTCGAGAAAGTGACTTCATCAAAAAAATTTGATTGTATAATAGCTATGTAAGCCAGAGCGCTGGTCAGGTTGCGAAGTGCCATTAGTATGTGTGGCTCGGACGTCAGTCACACGGCTCGCGCCCTCAGGAAGAGAGTCTGTTTAATCACATTGCCCCTGGGACCAGACCCCACCGGCTACCGCTGCTTCCTTTGCCGGCCGCCGCTATCTGCCGGCCGCCATCTCCACGATGCAGACTTGGGAAGAGCTGCTTCAGCTCTCCGCCATTCACCTCAAGGTGCCGCAAGTAGGAAACCCACCGAACTGGTCAGTGGTTTCCTTTTAACAACCAAAGGTGACCAGGGAATCGCCGCTGCTTTTGTGACTGTCCCGTGTGACCACTGTAGTATTACCGCGAAAGAGGTCCGTTGAATTCCCCGGAAAGCGGGAAGTGCCAGTCTGAAACTGCCGACACTGTGTCATTTTGTATCGCTTTATAACATCCGGTCATAAAGGAGTGCAAGTACAGCAACTGCCAGAACGTAAGTATAAACACCCATAGCGCTTCAACTACGATTCACTTTAGACGTCAACGGAACGAGAGGCGACGTCACCGTCAAACAGTGGTGTGTTAACACTAGATGGAACGTTAAAACTACGTCGTTTCCTTTGCCCAGTACCGAACGGTGGGAATGAGGTTATGAGATATAACCCGTGACACAAAAGTTCCGAACATTATATCAGAATTAAGAAACTAGGACTGGCAAAGTTTGCTGTTGGTCAAAGCCAATTTAATATTGTATGACCTTGATTAAATTTCTTCGACAAACTAATGAGAAGTGAAGCAACATATACAGGGTGAGGCAGCTAAGATACCACGATACCATGATACCACGATACCACGAACACAGAGCACAAGACTAAGGTGAACCACATCAGGAACGAATACGCGTGGTGGATTAACGAACATGGCTGGTTCACCATCCAGCCTGAGTGTGGTTTATAGACGCTTTCCCACGATCATTTAGGTTGGGCTGGTCCCAGTTTCTGACACAGAAAATACCACACACAAACAGTTAAAACACGAGAACGTAGGCTTTCGCGGCCGGTGTCATAGTGATTAAAATTCTTCTGGATATTATGCCACGTCATTGATAAATACTAACAATAATAATAAACTAAAACCGACATATCGGCCGAATTGCAACGGCCTTCCTCAGGGGACGACTCCCCGCGGCATAATACCCAGAAGAATTTTAATCACTAGTTAAAATACGATCACACACAGAACAAATTTACACAGATGTAATCCCGTTTGCTTCCAAGGCTAGTGTCACTTTGAATAAAATAATATTGGGCTCCAGGTCGTGTCATTATAAAACACTAAAGAAACTAAATTGTCGACGTTCCGACCGACCTGCTGCGGTCTTGTTCAGGGCGGTCAACTGCTAACTTAAATAAAATAAATTTGTCAAAATTTGTATACAGCGGAGCCCATCCTAAACGGAGTAAACGCTAACGAAAAGAAGTGTATGTGAACCGTATTTCCGTCTTTGGCTTACCATCCTCTACTCGAAATGTGCGTGAACTTGGTAATTTCCCTTCCCTTCTCGTCTCTCCCATACTCAACACTTTCGGACTATGTACGCTTCCCGCATAATTGGCACAAGCGACCCTGTCGTTTCATTCCTTGTCATTATCCTCAGTATTCTACCGTGCTTTCGCCAACGTATCCTGCAGATCGTACGTACTCTCCATGCCCTGCCCCACTGAAAATTTAACCATTTTCATATGCATCATCTACTATTTCTCGAACGATGTCGTTGTTAATCAGTAGTTACTGACGTTACGGATAGAATCATATTTTGCACAACGTTGGTTAGCACAGGACTAATCATCAAACATCACTGCCAAAATAAATATACATGATTGAAGAATAGAGAGACAGATGTTCCTGTTGTACATCAAGACATTTTTTCGGTGAGTCCAACTGCTTCAGAGAAATTTCTTGTTGCGATTGTAGATTAGTTAATTACTGGTCTGGGGTAGGCTTCCATTGTGTCGGAAATTAGAGGTCTGTCATTATAAACTCATCATCCAGTTCATCTTTAACAAGGGATGCTAGGATTCACACACATTTTCGTTACACAAACAGTGACTTGTCTCTTACGATGAAATTCCTCCTCAATTTGGTCATTTCCTCTAGGAAGGTTATCTGTTAAGAAATCAGCACTTAATTCTGCTTCAAGGAAAGATGAGAACTCGTTTCAAACGAAAAGTTACTTCATTACTTCTTTGTAATTATTTTCAACAAAAATTAAGATCCAAATAAGGATAGAAGCTGCAATTCCAAAAGGGTTCGTTCAGTGTTGGGCAGTTGCGTTGGATAGACAATAAAAATCATCACCATTCACCATCAATCGGCTGAATGTACAGCATTCATTTTCTCAACCAGAGAATACCAAAAACTGCCAATAACAGACTCTGATGGCAAGAAACGTACTGTAAAAATTGTTTATACAAGTAAAAGTTTGAAAGAGGATAATCCTTAATTTTCAATAAAATCAAACCGGGAGTTCCGAATTGATTCAGAACTCATGCCTCCACCATATAGGTTGTAACGAACGGCCGAGCATCCCGCAGGCAATTGTGAACTGTGCAATGCGTTTTTTCTTAATCCGTCAAATCTATTTTTCAGTCAATTTCTGCCCACACACTGTGTGATCATTGACTGGTGACCAGCGCTTCCATCTGATACACTACAGACCAAGTACCTTACCGCCTGTTGTGGACAGCACTTTACATATCTATGAGAAAGGTCGGATCCTCGAATGTGAAGAACAAGTGCGTCCGTGTCACTATAGCTGCTGAGCTGGTTAGGACATCGAGATCGTAACAAGCCACAAGTACTTATTAATGTTTCATTTTGATGCCATAACCGGTTTCGAGCTACGATGTCCATCTTCAGTAAGCTAATATTTTTAGTTATATAGGTTTTTTAACCAACAGCGTGTCGTTTGCTTCCACAATAACTTCCAATATATGGCGATGTGTTTTGCTCTAGTCCATTTGATGTTCCAGGCCGATGTTGTTGAATTCCACATTGTACACATGTTATAAATAAATAACTGTGGCACCCTTCATAATGTTCTTAATGTTAGTTTTGAGCATCATACGTGTGATAAACACATCATGTATGATAGCGGCGTTTCTCTGTACGATCTCTGGACTGTTTGTGATGTGCGGGTTTTTGTGGCATCTAAGGATGAAACTGTATGCTTACGACAAACCTCGGTGTTCTTTCTGCTGGAATGTACACTGAGGTGACAAATGTGGGATAAATGGTTAAAATGGCTCTGAGCACTATGGGACTTAACTTCTGAGGTCCTCAGTCCCCTAGAACTTAGAACTACTTAAACCTAATCTAAGGACGTCACACGCATCCACGCCCGATTCAGGATTCGAACCTGCGACCGTAGCGGTCGCGCGGTTCCACACTGTAGCGACTAGAACCGCTAGGCCACTCCGGCCGCTAAATGTGAGATAACGGTGTGCACATATACAAATGGTGGTTGTATCACGTCCACAAAGTACAAAAGGACGGTTAATTCGTCGAGCTGTCATCTGCACTCAGCTGATGCATGCTAATCGGTGTACGACGTGATTACGGCTTCACGACGGGAAATAACAGACATTGAAGGCGGAATAGCAGCTGGAGCTAGACACATGGGATATTCGATTTCGAAAATCGTTACTGAGTTCTATATTCCGAGATCTACAGTGACATGAGTGTGCAAAGAATGCCAAAATTTAGGCATACCTCTCACCACGGACGACGCAATTGCTGACGGCCTTCAATTAACGACCGACAGCAGACGCTTTGCGTAGAGTTGTCAGTGCTAACAGACAAGCAGCAAAACGGCTGAAATCAAAGTGGGACGTACGACGAACTTATCCGTTAGGACATTGCGACGAAATCCAGCGTTAACGAGCTATGGCAGCAGACGAGCGACGTGAGTGCCTCTCCTAACAGCACGACATCGCCTGCAGCTCATCTCCTGGGCTCGTGACCATATCGGTTGGAACCTAGACTACTGGAAACCGTTGCCTGGTCAGATGAGTCCCAATTTCAGTTGGTAAGAGTTGATGGTAGGTTTCGAGTGCGGTGGAGACCCCACGAAGCCATTGACTTAAGCTGTCAACACGGCACTGGACAAGCTGGTGGCAGCTCCAGGATGGTGTGGGCTTTATAGACATGGAATGGACTATTTCTTCTGGATGTTCGGTTGCTTGGACACCATTGGCAGCCATTCGTGGACGTAATGGTCCCAAACAATCATGGAATTTTTATGGATAACAATGGCCATGTCACTGGGCCACAGCTGTTCTCTATTGGTTTTAAGAACAATTTGGACAATTCGAATGAACGATTTGGCCACCCATTGTGCATAATCGAGAGGTCAGTTTGTGCCGGCAACATTTTCGCAATGAAGTGCATCTCTACAGACAACATGGCACAGTATTTCTTCAGGTGTCCTCCAACGACTTGTTCAGTCCACGCCAAGTCGAACTGGTGCACTACGCAGGGCAAAAGAAGGTTCACCACGATTTTAGGAGGTATCCCATGCCTTTTGTCACCTCAGTGTGTAAAGTTAGACAAAGTTAGTCCCCACCAATGTTCCGCTGTCCATACTGCCGTTTCTTTGACAGACTCTCCTCGCAGAGTAACACTGTAAACAGCGCAGCGTGTTGGTGCCCACGACCACGGCATACAGCTGCAGTGGGCGGCGGGCCGGCAGGTGAGGCCCGGCTCAGCGCCGTGGCGACGCCGCGCAGCTCGGCTAATTACGCGCTATTAGCGAGCGGGCCCGGTAAGAAGCGTCCCGCCCAGCGGATGGAGCAGAAAAACTCGCCCACCGCCTCCAGCGATGGCAATCGCCACAGTTGTGTCAGCCGACAGATGTTGCTGCCCGCACAGCAAACAAGCGGGCGCAACGGAAGACTCACCACTTGCTTAGTCACAGAAACACTGGTGGTTCTGCGTCCGGTAGCCGTCATCCCACTGTGGCAGGCAACGGTCTCACTGACTATTTCGAACGAGAGACAATAACTACAGCTACGCTCCACATGGAACCAAGAAACAGATCTAGTAGACCAACTGCGTTATTTCATTGTTCACATACTAAACGATCACCAATAAAACTACGACTTTTATCCGGATATCATTAGTTTCCTGGTCTAATTATTGCAGTGTTAAAAAACAACTGGACCGCCTTATTTGTAGACATCACTTAGAAACTGCGCGGAATGTTAAATGGCCGGCCGTGGTGGTGTAGCGGTTCTAGGCGCTCAGTCCGGAACCGCGCGACTGCTACGGTCGCAGGTTCGAATCCTGCCTCGGGCATGGATGTGTGTGATGTCCTTAGGTTAGTTAGGTTTAAGTAGTTCTAAGTTCTAGGGGACTGATGACCACAGATGTTAAGTCCCATAGTGCTCAGAGCCATTTGAACCATTTGAACCATTTGAATGTTAAATGTTTCTCCATGTTCTCCAGGAACATAAACGCAATGGCATGAGCTATATGCTGAACAGATAATGACGAGTAGCATTATATTCGAATGCAACTGTTGCAGACTATACTACTTCCGACCAACTGTTGTATTCCCACCTTTCGCCTGATGTCTGTACTTAATAAACACTCTGCAAGTGCTTAGCGGAGGAACATGTAACATTAATCTTCCGACAACAAGTGTATCACTAGTGGCTATATGGACCACCGACTTGAATCCGTTAGATTTTTATTTTGTGGAGACATTTGAAATCGTAGTTGATAATGTCGATGAATCCCAAGAACGAATTTTGGATGGTTGTCAATACATTCGAAACACGCCTGGGCGTTTTGAATGTGTAGGGGCACTGAAGAAGAGACGGTCGCTATGTGGAACATTCGTCGTAATATGTTTATCTTCAGGTGCATACCTGCAGTTCTGGATCCTCTAGGACTCTGTTTTGAGGTGTTTATGTACTCAGTCGTACCCCGTCATAACGGGGAAATCTTTGATCTCCGGATCTATATTTATTGGGATTATTTTCTTGTTTCACTGTCCTCTAGGTGCTCCTTTCGTTTACACATATGCGGGGAAACTAATAGACATAGTATTTTCTAAAAACAGGAATCGGTATACAGAAGGTCTAGCAGTGTTGATTGAACCAGGGGAAGGGCTACAATTTACGCTAGAGGCGGGAATAAAAGCGGAGAAGAAAGGATCGAATGAGGACGAATGTAGGCAAGTTCACAGTGATGAAACACAACAAACACGAACTTGCCATCGAAATATCATTGGAAAGAAAGACAATGGAACAATTACAATATTTTAGGATATAATAAGAACGATAAAACTGTTGGCTGGGTCATATACTGGGAAAAAACGGTTCAAATGGCTCTGAGCACTATGGGACTTAACATCTATGGTCATCAGTCCCCTAGAACTTAGAACTACTTAAATCTAACTAATCTAAGGACATCACACAACACCCAGTCATCACGAGGCAGAGAAAATCCCTGACCCCGCTGGGAATCGAATCCGGGAACCCGGGCGTGGGAAGCGAGAACGCTACCGCACGACCACGAGCTGCGGACATATAGTGGGAAGATTTTGCCCGCAAACAACAGTTATTCACGGAAAGAATGCATGAAAGAGAGACAAAGAGGAAGAAGACGAACTGGAATGCTGGATGGCATTAACAGTGGACGAAGTTACCAACAAATTAGGACACACACAGGACAGAGGAGAGCAGAGAGCGTCGAATCGTTGTCTGTCATGAGCCAATTACTCGAGTATCGAAGAAAGAAGGATAACTTACAAGAAACTATAAATACGACGGCGGGTTGTTGGTTGTCTCTCGATAGCTCAGTAGTAAAAACGCTGCACGCAGTGCACGCTTCCGCTTTCGAATCGTGGTCCAACAAGTAGTTTTAACCCTCCTAATACCGAATATTTTTTGTTACACTGGGGTACCACTTGGGTCTCTATTTTTTGTTACACTGAGCTCCACTGGGGTCTGTATTGATCTCACAAGAATCTATTCTTTATTAAGGAAAATTTTAATAGCTGTGGAATATAATCACATTCGTTATATTCACTTCGCTTTCTAAAACTTGGCAGTAGTGGAATGAACGTGAATGAAAATGCAAAATTATTTCCAACTATTTATTTCACTAAAAGATACAAAAGATTCTGATGAAACTGCAAACATTTTTGATCAGTTTCTGAAGTGACAATTATGAGACATTGGATTTAAGGCAAGAAATTGCCGATTAGTTTTTACACGTAGAACATCCACATTTTGAACACTTATGGGTGTGTTTTCTGTCCACAGATTCTTCACAAAATGGACACCGTCCTCGTTTTTCGTCTATGGTGTTCTTAAAAGTACAGGAGAACTAACATTTGTCTGGTTTTCTGCCAGTGCGTTGCTTTCTTAGTTCTATGAGGAATGGCCAGCCTGACGCACGATGCAGCCATATTACAAATGCATTCAGTGCACTCATATCAATCATGTTATAAAATAATATCATTGGTCCGCCTTCTGCTCATTCTCTTTGTTGTGTATGTTATGACCAGTCTCTCCATTGTATCTACTCCTGACTTGTTTTATTATAAAACAGAACCATTATTAACTTGGATTCTTCACGATGAACGCATTGTATTACGCAAAATTACAACTTCACCCTTTTTTGGACAATACGAAGCTGTGGTTACATGCTCATGGAATCCAAAAATGGATGAATATTTGAATGAATGTGTGACTCAACATTTGATCGATATTTCTCTGATAGGAGCCACCTTGTCAGATGCACGACTTCGGTGTCTCGCATCTGCGCCGTCAGATCGGATGCATATGGAATTTTGGGTAAAACGATTTCCTTCACTAAAATGGGTCTGCCATCCTCTTTATTCCACAGATGCGTAATTGCTTCATTATTGGTCTTGCAAGCACCTGCTAAGATCAAGACATCGATGAAGCACTTCAGTTCAGCCTCATCTATTGGTGTCTACCTACTGCCGTAAACAAGACCTCCCTCTTTGTTGGTCCACTTCAGTATTTCGTGGACTAGGTTATTCCTACAATACAACTGAAAAGATGATTCTGTGAAGTCCACATTTTTTAATGCGAATTTTGTTGGGCCTGGCTTTACTTGTATTGTGTTGTGTCTTTCCTCTCTTCCAGAAGGTCTTCTCAACTTATGTTTCAGCCACATTTCTTTTGTTGATCTAGAGCTAGGGGACTGATGTTAAGTCTCATGGTGCTTGGAACCATTCGAAACATTTTGAACCTAGAGCAAAGAGATAAAAAGTAGGCCTTATATCTTGGCACTAGATCCTATCGCACGTATATAGTAACTTAAAATACTATAGGTACTTACCTATAAATGTCCGAAGTACGTATCAGTTTCTTTACAGGCTGGACGTCTGATTTAAGAATATTTAATTCTCTCTATTTCTCCATCACTACATGATACATCAGAATCTGTATGACTGGTATCACTGTTTGATGCTCCAGAGGATTATGTTGCAGTAATATTTCGAGCTCTTCCTTTCCGGAAAGGTGACGAGCCATTTTCAACTAAATGCAACAGACACAGAACTAGTCTCCAAAAGCTTGCAACAAACAACAGAGGATGTATGAAGTCACTTCAGCAATTGCACTTTCCAGCACTATCTTCAAGAATGTAACAAAGCAAATAAAGCAACAATTATAGATTATATAACAACACTGATGTATCATAAAACCCCAAGAGAGAAGTGCGGTCGAGTATGACACCAGTGGTGTTCAGTGGTTCTCTCATGATTTTCTGCAAAACTAAATACGTTTATAAAGGTTTATTAATGCATTATGAAAGTATTATTTATTTCATGAAAATTTTGAGGAATATAGAACGGGGTTTATTTCAAGAGAAAATTACACTCGGGGTCACTGCAGACCCCACGGTGTTAGGTGGATTAATCTACCAGCACGTTCCAAAACAGCGTACACTCCGCTGCAGAGTGACATACTCATTTTGATGACAACTTTATGCTGCAGAACACGTGGCAGTTATATATATCGGTCCAGCACTCTGGTATACGCCCAACTCCCGAGCTAGCGTTCCTTTCGTCCTACGACGAACCGCGCATATATTATCTTCTACGGCAGTGGCGGTGAGTAGTTCGTACTGTGTTCTTTGCACCTGCGTGTGTGTTATTCAGATTCAGTTATTTACTTTAGAAGTACGTACGTCACCCCGCAGGCCAGACTTTCAGCACCAATGAACGAGGTGTTCGATTAGTTAACAAGTTTTCATTCACGTTGGTCAGCGGCGAGAGAATTTGCATACGGAAATGCGTCGAGCGGACAAGAGAGCAATAAGCCGTGACTGGCCGGCATTAACGGCACGGCGCCAGGGAACGTGATATAAATTCATGGGGCGGCCGACAGATAGCATCTGCACACTTTTAGCCTAATGAGACTCGGACAGGTGGCGCGGCTGCCCCGTGAAGCTGCGACGCCAATTAATGAGCTCTTAATTATTGTACGCCTTCGCGTATTTCTCTTAGCCGGTTATTACCTGCCTATAACGTCCGGAGCCGTCCGGTCTCAAATCCCCCCCCCCCCCCCCCCCAACCACAAACCGGCGTCCAGCTTTTCCAGTCTTTCCGGCTAAAAATGAAAAATTGACTAATGACCGGCGTCAGGCGTTTCCCTCCCGGCGCTACGACACAATGCGGATTTACAGAAAAATGAAGCGAAAAAATACACATTAAATTAACTGCCGAAGATATTGCCTGTCAATTTATGAGTCGGATACAATTAGCGTCCGCAGTTAATAGGGAAACAATGTCGTGGAGCTTTATAATGTAATGGAAGATGCTATCGCCTCTAACAGGTCGTAACTGTATACACAGGCGCAAACTGGTCGCACAGCGGTGTCCCTAGAAGATTAATTACGATATAGTTGAGCTACTTGGAGCGGCTCTACTGCCTACTGAATATCGAATACGTTTAACGGGCTGCGATACGGACTGTAGCCCTTACTTTGAGGGGCGTTCTAAGTAACACAATACATTTTTTTCTGAAAGCAGATTAGTTTTGTTCAGTACACCACATTATTCCTCACTCTTTCGGTTACAAACCCCTAGTTTTCAATACGACGCCCTCACGACACCCTTCTGCTGGGGCCTAGTATATTGTTCGACACCGGACTGTGTAGACGCTCATTTCTCGTGTAATGCTTCAAATACAATGAAGAGCCAAAGAAATTGGAACATACGCCTAATATCGTGTACGGCCACCGCAAGCACGCAGAAGTGCCGCGAAACGACGTGGCTTGGACTCGACTAATATCTGAACTAGCGCTGGAGGAAAGTGACACCATGAATCCTGCTAGGCTGTCCATAAATCAGTAAGAATACGAGGGGATGGAGATCTCTTTTGAACAGCACGTTGCAAAGCATCCTAGATAAGCTCAGTAATGTTCATGTCTGGGGAGTTTAGTGTCGAGCGGAAGTGTTTAAACTCAGAAGAGTGTTCTTTGAGCCACTCTGTAGCAATTCTAGAAGTGTGGGGTGTCGCATTTTCCTGCTGGAATTTCCCAAGTCCGTTGAAATGCACAATAGACATGAATGGATGCAGGTGATTAGACAGGATGCTTACGTATGTGTCACCTGTTAGACTCGTATTTAGACTTATCAGGGGTCCCATATCACTCCAACTGCAAATGCTCCACACCACAGCTTGAACAGTATGCAGGGTCCATGAATTCTTGAGATTGTCTCCATGCCCACATACCTCCATTCGCTAGACACAATTTGAAACGAAAGTCGTCCGACCAGCAACATGTTTCCAGTCATCAACAGTCCAATATCGGTGTTGACGGGCCCAAGCGAGTGGTAAAGCTTTGTGTCGTACAGTCATTAACGGTACAGTACTGGGCCTTCGGATCCGAAAGCCCATACCGATAACGTTTTGTTGAATGGTTCGCACGCTGACGCTTGTTCATGGCCCAGCATTGAAATCTACAGTGATCTGCAGAAGGGTTGGGCGATCTGAACGATTCTTATCAGTCGTCGTTGGTCGCACTCTTTCGGGATCTTATTCCGGCCTCAGCGCCCGGCGGATAAGTGTCGAGGTTTGATGTGACGGCCAGCCTGTGGATAGTTTTTAAGGCGGTTTTCCATGTATCTCGGCGAATGTGGCCTGGTTCCCCTTATTCCGCCGCAGTTACACTGTGTCGGCGATTGCTGCGGGATCACCGTTTCCACGTACGCCTACACCGTAATTATTCTACCACGCAAACAATTGGCGTTACACTCGTCTGTTATGAGACGTTCGGGGGGGGGGGGGGGGGGGGGCGATGTCCACCGGGGGCCGAACTGCTGAAGCCTACGGCAGGACGAAGCCTCTCCGTCGTTTCTAGGTCCCTGATTTTATACATACAATACATATATACGCTGCATTTGTTTGTTTACAACTGTACAACTGTGTTTTCATGTTTACTTCGCATAAACCAATTTCGAGAAAATGCATGTGTACAGGAAATTCAAACAATATGAAAAGGCTCAGTCTTGGAACCCCATACATCAGATCCATCAGTAGCATATGAAAATCATCCCAGATTGCTTATCGACACTTTGCAAACTGCACATGGTTTTCAACATGGTCGCATACCTCCTACATGACATCATGTCGCAGCTATGTTATGATTTACTGTTTCACCTTGAGATAAGAATCCAAAATGCACAATTCCACTAAAGTCGAAAAAAAACTGCCAGCATCACTTTGACATTAGACTGAGACTGGGGCGTGGGAATTGTGATGACTGAACTTTTGTCTCAATGTCATATCCGTAAATCCAGTTTTCGACTCCCATTATAATCCTTTACATGAACGTTTCATCGTCATTTTCTTGTTCAAGGAGTTCACAGCGAACTAGCACTCAATTTTCTTTCTGTTATTCTGTCATAAATGAGGAACAAATTTTGTTGCAACTCCACACGTGTTCAGCTTTACCGTCACAATTTCGTGGATTGAAATGCTAACCTCTTTTGCACTTTTTGTGACAGTGAGAGGCGATTTGCAGCCATCGGTCGTTATTTTTCTGAACATTTGGAGTCATCACTTGAGGTGGAGCGCCTTCCTGGTCGAGGAACATCTTCAATTGACTGACAACCACTTACGAATCATAAAATATTTTCGAAACTGCGTACGATCCAGAGGTTCATATCCCTATGCTTGTTCCAAAAACTGAAACATTTCTGGCCAAGGTTTTCTTCGTTTCATGCAAAATTTTACGTTGCATCGTCGCTCCAGAAAATCGCAGATTTCAAAAATAGCCACTAACACTTAAACAACTTACACTCAAATAACAATATCACGAAAACTGAACGAGATATCAACACACCAAAGGCCCGTGTTTACAAATGAGGTAATGCGCAAGGCAGTCATACCAGCCGTGTATTACAAAACATACGGTCCAGTCGCATTAAAGTGACAGTCGCTTATGTTCGACATCAGCGTGCAACAACCACTGACAGACGGCAGCTGGCAGCACTAGCAGCGGAGAGTATATAAAGCGTGTCGGGAGGGGGGGGGGGGGGACACGGACAACAGTTCATTCATGGCCGTAGAGCGTAGTGAGGAACCCGGGCTGCTTATCTGACGACCACTGGCTTTCGGGAGAAATCTGGAAGCATTTCTGAAACGATTAAATTTGTATGTTCGCAATTCGTGGTTAAAGTATACCGTGCGTGGCAAAATGGCGCTATACAAAACAGGCACCGAGGCAACTGTCGTGTACCACGGGCCATAGACGAGAGGGATGAACAATAGCTGCAGATATGTGTACGGGCGAATAGGTGTGCAACTGTTGAGCAATTGCATGCCCAGATGAACGAAGGGCTACCAACAGCGTCTCCATAAGGACCGTTCCACGAACGTTGCTGCTTATGGGCCTCCGCATATCGATCGGGATGTTCGCACCAGCGCAGCTGGCCACAGGATTGGAGTCAGCATGTTTCCACATGCCTGTCGGTATCTTTCAGAACAGCAGCGACTGTCTTCTGCAGGTTCTGGTTATTCAGACTTTAGACAGGAGATCACATTAATGTGACTGACTGTGTATTTCCACTGGCGCGTAATACAAAATGTTCTTTAAAATTTTCTGAACAGATCTCGCATGCAAATAAAGGCATCACAAATAGTCACAGGTTTGCATCACTCACGGGTGAGCATCGCAGAAAGTCTGAAAAATCTGAATTGGTAGGCTGCTAAAAATAGACACCAAATATTCCGCAAAAGTCTGCTTACGAAGTTCCAAGAACTCTGTTAAGTGAGTACTTTATGAATACGGTAGAGGAGTCTGCGTGTCGCTCACTTAGGGAACACGAAGCCAATGTTAGATTGCTTATAGCAGGCTCATAGGCACGTAAACTGTTATTCTCCCCAACCCACGCTCCACACACGAATGGAACTGGAAGAACCCCTAATGTGAGATACAATAGGAAGTACTCTTCGCCACGCATTCCACAGTGGTTTGAGAATACGGATTTAGATGTAAATTGGCCATCGCGTTAGTGACATTGGTTGCAGAGGTGAGAGGGATGTACTCTGAGAAAAGTGAAAAGGGTTTTCTACGCAGCGACCATTCGCCGCCGGGTTTTCAGCTACGGCAGGACGACAAGGCCTCGAAAGCAGAGAAGCGGCACGCCTGCCCTAGGCTTGTGATAAGGCGACGGCGATAGAATCCGCCGGCCAGCTTTGGGCCACTTGAGAAAACAGCGGCGCGCCCCGTTGAGAGCGTGCGTGGGGTGATTCCCACGCGGACCGCTTCGGCAGGTCTGGAGCCGTGACAGAGTGCAGGCGCTACTGAGAGCGGCGGGTCGCGCCGGCGCGGCGCCTCTGGGCTCTGGCTGGCGCCACCAGGGGGGTCTGCGCTCCTCCACTCTGGGGGCGGCGCGGCGCACCACAGTGGGCGCGTCTGGACCACTGCAGCTGGGAAACGTCAGACACAGCGCGGCTGCAGCCCGCAGGTCGAAATGCCCCAACGTGAGTTGGGAAGAAGGTGACGAGAACAGTGAGAACCTTGCTGAGACTGGTGGTCCTAGCGCTGTCTCAGTTTGAATTTGTGGTCACTAATCACAAACCAATTAGCGTTCTAACACTCAACTTCTGTGTACGTCGAAGTCGCACGGGCACCTCTGATATATTACCTGATCCAAAGTATCAAGACATTTAATAAGCGATATGTCCCCCTTTCATCTTTACGGCTTCTTGACCTCTGCTGGGGACACTTTCAGTCAGTTCCCCGAATGTCTGTGGAGGTGTGGCAGCCCATTGTTGCTCAAAAGCCGAAACCAGAAAATTGTTATGTTGGACGCTGGGGTTCAGCGAGACTCTGGGAAGGCGAGTCCGTTTCAGGAATGTTACTGTCTACAACCGTAGATGATGCTTTGTGACGGTGTGCACCGTCGTGTTGAAACAATCATCGTCTCTGAATTGTTTCGCTATTCTACGCAGTACGCTACACTGTGAAATGTGTTTATATTCTTCCGCATTTAGCGTTTTCTTATGCACAGAAAATGGACAACACGCTAACCTTGAACCCCCCCCCCCCACACGCACACACCTGCCGTTACACCGCCTCCTCCGTACTTCACTGTTGGTACCACACATATGGCAGATAAAATTCTGCAGGCATTCGCCAATACCGAACCTTTTCATCGGATATCGGATTGTCACAGGCTATAGCTAATTCATCACTACATATCAGTCGTTTCCAGTCACCCACTGTGCAGTGACGTCACGCTTTACACCACTCCATGCATCGATTAGGATTGACTACAGAAATGTGTGGCATAGAGGACAAACTCGACCACTGTACACTATTCCTTCTAAATCAAACTAACAGTCGTTGTGTTATCTCAACTGTTGACAGCATCTTGACGAGTGATTCCTTCCGTTTTTTTTCTTTCTTTTTTTTCCAACGACCTTCAGCAATGCTCGACGATCCCTGTCCCTCGGTATATGATGTCTACTCAGTACTCAGTGTTCATCCAGCTGTCCTTGTTCCGTCTCGTTTCCACTTGACACATTGCATTTGGGCAACTTTAAAATGGTCGAAATGTCTCTGATGTATTTGTTACTCACTTGACATCCAGTGATTAGTTCGCATTTGAAGTCACTGAGTCTTTCTGAGCTACCCTCTCTCACGTTACTGCTCGTCTACTGACATGCACATACTCACCGGCTCCTTCATACTCCTGACATCCATTAGTCAATTACGCATTATGTAGGGATGATCGGAAACTTCGCTGCTGTACCTGACTCCACGTAGCCAAAGCTCGATGCATGCACTTTCGTTATACTCTGCATTTTCAACAGGAGCTGTCAAAACAACATTCTAATGGCGGGCCTGTATCAACATTCGTGTTGTTGTTGCTTTTGTGGCCCTCAGTGCGAAAACTGGTTAGATGCAACTCTCCACGCCAGTTGATCCTGTGCAGTCCTTTTCATCTCAGCATAAACACTGCGACGTACGACCTACTTACTGTATTCGGGCTTCGGTCTCCCTCTACAGTTTTAACCTCCACGCTTCCCTCTGTCACCAAATTGACAATTCCTCCATGCCTCAGGGTGTATATATCAGCTCGTCGGCATATTTTCATTAGTAGATAGATCTAACAATATAATCTTCAAAATTCTTCTGTAGCTCCACATTTGAAAAGCTTCTATTCTCTTCTTGTCTGAACTATTTAGCGTCCTCTTCTCATTTTCGTACAAGGTACTACAGACAAATTCCTTGAGAAAAGACGTCCTAATGATTAAATTTTTATTCGATGTTAATGGGTTTCTTCTGTTCAGACAAGTTTTTCGTGCTGATGCTATTCGCCATTTTTATCCTCTCTGTTTCACCACCTACGAGTTATTTTGCTGCCCAAGCAGCACAACTCCTCTCCTACCTTCAGTATCCCATTTCCTAATTTAAACCCCTAAACATCGCCTGATTCGACTACATTCCATCACCATCGTTTTAGTTTTACTGATGTTCTTCTTACAGCCTCTTTTCAGTACACTATCCATTCCAGCCATCTGCTCTTCCAATTCTGACAATATTACAATGCCATCAGAAATTTTCCAAGTTTTTATTTCTTATTCGCGAATTTTAATTCTGTTTTTGCAAATTTCTCCTTTTTTTATAGCTTCCTCAGTCTGTAGACTGAATAGCGTCACGGATAGGCTATAACCGCGTCTAAGTCGCTTCTCAGTTACTGCTTCTCTTTCACGTCCTTCGATCTTATAACTGCAGTCTGGTTTCTCTCCAAGTTTAGAATAAAGTTGTAAATACCCTTTCACTACCTTCGGAATTCAAAGAGTGTAGCCCAGTCAACACTGTGAAAAGTTTTCCTTAAATCTGGCAACATTCGTATACTCCTATAATTACGATATATTTTCGATTATTATTCCTGTACTTCTTCAAAGTGTAGAGTGACCTGTTTGATATCCGGTCGATTATACAGGCTAGTTGGCAGGCGAGCTGGTATTAGGGCACAAGCATTTCCGATCGTGTGAAAATATCCAGCTCCGGCATCTGCCTTAAAAGCAATTTTCCGGAGAAGTTTGTGGGAACTGGGAATTAGAACAATTTTTGGTTTATTTATGTTGTCGGATCTCCCAAACAAAAATTAAAATGGTGCGTAATGCCACTTACGAAATAGCTTCGATAAAGATTACATTTCTCGTTTTGACCTGTGAGACAAATTAATCACTGCTTCTATAGTACTGATATACCATCTGATATCACTGTGAAGAGCTAGAGAACCTATCTGTGAACAGGACATCAGCGACCGATAGTGGGGATGTATGTATGTGACGCCATATTTTGCATGAAGGCAATTGTATCTGGATTCCTGGAGCTGGGTTGTGCCCGAAACGGGTCAATATAAACACGTGACCAGTTTATTTCAAGCGACCCATGTGGCACTGACATCAGAAGCGCTCTCACTAAGTGATCTTAGTTACTAAAGAAACGGGAGTGACTAGAGGTGAGGTAGTTGCTATTAGGACGGAAACAGGACGTACATGTAGGTGTTAGGGAAACCGGGAAGAAATGGATGTCACCGTCTTTAGCCCCTGCAGATGCATAAATGATTCAAATGGCTCTGAGTACTATGCGACTTAACATCTGAGATCATCAGTCCCCTAGAACTTAGAACTACTTAAAGCTAACGAACCTAAGGACATCAGACACATCCGGCTGGTCCCGGCGGAGGTTCGAGTCCTCCCTCAGGCATGGGTGTGTGTGTTTGTCCTTAGGATAATTTAGGTTAAGTAGTGTGCAAGATTAAGGACTGATGACCTTAGGAGTTAAGTCCCATAAGATTTCACACAAATTTGAACATTTTTCATCACACTCATCCATGCCCGAGGCAGGATTCGAACCTGCGACCGTAGCAGTCGCACGGATCCAGGCTGAAGCGCCCAGGACCGCTCGGCCACAACGGCCGGGAAATGCAAAAAAGCTAGGATATAAGAGAGAAGCAGAAGCCAAAATAGTGTCACTCCGTCCCAAACGGGTAATGACAGTGACTTACAACAATAATAATTATAAGTATCTATCGCATTTAACTACGAACTAATTATTAATAAGGGGGAAATACGTACAGATATCCGCGTCGGCGTATGGTTTTATCTGTAAAGTAGTTATGACTACGCCGCATCTGTACGGTTCTCTATCAGTACATCCACATGTTCATCTACATCTCCGCAAGCCACATTTTAGTGTTTCCTGTTCCAGTCACGAACGATCCATGGAAAAAAATAGAGGAAGAATGAGAGTTGGTAGACCTCCATGCGTCTCGAGTTTTACATAGGAGAATGTATTGGTTAACTGTTTTTGGAACGTACGCTATCGTAATTTTAACAGTAAACCACAACGTGTAGTACAAAGCTGCTCTTGTAGCGTTTGACACAGGAGGTTGCTGAGCATCTCCTAGACGGTTTCGCGCTTGCTAAGTGGATCTGTAGAGCGCCTTATTATTCTTCTTTGCGTCTTCTCTATCTTCTCTTATATGTTGTGTGTGGTAAGGAGCACGGACTCATGAATAATGCTGTAAGTTGGTCATCGCACCTGACGATGGCGCTATGTCTGATAGCCGAAATATTGTGCACATTGGGCTCTATGAATCGACAGTACACCGGTGGACTGTTCGAGCAACAAATACTCCGGGATCAACTGAAGAATCGCAAAATTTACGTGTTTGTCGAACATTCCGTTTCAAAAGGTTTGTGAATTACTCCTGAAAACGATCGTATCGAAGAATGAAGGACAACAGTTAATTGATCTCTCTGGGACAGACCTACCAGCGGCACGCGAGACGGTGGCGCCGCGCGCGCCAACCACCAATAAAGTCGGCTGAAGGGTGCTGGGACGCGCCCGGTCCCCCCTCGCACGTCACGAGCCTGCGCAGAGGCGGCGTCGCTTCTTCCCGGAAGACAATGGCGGCCGCGACAGCGGCATGCGCACATCAGGCCGCACACGCCGACTCCCCTCGCCAATCCCAGATCCGCCTCTCACTGCAGCCGTCGTCGTCCACAGCAGCTGGCCGCTACTCGATAGGTACAGTCGGCTGTCGTCTGTCCAACACGGCGACAACTCGATGGACTTAATTTCGCACCATTCACCTCATGCACGGATTCTTCTCATACTGAGAAATTAGAAAAAGTGACCAGTGTTTTACTTGGGAAGAACGTTCAATAGCAAGATCGCGTAAATTAGTTTGCAGTGTTGACAACTGGTTTCCACAGTTGTGACCGTCACCTTCTGCACTCCAAAATTTTTTTTATTGTAGAACGTATTCCACTGTGAATTAGTTCATCATGACATGTTGTCATTACGGTGGATAAAATGCGGCACATTATACACAGATTTCTCGAAAGTGAAACCATTTACAATTAAAAAAACACCTTGTGCACTTGGCCATATTCCCATAGCTAGCACTCCACCTTTTTGCTGTGTCGTACAGTTCGTCCTCAGGACAGGTCACCATCGACATAATTATGCATGTACACCTGTACTCCGCAAACCACTTTACGGTATGTGACGGAGGCATCTTTCTCTGTTCCATTCGCGAATTGTGCACGGGAAAGAGCGACTGACGAGAAAATGATCTCTAATTTATCTCAGTTTCTTGTCGACGTCCTTTCGCGCGACATGTGTGCGACAAAGTAATATGTTGGTTGAGTCTAATCGGATGTGTGCTCTCGGAATTTCAACAGTAACCGTCTCTGCGTTACTTTTATCCCCTCTTGTACCGTCTGCCACTGTAGTTTGTCGAGCATCTCTGTAACGCTGTCGCACTTACTAAACGATACCGTAACGAATCGTTAGAGAGGATCCCAGACTGAAGAGCAATACTCAAGAATCGATGGAACAAGAGGTTTTTTTTAGCCATTTCTTTCGTGGATGAATTACATTTACATAATGTCCTTCCAGTTAATCTCATCATGTCATATGCTTTTCGTAGAATTAGTTTTATGGTGTTATTTCTCAGCATGGTTACTCCTAGGTATTTTAAATTGTTACGATTTCCAATGACTTTCCAACAATAGCGTAATGTAACAGTAGTGCATGTCATTGCATATTTACGCGCAATATATTTTACATATTTACATACTGCGCCTACAGATCAATTACTATTCGATTACGGTATTGCCGAAAACTCACTGGAAAACGTGCTAATTGGGTTGGTTCAAATGGCTCTAAGCACTATGGGACTTAACATCTGAGGTCATCAGTCCCCTAGAACTTAGAACTACTTAAACCTCACTAACCTAAGGACATCACACACATCCATGCCTGAGGCAGGATTCGAATCTGCGACCGTAGCGGTCACGCGGTTCCAAACTGAAGCGCTTAGAACCGCACGGCCACACTGGCCGGCTGCTAATTGGGAAATACCTAGGAGGGGAAGGAACACTATTTAAATTCTTCCATCCGTTCTTCGTTCCGTCTACATAGTTTCAGCTATTTATCGTATAACATCATATATCGCTGATTCTGCCATTGATGTTCCCTTCACGGGAACGAGCTCTGGCGAATTAAACCTCTCCCAGCGGCTTTCTCGACCTCCTTGCGGCCCTCTCGCCGCGCGGATATAGTTTTAGCTTAGTTAGGTTGCGTACTGGGGACTGTCGTTTTAGGGATAGCCATTTGATAAGCGGTGATCCCCCACCACATTGTGCTCATTCCCGTCAAACTTTGACGGTTCGCCATTTCCTGACGAAATGCTCCTTTTTTTAACCTACGTACTTTCTAATTTATGTTTGCCGTCGGTCATTTTAGCGAAGGACGCGCGGCCTGTAACAGCGTTTTGCTTTTTATCCGTCGTAGCGTTATGGCGAAAGAAATTTAATCTTTAGTTGCGGACTTCGATTGTTTCTATGGCGTATTTTATGGACCTTTCTCCAAGAGAAAGCTTTGTTTCCTTCCAATCATTGGGCTTAATATGCGATCGCTTGCTACTTCTTTTTCATTTTCACATTCTACGATTCTGACATGGACGCGTATGACATTTGTAGTTCTTTAGGACCGAAATCAAAACGAAACAAAACAAAACAGACTATCATAGCAAAGTCCTTGAAAGTGTTCTTTAAGTTTCGGAAACAGGTGAAAATGGGAGGGGCCCAAGTCGGGATGGAGGATGATCGATAACAGTTGAGCCAAGACCTCGGACTGTTGTAAACGTTGCAACGCACGTGTGTGGTCCGGCATTGTCCTGCTGAAGAAGAGGATGCTCCATGTGTGCTCGAACTCTTCGATTCTCACTCACTGATATAGCTGTGTTACACACCACCATATTTGAAATGCGAACATTTTAAGTTAGGCTTCACCGTGACTGCTATTGACATTAAATGAAACAATAAGTTTGCTGTTAAGCATCGTGAGATAAATTAAACGGTGACTGGTAACAGTAAACTTGTTGTTTCATTTAATTTTAATACCACCATATTACACGCTACAATTACGACTCCTCTAGCGGCAGAGGGCTAAATTATGTAAACGTGAGGAATAAAGATGGAGAAAGTTAGTACTGTTTTATTTAAAAAGCTTTAACAGTCTGTCATACGAAATTCGGAGGCATTAGTTTTCAGGAAGCATTCATGTTTAAGCACCTTTGATACTGCTACGGAAAGGTGGTGGTAATAGTAAAACTTTATAACGCTTCGCACAGTGCCGTATAAATTGGTAACCCAGAACATAATGATTAGTGCGCAACGCGGAAATGAGTGTCGCCTGGTGGTGTTATGGACACGTGACGTGTTAAGGAAAGTATATATGCGGTGCAGAGACGAAGGCCGTAAATGGGGAAATCCATTGACGTAAATGAGTTTGACAACGGGAATATTTTTATCACTCGGTGCCTGCGGGCGTTCGCTAGGGCTTCCATCGGACGTCTGGTGGTAATCAAAGGCACCATGACAGCTGCGGAACAGCTGAATAGTATTGCGGACCAGCTCCATTCCTTCATGCTTGATGCCTTCTCCGGCAGCAGGATAACTATTCGTGTCACAAGGCCAGGGTTGGACTACAGTGATTTGAGGAGCATGAAACTGAAGTGTTGACCACCGAATTCACCTGTTCCAAAACAGATGGAATACGTCTAGTACGTTCTCGCTAGCCATGGGCCATTATTTGACGTAAATTGCTTGTCCCGGTGCGTAGTTCCAAATGGTTCGCCGGCCGCGGTGGTCTCGCGGTTCTAGGCGCTCAGTCCGGAGCCGCACGACTGCTACGGTCGCAGGTTCGAATCCTGCCTCGGGCATGGATGTGTGTGATGTCCTTAGGTTAGTTAGGTTTAAGTAGTTCTAAGTTCTAGGGGACTGATGACCACAGATGTTAAGTCCCATAGTGCTCAGAGCCATTTGAACCATTTTGAACCAAATGGTTCAAATGGCTCTTAACATCTGAGATCATCAGTCCCCTAGAACTTAGAACTACTTAAACCTAACTAACATAACGGCAGCACACACATCCATGCCCGAGGCAGGATTCGAACCTGCGACCGTAGCGGTCGCGCGGTTCCAGACTGAAGCACCTAGAACGGCTCGGCCACCCCGGCCGGCTGGTGAGTAGTCATTTGCTACTAATAACACCGGAAATCTAGCAAGTAAGTGTCAAATCGGTGACACGCAGAATTGCCGCAGTACTGCATTCCAAAAGTGGACGAGCACTCTATTAAGCAGGCGGTTACAACGTTTTAGCTAATCACTGTAAACGATCACTCTACTATATCTCGTTCCTTAAAAGTCTACGTACATACTTTATAATTCACTGTGCAGCACGTGGTCGAGGTATTTTGTACTACGCTATTCATTCCATTTCCTCTTTCATTTCACAATGGATCGAGGGAAAATTATTGCCTTTACGAGAGTTATTCTATCCGTGTCGTCTTTAAGCGACAAACTGCAGGCAGTAGAATCGTTCAGTAATCTAAGTCCTTGTCTTCTAACCTCTAGTGTTTCACGAAAAGATTGTCTTCTTCAATGAGAGGCGACGAAGCCGTAATGTGTGGTACAGCAGAGCAGATGCGCTTCCTCCACACTATTTACTACGAGAGCATCGAGCAGATGGGGTAGGTAGAGAGACCGCTGTGTTATGATAGAATGTATTACTTTGGTGCGTTTTTGTTTTGCATGTCGGTATTCTGGCCGCAGTGGGCTTATTTATGGATTGTCATTTTTTTATTTGTAGTTCACTGTTGCTATTTTAGTTTACTTACAGTCCTTTGAAGGTAGTGAGTGGAACTGAGGGTGCTACAAAATGGAGTGCCATGTGGAGAAACCGGAACCTTTACAATATATGCTTCCTTTTGAGTTTAGTAGAGCGATGACAGCAGTGGAGGCAGCCAGAAATATTTGCGTCACGTATGAGGATACTACTACTGGACAGAGCACGGCAAGAAAGTGGTTTTCTCATTTTAAGGATGACGGTTGTGATATTAGTGTCGCTCCATGTTCAGCAAGACCTTCGGTTTGATGAACACCGTTTAAATGCATTAATCTTCAATGATCGATGTCACTGTACTCGAGAACTGACACTTGTGATGAACTGTGATCATTCCATGACTCTGCCACATTTGCAAGCAGCGGGGATTGGCTCGTGGACAACATCGATCAGTCCTATCACGAATCGTTACTGCTGACGAGAAGTAATGTCTTTGTGCCAACATAACGGAAAGAAAGGAATGGTTGAGCCCAAACAAAGCAGCAACTCACCGTACAAAGACCTGCGCTCATCCACGAAAGACAGTGTTTCGTACCTGGTGAAACAATGACGGTATGATGCACTACGAATTGCATCCCCGGTGTGTAACGATCACTGCTGACATTTATTGTCAACAAATGAGACGTCTTGCAGACGCAATCGAAGAACAACGACCAGGAAGTCTGCGAGACGTGATGTTATTCCGCGATAATGCCCGCCTGCATTCTGCTAGACTGACAAAGAAACACTATGCAGGAGTTAGGTTGAGAAGTGATTACGCACCCACCTTATTCACCTGATTTTGCACCATAAAATTTTCATCTTTTCCGCTATCTATCGAAAAACCTTCAAAGGACTTCTTTTATGGATGAAAATAGTCTCCGAACATGGCTCGACGAGTTCTTCGCCTCAAAACCATGTGATTTGTACAGTCGCGGAATCGGAAAGTTGACCCAGCGTGGCAGATTGCTGTGAATAGAGAAGGAGAATATATTATTAATGACAGAAGTCTCTGTTGTGTGTACCTGTTGTGATTATTAAACTAACAAAGAAAAAAACGCTACAAACGTATGCACTAACTCAATAGCAGCGTTAAGCTCCACGCTGTCCTTTGAACTGGGCAGCCGCTGGCCTGAGCAGAGGTAATCAAGCTAGGGCTGCAGCGGCGCGCGTGCGATGGCGGCGGCCGCGGCTGTCGTGGTGGGCGATGAGTAACGGCCGGTATCGCGGACCGCCGGCCCAGCCTCAACACGCGCCTAATTAGATACACGGAGCGCTATCGGCAGCCACGCATCGCACGCCGCCGATTTATGTCTTCATTCCGCTGCCCACTCTGCGGGCACGGCGGCAGTCACACGCTCCGGCCCTGCTGTACAAAGGGGTGAGCGAGAAATAACGCAAATGTTACAAATCAGCTACTGAGAATTCACAGTTATCGGAATAGCAAGATACCAGTATATGGTGCGCCGTGTTTTACGGCATTCGAGCTACCTCGGAAGTCACATGCTATTTCGACTGTTCTCAAGAACAGTACAACAGAAATAAAGGGCTAAAAGTATCGTTTTAATGTCCAGAGAGCCAATATACCGAGAGAGAGAGAGAGAGAGAGAGAGAGAGAGAGAGAGAGAGCGAGAGAGAGAGAGAGAGAGAGGGAGGGAGAGAGGCAGGGAGAGAGGGAGGGAGAGGGAGGGAGAGAGAGCGGGGGGGGGGGGGGTAGATGGGGGGGAGAGAGGAAGAATGGAGTGTGTCCTCTGGTCTTTTTCAATCTGTATGCTCACAGTGCTTTCCGATGTTGAAATGTTGTTCTCAGGACTTGAGAGAACGATTACAGTTTATGTTCGGAGCTCTTACGGTCTATTTATGTGACTGCCGTTTGCTGAGACAGACGGTTGCATAGATTTTACGCCTGTGGATGTAAATATCAGCTTTTATCCGACAGTGGGACTTTACCGACTGGCCATCTACGATTTTCTTCGTACTTACGGAATTTGAAGGCAAGCACCCGGACAACACGACTCAATCCTCAGAGTAAATCGAAAAAAGTCGCTCTCGAGAACCGGGTTTTTTGAGCAACTTTTAGTAAAAGACACAACGCACTTATCAAAGTAATCGCCGGCAGCTGAGTGGCTAGTGCCATACGTCGATGTCTGTCAAGTGTCCAGTTCAAATGTCGTTAGCAACAACTATTTTTTTCAATTTTATTTAAATTCTATATTTATTGTCACATATAAATGTTAATAAATTTATATTGTATCGTAATTTGGTAATTAAAATATTTTTATATTTTATTTTTTGATCCACTTCATCACTTTAAAATTCCGCACTTATGAGGATTAATTAAAATTGAATATAGAGCTACGACATGCCTCATTGTTAAATGAAATTTAATAAATCAAAGTGTTCGACGAGGGTGCAATCTGATATCCACTTAACGTACTTTATATACTGACTTTGTTATGAAATGGGAATATAAAATGCAGCTCGGAATTAAAATGGGATTTAGTATATCATCAATACTCTGTTATATTTTATGCGTATAGATTGAAACGGCGAGTGCAAATTTGCACCAGGCTTTGGAAAAAATTTTCACTCGCCGCTTCAATCTATATACATAAAATCATATCTCCATGAGACTCTGAAACTGTATCATTTCATTAGTACTCTGTTATACGCTGATGACCAGATAATTATACACGAATCATAAGATAATTTACAAAGATCAGTACATAGATTGAGCAAAAACGCAACATAATACAATTTAACTATGTCTGCAAGAAAGACAATGATAACAGCTATCAACGGGAAGAATCTAGTCAGATCGAAAATAATAATAAATGAGAAAATCTTAGAACAAGTATCCCATTACAGTTGTTTGGGTTGTAATATTTGTTTTGACTATAACAAAGACAGTGATAAGAAGGTTAATAAATTTAAAGCTGTCTGCGAAACAATTGGAAAAGCTTGGAGAAGAAAAACCACAAAGGAAACACAAATGAAATTCTACAAAGTGATGTCTGTACGTGGTCTTGTAAATGGTTCTGATTCGCGAAAAACAACAGCAAAAGAAAAATCACGTATAGAGGCAGTAGATAAGACGCTCGTGAGGTACGTAAGGGGCCATAACAAGACTGATGAAATAAGGACTGAAACAACAGTGTTAGATTCAAAACTATTGTCAGTTAGTGAGAAGATGAAAGAGAATTGAATGAAATGGAAGGCTCGTATTGACAGAAAGAACATAACAAATAGCGAACTAGGTGGACCTCGTAAGAGGCCGACGGATGACAGGGGCCGAAATAGGTGACTGTAACATCTAACCCTTGGAACGAGATCATGATGATATCCGAAATGCCTCATTGTTAAATGAAATAAATTATATTCATAAATAATATTGTTCAATCAGTGTAAATAAGAAGGTATTTCATGCTCGTACTTTGACGAAAAGAGGAAAGAAGAAATCAGTGAGTTTTCAGTAAACCGAGAAGATATAAAACACACAGGAAGAAAATGCATTTGCAATTAGATAAGTGATCTTCCTGTAGATATTGTCCTGTCTTTTGAATCTTTTTTACACAAGAAGTCTCCATTAGGTGACTGTTGTGAGGGATGCCTGTCACCGTAATTGTTTCCTTTCTAATTTCGAAATTTCAGGTGTTTTAGTTTTTTCCTGTAAACGTTATTCGCAGCACCAAGTATTACAAATTATTGATTTTGTGACCCACTATATCACTTTAAAATTTCGCACATACTGTCATCAGGCTTCATGAAGCCTGTATCCGCCAGTCATTGTTGGTAATGTAAGGCTTTAATCGTAGTTCTAGTACGATTCAGAACATCAGACTTCGTTTCGGTATTTCTGCTGACTGTTGGAGCCAACAAATCTTTGATTCATTTTTTTCGCTTTTGTAGTTAGTTGCTATAGCGCTGTTCATAACAATTACAGTTGTACTAACTACAATTATACTTTATTATTACAAAAATGGTTCAAATGGCTCTGAGCACTATGGGACTTAACATCTGTGGTCATCAGTCCCCTAGAACTTAGGACTACTTAAACCTAATTAACCCCAAGGACATCACACACATCCATGCGCGAGGCAGGATTACAACCTGCGACCGTAGCAGTCGCGCGGTTCCGGACTGAGCGCCTAGAACCGCTAGACCACCGCGGCCGGCTTTTATTATTACATACGAATTAGAATTTCAGCATTGTAAACAATCGTTCACTTGACTCTCTTTTGCTGATCGAATCACCTTGTCAATATTTTATAGTGTCATGGCATACCAAATCTGCGGATTTATTATCTAAATTAAGACAGTGACATTTATTGTGAAGTTATTTTTTGTTATTTTTATTCATTTCGTTATTGCCGTCCAGTTTAACACTGTGGGGCATCAGAATACTTGTCATTCGTAAAGTTAGCCATGAAATGCATTCTACCCTAAATCGTGAATAATTCTGTAAAAATATCAGGTGATTACTTTTGTTACACCTTCAAACAAATGTTGGTCGCCAGAAACGGAAGACTGGTTACGATTTTATCTTATATAGCGTAATGTGTTTCATTTTTCTTTTATATATATTTGACATGGAAAACAGATCTTATAACACTTGGTCAGGAGCATTATGAATGCACAGATTTGTCTCCCGGGAAGATTCAAAGCAGAAGAAGTATCGAAGTGCATAAATGATTTTTACTTTTAGCTCTACGTAGTGTATTAAATACCACTAGGGAGATTTATTATCAGTCCAGTAATGACTCAATAGCTCGAAAAACATCTACTACTGCAACTTATTCCTGTGTATCTGCGGTTGTTTTCCTCTCCGGTTGTCAGTCATTGTTACTGCCGACGACCTAGTTGTGGAATTATTTCCCGAGTATTTACAAAGAATACGTGAAATGCACTTTGTGTAGGAAGAAATTGTCGCACGTATCATGTCTGACATTTCACTTGGGATTAAGTTTCGCCTTTTTCTGTAGACTTTCTGACACCGTGTTCAGATAATGCTAAACTTTTTGAACTCTCAAACGTATGAAAATTAATGGGTAGAAAATAACCACAAGTTACGTTATTTGATATACATTACTGGCCATTAAAATTGCTACACAAAGAAGAAATGCAGATGATAAACGGGTATTAATTGGACAAATATATTATACTAGAACTGACATGTGATTACATTTTCACGCAATTTGGGTGCATAGATCCTGAGAAATCAGTACCCAGAACAACCACCTCTGGGCGTAATAACGGCCTTGATACACCTGGGCATTGAGTCAAACAGAGCTTGGATGGCGTGTAGAGGTGCAGCTGCCCATGCGGCTTCAACGCGATACCACAGTTCATCAAGAGTAGTGACTGGCGTATTGTGACAAGCCAGTTGCTCGGCCACCATTGACCAGACGTTTTCAGTTGGTGAGAGATCTGGAGAATGTGCTGGCCAGGGCAGCACTCGAACATTTTCTGTATCCAGAAAGGCCCGTATAGAACCTGCAACATGCGGTCGTGCATTATCCTGCCGAAATGTAGGGTTCGCAGGGATCGAATGAAGGGTAGAGTCACGGGTCGTAACACATCTGAAATGTAACGTCCACTGTTCAAAGTGCCGTCAATGCGAACAAGAGGTGACCGAGACGTGTAACCAATGGCACCCCATTCCATCACGCTGTGTGATATGCCAGTATGGCGATGACGAATACACGCTTCCAATGTGCGTTCACCACATTGTCGCCAAACACGATTGCGACCATCATGATGCTGTAAACAGAACCTGCATTGATGCGAAAAATTGACGTTTTGCCATTCGTGCACCCAGGTTCGTCGTTGAGTACACCATCGCAGGCGCTCCTGTCTGTGACGCAGCGTCAAGGGTAACCGCAGCCACGGTCTCCGAGCTGATAGTCCATGCTGTTGCAATCGTCGTCGAACTATTTGTGCAGATGGTTGTTGCCTTGCAAACGTCCCCATCTGTTGACTCTGGGATCGAGACGTGGCTGCACGACCCGTTACAGCCATGCGGATAAGATGCATGTCACCTTGACTGATAGTGACACGAGGCCATTGGGATCCAGCACGTCGTTCCGTATTACCCTCCTGAACCCAACGATTCGATATTCTGCTAACAGTCATTGGATCTCGACTAACGCGAGCAGCAATGTCACGATACAATAAACCGCAATCGCGATAAGCTACAATCCGACCTTTATCAAAGTCGGAAACGTGATGGTACGCATTTCTCCTCCTTACACGAGGCATCACAACAAAGTTTCACCAGGCAACGCCGGTCAACTGCTGTTTGTGTATGAGAAATCGGTTGGAAACTTTCCTCATGTCAGCACGTTGTAGGTGTCGCCACCGGCGCCAACCGTGTGTGAATGCTCTGAAAAGCTAATCATTTGCGTATCACAGCATCTTCTCCCTGTCGGTTAAATTTCGCGTCTGTAGCACGTCATCTTCGTGGTGTAGGAATTTTAATGGCGAGTAGTGTATGTTGTGAGGCAGACGCGAGCAATGTTAGATACACCATGTCCTTGAGACAACGAACCTTATGCTAAAAGTACTGCTCGGATCGATCATCAAAATAAAGAGCTGAAAGGTAAGAAGGAAGTGTGCTCTCGAGCATCTTCCCGTTCTTCCGGTGTGACGTGCGCCGCCTCCAGCAGAAGCAGAGCCACGGCGGCTGTTGAGTCGGCAGAAGGCGGAAGCGGTGGCGGCGGCGGCGTCGCTGTATCGATCGTGCGTCGCTGGCAGGCAGGCGCCGCGGCGGCGCTGCGCTGCACGACGCCGGCAGGCGGCGAGAAGCCGCTCGCTGGGCACTGTGTCCCCTCCAGGAGGACCTCGCTGTCTACTTGCTTCATAACGGCGTCGGCGATGGGGCTTTTCAGCCTGTTACACAAATCGCTAAATGTACTTAATTCACTAAAGCCTGAGTGAGAAGCTAAGCCCAGTCTTCAGTAACCTTCAGATGAAAAGGAAGGAAGACTAGGGTTTAACTCCCTGTCGAAGTTGAAGTCATCAAAAAATGGCTCTGACCACTATGCGACTTAACTTCTGAGGTCATCAGTCGCCTAGAACTTAGAAGTAATTAAATCTAACTAACCTAAGGACATCACACACACCCATGCCCGAGGCAGGATTCGAACCTGCGACCGTAGCGGTCGCTCGGTTCCAGACTGTAGCGCCTAGAACCGCACGGCCACTCCAGCCTTCCTGAAGTCATCAGAGGCGAAACACAAGTTCGGTTCCGTGTAGGAAATCGGCAGTTTCCTCCGCAGACGAATATTGGCGACCTCAATGTACAGTACCTGTGCTTATCACACCAGTAGTAAGTGACTGTCTCGCGTACCGTGCCGTACCGAACAAGTAATCACATCTCTAGCAAAAGCACTGTGTGCAGCTTGGTCCACAGTGTTAACATTATCCTCGCGCTAGCCAGTTAGTTGGTCTTCGGTAGGCCACTCGCATACCTCAGAAAATTCATTCAGAACGTTGTGAACAAAGTATATACAGCAGGAATGGACTAAAGTGTTTCTTTCTGATAAGAGTTATCGCAGTTAACGTAACTTTTTGGGAACAGGTATTTCCGGCTGTTATTTATAGTAGTCTCAAATCACACTTAACGAAATGAAAACCTCCATCCCATTTACCAGCCATAACCGATGTTGTAACTTTTCCTACTATCATTTATCATCGCAGTTGTTACACCGTGATTAGTAACATGAAATGTTAGTCAAATCTTATATCTTGGGTATTACTAACCGCTTCATCTGTTTATAGTCCTTTATTACTGGATCACTACCGGTTTCGTGGCACTAAAATCCACAATTCAGGTGAATGAACAATGTCAGCTTTCACTATTATACGGATATTCTACAGATCAATTTTCAAAAAAATGTTTTTATACTTTTTATCGCAGTATTCCTTGTTCTCATTCGCCATTCGTGTAATCCCAAAAAACCACCAATCATTCGGTCGAGCCCGCCCATTATCAGCGCATGCACAGGCAAACTTTATTTTCTCGCCGTCAGTATGACAGAGCATGCTGCTGCGTCCCCTACACGCTGTTCCGGCAGTATTGGGCTCTGAGCCCTATGGGACTTAACATCTACGGTCATCAGTCCCCTAGAACTTAGAACTACGTAAACCTAACTAACCTAAGGACAGCACACAACACCCAGCCATCACGAGGCAGAGAAAATCCCTGACCCCGCCGGGAATCGAACCCGGGAACCCGGCGCTGTTCCGTATAGGTCGGAGAAACGGTAAGTGTGTGTTTCACATTCTGCTTTTCCACCAATAACTATTTACTTGACGATTTGCCATTGTGTGGCAACCACTTCTTGGTTTTTCAATCTGGCCCAAAGTTAGCTCTTAATAGCTTTCATTTATTTTCTCCTTACCAATAGTTCACTGTGGTACGATCTGTCTTGGAATCATCCACTATATTGGAATCTGCCAGTTTTTAATCTTTGACATACCGTGCTTTAGCGGTGTTTTGTTTTGACGGACAACGAAGGTTAGGTAGAAAGATTCCGAGCTTTTCCAATCTAATGTTGTAAACATGTGAGTAATAACGTTTTGATATTCTCATGTAAATGTTTTTAATATTTAAAAAAAATTTAAAATCTTAAAGTAAATTACCATACCAGTGTATGTCTCAGTGTTGTTGTTCCTTCTGGATTTATTGTTGTACAGATGTTCAGCTGTAGATGTGGCTTTTAGTGTCACGAAACCGGTAGTGATCCACTAATGAAGAACTAAATACAGCTGAAGCGGTTATTAATACCCAAGATGAATACTCGTAACCTACAAGGTTGTCTGCTTAAACATATAGATGAAATTAGAGACTGAGATACTCATTGCAATTGAAAAGTTAAAATCTAATAAGCGTGCTAGCTGCAAGAGCTCACTTACCAACAGGAGTAACTAAAGAAGAGTTAGCCCTAGTCTGTCATCTGAGGCGGACGCTTGCACGCTGCTAGCGGCGCGCCGAGCGTTCTGGTCAGTCTCTGGTTGGCTACCATGCGGAATTGCCGACATGGGACCGACGAGAACAATTCTAGTGCCACGGGCAGCCGGAATCTTTCGTTCACTTTATCACAATGGGGAGTGTTGCATTCCAAACCACAGGTGTGACACAGACAAAATAAATAAAAATACAATCATATATCCAACAGTAAATTTCCCATATAACTTATTAAAACATCATATAGCCCAGTATGCCGTATTTTGGTATTGTTACCACTCTTTTAATAGAACATCCTGAAATAAAAAATAACTAAGTGTGCCATAAAAAAGAAAAATCTGTCATCAAAAAACGCCAGGTCGAAAAGTTCACCGATTTGTGTGACCTTTTTGCTAGTCCCTGTGTCGAATATCGTCACTTGCGCCAAAAACATCTGGCCAAGTAGTTTGACAGAGTCATTACCTTCTGAAAAGTTCTACATGTGGTTTCATTTCTGTTCCTGCAGTAGTTAATAGTATTCCTTTGGTTCCAGACGAAAATTTGAAGCTTCTTACGCCCGTCCACCATTACGTATTCCTACACTATGATTCGACCGTCGTCAATTTGGTATTTGCCGCGATGATGCTTCGCTTTTTCCTCTGTATGAGACCTTTGTTATCCATTATTAACGCTTTCAGTGGCTCACAAAGGAATTCAATATGAAGCTACATTTTTATATACTGTATATATAATTTGCCCAATAACGTAAATTATCTGACCGGCAGCAACATAAGACTTAAAATTAACTTACTTTTGGACAAGTTTCATTCCACGGATGGGTATTTATTTCAAAACTTAGGGACTGTTAAAAAAGAACTTAACTTTTAAGTATAGGTGTGTGAGTAGGACCGCAAAATAATTAGAACTAATCGCGTATACATATCCTGTAAACTGACTCTTGACATATGATTTTGATTAAAGAATCCTTCGAATGACCCGCGGTACAACTAACGATGAAAATTATTGTGCAAACTAAATGACACTTACCTGTGAAAATAACATTCCCTTATTCATTAGTAATCCGATCTTGTTGTTTCTGACTTCACAACAAGCAGCTGCTCTCTGGACAAGAAATCAGTCAGCCTATGACGGATCACCTTAATCCCATGTAACACTGCCTCTCCACTTGATTATTGCTTTCATTCGACCAGGAACAGAATCCACAAGTTTTTTTCAGGCATACAATATCCAACCGAACCTACTAATTGATACTCCAACCTGAGGAACTAACGCTTATGGGGACGTTGTTTGTCAGACACGTTCGAAATACTTCCAGTCATTTTCTGTTTATACTGCAGCAGGGAGGTTTAGTGGGCTATAGCGATAGAGTGCCTGAGTTTTCCTCAAACCGTGAACGCATGCGTGCAACCCTGAGAACAGAGCTGTTGTTCTCACGGAAGACGGCAGTGCCCACAGCATACTCACCACGAAAAAGCAGAAGCAATATCAATATTTTCTCTTCGAGGATGTTCACCGTAAATCGAATCATGTTGCCCAATTCATGGTATGAAAAATACCACCAAAACATCACAAAGCACATTCTGCCTGAACTACAACTTTCGCACGCAGTAGGTTAAGCCAATTTGGGCCGTCGGTACATTCGACGCCCCGCCTCATTTGAGAAGAGGTGAAATTGTGCCTCTTTGGAGGACACTGCGCGCCTTCAGTCAGCTACAATTCAACTGCTCCAGTGTTTTTCGCCTTGAAGGCGTACAGCTTTAAGCCCTACTGTGAACAGTTTACTTTTTCGAGGTACGTGACTCCAAATGTCCACTGCATGGAGTTACCTTAGCAACCTTCGCTTGGAAACTGTTTCAGATAGAACTGCATGCACTGAGAGCTACAATACTTGACGGGTTTGAAACTGCTCGTGATACACATTGAATGGAGACAAGCGCGTTAGGAACAGACTTCGACCCAGTAGATAAAACTGTAATACTGATGCAGTTATGGCTAGAGTCGCAGAGGGAGGAAGAAATGTGTGTGAATTCCTAAGGGACCAAACTGGTGAGGTCATCGGACCCTAGACTTACGCACTACTTAAACTAACTTATGCTAAGAACAACACACACACCCATGCCCGAGGGAGGACTCGAACCTCCGGCGAGAGGGGCCGAGCAATCCGCGACAAGTGCCTCAAACCGCGCAGTCACTCAGCGCGGCGAGGAAGGCAGAAACATCCACCCAAAAAAGCGAAGATTTCGACTTATCACCCACAAGATTTGGCGAAAGGTGTTGGTATCATCAAATAACTCATTATGTGAGTTCTGGCAGATTAAAACTGTATGGCGGACCAAGACCAGAATTCGAGACCTCTACTCTCGCGGACGAATGCTCTACCCACTGAGCTACCCAACCACGACTCAAAACATGTCCTCACAGCTTTATTTCCGATAGTACCTCATCTGCCTTCAAAACATCACAGAAGTTCTCCTGCGAAACGTGTGGGACTCAGTAGCCCGCAAAAGGCAAAGATCCCTAGTTCGACTCTCAATCTGTCGCATAATTTTAGTCTGCAGTGTGCCTATTCACTCCTGGCTGTAGCTAAACCAATCCTCCGAAAAAAACTGTCTTCCACTAGTGTAAGTCCCGCAAGTTTTTGAGAACTTCTGTGAATTTTAAAAGGTAGGACGTAAGGCACTGGCGGACGTAAAGGTGTGAGGACGGGCCGTGAATCGTGCTTGGGTAGCTCAGTTGGTACAGCACTTGCCCGTGAGTGGCAAAGGTCTTCATTATGAGTCTCGGACCGGGGCATGTTTTTACTCTGTCAGGAAGCTTTGCATCGGCTCACATTCCACTGGGGAGTGAAAAATCATTCTGGAAGAGCCTGATGATCTGTCCGAGAGTATAGTGTGCATTAAACTGCTGGTTGTATTTGTACGTCTGTATGGAAGAGACTAGTAGTCTCAAGAGTCACCAGCAGACGACATGAAATACCTTTGCAAAAATATCGATGGTAACAAACAGGTTTTTCAGGGAAGCTTTCGAAAAAGGTATTTGTCCTGTCATTCACTGTGCCTCTGTGCGTTTTGTGCGCGCAGTCAGCGGCAAACAAATAATCTGAAAAAAAAAGTTGCCAGCGCATTGACACTGTGCTGGAAAGCCGGAGTCCGCGAGCGGCGCAACAACAGTGTGCGGCTGGTGGAGGGTGTCGCGGCGCTTGTGTCGGCCAGTCCGTCACGGCGCGTGTTAACAAAGCGACCGCAGCGGGCAGAGCCACGCCACGCTATTCCCAAATCTGTTGTGCTGCGCGCGCCGGCCGCTGATTTGTGGCTGCCAGCCGGCCGACAGCGCCGAGCCCGCGATAATGACGTCAGCTGACCCGCGGGATTACGCCGCGCCCCGCCCGGCTGCATACGTGCGCAGGGGCGAGCCGAGCCGCGCCGAAGCGCGATGCCAGCGCCACACTGCGGCGGACGCCGCAACCACGCACCCCTGCCGTGTCGGCCGCAGGTGCTGGCTCGCTAACTCCAAGCCAGGGGAAAATACTTGTTTCACTTTTCCTGTTTCATAAAACCAAGCACGTGACGTTCTTGTAACTAGTTTCATGTTGGAGTTGTCACAAATTTACAGCTTTTGTTCATGTTCACGTAACATCAGTGAACAGAGCATAAAAACTTTTATTTGTTGTCAATTTAAGGCTGCGGTAACATCGGCTGATAGTCTGGTCACTGCTCGCACGATCTTCTTCGTCAGCTTTGGATGGAGGTTAGGAGCTATTCCATTAAGGAGTAGGGATGGCGGTTATCACTGAAACAACTGGTTTTCGGTTATGTCGTTTGTGTTTCTCCATACCAGTTTAACCTGAGTGTTAAAAACACTCAAAATAATTGAAAAATTTTGACTCAGTTTCAATATACAGAGAATCAAAATATTAAATTAACAGAAGAAAACTTCGTTTGTGGACCGATCACTGCTATTCTCTAACAGTGGTAAGTGATTGAATACTAGAAAAATCGCCAGTAGTCATTCTAATTTTTTGAAAATCTCCTCCAAAATCATGTTGTACCCAGGGATTAAAGCAGATTAGAGCATTACGAGTGGTCAGTGCTATAAGGTGAAAACTTAGAATGAAGAAGTCCGTTTGTCATTACAATTGTCAGTTTTCAGGGGCTATAAGCAGCTAAAGGAATATTATGAAGACATCGGTAGCGGATCAGCCACGTTCTATTTTTATTGGTCATTATGAATCAGTAAGGTTTTTAATTTATTACTGCTACTGTAATCTCCTTCCTCGCTTATTCTTTCATAGAAATGGTAGATAAATCTTTAATCTTTTAAAGAAAATGAAACATTGTACATCACTGTTACGTCACTTCGTAAAAATATTTCCAAACTGGAGTTGGTGACATCGTGCAATGCAACGGGTGTCCTGTGATGACGGCGTGAAACTGCAGTGTAGACCAGGTGTAGGCAAGTCTTGAACAATGTACCTACACGCGTACGTTAAGCCACGACACACGGCAACGGGAACATTATCATCTCAGCAGTGATGTACCAAGTCTTAGGCCACGTGATTGTCGCTCGTTTCTGTTGACATTTTTATTAAAACAGCACTCATCGCGCTTCTCATTATCTGTAATAATATAATATTTCTAAATAACGCAAATTTTATTTAAAAAAATTGCTCATTTTTAACAGCGGTTTATTTAAAACGAAAATTTTTAGCACTTTTTCTATAGGTAATTGATATTTTGGATGTTTTACTCGGTTATCAGTAGAAAATAAGGAACACCTGTTATAACTGAGACCAAACAAATACTGAAAAATACCGGTTATTTGGAAGTAAAGTGCCGATATCGGTTTTTATCTGTCGGTTTTTCACATCCCTATTCCGGAGGTTTCAATCTGTTTCTACCTGTATCTGTCTCGAAAAGATCATGGCGAGTACTGTTCACTTATCTCCGTTAATGGAATAACCAAATAAGAACATATGAGATGCAGAAAGAAACATTTTACTACATAATTGATATGATTTGTGATCACAGTGAACAGCAGTCAGAAACACTCTGCACAGGATTAAGCAAATTCAGCAAACAGACATATGTCAACTAACCTTCAATGATCATCGTTCAGCATACGTGTGAAAGAGAAATTAGTTTCCGAATAAGATAGTACCTAAACACTGAATAGTGGGAACACACGCACCACATATGGAAACCATCTCATCTAACAGAAAGTATACTAAAGAAACAGTAAGAATAATTTATAGACCGCTAATGTCCACCTATCACACACACACACCCTCCCTAAAAAAGAATCCATTACGCTAACATTAAGATTCAAAATTGACATGCGCACCGCGCTTACTTGTACACACAATCTAGGCCTAAACTTTCCAATACAGATTTTGCCTGTCTTGCAGATGACAAGCTGCCTAAAGTATAGGCATGAGGCTGAAATGCATAGACAATCACGGAACATTCAAAATGTGATACAAGGTAACGTTGTATAAATCATTATTAAATTTTTAAGTTGTTCGAAAATTGTGGTTTCCAGTAAAATAGCGATTTTGGACAGTAGGTACCGAGACTAATCCCCTTTATCATATTTCTCGTCCTCAGTGGGCCACATATTCCTTAAAATTTTTTATAATCTATGTATTGCTTATAGGAACGTCACCCGATTGGAATTCCGACGACAGTCATCCAAGTCTGTAGATTCGGGCGTTGAGATCCGTTGCACCAAGACCGTGCATGAACTAACGTACTGGTTTGAACCGATTGGCCGATGTTGGTCGTTCCTCGATGTCGGCGACATGACAGTGGTGGCGGCGGCGAGCCGATGGGGAAAGAGATGTAACTATAGTTCCATAAGATACGGCCAAAGGTCGGCTCTGAACTGCCACTTATACAACAGTTGCAACGCAAGCAAGAAACTGCGTGGTAGACGGAACCAAATGCACTGTATTCACCACTTTTCTTTGTGTTGTGCGTAATTCGTTGTTTCCTTTTCGTGTTTTTAAATGAGCGAATATACTAAATACTGGTGCATCATGTGAGTCTGCACTATACAATGAATTACGTGTATCAAAAATTGCGCCGAGCGAGGTGGCGCAGTTGTTGGCACACTCCACTCGCATTCTGGAGGAAGGCCATCACGATTTAGGTTTTCCGTGATTTCCCTAAATCGCATGAGGCAAATGCTGAGTTGGTTCCTTTAAAGGGGCACGGCCGGCTTCCTTCCCTATCCTTCCATAATCCGACGGGACCAATGACCTCGCTATTTGGCCCCTTCCCCAATAGCAACCAACCAACCAAGAAATGCAAAAATTATTCATTGCAACTTGGCACCGAAACCAGGATCCCACTGCACAAGTGGCTGTCTTGCACTGTATTATAAATTAGACAAACTAGAACTATTGGAGAGAAGAAGCACGAGGAAAGTTGTACGTCCAGTAAGAATGATAAAAAGCTGGAACGTAACAACCAGTGGCGAAATACATTAAAATATACAAAAACAACAGAAACTATATGGAAAAGCATACCATATATTTTTGGATGTTAATGCAGGATGAATAACAGTCGGCTCACAAAACATAATTTCAGATATCTTTGGGGAAAACAGTTATCAAGAGAGTGGTTCCGAGAAGTTAAAAAAGATATAGAAATACACAACGTAACAGCAGAAGAAGCAGTAGAAGAAGATTTTTTCTGAAAGAAACGAGTTTAATTTTAAAGTATTCTAAGGCAAAAGCGGTAAGAATATGTGTCAAGCCGGCCGTGGTGACCGAGCGGTTTTAGGCGCTACAGTCTGGAACCGCGCGACCGCTACGGTCGCAGGTTCGAATCCTGCCTCGGGCATGAATGTGGGTGATGTCCTTAGGTTAGTTAGGTTTAAGTATTTCTAAATTCTAGGTGACTGATGACCTGTGAAGTTAAGTCCCATAGTGCTCAGAGCCATTTGAACCAATATGTGTCAAGTGGTCTGAACAAAGAAGGAAAGAAAGAAAGAAAGAATTGGTGAAAAGATGAAATAATGTTGGAGGAAAAGAAAAGATCTGAAACTGCCACGTGTTCATGCGCCAAAATGGAAGGAAAAAATGAGTGTTGAAGACTATGTCTCGAGGGAAACTCAGTTGCTTGCTTATGTTATATTTCATACTTTGACCTAGATATGTTCACGATTTTTTTACCGTTATCGACAGAGAAGTGTTGTTTTCATTTTTCATTCCCAATTTTGTTTGTCCATCTTTGTTACTACAAACGTACTTTTCCCACAGCTTTCAGTTGTCTTAAGCCTAACGCCTATTAAAGCTATGTCTTTTAAGTCGTGCATCTTGCCCCACTTCTCCCAATCCATTGTGAGACTCTTTTTAAATTGCTGCTTGTGGTGGTTGCTGTGACGAAGAGTTTCACTCCATACACTGCTATATACTCAATAGGTTGCTACGTTGATATATCTTTTAGAAGGCGCAAAGCTGTGTAAAATTATTCAACTCTTCGACACTGAAGCACTTGGTATTACCTACCCTAGTTTCCAACTGGCTACAATTCGCAACTAAACAATGATACATAGACAAAATTCTGTTTCGGGAATTTTTTAAATATACTAAAAATCGGAGCTTGCATTATGATCTGCATCCGACACAAGTGTTACATGTAAAATAATGAAACAGATACAGAAGTTATTTCAGTGCCTGAAAAAATGTGTAACGTGGGAAATCAGTACTATTCTGTACGTTAACAGTTGGTGCCAAGAAGCAAAATGAAGAATAAAAATTTACAACTCAAGAGCACGATTAACCGAGGGCTTACTTTAATCACAAAAATTACTGCAACGGAAATTTCCGGTGACGCCGTGAAAACAGCAAAACATTCAACAACGATTCGCTACCATGACACATTGTCCGGAGACCATCACTTCAAACACAGAACACGTACCGAGACACTAACATAAAGATTATGGGATTCGGTGCTCAAAAACAAACATTGCTTGTCACAGAGTCTTTCACTTACACTTCTTGGCCGGCCGCTGTGGCCGAGCGGTTCTAGGCGCTTCAGTCCGGAACCGCGCTGCAGCTACGGCCGCAGGTACGAATCCTGAGTCGGGCATGGTTGTGTGTGATGTCCTTACGCTAGTTAGGTTTAAGTAGTTCTAAATCTAGGGGACTGATGACCTCAGATGTTAAGTCCCATAGTGCTTAGAGCCATTTGAACCATTTTGAAGACTTCTTTTTGCAATCTCATTGGATCAGCCAAAAATAAAGCCGTTCAGCAAATAAAAACTAAAGTGACCTTTGTAACGTCATAAACATTAACAGGCACTTCTAATTCTAGTCAGGTAACATTGAAAGTAACGTAATTAAATACACTCTAAGACGAATAAAGAAACACACACATTATGAAGGAAACACCGCAATGGGATGTAAATCGGTAGATCTGACGTACATGTTAAGAGAAACAAGTTACTACAACGTCACAAAAATTCTATAATTTATTCAAAGGAAGAACTGTACAAATTGAGAAAGTCAATAAAGCGCTGGTCTACCTTTTTGCCCTTATGAAAGCCATTATTCGGCTTGGCATTGATTGGCAGAGTTGTTAGAAATCCTCCTGAGGGGTACAGTGCGAAATTCTGTCCAATTTTTGAGTTGTATCATTAAAATCCAGAACTAGTTGGTGGGCCCTACCAATGATGCTCCAAACATTAGCAATTTGGGGGGGGGGGGGGGGAGAGATCCGGTGAACTTGCTTGCCGAAGTACGTTTTGCCAACCTTGAAGACAAGCAGTAGAAACTCTCGTTGTGTTCGTATGTGCATTGTCTTACTGAAATTTAAGCCCAGGATGGCTTGACATGAGGGGCAACACAGTGGGGCGTAGAATATCGCCAACGAACCGCTGTACTGAAGGGGTATTTCGGATGACAATCTAAGGGATCTTGCTATGAAAAGAAATGGCGCCCCAGGGCATCACTCCTGGATGTCGGGACGTATGGCGGGCGACAGTCAGGTTGGTATCCCACCACCGTCTAGAGCGTCACCAGACATGTCTTCGGTCTGGAATTTCACTGACTGGAGTAGAATTGCCTACATTGTTGAGTCCCAATTCGAACTCAGCCCCAGTGACCAGCGAACAAAACCTGTTAAATAAATTTCCTTTACTTTACGTGTATGGTCTCAATTTTTTTTTTTTTTTTTTTTTTTTTGTCGTCAGACTATCGGTTTCGGTATATAATGACCATCTTCAGATTTGTTTTATGAAGCAGATCTGAAGACGGACATTATAGACCGAAACCGGTAGTCTGATGAAAAATATATGACCATAGACGTAAAGTAAAGGAAATTTATTCTATATTCAGGTCACTGTTTTATGGCGACCATGTCGCAGCTTGTGAAATAGCCTGTTGATACGATCGTCTACAGACCCACTAGCTATAGCATACGAGTTATGCAAGATATGCATTTGTGCATAAGCTTCAGCTATCAAAGTGAATACCCCCTACCGTGCAGTGGCCATCCACTACGGGCCCCTTCCACTACCGTTGTTCTCCTCCCCTTTGCGCCTTCTGTGCAGCTACGGACCTAGTTATTTTGTGCGTACTCTGTCGCAGTCAGGCCTCTAGTGCTAATGACGGCGCCACGTCGCTAGGTCCTGCACCTTGAAGCACAGAGGAATAACAAGGAAACGTTATTAAACTTGCCATTGTTAATGTGTGTCGCCTCTGCATTAGCTGAATACTGTCCGCCTGCAGTATGTCTTCGTTGCAGGACAGCCACAGCCCCGCGCTTGCGCCCTCGTCGCCCACTCGCGCTCGGTGCGCCAGTAACGAACGCCGCCGCCGTACGTCCGAGCTGTCGCCGTCCGCCACAAGTCGTTACCGGCTGTCCCCGGGAACGCACCCTCTAATCAAGCGGCCGTTCTTTCTCGTCCGGCTCCATTCCTTTCCGCTTCGCGACACCTCTTTTGTTGAACGCGTATTTCATCCAAACGCCGACGCGCCATTATGTCCGCCACTAACCGGCTAAGGAGCACTCACCTCGGTGTGAATTCGTGAGGAAAGATCAAAGGACTCCGAAATATTCTGCCCGAGACGATGTGGAAACTTCTCCTGTCGCTTTTATGACTTTGAGCACTATGCGACTTAACTTCTGAGGTCATCAGTCGCCTAGAACTTAGAACTAATTAAACCTAACTAACCTAAGGACATCACACACATCCATGCCCGAGGCAGGACTCGAACCTGCGACCTGTAGCGGTCGCTCGGTTTCAGACTGCAGCGCCTAGAACCGCACGGCCACTCCGTCCGGCTCTCCTGTCGCTTTTAGTCATACTGAAGGTTGCTGTCGCTTCGACACAACCTAGCTGCATCAGTTCAACATATCATTAAAGTGAGAATATAATTATCAGTGAAATTCGGCAACAATCATGTAATTGAGATGTTATTTTATTTTGACTAACAGTTTCGCCAATCAAGACTTCGAATGAAGCACTTGGGATACTGTTGTGAATTCACGACGTCCAGGAATATATGGCACTGTATGACAATACAGTTTATTTTTGAGAGATGAACATAGGGCCTTAAGGTGACGTAGTGGAATGCCGAAACTTGTAGTCAAAATAAAATAAAATATCATCTTGTGAAGAAAACGGTTCCTCGAAATTTACTATGGCAGTGAATTTGTAATCAGAAAATGTTTAAAGAAAAGCAGCACGGAGTAAATTAATATTGGATAAATCCCAACTACCGGTTTTACTTCTGGAAACTTCAAAACCAAGCCTCTATATGAGAAGTTTCCCAAACCTGTTAAAATTCTGATAATGAAATCCTTTGATAGTGAAAACAGTAAAACACTCTGAAGTTAATTTGATAAATAAGGACAGAGTGTACTGTAATTTTGCTTACCAGTAACAGTTAAACGCAGATAAATTTCCATCTAAACACGAATGAACGGAAATATGACGTTAAGTGACATGTAAACAAAGATCGCTTACTTTGACAGCTGTTAGATTCAAAGTTTCCTCTACTACGCTAACTTGAGCCAATGGCGAGTAAGCTACTCCTTTGTACTTTGTCGGTGTAAATAAATTTAACGGCGGATGCCTCTACTTACACGTCTGACCACATTTCACAGTACAACACATAGATTCTCCTGCCTAAATGAATGTATATACACGTCGAAACACACCCCTCCAAAAGCCACATACAACGCATGCAACGACTAGTACAAATACACTGAAAAGCAAAAACAAATAAATGATGGCAATAATTACTGTTAGTGGTGGGGTCAACAATCACTGAAGGTGAACAGTCTTTACAGTACACTACCTTCATTTACAGAGAAAAACATTAAGAGATAGTTTATTACAAAGCAAAAAGAAATTAAATTTTTTACAATTGTGAGTTTCTTGAAGAGAGGAATGGTGTTGAGTCTTATCTGTCCTGGGTTGGTGTGATGTGGCGACGACGGTAGAAGCAGTCTGAAGTTGCTATTATGAATCCTGTAAGTTTGTCCAGTCGTGTCCTTGACCTTAATATGTCTTCTTTCCTTACATCCTTTTTCGGCTGGCGGTGGTAATAAGGTGCTTAGCATCCATTTGTCGTATGCCGGAACAAAGTAACTTCTTTATGCAGTACTCGAAGGTCGTATTAGTTCAGCTGCAACTTTCACACGTGATAGTTTCGCACAGTACATACATCGCGTTTATATTAACATTCCATTTACTATAATTTGCCAATTGCAAAGTTAGACAGTCAGTCTTTTGTTAATATTCATGGTTCACGATAACACTGTTTCCGCGGAAACAGTCACTTACGTGGCAACACAGTTCGCAGTTTCCACATTGACGGTTGATGTTTTAGCATACGTCATATATCGTAGTCAAGAAAATGAGCAATATTAATTCACTGTTTATGTAATGCATTTCAATTCTACAGCGACGACAATACTGTCTGTTCACGAGTGCATTGTCACTGCCACAAGCATCATCTCGCAAACACCAATAGCTTCGCGTAATACAACGTCCGTTTAGAATGTCAATCATGAAGTCACATTTCTGACCGTGTCTAAGACACGTAAGTCCCGTATTAACATCGTGTTAAACGCGCACCGTTACTACACACAATACCTGCTTTCGTACCACCACGCTTACGCGCCATACGCGACAGTCTGCCACACACTGTTCGACCCGACAGCTATCGATATCTTCTCTCTCGCTCCACAGTTCAAACTATTCTAAAGATTTACAGAATGAGATTTTCACTCTGCAGCGGAGTGTGCGCTGATATGAAACTTTCTGACAGATTAAAACTGTGTGCCCGACCGAGACTCGAACTCGGGACCTTTGCCTTTCGCGGGCAAGTGCTCTACCATCTGAGCTACCGAAGCACGACTCACGCCCGGTACTCACAGCTTTACTTCTGCCAGTACCTAAAGTACCTAAAATTATCAGAAAAAAAATCTATGTCTTTCCATAAGGAACTCGTATAGCAAACAGCAAAGTAAACATAGTCACACTCTACACTATATAACCAAACGAAAAAATATTCTACGTCATCAGAAATATATTTATGAAGTACAAGCAGTAAAAGAAAAAAATATATCTCTCGTTATTAGTCACAGCATCACAATCTCAATTAAACAGCTGTTGGCGAATTTCATTGACAATTACTTGACCAACCCATGTGCCATGTCCTTGATGGATCAACAATGACTACAGTGAGAAAATTGACAGAGGTACTGTTGGAAAACAATATCATGTAGAAGATATGAAGTCTCTCTGGGTGCCGAAATTATAACAGTGTTAAGACTCTGAACTGAGAAGTGATTTAAACAAGAGAATATTCAAAGCTATCTGACCAATTATAAGTTGTGAAACAATTACCATATGTCAGCAACTTATACAACTGTAGAGAAAGGTACCCTCAGCTTGTCATCAAATGATAAATTGACTTTATAGATACCTAAGCAGGTAATGAGCGATGTGCATGCGGATGAGAGATTAAATTAATTAGAGAAAATTATGACATCGTTATAATATGAGGTAATGCGGTTCAGTTTGTTGCACAGCACCAGATTAAAATCTGCACTTTGTTTCGGTAATGTAATTCTGGTCTCACTAGATGATGATAATAATCTATCTAAACATCTCGTTTAATAAAGTAAAGTCATTTTGCAACTTCCCAACAGTGCCGTCTTGCTTTATCCAATAATTAGAAGCTATGAAGCCCCATCTGCACAGAATATGTTAAAAGAGAATATTTTTTGCGCACAGCTTGAAGACTGCTTATTAAAACAAAGATTGGACGTTCAACGTGTAGCTTTCTTTTGTTGAACTGACCGTGCTAATGTAACATAGACCAAAAACTTTGAGCCGGAATCTGAACCGCAGTGCAATGAATGGAGTGGACCAGCTTCGTCGAGACCATAAAACGTTGTCGATGTCTTCCAAAAGCTAAACGAACGATCTCCGCCTGTGATTCTTTGGGTTTCACACGGAACAGGTATTACAACAGTGTATTACCCTCATGAAATGCAAAAGCTGATTAGTAAGATCAACAAATCATACATCAATAGCTTGAGGTCGAACCACTCATTCTTCTTGACAGAGATCGCCAGGAAATCGGACATATAATCCGAAACGCGCTGCGAACACCAGTGCAAGACCATTAGGCTTCGACAAAGTTCCAAAAGTGAAGTAACCTATACCAGATCGTCGTTTTTATGTTGCAGAATAGCTTCCTACCATCTTCACTACTGTCATTCCATAAATTAATGTGTATGGCGCCTTGAAAGGAACAGTGAAGCTTCCCAGGCATTAATACTCGGTTATTAACAAACAGGCAGACTGCATTAAGGAACTGTAAAGATAGACTGTAAAATAAAAGTTTACAGGTAAAGTTCAAATGTTCAAATTTATGTGAATTCCTAAGCGACCAGGCTGCTGAGGACATCGGTCCCTAGACTTTCACACTACTTAAACTAACCTAAATTAACTTACACTAAGGACAACACACACACCCATGCCCGAGTGAGAACTTGAACCTCCTGCGGGAAGGGCCGAGCGAACCGCCTCAAATCTCGCGGTCACTACGCGCTGCGGTTCATAAACAAACGAAAATTTGTTTGATTTATTCGTGATGCACTTTTCGAAACACATTTCACGACACAGCGAGAGCAAGATACTAACGTGTACGACGGAAGGAAACATTACGCCCCGACAAGATCTAAAGATATTCCATTCATCGATATGAAACTTTCTCGATTTCCTTCGAAATAAATTCGCTGAATGTGAATGATTTAGCTTCAGGTGTTTTAGGTGTCGATGTACTGCCTATTAGTGACGTATGAAAATTTTTGCCAGACGGGGATTCGAAGCAGAATTTCCTGCTTATTGCGAGTGTTCGCCTTAACATTAGGGTACCCGTGCACACCTCCCGAACCGACCCAAACTTCTATCGTAGCGCTGTCTACATCCCTATACCATAGTCTCCTACATCCCTCACTAAATACTCGCAGCCTCGTGGGGTAGCCGTGCGGTCTTAGGCGTCTTGTCACGATTCGCGCGGCTCCCCCCGTCGGAGGTTCGAGTCCTCCCTCGGGCATGAGTGTGTTAGTTTTAGTTAGATTAAGTAGTGCGTAAGCCTAGGGACCGATGACCTCAGCAGTTTGGTCCCATAGTCCTTACTGCAAAGCTTTAAATAAATACTCGCAGCTATACTCAGTACTCCCGCACCAGTGAGAAAGCAACTATGAGGAAACGAGACACGTAATTTTATCGTCTATGGCCCGCCTCGGCATGTAATATTTACTTGCATGACTGGGTGAACAGACAATTCTTGACGAAAAATAGCCTATCGAAATTATTTCGAAATAAATTCTCTGAATGCGAATAATGTGGCTTCAGCTGTATTGAGTACCTGTTGGTAACATCCGAAAATTCGTGCCGGATCGGGACGCGAATCTGGATCTCTAGCTTATCGCGAGGAGTCGCCGTGCCATTAGGCCATCCGTGAACTCCACCAATAAGCAGTACATCGATACATAACAGAGATGAAACCAGATTACTGGCAGTCATCGAATTTATTTGGAAATAATTTCGATCTGCTGTCTTTCGTCAACAATGCCCCTTCATTCAGACATGGACGTAAATCTCTAGATTTGGTTTATGTGGTTCGTTTTATTAGATTTACTATTAATGTACTGGCTGTTGTTTTTACATACAAGAAATGTGAGAAAAGTAATGAGACTGATTTCTTATCTCCCATATTTTTATTTTTATCAAACAACAATATTGTGCCCTTCAAAGTAGTTCCCTTCGGCAGCTGTACACTGGCAGAGCCGTTGTCTCCATTCTTGGTAACAGCGCTGAATGCTTCAGCTGGTAAGGCCTTTAACAGGTCGATGATATTCTTCTGTATGTTCTCCAGAGCCCCAAAATGATTTCCTTTTAAGACATTTTTCTGTTTAAGGAGAAGTAAAAAGTCAGAAGGGCTCAGATCACTTGAATATGGGGACTTTGGAACAACAGGAATGCCTTTTGAGGTCCGTGACAGAAGTGGCCATGTGACATGGGGGGGGGGGGGGGGAGAGGGTGGTTGTCATGATACAGTATCCACTTGTCTGCAACGTCCAGTGTCACTCGATTCGCCCTTTTCTTGTGTCTTTCAAGGACATGTTTGTAAATCACTTGCTTGACAATTTGTCCTGAAGGAACAAATTGTTTATGTACGACATCCCTAAAGTAAAGAAAAACAAAAAACAAATCAGCATCGCTTTGTTCTTTGATTGGCTCATTCGAGGTTTTTATTGGCTCATTCGAGGTTTTTCGTTCGAGTAGATGTCTCAGTGTACCAGTCTTCACTTTGCTGCTTTGTCTCAGAATCGTAGAGGTTTTTCGTTCGAGTAGATGTCTCAGTGTACCAGTCTTCACTTTGCTGCTTTGTCTCAGAATCGTAGTTAAAAAATCCAGGATTCGTCAATTGTGATCATACCACTGGTCAGTGGTATGATCACAGTTGACGAATTCGTGGTCATTATCAATCCTCTTAAGAAGATAATTACACACGTTTTTTCGATTGTATTTCTCTTCAGTTGTGATGTTTTTCGGCATCATTCTGCCATAAACATTGCTCATGTACAAAAGTTCGGTCAAAATTTGATTTACGGTGAAAGTATTTAACAGGTCTACCATTATACTTATTGTAAAACGTCGGTCAGATCTCAAAAGAGCTCGCACACGTTCGACGTTTTCGTCGGCTTTTTAAGCTGAATGTCTCCCTGAGCGAGATTCATCTTCAACGTGTTCTTGGGCTTCCAAAAACGATTTGTGCTAGCGAAACACCTGTGGTCTGATAAAAAATTTTCTCCATAGGCCTGCTTCAACTTATAAAAGGGCAAGTTTAACACAAAACTTGATGGCATAACGTTGCTATGAATCGCCCTGTTCCATTTTCGTAACACACAACGAAAACAAACTTCACTGAAGGAGCTCTCAAAAATCACGTGATGGCTGTACGAAGCTGAAACTCGGACTGAGCATCTGGAAGAAATGAAAAAACCGGTCTACACAAGTAGAACAACACAGCTTTGCCAGATCGCTCGCATTGTTGTCGGTCTCATTACTTTCGACATAGCTCGCATGATGGACGGCTCCGTGGCTGAGTGGTTAAGTGCGAGACTAAAGACCGTAAGGCCTAAGGTATGATCCCTGATCATTCTTTGGATTTTTTCTGTCACTTGTCACTTCTTTCACTTTAGTCAACGTTCGTTGATGTTAAAAATACGGAATCATCGTGCTTCGGAGAACGTGCTGAACTGTAAGTCTCCCAGCAACTGGCAGTTTGAATGTCAGAGGAAGGCAAAGCAAATATCACCGTGCGTGATATTAGCAGTAGTAGTCTTAAGCATCTCTGAAGCACTTTGACAGTGGTACTGAAGAAGTCATGGTATAACAGTTTAAGAAGAATAGGGGTGAATGTCCACTACTGTAGCGGGATACAACGAAGCGGCGAGTGGATGACTGATAGATAGTTGATGCGTTCCATAAAAAGGAACATTGTTAAAATATTCATTTATCGTTAATCAACTACAACAATCGTGATGTTATTTGGAGAAGTCAGTGCCACAGGATATAAGCTTTGTAAAGCCTGCGGGGAAATGTGGCCGTAGGCGGGCGGTCTTACAGCTTGCACTGTTGGGCAGCCTGTAGTGATGGCGGCAGCAACCGACAGTAGCAGCACGTGGCGGTTCGTATGCAGATTAGGGACTGCCGGAAGCCCGGGATGTACCATGCAGAGGGATACAGAACCACATAGTTGACCCATGGTGAATGAGATGGCTCACAGCAGTGGTGACGATCTGCACGAGAGGCAGGAAGCTAGGAGTTTACCTGCACAGGAGATGGTAGTTGAGCGACTCCATGGCCCTGTGCTTGAACTATAGATCCTGAGAATAGGAGGCTGTCAGAAAGTGAAGTAGGACCCCAGGTGTCCTGCAAGTTGGAGGGCACTAAGACCAAAACATTGGAATTGGCGCCAGCTGGAGGCCCGCAGCTGTCACCTCCAGAGTCCGGAGGTGGAAGATGGTTGATTCACGTAGACTCGCAGACATACAGACAGTCGCAAGTACCACCTGAGGACTGGTGACTGAGAGACTGCGCTATCTTTGACAATGACGAGTATGTATACAGGCTTGTCCATCCTTGTTTTGCTACATCAGTTTCTATCACATAGGTCACAGCAAACCATGGCTTGGAAGTGAAACAAGCAAGGTGCTAACACTATAGTGACCATGCCTTTCTGCTGCGTCGCTGATATTCCAACTCTGGTTCATGGCTGCCCTCTAAAGTGGTAATTGCCTAGCAATGTAACATCAGTTCTTGTTGTATCAGCAGTCCGTGATGTAACAGGATCCCATCGGCTACCCACCAGACTTAGTCCGTAGATCTGCATAGGGAAGTATGTAGGAATCCCGGCACCTGGTGTCAGACTTTTTTTTTGTCGTCATCTCGTTTGATATGGTCTGCCACGAATTCCTCTCCTGTGACAATGTCTCAGAGTAGCCCTCGCAACCTACGTCCTCAATCATTTGGTGGATGTATCCCAATCTCTGTCTTCCTCTACTGTTTTTGCGCTCTAAAGCTCCCTCTAATACCATGGAAGTTATTCCCTGATGTCTTAACAGATGTCCTGTCATCATATCCGTTCTTCTTGCTAGTTTCTTCCATATATTCCATTCCTCGACGATTCTGTGGAGAAGCTCCTCATTCCTTACCTTATCTGTCCACGTCATTCTCAACATTTCTCTGTAGCACCACGTCTCAAATGCTCCGATTCGTATCTGTACAGGTTTTTACACATTCCACGTCTCCCAGAAACACAATGCTATGCTACAAACGTATATTCTCAGAAATTACTTCCTCAAATTAAGACCTACGCTTGATACTTTTTTCTGGACAGGAATGCCCTTTTTGCCAGTGCTAGTCTGCTTTTTCTGTCATCCCTGCTCCTTCCATCATGAGTTATTTCGCTGCTTAAGGAGCAGAATTCCTTAAATTAATCTGGTTTGCGATCAAAAAATTCTGATTTAAGTTTCTCGTTGTTCCATTTCTGCTACTTCTCGTTTTTTCGTCTGTCCTGGATTCACTCTCAGTCCATATTCTTACTCATCAGACTGTCCATTCCATTAAACATTACGTCCTGTAATTCTTGTGTACTTCCACTGAGGATAGTAATGTCAGTAGCGAACACTAATATCCTTTCACTCTGAATTTTAATCCTACTCTTGAAACTTACTGTTATTTCCATCACTGCTTCTTCGACGTATAGATTGGGCTGCAGTCTTACGTTGTGACAGACGTTCACACTGGCTTCCATGTTTTTAGGCTGTACAATGTAATCCACTTGATGCAACTAAGGTCCACTCCATTTCCCGGCACTTACACCCTTCTGAGGTGCTGTGTCTCCCCTCACTTTGCTTCCCTCCTACTCCGGTTTTGGTAAGTCCACAAAACTGGAACCGCTCTTACTCACGAGAAACCCAAGAGGAGAAGCTCCCACGATGGGAACATCGTGAGCTCCATGCCAAGTGCCGGCATCAGGCGTCATTTCCTTGTACCGCCTCGTCTGATGGCGGGCCTGCAGTGACGCAGAACCGTTAGCGATTGCCGAGCTCGTGGTTCAGATTAATGACCCCCGTTGAGGCAGGGAGCACCAGCGGAGGCCGCAGCCGCACGGTGTGGTGTGGCGCGGCCGCCGGCTGACAAATTTGGGCAGTGGTCCGGCGGTGGCGCGGTGCCTGCTGGGAGGCGGGCCATCAGCGTCGGTTTTTTGGCGGCCGGCGGCCAGCGGGCAGCGCCTGCCCCGGCAGCCAGCGGGGGCCCCGGCTGTGTGGTCCACGCTGCCGCTGCCGCTGCTGCTGCTGCTGCTTCCCAGAAGCCGCCGCCGCCGCCACATGCCGCCCACATCGCGGGTTAGGAACGCGGCCGCTCATAATCGCGGCATTCCACTTGTTTGCTCTCCTTCTGAAATAAAAGGCGCCGAAAAAGCGCAAGCCTGTAGGGAGGACACTGTCATCTGCGGCGGAGAGAGAGATGGATCAGCCGTGATATGTGGCGGACATGACAGACGCGTCCACTTACACGTGTACAATGGCTACGTGCAGGCAGCAGATGAATGGAATTACCCGTCAAGAGGCTCTTCTCGGATGGATACAAAGCGCGGAGATAGATGGGGAATTCGCAACGCGCCAAGTGCGGCTCCGTAATATCGCTGACTGGACCGAAAGTCACAGGGTGCCCCAAAGCTCTAGTAAAGGGTGTACCCACTCCTCCCTCCCTTCCTCTCTTCTACGGAAAAGAAAATCTTAGCCAACGGAAATCGCATTTTGGCCCACAGACACAAGCATCAATGCTATCAGCTCAGAGCATGTACTGGACATCGACTATAGTTTAACGATAAACGAGCAGGCGACTCTTCCGTCTCTCTCCCTTGCTACTTCACAAGGAACACCTACAGTCTCTTTCCCAATGTTATTCCGGTTCGTCCGCCGCGCGTCTTTTTAATGAGTGCCAACAATATCCAGACACGACTATGAGTATTAACAATCACGGAATAGAAAAATTAATAACCAATACTACTAACTCAAGGAAGTCCGCCCGTTTGGCCGTGCGGTCTAACGCACGGCTTTCCGGGCGGGCAGGAGCGCCGGTCCCCAACACGAATCAGCCCGGCGGATTTGTGTCGAGGTCCGGTGAGCCGGCCACTCTGTGGATGGCTTTTAGGCGGTTTTCCATCTGCCTCGGCTACTGCGGGCTGGTTCCCCTTATTCCGCCTCAGCTACACTACGTCGGCGATTACTGTGCAAACAAGTTCTCCACGTACGCGTACACCACCATTACTCTACCTCGCAAAAATAGGGGCTATACTCGTCTGGTGTGAGACGTTCCCTGGGGGGTCCACCGGGGACCGAACCGCACAATAACCGTGGGTTCGGTGTGGGGCGGCGGAGGGGTTAAGTGGACTGCGGTAGTCACCGTGGGGTTGCGGACAACTGCGGCTGCGGCGGGGACGGAGCCTCTCCGTCGTTTCTAGGTCCCCGGTTAACATAACATAACATAACTCAAGGAACGTACATCAACAGAATCTACGCAAATCCCCACACCCCGCACTTATTGCTAGATGAGAAGCTGATTCTTAGTCATTCTCTACAGCAGGTAAGGCGTTCTTCTAGGAAAGGTCATTTCCTCCACCACAAGCGCTGCTCGCTCTTCAGTTAATGAGAGACTAAAGTAGCTGATGTACCCAGAGTTAGTTGCGAAACTATACCTGGACAGGAATCACAATGACAACTAGTTGCCGGCCGCGGTGGCCGAGCGGTTCTAGGCGCTTCAGTCGGGAAGCACGCCACTGCTACGGACGCAGGTTCGAATCCTGCCTCGGGCATGGATGTGTGTGATGTCCTTAGATTAGTTAGGTTTAAGTAGCTCCAAGTTCTAGGGGACTGATGATCTCAGATGTTAAGTCCCATAGTGCTCAGAGCCATTTTTTTGCTCAGAGCCATTTGAACCATTTTTGACAACTAGTTGTTTACACGACAGCTACCATAGCAGCATCGTATCAGAACGCAAGTTCAGTTACACCACCTGTCATGTGGACTGTTGTCATACTGCTCTGCTACCCCAGCTGTCACCAGTCAGCTGCGGACGATAGTCGCGGTGTGTAACATAAATGCTTTGCTCTCATATGCTTTTTTCGAAGTGGGATGTAATTGTTTCAAGGGCCGCACCAAGCTGCCTGACAGTGTGTGGCTCAACAACTTTGCTGCGAAAGGAGTGTGTAGACAAGCGCTTAGGACGAATCCGTCTTTGCTAGACCTGTTGGGGCCTAGCGGGCTATCGCATTGGACTCCTGAGTCACCAACTACCCACAATGCTACTTGAATCCCCCGTGAGAATGAATAGGTCGCTGAGGTTTCATTTATAGAATTTCTGTGATGTTGCTTAGGAAACTTATGAGACTATTACGATCCTGCAAAACAAACTCAGTACCGCACGTCGAAGGGAAACGTGTGAGCATTGCCAGTACCGAACCAGACAGCTGCTTCTACAGGAGACGTACTGCGCTTGCGCCTAACTGCAAACCGACAACATCCCTACTTTCATGCTCAACCAGCCACTTTGTTAGTCTGTTACAAGTACCGGGTACTCAAAAAGTCAGTATAAATTTGAAAACAGAGTAAAGCATGGTATAATGTAGATAGAGAGGTACAAATTGACACACATGCTTGGAATGACTTGGGGTTTTATTAGAACCAAAAAAAAATATTAAGTTCAAAAAATGTCCGACAGATGGCGCTGCATCTGATCAGAATAGCAATAATTAGCGTAACAAGGTAAGACAGAGCAAAGATGATGTCCTTTACAGTAAATGCTCAATATTTCCACCATCATTACTCAACAATAGCTGTAGTCGAGGAATAATGTTGTGAACAGCACTGTAAATCATGTCCGGAGTTACGGTGAGGCATTGGCGTCGGATGTTGTCTTTCAGCATCCCTGGAGATGTCGGTCGATCACGATACACTTGCGACTTCTGGTAACCCCAAAGCCAATAATCGCACGGACTGAATCCGGGGACCTGGGAGGCCAAGCATGACGAAAGTGGCGGCTGAGCACAGGATCATCACCAAACGACGCGCGGAAGAGATCTTTCACGCGTCTAGCAATACTTTTTTTAGGTTCTAATAAAACCCCATGTCATTCGAATCATGTGCGTCAATTTTTATCTCTCTATCTACATTATTCCATGGTTTATTAATTTTTGAAATTTATACTGACTTTTTGGTCACCCGGTATATTTGGTATGACAAATGGGGCGCGTGGTGAAACGAGTTCATATGGTTCAAATGGCTCTGAGCACTATGGGACTTAACACCTGAGGCCATCAGTCCCCTGTAACTTAGAACTACTTAAACCTAACTAACCTAAGGACATCACATACATCCATGCCCGAGGCAGGATTCGAACCTGCGACCGTAGCGGTCGCGCGGTTCTAGACTGAAGCGCCTAGAACCGCTCGGCCACATGAGTTCATTGAGAAGTACTCTCAGTAGTGCATTCCATACTTGTTTGCGAAATATAAATGTAGATGCTAATGGGCACTATTTCCACAGAGGCGCAGTTTAGGGGCAGGCAAAAAGAAAAAAAAAAATGAGGAAAGAGGAAAGAAAAGGCGAACGGTGAGAGAGCAGTGGGATGTAAAGAACATAGTGTACGAAGAAGAAAAATAAGGGTAAAGATTGTAGGGCATTAAAATGTGAAGGGAAAGAAAATATCGACATTCGGATAAGAAAGATTACTAACGGTTGCTAACATACGGCAGTATGCTGTCGTGAAGACGCCTGAGTGATATGTATGTTCTAATTATCTGAACAACATAGCCTATATCACAGTTCTAATATTTCCTTGTCTTCCATGACCAGTTTTAGTCAATATTCGCTAAAAACGTCACAGAAATTGCTGTGAGTTGGCGGCGCGCAACAGATAATACGAAGTATTGTTAGATCCAGATAAGACTTATACTGACCGAAAAGTGACCTCTAATACATAAAATCTGTGATCTAGATTGTGTTATTCAGACGGTTACTAACAGTGGAGGAATACGAATCGCTACAAACCACAAAACCGCAACTCGAACGAAATACTGCTTTTGCTGAATAGTATCGTAATATGAAAGCATAATTTTGCAATCGTACCAGAAGAACCACTAGACATTCGAAAGTCTGATACTTAAGACTAATGGAAGAAAAGTTTTTAATCTCGGAAGATGCGCCACAAGTGTTACAAGCGTGCTCCGGACCCGGGTATACGAGCTGCGAGACGTGTGACTGGGAAGACGGTTTAGTTACGTTCAGTCGCAACACTGAAAAAAGATTCCCTTCCTGAGCCCTATACGATGGCAACCATCCTAGGCAACACTCTCGCCTACCTAATTAGTATTCTGTTCTTAGAGAACCTTTGCATCTCAAGCTACGGGAGGCAAGTTAGTACAGGAGGGGGTACACAAAATACTACTGGGCCGCAGTGTTCGAAAATTCTCAGACATTCGCGAAGCCAGTCGACGCGTCAGAGAGGCTTTCCCCTACATAAAAACATGTGAGATGGCAAAGATAAACATGTTATTGTCAAACTGCAGCAACACGTCCTGCACTTCGGGCATACCCACTGAGCAGCCTCTCTGGTTTCATAAATATATCACTGATGATGCGTTGAGAACAGTTCTCTAACGGATTTTCTGGTACTGTATTCAACCACTCTCATTATGCCAAGTGAGCTAATGTAACAAAAGCGAAAGTCGTATTATTTTTAGTTTGTTGAAGTTTTGCGCTAATCGCCAGTGAAACAATGGACCAGGAGTGACGCTATTTTTGCAAGAAAAGCTACTTTGGATTGTGTGTTGTTACATATTTTGAATTCAATAATACGTGAAGGAGTAATGAACTGTGCGCCTTCCACTTTATTGTAATGTGATGCTGATCTCAATAAAGAGGCTACACACCAATGAAGATAAATCTCAATAAACGGGCTGAACAGCCAACTAGATTAAACTAAAAATGGTGAGACGTCGGTGTGCAGGTGTGGGTGGGAGGGGGCCAGGTAGCGGGAAGGGGAGCGGGCATGCAAAGTCGCAGTTTGTCATCCCCCCAGCTGGCCAGTGTGGCCGAGCAGTTCTAGGCGCTTTAGTCTGGAACCGCGCGACCGCTACGGTCGCAGGTTCGAATCCTGCCTCGGGCATGGATGTGAGTGATGTCCTTAGGTTTAAGTAGTCCTAAGTTCTATGGGACTGATGACCTTAGATGTTAAGTCCCACAGTGCTCAGAGCCATTTGAACCATTTGTCATCCCCCCTTTCCCAGCTCACTTGCTAGCCCAAACCATGGATGCGCTGCTCTGTTGGCTTTAGAGTAGTTTTACAGTACATATGTCTAAATTGAGTATTGAAACTGATGGTCAACTATGAATATTGCAGGTAGCTTGATGTCCTTAATGAGCAATACCTGTAAGCCACTGTTTTACGTTTCATAAGAAAAGCTGCCTGCAGTAGAAGAGAAATACCGTAGAAGCAGACTACTATTAGAATATATAAGACCGGCTACCGAAGATTTTGGTATAGTAATACACAAAGATGAAAATATTTAGAACAAGCATTTTGTAGCAATTGAGTTAGTAACCAGTGCGATATCGATTGCAGTTTATTCACATAGTTTGAGGTAATTCTGAAGGCCTGGGTGATTTGTCCTTCCTCAACTATGTGTGGCTGCTTCGATCAAGTTGTTGTAAATCATCCAAATGGTGAAGACCTGTAGTACTAACATGCCCAAGCAAACACAGTTTTTCTTATGCCTTAACCACTTCTGTGGAAGGTAGTCTGACGTAAGTTGTCCTAGTGCGAGGAAATAAATAACGTGCGAAGAGGACTGCGGGTATTTTACAAGCGCGCGGTGAGCGGGAAAATAAAGAGTCGAGGGAACAGGGCCGTCTCTCCGGGAGACAAGTGATTTGTGGAAAGGAGAACGCACTCACATGTGCTGACACGTCAAGGAGGAGAAGTTTATGGCCGCATCATCGAGCCGTCGCAGGGCCGTAAACAAAGGGAAAAGAAAAGAGCGTAACGGCCGGAGGAGAAAAGGATCGCGCCCTCTGAATGAGAATGGAGCGGTCATAAATTAATGATCACTTTGCGTCAAAGGGGGACTCACAGTTGGCGCCGAGGCTTTACGAGCGCATTTCGTGCATTTTTCAGGCAGCAACGCGCGCAGTTTAATGCTGGCCGGCCGTAACGCGGCTGGTGGTGATAGCAGCTGCAGGGGGTCGAGTGCTAGCCAGACCAGCCCACCCGCGAACGCCCGGCTTACGTCCGAGCATCACTTTGCCAGCTGTGGCGTCGAGTCTGACAGAGACCAGCGCCCAGCGTGGCGTATTCGTTTTCTTCCTCTTCGACGTTTCCAGTTCTTCACCTCCTCCCTTCCGTTTTCACCTCCACCATATTCACATCCTCCATCTTCACTTCTTTCGCGTTCACTATTTCGATCTTCTCTTAAATTATCTTCACCTTCATCTCTGACTCTTTCATCTTCACTTCTTTCATCTCCTCTTCTTTCATATTCACCTCTATCATCTTCACCTCCTCCTACACTACCATCTCCCCCTCCACCTCCTCCCTCACCTCCACCATGATCTCCTCCTTCTCCCACTAATCATCATCACCATCCTCCTACCTTCCTCAGTCATCATTACAACTCCAACAATTTTTTTTCATCTAGTTCGTTTGCTTCTTCAATCATATCTTCTTTCATCTCTGTCTCTATCAATGGGAATTGTTTCTGTAGCACTATTGCTATCCGAATTTTTCATTTCTTCTCGTCACCTTCGCTTCCCATTACTCAGTGTGGTCAATCGGTATAGTGGCTACTACACTTTAATCACCATTGTGGTTGACACACTTGTTTTTCTCGTCCCCTCTTCCCCTATTCCTTCTTCCCTTTTGAATTCCTCTGCTACTCCTCACTGTTCTATTAAAATAACTCCTACTGTGATTTTTTTTTCAACAGCCTACTGAGTGGTTTGGAATGGTCTCCCACGAATTACTCCCTTCTGCAAAATTCTTCATCTCAGAATAGCATTTGCCGCCTTTTTACTCAATTAACTGTTGGATGCATTCCAATCTCTGTCTTCCGCTGTAGTTTTTACACTCTACAGCTCCCCCCTCAATACCGTGGAAGTTGTCCTCTGATACTTACCACATGTCCTATCATCCAGTGCCTTCTTACTGTCGGTGGCCGCTGTGGCCGAACTGTTCTAGGCGCTACAGTCTGGAACCGCGCGACCGCTACGGTCGCAGGTTCGAATCCTGCCACGGGCATGGATATGTGTGATGTCCTTAGGTTAGTTAGGTTTAAGTAGTTCTAAGTTCTAGGCGACTGATGACCTCAGATGTTGAGTCCAATAATGCTCAGAGCCATTTGAACCATTCTTACTGTCAGAGTTTTCCTCATTATCCTTTCTTCACTGGTTCTGCAGAGAACCTCCTCACTCTTTACATCAGTCCACTTAATTTTTACCATCCTTCTGTACTATCACATCTCAAACTCTTCGTTTCTCTTCTTTTTCAGTTTTCGCACAGTCTACCATGCAATAAGGTGTTGCAACGTACATTTACGGTAACTTCTTCCTCATATTAAGGACAATATTTGATAGCAGTAGACTTCTCTTGTTCAGGAATGCCCTGTTTGCTTGAGGTAGTCTGCTTTTTATGTCCTCCTTGCTTCGTCTGTCCAGGATTATTTTCCTTCGAAGGTAGTAGAATTCCTTCAATGTTGCTCTTCCTAATGCTAACGTCACTCAGCTGGTACTCTTCCTACATGACCAGCTTACGTTTTCTCTCTTTCTAGTCTCATCCATCTACATCTGCCGATAAAGTACTTCACTCGCCAACTGTTTGAGCAGCACGACACCTTCAATGACAAAGTTACGAAATATTCTACTTGCTCTGCCCAGTACAGTCTGTTTCCTTCCAAAAATATTTCATATTTCATTGGGAGGCTACTCTTTGATGGGGTCTACGTCATCGACTAATGTAGAGTTAGTTATCATGGTTGATAAAAATCCACATATGACCATTTTCTTGTAAACTGAATACATTATTCATAGTATATAAAACTGTACCAAAGTATTTACAAAGTGTACTTTGTATTTCAAAAGCGTAAAATTGAGAAAAAGGGAAAAAGAATTTCAACAAAATCAAATCACGTTTTTACTCTCGTGTTACAAAAGCGAAGTTTGAACTCCTTCTCTTCTGAATTCGTTGGCAAAAGGATGTTGAGCTCTAAGTTCCTTTCTTCCTCCCTTACATCTTTCTTCCTTCTTTTCTTTCGATTACTAACGAGTGCAAAGAGAACTCAAGCCATTCTGCATTTACTTCAATCCTCACGTGTAACTTACGCGGGGCAGGTCATAACGCTCCGAGGCCGAGAACGCAAGTGAAACAAGTTACTCCCAGAAGGACTCTCATCAGCAATAAGTTAGTAAGCAACAGTACCGGAAGGAAGGAAGGAAGACGACTGCAGGGAAGGCTGCAGGGAAGGAAGACGACGCTGGTGGTTCCTCTGGAAGCAGACGCAAAGCCCACCCCTGCGGTCTGCGCGCGGTTTGTGGTGACAAATAAGAAGTCGCGGCTGCCTACCTCGTTCCGTGGAAATCAAAAGCGGGCGGAGGAATGGTAGCACAAAAACACCCGACTGCGCCAGTGGCGACAAATTGACTGACTCTCTGCAGCCGCTGCCGTAAGTGGCGAAGAGCGAACCTCGAAACCAGGAGAATCTCTTGCTGCTGCTGTGACGGATTCAGGAAACACGACCGAGAGAGGTGGCGCAGTGGTTAGCACACTGGACTCGCATTCGGGAGGACGACGGTTCAATCCCGTCTCCGGCCATCCTGATTTAGGTTTTTCGTGATTTCCGTAAATCGCTCCAGGCAAATGCCGGGGTGGTTCCTTTGAAAGGGCACGGCCGATTTCCTTCCCCATCCTTCCCTCACCCGAGCTTGCGCGCTCCGTCTCTAATGACCTCGCTGTCGACGGGACGTTAAACACTAATCTCCTCCTCCCCTTCAGGGAACACTTATAGGTTCTAAGAGTAGTCGTGCCGCAGTAGCTTGTTCAACAGGCGAACACTGAACGAGCAGGTCTCTAGTGCCTCCCAGTCTCCTCGTGATGTTGCTTCTTCACGTATATCTGATGGTAACAATCGATGTATTGTGGTGATGGATTTAGTTGCTATTTATTGGAGGAATTTCAAAATTATGAACGTCTAAAAAGCAAAAAAAGTAGAAGCAGTGAATATTCTGCATTATCACTTAATCTTGTTTATCGGGTTTTGGCTTCCAAGGCAGGCTATTGCTGACTATTACCTAGTTTTAATCCAGTTCGACCAAAATAATGCATCTTCCTCCAACCTCTTTACATTTATTGATTACCTAGCTTCAACTTTTTCTGTTATACCTCCGTTTACATTTATTCGCAATTTAGATTTCACTTTTACTGATACGTCGAAGATGATTTTTATACTGCTGCGTACCTTTCGGCCATTACGTTTTCCATAGTTATTTACCAATGTGTAATCGTTTCTGACAGCGATAATTTTTTGTGACGCTGGCCCTATAAGCCTAAAGCATGAATAACATTCATGGATACTATCTAACATTCTTCGTCATCTTGCTTACAGTGCCTCGTTTGTACTACATTATAAATGTTCCAAATATTAGATGCTAGTGAAAAATCACATATTTCATCAAAAAGAGGATGACCTAACGATTGAACCTGTCGATAACAAATCTAGTACTTTGTGCTGACAATACAATGCATCGCTGCAGCGTTTTTATTTAATGTATGACATCTGTATAATTTTGGAAATTTTCTTTGTCATGACAAGCAACTAGAAGGTGAATAGGAATTCACTCACTGAGTTCATAGGAAAAATGACTAATGAGATACCAACTAACAAAGGAGTGTGACAAGACTGCTGCATCTCCACAACTTTGTTCAACATGTACATACTTGAAACACTTGCACGTATAGGAAACAGAATTTCAGAAATATATATTCCTAGACGGAGAACTGTTTTAAATAACTTACTTTATGCTGACGATGCAGTGAACTTTATAGATAAAGAAAAGGATCTCCAGAAAGAAATTTAATGGTTCAAATGGCTCTGAGCACTATCGGACTTAACTTCTGAGGTCATCAGTCCCCTAGAACTCAGAACTATTTAAACCTAACCAACCTAAGGACATCACACACATCCATGCCCGAGGCAGGATTCGAACCTGCGACCGTAGCGGTCGCACGGTTCCAGACTGTAGTGCCTAGAACCGCTCGGCCACTCCAGCCGGCAAAGAAATTTACTTAGTGAAACAAATAAGTGCGAAATTTGACTTGGAGATCTTAACAGAGAAAACTAAGACAGTTACTTCTAAGGGGAAAGAAATCATTAGAACCAAAATAGTCGCAGAACGAGTAAACTATGTGATATGATATATGGCTACAGCATACATTCAGAAATTAAGCTTAGTAAATTCAGCCGGGTGTATGGAACAATTAACAGAAACCATAAAAAACGAAACATGGAAAGATATTCAAATCAAATTCTAGAAAACCTCTGTGGAAGCAAGACCGGGTGATCATCAAAAAATCAAGAAAAGTTAAAAGTTGCGCAATAAAAGGATGACTAAGCAGTTATCTTGTCAAAAGGCATCAGGAAATAACCTCCTTGCTACTAGAGGGAGCTACATGTCGCTCGCCCATTGGAAGATCTGCTTAATGCAACATTCTACGGACGTATCATTTCCGGTTTTCCAGATAAACGGCCTGAAAATCACCTGATCTGAATCCATGCGACTTTTGGCTCTAGGGATATCCAAAAGAACGCTATTATCAGGTACGCGTTCGGTCTTTATCTGATCTGAAGACCAGTAGACAATAAAACGTTTCTCAGATTGCACCGGAACTGATGCGAGCTAATGTAGATCACGTCGTTTCACGGATGCAGCATTTCGTCGATGTCTCCGTTCCTCATATTCAACAAATTGTGTAAGCGATGATTGATAATAAAATCAACATTAGGCCTTTCTCACTTGTTTGACCTCTCCTGCCCACGTCCCGTTGTTAATCTGTTGCATATGGAAACATTTCTATACGTCTTTCTTCCATCCATAGTGCCAGATTTGTACCTGGTGGCCAAAACTGGAACTGAATGAAATTTTCACCCTGCAGCGGAGTGTGCGCTGTTATGAAACTTCTTGGCAGATAAAAACTCTATACCGGACTGACACTCAAACTCGAGACCTATGCCTTTCTCGGGAAAGTGCTCTACTATGTGAGCTACCCAAGCACGACTCACGACCAGTCCTCACAGCTTTTAATCCGCAGGAAGTTTCATATCAGCGCACACTCCGCTGCAGAGTGAAAATTTCATTCTGGAAACATCCTCCAGGCTGTGGCAAAGCCATGTCTCCGCGATGTCTTTTCTTCTAGTTCTGCAAGGTTCGCAGGAGGGTTAGTGTGAAGTTGGGAAGGTAGTAGACGAGGTTTCTGACGGAACTAAAGCCGTGAGGGCGGGTCGTGAGTCCTGCTTGGGTGGCTCAGATGGTAGAGCATTTGCCTGTGAAAGGCAAAGGTCCTGAGTTCGAGTCCCGCTCCGACACACAGTTTTAATCTGCCAGGCATATATGCCCCCAGTAGCTGAGTGGTCAGCATGACAGACTGTCAATCCTAAGGGCCCGGGTTCCATTCCCGGCTGGGTCGGAGATTTTCTCCGCTCAGGGACTGGGTGTTGTGTTGTCCTAATCATCATCATTTCATCCCCACCAACGCGCAAGTTGGTCTACCCGACGGGAGGCCCTAGTCACACGACATTTACGTTTTATCTACCAGGAAGTTTCAAAATTGGAACTATTCCTCCCCCCCTCCACCCCCAGCGTAAATCGGTTGCGCATGTACGCATTAGAGTATCTACCACGCTTAGCTGCCATACGATAATTACAGACCGCACTTGACATCTGTAAGTGTCTGTACTTCAGTTATAACCACAAACTATTTTGTATAATTTCTGCAGAACCGAACGCTGACGACGCCGGCGTGAGAGGTGCAGCGGTAGCACAGCCCAATATCTGCGGCGGCTAACAATAGGCGGCGAATTAATCCCCTGTCGAACCGCGGATCGATGATTAACGATTAGCTCGGCGGGACTTCCCCGGCTGCCGCCCACCGTTTACGGGGCCTAACGCGCCGAACGACCGTGTCATTACGTCGTTATTAAAACATACTTCCCGCTTTGTCCACGCTGCGCTGCTGAGCGGCGCGAGTGTGGGTAGCTAATTAATAGAGACGGAGGACGGCCAGCGGGCGGTCGGCACGAGCCTTCCCGGGAGAAGAGGAGCAGACGAACGGGCAGCCAGCAGGGACGAGAAACGGGTAGGCCAACTGCCGCTGCCGCTGCTGCCCGGCGAGATCGTTATCGGCCGAGGCCCTCTCTCCTCGCCAGCGTGGCACTTCGTACGCGTCCGCGCAGACAGATGCGGCACGTCGTTTTTATTCGGGCGCGTTTTTATATCTGTTGTCTATAAAATATAAAGCGGCGCGCGGGCAGTAAAGCAGGTGCTTTAGCGCCGCGTAGGCCGGAGCCGGCGCCGCAGGGCGCCGTTTTCGTAGCCGTGCGAACTCGCACGTCGGCGGCCCGCGTAATGCCGTGTTTTATCGCGGCCGGCCTCTCAATCCCGGCGGTAATTGTCCCTCTGATGCCCCGGCTATCGATAGCTGCAGCGGTGCTTTCGATTGGTTCGCACTTGAGCCCAGCAAATGGATGGAAGACACTTTCCGCTGAAAAAAGCTTCGTAAGGAAGTGCTAAGCTGGAGGAGAAGCGGAACTGAAACCTTTAACTCGCCTTTTCTCTAGAAAAATCGAGACAGTGGTGAAAGCACAGGGTGCCTTGCCTCGCGGGGTAGCAGCGTGGTCCGGGAAGCCTTGTCACGGTCAGCGCGGCTCCCTCCGTCGGAGGCACGAGTCTTCCCTCGGGTACGGACGTGTGTGTTGTCCTTAGGGTAATTTAGTTTAATATAGATTAAGTAGTGCGTAACCTTAGGGACTGATGTCCTCAGCAGTTTGGTTCCATAAGACCTTACCGCAAATTTCCAAATCTCCAGGGTGCCTCACAAGGACTGGCTAATAGTCAGGAGTATGAGAGGAGCGACGCTCGAAGTAAAAAAAGCCTACTAAGCAAGGGCTCTAAAGTGCGTAGCTTAAGAGCTATGTGCTGTTGTTCAGTAGAAGAAACCTGTTTCACAGTTGCGAAGATGAACAACTGCTCATAGCCCTTAAGATAGGCACTTCAGAGCCACTGAGTGGAGAAAATCTCCGAACCAGCAGGCAATGGAATCCGGCCTCTTAGGATTGACGTTTCGTCGCGCTGACCACTCAGATACCGGGGGGCCGAACACCATTCCTCCCAGGACGCCCTGCATATAGTGCAACCCACACTAAAGAACCGGTGTGCTAAACTTAAGGACGAAAGTAAGTTCCGCATGATGTGCCACTGCCAAGTAACGGAGCTCGATGGAACTTGGACAATACATAGATAGAACTGCTAAAGATTTGTACAGGAGGTTGGTGTTGTTGTGGTCTTCAGTCGAAAGACTGGTTTGATACAGGTCTCCATGCTACTCTACGCTGTGCCACCCTCTTCATCTCCGAGTAACTGCTGCAACCTACATCCTTCCGAATCTGCTTAGTGTATTCATCCCTTGGTCTCCGTCTACGATTTTTACCCTCTACGCTTGCCTCCAGTACTAAACTGGTGATCCCTTGATGCCTCAGAATGTGTCTACCAACCGATCCCTTCTTCTAGTCAAGTTGTGCCACAGATTTCTGTTCTCCCCAATTCTATTCAGTACCTTCTCGTTAGTTACGTGATCTGCCCATCTAATCTTCAGCATTCGTTTGCAGCATCACTTTTGAAAAGCTTCTATTCTCTTCTTTTCTAAACTGTTTATCGTCCATGTTTCACATCCACCTGAAAAAAAAACAAAAAAACAAAAAAACGTAATGAGACGAACAGAAATAACACTTTTATTCAAAGACAATAATTAAAACGAAGTCACCACGATTTATGATTGACTCTGGACATTAGGGCAGGCGGGACGTGTTTCTTGAAAGGCTGTCTGGATCCCACACACGGCAGAGCATGCTCTGCAGCGTACTGCCACGCTTGGCACGAACTCGGTAAGGAACTGCTGTGGTAGGGCGTTTCATTCCTCCGCCAGCGCGGATGACAACTGCTGAATGGCCGTTGGAGCATATGGACTTGTTGCAGGGCGTCTCCTCTACGCATTCCACCATGGCCAGTCCATTCACCGAATATCCTCCCGTCCCTAGTGCTCCTCCACGTGCCGTGTTCGATGTTATCATCGATAAAAATGAACTCAGACGCGCAAAGGGATGACCACGCGCACATAAGGAACGAGCACACTGTTACAATAAAGGTGCGTTCACAACTGTGTGCCTTGGGCTAGTCGCCGTGCGGCTGTAGCTTTGCCCACACGGCAGTAGTGAACACACGTGTGAATGGAATGACTCCCACGGACAGTTGCATCTGGGGCAAGCACAGTCACACCTTAACGTTGACCGGTGAGTGTACCGTTTCAGAGATTTGGAGATCAGCATGCCCATGCAACATTGTGCCTCCGACAACCTAACACCTGGACCGCGAAAACGATCCTGTTCGTCAATGGTCATGGGTACATTACCTGTTCCCACTAGTCGCCAAATGAGGGTTCGTGCTGTATTTATTAAAGCTGATTTTTGCTTCAGGCAGACAATAGCAATGCAGAAGTTCTAGAATGTGTGAGTTTAGTTTGTGAGAACTTCTATCCTTGCATATTATGAAGCGCGCGCGCACACACACACACACACACACACACACACACACACACACACACACACACACATTGAAAACACATATCCATTCAAATGCACATACCTATGTTCTCATCTACACGCACATGTGTTTGAACAGGAAAGGGCAACATAATTTTCGCTAAATTGACCACTGAATCAAAATACATCCAGTCCCGTCAACGTACAGGATTCAAAGCGTACTTGTAGCAGTAGCCCAGGAAATATGCGATATTCCTCGTGTAGTTAGATACCCAGCATTTACTCTTCTAGTCTCACATGTTACTACCAGCAAACCAAATTGTGAGAATAAAAATCTTTTTTACGTATTTCTGTTAAGAATACAAAATTGTTGGCTTTTCATTACTATTAAGTCATCAATTAAATTGATTCAAACCTTAACTACATACAGGCTGCCCACTTCGGAGCTATTTTAGAAACAGGCTTTATCCATCTAATGCGGCCTAATTTAGTCTCGTGAAGAATTGATCTCTCCGTCGTATTCTCATGGAACTATGGCTACAAAGGCACTTGCGCTTCTCGAGGAGGGCACACCTGCCAGGCAAAAAAGCTCTCCTGGGAAACAGTAACTTAAGGTTGCTGACGAATGATAATTGGCAACAGAAAGTTTCTCGTATCGTAACAGGTTGTAACAAGCCTTATCTGCAGAAATTACGGTGGACGGCCCCTAGACCTGTTCTGTTCTCCAGCAATTATTACTATTGAAGATAGAGTAGCAGTGCGACGAAAAAATAAAAATAAGCAGTCTTTCAGTTTGCACATATTCACTGACAACAGGAGACGTCTCTTCTACCGTAGCCATTGTAAAGGGAAAAGAGTTGAAAACCTTAACTTAGGGAAAGTCGATTAAAGAAAGTCAAATGAATTGAAGGAAACTGGCCAGTAAGAAGAATAGTTATTGTGGAACAAGTAAATTATGTTAAATATTTAAGGTTTCACGTTCCACATGATGATGATATAGCGCGAAATATATGTGGTTCTATTCAGAAAAATACTAAACAATACGATATGCTTACATGAAATATTTCAACGTAGTTGTTAGTCCAGTTCTTATAACTGAATGTAGAGTGTGAGAGAAAAAACCAAATTCCGTATTCAGGAGCTGAAAAATAAATTTTAAGAGATATGCTTGAATATAGTTTGTAAAACAGAAAGAAAAACATAATGTAAAGTGGAACCACCCATGAATAAGACAGAAACAAAAGAATAGAAAATGGCATGATATTTTCACAGGATGGCTAGTTGCATTTTACCCACATCAGCCTTTAACTATGTCCCACAGGGAAAAGTGGCAAAGAAAGACCGAAGATAGATTGGGTCGCTACTCATGAACAAAAGTTTGCTGTGTAGTAATTTATATAGATATGTTTCAGCAAAGACAGCCTGCTGGTTGACAATCTTCATTATTAGTTTAGTCTTATAATGGGGCCATCAATATCAAAGAAGTCATGAACAAAGACATAACACAAGAAAAATACAAGAAAACAATCGTTTATCAAAAAGGAAAATACAGTAAGATAGGTTGAATACCGTATAGAGGGGGCAAAGAGAAAATAAATGAAAACGAAGAGAACGTTAAAAGTTAAGTCTTGACTCGTTATTAGAATATGAGGACAGTCCTATTTTATTCATTATTATGACGAAAGCGCTTCGGCGACAGAGGAAAGCGTTTTCTTCTTTATTGTTAAAATGTTGCCATGGAACAGTCAGTTTGGCGTCTTCGAAGATTTGGATCATCTCAAACGCGGTAGCAATGGAACTAGTAACGCGTAAGACATCCTGTGAGCAAAATCTAGGATAAATACGAGTACGTTGACCGTTACCACAAACAACTAAGGTAAAAATCATTCATCTGGCATCTATTAATACCAGACACGCTTCGTCACGGGAGCACAAGACACTAAAAGATTGAGTACTAGTCAACAAAGCAGGATTTTAGATTGTTGCCAAGCAAGATAATTTTATAATTCAGCAAACATGTCAGCATTCATCTATCACTTCTGATCTAATAAAGATGAAATGTTCTTCTCATCAGTTAAATAACGGAAATGGATAACTTCCTCTGCTAGGCAGCCGTGAGATGGAAGGGACTGTTCACCGCACCCTGCCACTCACCCTCGCCCCCCCCCCCCAGCCTCCCCACCCCCCTCTTGGCAGTCTTCTGAGCTGTGTGAAATAGTATTTGTGTGTACACCAACGAGTCATAAAATTATGACCACGTCCTTAATAGCACGATGGTCCACCTTTGGATTACGTCAGAGCAACGATGATTCCGATTTCCATGGATTCGGCAGGTCTTTGGTAGGTTTCCGGAGGCATTGGAATTGTATTTCCACCCAAAGTTCACTCATATTACGAACACAGGGCTCGTTGTGGAGCTGGCGTCCGATAATGTCTCAAATATTCCCGATCAGATTAGAATCATGCGAATTCGGTGGCCGAGACATGAAAGTGAGTTCACTATCAAGCTCCTCAAACCGCCGCAGCACGATTCAGGCCCTGCGATACGGATAATTATCATGCCGGAGGAATCTATCGTCAACGGCAGGACTCCAAGCATGAAGGGACGATGGTAGCCAGTGGTAATGCTCACGGAATCCATGGATGTCTTGTTGCCTTCCATTAAATCGAAGATACCGTGGAAGCCCAAGCGGAAGTCCCCACTGGCTTGTATCCGTGGCACAGTGCACGTTTCCAGCAACCGTTCGGCTGGATGATGGTGTATCTCGACACTACCAGTCAGCCTAGTGTAACGGAAGCGTAATTTATCCAACCAGACGATACGTTTCCATTGGTCCTCGGTCCAATCTCGATGATACCATATCCATTGCGATTTAAAAATGTCGATGTCATTGGATCAACGAGGGAAAATGTAGAGGTTGTCTGCTGAAGACACCCAAGTTCAACAGTGTGCGCTGAATGGTGTGCCCTGAAACACTTGTGCCTGCACAAAGACTGTGCTTTGTCCTCAGATCTGTCGCAGGTCGTGGCCTACCAAGCTTTACAGAGCGTGCAATTCTCCGATGTTCTGTGGTGGGATTTGAACTTCCACCGCCTCGTCGCCTACTCCTAGTTACACTGTCCTCTGACCACTTTCCACAGATGCTTGACAGTATCACGCGAACAGGTACCCATCTTTGCTATCACGTTATCGCTCGTTCCCAGGCTGCGCTGTAAGAATTTGCCCTTTGTCAACGTCGCTAACTTCAATGGACGTCCCCTTTTGTGACTCGTTTCGTCACTACAATGATTCTTCATTAATCTCTGCTCCACTTTTATAGGATGATGCAGCCGTACCTTCTTATGGGTTTTTTGCAACCTGCAACGCCTTCAGATACCACGCTGAAGTTTTTCGTACTGTCTCGCTCGCTGTGTAAAAACTATTGCTCATACAGAAAAAATGGACAGAGTATTTATGTAGGAAATTTAATTTAGTTAAATTTTGTACTAGGATATGTTTTCGCTAAAGGGCATAATTTTCTAATTATTCAAGAGAAACATAGAAAAGTGACCTTGAAACAGGTTTTTCTTCAGTAGCTCGAAGACCGTGGACCCAGCGAAAACGTACCCCAGTACAAAATTTACCTACATTAATATTTCTACAAAAAAAATTCTGTTCATCTTTTCTGTATGACTAATAGTTTGGGTATAGAGAGCGAGAGAAGGTGAAAATCTCACACATGGTTTTTGAAGGTGTTTTCGGTTGCATAAAACCCAAAATAGGGGCAGCTGAATCTCCATATACACCAGATCGTTATAATTTAAGTGTAGCTACTCACAGAGGTCCATTGTGGGCCGTAATTATCGTATGGCAGCAAAACCGGTTAGATCTTCTAATGTGTTAATGTGGAACCGATTCACACTGGAAAAAAATTATTTACAGTTTTGGCCACCAGGTGCAAATTGTCGCTGTGAATGCAAGGAAGAAGTATAAAAATGTTTCCATATGTAACGGATTAGGAACGGGACGTGGGCAGAAAAGGTCACAGAAGTGAGAAAGACATAATGTTGATTTTATCATTAACTGCCACTTACACAGCTTGTTCTATATGAGCACCGGAGACGTGGACTTGATGCTGTACAGCAACAGATTTGTACCTGGTGGCCAAATGTGGAACTAATTTTTTTTTCGGCATAAATCTATTCCGCATTAATTCATTAGCGTATCTAAGAGTTTCGCTGCCGTACGACAGTAATAGCCCACACCGAACCTCCGTAAGCAGCGGAATTTACTTGTAACTTTACGGTCCGTTGCCGCGTTACTTGCCCGCAACGCCACGAACCACCGATCAGTTTCGCGTCGGGCAGTGGTAATAAATAATGTTTTGATTCGTCATTGTACGACTGTTTTGTGTCCCGCGCTGAAAACATATAGACGGCAATGCTGAGGCGCGCTGTGCGGGTTTGCGCTGTTGCAGGCGCATGTTCCCGACGTGCCGCGTGTCGTTCACGGGCGTGCGCGCCGAGCAGCGGTACGCGGTGCTGATGGACATCGTGCCGGTGGACAACAAGCGCTACCGCTACGCCTACCACCGCTCGTCGTGGCTGGTGGCCGGCAAGGCGGACCCGCCCGCGCCCTGCCGCCTCTACATGCACCCCGACTCGCCCTTCACCGGCGAGCAGCTGCGCAAGCAGGTCGTCTCCTTCGAGAAGGTCAAGCTCACCAACAACGAGATGGACAAGAACGGACAGGTAGGTCGCGCGTCGATACAGTTTCATACTACCGCTCGGGGCCTGTGGCTCGCTGCCACTGAGTGGCATGAAAGGTATTACAAAATTATTATACACTGGACCAGCATAATGTTCCCGTTCTGCTCGGGAACCGATTCTCACTTTTACAGTATTCCCCCTTCCTGTGGCCTTTCCTGTAGTGAGCTGTATCTTCTGAAAGTCCAACTATGATAAGGCAGATATATATTGAATCCAAGGATACCCTGAAGAGACAGGATGGCAGATATACTGATTTCTATAAGTTAATATACCAGTGTTTTTTCTTTTTTTTTTCTTTATTGTTATTTGAAACACCTTGTACAAAGGTGGGCTGTCAGCAGCATAGTACGCTGCTCTTCAGCCGCGATTGGTACAATAAATGACATAAAGTAGTGACAGATAATACAATAAAAATGGCGGGTAAAAACTGTAGACACAAAAACAAGATACATGAAGCCGTTCACGCTGGACAAGAAAAAACACTAAATCCTGTTGACACGGCGCACATAACATGGATGCCGGCGACGGCACACGTGAACAGTCGTGGCATGACGGCGAAAGAACACTAAACACAAACGAAGGCACACACACGAGACACTGATGGCGATGATCTCCGGCGTGCGAATGTTCACTGAGCGTGTGCGAGTCCGGGGACCTGCCAAGAGAGGAGGAGGAGGAAGAGGAGTGGGAGAGGGAGAGGGGAGAGCAGAGATGCCATGGGCAGGGGAGAGAGGTGGAGGGAGGAAGGGGGAGGGAAACCCGGGGGAAGAGAGGCGGAGGAAGGGGGGACGGGGGAAAAGGAAAGAGGAGGGAGAGAGTGTGCCTAAAGGAAAGGACACAGGAAGTGGTGGAGAGGATCAAAGTTGATAGGAGGGGTAGATGGAGAGGAGGAGGACATCATCAGGGAGGGGGAGCTGGCGGAAGCCACCTTGAGAGAGGGTAAGGAGAGTGGAGAGATGGAGACCGGGTGGGACGTGGGAATACAAGCGCGGGAGCGGGCGGGGGTGGGAGAGGTTGGGTGAGACAAGCAGGTGAGGAGGATCGAGTAATACATCAGCAGCCATTACAGATACTATATATAGAAAGGGAGCAAGGCACAGTGGTAAGGAGAGGTGGGCTACAGGGCGGTGTGGCAACTGTCATTGTAAGAAAGCTGGGCAGGAGCAGAAATGAATAGCAAACAAATTATCACTTAAGTTGTATTTGTCCAAGCGTACGAAGACTCTTTACAAATAATGCGGAGAGAAATAAAGTCCAGCTCTCAATGTTAACAAGGGAAAGGCTCTCTGAGTTGAAGCACAAGCAGCAACTAGGTGGCGTCAGTGCAGCGTCCAGTAGCGAAGAGACTCCGAGGGCAAGTGAGATCTGTGGCTGCCACCAGACCTTCTACTTGCAGCGGCAGAGGGCGCTGGAACAGAGCCGCTCGGGGCGTGACTCAGCGGGCGTGCTACAATGGGTCCGCCGCATCCTGCCCGACCGCTGTCCGCGTCTGGAGGAAATTGTCAGTTCCATTCAAAATGGTTCAAATGACTCTGAGCACTATGGGACTTAACATCTGAGGTCATCAGTCCCCTAGAACTTAGAACTACTTGAACCTAACTAACCTAAGGACATCACACACATCCATGCCCGAAGCAGGATTCGAACCTGCGACCGTAGCGGTCGCGCGGTTCCAAACTGAAGCGCCTAGAACCGCTCGGCCACTCCGGCCGACCACGTGGCAGTTCCGTTCCCAACTTAAAGACGCTGGTAATTAGTCATCAATACGTGGTACCACAGTAATGTCTCCGAGTGCTTTGTTCTGTTTCTAATATAGGTTGAGGTATCACAAGTCATGCATATTATTCGGTGACGCAAGTTGCAACCCTCTTCCACTACAGGGGTCCGAATCACAGCGTGTAACATGTCAGTGCCTAACGTAAGTACGTCGATGCGTGATAAACAGCATGCTATAATCGAGTTAAACCATTTCGACGAGTTCATGCGCAAATGGACCTCCCCTTGAGAATGGCGATGCCAGAACACACACTATCTCAGCGATATCTTCAGTGATGCATTGGGTTCACTGTCATCCGTTGTACTCCATTCAGTCCCGGTTTTTCCCCTCCTAATTTCCGTTGTTTGCAGATCTTAAAAAACACCTTTACTTTGATAGTGATGACGCGGTGCAAGGAGACATAAAGTTTTTGTTGTGTCTCCAATGTCAAATACTCCACAATGACGATATCAACAAATTGGTCTCTCACTGAGAGAAATGCATTACTTTCCAGAGTGTTGGGAAATAAATATAGAATGTTAATAACGATTATTTCATTTAAAAAGTTTTAAGAGTTTTCACAAAAAATTTGTGGGTAATACTTTTTAACGGATCGTCCTGTTTTGTGCCGTTGCATCGAAATACGCATCCGAACGAGTGGTATACATTGATCAGCGAGCACATTATTACCACCGACCTACTATCGATATAAAGCCGTCCAGGCAAAGCAGTGTCACCTGGCGAGGAATGACTGCCAGTCAGACACACGAAGGGTGCATGTGATATCATTGGGCATGCTGCCCGTGTGTAGAATGGGGAAGACACGCCATCTGTCTGAGTCTGACCGAGGGAAGGTTCTGATAAGCCGGAGGCTCGGCACGATCATTTCGGAAACTACACGATTTGTCGGGTGTTCGAGGAATGTTGTGGTGAGTGTCTTCAATACGTGGCAAAACCAAGGCAAAACGACGTCCAGACGTCCAGCGGCCATCCCTCATCAAAGATGTCGGATGTCGTAGACTAAGCAGAGTCGTAAAACAGGAAAGTCGCCGAACTGTGTAACAACCAACATCAGAGTTTAATGCAGGGCAGAGAACAAGTGTGTCTGAACACTCCTAACGATGGGCTCCGGCAGCCGACGAAATATGAATGTGCCAACGTTAACACCACGACGGAGCCAACTATGACTAAAATGGGCTGGTGGCGGCTCCATTATGTCTTGGTAGACATTCACGTGGGCGTCCAAGGGTCCAGTGGAGTTCGTGTAGGACACCACGGCGGCCAAGAAGTATCGTTCTCTGGTTGCTGACCACATACATTGCAGACCACATACACTCCTTCACAACGATATGTTTCCCGATGGCAGAGGCATTTTTCATGACGATAATAGGCCATGTCACAAGGCCAGGAGTGTGATGGAATGGTTCACGGAACGCAGTGGCGAGTTACAACTGACGTGATGGCCCCCTAGTTCGCCAGATCTGACCGCGAACGAACACATCTTGGATGTGACTGAACATGGCGTCAGAGTTCATCGTCCCCCTCCCCGGAATGTACGGGAATTAGGTGACTTGTCTGTGCAGATGTGGTGCCAAATCCCTCCAGCGACCTACCAACCGAGCGAGGTGGCGCAGTGGTTAGCACACTGCACGCGCGTGCGGGATGACGACAGTTCAAACCCGCGTCCGGCCATCCTGATTTAGGTTTCCCGTGATTCCCCTAAATCGCTTCAGACAAAGGCCGGGATGGTTCCTTTGAAATGGCATGGCCGACTTCCTTTCCCATCATTCTCTAATCCGATGGGAGCAATGATCTCGCTGTTTGGTTCAAAAATGGTTCAAATGGCTCTGAGCACTATGGGACTTAACATCTATGGTCATCAGTCCCCTAGAACTTAGAACTACTTAAACCTAACTAACCTAAGGACAGCACACAACACCCAGCCATCACGAGGCAGAGAAAATCCCTGACCCCGCCGGGAATCGAACCCGGGAACCCGGGCGTGGGAAGCGAGAACGCTACCGCACGACCACGAGATGCGGGCCGCTGTTTGGTCCCCTCCCCAAATCAACTAGCCAACCGACTTGCCAGCCCCTCATTGCTTCCATGCCACGACGCGTCGACTCTGTTATTCGTGACATCGGTGGACATAGCAGCTATTAGGTACGTGTTCTGGTTGTTCGGTGCACTTCATTGCTAATCTGACGTTTGATATATGCTCCCATTGTGTTATTACAGTTCTAATGGCCACCAGTGTAATGCAGCACGAAACGCTATTATCCGGATTAATGCGGAACCCAGTCTACATGGATAGTCGAAAAACGCTTATCCACATTAATGCGGAACCCAGACTGCACGGGTAATCGAAAAACGCAGATAATTGAAAACACATGTCTTTTTACAGGAAACTGGTATTTACAGTATTTACAAAACCTGCTACATGTCACATTTGAAAGCCCAGTGCATTAGTTTTACGTTACTTGCTGGGAGCAATCATTGGGGAATAATCGACGTTTAGACCCACGGAAATGACTAGGAAAACATACAGACAGAAAATCGGCTGCAGATATGGGTAGAACTCCGCATTTATCTGGATATAAAATATGAAACAATGAAAAAATATTTCAGATTTATACGACGGTGGGATTGGGGCCTTCCAGTAGCCGAGCCACATGCGTGATAGTCTATTCCAAACGAAAATATTCGTTTTTTTGTAACATAATACTTCAGCCTTAGTTTTTTTTAATTGCCAAACTATGCTCATGTGATCTATAATGCAGATAATACTGATTCGAATAATGTTGAGCTTCCTGTACAATTCTTTCAATGTTCAGTAAGACGGGGTTACGGGAATGCAGCCGACAAACGTCTTCGACAATCACACTTATTTCCACATGCGAACATCCCGTCACTTTCAAGGCACCAATGCAACGAAACGCTGTTGTGCAAGGAGATTTAAACCCTCGATAGACTGGGCTACTGCGACGAAGAATCGTAATAGGGCATATGCAGTAAAGACAAACGCATACAACTAGTGCAACACACAACCAGTGGTGAGAAACGTCAGAAGTTCTTGACAGAAAATATTAATTACAGTGGATGAGCAAGTAACATTAGCTGTCTCCCACTGCTGTTTGACGACGGAGAGAGCAGGATTCAAAGCAGGATTTAATTTGGTTGTCATCCGCGACGCCCTTATAGCGCACTAGTATGTCGACGATATTCTACTACCGTTTTGCTCCCCTTCATGGCAAGCCATCTTGGGCTTACATTTCGGCAAGATAATACCCGCCCGCAGACGGCAAGAATTTCTACTACTTGTCTCTGTGCTTGCCATACCCTAACTTGGCTAGCAACGTCGTCGGATCTCTCCCCAATTGAGAGCGTTTGGAGCATTATGGGCCGGGCCCTCCAACTGTCTCCGATTTAGGTGATCTAAGGCGCCAGTTGGACATAATTAGGCAAGATATCCCTCAGGAGGACATCCAATAACGTCAAGAGCTCGTGGGCTAGTGTCTGGCATTGCTGCTTTTGGATCACGGGGTCCCTAGTTCGATTCCCTGACGGGTTAGGGATTTTTCTCTGTCCGGGGACAGGGCTTTTGTGTTGTCCCCATCATTTCATCATCACCATCATCCTTCGTGACAGTGGCTAGATTGGATTGTGAAAACACTGGACTGTGTAAAAATTGGGACTTTGTACGTGCGCTGATGACCACGCAGTTGAGTGCCCCACAAACCAGACATTATCAACTCTGTGAATCAATGTCAAGGCGAATAACTGCTTGCATTAGGGCCAGAGGCGCACCAACGCGTACTGACTTACTCGATTTTGTGAAGTTCATTCTCCTGAACGAATCATCCAATTTTTCTGAAATTGTTATCATCTATTTTTTGTACATGTAAAACACATTTACCAATTTCAGTCCCATTCAGATAATTCCTTTTTTGTCCTAGAGCGTATATTATACGCTGGCGGACTTTATTTTGCAGGTACAAAATTCTTGAATCTTTATGTGTATTTAGAGCAGGGCCGGCGAGAAATTCTGCACGCGTGCGGTGCTCGTGCACAACTGCAACTTCCGGGTCACAGCGTGCACGCCGCAGCCGTCAGCGTTCATGTAGTGCATGTTTGTACGCACAGATGTCGCTTTATCCACTTGCCGAGATACTCTGTACCGGCGCATTCTAGTGCTCTTTCCACAGCTTGCAAGCCAACCACGAGAAGGTATTTCGCGTATTAAACATTTAAAACACTGTCACAGTCTACTCACTGAGACGTCTACTTTTATGTTAACAGTTTAACCTAGTAAGAAAAGTAATACAGTTAACAACCGTGGGTTTTTATTAAGGCAGCTTGACTGACGGCACGTAAATACGCGTAATGTTTTTGATCTAGTATTTAAGAAAGAGAGCACTTAGCGACTTCCAACGAACCTGTCATGATTTCAAATAACATTGAACCAATGCAAGGTTTCCTATAACTAATTCTCGGTGCCCTCAGTTACAACCACATAATTTCTGTCTCACTGACCTCTGAACAGAATGATAACCGCCGGCCGGTATGGCCGTGCGGTTCTAGGCGCTTCAGTCTGGATCCGCGTGACCGCTACGGTCGCAGGTTCGAATGCTGCCTCGGGCGTGGATGTGTGCGATGTCCTTAGGTTAGTTAGGTTTAAGTAGTTCTAAGTTCTAGGGGACTGATGACCACAGATGTTAAGTCCCATAGTGCTCAGAGCCATTTGAACCAGAATGATAACCGCAGACCTCTCGATGATGACCTGTACCATTATTGCTATATATTTCATCAGTTCCGTGTGAAATCTGCATAATAACCGACAATTAGATGAACGTTATGTTTTATCGACTTCAGCTGAGCGTAGCCCCTCACACATAAAAAAAAAAAAGCCTAAATGTAAGTATACAACAATCGGTTTAATGACCAGTTTTCCTGATAATAATGTAACATGGAGCAGAATGAGGCAATAATGCACAGTTAGTAAACAATAATTTTTAATTATGAAAGGGATAAATCGAAGCACTTTTATCACTGGTCATGAGAAATGATATAGTAAATATCGGGCATAAAAGCGCGGTTCATTGACAAACGCAAGCAATTGCGGGAGATTTTCATCACTGATGCTTGATCGAAACAACTGAGAACATAGATCTTCCGTTCTTTGCTTTTTCACAGTACCTGCCATTTCTCAGTACTTCTCTGTTAAAGTTACGGTCACCAGGGGTAAACGAGACTGGTTATGTTGCGCTCTTGCTTGTACAGCATAAACAGGGAAGAGGAACCGCCGCCGTTCATTTAAGACACATGTCTAATAACAGATGTCGCTGTCGCACACGTGCGCACATGTGCAGCGTTTGGCCGCCCCTGATTTAGAGTAAACCGTGGTAGTACTGATTATATTCGAGGTGCTGCAGTTACACGGATGACTCCGCAGCTCACCTGTAACTGTGTAACAGCATCCCCAACGGGTGCAACTGGGGCCAGTGTCGGCTCTCACGACACACGACTTCGCATCAACCCACGTAATCGCCATACTCCGCATAGAGAGAAATACGGACCCGGTATAGGAGCAGCCGGCGACGGCAGTGCAATCTGCGACGGGCGACCTGTGCCTCTCACATCTGCCTCGCTGGCGCCGCCAATTACTGTGACAAATAGCCGCACTCGATACCGCCTGGTCGGGCCTGGCCGGCTGGACGCGGCGGTTTGGCTGAGTATTCTTTATTGCCGTTCAGATTACATCTGGCGCCGGGCGGCCAGGCAGCTGCGACTCCCGTGTCAAACAAATTACCACTTCCGTTCCGCGTTAAGACGCGCCGGGCCCGTCCCCACGTGCGACGCCTTTGGATATTCACCGCCAGGGCGAGTGCCGGCGCTCTCTGCCGTTCTAATGAGACACTTCTGCTCGCTCTAACTCTATCGAGGAGTGCTGTGACGATAGCGTTTTTGCTGTCGTCCGACAGTGCTGTGACGCACATCTACTTGACGCCAATAAAAACCTATTACATTTATTCAGTCCACAACGTTTAACTACTTCCTCTATAAGCTAAACCACATTCGTTCGTGCGTAGGGAGGAAATGTGAAAGTTTCTCCTCAACGTGCAAGTACTACATTATCGTATGTTGTTCTTATTATCTTTTAATAAGACGACAGAATGAAAATTAAATTGTGTTTACATCCTGCGTAGTGTTTATATTGACACGACGCACAGATGCAAAGTACAACATGAATGATAAGAACATAACGGAATAACCTCGCACTTCATGAATATGTTTAATTTACTTCATTTTGCAACTGCTCTTGTGGATTCTTAACTGGCAAGACATTCACAGTTACGAACAGGTAGTACGACTCATTAAATCGTTGTGTAAGAAACGGCTAATTAACTTACAAGTGGGACAAATAGATTCACTGTTTTACAGATACGTAACTGCCTCACTTACATTCTCTTTCAATAGCTGACGTATGACCTTCCCAGATGTTTCTCCTTTTCTATCTCTTGACACACATTCTCTATTTCCTTCTTCATTATATCTGTGCTTTTAACTAATTTCTACCCTTACTACGTGTCTTGTTTGGTGCACCGAAACCAAGTTATAACATAACTCAACTTAACATGCCAAAATTGCTTTTACTAAACGCAAGTTGCGAGAGCTGGAAGTGAGCTACGTTCTAAACACAAATCTCTCTCCCTGTCTCTCTCTCTCTCTCTCTCTCTCTCTCTCTCTCCTCCCTCTCCCTCTCTCTCTCTCTTTCTCTCTCTCTCTCTCTCTCTCTCTCTCTCTCTCTCTCTCTCTCTCTCTCTCTCTCTGTCTCACGTACACACACACGCACACACAAACACACACACAGTGTTGAGAGAAATGCTTTTGACAGATATAACGTCAAAAATATACATTGAATAACTAACAAGAACATATTAATAAGGGCAGGGACGACAAGGGATGTACAAAGAATTAGTCAATATGGTCTGTTTTACAAAAGAAAACTATATTTCACAGGATGATTCTTAATTTACGGTATCCACGTTGCCTGTACATGCCAGCCAAACTAAATGGGAAAAAAATAAATACATCAAAGATCCGCCTCAGTTGCGAAAAGTTACTGGTCTTTACCCAGGTTTCAGCTAGAGCAATCTAGCCTTCTTGAGAAGCATAAAATAAACTAATACATGCCAGAATAAGGCACGGTCAAACATAAAAAGCCTTATTCTAGCATGTATTAGTTTATTTTATGCTTCTCAAGAAGGCTAGATTGCTCTAGCCGAAACCTGGGTAAAGACCAGTAACTTTTCGCAACTGAGGCGGATCTTTGTCGTATTAATTTATCACAGTTGCTGACAGCATGTTAAAAATTCTGAAATGGGAAAATATATTAGAGAATGGTAAAATCACTTTTTAATAACAAATTTAGAATTCTTATTTATTTAAATTGAGTTAATAAGCAATGTTTCATGGGCAGTTACACGCATAAGCCTCTGTGTTAATGGGCTGCTCATTCAGAGGAACTGCACCAAGTAATGTTGCATCATATTACAAAGCGAGACACACATTCGAGTGGAAATAAATCAGAGACCAAATCGACCGTTCTTTCCCGTATGCTACAAGCACATAAGTAATATGTTGGTTCACCGAGCGAGGTGGCGCAGTGGTTAGACACTGCACTCGCATTCGGGTGGACGACGGTTCAATCCCGCGTCCGGCTATCCTGATTTAGGTTTTCCGTTATTTCCCTAAATCGCTCCAGGCAAATGCCGGGATGGTTCCTCTGAAAGGGCACGGCCGACTTCCTTCCCCATCCTTCCCTAATCCGATGAGACTGATGACCTCGCTGTCTGGTCTCCTTCCCCAAAAAAACAACCCAAACAATATGTTGGTTCTTTCATGCTGCCAATTCACTACGCAGTCGTCACCCAACAAACCCAGCTGTCATGAAGAGCGCATTAACAACGACTTCTCAATCGCAATGATAGTGTGGAAACGTTATTACACTACTACCATCTCAATAATTAATGAGTGAATACTTTTTAGTTTGAAGAAACGTTGTGTGACAACATACACTGCCACATGTAACTACAACAATCAATATTCAAGTATTTATGCTCAAGGCAATCTACAGTTATCTATAATTCTTTGATATTGATGTGGGAACAATAAGTAAAACAAAGCCGTCACTAAGATAATGAATGTGTTCTCAGTTAGAGCGTACTACGCTAACATCCTAACATGGAATCATATGGAGCGCTTAAATGTTAGGTATTGTGTTAATTAATTTAATGGTATTTGTAAGTAATGTGTGCATGGTGGCGGTTTATGGGCGCTCAACGACGGGATTATCAGTGCCGTCATAAAAAATGATGCTCGAACTAATTTAGGTGTGAATGTGTAACCACAGAAAATTCCTGTGAGAGGAGAATTAACAGGAAATGCTAGGAAATTCTTAGTTGCCTCTAATAAACGAAGTGTCGCAATAATTAAGTACTTCAATCGTTTTTGCGAGCATCCCGATCCAGAGTCTTTTACGATTAACCCAATCGTAATTTAGGGTTTTTCTGCTTTCCACTCGCCTCAGTATGCGAGTAGCGTCTTCAAACACCTACAGCCGCTTCCTTTTGTAGCCGAACTATGGTTTCGTCTTTAGTGAACTCATATCGTGCGAGAAAATAGGAGCTTTCGTTGTATACAGTTACTTACGCCCATTTCATCTCTGTCTGTTCACAAATTTGAAGTGTTTGTTAACTATCCGGGTGAATCAATAGGTAATTTAATTCAAATATCCAATGTTTAGCACTTCGTTAATGTGATGACTGATATAAAAGGCGGAAGGGGCCGTCACGTGGATAACACATAAAATTGTGTAATTGCGATATGATTCACATAGAATTAAACAGCACGCAATGATAATGGAGTAAAGTAAAAATATGTATGAAACCACTGCAAGTTACACAGTTTGAAATGGAGTTGAACATCACCAAATACTCTATAGTGAAATAACAAGGCTATATATGTATGTATTCAAGCAGGATGGAAAGACAGTTAGTTGCTGGTGTTAAATATGATAAGATACTCGTCACCTTGTCGGAAACATAGCATACAACTTTATTTGTTGTATAGGCCGCATTATTTTCCTCATATATCATCAGGAAACGCATCGGGAGGAAAATCTCATCAGCTGCCACAGTCTACATTAAATGAAATATCCTGGCGTGTGCGGTGCTGAATCAGATCTCGTTTGAGGTGAAAACGGCTGTGCATGTCAACAGAAACAGTTGTAAAGACAGAAGTGTCGTGCATCACGAACCAATGAACATTGCTAGCGTGTGTTTCGTGGAATGTGTATGCCACTATGTACTAATTTCTCTCATTTGGAGTAGAGATTAGATAACGCGGACGAACCTGGTGTAGGGGGAAAGATACACTTGAGCGTCGAGTACGACCATTCGGCACTAGAAAAGCATTTTCATCGAATTACGAGCAATGACCAGCTATCCGTTGTTTTTTTTCAGTTAGATAAGTTTGCAGGCTTTGCGTAGTCTTAGACGTCGCTCAGACTTGACTCCGCTCTACCCTGTAGCGCTATTTTAATCCACTAGCCAAATGGAATGCGTTAGCCAGCTGCAGGGTGAGGCGTGTGATATAAGATGGACTGGAACAGTACCTGGTCTCTTCGCCCATTTACTCTTTCTACATTTGCTTATGTGCCAGTGAAATCAGCCACAATCTGTGTAGGTTTTACAAGGGCATGATGAAAAATAATGCTATCGAATTTTTATGTGAAAAATCTTAGTTTTTTTTGCAAAAAGCAGACGCTACTAACATTGTTTTATACGGAAATGGGTCTAGCTGTGAGGCGTGTACGGGTAGCCAAATGATAAGGCGATCGCTTGCGATAAGCGGGAAATCCGGGTTCGAGTCCAGGTCCAGCACAAACTTTCACTGCCGTCATTCCATTCTACAGATGATGGTAGTCCTTATTCGCAATTCCGAATACATCCAAAGTATTTCATAACGGCTGTAGTCGCCGGAGTGCCTGCTCCTTTAGACAAGCATGCAAGTCCAAAAGTACTTTGCATCGTAATTAGAATAATAAAGGCACTGCAATATCGCATTATTAACATATTTCTTCTTCATGCATGTTTGCACCCCTCTGCCGTCTGCCGATAGAGGGCTCCGAATTGTACAGTGTGATACGGTGGTGTGTAATGGTACTATGTCAGTGCTTGGAACATGCTGTAATCGAGTTTCGAATTCGAAGAAGTGATCCACACGTGGAGCACCTTCTTCACTCAGAGTACAAACGGGCGCGCTGACGATTGCAGCAATCCGACGCCTTGGGTTCACTGTCATCGATCATCCTCCATACTGTCCCATCCGATTTTCTTCTGTACCCAAAGCTTAAAGAAAGCCTTCGATGATTTCGCTTTGACAGTGATGAAGCAGTTCAAGCAGAGCGTCAACAAAGTAAAAAAAAAAAAAAAGGTTCAAATGGCTCTGAGCACTATGGGACTTAACATCTGAGGTCATCAGTCCCCTAGAACTTAGAACTACTTAAACCTAACTAACCTAAGGACATCACACACATCCACGCCCGAGGCAGGATTCGAACCTGCGACCGTAGCGGTCACGCGGTTCCCGACTGAAGTGCCTAGAACCGCACGGCCACACCGGCCGGCCAACAAAGTCAAACATACCACACTGACGATACCAACAAATTGGGAGAAATATCTTCATCGCCAAGGTGACTGCGTTGAGAAATAAATATGTAGATATGAAGAATAAAGATGTTACCGTAGATTGCTGATAGCGTTTGTTTCATTTAAAAAACTGTCACATAAAAAATTCAGAGACATTACTTTTCAGCACGCTCTCGTAGATATAACAGTTCTGCAAACACGGAGAAACAGATTTGTCCCAGGAGACCTGTAATATGCAGAGAGACGACTCAGTGCTGCGTGAAGGCGTCGCGCCGACTGGCAGACGCGGCTGAGTGGAAGACAGGGCCCCTGCCCTCGCCATCTTGCACGCCGCGTGTCTGCTGGTTCAGCAGTCCGTCACGGGCGCAGGCTGCAGAAACAACCGGCTTGTTTGTCGGGGCCGGGTCGTTATGCAGATGTCACCCAGCCGGCACGCCCCAGGAGGCGTCGCCTCGCAATTCCGGCGCCGCGCGTCCTCTGCCAGCCGGGCAGGCGGCTCTAACGGCGGGGGCGCCGCGCTCATACATATGGAGGTGAGATGCGGGGGCGGACAGAGGGTGGCCGGGGGCGGCAGTGGGGGCGCACACGTGACGCGCTATTGGAGCGCGGCCGCCCCTGGCCGACTCCATGTAAATAACTGCGCGCCACCGCTGCCGCCGCCGCCGCCGCTGCCGTGTTGACGAAGCACCACCACAGCTGGCCCGTACACCGTCACGTCTGCTCCGCGGTCTCTTGTTATTGGCCGGCCACATCCATTGATGCGAGCCCAACTTCACGTATTGTGATCTTCAGTCTCCTCCGACTGCGTTGCGTATCTCTCTCATTGTTACAAGCGTCGCCGGAACTGGTCGACAGGGACATCACAGCAACCGCCCCACCCTTACGACAAGGAAAGACGACTGTATGTGGGCCGTTCCATAAGTAATGCAATACTTCTTTTTTAATGCACGTTGATTTTAATCAGTATTCCAAACAATATTATTCCCCACTCTTTTGTCTACAAATCCCTACTTTTCAACACCATCTCCGTTCAGTGCGATGGCCTTACACCACCTTTCTGGGAGGGCCTGTATGCCCGCATAGTACGACTGCACTGGTCGACGACGGAGACAACGTCTTGCTGCATCAGTAACCTCCCCATCGTCCATGTACTACGTCCAGCGCAGTGCATCCTTCATTGGGCCAAACAGATGGAAATCGGGAAGTACGAGAACCGGGCTGTAAGGTGGGTGAGGAAGAACAGTATAATAAACTTTTGTTAGTTCCTCCCCGGTACATCTACATCATACTCCGCAAGCCACCTAATGGTGAGTGGTGGAGGGTACTTTCGGTACCAATTTCTTATCACTCCAAGACTGTTCCACTCGTGAATAGGGCGTGGGTAGAATGATTGTCGCTATTGTCTATAATTTCTCTAATTTTCTCCTTGTGGTCAAGACGCGAGATGTATGTGGGGGAAGTAATATGTGTCCGATTCCTCCTGAAAAGCGCTGTCCCGAAATATCAATAGTAAATCTCTCCGTGATGCACAACGCCTCTGTTGTAAAGTGTGCCAGTGGAGTTTATTTAGCAACTCCGTAACGCTCTCTCGCCAGCTAAACGATCCCACCGGCGGCCGGTGTGGCCGAGCGGTTCTAGGCGCTTCGGTCTGGAACCGCTACGGTCGCAGGTTCGAATCCTGCCTCGGGCGTAAATGTGTGTGTTGTCCTTAGGTTAGTTAGGTTTAAGTAGTTCTAAGTTCTAGGTGACTGATGACCTCAGAAGTTAAGTCCCATAGTGCTCAGAGCCATTTGAACCATTTTTTTGCGTTGTCGTGGAGAAGAAGAAGTTCGTTTACATTTTTGGGGCGGTGAACACGCTAAAATAGTGTCTTTAGTTTCCTGAGGGAAGCACAATACAGTTTAGGTATCATCGTTGCACCATGAGGGACGATATGAAAAACAATAACCCCTTCAGAGTCCCAGAAGACCTTGCATGCGGTTGCGAACTTTTACTTCGGAGGAGAGGTGGTGTTGCGCCACTCCATGGAATGCTGTTTGGTTTTTGGTTAGTATTGACGAACCAATGTTTCATCGCCTGAGACAATGTTCGACGAAAAACTCACACGATCAGCCTCTTAACGCGCAAGCAATTCAGCATAGATGGCCCTGTACGGTCTTCAGTTAGGCGGCACGGATTTCTGTGGCCACACACCTTTGACTAACTGGTGGCGAGTGTGTCACCTACAGAGACGACCAGTTGAGCAGCGAGTGGTTTGTTCGTGATCCGTCTGTCAGTTCCAGTGAGAGTGTCCGCACGTTTCAACAGTGCATGGGCCACTGCTGTGTGCGGCAGACCGGCACACGAGAGATTGAACAGGTTTGCGCGACGTTATTGCCATAACGGCAGACGCCTCGTCCAAAGACTGGCCGTGTCTTTGTTCGCTGCCAGGTCTCCGTAGACATTCTGCAAGTGCCTATGAATATCTGCGAAGCTCAGGTTTTCCGCAAAAAGAGCCTCAATGACAGCTCCCAGCTTGCAAGGTATCTGCGTTGCAGATGCCATTTTGAGAGCTACATGTAGCGCCACCATCTATCGGAACTTTATGAAAGTAAAGGGGCTGAAACAGGAATATCCCACGATGTCTCACAACAAATTCCACGTTTTTCAACCAGACTAGCCGAGAAAAAAAGTGTTGCATTACTTAATGAACGCTCCTTGTACATTGAAGTTTTTCCGACATGCTGGCGTAACAAGTAAACTTGTTAATTCCGCTGGCAGATGAAAGTTATTCTAGCAGCCTGGATGGTAAACCCTCGAAAGCAGAAATAACTGGAGTTCAGACGACGTGGTCGTTTTCTGAAAAAAAATTTAAATGTCGAGTGGAAAACATTATACCTGTCTGTCAGACAGCCAGTCTTCGCCGACGCTTCTGACAATGAAATAGATGTAGCGCAGTCGGAGGCTACTGTTATTTATATCCTCTTGAACTTGACTGCTGTGCTCACACCTTGGATCTTCCTCTATAATCCCTCCCTCCCCCGCCCCCCCCCCCCCGTCCCCCAACCCACTCAAACACATACACTTACCTGTACTAACTTCTTCTTTCTTCTTTTTGCTTCTCTTACCCCCTGTTTTCGTGGAGTAGACATGTTTTTCTGGATTTGGCAGTCTTAGTGCGTTTCCTGTCCCTGTTATTCCTCTCCCATCAAGTCGGAATTTGTATACCCTAAGTGTCTGCAAGTAGTGTCACGTTTTTGAAATGTTTGTGAATCGTTTAACTGAGGCGGGGTACCTGCCTGATGTGAACCTAGTGAGATGTGGGGAACCGCCTGAAAATGACGTCCACACTGCTCTGAACACCGGCCCTCATCGTTAATCCTCCGGGAGGATTCGATATGGGAGACAGAATTACAGAAGCGGCGTGCTAGCGCGCACGACTATGCAGGGTTGTCCCAACTTCCCTCCATTATCATATCCTGTATCCCATAATGTCTCAGGATATGTTCTGTCAACCTGTCCCTTCTTTCAGTCAAGGTCTACCATTAAGCAATTTTCGGCCCAATTCGATTCTATACGTCTTCACAGTTATCCGATCTGTTTAACTTAGAGTTGCGCTCCCCCAAAACTACCGTTTGGTAGTCTTGATACAGGAAGTAAATGGCGTAGTAAATGGTAGGATTACAGGCAGTAGAGATAGCATTAGTAGGGAAAGAAACATAAATGAATGTGTGAGAGAAACTGTTCTTTTTCGTTTATTTGTTTGATTTGCTGGTAATTAGAAGCGAACATCGATCAGTGACAGTCCACTGCGTATTTTATATCGTTTCAAAATACGAGCTACATTTTATAAGCAAAAAAAAAAAAAAAAAAAGAAGAAAAAAAACCGCTGCTCGACTAACCAAAACAATTACTTTTGGTGCAACAACAGTTCACATGGATTGTTGTTAGTTTGTAGTCAATAGAGCTTCATCCTGTAAAAGGCAAGTGTTTCTTCTTATAAGTGATAAGAGCGAAATTTGTTTTATATAAGTCGTGATGTTTGATATATTTTTGTTTTGATTTTTTTATTTTCCTTGCCCGCATCTCGTGGTCGTGCGGTAGCGTTCTCGCTTCCCACGCCCGGGTTCCCGGGTTCGATTCCCGGCGAGGTCAGGGATTTTCTCTGCCCCGTGATGGCTGGGTGTTGTGTGCTGTCCTTAGGTTAGTTAGGTTTAAGTAGTTCTCAGTTATAGGGGACTGATGACCATAGATGTTAAGTCCCATAGTGCTCAGAGCCATTTGAACCATTTTTTTATTTTCCTTTTTTTAAGGTAATTGGGTTTTTCATATGGTAAACCTGTATTTTTTTTTCATTTTGACTACAACATCCCTCTATTTTATTAAAAATAAATAATTTTCGAATTAAACCTGAGTTCAACGGTGACAATTTCAATCTTACTGTAAACGCTGTATATTTTTAAGTAAAGTCAAGAGGATAACAATTTAGAACAAATACGTTATGTAGCTTACATGGCTATTTATATATTCACACTCAGTTTCTAGACAGTTCACCGCTTCTAATTTCTTGAGGAACCTAGTAAGACACTAGTGAATATCCAAATAAAGCAGTCGAAATGAGATAACGTCCGACAGATACGAAAATGGTTCAAATGGCTCTGAGCAGAATGGGACTTAACATCTGAGGTCATCAGTCCCCTAGAACTTAGAACTACTTCAACCTAACTAACTGAAGGACAACACACACATCCACGCCCGAGGCAGGATTCGAACCTGCGACCGTAGCGGTCGCGCGGTTCCAGACTGAAGCGCCTAGAACCACTCGGCCACACCGGCCGGCCCGACAGGTACGCAACGTACCAAACATACAGGTAACGCGGTTATGATCTTAACTGATCAAAGCTTCTAGGGAAACTACCGTTGTGTATGCTTACTTATGGTACTCTACAATAGTCTACTGTAATTTTACAACTACATTATATGCAATCTTCAGTAATACCGCTTTTCAGAATCTGTTCTTTACTGCCTGTTTATCGTCCTCACTTCACTAAGGTGTAAAACAAATAGTGACAGAATACTGTTGCTGTTCAATTTATATTCTATGTTATCACGTTTCTCATTTTCGTAAAAGCTTTCCTGGTTATTTCCAGTCTACATTTTATATCGTTTCCGTTTCTCCCATTGACAGTTATTTTACTAGACAAGTAACAAAGCCCATTTTAAGCCTAGATTTTAATTTTGCTATGTAACTGTCTGCCTATGACCTAATTAACTCGAGTACATTCCACCGCCCTTATTCAACTTTTTTATATTTTCAGTTCGGTATCTCTCCTTTCAACTCATCTTTCAAGGCCTTTGCTGTCTCAGTCAGAATTACAATGCCATAGGCTACATATTCAACGCGCACCCTGAAGTGCTCGCTGTAGTCAGACGAGGGAGTCTGGAGCGTCAGGTGGTACATTGCCCCTTGCCACTGCGCATTTGTCCACTGGCCACCTTCTTACGCGCATACCACCGTATTACTGTCGGAATCTGGTAGTTTTATTTGGTCCAGCCTTACGACTGTGAGTCACAAAACCAGTTATCGAATAAGGCAGTGGGCGAAATGCGGCCATCTGTCTCCCGCGAGCGCCTAACGACGAGAGCAGTCAGCGCCCAGCGCACTGCCGTCGTTGGACAGTGAGTAACGAACCGTGGAATCCGTTCCCGGCGTGCGGCGATTTTCGCCGGCACGGCGTCGCGACGCGGACTCGGCGCCACGAGGTACTTACCCGCTGGCCGAGCCCTCGCTTAATACAATGCGCTCTAAGCCACGAGCGCCATCCATTACGGCTGGCGGACGCGATGATGTTGAAATATCTCCCGCCTCGCCCAGAGCCCAGAGCTTCGCAGGACAACGAGTCGCGCGTTTGTCACGACCGCGTTGCGGTATTTTTTCTCCTCCGCTGCGGGCACGGTGTGCACTTACGGCCGGCGAAGAACGCCCTGTGTGGTCTGCCACGTTACGCATCTATTTACGCCGGTAGGAGAAGGAGGTGCGAATAAAGGTGAGGAGGGCAAACCGGATGTCGAGCGGAGCAGCACAAATTGCCGAGGCGCGCACTCGCGGCGCCGCTGAGAACTCTGGCTCACAGACATCCGAAGCGCGGTGAGCACCTTCCCAGCTCTCGCGTACACCTGATCCCTTTCGCGCCGTCGCCTCGCATCGTCCTCTTCCTTGGGTTTTCTCCCCGGTCGTGTTCTCCTCGGCCACCGGCAGGGGTAATTTACACGTTCATTGCCGCCCCGGCCGGAGAGCTTCCCCCGCGGCGGCCGCCGAGGAGCGCAGGTGAATAATTCGGAGAGCGGCTGCAGTTTGTCAGCATAGCGCAGTCTGGCGGCCGCGGCCTACGTTGACAAATTCGTTGTCACTGCTGAGTTATAGGGCGGGGTGGACGACCGAGCGCGATGCGGCGTCGCGATAAGTGCGGCTGCGGCGGCGGCGGTGGCAGCAGGAGCGCCCGGCCCGCGGGCGGCAAGTAGGCGGCTGCCACCGCCGAGGCGCATGCGCTGCCACTGGGTCTCTAGCAGTCCGCTCACCGTTCGAGGAACCAAGGCAGCAAGTAGCACGACAAATACAGTTTCACGTACACCGCCCGATTATAATTAAAGTTCCGCTACTCAAACACAAACAGTGTGGGCTGTAATTATCGTAACTTGCTAGGTATTCTAATGCGTTAATGTGGAATCGATTTGCGCTGGAAAACAATTAGTTCCAATTTTCGCCACCAGATGCAAATCTGGTGCTGTACAGCATTTCATCGGCATCTCCGGTGCAATACTGAACAAATTGTGTAAGTGGCTATTAATAATTTCAACATTATGCCTACTCACTTGGTTGATCTCTCACGCCCAAATCCCATTCCTAAACCAGTACGTATACAAACATTTTTAAACGTCTTTCTTGGGTTCACAGCGCCAGTTTTTCACCTGGTGGCTAACATTTGAACTAATTTTTTTTCAGGGTACATTAGTTCTGCATGAACACATTATAATATAAGTTTCGCTGCCATATGATAATTACAGCCCACACTGTACCTCTGTGTGTGTTGCACTTTAATAACAACCCGGTATGCTTTCTTTCTCGGGTCCTTTTTCGCGCTCCAACGCGGGGTCGGCTTTGTTATTACGGATTTGGTAGTGTTAATTGCAGAGGGTGGCTGGATGCCCTTCCTGACGCCACCCCGAACCCCCCGGGACGGAAGTAGTGTACCCCAGCTGTCTGCGTTTAGTGTAAGTGGGAACGTTTTCAAATGTCTGTGAGTCGTGTAACTGAGGCGGAACTTGGGGACCAGCCCGGTATTCACCTAGCGGGATGTGGAAAACCGCCTAAAAACCACATTCAGGCTGGCCGGCATACCAGCCTCGTCGTTAATCCGCCGAGCGGATTCGATCCGGGGTCGGCGCGCCTTGTTGTTGTGTACGAAGCAAGGGGTTCACAGTAAATACCATGAGAGGCCTCCTCCATATGGGCAACACCACTCTCCTGGCTTCTCTTCATGTGTATGAAACAGCCTCCAAAAGGCGCTCACAATACTGGAACTCTTCCTGCTTCTGCGCCACTTGTTCCAGCACGTCGTGGACGTTGACAGTCACCATGGGGGGTCGTATCAATCGCCGGACCACTTTGCTTGTACCTTGTACTGGCGGACATGCAAATCCTTCCACCGACGGCCACCAAAACATGATATTCTGTTGATGCTCACACAGGCATGCACCGGGACTTCGGCAGTTCAGTTCAGCGTTTGTGGCTCATTCAGCACAGTACTCTGAGGGCTGCCTTCCAACTAAACTGTTGCTATCTGTGGACAACTAGACAAGTAACGCAGTGTTTGCAAACACGACCATCAGTGATACATACAATATCATAGACTTGCAAGAGGCAGCAAAGTTATTTACATATCACTGCACCTCACACCAAGAGCCACACATCATATTATACCAAAGTTTATTACCGTTTTGTGACGTACACTTAATAAATGTTATTTATTTATTTTTTTACTGTGTTCACACCTTTCCGCCACAGTGTGCACTGTCAAAGCCGTGAATAATGAACAAGCACGTCGTATCCGCCTTTAAGGAATTAAACCAGGGAAGAATTTTCCTGCCATCAAAGGTGTTTGGGCTGAGTTTGCAGTACCATTCAAGTACTACATTGGCAACATTTCTGAGGTACGTGGGCATGCTGAAAAGTAGACTCCGAATTTTTTATGTGAAAACTCTTAAGGCTTTTTAAATAAAACAAACGTTATTAACATTCTACATCTTTATTCTTCATGTCTATACATTTATTTCTCAACATAGTCATCTAAGCGATGAACACATTTCTCCTTAAGGGAGACCAGTTTCTTGATACCGTCACTGTAGAATGTATGACTTTGTTCACAGAGCCACAACCTCACCCCTGCTTTCACCGCTTCATCACTATAATAGTGAAGTCGCCACAGACATTTTTTAAGTTTAGGAAACAGATCAAAACAAGATGGGGCCAAGTCGGGACTGTATGGAGGGTGAACGATGGCAGTGAAGCCAAGGTGTTGGATCGTTGCAGATATAGGAGCGCTCATGTATGGTCTGGCATTGTCATGCTGAAGAAGTGGGCGCTCCATGTATGAACCGACTCTTCGAATGCGTGCTTTTCGTTATCTAAGAGTCCCTTACACACCGTTACATTACACCTCGCACGCTACACACAGAGTTACGTCACACACGCCACCTTACGTGCTACATTTCGGAGCCCTCTAATGGCAGAGGATTGCAGCTTGCGTCAAAGAAACAGGAAAGTCGACACGGAATGCCTCATCGTTATTGAGAGCACAATAAAAAATATCGGAGGCATTACTTTTAAGCCCTCGTAGGTGATGGTACTGGAAACACCTTTCCAAATATTGTCATTTGGGACTTTCATTGACATCTCTTGTGGTGAGCAAGGTTATGTACATCAGGTTTAACATAAAATTACAGCAGAAGTATAGTAAAAGATGACTTCCTCTTCTAACAAAAAGACATGTAAAACGCGATATATTTTCACGCATTTCAACCACGATGACACTGTCAGCAAACAGCAGCTGATGGTGACCAGACTTAGTGGTAGAAGAGTTGTAGCGTCTTATCTGTTGAGGCAACCAAAAAAGATGTGCTTTAAATCCTCTGCTTTGCTGCTGCAGAACTAAGGGGTACGGCTAGACAATTACGAGACAGATGCTTTCTGTGGCAGCCGTCGTTGAAGGTGAAGAGTCTTAGAATGTACTTCAGTCTTCTGGAGCGTTGGTGTTTGTCATTCAGAAATTAGCAATCGGCAATGGGTTCACTTTAGCATAATTTCTGATCTTTTATTTGGAATTATCTTTCCATTTTGTATTCCACTTTTATCAGATTATTAATTTGATAAGGTACAAAATGTCCGTAACTGGTACCCCATATGTCAAATTTCTCCTTTGTGTGCGGTTGTTTTGGTTAGCTTACGTACTGTTCCACTACGAGGAATGTTACTGTGTGCTTTTACCCAGCGCGTGGTAACCTCCCGATTCTTAGTTGTGGCAGATTTTTTGGTTGCAAAGTTCCTACAATGGGAATTTGACAGCCCACCAATTGAACATTAAATCCCAGATAGAGAAAGTTATCGACTTTATTCTGTGATACACTCTCTTCCCGAATATTGACAGTTGGGTACCACTCGTCCTCACTCCAACCTTGCTACTATTTGAGTGAAAACATCTAAGTCTACAATAGGCCAGATTTCAGTCAGTTCGCTCCGCCCTCGGAGGCACAGAATAAGATCCACAGAAGAAAAAGCTATCACACAACTGTTATTCAAGCAATATTGAGGATATTCAACCCACTTGTCAATGTTTGATTATTCCCACAATGTGTTTCGGAACATTGCTACCTCGGAGACGCTGTGTCCCATCACTCGTGTGCCGACTATAACATCACGTTCAAACTCACTTAAATCTTGATAACCTGCCGTTGTAGCAGCAGTAACCGGTCTAACAACTGCGCCAGACACTTGTTGTCTTATATAGGCGTTGCCGACCGCAGCGCCGTATTCTGGCTGTTTATATACCTCCGTATTTGAATACGCTTGCCAATACCAGTTCTTTTGCCGCTCCATTGCATTATGTCTAGGAATTTCACACGTGCAGCATTATTGAATGCGCTTCCATTTATCTCTACTTCAAGGATCAGTAAATCCTTATCTGTTCGTTTCGAAATGTGTAATTTGAGTCTTCATAAAATCAGTTACTTGCTATGAACCATTTATGGATCCCATCCACTATTCCCCTGGCTCTGCTTGGAACACATGAAGCATCCATTAACATGAGTCAGTATGTCTTTATTTCTGGGGTCAGTAAATCATTTTTATTTGTTTGAAAATGTATAATATCAGTCTTTGTATAATATCAGTCTGTTTGCTGTGAACCATTTCTGGTCCTGGTGCACTATTCCCCTGCCTCTGCTTGGAACAAACGTGTTTCGTACCTTTGTAAGCACACTTCTGCCGTCAGAAAACATCACAGTTTTTTAACATCATCCAGTGTCTTTGGTAAATCATTTATGTAGGGCAAGAACAGATATGGACCAAGTATCGAACCTTGCGGAACACAATGTTTTTAATGTTTTGCCGCTGCTATAAAAAAAAAAAAATTTGCCACTAGGCCACGTCACAACAGAAAAACAAGCTGCACGCTTACATTGCCAATTCAAGCCATAAAGCATAATCCATCAAAAGCCGGTGCACCCACCGTTCCTGAGGTACAGTTGCAAACTGGGGCTGCGGCTTTCAGTTTGCAACTGTAACTGGGGATTGGTGAATACTCCGGCTTGGGACGTTTTATATTGTACGGTTTGAGTTAACAATGGACTTGTGCAGCTTGTTTTGAAGTTGTGAGCCTAAAAGTTTTTAAGCACTTGAAAATGGGCAATAATCGCATGACTCACAGCCTGGCTGAATGTACTCTGAAGTACCTACGTGTAGGCTAAATGCCCCTACTTGCAGACCTCTAAAGCCGACATACCACTTTGAAAGCGAGGGCTCCAAGTCCCAGAAGGATTTTAGGAACGTCGATCGGTCCGCTGCAGGCCGTATAGTCGGACCAATGGTCCGTTAGGTATGGTGTGCAACGTACCGGAGTCCAGTCTCGGCCGGCACATTCGCCGCTGGGTGAAGGTCAGCGCTTGTAGCGCGCCAGGGAATGAAGATGGATGCCTTTTGTAAGCGGGCCTGATGAGCGCGGATAAAAGGCGCGAGGCGGCGATCTCCCCCTGCCCCGCTGCTCTCGCAGGTCCGGTATGGTGCGACAGCGCCGCGACCGCCAGCAGCAGCAAGAGGAGAGGAGAGAGATTCTCCGCGGCCCGCCGCTGCGACACGCATCGCCCATTAGCGGTCGCTGCTGTTAGGACAGCCACTGGAGGCGAGCCCAAGGCACCAACAAACGGCGCCGCCACTCAGCCAGCGCGCAAGGCCGACACAACTACTCACACCTCCAAGAGGGGACTATCCACACTGACGCTGGAGGAAGGCCTACAGCCTGCGACTATACTGTCATACGTGTGCTTGTTAGCAAGAATAAAATTCCACAAGCACAAGAGGAAACACTACAATAAACATAAATAGTACCGGGCAAACATGAAAAACATTGTGTTCCACAAGGTTCGATACATGGTCCATATCTGTTCTTGCCCTACATAAATGATTTTCAAAGACACTGGTTGACTATTCAAAAACTGTGATGTTATCTGACGGCAAAAGTGCGCTTATAAAGGTTGGAACACGTCTGTTCCAAGCAGAGGCAGGGGAACAGTGGACCAGGACCAGAATGGTTCACAGAAAACAGACTGATATTATACAAAGACTGATATTATACATTTTCAAACAAATAAAAAGAATTTACTGATCCCGGAAGTAGAGATAAATGGAAGTGCATTCAATAATGCTGCATGTGTGAAATTCCTAGACATAATGCAATGGAGCGGCAAAAGAACTGGTATAGGCAAGCGTGTTCAAATACAAAGGTGTATAAACAGCCAAAAAACGGTGCTGCGGTCGGCAGCGCCTATGTAAGACAACAAGTGTTTGGCGCAGTTGTTAGATAGGCTACTGCTGCTACAATGGCAGGTTATCAAGATTAAAGTGAGTTTGAACGCGGTGTTACAGTCGGCACACGAGTGATGGGACACAGCATTTCCGAGGTAGCGATGAATTAGGGATTTTCCCGTACGACCACCTCACGAGTGTGCCGTGGACATTTGCGAAAGGGTTGCACTTCTGCCACGTTGAACGATTCCCTTCAGTCGTCGTTGGTCCCTTTCTTGCAGGATCTTTTTCCGGCAGCAGCGACGTCGGAGATTTGATGTTTTGCCGGTTGCCTGATATATATTACGACGGACTTCTCCAATTGCAGTAGGATACTGCGGCATCCCACACGTCCATAATTGCTACAGAGTGGTTCCAGGAACACTCTTTTGAGTTTAAATATTTCCGCTGGCCACCAAACTCCCCGCCGGCCGCAGTGGCCGTGCGGTTAAAGGCGCCGCAGTCTGGAACCGCAAGACCGCTACGGTCGCAGGTTCGAATCCTGCCTCGGGCATGGATGTTTGTGATGTCCTTAGGTTAGTTAGGTTTAACTAGTTCTAAGTTCAGGGGACTAATGACCTCAGCAGTTGAGTCCCATAGTGCTCAGAGCCATTTGAACCATTTGAACCAAACTCCCCAGACATGAACATCGTTGAGCATATCTGGGATGCCTTTCAATTTGCTGTTGAGAAGAGGTCTCCACCCTGTCCTCCTCTTACGGATTTATGGACAGTCCTGCTGGATTCATGGTGTCAATTACCTCCTGCACTATTTCAGACATTAGTCGAGTCCATGCCACGTCGTGTTGCGGCACTTCTGCGTGCTCGCTGGAGCCCTACACTTTATTACGAGGGGGTAACAATTTCTTTAGGTCTTCGGTGTAGATAATAGACAGAGGTGGCACGAGACCAAGAATTAGTCAAAGAGCTCAGTTTAGCCTGACTACATCACTGAAATCTCTTCAATTGTGTTGACCTACAGATCATATTGCTGACATGCTGTGTATAATTCACTCAGTGCTGTACTTTGCTGTAATCATCTCGCGAAATGCAGCTAAGATAAAAAATTATAAAGGGCGTTCAAAAAGACTCCGTTGAAAGGCCATACAGTCGAGAATCGGTATGCCAGTCAGGCAATCATCCCATCGATGCTCCATATTGAAGATACCTGTTTGGTAAAACTGCTCCGTGAAGAATTCCGTGACTGCCTGCTGCACATCGTCGCCTCACAGAAATCATCCACCCCTCACGGCTTTTCTTAATTAAACGAAGGCGTGATAACTGCTCCCCTTGTCGCAGGTGTCTTTGACAGACATATGCCCCGAACACTTTCTCCATTCTCCGATGGATGCCTACGGGTGTTGGTCCTTCGGCAGCCAAGAAAAGAATGACAGTATGTTGGTCATGTTCAGACGCATTTGGTAATTACGTGACCATAGTTCACGTTTCCGCATTTACTGCACTCACCTCGGAAAGACATGAATCCCACCATAATCCCTTGCCTACATATCGGTGCTTATGTACCCGCACCGGTGTCACACAACTTTGCATATACCCTCCAGCAACGCCCTCAGACGGGATCTTTTTGATCGCCCCTTATGTTGTATTTTGCGTAAGCGGCCAGTAACGGTATCTTGCGGATTCCTCTTCATCTGCCTAGGAATTCTTACACGTGCGTATCAACGCATTTACTTCCCAACGATATTTGTGGCTAACAACAAGAGTGAATTTAATACGAACTCTGCAATTTACAACCATAATATTTGTACTAGAAAGAATTTCCACATACGCTATCCGTTCTTGTGTATAGTTCAGGATAGAGCTTTCGGTTCTGAGGCAGAACTCATTAACCGGTTGCCGGCATACGTCAGACAGGAAGTCGTAAATCCTTAATCATTCAAGACAAAGTAAAACAGAGCCTTATTAGTAACTTCATCTACTATTTTTTTTATAATTCATAGCAGCAGGTTTCTAAGTGTTTCAGTAGATAGATAGCTGACAGCTTTACTTTAGACAACTTATAATGAATGACTCCGTTGTCCACTACTAGAAGGTCCAAGGGAGATCGACCGGCCGCCGTGTCATCCTCTGCCATTCGGTGTCGGGAGTAGCACCTCCGCAATAGCCATCACGTGGTTGAGTGCACCCCTACCACTCCTCAGAGCGAGCAAAACTCCTGGTTAGTAACGGGAATCGAATCTGATCCTTTCAATGGAGCCACCTACGCTTACTGCTCAGTTGAGGAGGCGGACATAAGACATCAGCGAAATTAGGTTAATGCTTAGTGCGAAGTGAGATATAAAACAGCAGCATTTTAAGAAGAAGAGCAGTGGCGAGTTCTATAGTAGCTGTTTTTATCCCAATATAATCTAGATAAAATTCTCATATCAGTCATTGTGGGTAGATTAGTATCAGTCATAATTTGTTATTGCCTACAGTGGCTGTTAGTGTATAACTTGACAAGATCCACATCGGTGAAGACTGATATTCGTGACAATATTTACAGAACATTATGTGTAAATAAGTTCACGAATGTGAAACATGATGCTTGGAAAGTTTTCGAGGTGTTGTAAAGGTCGATGTAGTAGCAGAATGACAAAACAACGAAGAACATTACCAACGACACCAGAAAAAGAACGCAAACGAAAATGTTGGCTGGAACACAACTGCACAACTTATAAGTAAGAATTACTGTAACATTTTATCACTCAACTTCAAAGTTACTTTTGTGCGCGGAACTTATTCTAGTTAGAAAACATGGCAATTCAATACTCACATATAACGCTTCAAATACAATGACAAATTTACACAGAACATTATTTCGTTACTAAAGATTACATTTTTTTCTTTACGAGCACCGGACGCATTTATCCGTAATATTCAAAAAAGAAAAACCGTATTTATTTTACTAGAAAAACAGTAGGAGTAAATGGATATGAACTGTCCCTATAAAGACCTACTCAGAAGTGTTAATAAGTGCAAAGAACTTGAAAATAAGGTGCAGAGAGACTATTCAATAGTTAGAACCCCTGCATTTGCCGAACAACTGGTGTCTTCTTTGGTGAATCGTACTCTTCTTCTTTGGTGAATCGTACTTTTCTTCTTTGGTGAATCGTACTTTATTCGGCGTTCCTGGAACTGGAATGACCAGCGACAATATAGATGAAGTTAATAGTTTGGCAGTAGATAATTTGTCGTATTTACCTCTCAAGTGATCAACTTTCTCTCTCTTGGACGCCACCATAGTGACTATCAACACAGCTAACATGTGGGTGGTGCATACAGTCCTATTTTCAACCAAGTACTAGCCTTATTTTTTATTATTTCAGGGTCTCCGCGATGGAAATTGGCGTCTCCAAACTCAATCGCATTTGAATATTTGACCGTCAAGAAAACAGTTATTAAAAGGAAATAAATTTTGTGGACTAAGAGAAGTGAATAATTCTACAGCAAAGCAGTGGCATTTCATCTTTCAATGGGGACCTCCATCCTTAAGTACTGTTTCTAGCATATAGGCCACCCTCTCAAGCAGAAGTGCCACCAATACTACTGATCCTGGTCGAAAACCGTTTCCATAACCATATCAAATGTGTGTTTTTTTAAGCGTGAGTACTTCAGTTTATTCCCAGTGCCATTGCCGAGGTGTTCATATTGCTAGTCATGACAGTGCAATGCTCTGTCACATACTACACGAGCAATGCTGACAATTTTCTACCTACTAGCCAAACTGAAACACAAAATATTAGTAAATTTTTCCAATTGTGATGCTCTGTCATTATATATTTTGTGATGAAGTTTAATAATAGGATGTAAAAAATAAATCTGTTTGCATTGTCAGTTAAACAATATTTGTGTGCAGAATTACAGTTCCTGTTTCTAACTGAAAACACCATTACACTCTCCCATTTGCAGAATTGCTCACGACTTACAAAGTCAAGTTCTATACAGAATTAGGAGTTAACTTATTTTCCTCTATTGACCGAAATATGTAATAGATCTCTCGAAGAAAACAACTGTACCTAGAAGTTGGAAGAAAACAACCTCACAGCCGTCTACAAGAAGAATAGCAGAAGTGACACTTCCTGCTTTGCAGTATCATTGACCGTCATCTGTTGTAGAATGATATAAAATATTGCTGATAATGTGTCCTGAATAGAATGACCTGCTACATGCCAAACAGCACGGAGTCTGAAAACATTGGTGATGTGAAACCATTCTCGCACTTTACTCACATGCCATGAATCAAGGCAACCGGGTGGAAGCAATATCTCTTGACTTCCGGGAACCATTTGGATCATCACCACACCAACATGCTACTAATGAATGTTCATGTGCATTCTATCAAACGAAATATGTGGCTGGTTTGAAGGTTTGTTGGTAGGGAGGATGCAGCATGTTAACTTGATTGGAGAGTCGTCGACAGATGTAGAACTAACTTAGGGCATTCCCCATGTTAATGCGTTGGGTCACTTGCTGTTAAGGTTGTTCATTAATAACCTGAGAGACCATATTAATAGTAACTTGAGACTTTCCGCAAATGATGCGGTTAGCTTCAGTAAAATGCCAGTTGAAAAAAAAAAGAAACCGCGCAAATGCTCAGTAAAATCTTAATGAGGTTTGGAAATGGTACACTGGACGGTAAGATGCCTTAGAGGTACGCAGTCGTAAAACTGGCGACTTTGAAATACCGAAAAAATAGTATCATACGACAACAATTCCTATGATTTATGTTTTGAATCAGTATATATACTTGGATGCCCCAATTTGTGAAGTTATTAAATGGAAAAGCCGCATAGACCCAATCATAGGTAAAGAAGGTGGCAGAATTCGGTAGAGTAGTATTAAATGTCATCATTCTACAATGGAAATTGCATACAAAACTCTCTCGTAGATTAAGTGTGTAGGACTCATAACTAATAGAACTAACAATAGATACCGAATGTTTACAAAGAGGTGCAGTAGGAATGGTCACAGATTTGTTAGATCCATGGAGAAGCGGCAGAGAAATATTCGAAAACGTGAATTGATTGAAGCTGCAAAATAGACGTCAGCCACCACGCGAAACCCTACATCCTAATTTTCAGGAACCAGTATTAAGTGAAGCATCCAGGAATATGCTGCTGGTCTTTGCTCATAGGAACCACAAAGACAAAATTACATTATTCAAAAGTTTTCTTTCTAGTGGACCAATGGCCTGTTTGAAGTCGAAGAAAGACATATTTTATTTTAAGTACACGTTTTTTGCTCCACTACTTATATATTGACTCGTAGTGATACAAGTTAAAGGACGAACTCGTTTGGCCGTTTTGCCATTATCAAGTGTACCTGTGAAGATGGTATAGTAGGTATAATACTGTTCCTTAATTCAATGTTTGTCCATGTCTACAAGCGGTACCTTATGGCTACATCTTAGGTAGTATGGCGTGGTCCATATGACATCTGGAATCGTGTGGAAATTTGGATATTATTCCTGAAATTACCGTCATTTTCCTTCTAATAATAATTGCGTTGTATTAGAGGAGTGAAGTGTTTTGTGCATCTCACTTGGTCCGTAAATGGTAAAAGACGTGTGATGTTGAAAAATTATGGTTGATTTACTTCTGGATCATTGTGCAGTTCCGTCAAGAGTGGTATAAGCTCATCCCCAGTTTGAGGCTTCATTTAGCTCAGTAGCGATACTAGCTAAGCTCTAAGCATAAGGTGCCGTATAGAGACATACATTAACAGAGACCTAAGGAACAATATTATACCTATCATATCAGCGTCACAGGTACACTTGATAACGGCAAAACTCTGAAACGAGCGAGGTGGCACAGTGGTTAGCACACTGGACGACTGTTCAAACTCGCGTCCGGCAGTCCTGATTTAGGTTTTCCGTGATTACCGTAAGTAGCTTCAGATAAATCCCGGGTGGTTCCTTTGAAAGGACACAGCCGTCTCCTTCCCAGTCCTTCTCTAACCCGATGGGACTCAATACCTCGCTGTTCGGACCCCTCCCCCGAGTCAACCAACCAACCGACCAACCAAAAGCTGAAACGAGCTCGCCGTGTAACTTTATCCCTGCTAGTAAATAAATAAATATTGCAGCCAAAAACTTATACTTAAAATATAATTAGACCAATTACAGAGCACATAGAGGCGTTTAAGATCCACCTCCGTAGCTCAGTGGCCAACGCGTGTGGCTGCTATGCGGAGGACTCGTGTTCGATTCCCGGCGCCACCAGGGAACTTTTCCTTGGTGGGAGGACTAGAGAGGGTTGCGCTCAGCCTCGCGATGCCACTTGAGGAGCTAGATGAGTGAGAAATAACAGGATTCAAGGGGAAGAAAGCCGGAAACGGCCGGGGGAGCGGTGTGTTGACCCCATGCTCCTCCATACCTTGTCCAATTACGCCATTGGCAGAGGATGACGCAGCGGTCGATCGGTCCCGACTGACCCAAAAAGGCCAGAAAGCGGAGATCTGCATAGAGACATTGAAGCAGTCATTCTTCTCGCGCTCCGTACTTGAAACGAACAGGAAGAAACTTTGTACAATGGGTAGCACTTTCTGCCACTTACCTCACATTGGTTTTCAGAGTATGATGATCGATATACGTTAACGGCAGCAGTCTGTAGTACTGTCGTTAAGACTGAAACACAGCCTCTTTTCTATAATGGTTATGTGACTGTGTTTCCCATCCATGCGACGTCTACAAGGCGTACGCGGAGCTCAGAGGCGACGTGTCGCATTCCACCCTCATACCAGTTCGTGCGTTCCCTGTAGGAGCGGAGAGCGCGCGCGTCCACATTACCAGCCTCTGTCCCGCCACTTGGCGCCGTTATTTACTGCGGCAGAGCGGCTTCTCAGCCAGTCAGCTCCCTCCCCACCCCTCCCCCTTCCCTTTATGGTGCCAGCCACCAGACTGATAAACAAAAATCCTCACCTTTCTTTATAAGATTCAATAGACTTTAGGCGCGCAGTGTGTTAAGGCGCGTTTCCTCAGAAATTTACAGCGTCCCGAGACCCGCATGAGGGAGGAGGGGGAGGACCAAAAAGGAGGAAAGAGGGACTTGATGTGGTCCCTGCGGTACACACACACACACACACACACACACACACACACACACACGCACGCACAACGTCACGCTTTCTGTAAGGCGACGCTGGAGGGGCGGACGCAGCGTAGGTGAGAAATTTGTTGTCATTTTCGGCCCCCGCTGAGCGTTGGTTTTTGTGTACGAGGACAGCGGGGAGCGCGCGCCGGAATGCTCGCCCGGGGACGGCGACACGACGAGTGAGCGAGCCAGCTAGCAGGGTTCGGCCCATTCACGGCCGCCTGCCGCCTGCGATTCATAAGTCCTGCTACTTTATCTGCCGTCCCCTATCCGGCGCCCAATTAAGATTTCCGTGTAGTACGAGCGCTGAAACAAAGTGGACGGCCGCCCCCCGCGGCGGCCGCCTCAGCGCGGGTATTTAATTCTATCAATATCTGTGGCCAGCTGGCCGGCGCGCCCCAGCGCCTCCTACCGTACAACGCACATAACCCGGACGTGTACCCGCGGTCGCTGGTGCAAGCTGTTGCTGCGGAACTTCCCGACCAGAAGGTACGGGGTTGTAATGTTGGTAGCAGGAGAAATTGTTGTCAACAGAGTCTGCATGGCAAAGGGAACAAAAACAGCAGTGAACAATTCATTACAACACACCACACGAATGTCCCATAATATTCAGATGTCAGTACCAGTTTGCATAAAATACTATCGGACATTAAGCAAGGTGATCTTGAAACGAGAACCACTATTAAAACGGACGTTTTGACCAACATCGCGGTGGTCCTCTTCATGGATTTTTGCAACGTTTTTTTATTTGAAAACTATTGGTTAGTCGTCCTGAGGTAGACCTCTGTAAAGCCAACCGGAACTCTGTTTTTAACGGCGTTACTTTTTTTTTTTTCAAAATGACGCTGCTTAACGTCCTGAAAGATATTCAGAATATACACACTTTGTCTTGATCGTGAAATATGATTAAGTTACCGATATCGATTGCTAAACTATTATCTGCAGATGTCAAAAGAAGAAACTGAAGTGCCAGCCCTACCCGTAAACTGTCGTAAGTACACAGAGTATAAAATCATTATACGCCAACATGCTGTAGAAAAAGTAATTACAACTACTGTCATATCTCTACACTACATTTAAAAAGAAGCAACTCTCCATCCGCTAAGAGGCAGAAAGGACAGGGCAGCAGAAGATAATAAAGCTATGTCTTTGGTACGATGCACATTTCAACTTAAACTAATTGTTTTCTGTAACCTTCTTACTGAGTTACTCCTTTAACTGTGAGACTGTGAGTCTTTTTGTGTATCTAGCACATGCGTAGCTTGCCTCTTTAGATGATCTTGCAGCCTATCTACTTCCATTATTTTTCAGTTGCATAGAAATTCGTTCCTTTCATCTCCTTTACATAGTTTTTTTTAATTTCTTCGTTCGTTCCTTTCATCACTTTTATTGAGTCTTTTTCCATACTATTCTTTTGCCACACGAATAATTGCACAGGAAGGTCAGTCTGAAAAGCTTGCAAGAGTATTGCAGGATTGGTTGTACTGAGAAATAACTGTCAAGAAAAAAATTCCATACGTTGCACCGCTTCAGATTGAATTAGCATTGAAGTTACTCAATCAGGTGCTCGCGCACAAAAATTCAAGCAGCCTGCCATAGACAGTGTTACCAACCGTGTTCTTCGTTTGGGGTCCTCAAATCGAATAAACGTAGATTTTGCTCACCTGGTTTAAATTTAACACCTTCTTAAAAGGCACATTATAACTGGTAACGTGTATTTAAACAAATAGTAGCTCAAGGGTCCACAGACGTCGGCGCATTGCCTCATTTTAGCGCGTGTAAGTGCTTGAATTTTCGCACCCCGCGACCCGATCGGCTAACGGCAATGCTAATTAACTCGGAAACGGCGCAACGTATCAAATTTTTTCATCAACCGTTATTTCTCAGCACATCACACACTCATGAGCTTTTCAGGCAGTTTCTGACCACCCTGTATAAATGTCATTATAATATACAATCATTATAATATACTTTGCGCCCTGCGTGCTCCCTTTAAATGTAGCCTAGATGCGTGCAGATATGTCGCCATAGTTCTCGAGCAATTGAAATCGGTAATACGAATATGTTTTCCGTTTAAGCGAAATGGCCCTTGTATTGAACTTTCAGCTCCCGTGCTCCACAACTTCGTAATGTTAAGCATTATAAAATGAAAGTACTACGTTACATTCCAAACTTACGTACAACGTGTGGGAACGTAAACAGCTGAAGCATATACTCCGTCGGGTGGCATGATTAAACCACTGATTCAGGCTTCAATGTTGCATACAGACCTACGCTCGCATTTGTAAATTCTTAGGTACTCATCTTTTTAATTTTATTCGTATCAATTGTTCAATAATTGAATTATAGTTCATTAAGTAGACTGTTTTAGTATGTTAATTAAGATCGATACGTTGGCTAAATTTAGAACAAGAGCTCGCTAGTCCACTTCGAGGTCTCCATCTCAAGTTGGCACTGGAGGCTGAAGTATGCTTACTATATCATCTTTTTTTCCTCTTCTTGTATTTCATTTCCATTTTTCTACCTAGTCAACATTTTCATTAAATTACAAAATATAAGAGTGCTACGCAATGGATTAAGACAAAAACTGCTAGACTAGCGAGCGAATGAGGCGGCTGAGAGGCCAAGCATGGTACTTCCGACTGCTCAAGCACTGGGTTCAAAAGAAATAGCAACAGTGCGAAACGAAATTCGGAGCGTTGCATAGAGTGCATAATAAGCAGTCGTCATTTCGATGTCCAGTCAAAATGTTTTTTGGAGCTAAGATAGGTGGCGATGTATATGAGAAGATAATGATGATTTGATGTGCATTCAGTCTGTTATGAAAATGGTAAGATAGGGCTCCTGGTAGCTGTAGCTAGGTATTGGGGTTTCTGAAGTAGTGGGGATGACAGTATATGAAAAAATGATGCGGAATGCCTCCGTGAGAATGAACTTTTAGGAGGGATGCAGATGTTAGGATATGAATGGGATGCCGGCTGGGCGAGGTAAGGGTGGACTGGGGCGTGCAGTTGGTTTGGGTAGGATAGGCTAGGCCTATGACTGGAAGGAAGTGTAGTTTGCTGGAACGAGATCGTTGTATGCGAGGGGAAGACGACTGAAATTACGTTGGGAAACGATACGAAGAACTGAGAGAGGGCAGTTCGGAGGGAAAGTAGGGCGTGTGGCTAGAGGTGCGGCAGCAATTCTATAACGCTTGACAACACTTCTCTCACTCGTAGGGCGCGGGATACAGTCGAGAGCACGAGTTGGGCTGCCCAAGGGTGGAGTGCTAATGTCCCGCGCCGAGGAAGTCGCTGCAGCTTATAGGCGTGTCAGCTGTCGTCGATGTTACGAACTGAAACACTAACATTGACCACTTACCGCATTTCTAAGCCCAAAAAGGCCGTGTGTTTACAGGACTTCGTTCGTCAAACGAAACGAGGTACTTTCCGCAGTAAGTATTTTAGAACCGGTCTTCAGGACACCGGTTAAGAAACCTGTGCAGCGCGGTCTCGATCGTCGTGTCACGGCTTGCGTGGCCTCACCCGCCTGGAGGTTCGAGTCCTCCCTCAGGCATGTGTGTGTGTGTGTGTGTGTGTGTGTGTGTGTGTGTGTGTGTGTGTGTGTGTATGTGTGTTCTTCTTAGCGTAAGTTAGTGTAAGTAGTGTGTAAGTCCAGGGACCGATGACGTCAGAAGTTTGGTTCCTTAGGAATTCACACACATTTGAACATTTTGAAAAAACTTGTATCCGAAAGTAAATAAACTAAGCTTGCTGTTAGTAATGTAATAAGGAGTGGAGCTAAGATCTGTGTTTCACGAAAAAGACTCTCTTGCTTTTAAAATTACTGTGGTGGCTTTATAATGTAATAAGTCGAGTCTGCAGATTACAGAAAAAAATATGTATCCACATTTTTGAATAATGTTGTGGTATCTCCTGCGTTACACGCTGGGAGGCCGAGCAGCTACACACATATAAAAGAGCGCACGGATGTCTAAAAGAAATCATCCACCTCTCTCTCTCTCTCTTTTGTAATCTTACAAGAGAAACCAGATACCAACTGCCACAATATAAGTTACTCCCGTGAAATGATTTTATTTGATTTTTTGTATTTTCACTTACTTGAGTATAAGACGTCGAGCTACGCATGTGTCTGAAAAAAAAAAAAGTCGTAATAAGCCTCAACGCTTGTGCGTTGTTTGGTATTTTTTATAAATTAGTCACATACATCAACAGCATACTCCAGGAATTATTACACTTCACATCCATAGGTAATTGTATGATCTTAAAGAAGGGTAGCAGGCTACAATTTAGATAATGGAAACATAGATATGTTTCTGCTAACTTAAACTGTATTGCCATCTAGAACAAAATACAATTCTCGTCCACAAATGTCTTTCTACAACTTCCAACAATCTTTCCTGCATTCCAGCAGACTTTAATATCTTTTTATTATTATTTCCAGGAGAAGCCACAATATTTTGTTCTGGAAAAAATAATTTTAATGTCTGTTTATAAATAACTCTCTATTGTTATTATTACTCAAAGAGGTTACTGGCATCGATTGTTAATGGTTTTCTGATCAAGCTCTTGTGAGCCCCATCAAATGGCACACACCTCGACAATAGTTGAACTTTCCCTCTCCAGCGTATTGCTGACATTGTACGCGGCGATTACAACGAAAAAAACAAAATCAACCCATTCTTCCTCTTTTCCTGCAGAGTGTATAAAACATTTTACTTAAATTATCTGTCATCTGAATGGTGAGAAAAACTGTGTGATTTTTTCTGGTTCCATAACTACGTCGGTAAAATCGGAACCCTTGCAGGATCACACAGTTGTCCGTATATCAGTCCTTATGTTAAGACCCGTTTTTCTCAGGAGTGGGTAGAGAAATCAAGTTGAAATTTATGTCAAATACTAAGGTCTATGGCCTATTGGCCGTGTACTACAAAATTTGAGCTTCTAAGGTAATGTGATCGAAAGATACGGCCAGGTATATTACATACTCGTATTTCGATAATCGCAAACTTACTTATCGAAACCTCTAGATCAACTGTTTATATTCATGATCAAACGGCCCTGTTACGTTAATGTGATCATCGGCATCGTTAGACATCAACGAACAGAGCACTAGCTGTGGAGGGTATATAAAGCGTGTCAGAGGGGGGAAGAGGGGGGCTGCCAAAAATTAGTATTAGTTTTCGTTACGTAGGTATAGAGCAATTTATATGACATCCAAAAAGGTTTGATTTTCTGTACATGGATGGAAGCATTTCCAAAACAGTTAAGTTTGTAAAGTGTTCGCGTGTCGCCATGTTTACAATGTACTGTGCATACCAAAATGGCGGTATCTAAAATCGGCACTAGGCAACTGTGGTGCACCAAAGGCCATAAATGAGACGGGTGTACGACGGTTGCTCATGTGTGTGTGGACTAAATGATGTTCTGCTCTTGAGCAATCGACGGCCCAGTTGAACCTAGGTGCTGCTAACAGTGTCTCTTCATTGTCAGTTCAGCGAGCGTTGAAGCTTGTGGGCATCCGCAGCTAGCGCCTGATTCATACACTAATCCTGACCGCTGGAATTTGCAAGCCAATACCCCATTTAGACGTCCACTGACTGGCGACAGGTAGCTTTTTCGGATGAATCGCGTTTTGTGCTCCATCGGACAAATGGCCTTTGGCGTGTACGCCCTGACGCGTCCGAAAGCAAACAAGGAAGGAGCGTTACAACCTGAAGAATGCTTTCGTGGCATTCCCTGGGTGATGTCATCATTCCGGAAGACTCAGTGGATCGACGCAAGTATTCATTTATTCTTGGGGATCATGCCGACTCCGACATGCAGTTTGGTTTTCTTCGCCACGATGGAATCTTTCAGCAGGGCAACGCGACGTGTCATCCAGCTCGGAGTGTACGCGCGTGGTTGGAAGAGCAACAGGACATCGCCGTACCCTGCTGACCACGAGACACTCCAGTTTCAAACCATGTCGAGAATCAGTGAGACAACCTCGATCCGGCTTTTGGCACCGTGGGTCTTCAACCGAGAGACCTAGCGCAACGGGCCACGGCGCTGGAGTCGTCATGGGTCCACTTTCTTCGACGTTGTTGACTCTCTTCCTGCATGTCTCGCCGGCCGCTGTGACCAAGCAGTTCTAGGCGCTTCAGTCTGGAACCGCGCTGTTGTTACAGTCGCAGGTTCGAATCCTGCCTCGGGCATGGATGTGTGTGATATCCTTAGGTTTAAGTAGTTCTAAGTGTAGGGGACAGTTGACAGCAGTCCCATAGTGTCTAGAGCCATATGAAACTGTATGTCTCGCAGCAGTCGGCGCTGCAGAAGGTGGTTTTTCAGGCTTTTGAGTGGTGGTAACATTAACGTGGCTAGACATTTAAGTAAGAACGGAATCCTCAGAGCCTAAGTCCTACTCGAACTTGTCTGGTTTTTTGGATGACATAAAACATGCTGCTCTCGAAAATGTACACAAGACTGACAACGAGACGGCAGTTATTTTCCTCTAGGACGTGGCTACTCGTGCTGCGCAAGCGCACAGGCAGAGGGCTCTCTCGTCTCGGCGCGCGCCTCGCCCCTGTGAGAGCAGGCAGCTCGCGGTGCGTGGAGGAGCGCATGAGCGAGCGGCCGGCCCCCGCTGGCTGTCAGCGGCCTAATGGCGTCCTAGCGGCCACCGGGAGTCCCGGCCGCGGCGCGGGCGCAGTAAATTGTGTGCGCCGGCCGGCGGGGGGCGCCGAATGCCTCACAGCTCTGCCTCGCATGCCTTCCTCCCCGCTGTTATTTATACTCCCTCCTCCACCTACTCCTCCTCATCCCACATTCTTATTGCGCTAACTGATCTCTACTTGTTCTTGTTGTCGACGTTTATTTTCCGGGGGGACTCTTTTCGTTTATTTTTATCCTCTTTTACACTCTTTCAATTCTTCCCGGAGAGCGCCTGGGCGTATATAAACGCTGCCCGAGAGCGCGATAATTTGCATTCCCGGCGACTGTTCCCTTTCAGCCTCGCGCTGTATAATAACTGGCAGCCTGCGGTCCGCCAGCTCGTGTGGTGGCTGGCTGGCTGGCAAGCTGTCCCCTGGTCCTCTCCCACGCGAGCCCGCCTCACGCTGTCCCGCCCGTCTGCCACGCTATGTACCACTCTGGACGGAGGTCGCCGTCCCCTAAATAAACTCTCTTTCTCTCGCAGGTCTAAATGAAGAACACGCCACCCTGGTTACCTGAAATATTGAACAAGTGGAACATTTGGCTCAACTGAGATTTCAGTACCAGATACGGATTCGCCCCATAACGTAATGATATTGAGTCGTGTGACGTGGCCTATACAGGGTGTTACAAAAAGGTACGGCCAAACTTTCAGGAAACATTCCTCACACACAAATAAAGAAAAGATGTTATATGGACATGTGTCCGGAAACGCTTAATTTCCATGTTAGAGCTCATTTTAGTTTCATCAGTATGTACTGTACTTCCTCGATTCACCGCCAGTTGGCCCAATTGAAGGAAGGTAATGTTGACTTCGGTGCTTGTGTTGACATGCGACTCATTGCTCTACAGTACTAGCATCAAGCACATCATTACGTAGCATCAACAGGTTAGTGTTCATCACGAACGTGGTTTTGCAGTCAGTGCAATGTTTACAAATGCGGAGTTGGCAGATGCCCATTTGATGTATAGATTAGCACGGGGCAATAGCCGTGACGCGGTACGTTTGTATCGAGACAGATTTCCAGAACGAAGGTGTCCCGACAGGAAGACGTTCGAAGCAATTGATCGGCGTCTTAGGGAGCACGGAACATTCCAGCCTACGACTCGCGACTGGGGAAGACCTAGAACGACGAGGACACCTGCAATGGACGAGGCAATTCTTCGTGCAGTTGACGATAACCCTAATGTCAGCGTCAGAGAAGTTGCTGCTGTACAAGGTACCGTTGACTACGTCACTGTATGGAGAGTGCTACGGGAGAAACAGTTGTTTCCGTACCATGTACAGCGTGTGCAGGCACTATCAGCAGCTGATTGGCCTCCACGGGTACACTTCTGCTATTGGTTCATCCAACAATGTGTCAATCCTCATTTCAGTGCAAATGTTCTCTTTACGGATGAGGCTTCATTCCAACGTGATCAAATTGTAAATTTTCACAATCAACATGTGTGGGATGACGAGAATCGGCACTCAATTGTGCAATCACGTCATCAACACAAATTTTCTGTGAACGTTTGGGCAGGCATTGTTGGGGATGTCTTGATTGGGCCCCATGTTCTTCCACCTACGCTCAATGGAGCACTTTATCATAATTTCATACGGGATACTGTACCTGCGCTGCTAGAACATGTGCCTTTACAAGTACGACACGACATGTGGATCATGCACGATGGAGCTCCTACACATTTCAGTCGAACTGTTCGTACGCTTCTCAACAACAGATTCGGTGACCGATGGATTGGTAGAGGTGAACCAATTCCATGGCCTCCACGCTCTCCTGACCTCAACCCTCTTGAGTTTCATTTATGGGGGCATTTGAAAGCTCTTGTCTACGCAACCCCGGTACCAAATGTAGAGTCTTTTCGTGCTCGTATTGTGGACGGCTGTGATACGATACGCCATTCTCCAGGGTTGCATCAGCGCATCAGGGATTCCATGCGACGGAGGGTGGATGCATGTATCCTCGCTAACGGAGGACATTTTGAACATTTCCTGTAACAAAGTGTTTGAAGTCACGCTGGTACGTTCTGTTGCTGTGTGTTTCCATTCCATGATTAATGTGATTTGAAGAGAAGTAATAAAATGAGCTCTAACATGGAAAGGAGGCGGTTGCGAACACATGTCCACAGAACATATTTTCTTTCTTTGTGTGTTAGGAATGTGACAGAAGTCATGGAATCGCGAGGTGCACATACACAGATGGCGGTAGATCGCGTACACAAGAGATGAAAAGCCAGTGCTTTGGCGGAGCTGTCATTTGTTCTCCGGTGATTCATGAGAAAGGATTCCCGACCTGATTAAGGCCACACGATGGGAATTAACAGACTCTGAACACGGAATGGTAGTTGGAGCTAGACGCATGGGATATTCCACTTCAGTAATCGTTAAGGAATGCAGTATTCAGAGATCCACAATGTGAACAGTGTGCAGAGAATAACAAATTTCAGGTATTACCTCTCACCACGGACAAAGCAGTAGCCAACGGCCTTCGCTTAACGACCGAGGGTAGCAACGTTTTCAGAGAGTTGTCAGTGTTAACAGACAAGCAACACTGCTTGAAATAACCTCAGAAACCAATGTGGGACATACGAATATCGTATCCGTTAGGATAGTGCTGCGAAATCGGGCGTTAATTGGGTGAGGCAGCAGACAACTGACGCGATCGCCTCTGCTAATAGCACGACATCGGTTGCAGTGCCTCTCCTGGGATCGTGACCACATCGGTCGGATCGTAGGTGGATGTAAAACCGTCGCTGGTCAGATGAGGCCCGATTTCAGTTGGTAAGAGCTAATGGTAGAGTTCGAGTGTGGCGCAGACCCATGGAAGTCATGGATCCAGGTTGTCAACAAGGTACTGTGCAAACTGGTGGTGGGTCCATAATGGTGATGGTTGCGTTTTCATGGAATGGAATAGGTCCTCTGGTCCTAAGAAGGGATTATTGGAGGAAATGGTTATTTTCTGGTACTTGGAGACTATTTGCAGCCATTCACTGTCACCGATGATTGGTTTGAACAATATTTTGGAAATTTCGACCGACTGATGTGGCCGCTAAGGTCACCCGACATGAATCCCATCGAATATTTATGGGACATAATCGAGAGGTCAGTTCGTGCACAAAATTCTGAACAGGCTACACTTTCGCAGTTATGGGAGACTATAGAGGTAGCATGTCTCAATATCTCTGCAGGGGACTTCCAGTGACTTATGGAGTCCATGTCACCTCGAGTTACTGTGCTATGCAGGGCTAAAGGAGGTCCCACACTATATTGTGAGACATCTCATGACTTTTCTAACCGCAGTGTATAACAGAAACAGAACACAACATTGATGAAGTAGATTGTGGTGGCAGACTGATCTTTAGCGTAAACCGCCGTCTTCGTTAGGATGAAAGCTAACAGTTTGGTTATGAGTTGGGCAATTTGTGTTCAAGGCTCAGTTAATCTAAACGCTTTTCATCTTGTTAATATGAAGAAAACCCTACCTTAGCGAGTAATAAATGGTAGGTTAAAACTCACCACCATGTCTTGTTACTGCACTCCTTGGCCTTTGTAAGTGCAAATGACAATGCAGGAATTAGGTAAGTTGATTTCAGCAATCAGTCCCACATGTTTCCTTGAAATTCGGTCCCTAACTGACCCTCATCGTGCAGTTACTCACTGCTGATGAGATTTAAACTTACAAGAGCAGTTGGGTCCCTGATAAAGGTGGACACACGAGAGACAATATTGACTGTGAGAAGTACTTTGGAAGATAGATTCATGAAAGACAAACATATATTTACAACGCTTGAAGAACAAAAGCGAAACTGTATGTTCAGTTGTGAAAGAGTTACGGGACAGCCTGTGGGTGCTCAACATACTACACCTCTCTCCCACCAGAATTATACTGTTAGTGATCCCACAGAGATACGCAAAATACTCAATAATCACGTCTTATCAACAGTCGGCAAATTAAATTTAAATCTTATAAGTACAGGTAATACGTAGCAGTCTTGAACGTTGGTGTTTCGGGACAGCTAAATAACATGCAACCACAGGAAACTAACGAAGATCAAATTGAATTAGTTATCACGCCGTTAAAGAGTAAGGTCTCCCATGGTTGTGATGAAATTTGGAAAGGATTGCGAAGGCCGCTGCTCCGTACCCACTCACCTGTGCAGTGTGTCTTTCAGGTGCAGTCATTTTCTTGACCAATTAACACACGCATTAATGAAACCCCTTTTTAAAAATTTTGAATGAGATCATGGTTCAAAATGGTTCAAATGGCTCTGAGCACAATGGGACTTAACTTCTCAGGTCATCAGTCCGCTATAACTTAGAACTAATTAAACCTAACTAACCTAAGGACATCACACACATCCATGCCCGAGGCAGGATTCGAACCTGCGACCGTAGCGGTCGCGCGTTTCCAGACTGTAGCGCCTAGAACCGCTCGGTCACACCGGCCGGCAAAAGGATCATGTAGATCATTACTAGCCAATTTATTTGCTACCAGTGTTTAAAAAATGAGGAAAATATGTGTACAAGCATAATGGCACATCTCAGTAGACATATCTGATGTTAGACTCTAAGTTTGTATTTCGGAACGGAGTATGCTCTGAAGATGCTATTTATTCTTTTGTGTGTGAGGCACTATCAGGACTAGACCATAGATTGTGGTCAGTAGATATTTTCTTCGATTTGAAAAAAGCATTTGATTTTATGGACAATAAGATCCTTTTGCATAAAGCGGAAAATCGTAATATTATGGAAAAATGTTTTCTGTAACTTGAACACAAACCAAACTGTAACTGCAAGAGTCAGCTAAAATATTCAGTGGAGGCAGTAGCGGAGGAGGGGAATGAGACAAGGTCGCAGTCTATCCCCGATGTTAGTCAATTCGTTGAACAGCCTATGAAGGAAACTAAGGAGACATTTGAAGAAGGAATTAAAGTTCAGGTCCGCCGATGACACTGTAATTCCGTCAGAGACGGCAGAGGACTTGGAAGAGCAGTTAAAGAGAGTTTATAAGATGAGCATAAGCAAAAATAATAAAATGATCATCAAATATAGTAGATTTAAATTAGGCAATGCTGAGGGAAGAAGATCAGCTAATTAGATTGAAGTAATGGGTTTTGCTATTTGAGCAGCAAAGTAACTGATGGCCGTACTAGAGAAGGCGTAATCTGGAGATTGTCCATAGCAAGAAAAGCGTTTTTGCAAAAGAAAAGAGGAATTTGTTAACATCGAATACAATTTTAAGTATTAGAAAGTAATTTCTGAAGGTATTTGTCTAGAGTGTAGCCTTGTACGTGGGTGAAGCCTGGACGATAAACGGTTCACACAAAAATAGAATAGAATCTTTTTTACGTTTGGTACTACAGAGGAAAGCCAAAAATAGGATTATTAGATCAAATATTTAAGGAAGTGATCTGTACATGATTGGGAGCAATGACATTTATGGCACAACTTGGTTAAATAAGAGAGAAACGCATCAAGGCATTGTGAAATTGATGATGGACGATTGTATGTATGGGGGTGGAAAATAAAAATGTTAGAGGGACACCAAAGGTTGTACAGTAAACATGTTCATCTGTGTGTAAGTTACGGTAGTTATGTATGTATGAAGAGACTTGCATACAACTGACAGTCTTGGAAAGTTAGAGCAAACGAGTCTTCGGACAAAAGGCTACAACAAGAAGCAGAAAATCTTAGTGTTCATTTCAGTCATAAACACAGTAAAACATTTTCAAGGACCACAGAAGTGACATTTTAAAACCTAACACAATCTCAACCAAAAAATCACTGCATTAGTTTGGTTACAAACGTAGCAAAACCTTAAAGAAACATCTAAAAAAAAGAGACAAACTAATACATGAACATTATTACACGAATTAATAGGTGAGTTAGGGGTATAGGAGCACGTAGCTTGAGGAATAATAGCAAACGTGCAATCGCGAAATGGAAAACTTCGTGAAAATAAGAAAAACCGTTTTATTTGCAACATTTAGCTACAGATACTTATCCACATAATCGCCGCTCCGACTCAGTCATCTGTCGTAGCTTGGTACCAGCTTTCCAGTACCCGTGTCATAGAAGGCAGCCGTCTATAGTTTCCACCAATTCCCTTGGCTGGTCTTCAGCTCTTCGTCTGTGCCGAAATGCTGTCGTCATAGGTAGAAGTTCATGTAAGCGAAGGGATGAAAATCAGAGGCTGTATGATGGATGATCAAATAGTTCCTATCGGAATCGCCGAAGGAGCGTCTTTGTGGCCCCTGTGGTATGTAGCCGATAAGGGACATGAAAAACGAAACGTATGATGGTCACGCTATGTGAGCTGTATTAAATCAGGTGTAACCCGTCAACAGAACTTCACACTTGGCGGGAAACACGATTTTCTTGGCATCTGTGAGTGCTCACTGTGCGCTCGGAAGTCAAAAACGCTGCGTAAGGCGATAGACGAGCATACTGGAGACGCTGCGCAACGCATCTGCGCAGAGTGTTACCGAATTTTCACTGCGGTTTTAATTTCACGACCGACCGGAAGTTAAAAAAAAAAAGCCCTTGTATTTATTTACTGTCTAGTTCTTACACACTTCCCTCTGATTGCAGACTCTTCCAACGATCTATACATACATGTAAGTAATCTTACAATAATATGACTCGTTGTTGCCGCGAAAATGAATATTTATGCGCTTACTCTATTAGCTTTAAGACTACTTCTAGGCTGCACTTGTTTGCAGATGTATTGTACAGTTCCTTACGAATTTGTGACGGAGAACGAAGCATGAAAATTCTTTTATGTGTCCGTTTCCGTTTCCATTCTACGTTTATAAGGAGCGAAGCAAATTAAATAAAATGGGAAAGCTGTTATACGAACCATAGGCAACATCATCAATTTTGCAGATAATTTCCGCACAAATTTCACAGTATCCATGTTATTAAGAGATACACGGCCAAATGCCGCACAACCGTTTTGTCAGTAATTACCAGCAGTTGTCCGAATTTACGAAATTTTCATCGGAATATCGCGCAGAAATATATTTATCGGCCGAGCAACAAATCCAGCCGAGCGCTTACCGGATCACAATTAGCAAGCGGTGACTGATCGAAATGAAATCGGCGGCACGAGAGCGGGCGGTGCGTGTAATCCGTCAGGTTTACCACTTCATAACGAATCGGCGCGCCGGATCTGAAACGGCCTCGCGAACCGCTGATCCGCCGGTGTTCGGCATGCAAATCGCGCGACCGCCGCGCCACATGCAAATACTGGCGCGCGATCATCGCGAATACGCGGACCGCATAAAAATTGCGTCGCGCGCGCCCGATAAGACGCCGAGAACCGGGACGGACGCAGCGTCCGCACTCTCTCACGCTAACGGCCAGTGTTTAGCGAACTCTCTCGTCTCCACATCACCGCCTGTTCACGAATTCTACTGTTTGTGCCGGCGTTGAGGACGGAAAATATTCAAATTATACACGGGGACGGCATCAGAAACTTTTACTCCATTTTTAGCCTGTGTTTTAACATACCAGCGCTGGATGACTATCAGCGGAAGAGACGTAGGTGAATGTAATAACGGACATTTATGAATTGTGCCCCCTGCATTTTATGTAGGTACAGAAAATGTCTGATCGGTTGAGGCGTTCGCCATTTTCACCCTATAAGACACAGAAACAATCAGTTACCCAAGAAGACTCGTGATTAATATCGTAACGACCCGGCCTATTCCGGGCCGTTACACGTCGGAATGTGTGGAAGAAATGGTGAGGGAGAACTAATCTACTATTCTTAAGCTGCTGGGGACTTGGTTCAAATGTCTCTGAGCACTATGGGACTTAACATCGGAGGTCATCAGTCCCCTAGAACTTAGAACTAATTAAACTTAACTAACCTAAGGACATCACACACATCCATGCCCGAGGCAGGATTCGAACCTGCGACCGTAGCGGTCGTGCGGTTCCAGACTGAAGCGCCTAGAACCGCATGGCCACTACGGCCGGCGCTGGGGATTTGAATACAGGGTGGGGGTTATTAGGTTGAAGGATTAGCGGAATTGTGGATGTTGGTCAGGAAATAGTATGGCTGTCCTCATCTAGCCATCAGGGGTTGAAAGGCTAGGAATGTTCTTCGAGCCGTCCATTCCCTGCCCGCTACGTTTCATTATGGTATTACCGAACCTGAACGTGTTCGATCCTCACGTTGGTATGAAAAGCGGAGTGTAGTTTAGGATGTCTATGATTGTCTTGTTATGGTGTTCATTTCATCGTTGCGTTGACTGATGGACGTATTTTTGCTGTTCTCTGAGTCTGTGTTTGCATTCGCGTCTGTGTCATTTTCCATGTCAGAGCTGGTGGTTTCCCATGGTTCCGCATCCCGAGGGTCTTGTGTCTATTGTTCAAACCTGTGGTATGGACTTGTTTGATTGTAGACTTTGTGTTGGGATACTTCATTTGCCTCTCAGTTTATTTCATCCCCTGTGTTTTCAGCCCTGACGGGCCAGTGTGTGTAGCTGTAGTTGTGTAGGTGTTACTGCAGTGGTGCTTTAAGGGCAGCGAAATACTCTGTGTTCGAGGCTCTATGTTCCCCACATGTGCAAGTGTCACATTGGCTGAGTCCCACGCGATGTAAATGCGCAGGGTATGGGCCGTTGCCCGTCAGGATATTAACCATGCCCCAACTGAGGTGATATGGTTCATCTTCAGACGTTCCCTGATGGAAAAATTGGTAGACCCTACGACCCTCGTCGTCCATGATCCTGTCCCTCTGCCATGTGTCCACCCTCCATTTGACGAGTTGTCATCTGTCACTGAGATTCTGTCCTGTAATCTCTATCACCTTGTCATGTCTCCTGCCTTTAACCAGCACATGGCTGCCCTTAGTCTGATGGTGAGGTCAATCGGAAAAATTATGAGCACTACACAAAGCGTCCGCATTGAGGTAGAGGATTGATTCACGCCAGGGCGCAGAGTGAAACAGTGATAGCGTTGAGAGGGTTTGTTTCCAGCAGCCTTGTACAGAACGACGGTCGTTCCCGATGTCGCCCGGCGTAGGTGCAAACTCAGCTGGTTGTGGAATGTCCTGACGCCCCGATGGCGCCTATGACGTCCGTTTCTCTGGGTCGTGGCCAGCTGTTATACCGCGGTGTCGAGTGGGGCGCCAGCGTGCGAATAACGAGCGCGGCCCACCCAGGTTTTTCGGATTTTTGCCGGTTATACAACACCACGATCATTCGTGTTCCCATGTCGTGCGCCTGGTCGCGATAGTCGACGCCAGATGTTCGATGCCGAGCAGCAACGTCGCACCACAGGTCGAACAGGACTATAACCAATGTACAAGGGTTGCCCAGAAAGTAATGTACCGCATTTTTTTTCTTCAACATTTCTTTATTGAACATAATGAGAATTACAGACACACACACACACTATTGTTCCACGTAACCTCCATCCCGTTCTATGGCCTTCCTCCAGCGCTAAACAAAGACGTGTATGCCCTGTCGGTACCAATCCTTGTCCTGGTGGCAGAGCCAGTGTTTCACTGTGTGAACTTCCTTTGCTGATTGAGAGAAGCAGCGCCTACTGCCGAGCCGTAATGCGTCTGTCCTCATGAATGACAACATCAGCTCGCTGCAACATGTCAGGTGTGACAGCCGCGGATGGTCTCCCCGATCGCTGCAAATCACGCAGCTCCGCCGAACCGCCTTCTGATGACCTCACCCTTCGTGCCCAGCTAGTAGCTGTACTTCTGTCGACAGCAGATACTCCATAGACTTTGCACAAGCGTTTGCTAATATGACCCACGGTTTCTTTCTCTGCAGTGATAAATCCAATGACGATACGTTGCTTGTAGAGTACATCACCTACAGACGCCGCTTTGAAGCTACCCTGCAGCTATGTTATCTGTCGGAAGTGACGGAAACTTGGCTCGCTCACTCAGGAGACCTCAGGTAATACATAAGTAACGTTTAGAATTCGTAGAATTGTTTTTGGGTGAGAAAAAAATGCAGTGCATTACTTTCTGGGAACCCTCTTATATGTGGCTAGGTCGCGTGACCGCGCCTCTCCCAGCAGGATCGTAGACCCGGTCAGGCTGAACGCCTTAGACACACCGTCCAGCGAGTGCAGCAAGGTGGAGGTTCCCTGATGTTTTGGGGTGGCATTATGTGGGGCCGACGTACGCCATTGATGGTCATGGAAGGCGGCGTAACGGCTGTACGGTACGTGAATTCAATCCTCCGACCGATAGTGCAACCATATCGGCAGCATATTGGCGAGGCATTCGTCTTCATGGACAACAATTCGCGCCCCCATCGTGCACATGTTGTAAGTGACTTCCTTCAGGATAACGACATCGCTCGACTAGAGAGGCCAGCATGTTCTCCAGACATGAACCCAATGGAACATGCCTGGGATAGATTGAAAAGGGCTGTTTATGGACAACGTGACGCACCAACCACTCTGAGGGATCTACGCCGAATCGTAGTTGAGGAGTGGGGCAATCTGGACCAACAGTGCCTTGATGAAGTTGTGGATAGTATGCCACGATGAATACATGCATGCATCAAAGCAAGAGGACGTGCTACTAGGTATTAGGGGTACCGGTGTGTACAGCAATCTGGACCACCACCTCTGAAGGTCTCGCTGTATAATGGTAGAACATGCAATGTGTGGTTTTCACGAGCAATAAAAAGGGCGGAAATGATGTTTATGTTGATCTCTATTCCAATTTTCTGTACAGGTTTCGGAACTCTCGGAACCGAGGTGATGCAAAACTTTTTTGATGTGTGTAGTTATGGATAGGTGGCTTCATACCTGCAGAGCTCGTGTTTCTCTTGTATCAATGAAAATGAAAATATACTCACATTTGTAAGGAGCACCTAGAATAGAGAAACTCAAACTAGTACAAGACGAGTTGGTCAGTCGCCGAAGTATTGTCCATAAATCTGCAAGACCACGCTTCTTGATTTACTTTCGCTACACAGTTAGTATATGTTATTCATATGTTTAAAATATCCTAGAGTCCGCTTTTAAAATCTTACTACTTTCCAGATAGATGCCCTACGTTCTCTGAAGTATTTTTATCAGTCATGTCTTACTTGACACCAACGACTTCTTTCGCAGCTGCAGTTAGTCTTTTATGGAAAACAAGCGTCTCGCCTTCTTTCGATGGTCGGCAAGCAGTAACCCTTTCATCCCCAGTCGTTTATGCTGCTAACCACCACTTTTATTCATTTTATTTGGAATACCAGTGCTTTTACTTTGAAACCACTGATTCTACGAAGACCCTGAATCAGTGGTTTGATGCTAAATGTACTGGTACTTCAAAACCAAATGAATAAAAGATGTGGTTTGCAACAGAAGCCACTGGGCTCGAAGAGTTAGGATGCCGTCCCCATATATTACTCTGGTGTGTTCTCTCAGATACTGGCGTCAAGTTTTTGCCATCTACTACTACACACTACATTACATGGCCTCATTAAGCTGCGCAACGCTAGTATCGAGTACGTCAACACAAAACCATGCCTGTATGCATTTGAGTGTGTTGTATAAGATAATTACATTTTAACCACTTATGTTGCTTTGAAATAAAGAGAAACTTTTTTTTCCGAAAGTTTCGTTCCAGTAACAAAATTAGCCATATGGTGGTGCCGCTACTTGTTAGCAGAGTGGATCGAGTAAAAACTTACTTACTCGTGAAGTAACAGTCTGGTGCAAGCTTTGCACCAACACAGAATATTGTGTTACTTGTTCATTACAGCCGACGGCTTACGTTTCTAATCCACATAATGCGAATGAACATATCAGTTTGCATGTGACGATGTACATCCCGGCAGTGGAAACGACATTAACGGAAGTAATTTGTCACTGTCTATTACGCGAACAGGGAAACAGCTCACAAAATTAAGGGCAAAAAATGGTATTTACGCTGCGTCACGTGTGGGGTTGGTGGCTATGGCGGGCGCGGACGCGGGTGCGGGCGAGTGTGGGCGTGTTCGGCCGGCGTCATTGTAGCGTGTCATCGCGCGCCCACGCCCCGGGCTGCCGGCCCCGCCCCTAATGTGTCAACTGGCGTTGCCTGGCAACGGCGTTCATAATTCTCGGCTGGCGATTAGCGCGCACCGACAATGGCGGCCGGTCGATGGCGCCGACAGGTGAGGATCGCGGCGCCCGGGCAGCCGCAGCGCTTAACGCGTGGTAGGTCGGCTGACTGCAGAGTAGCAGCGGCCGTGTTCCGGAGGTACATGGTAAAAACTATTAAACTACATGAAATAAAATCGTCATAACTTATGAACAGTTTCCATTAAGACGTTAAAACTGCACGGTTGACCGTTGCGCATGGCGGGATTTAGTATGGTTTGGTTTAGCGACGAAGCCCACTTTCATTTGGATGGGTTCGTCAGTGCGCAAAATTGACGTATATGGGGGACTGAAAATCCGCTTTTCGCGATCGAGTAGTCTCTTCACCCTCAACTATTGACTGTGTGGTGTACGATGTCCAGTCACGGAATAATCGGTGCGATATTCCTTGATGACACAGTGACTACCGAACGGTACGTGAAGGTTTTGGAAGATGATTTCATCCCCATTATCCGAAGTGACCCTGATTTCGACAAGATGTGGTTCATGTAAGACGGAACTCGACCCCATCGAAGGAGGAGAGTGTTTCGTGTCCTGGAGCAGATGTTTGGGGACCGCATTCTGGCTCTCGGGTACCCAGAGGCCACTGACATGGGCCTCGGTTGGCCACCTTATTCTCCGGATCTGAACATATGCAACTCCTTTTTGTAGGGCTATATTTAAAGACAGGCTGTACAGCGATAACCCAAAAACCATTGCTAAGCTGAAAACAGCCATTCATGAGGACATCGACAGCATCGATATTCTGACACTTCATCGGGTCATGCAGAATTTCGCTATTCGTCTGCGACACAGCGTCATCGCCAATGACGGCAGAACGTGTCAGAACCTAAAACCGAATATCTGTAGTTACATTTACATGTTGAATAAAGTGTGTGCACGTCGCAGTTTGTAATTTCATCGTCGCTGGACGGCTAGCAGCTAATTTTATGCACGGAAAAAGAAAACTTTTGACTTCGTTTATGGCTCTGAGCACTATGGGACTTACCTTCTGAGGTCATCAGTCCCCTAGAACTTAGAACTACTTAAACCTAACTAACCTAAGGACATCACACACACCTAGTCCCAGGCAGGATTCGAACCTGCGCCCGTAGCGGTCGCACCTATGTCCCAGGCAGGATTCGAACCTGCGCCCGTAGCGGTCGCACGGTTCCAGACAGAAGCGCCTGGAACCGCTCGGCCACACCAGCCGGCACTTCGTTTATGATGCAGAATTAGCTGCAAGCCGCCCAACGAACTAGCGGATGCCATAATGTATGCCGAGGAAAACGGCAACAGAAAAAGCACTGAAAATATGACACAAACAGCGACAACAGTTCTTAAAGCCATGTTGTAACGTACGATGAATAAGATTTAAAGAAGCTGCTGATGATGGCGACATTTGTCGCTGAAATTAGTCTTGGGAATAAATAAGAAAATATGTAACAAAAGGTGCTTTACATCACTGCGGATTCACAATTGCCATAGTGTGGTTTTTCTATGCAAGTGAGCACCAGATGGAAGAGTTCCAAGATAAAGTTATCAAGTATTGACCGAACGAAGGATTTTTGAGCTACATCATTTTTGGGTGAATTGCTTTTCCTATGGATTCTTCCAATGAATATGTGTGGAATCTTCCTTACCTGCGTTCCACTTTAAATCACTACGTTCCCCTTATTTAACACATGTGACTTCTTCCAGTGCTTGTTATGCAGTCGCGTAATCATACAATAATGGACCTTTCTGCCTATTTATGTGCAATAGGTTAATTTGTTTCTGTTGAGCGTCAGTTGCCAATCCCTGCTCGGAGCATCGATCCTCTGCACGTCTTCCTGCATTTCGCAGCGTCGCCATTCCTGTGTATACGACAGCGTTATCCGCCTCGTGGAACATCAGACGTTAACTACTAGATGATTTATACCTATTGTGAAAAGTAATGGACCTATAACACTCTCTTGGGGTACGGTCGAATTTACTTTTACGTCTGAAGATGTTTCACTGGTAAGAAAAGCATGCGGTGCTTGTTGGCTAGTAACTCTTCAGATCAGTCACGCAGTTGGTCTGCTATTCAGTGCGCACGTCTTTTGTTCATTAGGCGGCAATGCGGAGTTGTGTCGAACGCCTTCTAGAAGTCAGGGAACACGGACTCATACTGGGATGGACTGGACTGGAGGTGACGGAGGAAACTCGTACGAGCGGTAGGAGGAGGGGGAGGGGGGGGCTGGGTGCGCTCCACGCGCGTGGAACGTAACACGGCGGCCCGCGACAAGAGAGGTTCCGGCGCCCTGACAAGGAACATATGTGCGAGGCCCCGTAATGGGATTCCTGGCGTCTCGTCGCCAGGGTGCGAGCTTTACGATGGTATCGCTCGCGCCGCGGCCAGCCGCATCCGCAGCCGGAGCCGGCCGCCGCATTCCGGCGTGCGCTGGGCCCAGCCGCTCTCGCATTCCACGAGTCGTCGCCGCTGATGTGTGGACGGCCGCGTCCGCGGGCACACACCGTGCCTCATAGGACCTACTCGTCTTGTCAGATAACTTCCCGTTTAAGGCATCTCTGCCGTGCTCTTGCCCAAATGTATTCCGACAAAATACACCTCCGCGCTCCTCCCAGCAAACACACACACACGCGCGCGCAGTAAGCGCTGTCGTGTCCTAACACAGGACCGAGGGAAGACAGGGGCTTGCAGGTCAGTCTGCAATTTCCGACCGGTTAGGAGCAAATCATTAGGGGAAGTGGTAACAATACGACTATTCACGTTGGTGGGTAAAATATATGAGTCTGCCGACGTACCGTCTGACTTTCGGAAAAATACCATCCCCACAATTTCGAAGACTGCAAGAGCTGAAAAGTGCGAGAATTCACAATCAGCTTAACAGCTCAAGCATCAAAGTTACTTACAAAAGTAATATCAGGAAGAATGGAAAAGAAAATTGAGAATTTGTTAGATGACGACCAGTTTGGCCTTAGGAAAGGTAAGAGCACCAGAGAGGGAATTCTGACGTTGCGATTGATAATGGAAGCAAGACTAAAGAAAAACCAAGACAGGTTCATATTATTTGTCGACCTGGATAAAGCGTTCGACAATGTAAAATGGTACAAGATGTTCGAAATTCTTAGAAAAATAGGGGTAGGCTATGGGGAGAGACGGGTTATATTGAAAGCTACAGGTTATTGTTCGTCAGGCCTATTCTTTTGTAGGGATTATTGAAAGTCAGATTGCGTTGCGCTAAAATATTGTGTGTCAGTTTAGTAATGATCAGAATAAGTAAAGAGAAAACTGTCTCAGTAGGTTCAGTTTCACTCTGGAGTTTGAAAATCAAGTAACGTAGATGTTTTACCAGCACATTCTTTTCTTTTCATTCAGAGGGGAAGTTTCAATATGTGCAAGAGGGAATACTAAGAGTGGACGACTAAGAACAGAGTGCCTTTATTAGAAAGGTGGTAAGACACGGATGTAGTCTTTCGACCCAACTATTTAGTCTGTACATCGAAGAAGCAATGATGGAAATAAAAGAAAGGCTCAGAAGTGGAATTAAAATTCGAGGTAAAAGGAGTCAGTGATATGATTCGCTGACGATATTGCTATCTTAAGTGAAAGTGAAGAAGAATTACGTGATTTCCTGAATGGAATGAACGGTCTAATGAGTAATGGATTGAAAGTGAATCGAAGAAAGACGAAAGTAATGAGAAGTAGCAGAAATTAGAACAGCGAGAAACTTAACATCACTATTGGTGGTCACGGAGTGGATGAAGTTAAGGAATTCTGCTACCTAGGCGGCAAAATAACCAATTACGGGCGAAGCAAGGAGGAGATCAAAAACAGACTAGCACTGGCAAAAAGGACATTCCTGACCAAGAGAACTCTACTAGTATCGAACAAAGGCCTTGATTTGAGACAGAAATTTCGGAGAATGTAGGTTTGGAGCACAGCTTTGTATGGCAGTGAAACATCGACTGTGGGAAAACCTGAACAGAATAGAATCGAAGCATTTGAGAAGTGGTGCTATAGACGAATGTTGAAAATTAGGTGGACTGATAATGTAAGGAATGAGGAGGTTCTGCGCAGAATCGGAAGGGAAGGGAATATGTGGAAAACGCTGTCTGTTGAGACATCAGGGAATTATTTCCATGGTACTAGATGGAGCTGTGGAGGGCAAAAACTGTAGAGGAAGATAGAGATTGCAATACATCCAGCAAATAATTGAGGACGTAGGTTGCTACTCTGAGGTAAAGAGGTTGGCGCAGGAGAAGAATTCGTGGCGGGCCGCATGAAAGCAGTGAGAAGACTGATACCTCAACCTTCCAGTGAAGGCAGTTTGACTGTTTGCCGTAGCGCAAGCACTGTCACACCTACGAGAGGAGCGGATTTTAAGCCTGGATAGCATGTTCGCAGCAGAAGCATTGATATTCCGGGTTCCGATAAATACTATTTATTTGCAATCAAACTAATTTACTGAAGGCTGGTTCGAAACATTTGAGAGAGCAAAGGGTGCAACGGGTCGCACAACAGAAGTCAGCATCTGAGCTTGTGAAATGAGCGGTGACAGAAGCAGCGAACAATAGGTACATTTTAAGTACAAACTTTGAGAGCAGCACTGCAAGGGAGAGTAACAGACTTGTCGGACTTTACCGAGGCTGGCAGCGAGCGGCATGGAGTTGGCGTCCCAATTAGATGTAGATGTAGAGCTCTCTCTCTGAGTACAGAAACATAGGTTATTAAAGGATTTTGGCGGCGCACTAATTCTTCTATCTAGAGTCTGCCCACTAATCCACCAACACTTCACGGGCTTCAGCGTGTCTGACTGGTGGCTTTTCACCCCCACGGTGCCTCTGACCGACCACATTCAGATTCCTCTCATTCTCCTACTCAGTGGTAGGGTTGTATCAGCTCTCTAACCAGTGTAAACCAACTGATGTTGCGGTTCTCAGGGGCAAATACCAACACTTCTGCTTTTTGTTACTATCTTCCACTGTGACGCGTTACGACAGTCTCTAGGCGGTGGATGGAGTTACCAGTTAATTCTCTGAAGTGAAACTTCTCGCATGGGACAGCTACCTAGAGCGTCTGCAATTCAAAGGCACTAGCGTTCCTGTTGACCTCCGGTAATCTAAAAGCTACCACTTTTGCGTGCTCTTTGCAGCGTGCCTCTGATCTCCTATCTTGGAGAGCCCTTACTGGCTTCCGGTAACCTTTAGCTTAACAATGTATAAGTCATTACATCGCCAATATATGACAGCGAACCGTATCAGCTGAAGTAAGGGCTTGTAGGTTTTACAGTGTGGTTGTTTCGTTAGAGTGCTCGCATCGTTGTGCGTGAGAGGAGTTGTGTGACGGTCAGCGTGGAAAAATAATTTATACGGGTAGTGGGAGTAATATGCAGGGCGAATCACAACTCAGGCGATAAACTGTCAGAGGTGGTGATATGGACCAAAGAAAGGAAGGAATTTCTACTAAACATGTGCTGCAAAATGCATACCTTCAGAGCTATGAGCACTTAATCGTCTTCGATACTACGAACACATCTCTTCTATTACAAACTATTTGCTTTCCATATTTAGGGTGAAGATGGTACGGATCAAAACAAGAAAAACAGTGTAACGATGGACTCTAAAACGGATTTCTTTAGAGCAATGATCTCTTGTTCAGTTTTACAGTAGCAAAGATGAACAAGTGTTTGTTCATAGCTCTAAAGGTATGTATTTTAGAGTCCATGTTTATTCGACTTTTGTTTGGAGGGGAGAGGCGGCTTTTGGAGGCATACTATCACCTCTGAAAGTCTGTCGCTAGAGTTCTGATTCACTCTGTACATACGTGAGAAACGGCACCATGCAATTCATTTATTTCTCAAGTAAAGGCCTGCTACCTCTTATTATATAGCAGGTTGAGTTTCACTACTAGGACATTTTTTGTTGTTGTTGAAAATTTGACAAAAGAATAAATTTAAAAAAAACTGAAAATGTTTATGTGTAATAAGTACAAATGCTCCATGCACCATCTAACATGCAATGCACGCTTGCACTTATTTTAATTTTGATAACTGATTTTAGTCACAATCTCATCCTGCCTAAGCAATAGAAGATATGCAGAACAGTGACGTACACAGTTTCAATAATTAATGAAAATCTTGGAATGCTCCATTGTGGTGTAGCTTGTGATATGAATAATTATTATGTACCTCTGTCTTCCAGTGTGAACAACCTCACTGACTTGGAGAAGACAGAAGTACGCGATTAGATGCTTCACAAGCTACATTAAAATGGAGCATGCACGTCTGTCAAGTCTGGAAGATGTCAAATGGCTTACGACGACGACGGCAGCGGCTGCGAAGATTATGATGATTCAAAAATGGTTCAAATGGCTCTGAGCACTATGAGACTTAACTTCTGAGGTCATCAGTCTCCTAGAACTTAGAACTACCTAAACCTAACTAACCTAAGGACATCACACACATCCATACCCGAGGCAGGATTCGAACTTGCGACCGTAGCGGTCGCGCGGTTCCAGACTGTAGCGCCTAGAACCGCTCTGCCACTCTGGTCGGCGATTATGATGATGATGATGATGATGATGATGACGACGTTGGTGGTGGTTGTGGTGGTGGTGATGATGATGAAAATATAATCTCATTTCTTGATGTTACTTACGCTTGTACTCAAATGCAGCTAATGAACATTTCATACTATTAAAAATGAAAGCTGGAATCAAGTAAAGTCTCACTAAGAATGAACTCTTGTATTAAAAGTAAGATGTTAATCAAGTACAATGCATGTTATGGCCATGGCCGTCGTAGCACTCTGGGTGGATCACTTACGCTACTGAGTTCTTCGTACGTTCACTATGTGACGCCGCATATGGAAAGCACAGAGGCTGTGTTCACTAGCGTTTCTACTACTTGAAATATATCTTTGACTAAGTTGGTGCCATATTATCAGTGAATAAATGAAGATTGTGACAGGTACTGTCGCATCATTTCAGTTCAGGTGCTATTTATTAACGCTATGCCACAGATAAACGACGGAGACAAACGTCATTTCACGCTATAAGTGTATCGCGCTCGACCGAGTGTCGTCGTCTTGTTGTGGTCTCCGCTCGACAAGGAGGTAGTTGGATCAGCAGGGAGAGTGGAGAGCGCTGGGCCGTTACATATGATACGTGTATGTGTGTGTGTGTGTGTGTGTGTAGCTGGGCGGCCGCGGTCTGCGCCGTGGGAGTTCCGGGAGCCGCTGCCGGCTTGGTGGGAGGTGGGTGGCCCGGGATAAGCCTCTGAGGAATGGCCAGCGCCCCGCGGGGCGTCGCGCGCTGCTCCAGCCACACTCCAGACTCCAGCAGCAGCGCCGACGCTAGCGGCTTGCACGCGCTCCTTCCGTCATCACCGCGGCCAGCGTCTGCATGTGACCCACATTAAGCAGTATTGCTGGAGATAATCGGCCTTAGAAATTACAAAATTTCCTCCAGTATATATACAGGTATCTCCATAGCCAAATGACCTGGGTTCGATTCTCGATCTCAGATTTTTCTGCGGTCGGGACGGGTGTGTAGGCTCCACCGACCCTCATGAGGTCAAATGCGTAGCTGCTTGAATAGAGGGATTGACGACATGCTGTTCACATACGTGAAAGGTATGCGCAGTGGGGAATATGGATAGCCACCAGCTTTATAATGGAATGCCGACAAAGAAAATTTCTGCTGGACCACGATTCGACGCCGGATTTTCCACTTATCGGGAGCGGTCGCCTTACCATTAGCCTATCCGAGTACGACTACCGGGCAGACCAAAAGTTTCATACATCGTCAACCATATGCCTACAACCAGCACTCGTACAGGAAAAATATTTCAGTTCAAAGTCGCTTGCGCGGTGTCGACGGATAAATGCGATATTCCAGCGCCTGTGTTGTTCAGAAGTACCTCTGAACAACACAGGGACTGCAGTATCATTTAGTATAGTGCTGTTTACATGTCCCGCGATCATAGATCGCTGCATGTACTGCCATTCAGGCTGCAGTGGGAGAGTCGGAACAAACATAAGACCTAATCTGTGAGTGGTGCTAACGTTAATGTGTAGATAGAACAAGTTAGCGGCAAATCTCATGATGTCACACTTGGCAAATTATTGCATGAAAAGTATCGATATAATCGATTCATTGTATTTTCGATGGACCAGAATGGAGTCATTCTTGTCTTTCAAAAAAATGTTAAGTTCGAAACAGGATACTCTTTATGTAAATTTGTTTCATAACAGTTTTTAATTATTGATTTGTAGACGGACTGTATCAAGAAGTTTTTAAAATTTTTGGGAAAAAATAGATATAATATTTTCATTGGTTTTAAATTAAGTTTCTAGAGGCGTTTAATTACACTAAATTTATGTTAATACAAAATACGTCACAGAACTTCCCTGAAAGAGGTCATACGTCGGATCCTGAGACTTAATTTGATAATGGAGATAAGTGTGAGGACAAAGTTTGTAGAGGGAAACTAAAGCTTGAATACAATTAGCAAGATCAGACGCATATAGGCTGCAGAAGCTATCTAAAGATGGAGAGAGTTGTAAGAGAGAGACTAGCGTAGAGATCCGCATCAAACCAGCGTTCAGGATTAAGATAACAACGATGACGACGACGACGACGACGACAAAAGCATTTGACAGGATATGTGAATAACTGTGATTACTTACATTAACAGCTAGTAAAAGCATTTGGAAAGTAGAATTACGAAAGCCCGATATGTCGCGGAAATGTATCGGTACTGTCGATGTATCGACCATATAATACCAATTTATCTACATAGAAATTGTTTCTGCAAAGTGTTTATATTTCCGGTATACGTATATATTGTTATCGTCTCTAAACGGATTGGAAACAGTTTGTTTACTATGTCGACTTCACACTAGCGTAGTGTCAACCAAGGTAGTGGCTGATGTAATGAATCCACTTGCAGGTTGGCCGGAATGCTTACTTGGAACGACCCTTACCTACGCTATGTAGGCAGCCCAGCATGCGAAGTTTTCCGGAACTGGCATCAGCATGACGAAACTATGAAATTTAAACGGAATGTGAAGTACTGGCGCAATCAGTATTTGTAGAGCCTCTGTATCTGATTATGTGAAGTAATTATTTAAATTTTATAGTGTTTGTTACTGTGCTACGGTTTGAACTGTGATTGCAACCCAGAGAAAAATGTCGTTAATAGGAAATAACTGTCTCGAAAGAGGTAATAACTAATGCTTATATGTTAATGAGGCCTAGCTGAAACCACATACGTGCACGAAGAGAATTTGGAATAGCTACCGTTACTTGATAAAGTTTTCAGTCCCAACTTCTCACGATATATGCCTACATGTTTGTCATACTAGCATGCCCTGTGTTTGATGATATGTGCATAATTTACTGGTTTATTACGTCGTACAAAGAACGATTTATAGGTTATCACATTCCTCTGGCAGAATTAGCCCACAGTACATTGCGTCGTAGCTTTCGGCTTAATAATTTCCGGGCCAAGATTCGTTGTCTCAAGGTAATATACTTGCTTTTATTCATCATCCTAAAAGTGTTTACAATCATCATGGAAACATTCTATAAGCTTCATTGATGAATTTTTTGGAAAGTACAAACATAGCTGTAATTTGTCACAATGGCAGTAACGTATGAAAGTGCTTAGACTTGCTTTATGATAAAGACTCGGTTCTATGTAATGAATTAATCAGACATGGCTAATACCTTTCTGAATATTTTTTGTGCAATATTATATCTTGAGCATAACTGGTAAAAGCTTGCAAATCCTCTCTGTACCCGTGGATGCACAATTCCTGATGAATGACCACCAATGAATAAGTTAGTAGCATCATTTGTTCTCAACTGTTTGTAATAGTTCTTACATATGCCACGATTTTTGATGATTCATCAGTTTGGTATTTCATGTCAGAGCAAGTAGCACGTAAGTTAATAATTTCTCAATTTGAGGGTAACGTCTGTGGAGAAAAAAGCCGTTCCTGACTAAATCCTTCGAACTCCTTCATCATAAAATAAATTTGTATGGACGAATCACATCATAATAGTCACTTAAACTGCCCATTTAAATGCAAATGCCTGATCCATCCCAGTTACAATTTTCTTCCGGTAGATTGTTGCATGCACACGTATCTAATGCACGTTCACTATAGGAAGAGGTTAGCGTTGTTGTCTCGGAGCGATGAAGTAGAACAGGGCAGGAGACACTGGAAAAGCCACCAGCCCTATGGAAGCGCCGTGGTGGGTATCACACTGAACGCATCTCGCCGGTCGTAGTGACCGAGCGGTTTTAGGCGCTACAGTCTGGAACAGCGCGACCGCTGCGGTCGCAGGTTCGAATCCAGCCTCGGGCATGGATGTATGTGATGACATTAGGTTAGTTAGGTTTAAGTAGTTCTAAGTTCTAGGTGACTGATGACCACAGAAGTTAAGTCCCGTAGTGGTCAGAGACATTTGAACCATTTTTTTTTGAACGCATCTCCCCCCCCCCCTCTCTCTCTCTCTCTTTCTCTCTCGCTCTGTGTGCGTATTTTTTCGGATAGTAAGACTTCAGAGTCCCCAAGGCTGCTGGTCTATACACAGTAATCTCTGTAATCTCCTATACATCAATACTTTCTAGCCATTACCCTTGCTTAACATTTTCGACTATCGATGTCAGCTTTCAGGTATCATTTCTTCTCTCTCCAGCATACTTCGAGTTACACACTCTAGACTTACCTGCTGCTTTCTTATTCATTCATCATCCGTGCTGTCATTTAATTTGAACACGTCTTGACAAGTTGTAAATTATGTAAACTTTTACCTTGTACATTACTCTCTTATTGCTGACGTGCTTTCAGCTATGCATTGCCACAGTAGTTCTTCCTGCCATCATATGAACATTATATAGAGGAATGAAATATGCCGTGAAGTAACAGTTATATTATGATTCTATTGACATGTCATTTTACACTTACATACATTAGTAATTCAACCGACTGCAGTGTGCTGCGTCAAGTTTTCAGCTAAATACAGTTGTCATACGCGATTCTCGCACTATCATGACCCTATAAACTATAAATAAACTCGTCTTTTCCACATAGCATTTGCGCAGATGTTCTCGTTCAGCGTGTTGTTAAGTTATATGATAATCGAAAATATCTCTCCTGAAGGTCCGTAAGCCATTGTTCTTCTGTGCTTCCGGACGTTTTCAGTTTCGTTTGCGGAATATGTGGGTGGAGTGACCTAATAAAGAGAGTGTATCATGCGACTACCAGCGCCAACGGACAACATTACTTGTTTCTCATTACAAGAGAAATATTCCTGAAGCTCAAATTTTATGTGACTAATCGATAGAGCAGCCGTAAATTAGTCTGGCGAGTATATTCCGTTAATGGATATCTACTGACAAAATAACTCATGAAGAATAATCAATAATTAGATGTGTTCCGCGCAGTACTGCTATCAGAAAGCAGTGGATAGAGATAATTCTTACATGCGTACAGTATTGCCGCAGCAGGTTTCAGCTAGTGTAGAAGTTATAACAGAATGAATAATGGTATCAAACTCGGGTTAAATGTTTGGCAATATGAGTTTGTAGTTCAACACCACTGATTAGCAGCCCGCAGCACTGGCGTAAGAAACAGTCGTTTTTTTTTCAAATTTTAGTAATGGTGAGTTATCAGTACTTTTGTCAGGTTGCTATGATTTGCTTTCGTAGAACCTAAAGACATTATATATCTCGATTACGGTTAAAGATTTTTGCACGCCTTAGCCGTAATTTTAAAGAGTGTAATTATTTTTTACACTAGCTCTTATAACCTCACGTGTTCAGTTTGACATTAACCTATTGGTGCTTAACATCAATTTTACTACTGACAACAACCCATAAAGGATCAACATTTTCGGTTTGCTACTGAAGTGTTGGACATAACAGCCTCCCGATTGCTTGAGGGTTAATCAAGTGAGTAATGTTTTTAAAAATTTTTTTCACCATTTTTCGGTTAATGCACGTCTGAAAAATACTTTCAAGAATTTTTATAAAAAATTTTTTCCTCTTTCATAAAGTCGTATTCTAAAAATATTACGTTTTGCTTAAGAGTGCAACACCTGAGGATGCACCTGTAGCGGTGTGAAACCGGCATCGTTCCCAATAAAGGACTACATAACAGCTAAAGCAGCTTTAACAGCCTTCATCCACCATGAATCCCGTGAATTCATAATAACTTTTTTTAGTAAAAAACAGTTTGAAGTTTCTTCGATATTAATCATCTAACAGAATCATACATCAGTGTTTTCATAGATCAGGTGCGCTAGAACGAAGGAGAAAACCCGCATTCCTGAAGATCTTTTATTCTTCATTTTTAATATATTCGCTTAACAAGCTCTGACTGAAACTCTGTCACAGTTTACTAATGGAATGTACTAATGGAACACAGTTGTTGTTTGTAAGCTTTGTGTAATTCACCTTCATTACCTGTTTCCTGAGAGATATTGAAGACGTAAAAGCTCACTGTATAGGATTAGCAAACGAAGTTATCGCACACGTTGAAATGAAGATATAGACAGTGTAGAAACTTCTACCAATTAACAAATGAGACTTGTTGTAGTCGTACCAGTAGCAGGCAGCCAGCTGACAGGCTCTGCGGCTTGTGTTTCAGATCGTGCTGAACTCGATGCACCGCTACCAGCCGCGCATCCACCTGGTCAAGTGGCGAGAGCATGGCGGGCCCATCACCGACCTGGAGAGCGAGCAGTACCGCACCTACATCTTCCCCGAGTCCGTGTTCACCGCCGTCACCGCCTACCAGAACCAGCTGGTAAGTGGCACCAGTTCGTCTTCGTAACTTCGACACTTTTTGTCTACGACATCGCAGTCGCTGTATTGCTCTGAAGTACGATCGAATATCCCTTTGGATATGCATGCATCTCCGAGAACAACTCACGCACTGCAGTATCGTGTTTAGCCGCCGACATCGAGCAAGTGACTTTCAAGTAAAATGTCTCCCCTGTACGGGACTGAGCCAACGGCCTTGCCACAGTGGTAAGACCGGTTCTCGTTGAATCACCGAAGTTAAGCGCTGTCTGGCTAGGCTAACACTGGGATGGGTGACCAACAGGTGTGCTGAGCGCTGTTGGCAATCAGGGTGCACTCAGCCCTTGTGAGGCAAACTGAGGAGCTACTTGGTTGAGAAGTAGCGGCTCCGGTCTCGCAAACTGACATACGGCCGGGAGAGTGGTATGCTGACCTCATGCCCCTCCATATCCGCATCCATTGACGCCTGTGGGCTGAGGATGACACGGCGGCCGGTCGGAACCGTTGGGCCTTCATGGCTTGTTCGGATGGAGTTTAGATGTATGGGATTAAAGATAATGGACGTACGAGTACACACTGTAGACACTGGTTGAGAGACGTATGGGAGCCTGTGTCTAGCCGCGAGTCGTGCTCGGAGAGGCTAATGTTAAGCGACCGCTCGCGACAAGCGGGAAATCCAGGTTCGAGTCCCGGTCCGGCACAAATTTTAAGTGTTGTTACTTCATTGCACAGCTGATGGTTGTTCATATTCGCAATGGCGAATACACCGTTAAATCAATTTAAAAGAGCTCCACAACTCGTAACGTTTCACCATTGGCAATACAAGGATTGTGGCTGTATAACACGAGGCTCTTAGAGCATCACGTCACCTGAAAAGTGTTTTGTGGATTTGTTTTGTAGCAACAGCAACAGATACCAGGAAAAGCTGCAGGGAAACTGAAGTTTCCAAAAATATTGTATTACATTTCTTTTATTGTGTAGTTATGTAAAAAGTAGTGAGAATCATTCCCAGCCTGCAGACTGAAGTGATTTCAGTAACAACAGTAGCCATAGTTTGCTTTATTTTCAAATAGTTTCGGAAAATAATTAGGAACACTTCATAAAAAAAACAGATTATTCCGAAGAGTTAACTAGCTTTGGGGAATGTACTGAAATTTTACTAAGTATATATACTATTTTCCACAACATGGATCCCCAGAACATATACTTTTTTCACTGCCACCGATACAGAGCAGCACTCAGACACCAACACAGTACTCACCTTTTCATGATAGCAAATGGGAATTTGTGGTACAGAAAATGGCCCAGAGATCACCAGTGTGTGTGTGTGTGTGTGTGTGTGTGTGTGTGTGTAGTGAGTGAAGTGTTATATACCAGGAGTAAATCTAATGATTGTCTACAGAAGTCTATAAATGTATGTATATACGAATTAGATTATTTTCAATTGGTCTAAACTTTTAAATACTTTGGCATGTCCTATATCATTGTAAAAAGAGATCTACGGATGAATAAAGCTACTACTACTGTTACTGCAATGACATGCTACGGAAATCAGAGACAAAGACGGTTGGGAAATGGTAAATAAAATCGGTGATGATGTCTCAGGGACATTATATGACGAATACAGACAGACACGGCCGTATAACAGAACATTGCAACACACTCAAAGCACGTAAGACAGCAGTCCCAGTTCATGCACCAACACAGACAGCAGCATCGAAATACACACTCACTCAAAAAGCGAACACTTTCACCAGCACGTACCACAGATAGCCTTACACAATATCTAAAATAATTTAACGATATCAGAATAAACAGTGTAAAGCAATCAACCCTGTAAACCTGTTCTAGCTTAGGTACCAATAGCAGGCATATCAATTCCACGGTCATTATACCACTGTTGGGATGTAACATTTGTAACTGAACACTTAGAATACAATCAACATTACAGGTAAAATTCAAGACACATAATATAGGAACTGAATGTTAATTAATAACCCCAAGAAATAACATACTTGACACTCACACATCACTGCGCTTTCCACAATGTACATAATAGTTACAATGTTTCTGTAAACAGTGTTTAGAAATATTAATCCGTAAATTAAACTGTAGCGAACCGGCACTGCAATGATCGAAGTAGCTCCGAGACACTCAGACCAGGCTAGCTCAGATAGAGTAACATTTCTCTCTCTCTCTCTCTCTCTCTCTCTCTCTCTCTCTCTCTCTCTCTCTCTCTCTCTTTTACTATCCAGGTTTGTCCTATCATCTATCGGCATACCTTCTTAATATTTGAATATTTTTGTGTTTTTTCTTTCAATTTCTAAGGTATTTTTAGTTTATTATTACATCCATTGTAATTGCTGTTTGTAATATGGAATATATTTTGTAATCTACATGAAAGCTGTAAAATGAACGACCTGTTATAAAATGTAAGGCAACAGGTCTCTAAATGGGCAATCCACCTAACCAAATCAAATCAAATCAATTCCATAACAAAAATTGAGTTTATTTCACGTCATTCACATTATGGTTCATCTAAAAGTTTTCATAACATGATTCATTTAATTCTGGACGAATCTGAGACTGCCATCAAGCGTAATAATTCATAAGTATGAACATTTTTGCTTTGCTTTTTTTTTATTTTCGTTCATCTGGAATAATCCTTGCACCAAACAGTTTTTAACGTGAAACCTCCTGGCAGATTAAAACTGTCGGCCGGGCTGAGACTCGAACTCGGGACCTTTCCCTTTCGCGGGCTGCTGCTCTTGTAGAGCACTTCTCGATAAAAGGCAGAGGTTCGGAGTTCGAGTGTCGGTCCGGCACGCAGTTTTAAATCTGGCAGGAAGTCCCATATCAGCGCACACTCCGCTGCAAGGTGAAAATTGCATTCTGGAGTTTCAGCTTGTTTACATCTTCAAACACGAGTATAAAGTACTTTTTTACTATTATTTAAATATACTACACACATCAAAAAAAGTTTTGCATCACCTCGGTTCCGATAGTTCCGGAACCTGTACAGAAAATTGGAATAGTGATCAACATAAACATCATTTTCGCCCTTTTTATTGCTCTTGAAAACCACACATTGCATGTTCTGCCACCATACAGCGAGACGTTCAGGGTTGGTGGTCCAGACTGCTGTACACAACGTTACCGCTAATAGCCTGTAGTCGTCGAGGCATACTATTCACAAGTTCATCAAGGCACTGTTGGTCCTGATCGTCCCACTCCTCAATGGCGATTCGACGTAGATCCCTCAGAGTGGTTGGCTGGTAACGTCGCCCATAAACAGCCCTTTTCAATCCATCCCAGACATGTCCGATAGGGTTCATGTCTGGAGAACATGCTGACCTCTCTAGTCGAGCGATGTCGTTATCCTGAAGGTAGTCACTCACAAGATGTGCACGATGGGGGCGCGAATTGTCGATCATGAGTACGAATGCCTCGCCAATATGCTGCCGATATGGTTGCACTATCGGTCGGAGGATGGCATTCACGTATCGTACAGCCGTTATGGTGCCTTCCATGACCACCAGCGGCGTACGTCGGCCCTACATAATTCCACCCCAAAACTTTTTTGATCTGTGTATTATTCCACACCTCACCTGTCAGTAACAGAAAAGGAGTTGAATCACCCAACAGTAATATAAACTGCAAATTTAATCAGTTTAATATAAAATAAAACTTCACTTACTAACTAAACATTTCTCATTAATTTTAAGTAAACCGTTGTGCTTCAGCTGCCATTAACCTGTGATTCATACTGTTATTCTTTCTTTTCAGATAACGAAGCTGAAAATAGACAGCAATCCTTTTGCTAAGGGCTTCAGGGATTCATCAAGGTTAACAGATTTTGATAGGTAAGTGGAACGATTGATATATAAAGAGCTTATTTTAAGGCATAATTTCTTTTCCTCACTCCAGAAGTGATTCATATCAGATTGTTAAATCGAAACTGGCAGGTTACAGCTTGCGTAGTTTAAATTAACCCACGGTTAACTTTTTGGGAGACAACGCGGTTTCGTGTTACATTTTAATTGCTCCCCTACATACCTTTGTTATGTATGCGGTGAACTTCCTAAGCTGCAGATTTCTCCCGTTCCGGGAAAACTGCACTGCATGTGTAGGGTGACTGGGTTGTCGGGTATTCGCAGGCTTTACAGTGCGGGCCGCATGAAACCAGCCAGAAGACTGATGACAAAAAATAAATAAAATAAGATAAAATAAAAGCGTTATGGTGGTGTGCTTCCTGCAAATTTGAAAAGTATGAATGAGATCATTGGTATCTACGGTTAGACCTAAATGATTTATGGTGTTACCGCCAAAGTCCTCCGTGAATTTAGTATTGTTGTACTTAGATTTTAAATGTTTCAGGAATGTTTGTCTTTGCATCTGATGATGATGTAACAGAAGTTTGTAAGATTATAAAATTCTAGAATATTACAGCAGTATCTTGCATAGATAAAGTATTTACAGGATATCAGACATTAATACTACTTAAATCGCCAGATCCTTGTATCTGGAAAAAATATTAGGGTCCTCTATAAAATAAACAAAGTTAAAGGAATCGACGTTTGAAACTCCGAAAGTTGAGGGTTTCTGTCTCCGGATGTAGTTGTGGCACTTCGTAATAGGTGAGCAGTTCAGAATGTCCCACATCGCCAAGGTAACAGAGATATCCAGAAAATTAGTTTTTCACGTCTTTCACGTTTAGTGGAGTACTGGTGACAAGCTCCCATTGTAGTCAGCACAGCAGGGCGAGTCCGGGGAACGAAGCGGCAACGTACTGGAGAGACCGGCAGCAGTGGCGGTGAGAAGGCGATAGCTTAGCGTAGCTGGAAATGATCTCCATGGACGAAGAGAACTGACCTCTGCCCGCTCTGTGGCACGTGTTCCTAGTTCCCCATACGGTCAACTTCCGTGACCTGCAGTCAAACGGTGTAGTTACCACTGGCTGTGGTAGCCCCACTAAAGCTACGATATCCATGTTCTCTGCTGCCGATATGTCTTTGTCTATCGATGGCAAAGATACACCACACCATGGTGCACAACGTTGTCTTATTGCCTCTGCAGTCACTCTCCACGTGGAAACGGAAGGTCAAAAACTAGATACATTTAGGTTATATATATTTTACACGTCAGACCTGGTTGGGCTTATTGCCACTATCAAGTGACCTGCGAAAATGGCATTGGTAAGAGTATTTACGTATGCTTATCTATACGTAATATTTTATTTTTTGTAGCTACGAAACGTAAATACGTTTTTGACAAAAAATATTTTGACGGTTAAGTGTTTTGACAGTTCTTTACTACGAAGCTATATATTTATAAGTAGATACATTTCCTCAGAGATGATGTTACGTACCGTTCTTCTTATTTTCCTTTAAATTTTATCTGTTGGCTGTGTATTTTTTTTTACCATTTAACTATCCCTTTTCGTATTCCACTGTGTCAATGAAGTTTTCTAGATAGTACTTTTGTTTAAAATTTGTGTTTTCATTTAGGAATTCGTGTGGATATTTTCTTGTATGAATATATATTCCCATTTCTTCGAGAATGTTCATAGTAAGTCCGTCGTAGTAAAGAACCAAAAATATTGAACAAAATATCTGTCAAAAACATAATTATGTTTCGTAAGTGCAAAAATTGTTATACTTACCAAGACTTAAAGGAAAAAATTTACTTCCGATGCAATATGGTCATCACTTACAACTAGACGTATGTACCAATGCAAATGTGAACATAAAACAACTACTCTTTAAGTATATAGAATATTACCATTGTTATTTTCGAGGGTTGCTTGATAGTGACAATAAGCCGAAACAGGGCTGTCGTGTAAAATATTTGAAAAAATATGTATATTACCTTATTGCAGCTAGTTTTGGAGAGTTCATTTTCATTTTGTTTTATACTGATGTGTACTATGCTGCGGGCCCAGTGGAAGGTAAAACTATTCAGTTGATTCACGGGGGGTGGTAGAACAATAGGAAACGGATTCACCAGGTGCTGTACTGAGGCCGAGACGGACCGTGTGGCCTTTACTGATTGCTGAAAGAAGAATCAAACCAGCGACAGCGTTTTCTGAAGTGTGTAGTCCTGAAAGACACAGCAGAGGAGAGCGGCGCATTTATCACGGCGGATCTCGGGAGGGTCGCCGGCCGGCCGCTGGCAGCGTCCGCCGTGTAATTATGTCGTATCTGGGCTGACATCGGCAGCGACGTGGCCACCGCATCGCCTAATAAGAACGGAATTAGTGCGTCAACAATGGCGCGCTGCGTATGTACACACCGCTGTTATTCAATTAAGCTGCGGCCGGTGGTCCGCGCCAGAGAGCGCCCGGCCCGACGTAGACGGATGACCGCTAATGACTGGCTGCCCGTCCTGCCTTCACCTGTTCCCCGCCACAAAGATGTCCGCCTTCGGCATGCAACAAGAAACGCGCCGGTCGCCCCGAGTGCCGACTCAGCTGACGTTGGCGCCACCGGCAGAGGGCACGCCGGAGCTCGAGATGGATGACCGCACGCAGCACCAGCATCTGGAAGGCGTGAGAACGAAAGACGGCACCGAGTCGACGAAGTAGCCATTTACTACATGTGTGCACCGCAGGCTACCTCATGGTGTGTAGTCGAGGGTACTTCCTGTGTCACTGACACTTTCCTTCATCTTCCAGTCGCGAATGGTTCGTGAGAAGAACGACTGAAAGAGCTCGAATCTCTCCATCTCGAATCTCTCTCATTTTTCGTTTTTGGTCTTTCCGCCACTCGTAACTAGCAGGAAGCAATACGTTGTTAAGACTGACAGCAACATACGGAAAAAACGAAAACCCCACGATCAGGTCCTGAAGACCACGAGATAGTCGTCCGACCGCCATGTCATCCTCAGTAATTCGTCATCGAATGCAGCACGGATGGGAATGGGGTCAGCGCACCGTACTGCCGTCCGTTCGCGACGTTCCGACCTTGGAGCCGCTACCTGTGAATGCGGTAGCTCTTCACGTAAGTAGTCGGCGCACAGGTCGAGTTACGTAACGTTGATGTAGCGCTCTACGAGTTTTGTGACACCACTTCCTGCTGTTTCACGTGAGGAGCCATTCCGTCACTTGAAACACAAAATGAGTTCTTCTATATTTCGGAAACATGTCACGTAAAGTAGAACCATTAGCAACCAAAAAGGCTTCCTATGGCAGGAAACAAAAGACGATAAACCTCATAATCATATTTAATTCATAATCATTTCCGCATTTATCTCGCTTGTTATGAGAATAAAAGGCATTTTAATGCTACGATCCATTGAAGATTCATGTACACCTGCCATTCTTGTTAAGATTTGCTATGTCAAATAACTACATTTCTGGGATCAAAGCCTTCAGAAGACTGTAATATAAAGTAAGAATTACCAGAGTTCTAGCATAGCGTAATTGGTTGAGGCGGCACGATACGGAACCGAGACTGGATCTCTAGAGGGTTCGCGCCCAACTTTCCCCCTCCTCCAGAAGATTGTAGGGCTTTCCTGTGAAATTAACAGAAATAATCTCTATAATATTTGATGTTACGTAAATATAAGTGCGCTCTCTGTCAGGAGTGAGGTTGTTCCACTTCATTACCTTTAATATTCTGATGTCTTAACTGAGTGAACATGTATCTTTCATTTTTGTCTTCTTACACGCTCACAGGTATTGAAGTTTTTATTTAAGTATACTACAGACATAACAAGATGACTAGTATATTGTAAACAGAGGAAATATGCGTTTTGGTAGAGGAATTCTACTCCCGTTCATTTTAGTGAACAAACTGTATGATTTGCGAGCCAAATAAAACCAACAACTGCCGCTAGAGAACGCTAGAGCGCACAGCCACGTTAACCAGCTCGTACCAAACGCCAACAGTGCTGTATCCCGTGACGCTTGATATCCCATCTGCATATAAGTGGAAGATAGCTTCTTCGTCCCGTGTTCCGACGGCTTTAGTGCACCCCAGCTCTTACTAAACAAACATGTGGCAAAACGGGCTGCTCTTTTTTGTAACCTATATATTTCTACTGTCAGTCCCATCTTACCCCAGACTACAGACCAATACTCAAGTTCTAGTCCAAAGATGGTTTCGTGACTCCTTCGTGGATCGGCGATTCTTCCGATGAATCTATCTACACTACGATTAGTTTCATATCGGCGTTCGACTTCAAATCACTGCCTACGCTTAGTCAGAAATATTTCATGGGTGTCAGTGCTTTCGTTGATTATCTGGCAAATGCGTTATTATACAATAAAAAGCCATTCTGACTATATGTTCTCGAAATTTCTATCGTCTACAGGTCTTCCTGCATGTCGCTACAATTTTCTAGCGTTGCGACGTTCCAGTATACAGCGTCATCTGCGAGGAGGATTATTGAGCTTCAGATGTTACCTACTAGGACATTTAAGTACTTTATGAACAGTAATTGTCCTATAGGGTTACCTTGGAGTACGCTCGAAGTTATTTTTGTACAACAACCCCAAACAACGCATTTGTTAACAACGGCCATATCTTGCCCATCTTTGAGTCCAGCGAAAACGTCTACGAGTTTCAACGCTTCGGGGAACAACTTCCTTTTCGTCATAAGCCGAAGATAGATTACATTATAGACTCTTAAACAGTAATTTGGAAAAGACATCTTGCAATTCTGATAAATTTATTGTACGATTAATCGAAATGACGACATGACAATGCTACACAGTTTGTTTCAGCAATACCGTATCTTGATGTTGCTGTACCAGTATATCATCTGCAGTAATCTCTTTTTTATCACCGTTCACTGACAGCAAAAGTCAGATTTAGTTTCAAGTCATGACAGAAGACACATTGCTATTCTTTTGTTTATTTTTCGATATTCATTAACTCAAGTCAGAAAAAAGGGTAAAACAAAATCGAGAGCATTCAAAGCTGAATAAATTAGCAGAATTTAAGAAAATGAAGTGTTCGTATATGCTTCTATAAAAATTTATCTGCACCCATGGCATAATTTATATAAGTAACTCATTTATTCGCCTCTGTGTAGGCACGGTTACTAGCACACACTATTTTGGTGGCCCTAATCCCGGACGCCACTGATAGGAGAAGTTTCCATAACTAAGGTTTGACTGCAAGGAGGTGAGGAGTTAGATTTGAAACGTTATATCCAATGAACCAAAAGCATGAGGCACTGTATATGGCGATTCACGTTTTAGAAACGTAGACATTGAGCTCATATGCTCCACACTAGGGCTCTTTCTCTCTCTCTCTCTCTCTCTCTCTCTTTCATTTCATCTCTTTTCTAGAGGGACAAGCGCCCTGTGAGGCATTGCTAGGTTTCAACGTTTCCCTTCTTTTCCTCATTCACAGAATAAGCAGATCACAACACTGCATGAAGAGTCACGCTCATCCCGTCTGTAGGGACATGCACTTGACGATAAACAAGGTGATGGCATACTGTCCCAATGAGAACCTCAACCGGCACAACAAAACGACGTTACTGCAATACTCCCAGCAATAGAATCTTTCTTGTATGACTATACTCGAATATGTCTTCAGAATGCGTCTTTATGCACGAGAAAATACCGAATTTATGACTTAGGAATACCTTCCATGAATTGAACTGCGAAAAATGGTGCTTTATTTCAGTGTTATTGAAACTAGTTTTTCATCAAATTAACGCCATCTTTGATGCGTTGGCGTGTATGACAACTGAGATATGAATTAGGAAAGGTCTTTTATTAATCTAAGAGAGTATATAAAATTTCGTGAAGCGCCTTTTGTGCTCATGATTTCGTCTTGTTCGAGTTGCCGACTGTAGTCCCAGCAATCCAGTCATAGACACGAAGCAGCCAACAGTCTTGCAGGTGTAATGTCCCAGTAGCATGCGGTCGGAAGATTGTTTCGCCGCAGCTGTGTTCTTGCAACAGTGCAAGATGTTATCGTATCTGCATTCCCTATATTTTACGTGTTAACCCTTAGAGCGCTGTAACGCCATCTGACACCCATCTATAATAACTCAATTTCCGGTTGCGGACGGCACTTTTTTTGCGGCCGAGTAGGAAATTATAAGGACGGTCTGGCAGCGGCGGCGTGTGGGGTGACGCGAGGTTTCTCACCACAGCAGGATGATTGCTGGCCATTACCGTCCCGGACCAGACCTCCGCCCACAGCGCCGACCCGAAAATGTCATCCCTTGCAGTTACTAGATCTAAGCGAGTCTGAAAACGAAGACTGGCCCGTTATCAACTGATGAGCCTCAAAATAGACGCGGTGGTGCGGGGCTAATTTATGCAGTGGCGGCTGACAAGCAGAATGCTCTTTATCTCCCCACAGCAGTAACTCTTCGATCATTCACGTTTTCATATTGCTTTAATTCTAGAAATAACCCTTGCACAAATACTTTCCTGCCTAATAATGTACTCTGTGGCCGCGTAGAAGGCGCTTCAGTCCGATACAACGCTGCTGCTACGGTCGCAGGTTCGAATCCTGCCTCTTGCATGGATGTGTGTGATGTCCTTAGGTTAGTTAGGTTTAAATAGTTCTAAGTTCTAGGGGACTGATGATCTCAGATGTTAAGTCACATTGTGCTTAGAGCCATTTGAACCATTTGAACCTAAGAATATAGTATGGCCAAAATCTTAAGCCAGAGTTATTGTCATGTCAGGTGGTGTAGTTTGTAGCACAATCACACCGCATTTAAGGGGAGCTGGTTCAAAACTTCATTCTGTCAATCGCGACTGCGGTATTAAGTAGTCTCCCTAAATCTCAGCCGAACGTTAAAACACATTCTTCCTTCCTGCGTCTTCAGTCTTATATAACCTTACTACAAAAAATGGGTGAACAGCTCACCACAGTTGTTACCGCATAGTCAGTTTCATCTAGCACAGCCATAAATTTGTTATCAAAATAAATTACAGCAGACTATCCCAAATTTCAGACGAAAGCAGATACCCTACAGTGACTGGATGATGAGAGACTATAAAATAGAATTAGCATCCGTAAGAAGCCACGAACTACCTTATTAATACCGTTATTTGTTGTAATCCTTATCTTCAGTAGTTTTCGCCTGCACTAATCGATCACCCAACTCAAATTCGGAGATGCAATCTCGAGATACGTTGTGCTCTATTAACGAAATAATTTTGGACTCGTTACGAATATCAGTTATTCTCTTCCTTTTTTCTTCTTTTTTAATAAAAATAAAAATATCTTCAGATGAAAGCCAACCAGCAGAACAAACATCAATCAGAAGCGCTTTTCATCAACTTACCATCTGTACAGAGGGATGAATCTACTGAGTTCAGTTCTTAAACTCACAACAAAAATAATAGAAAATAAAAAAAAAAAAAAATTACAGCCTTTGCAGAGAGGCAGTGCAGTTATCACGCACAGATTAAGTATTCATTCATAGACAGCGTACAGAGAAGTCCATTGAATACAACAGACCAGCTTTCCTTTGTTTCATTGATCAACAGAAGGCTTTGGATATAGGGTTCAGTTAACAGATGTGGTAAACCTGCTCTACAGTCTTGGGATTTTTTCGAACTTGACAAAAGCAATTGATGACATTTAGTCCAACAACTGCATCCAGGCGAAAACTGGTTCCACGTTAATTAGTTGTGTAGCAGATAGTAGCGGTACTAGACAAGGTGATTCTTAGAGCCCACTGCTTTTTAATATAGTCATGGATGAGGTAATAAAGAAGGTATTGGCTGGTAGTGGTTAGACAATGGGGGGGGGGGGGCGAAGAAATAAAAATCATTTGTTATGCTGACGACGTAGTCCTGCTAGCAGACAGTGGAGAAACCTGTACAACGTTTACGTTTGTTTAACATGACAGACAAATATCTAAATATGGTCACATCCACTCAAAAAATCAAATGTATGGTCATACCTGTGGAACCAATTAGTTGCAAGCTGGAAGTGGATGGAAAAATTGGTCAACAGCTAATGAAATTTAAATATCTCGTTACTGAACTGTCCAGTAGTGGAAACGTTGAAAAGGATGTTACAGAACAAGTAGCAAAAGGAAACAAAGTGACAGTGTGTTTAAAAGATATTATTTGGAAAAACAAATATACAGGAAAACTTGCGAAGCATGGGTACACAAAATAATCGCGACACCAATTATGACATACACAAGTGAGACATTATCTGAAACAACAAAAATTAGAAGGCTTTTGGAAGCCACTGAAATGAAAATTCTGTGAAGGATTAGAGGGAAAGCGCCGAGATATATAGCGAGAAGTGAGAGCATTAGAGAAAGGTGTATAATTAACGCCATTAATGATTGGGTACGCAAGAGAAACGATGAATGGAACGAGCTCATAGACAAGATGGATGAACGGAAGACTCTGAAAACGGCAAGAAATAAATCTGCACCTCGTAAAAGAAATGTATGCTTTCCATGAAAAAGATGGAGTGACACGGTTCTAGGCGCGCAGTCCGGAACCGCGCGACTGCTACGGTCGCAGGTTCGAATCCTGCCTCGGGCATGGATGTGTGTGATGTCCTTAGGTTAGTTAGGTTTAAGTAGTTCTAAGTTCTAGGGGACTGATAACCACAGCTGTTAAGTCCCATAGTGCTCAGAGCCATTTGAACCATTTTTTTTTGATGGAGTGACAACCTCCTTTAGTCTAGGAAGAAAGGAAGAAGAAGAAGAAAAAGAAAAAGAAGAAGTAGACCACCTATACTTAAATTAGATAAAATGTAGGATAACTTTATATATCTCTTTAGTTGCGAATTTATCCTTTTCTGTCTCACATTGGAATTAAGTTGAAAAGAAGCGTATGTAAATGATCTGCAGCAGGTCGCAGTTTTCGGAAAGTACTGTGGCAGTAAAAGCAGAGCTAACGTCTTCATTTCGTAATTGTGAGAAGTTGCCTCAGATTACCTGAAAATTTTTCTCCTCTTTCTTAACTATTTTGGATGTGTGCGATGTCCTGTAAGGACAGTGTAGCTATTATTAAATCCCCTTTCATATGTACAGATTCACAACTGCTGTGTATTCCTTGAGTGGAGTTATTTTCCTGCTTAGACCATGACGTTATTCTGAAATAAACAATTTATTTCACAATTTAGATACTAGTTAATTTTGGAGAGGAGGAGGAGGGAGATTATAGGTTAACGTCCTATCCACAGCGATATCATTAAAGACGGAGCAGAAGCTCGGAAAACAGAAGGATAGGGAAGGGATTCGGCAGTTCCCTTTTCAAAGGAACCGTCCCGGCACTTGCCTGGAGAGATTTAGAGAAATCACAGAAAACCTAACCCGGGATAGCCGAACGCGAATTTAACAAAGCTACATCACAACAATAATCATAATGGTATAGCATGATAGATTGCACAAAAAAGTGTGGAGGAAGCAATACCTTTTGGCATCCGTAATAACGGTTTCACGCAGTCATTGTAGATTAGGGCACAGCTATCTTGAAATGAGGTCTATTTGTAAAATAATAAAGACTGATGTCTTTGTGCGCGTTTTCTCACTAAATTATAAACTAAACTGTTTATTTCAAAATGAAACAATAACCTAAGCAGGAAAGTTACCGCCACCGAGATATTAATCAATCTTTATACATCAGACTACATATAAATTATCTATCAAGCAGAAAGTCGGAACTCACGTCAAGTGGTAGGAAAATCCTATTAACAACCGAGAGTCGCACCCAAGATTTTTTAGCTTCGTTATCTGACTGAGTCACCCACGTAACCATCAAGCCACAAACGAATTTAAATATCAAGACGTACCCATTCCGCGACGTATGAGTACTCCTAACAGTTTCCATCGTGATATGATCTAATGATTCAATCAGACTAGCATAAGTAGTGTGTATGGCAAGTGGCCTCGGGAGGCGCTTATTATAACGGTGTCGTTTAGGCAGAACAATAGGACGTGCGGACAACGGTGCTTTTGTTTCACGGGTGGAAAACGGAAGGCAGTTGACCCGTTTTTCATAGTCTCTGATTTGGCTACACATTTGACATGCGGGTTCTTCCAGCAGATCGCGACTAGCAAGCAGAAAGGAAGTAGATATGTAGTAGTGTTTCACAATTCACAGGCGTTCTGCTATACACACATGGAGATCAGCCCGAGTTACTTAGCAGACTAGTGGCATGTGCTGAAAAACACCTATCATCCTCGCTTTCTTGAAGCCCTTCAATAATACTGCAGCTGCCGTGTAATCGATTCAGGCGTCTTTACCGAGACAGTATTAAAATATATGAACTGATAATAATTTGCCAACTGCTCGTCATTTGGTTGTTTTGACGTTTGAGCCTACGTTTTCATTCCACTTGCTACGCCCATAGTATGCTACATGTATCAGCACCCAAATAAACAGTTCAATTAGCAGCATCAAATACTGCCACTAACCGATAACAGTTTCATACTAAGCGTACAGACTATTTTGATTATTTTTTGTTGAAACAGTCGAAGTGCAGTGCCGGAGGTTGCGTTTGCAATCCTCGAATGCAATGCATGTAATAAAGCTAAATGGAACTGCAGTTAGGTGGTTTAAGACGAATTTAGCCGCTCGGGTAGCCGATCGGTCTGAGGCGTCTTGTCACGGTCCGCGCGACTCCCCCCTTCGGAGGTTCGAGTCCTCCCTCGGGCATGGGTGTATGTGTATCGTCTTTAGCGTAAGTTAATTTAAGTTACATTAAGTAGTGCGTAAGCTTAGGGGCCGATAACCTCAGCAGCTTGGTCCCAAAAGACCTTACCACAAATTTCAAATTTAAGACGAATTTATTAAGAATTTTACACGCAGCTAAGGTAGGCAAAAAAACAAACTCGCTATTGGTTAACGAAACAAAATAGTAGGAATCATTTAAGCTTACAACAATGTTGACAGGGCATGGAAAACTGTCTTATTTCCGTCGATTCAGGCTAGTCCCTAGTGCTACTTATACAAGCAGAGATAATGAAGAAATAGGAGATTACCTATTATAGGTGGGTCGCGAACTTAATACAGAGATAGATGCCTTAAGGAAGAGTATTACACAAAAGGGAGGCAGCTAGCCCGTCGATAAACCGGTTTTAGCAAAGCTGTACATGAACAGTTTTCAAAAATTTTGCAGTTTAATAATATTTTCCAGCTTATGAATAACTGTGTTACTGAAAGTTAAAATGAAAAAAAAGTTATACCTGAAAACCTGAAATCGATTATATCTATCACACAGAAGTTGACTGCTCTGGGTGTAATTATTAAAATACTTTTCATCATGTTCTTTCTGAAAACATGAGTTTTCTATTGTGAATACTTCTCATCCATACTATTGTAATTCGATATAATTAGACTTGTACTTTGTGTATCTTGGTATCTAAACATGTATTACAAATACTGTAATAGGGCATGTTGCAAGTAAATGAAAAGAAATGAAAAAAGTAGGTGTACTTCACGTGCAGCCGCGTCCTTTCTAAATGCTGATGCGATGTACTGAGCTTAATTGTTAACATGCAGGAATATAAACAAAAAATGGTTCAAATGGCTCTGAGCACAGTAGGACTTAGCTTTTGAAGTCATCAGTCCCCTAGAACTTAGAACTACTTAAACCTAACTAAGCTAAGGACATCAGACACATCCATGCCCGAGGCAGGATTCGAACCTGCGACCGTAGCGGTCGCGCGGTTCCAGACTGCAGCGTCTATAAGCGCTCGGCCACTCCGGCCGGCGAATGCAAACATCTCAGTTTTCTAGTTCACTGCAACTACATGGCAATTTCTTGTTATGTTCAGCTCAGGCACATATACGTAGGTGACGGTTGCAATGGTACTAGCTGTTCGAGTTGATCATTAACTTCCGAGCTGAGTAATATAAATAACAATTAGTCAGAAAAAGATAATAAAATGAAGGAACTACTAAAAACATTCAAGAGCCCAAAAATATATCCAAGACTACAGACGTCCAATAAGGATAGAGATGGTTAGTTGTCTCAGTCTAAAGACAAAGTACCATTTCCCAACACTAACTGGATTGCTACGAATGAATTAACAGTGCTGGCTGGACTTTCTCTTTCGAACACAACAACCGGTCACCAAGGTCTGAGAGAGGTGGCCCAATAGTTAGCAGGCAGGCTTGGGAAGGACAACGGTTCAAACCCCCGTGCGACCATCCTGATATCATGATTTAGGTTTTCCGTAATTCCCCTAAATCACTCTAGGCAAATGTCAGGATGATTTCTTTGAAAAGGGCACGGCCGTTTTCCTTCCCCATCCTTTCGTAATCCGAGCATATGCTCTGTCTCTAATGAACGCGATGTCGACGGTCGTAGTGATCGAAAATAAAAGTTCAACTATGCTGTTATTTTATCTCAAGTAATTATTACAGTTCCAGACACTGAACCTTAATGTTCCACGTGCTGCAAAAGAAATTGAAAATTTAGCTAAGGCTTGAAACGTTACAGTCGTCATGTAGGATGCAAATTAAGTCCAAAGCCAATTTATTGTTTTATTTGTAGTAGAAACAACAGGGTGCGCTCAGTATGTGGTCCACAGACAGTAGCGCGCCACAGACATTTAGTCACTGGTGGGCTCTCTCACCTGTGAAGGAATACATTTGCCGGAGGGCAGTATCAAATCAAGAGACGGGTTAACAGCATCTTGCGTAGTCCCTGCTGGAGGATCTTCACCACGGTCTCATATAGGGAGTGTCTCTGGTTCCAATGTGTTGTCGCTCATCTCCAGTCACAAATCCTCCGACCCCCGAATGAACACACTATATCAAGGACACTGGATAAAGATGGACAGACCTTTCATTCGCAGTAAATGTGCAGCTTCCTTCACGCTGCGCCCGTTAATCCACGTCTCGTGATTCCCACATTCCATGTTATCCAGAAAAATATCACCTCCTTTCTCACGTTGCACAGCAGTAGGACAAATAAGACGCGTTTGCAGATTAAATTGGTCTCCACTACTTTATGCAAAGCTCAAATTTCTTTTCCCCTCATGTTACTTCCTTTTATCCAGAAACGTACCATAATATTTTTGGCGTCATCAGTTGGTTCTTATTTTATTGAAATTTGAAAGTGCAGGTTTTCTTCAATGAAAATTGCGAGTAAAGATTAAACTGAAATCATTTTCTATATGTTCCAAAATAAGTGGTCCTTGGTTAAGCTTTGTAGGACCTTGTTAACTTGTCAGATACCTTGTCATGTTCAACAAAATGACATTTTAATGGAATCAATTCACTTTTAGTTTTCACCGTAGTTTCATTGTACGATAATATTTCGCAACTATGGTTTATGAACACTTGCTGGCCTCGTTATCATGTTACTCCTGTGGTAATAGATCGCATGATTCATGGGAGGGAGCTCTGGACTGAATGGACTTACTGTTGGAGAAATGCACTGGATGCCTTCAATTCCACTCGGCATTCTGTAACAGCGGAGAAACATTCATAACTCGAACACGTCTCAGTTCCTCCAGTGACATTAAACAGATAGCGTGGACATTAGCAGACCGCAACAGATTATTACAGTCATAAAAACCATAGTGTAGCCTACATTGTGCCAATAGTTACATCCATCATTCGAGACAGGCACACGGTTACTGAACTGGCTTAAAATGTTATAAAACCGCCATGAAAAGAAAATCTTGGTTCCCGTTTTTTTGTGCAGGATCTTTTTCACGAACTGACCTCTCTATTATGTCCCATAAATGTTCGATGGGAATCATGTCGGGTGATCTAGGTGGCCAGACCATTCGCACAAATTCTCCAGAATGTTCTTCAAACCAGTGGCGAACAGTTGTGACACGCTGACATGGCGGATTGTCATGCATAAAAATTCCACCTTTGCTTGGAAACATGAAATACATGAATGGCTGCAAATGGTCTCCAAGTACCGGAACAGAACCATTTACAGTCAATGATCGGTTCATTTGGACCAGAGGACCCAGTCCTTCCATGTAAATACAGCCCACACCATTGTGGAGCCACCAGAAGCTTGCACAGTGACTTGTTGACAACGCGGGTCCATGGCTTCGTGGCGTTTGCGCCTCACTCGAACACTGGTATCAGCTCTCACCATCTGACCAGGTCACAGCTTTAAAGCCGTGTAGGGTCCAACAGATAAAGTTTCCAGCCCAGAAGAGGCGCTGCAGGCGTCATCGTGCTACTATCAAAGGGACCCCTTCGTTTAGCAATCCGCCGCGCTGACCACGCAAATGTCGAGGCAGTTCTCATCCTTCCTGTAAACGTAGATGTTTCTAGGCCGCATAACTAAACTGAACCCTAGGTGTTAGCAGCCTTTTATGTCTTCCAGTACAGCACTAGCTCAAAAACAGAGCAGTTGCCACTGTTGGGTGTTCGGCCGGTGGTCAGTTTGGAGTGGTGGGCTGACTAGGCCCAGTGAGTCCGCACAGTAGCTCGCAGCTCGCCCCCTCCCGCAGGTGCGGAATAAAGTAGGCGATTTACTGCGCCCCGGTCGCCGATGACGGCGCCGGCCCCACACGCAACCGTGTCGTTTATTCAACTTTTTCCTTTTCCCGTCGTAAATTTTGGCTACGAGAATTTATTTCAGCGTTTCCCGGCCCGGATGCCTCAAGGTGTCAGGTCCGACGCTAACTGCACCATTGTTTTTATGACGCGAATTTCGTACCGGCCTAAAAAATTTTTAACTTTAACCCTTTTCGGGTACATTTATTTTAGGTTATGTGCAGCTATGCAAATGGGGTAACAGGTCTGACAAATTGACATTCGTTGTCTCCCGCTGTTACTCATCTTTCTTACGGTGGTCTGTCTGTGTAAAGGAGCGTCCGCAGGGTGATGCCAGGTGCAGTCCTACCATCTTCGCTTGTTTGCAGGAGTGGAAAGTCACACATTCAGTTTCGTGAAGGCGACTAAATAGTAGCCTCCGGTTCAGACATCATCGGCCACGAGTCCACCTTCGTTGACGAAGTCGCTGAGGCACACTTATACACTACACCAGTTTTAATTCGGGTTGTGGAATGAATTTTTACGACCAGAATTTGGCTAACAAGAGGAGGAGAGGTGGCGGCCGGAAGGTCGCTGGGCTAATGTATGTTCCAGGATCGTGGATTGAATCCCAAGCCTCTCCTATGTTACTTATTGAGTGAAGGTGTGTGAACCTGGTAATGGCGGTCCATCCGTTAAATGGTGGCGGAAACCTCTCCCGGAGATTAGGCTGTGTGTTGCACTGTGTTCATCCTCTTCTTTCTTCCAAAACAGCTCGAACACAGCATTACACGGCACGTCACAACCTTCACCACCATACAAGTACATACTTGACATTTCGTGACAGTTTGGATTACGTACACAATTACCTTTCCCAGGACAGTAAAACAGAATTCTACCATCAGCCAGAATACAGTGATACAATTTTAAGTAGAGCAAAGGGATAAATCCGTTTATTATGAAGCCAACAGCATACGTACAAGAGGAAAATAAAAGTCCTTACATATAACTTATGCGCCAGAAGTAAAATCACACTCGAAACTGCCGGCCAGAGTGGCCGAGCGGTTCTAGGCGCTTCAGTCTGGAACCGCGCGACCGCTGTGGTCGCAGGTTCGAACCTGCCTCGGGCATGGATGTGTGTGATGTCCTTAGGTTAGTTAGGTTTAAGTAGTTCTAAGTTCTAGGGGACTGATGACCTCAGATGTTAAGTCACGTAGTGCTCAGAGCCAGTTTGAACACTCGTAACTTTTTGGATTGACGGTGTAACTTTTCTCTTTCGACTATCCTCCTTCCCTCTGTCGTCTTCGTCAGTGATCGGTAATTACAAATTAATTTCATTTGTTCCAAAATGCTCAATAACAAAAAAAAATGGCTCTGAGCACAATGGGACTTAACATCTGAGGTCATCAGTCCCCTGGAACTTAGAACTACTTAAACCTAACTAACCTAAGGACATCACACACATCCATGCCCGAGGCAGGATTCGAACCTGCGGCCTTAGCGGTCGCGCGGTTCCAGACTGTAGCGCCTAGAACCGCTCGGCCACTCTGCCGGTGCTCAATAACAATTTTGCAAATAACGGGAAAAAGTGAGCTAATAATGGGATTTTAGCTCGAAAAAATAAATAATTACTGAAGCAGTAGCAAGAGCAGTGTTTTTTCCCCATAATCATGTTTCCGCAAGCACCCACAACAGTCAACAGAAATTACCACGTCGAAGTCAACAGAAACTGCATGAGTAACCCCTGTTGACGAGAGAAGTCATTATTTGTTAAAAATAACTCTCTATAACATTTGCATGTTCCCTAATTAACGCACCGATCCCTCAGGGTGGCAGGTACGCACAAAAAAACGGCAGTGAAAATTATAGGCGTCTGTGGTGAGAAGGAACATAGGGTTTCCGTTAGCGTGTTGAGGCGAGTGGAGTTTTCAGCGGGGTCCTTATAACCGAAAACACGCAACACCACAACATCCGACGCACCCCACAGACGAAAGACGGCGTCACTAAATGGCCGGGAAGGCGCCCCTGCTGATGAGGCCTAATTTAGGGGTTGCGTTTCTCCGCGGCGAGAAAAGAGGGCCCGGCCGGCCTTCGCCGGAGATGTATAGCTCGAGGTGCCAACACGAAAAATATGGGCCCCCGAAACTGCTGCGGGCGCCGACCCGCCCTCTCGGCCGTTCGCTGACGAACGGCTCTGAGCGGCCGGGAACGGTGATCGCTGAAAACCGAGGCAGCGGCTTGCCGCCATTAGTTAATTCATTAGGGCTGCGGCGCGTCGGGATTGTAATTTTGCATGTGATTTCGACCACCTGACGCCATTCCCCGTCGGTACTTAATTTTCGATCGATCGGAGAGTGGCGAGCAGAGTGCTAACGGCGAGTAATAATTAAGTTAAATTAAGCGCCAGAGAGGGGCGTGCCGCCAGCGACAGGTATCGGAGGCGCCTAATGACAGGCCGGTTGCCGGCAGCGAGAACTGGCTGCTAGCTGCCTCTGCCGACGCCGCCAGCTACAGGTAGTGGCAGTCTGCTCGCTGCTCTGCATCTCAAACATCGTAACACTGCGTGATGCAACTGTTGCTGTGAAAAACGTGGAACATGACTGTTGTGTACATAGTCCCGCGTAGTCAGCGCGTACACAACTTTCCCACTAGAGCGCGCCCCGCTAAGCACAACAGCGCAGGCGCAGCGCTCGACCGTCTCCGCACTACGAGATGGCGCTGCCTTAGAGACGGACCAAATTCTGCTTCCGTCGATCCTCGTGTTAATATGCAACGCAGCCAATAAGATTGCTGCTAACGTAGAACCTTTTCTCCTCACGGATCACACTCGCGCAGTGATACCTGAATGCGCGAGGTATTATAACGAGTGTACAGACCTCCGATTACTCAATCTGCATTTGTCTGCACCAGTCTGTACCAGTCTGCATTAGTCTGTACTAGTCTATAGTCAAGTTTCAGTCTGCATCTAATAAGATTATCATATTCCTGTACATAGCCATGAAGATAAAGGAATAGACACTTTGTCAAGTGAGAATAAGATTAACGTACCAAGACCAAAGGAACTTCAGATTTTCTATTGTAAACAGCATCCAGAATGAAGTTACGTACGATCTATCCTTTTTATTATTTTAATAAATGTGTGTGAAAATTAATCAAGTTCTGTTTAAAGTTGGTCACCCGTGAATCTGCTACTCTAAGCGTGCAAATGGCATTTCTATCGTCTGACCTAACGGCAGAAGATACACACGCTACGAGAAGACCACGAGACATACTGAGACACTCGCCTACTTCGTTAGATTGACAAGTCAAATAATCTGATGGTGTGTGTACCGAAGGTCTTACAGTATGCACACCATAGTAACACTGCGTGTTGCAACTGTTGATGTGAAAAACGTGGAACATGACGTAAATATGTAGCTAAGAACATTGGGAATACTGGTTAAAAGCGTTACTGGTATCTTAGTTCTGAATACCGGTATTTATCGGCAGATGCTTGGGCTCACTTATAATAATTTTATTTTTACTTATTCACTAATAACCGGATAAAGTGTCTTGAAAGGAGGATATAAGATGAACATCAGCAAGAGTAAAACGAGGATAATGAAATGTAATCGAATTAATTGAGCCGGCCGGGGTGGCCGAGCGGTTCTAGGCGTTTCAGTCTGGAACCGCGCGACCGTTATGGTCGCAGGTTCGAATCCTGCCTCGGGCATGGATGTGTGTGATGTCCTTAGGTTAGTTAGGTTTAAGTAGTTCTAAGTTCTAGGGGACTGATGACCTCAAATGTTAAGTCCCATAGTGCTCAGAGCCATTTGAACCATTTCTTTGAATTAATTCAGGTGATGCTAAGGGATGAGTTTTGCTATTTGGGGAGCAAAGTAATTGATGCTGGTCAAAGTAGATAGGATATAAAATGTAGACTGGCTATGGCAAGGAAAGCGTTTCTGAAGAAGAGAAATTTTTTAACATCGAGTATAGATGTAAGTGTCAGGAAGTGGTTTCTGAAAGTATTTGTATGGAGTGTAGCGATGAATGGAAGTGAAACGTGGACGATAATCAGTTTAGACAAGAAGAGAATAGAATCTTTCAATCTTCCGAAATGTGGTGCTACAGAAGAGTGCTCAAGATAAGATGGGTAGATCAGGTAACTAACGAAGAGGTACTGAATATAATTGGGGGGAAGAGGAATCTGTGATACAACTTGATTAGAAGAAGGCATCGTTTGTTAGGACATGTTCTGAGGCATCGAGGGATCACCAGGTTAGTACTCGAGGGAAGCGTGAAGGGTAAAAACCATACAGGGTGGCCAAGATATCAATACACTAAGCCGGTTCAGAAGAATGTAGATAGCAGTAGTTACTCGGAGAAGAAGAAACTTCCACAGCATAGAGTAGCATGGAGAGCTGCATCCAACCAATCTCTGAACTGAAGACAACAACAAACAAAAAACAACAACCGGATAAAAAATCGGTATATCAATTTTTCAGAGCAGTGACACTAAAAAGTTTTGTTTTTGAATAAAACTTTGTTTTAAGAAAACTCTTAATCATCATTAGTAAAATTTCCATTGCTTTGAAATGTTGATTTATTACAGTGAGGAGAAAAGCGATTAAAGTGGTTTCAGTAACAGCACCAGCAATTAGAAACGAGTAACAAACTGATGGCATAAGAATCTGGACAGCAATACTGAGATAATAATGTACCTGTTGTCGTTGACTCTGCAGAAGCAATGATTCTTTCGTTTTTTTTTTAGAACAGCGTGAATGGTGAGTGTTTTCCTTGTCATTTTTGTCCAAAAATATTTATCGTTGGTAGGAAGTTTTGTGGCTTCTGAAAGATTGGTATCATCCTTAAATGATATTGTACCTGTCGAAAGTAGTCGACTTACAGATCAGCACACTATAGGGGTGTTTATGATCAGATTGGACAATAAGTGTTGACCGATGGATCAATTAATTAGTGAAATTATAACGATTTGCAAGTAATTGCTCCTGATAATTTGTTCTATTTTGCCTACTGTCTAAACTGTTCATTTCAATTCCTTGCAAGAGCAATTTATGGGTTTTTAATTCAAAACAATTGAAGGGGAAAGCTACAAATTTTACATAAAAGCTTCTTGTTTGCAATTTTTGTGAAATACTTCTTGTTTGCAATTTTTTGAAATAATAAAAGAGAAAGGAAATTAAGGCAACAGTTATAACCTCCACCACAGACTATTCGTAATGTCGAAATACCTGTGTGGCCCTCGACCACAACATGCCTCATTACTTTTCCAGAAAAGCAGCGAACGGTATACTGACTAAATTTTCATTTATTTGTCTATTTTATTCGATATTTTGATTCTAGGTACTTTGAAAAGTATAATCCAGAAGTCTGAAAGAGCCTTCGAAATTTTCAATCTTTGTTCGATTTTTACGTTTTCTATTGCCAGCAATACCAATAAAAAGATAGAAAATTGATTATTTCAGAAACCTGCTATTTTGAGAGGATTTACTATAATTTTAACTGGAGATGAAAAGAACTACTATAACTACCATTTCTAATTGTAACGTCAGCACGTGGCTTTCAGAGATCAGATTACAAATTTTTATGAATGCAGAGCCTCGCGGCGATAACATTGAGTAAAATGTTCTCGGGTTTCCAACCGCGTCAATTGCTTAAAACTACACGAGCTTTCGGCCAAGCACTCCTTAAAAATTGACTGCAATAAAACGTGATGCATACAGCTTCTAACAGGGAACTCTTGTAAAAGCGAAACTTTATTATCCTAGGCTGCATAAACAGTCAGTGAAGTTATCCATTTTAAATTCTTAGTCCTGAGCGTAGATGAAAGGGTTTCTTGAAGGCATCATGTAGCAACCAGTAGTGTCCAATTTCTCCTTAAGCTTCGTTTGGAGGGCGTAATAATGCTTGCGGTTGCCTTTTGCAAACTACATGAATATTCTCTTGCAGCTTTGGTATTCTACGTTCGGACACTTGGTATTTGTGAATCTGAGCAGCAGACACGCTATAGACGCCCCTGTCACAGCGGCCACCGCCACCATTCCGCCTGCGCGACGCTATTTGGTATTCGGCGCGCAGCGCGACCGCTCCTCAGCATTTGGTGTGCACGGCGTAACTGCCGCCACGGCGCTGGCTAATCCCTGGACAGCCAGTTTTTGGCTCCCCCCCTTCCTTACTGTCGGCCTAATCCTCGCGCGGGGTCCGCACTTTTGTCCTGCTGGCGTATGCAAGGCGCGACTCTCCGCCGGTCTTCTGCGCTAAAACCACGGAGGAGCGCTGCCCCCTTCGTTCTTTGATTACCGTGGGATTAGTGGCGCGTAGCGCGGCGTACGCAAAGCGCGCAAGTGTCCCAAGCCGGCACGTCGGCTGCCACGCCACGGCTCGGCTTTACGAGATTTTCGTCTGCCCTTTTAGTACAATGTTAGGCATGCCAGGTCTTTCCGGCTACGGTAGAAAGAAAACGGTATTACGTAATTTAATTTAAAATAAGGGTTAAGATGATGAGGAACAAGAAGACAAAAACGTGACCCTACGTGTAGCTAAATTTGTAATTGGCATATACCACAGGGTACATTCCTTTTTAATCTGCAAATACTGAATATTTCTATATCCTGATACACTACAGATTTACTCCGCAAGCCACGTTACGGTGTGTAAGAGAGGGTAGCTCTGGTAACAGCTATAACTTTCACTCTTCTCTGTGCCATTCGCGGAGTGTTTGTGTGAAGAACGACTATCAACTTCCATACGAGATCCAATTTTTCAGGTATTCTGGTCTTGGTTACGGCGCGGACATACGCGGGAGGAATCCACTCTTTCGGAATTTCAGCAGTATCCTCTCTGTGGTACACAACGCCTCTCTTGTAGCAACTGTCACTGGGGCCGACTAAATGATTCTGTGACGAAACGTGCCACTCATCGTTGAATGTTTTCTGTCACTGATGCGCCTCGCAGATTTATGAACAGTACTCAAGAATCGGTAGGACAAGAGTTGACTTACATTACCTTAAGATTCTTCGAATGAATATCAGCCTGGCATCTGCTTTTGGTACAGTTATTTTTATGTGAGCGTCCCACTTTAGTTCGCTTCGGGCGGTTACTCCTAGGTACTTTACGGTTCTTACTTTATCCATTGTGTTAGTCGTGACCTGATAACAGTATAGAAAAAGGAATAAGCACGAAACCGAGGTACCGATTTCGAGTCCCCGTGTCTACCAAATGTTTTCAATAATATGATAATACTGAAACCACTATACGTTGTACACAGAACATACAGTTAGTTTCAGTACAATAAAGTGGATCGTTTTGCTGACAGACGGGAAGGCCTATCATCTTGTTATGCAGCTGTGTTTCTTAAATTAAAAATAAGTATATAATCAAATAAAATCCGACTTGCAGATTACATAGGCATAAGCGCTGGTTCACTTACAGACATTATATCTTCAGGTGATAGCTGTTAGTTTATTCTCCTCTTAGAGGAAACACTACACTTACCCCAAAAAATAGAAATTCATGTCTTAATAGCAATTGAGTTATATTTTTTTCAGGGAAGGAGTTTCTGATGTAGCAGATCAGGATTCTACTTCGGTTAGAGTATGGTATGTCCGGCTCGTTTTGTTTTCGCTTTCAGTTGGTATTCCAGAAAAAAAAATGCTGTTTAATAGATTTTACAATTACGAAAAGTTAATAATTTTTAGAATCAATAGCAGGAAGACCGGGCTCGAGTCGGCTAGGTGGCACTACCGACAGGGAAAAGACATTCCGTTCGGCGTGTGGCTCTGATGCATCGTAACTGCATCTGCAGCGGCAATTTGAGGAGCAGTTGTCACCACAGTGAAACAAGGAGTTGTTACAAATCAGTTACTTCAAGGATAGCTCCGAGCCAGACACCCCGTAACGTGCATTCCACTGACCCCAGATCACCGCTATTTACAACTTCAGTGGTATCAGGTGAGAGTTCATTGGAGGTCAGGGTGGAGGTCTGTTTTATTTTTTGATGAAAACTGGTTCTGTCTCGGTGCCTACGATGGCCGTTTGTTGGTTAGAAGGAGGTCAGCTGCATCTGGAGCTATGGTCTAGGATGTGATTCCTTATCACGGCAGGACAACTCTCGTGGTTATCCCACGCAATCTTATTGCAAATCTGTTCTTGAACCTGGTGATTCGACCTGTTGTGCTGCCATTCAGTTGACGGTTTTCAACAAAATAACGCTCGCCCACATTCCGCTGTTGTAACCCAACATGTTCTGCAGAGTGTCGACATGTTGTCCTGGTCTACTCGATCACTAGATCTGTCTCCTATCAAGCACAAATGGGACTTCATCGGATGTCAACTCGAGCGTCATCCAGAAACAGCATTTTCTGACCAAGTGCAAGAAGCATGGAACTCCATCCCACAACCTGACATCCGGTGTCCGTACAACACAATGCATGAATGTTAGCATGCTTACATTCAACATCCTGGTGCTTACACCTGTTGTTAATGTACCAGTATTTCACATTTGCAATACGTTATCTCTAACTTGCATTAACCTGTGATCTTGTCAAAGATAGCGGAGGGGCGGGCAGAGGTTCAGGGCACTCTCTTGACCTTGGTGTGGGAAATTGCCACTAAAGGCGGAAGAATCAGAATTATCACTTAAATATGTTATCACTTAAATATGTTACCTAGACAAATGTATTCCCGAAATTAATTACTCTACATCAATTATTTCTTGTTGTTGCGATCTTTTCCGTCAATGTAAGTTTGTTTATGAATTCAAATTAGCTACTTATGTTCAATAATGGTGTTATTATCCTCATCTTACTGCAACGACTATTGCTGTACTACTCAATGTTTGAACCTTTCTCTTATACAAATTTACATTTTTCCATTCACAATCAACCGAGCGAGGTGGCGCATTCGGGAGGACGACGGTTCAATCCCGTCTCCGGCCATCCTGATTTAGGTTTTCCGTGATTTCCCTAAATCGCTTCAGGCAAATGCCGGGATGGTTCCTTTGAAAGGGCACGGCCGATTTCCTTCCCCATCCTTCCCTCACCCGAGCTTGCGCTCCGTCTCTAATGACCTCGTTGTCGACGGGACGTTAAACACTAATCTCCTCCTCCTCCTTCCATTCACAATCGGTTACATTTTCTGATATGGAAGAGACTCCACCCATTTCCAAGTTAGTCGTAAAATATTACAGTGCTTCGTTAACCTTGTTCTATTCAACTAACTTTTATCACTTTCTATCGCTTTGCTTCAATTTATTGTTTACATCGTCAAAAGACGAATTTTTAAATTCAACAATTCAGCTGTGGACTTCGGCATGCTAAAAGATAAGGCCATTACAGACCGATGGAGGAGGAAGACTATTGTGACTCATTCTTTAGCGAGTTAGGAAAATCACGGAAACCCAAATGCAGAAGATCTGATGGCCATCTGAACTCGCTCCTCCAGAATGTGCATTCACCAGGATATTTCGAGGTGGCTATGTTAGTTCAGAGAATCGTAGGATCGTGCACCAAAGACCCCGTTACGAAGGACACTGAATTTTTTTTATGAAACTTAACTAAACTCCGCCAACAGGGACAGAGACGAATAATCCCTATTAAACGACCTTTGTGCCGTTCTCTGTCTGTGATGAGGCTTACGGTTAATGTACCAATCTCCTGGCCGTTAAGGTTAGCTTTTCTTTACCAGAACCATTCCATTAGGGAGTTCAAGTAACGCAATAGTTGATCTTGAGAGAGCCTGAGTTCAGCCTCTTCCAATCGTTCCGGTACGGAAAAGTACTTGACACAACCGGGAACATAACCCGAGACTCTTGTTGTGGCGAGAAGGGCTGCTCCTCTGCTTAGGTAGACTTCTGTTACTTAGCAGGCACATTATTTGGTTTAAATAACGTCTTGCAGGTCTAGGAAATGCCTTTTTTCCCCACTTCAACCACCATTTCGACTAACATTATCTCAGATGATACGAGACGATAATCCGTATGTAATGCCGCCTGCACTCTTGCCTGTAGCCGACGTACACGGGATCAACGGTTTACTCTTCACAGCGGCGCCGCACAAAGAATCCATTAGTGGCTGTTTACGATCAAAAACAGCGTCCGTTCGGTGGTAAGACTCAGCACCTTATAACACGGTGGAAGGCGTCGTGTAATTTCTTACTTATTGTGCACTCCACTCGACGTGCCACGACAGCAGCAACTGTATTACTCTGCCTGTGTCATTACTGTCTAAGTGGTCGGTGCTGTGACTGCGCTTGTTATATGCAGCAAGTCATTGCTCTGCTACACACACACACACACACACACACACACACACACAAAACACACACACACACACACACACGCACGCACACACACAGAGTACACGTGCGCGCATTCGCCGTAGAAGTGGTACACGAAAATGTTAGGTTTCCTTCAGATTCGTCTCGCTACGCTCTGTGTGATGTTATACGCAGGGCGTTATCGCAGCATCTTGACAAATTGGTCGCCGGAACACCCGCAGGTGACCATCGTCTTCCTAAAATACGGTACTCATTAATTCCGAATGAGAAGTGTTCGCGTTTTTTGCGTTGTAGCCGGCTACTCTGGTCCATGTACGGGAGTCTTAAAAAAAGTAGCAGGACACGAGGTTGACGGAAGGCACGGTTAATAAATTTATACAACTGTACTAATCATTCTGTGTACTCTGCTTTTAAAAAAATTAATAAATGGACAACGTCTCGGAGAGTATTCTGAGAGATGAGAAATATCTGCAAAGAGAAGGAGTGAGACCTACAAAAACGCTGAAAAACGTATGTTACTGGCGGAACAACTACAACTAAATGGGAATGAGTTCTTTCAGAACGCCACATGTTTCAAAAATAGTATCGAGGTTTTATTTTGTTTAGTATACCTGCAACAAACTGTGTCCAGTAATGATTTAATGGTACAACGAAGATGTTCGTTAACTGTTACTCGTCAGGTTACAGGGCTAATAGGAAACAAGACACCTCCAGAAGACGAAACATATTTTGTCTTATTGTTTTCAAAACAGTGAATCTGTAACTATACAGCAACATTCTGTCTGTATTAATTTCACTTGTGTTTCCTTTTTTAAATATTTATGTTCTTTTTTAATTTAATTTTGTTTTAATTAATTAATTAAATTCTTTTGAGTCATCAATTTTCTGACTGGTTTCATGCTGCCCGTCACGAATTCCTTTCCTGTGCCAACCCCTTCTTCTCAGAGTAGCACTTGCAACCTATGTCTTCAACTATTTACTGGATGTATTCCAGTCTCTGTCTTCCTCTTCAGTTTTCACCCTCCACAGGTCCCTCTAGTACCTCCGTGGTGTCTTAACAGACGTTGTACCATCCTGCCCTCTTCTTGTCAGTGTTCTCCATATATTCCTCACCGATTCTCCGGAGAGCCTCCTCATTCGTTTCCTTATCAGTCCACCTAATTTTCAACATTCTTCTGCAGCACCACATCTCAATTGCTTCGAGTCTCTTCTTTTCCAGTTTTCCCACAGTCTGTGTTTCACAACCATACAATGCTGCGCTGCACACAAATGTTCACATAATTTTCCTCCTCGAATTAGGACCTATGTTTGAAACTAGCAGACTTCTCTAGGGCAGAAATGCCCTTTTTGCAAATGTTAGTCTCCTTTTTATATCCTCCTTGCTCCGACCGTCATTGGTTAATTTGCTGTCAAGCTAGTACAATTCCTTAACTTAATCTACTTCGTGATCACCAATCCTGCTGTCAAATTTCTCGCTGTTTCCATGTCTGCTACTACTCCATTACCTTCGTCTTTCTTCGATTTACTCTCTGCATATATTCTGTACTCATTAAACTGTTCATTCCATTCAGCAGATCCTCTATTTCTTCTTTAATTTCACTCAGTATAGCAATGTCATCAGCGAATCGTATCATTGATATCGTTTCACCTTGTATTTTAATTCCACTCTTGAACCTTTCTTTTATTTTCGTCATTCCTTCGATGTATCAGTTGAACAGTAGGGGCGAAAGACTACGTCCCTGTCTTACACCCTTTTTAATACGAGCACTTCGTTATTGGTCTTCCACTCTTATTATTCATCTCGGATCTTGCATATTTCACGTTTTACTCATATTTACGTACATCTTAGCTCTATTTTTCTCAGAATTTCGAACATCTTCCATCATTTTACACTGTGGAACGTTTTTTCGTGATCGGCAAGTCCTGTGAACGTGTCTTGATTTTCCTTTTGTCTTGCTTCCATTACAAGTCACAACATCAGTACTGCCTCTCTGGTGGCTTAAACTTTCCTAAAGCCAAACTGATCGTCATCTAATACATTCTCAGTTGTCTTTTACATTCCTATGTCTGTTTGTTCTTGTCATCAATTTAGATGCGTGAGATGTTAAGCTGATTGTGCGATAGTTCTTACACTTGTCGACTCTTGAACTCTTCGGAATTGTGTGGATAATGTTTTTTCGAAAGTCAGATGGTATATCGCCAGACACATACTTTCTACACACGAAAGTGAATAGTCGTTTTGTTGCCACTTCCTACAAAGGTTTTAGAAGCTCTTATTAAATGTTATGTGTCTATCCCTTCTGCTTATTCGATTTCAAGTTTTCCAAAACTTTTTTAAATTCCAATTCTAATACTGGATAACTTTTCTCTTCTACATCGATTCCTGTTTCCTTCTCTATCACATCCTACAAGTCTTCCCCCCCCCCCCCCCTTTCGCCCCCCCCCTCACACACACACACACACACACACACACACACACACACGCAGAGGTCTTGAATGTACTCTTTCCACCCATCCGCTCTCTCCTCTGCATTTAACAGTGGAATTCCCATTGCAGTCTTAATGTTACTGCCCTTGCTTTTAATTTCAGCAAAGTTTATTTTAACTTCCCTGTATGCTGAGTGAGTTCTTCTGACAGTCATTTCTCTTTCAATTTTTATGCAGCTATTTCATCTTAGCTTCCCTACACTTCCTGTTCATTTCATTCCTAAGTGACTAGAATTTCTGTACTCCTGAATTTCCTTGAATATGTTTATACTTCCGTCTTTCACCGATCAGCTGAAGTATTTCTTCTGTTACCCATGGTTTCTTCGCAGTTACCTGCTTTGTACTTATGTTTTTCTTTCCAACTTCTGTGACTGCCATTTTTAGAGAATTCAATTCGTCTTCGACCGAACTGCGCACTGGCTATTCCTTAACGCAGCATCTATAGCCTCAGAGAACTTCAAGCCCACCTCTTTATTCCTAACTACTTTCGAGTCCCACTTCTTTCCAGCCTTTCCCAAATATACCTCCTCCTCTCGTGATTCTTGAACATTGAAATTTATTGCAGAACCCAGTTAAACTTTCACATTCCTAGTACGAGTCAGATATTATCTCATAATCCTTTCTTCTACTCCTTCCTCTGCAATCGCGGTCCGAAACCCTATTACTATTAGATTTTCATCTCGCTTTATATACTCATATACTTTCTCTGTCTCTTCGACTTCCAGTATCCGCTTGTAGACCTGAACTGTCGTTGCCGATGTTGATTTGCTATCGGTTCTGATGAGGACAACCCTATCACTGAATTGTTCACATTAACTCACTCTCTACGCTGCCTTCCTGTTCATAACCAATCTCCTCCCGTTATACCATTTTCTGCTGCTGTTGATATTATCCTATACTCATGTGACCAGAAATCCTTGTCTTCTTTCCACCTCTATGTTGAGACTCAGCATTTTCTTTCCATATATTCTATCTTACCTCCCACGTTCACACTTCTGACATCCCATGCCCCGACTCGTAGAATGTTATCCTTTCGTTTGTTATTCAATCATTTTCTCATGCTTACCTGACCTTTGACAGTCGCCTCCCGGAAATCTGAATGGGGGACTAGCCCGGTATCTCTGCCAGTTTGGAGATTATTATTGTACGCGGAGCGAAACGAGCACTTGAAGTTGATATCATTGATTTGTAAGCTCTGGCTATATTTGCGAAGTGAACTATGTGGGACGAACAAGAGTGTCTGAATCCCACTATAAGCGTGTGACAGAGTATTTCACACGTAGACCTCATAAATGTTTTAGGTGGGTATGCGTCAATTAGCGACTCCTATAAAGTCAGTGGTGAGCGTTTTAAGAACACACCTACCTTGGCACTTATACCATTCACAGCCACTACGGTCGCTGAGACCTGCAAAACGCGGCTATTGTCTACCATGTTTGTAAACTAGATTTTTCTTGGTCGTTTCCTCTTCAGTGATCAATCGATATATCTTCTTTAAGGAACAAATTATGATATATACCTTGTTGTTGTTGTGGTGGTCTTCAGACCTGAGACTGATTTGATGCAGCTCTCCATGCTACTCTATCCTGTGCAAGCTTCTTCATCTCCCAGTACCTACTGCAACCTACATCCTTCTGAATCTGCTTGGTGTATTCATCTCTTGGTCTCCCTCTACGATTTTTACCCTCCACGCTGCCCTCCAATGCTAAATTGGTGATCCCTTGATGCCTGAGAACATGTCCTACCAATCGATCCCTTCTTCTAGTCAAGTTGTGCCACAAAGTTCTCTTCTCCCCAATCCTATTCAATACTTCATTAGCTATGTGATCTACCCATCTAATCTTCAGCATTCTTCTGTAGCACCACATTTCGAAAGCTTCTATTCTCTTCTTGTCTAACCTATTTATCGCCCATGTTTCACTTCCATACATGGCTACACTCCATACAAATACTTTCAGAAACGACTTCCTGACACATCAATACTCGATGTTAACAAATTTCTCTTCTTCAGAAACGCTTTCCTTTCCATTGCCAGTCTACATTTTATATCCTCTCTACCTCGGCCATCAGCAGTTATTTTACTCCCCAAATAGCCAAACTCCTTTACTACTTTAAGTGTTTCATTTCCTAATCTAATACCCTCAGCATCTCCCGACTTAATTCGACTACATTCCATTACCCTCGTTTTGCTTTTGTTGATGTTCATCTTATATCCTCCTTTCAAGACGCTATCCATTCCGTTCAACTGCTCTTCCAAGTCCTTTGCTGTCTCTGACAGAATTACAATGTCATTGGCGAACCTCAAGGTTTTTATTTCTTCTCCATGGATTTTGATACCTGCTCCGAATTTTTCTTTTGTTTCCTTCACTGCTTGCTCTACATACAGATTGAATAACATCGGGGAGAGGCTACAAACCTGTCTAACTCCCTTCCCAACCACTACTTCCCCTTCATGCCCCTCAACTCTTATAACTGCCATTTGGTTTCTGTACAAATTGTAAATAGCCTTTCGCTCCCTGTATTTTACCCCTGCCACCTTCAGAATCTGAAAGAGAGTATTCCAGTCAACATTGTCAAAAGCTTTCTCTAAAGTCTACAAATGCTAGAAACGTAGGTTTGCCTTTCCTTAATCTAGCTTTCAAGATAAGTCGTAGGGTCAGTATTGCCTCACGTGTTCCAATATTTCTACGGAATCCAAACTGATCTTCCCCGAGGTCGGCTTCTACTAGTTTTTCCACTCGTCTGTAAAGAATTCGCATTAGTATTTTGCAGCCGTGACTTATTAAACAGATAGTTCGGTAATTTTCACATCTGTCAATATCAGCTTTCTTTGGGATTGGAATTATTATATTCTTCTTGAAGTCTGAGGGATGTATACCTAACGGTCATGAACTACCTAAAAGATATTACAGTGTTAACAAGAATCCTAAGAACTGACCGTTTGAACTATTTTCCGTGGTCGTTGAACGTGAAACGATTACGAATGGAATTGTGACCGTTTGAACTATTTTCCGTGGTCGTTAAACGTGAAACGATTACGACTGGAATTGCTTGACAAGCTAAAACTATTGCTCTTTTCTGAAATACGATATGACAGAGATGTTTAATCGGTAACAGGGCGTGCGCCTCGTCACTGGCGTGCCTGTGTGACATCGATCAAATTAGGTCTCACACTGCTGGATTGATTCCGGTGGATAGTTCACCGGACATAAGGTCACGGTACTTCTTATTTGACGATTCTGTAAAAAATAGTGCGTTTGGACCTCCACAGTCAGCTGACATTGACTTATTCTTATTAAGAAACAATACACAGGTGCTGGTTAAGGTATGGATAGAGGTCAGTTACCCATTTGATTCTGCCGTTTTCCAGAGTACTACTGCTAACGTGCTTGATACGCACAAGCAGGTTGCATTGTGTGATTTTAGTCAATGGATGCGTAATAAATGAGACCGTTTTCTGCGCCAGTCACAAATTTATAACATGCATAGCACGTTTCGACGGTTACGCTATCATAGGCTTATGTGAAAATTTTGAGCACGTCACGTACAGTTACTACATGCGGTCTCGTAGCAGAAGGCAATTACACCCTCACAATCTTTACACACACAATACGAAACCAAACCTTGCTCGAGGTATCAAATATCACTCGTGCTTACCACAAATTAAAACACAAACATGACAGACATAATGTTCTACCTTCATTAATCGTCGAAACTGATTGCGGACGTAATGGAATTGTGACTTACGTAGTTTTATCGTATCATTTGTTAGTTTCTCTACCCACAGAGTGGTGTATATGGGTCAAAAAATAAGCTGATATTTAAATAATTTTCTTGCAAGACGAACAATACAGACACGGAGATTCTCAATTCATATGTTTAACATTTATTGCTTAAATTTTTCTTGAGCCGCTCTTCTTTAGCTACCTAGTTGAATTCATATTAAAATAATATGCAATTCTTAGATGAAATCGCAATTCTCGTACAGTTTATAAAGCACGTAATAAATCAGAATCGTTTTGTGGTACTCGAGTCGAAGAACTGGAAAGCCCCTACATTATTAGGCGAGAGTATAAAGTGTTTTTGTTTCAGACGAGATGATAGGATGGGTGGTCTCTGCTTGGTAATAACATTGTAGTAAACACATCTAGATCGCTCCGATACTAATTAACTAGTTTCTCAAGTGACGTGTGACTGCCTAGAACGAAGATCCTTGGTTACTGAACGAAACAAGACGTACGTAGTTCAGAGAACACTAATTTAATAGGATAATACGAAAATCAGAGATCTGCTGTTCTTTATAAGGAACACCGAAAACCTCTAAATTGCTACGATAAACTTTTGTACGGAACAAAAGGAATGTGCTACTTGGAAGCCTTTCTGATCGGATTTGAAATTCTGAAGTCTATCAAACAGATAATCCAGACTTCCTGAAACCTCACTGAAAGGAAATCTGTCGAATAATAATGTTTATTCTATCTGTCTAGTGTTCAGTGATTGCATTTTTCCTTTCCTTCATCACACAAATTCCAAGAGGATAATACCTGCAGGTATGACTTCAAGAATTTGAAGTCGCTTCAGTTATGCCCACAACATGTTCATGAGCTGATAGAGCGGATCTTTATGATTTTCGTAAATGCCCATAGTTTTCCAAAACTGTGAACACGGGTAAAAGTAAGAGAGCTCTCGAGTTTGTTAGGCTTAGCGGCAATTTTTTACAATGACTACGGCGGCACTCACATTGCTCAGAAAGCCCGGAGTATGATGTTTCCGGGAAATCAACTGCAAGAGTTTAAAATGTTGGACTCGATTGATTATCTGGTAGCCTTGAGGTGACAAAATGTCATTTTTACGTGGATTCTATGTCTAATGTCGTGTTCCAGCTGAGAGACAAATTGTCCTCTGTAAAGCACAAACTGACAATGCCCATTAGCCTATTTGCAAAAATCTTTTATATTTTTCGTAAATGTCGCTCGTTATATTTTCTGATTAGAGAAAAAAATTGAATCGTCTGTCTGTTTACTGGCAGTTGTTTGAAATACATGAATATGGTGGTTCGGAGTCTGCAGTTCTGTGGTTTGCTGCAAGAACGAAAGTAATAAAAAGGGAATTACGCTGTAGTTGAACAACTCTGCGACTCAGAAGGAATGCTCGCATGACTGTACAGTAGGATTCGTGGTTATCGTTGATACAACCATATTTCCGTTATACCGCTTTTTTTTCGACACCATTTCAACTTGACTGTTAAAACAGCTCAACTGTTTTATGAAATAAACGATTTTCGGTTTGTTATTCCTATTATTTCCTGTAATAAACGCAGTACTCGAACAAATATTTGAAAATTTTGTCTTCCTCAAAATACATAGAAACGAAGTATTAAAGTAAATAGGCAAATAAAGCTGCTTTTTTCGAAAGGTGGTACATGGTTGCATACTCAAAAGCTTACCAGTATTCACCTGTTGATTCTAATTTATGAAACTCTGTTAAACATCGTGATGTAATCGAGGATCATACCACTATTCTGGCATCTCGAGTAACCAGTGATGAAGAGTGAATACTTAGATCGAAGAACTCATTTTAATTTGTCTGTTTTGAAGCGCTACAAACAGACATAGGAGCTGATCAACTGCTTTCTGTCTTTATTGCAAACTACGAATAAACTATTAAGTTCTCTCCTTATATAATATGACAAGTTTGTTGTGGCTCCTTCCGTTTGTAATCTTTTAAGGCAACTGGAGCATTGCGCATAATAGATGATACACTTCGTAATATAATTCCAGACGAGGTATGGTGCCAGTCTGTAATACAACTGGTGTTCGACGACGACAGCAAGAAACTACCATATAGACCAAACGGGACAAGTGTTGCATACTGCATGTACACGCACACCATCTGATACATGAAGCGATATGGTAACAGATACGTTATTGTCTCGGTAATGCTGTACCAACTCTTATTCCCTGTCTTTGCTGCTCGGTTACGTCAGCATTGTTATTAAAATCGCTTTTCCCGTTTTCGATTACAACATAATATTTCAAAGCAATAGAAATTTTATGAATAAAAATTAGTCTTTTCCTTAAAAAGGCTTCCTTAAAAACTGAAAATTTTAGCACTGCGGCTAAGGCTGATTGATGTTTCGGCTTTTTACTCGATTATTACGAGAAAAAAACGTGTTATAACCGAGGCCAACAAATACCGAAAACTACAGATTATTCAGAACTGAAATACCGCTAGCGGTTTTAACCGGTCGGTTTTTGCCATCCCTACTATACAGCACAGGCTGGATGTAGAAAGCCGTCTCAGTAAGGCCGCAGAGTGGCCGCTGCGGCGGCCAGGTGTAGGCTGTTACTCCCGCGTTTGTCGATGAGATGGCAGCACACGGCGGCCGCTTCTCAGGCAAGCGACACGCTGCGCTGGCCCTGATATGTGGGGGTTTCTGGAATGAGTTTCAGCAACGGCAGCTTCCCTTCTCATCTGTGTCGCTTGCAATATTAGTAATGTCATATTAGCTTTTCTGAAATTCCAGCACATAGACAACGGTTCTTCGCGATAGTGGGAAAGCTTTTAGTATCATACCCTACAAGTGCGGTTACCATATTCCGAAACCACAAAACGAAGACACCCACAGTGGGATTGATCAGTGCGGTGTTAGGACGGTTCTAGTCTTCGATAAGGGGGTTAAATAAGGTCAAAAATGTTCATTTTTTATTTTTTCCTTTATTAAATTTCGATTCCCCCCGAAGGGGATGGTCTTGCAGCAGCTTAGTACGCTGCTCATCAGCCTACAGAATTTTTAAAACATAAGAAGAAGATAAGAAACAATAAAAGCAGGAGATAAAACGGTGACTTAAGTTGTAACATGGCGGAAAATTGTGGAAAGATAAAACATAAAACAATGCTAATAAAATACACAGGAAGCAAACAGGTAAAATAGTAGACAGACAATTAAAAAACACGGCGACAGTCTGGTTTCTGTTCGCAAGAGATATAAAAATCACACCCAGCGACAGTATGATTTCCGTTCGCAAGACTTCGGAAAGGACGCACAACACTGAACACTCACTGAAAACGTTGCACTAAAAAGTCGGCACAAAGATGACACACCACACCCAACGGCAGACCGGGGGGGAGAGACCTGGACAGATGAGGGGAAAAAGGGAGGGTGGAGAGGAAGGGGGAATCAAAACTGCTGATATTATATCATATATAGCAATGTTATAATGTTTTTGTATCAAATAAAGAAGTATGATTGCCTTATTTATTATTTACAGTTATCTCAGATAGTTGAACTGGATCGCGATGTTTTTAGTTTTAAATGACAAAGTACAGGTGCCACAAAAGTGTTATTGTCATGTTCCTATCGAGATCCGAACTAATCTTTTTAGGAGTGTCGAATGTGATATTACTGGTTCAGTTTCACCCCGTCAGATATCTGTATTATATATGATACAACCAAAATAATAATAAAAAAATATTACATACATCCTACATATCTGCATTATTTTAGAGCTCTTGTTCCTTGACTGAATTTCTTCTAAATGTTCCTTTTGTTCATGCAAGTATTTAAAAAAGTTTTAGTATTTCAAATGACTAAAATTAAATTTTGCCATCGGAATCCCTTTTACAGAGACAACGGTCAATCCGTTTCTCATTTTTATCCAGCGTACCTGTATTAAGAATGATTTACTGGACAAGGATATGTAATTTAGAGGAGATGCAGCTGAATGAGTACACTTGTTCGCTTGGAACACATATATCCCACAAAAATAAACTATTAAGTGAGAACCGGAGGGAGGATAAATTATTGCAGCCAAGGAACGTAGACATCACAGCTACCTCTAGGCTAAATACATCGAACCATCGATTGTAAGCGATATAAATCGATATTTTGGTTTTGAAAAGCAGAACAGAAGGATTTTAAGCAAATAACAGATGACGTTTCTCAATAACCGTAGTAAATTCTTTGTACATCGTTGACGACGCGAGATGAAAACAAAAGTAAAAATATCTTAAATCACAAAAGTAAAGAATGAGAACATTAGTAAAAATCATAAAAATTTATGAGGACGCTGTATTAAACGTAGAAAATAGGACGTGTTTTAACCATACCTATGAGCAATAGTGGTCATTTACTACAGAATGAAAAGCAATTCTTACATGTCTGATTTTAAAATCTGACCACAGGCCTATAGAGAGGGTGCAGTCACCACTTTTAGTAGTTAATGAACAAAATTGGATCTCAAACAGCAGTGACCTATTTGTAAACATTTTTGTAAAGAAAAATTTAATCGTCGATTATTCAGTACTATATATTTATAAATTAAGAAGCTAATTTATTTTTGCTAATAGTGGAGAGAAACTGAAAGTTATTTTAAGGTAATATGTACAGTTTTGCAACTATCGATGTAAATAGTGTAACTGTTGAAAGCTTAACAGTGTAATTGTTAATGGCTAAACAGTATTCACAAACTGAAGACCATGTAAAGAAGAAAAACTCAGAGCTGGCTTCCGCAATGTGGTGACTGCTTTCATCTGAAGGCCGGGAGAATAATGCACCCTCACAGGTTGACACACACTAAGTAACTAAGTTTTCTCAAGTACAATTTTCTGACCAGGAAAATTTTTGTACGTAAGTAATATAACTATAGAATTTATCCAGGCAGTGAATAAAAATTCACCATCTGAAAGAGTGAAATAAAGATTCCATCCGTCTTCCGCACTAACATTACTGCATGTGACGCTGCTAAATTTATAAGAAATGGTGGGTAAATTTTGTTTGCGAAAATGGCTACTTCTGAGCACAGATCTTTTAATGGTACGCTCATGCTTTCAATAACCACTGCCACAAGTGTTGTAGAAATATGGAAGGATCAGAATCGTACAGTAGTGTTTGACGTTTCGGTCATCAGCCCGAAGGTTGGTGCAGCTGTCCCGTCCATTTCTGCACAACAGCTTCATCCCGCATCTTCGATGATCTTCCTTCCTCGTACAGGATGGGCAGAACAAAAGGTGGTCAGAACAAAAGTGTTCCTGAAAAAAATTCATGCACCTTAAAGATAGGCAACCGGAGTTAAACCATCCCCCCCCCCACCCAGGGTGCAAAGTATGTAATTTGGATTGCCTATCTTTAGGTGCATGAAATGTTTTCCGGTATTCTTAATATTTGCCTAACCTTCTTTGAGTATATTCTCGGTTTCCAGTAACACCACATTTCGTTCTTATAGTTTCATTCTCTCTTTGACATTGTCCTGTTTCACATACATCTACATTTACATCAATACTAAGTAAGCCATCTGTTGATGGGTGGTGGAGGGTACTTCTGGCACCACTAACTGATCCCCTCCCCCTTCCCTGTTCCACTCGCGAATGTCATGTAGGAAGACTGATTGTTGGTAACGAAAGCTGTGCTCCAAAATAGTTTTCATGAATCTTTTTTTTTGTCTCAGGTTTTGCAGTTTAACAGCTTTTCCTTCTTTACAGAGAGCCTTCCACCTTGTGTAATTCTAGCTGATACGTCCTTGCATCTTTCTTCGTTGTCGGTTTTACTTCAGATACAGCAAAATTCTTTTACATCTTCAAGAGCCTCTTGTCGGCGTTTAATATTTACTTATCCAATATAACTACCGCCTAGTACATGTTTAATTTTATTAATTACTCGCTAAAGTCCTTATTCCGTTTCGGTGACTATCCTACTACCTTACTTCTCTCGAGGTCTCCTCAAAACACCTATTATTTTAGCCACGTGATTTTTCTGTTTCTTGAGGTCATGTAAATTGCTTGAAACGAGTTAATCTACTGAGATAACAAAATAACGGGAAATCCAAGTTCCACTGTTGAGGAGCTAGCCTCTACCTTTCGTAAGTCGGTAACTGAAAAACTCACCGAACTAAAGGAAGTGGCTGCAAGAATAGGTCAACAAAATTTCTTCGATACAACGAAATTTTTGACAAATATCAATGATGGACTGAAATGGATGAGCATTGACTGTGAAAGAATGAGTAGGTCACGCAATTCGATTATTTAAATAAGCAGAACCGGCCGGGTGATATAAAACAGTAAACAATGAATGTTAGGATGCTAAAATTAGACTGGGCTAATGAGACGAAAAACATTTACAACAAAGAGGGATTTCGCGTTGGAGGCAAAACACGACTCTACTATAGGATTAGCTAATCAAAAGAGCTTTATATATCGGATATTTTGTGTAAGAGCGCAGAGGAGCCAGTCAGTCAGGCATTAAAAAGAAATACTAGATATTGGTAAAAAAAACTTGGGCAGTAGACAAGTTGATGGACGGTTAGGAGCAATAACATCATCAATCAGAAAGAGAAAACTGCTATTTTATGATGAATAGTGACCAACAGAAGTTATGGATCTGCAGCAAGTTGGTGTACTAGGAAAAAATCTTACGGTACAGGATGATATTCAGACATGCTACACAACTGCCAGGGGATAACAACTGAACAAGAACCTAGAACAAAAAGAAGTACTCTGTCGAAGGAAAGAAAAATATACTTGGTGAATCAAGAAGTATACGTAGGAAGTAAAATCCGTCAGGAGAATTAACCTAAACGTAGCAATTGATTTGGTTTGCTAACATGCACATTGAGCAAAAACAGAAGACTGAAATTTCTGGAACAGTGAAAGGATTTAAAAGGCAGTTATGTTGACGTTGAAAGTGTTGTTGTTCGCAAAAGTGTTATTCATTTCATTGTGTTTCTATATCAGAAACTTCCCATCGTGTATCAAGAGATACAGAAAATTGTTTCCCATTCGCTGCAACATTCACGAGAAACTGTAGGTTATCGAGAGAAATGAAACCACCTGATATCACAAGGATCAAAATCAAATTTCAGCCGTCCTAATTAACTCTTTGTTTTGCTGTGCTGTTTATAATAATTCTAGGATTGTGACGTTAGTAACAGAAGTGTTTTTCGGAAAGAAAGGACCCTGGACAGTTTTTTCGTGGTTACTGGCCATTCGGTCCTTGGAATCGCTGTATTTTTTGGTACAACTTACTGCGCCCAACACCCCAATATGTTCGTGATGTGAACTGAAGTGGAAAGTTCCCATAGCCAACTGAATACAAACAAACGGTGACGGCCGCTGCGAAACAGTTGTTTGTCATGATACTCATGCCACAGCCGATTCGCTTCACAGGCGCTTCCCAAATGAAGTTATTTTTACCCGTCTGCGACCTCTATGTCGATGAGTCATAAGGATTTTCTATGCAGGATGACTTTCGTGCACAAAAAATCAAATGCTGAATGTAATTGAAAAGTTATGTACCATTTTCGCAAAAATCTGCATTTACGAAGCTATCCTTAATTTTCTGTAACTTACAAGCGACAAGTGAGGTTAACATAAAACTAATTTTGTATATAAAATCATCATATTATGAAGACCTCATGGAGCTCCTTTGTCGAAACGAACCACACTGGCCGCATTAACGCAAGATATGTTTAAATTGTCAACCAATCCTTTTCTGTAATCTACGTGTAACCTGAAATATTCTAGCTACGTGCTATGCGTGAAGTGTGTAACCATAGGAAATTTTTTTGCCCTTGTTTTCAGTAACTTCGGTAATTGAGTGCAATCAGATTCGCAGAGCCCCAGAAGTGCATCGACTCCTGATAGATTATGATTGATCAGTATGTTGACAGGTGCTGCGAAGTGAGGTTTCAGAACATGAGGATCACTCGGATCTTTTGGGAGGCTATCTACGATAGTTTTTAGGGATGTATGAAAAGATTTATTTTACAACCACTCATTAACTTATTTTATGTCTATATATAGTCAAGAGACTAACGCCAATCAAGTTTCGCAGTATAATGAATACGACGTGATATGTAAGACCTGACATATTTGAGGAGAGAAGCGATCCGTAAGAGTTCATTATCAATTTATTTGCCTTGACTGTAATAGAATGAAGCAGTTCCACAAAACCTGTAATCAGGTACCAAATCACTTGTTTACATTTAGATCAAGACAAGTAAACTTATGGCGAAAAGTGTGGTGTAACTTCCCATTTTTAATTGTGTAACACTTTTGAATACTTACGCTTTCTTGGTATTAACAACTAAAATTTTCGTTGTGCGTAAGATAAACTTAGCATCGAAAAGACGCAAACAGTATATTCAGTAGGGCACAATAATCGCAAGTGTTAAGTTCTGCCTGCGACTATTGTATCGTATTATTGTTTTGCTGGATTCCTATAAATAAAACTATAAAACGTTGTTCTGTCCTCAGTGTTGTGTGGATCGAGACACGCTGCGAACATGTAATCTACTCTTGATATGACGACGCTTGATAATTTCTGTGTGGGCCAAATTATCTAATCGCAGTTGGTACTGTAATTTCATATAAAACAGAAAAAAATTCCTAATTTTGCATAGCTATTATTTATTTGACCACGAATCGATTTCCGGCCTCTCAGGTAATCGTCAGTAGACAAATGAATGTCGCAATCACAGGCAAAATGATATGCGAGTTAACGCTGATATTAGTGAAAGAGACAGTGAGTGTTTACAAATGTATGTATTATATTTCTAAGTAAAGTGAAGTCGTTACACTAGAAATGAAAATGAAATTGGTTTTACTGTTATAATCTAACATTTACACAGCTGAAAATTAATTTCGCAGATGGGGAAAATGGATACTGTGTTTTATCATTTAAAACTAAGCTGGTGTTGTGTGTAGTTGATTTCAAGTATTCACAGTCATCTTTGTGCTGTTCTTAAATGAAGAAACACGGTTTTCTTTTCCCTCGACATCTACATCTATATTCAAGCAAGCCGCCTTATAGCGTTTGTCGCAGGATGCATTGCTTACCTTTGCACTTCCCTTATTTCCTGATTCAGCTGAGAATAGTCTTACACAAGAACCAATATTCGTAGGCCTTCGTCTGAGCTCGAACCTCTCTAATTTGACCTTCAAGATCTTTTAGCGAGATACACATGTGAGGAAGCAATAAACTGGTAGACTTTTCTAGGAGTTCTAACAGTAAATGACTCCGTACGCATTATAATGCTGTATTTATGTAAGTACCATATATCCTCCAAAATCATTGGACCCATTTCACCCAATCTTGGTACACATATCACTGACTGGACAGAAATGCTGTGGCGGTAAAAAGCACCTACCTTTCGGAGGATTGGGGTAGAGTCGGGGATTAAACAGCAGTGTAGCCCACGACGCGCGGATACCCACACTTCATTCATCCAGTATTTGAGAACGAGAGTAATACGTGCTTTGCAAAAAACTTTAGACATAATTTCGAAACTATTTCTCGCTGGCAACTCCCACAATATGATTATAAAAAGTTTTTCGCTTACTACATTTTCGCTGCTCATGCAGTAAAACTGCCTCATTAAGCATCATGTTTTACATTATTACTTCTTAGGACTGAAGACCACAACAACAACAACTATTAATTGCACTCGCGACATAGTTTGCAGACAGTATTTAAGTCCAACACTGAATGTACAGTCAAAATTATATCGTTGAGCAACATATAGTTCTGAATATAAGACGCCATAAACATTGAGCTGGTTGAAAATGAAAATACAGGGCGAAATTCACTGGAGTATTATCGTTATCGTTATCGTTAAGGTATTTATTTCTGGTATAAATGCTGATGAAATCTTTTTTGTGCATTTCCCGGAACTTTCAATTTTAATTGTCTAAGGAACATTTTCTGCTGAATCACTGCAAACATAACGGTGAAATTACTACAGAGTTTTTACGTACTATAAGACAAGTTCCTGTGATACAAAATTGTTCAAAGTGCGGTACTGTCAAATCTATTTAAATTTTTGTGAAATGTGTATCATACATAAATTTAAAAAATTGTTGCTAGAGTTATAAGGCTGACATTAAGAAACTGGCTCACAGATTTGTTTTATTTAATTGCTAAGAATAATCTACCACGTTTTGAAAGTGATAAGTAAAGTAACAGTTGAGAAAATGTTCCTCATGTGATACATGTGATACTGTGCGTTCTAGAAGTATCAGGCAACATTCTGATCAAGTTATTTGACAAAAAACTGAAATAATATTCAAAATTATAGCGAATAACATAACGACAACATGTGCAAGATTAACTCTCTAACAGTAAAAGTTAAATTAGCTTGTATGTACTTGTTTATTTTCTCATACAGGATGACAATTATTGAACTATATGAAAAAAGCTTAAATTAATTACAAACTGTGGCTTGCACACAGTTTATTCAACATGTAAACGTCACTACAGATATGCGGATTTAGGTTATGACATATTCGATATGTCTGTCTTCATTGATGTCTTCATGATGTGACGCAGAAAATTGCGAAATTCTGCATGACCCGCTGAATTGTCGGAACATCGATGCTGTCGATGATCTGAATTACTGTTTTCAGCCCAGCAACGGTTCTAAGGTTATTTCTGTACACCTTGTCCTAATATAGCCCAACAAAAAGGAGTCACATGTGTTCAGATCCGGAGAATATGGCGGCCAATTGAGGCCCATGCCAGTGATCTCTGGGTACCCCAGAGCCAGAATGCGGGCCCCCAAAATGCTCCTCTCGTGCTTCGATGGGGTCGAGCTGCATCCTGCACATCTTGTCGAAATGAGGGTCGCTTTGGTTAATGGGGATGAAAGCATGACTACCTTAACGTACGGTTCGGTAGTCACTGTGCCATCAAGGAATATCGTGTCGATTATTCCGTGACTGGACATTGCAAATGGTTCAAATGGCTCTGAGCACTATGGGACTTAACTGCTGAGGTCATCAGTCCCCTAGAACTTAGAACTACTTAAACCTAACTAACCTAAGGACATCACACACATCCATGCCCGAGCCAGGATTCGAACCTGCGACCGTAGCGATCGCGCGGTTCCAGACTGTAGCGCCTAGAACCGCTCGGCCACTCAGGCCGGCACTGAACATTGCGCATTACACACTAACCCACTGAAGGTGAAGAGACTTCTCGATCGTGAAATGTGTATTCTCACTGCCGCAGATACGCCAATTTTGCTTATTGACCAAGCCATCCAGATGAAAGTGGGCTTCGTCGTTTAGCCAAACCATACTACTTCCCAAGAAATGTTCAAATATGTGTGAAATCTTATGGGACTTAACTGCTAAGGTCATCAGTCCCTAAGCTTACACACTACTTAACCGAAATTATCCTAAGGACAAACATACACACCCGTGCCGGAGGGAGGACTCGAACTTCCGCCAGGACCAGCCGCAACTACTTCCCATCATGCCCCGACCAACCGTGCACTTTGAACGTCCTAACGCAAACAGTTAAGAAGTTATGAAGATTAAATTTCATATAGTTCAATAAATGTCACCCTGTGTGTCTCCCTTTAATTTAAATATCATTTTACCGTCGTATACTAACTTGAGTATGTGACTGAGGTGATAGTTCCGTTAAAACAGTTTGCTCTGTAAGTTCGAGAAATGACCCGAAGACGCCCCAAAATCCGTCATTTTGAAATAGAAACTGGAATCGACAGACAGTAAATAAGCTTGTGTTGTTAAACCAGGATTGCGGCTCACTCTCCGTGAGAAATATATTTGTACCCAGTGTTGGCTACCGATTCTGGATACTTCAGGTCAAAACATTGGCACTAAATGCGGTTGTCTTTGTATGCACCCAGGGACCCGATGGACGCGATGTTCGTGGACCAGCACTTCCTGCGCTCACCCGCACTGCGGCTGTACTCCGAGATGGACGCCGAGAACAACAACGCGGCGGCGGCGGCGGCTGCGGCGGCGGCGGCGGGAGGCGGCGCGGGCTTCTTTTCGGCCGCCATGATGGAGAAGGCGCGCGCGCACCTGTCACTGTGGGGGCGGCCCTACTCGCCCGCGGAGCTGCACGCGCTGCTGGGGGCGGCGGCCGTGCAGTCGCCCCCGCTGTGGGCCGCCGCCTCCGGCGCGGGGCCCGGCGCGCCGCGTATGCCGCCGCTGCCGCTGGCCGGTCACCTGTGGGCCGGGGGCGGCGCCCCGGCGCCAATCCCGCCGCCCGCGGCGGCCGCGCCGGCCCCGGCGCCGCAGTCGTCGTGGTCGGTGCTGTCGCCACCGCCGACGTCTTCGTCGAGCTCGTCGGGGTCGCCGTCGCCGTCGTCGGCCGGGGCGGCGGAGCTGCGGCTGCCGCGGCCCGTCTTCCCGCAGCGCTTCAGCCCCTACCCGCTGGTGGCGGCGCCGGTGCCCGTGCCGGCCGCCAAGCAGCTGTCGCCGCCCGCCGCGCCGCCCACCGGCCCGCAGGACCACCGCGCCAACTGAACCGGAAGCCCGCGCCTTCCTCACTGGCCCTACACCGAACTGGGACGAATTTGGCGAGTTCCTTACACACTGCTGCCAACCTGAACGTGTTTTACCACAAGAAGAAACCGAAAGTGTTACACACTGGTGTATCTGAGTTATACAGGGTGTACAATTTTAATACCATTCGTTTCCTATCCCTATAGGTATCGTGTACTATTCTAACAGCAAACACTGACACGGGTGAAATTACACAATTATAGAAGCATAAAATTTCCAGTAAACATGTTCCACACACAAGTTCTTTTCGAGATAACTGATAATATTCGGTTGCTAATCGTGCTGTGGTTGCCAGAAACCACACATGTATTTATACATGTGGCGTCTGTTCTTTTGGACGCCACATGTATAATTCAGGCGATGACAGCCAATGATGGCGTCAGTGCAGATGCACGTCAAACTTGAAATCTTACTAGACTCAGCGAGATACCGCGAGTAATGAGGCTAGTGGGCAGGGCACTACATCACTAGTGCGTGGTATAAGTTAAGAATTTGGGTCTGACAGAAGACATGCTAGGGTAGCCCATGCACACATGACCACTGTGTTCGCATGGTATAGTGGCCAGATGTGGTGACTGCTGTGTCTGGGCCGGCCGCGGTGGTCTAGCGGTTCTAGGCGCTCAGTCCGGAGCCGCGCGACAGCTACGGTCGCAGGTTCGAATCCTGCCTCGGGCATGGATGTGTGTGATGTCCTTAGGTTAGTTAGGTTTAAGTAGTTCTAAGTTCTAGGGGACTGATGACCATGGATGTTAACTCCCATAGTGCTCAGAGCCATTTGAACCATTTTTTTGCTGTGTCTGGATCCCTGTATGTCCATCTTTTCAGAGATGGTAGCTGGACCGTGTCGGCTGATGATGGTTGAAGTTATCGCTATAGCAAGCATAAATATAGTAATACCAGTATTCGAATGCTAGCCCCTGTTTTGACCAGAACCGAGGTGTAATCTTCCTACAGGGGCCTGAAGATGTCGGAGTTAATCGCCGAAACTGGTTGCCACATAAAATAAGTTTGGAAATTAGACGGCTGAAAATTGTTTTATTTGACATACTGTGTCTGGATGGTTAGTGGTCAGCACAACTGCCCAGTAAACAGGAGGCTCGGGTTCGAATCACGATCTGGCACAAATTTTCGACTTTCCCCGTTGATATAAATCAATGGCCACTGGCAGGTAATGTCTGTAAATCCTTTGTGCGCACGTTGTGTTTTTCCTGTACCTCTCAAACACACATATATGCAAGTACTGTTTACGAGAAAGCTCACAGGGCAAGTTTCTGTATAAAACGTACGCTAGTCCTCATCAACAGCATGGGAATAAAGGCAATTTGCAGTCAGCTTACAGGCAAAATATCAGACAGGAACATTTTATAGGAGACTAATACTTTCCAAATACATGTCCGTAGGCAGGCGTAGGTCCATGTTGTGAGTAGTGGACGGCTGACGTTCAAGCAAGCTGCCGGTAACATATACTACTGTATGGGCAGTAGCTTCAGGTTCATTCGAGGATTCTTGGAGGCACAGCCCCTCCAGGTTTTGGTGTCTACCAGCCATACCTTGGCGAGCCATACTTGTCTGTAGCGTTAGAGCCGCCAGATACAGCAAGCCACCACTGAGATCAGTGTGCTAGTACAAATCTCAACTTCTCGATCGTGTCCCCGTCTGACTAAATTTTCTCATGTTGAGAAATTACAAGGAGCAATCCGTTTTAGATGATAAAAAACTTTCTGAGGCTAAGATCACATAAATATTTGTTTATTTTTGACAACCAGTTCCGACAGATTCTGCTGTCATCTCCAGGCCTTCAAAATTTTGTTACAAAACGTGTTAATTGTACTATATACGCTGTCTAACGTGGATCATCAGTGAATGGAACATGTCAAGCTAACGTAAACAGATGTGCTACTGTGCATTTTATTGCACACTGTGATTTTTATGACGTAACAATCATCTATGAACGCTATGTGTACGGACATGGCCACGTGTACAACGTGACTTTTGATTGTTAATGTTTTATTTCTGACAAATCTTTGTATAATGTGCTACATTTTATCAAATAACATGACGACTTGGCATGAGGTTCCAGCTGACCGCGAACACTTCTTGTAACAAAATTTTGAAGACCTGAAGATGACAGCAAAGTCTGTCGATTAAGCTTTCTGACAAAGCGCTCCCCGAATGCTTCTGCAACGAATGGAAGCAGCAGGAGTCAGGAGTTGGATAGGAGGGGGGGGGGGGGGGTTAGCAGCGTATGGACAGGGAGGAAAGGAGTGAACACTGTCTGGCGCAGCATGCAGGGACTAGATCGTGACAGGACAAGGCCGCCAAGCACAGTCGGCTCATAACCACGTATTCGCAAGTATCTCGCGAGTGGCTCATTCGAATATACATGTTTACTGGAACATTCTTGGTTGGGTTGTCGTATACTTTCGCCCGTCTCATTTTCTCCTATTGATTATGGTGCACTGTTGAGAGCTCATGGTAGTGCACACCTGTATTACTCCAAACTTTATTACACAAGCTATTTCAGTCTTTAACAGACTGCCATCTGGTGACTGCATATGGTAGAAAACGTGAATAAGCACAATGAGTCATCACTAAAATAGTCTTAAATACAGTGTGATCAGAAACAGTCTGAAAATATTTTAAGGATGTTGCACGTTACTTTGTGCTGAGAGGTAATTGTTACTGAGAAGTTCGATATGCTGCGCCATTTCTGAGTTAATGAACACTGAAGTTAGCCAATCAGGCCACTGTGCGCGCAAATTCAAGCGTCCTGAGAGAGATGGAGTCACCAAACGTGTTCTTTGTTTGGTTTCCTAAAACTGAACAAGAGAGCGAAACAAAAACTGGACTTGAGGCAGTACAAAGGATCGATCCCAAGCCGAATGCTGAGCAGTCTCGTGCTCTACGCAATGAGAACAACCGACAGTAATCGTACGTTGCAGGCCACTTGAATTTACACGCTCAATGGCCTGATTGATTAATTTCAATGCTAATTAGCTTACAAACGGAAACATATCGACTTCTTTTTAGCAATTATTTCTCAGCACAACCAAGCCTGCAACGCACTTTAAACGTTTTCATACTGATTCTGACCACCTTGTATAAGCAGTTAATGTACATAACCTACTGAGAACTTACACTCTGAAATTGTCGTCAGATGTGATAGAACACGTAAGTATAACAAATCACCATGGAACAGAGGTTATATCCAAAGTAATTTGTGTCTACATATTTTTACTTATTCTTCTGCATTTTATCATTGAATCAATAATTGGAAATTTATGAGACCAAACTGATGAGGTCATAGGTCCTTAAGCTTACACGCTACTTAAACTAACTTATGCTAAGGACAACACACACACCCATGTCCAAGGGAGGACTGGAACTTCTGACGGGGCGAGCCGCGCGAACCGTGACAAAGCGTCTGAGACCGTGCAGCTACCCCGCGCAGCAAGTCGATAATATTAAGGTACCCTAGTGAAGAATTACCTTTTGTTTGATAATATATGCTATTTAGTGTGGTGTAGGATCTCTTCAAGCCTGTCTAACATCTTTGACGATGTGTTCTTTACTCAGAACCGCACGTTAATTCAGTTTGGCTAGTGCTTCGTCACTGAATTTCAAGACGCTACATGTGCTTTGCCTTTTGAGCTAAGCGGGGAGACTGTCTTGTGGCATAATGACGTATCATGGTTATGATTTACATCATATATGATTACGATTTGGAAGTGTAAGTTCTCAGTAGTTTGTATATGTTGACGACTATGCATTTGTGATGACTCAGTGTACTTTATTTCGCTTTTTAACTGTATGTGGACACTAGAAGATGGTCTGCTAACGGCTGAAACAGGTTGTATAATAAATTTTGGAGTGATACAGCTGCGTGCAGTCATGAGTTGTCAAATTTATGAAAAGCTGTAAATCATCGCCTTCTCAAAATGATTATGATACACTCTATATAACACAGGATCCCCAACAGTGAAGACTATTAACATAAAGACAAATGACGCCTATACTTTCGGACATACGTTTTGTTCTGTTTCTAGCAAAAAGTGGAAATAACAGAAAACCGTGTGCAGTTACGCTCTAGGTCAAATCTGAAAGTGGCTCAAAGCTATATATTACAGATAAAATTATCTTCTACCTTTGTGCTGACGTGTGATGGCTTCTGAGAATATCTCTTCTTGCTTCGCTGAAGTGTTAACTATTTTAGTGTATTCATTTAATTGCATACTCGTTCTGCAGGATTTTCTGGTTGGATCTGTGTGCCTCTGAGATGCTATTAGTCGAACTTGTGAGAAGAAAGCCTCAGAACGTTATTAGTTCCACGATGTATTTGCCCTACAAACTGAAGTAGTCTTGTTGGTTCACGTGACACACGTCTTATTACTATCGGTTGTTATTTGTTTTTATCGTTTGACGAAAAGTAAATTATTTATTGTTTTTTATGCAGATAATTTTATCTTTCGAAAACTAGCCTGAGGAAGCTGCTATCTTGACGCATTCAGTGTGTGTTTAGTCGAATACCGTAGTTGCCAGTGGTGAAATAAATGCTTCAGTACCACCGAAGGAACTCCGGCAGGGACTATACGAGTTTATGTGCTATAAGAACAACAACGAACTGACGGACGTCAAGTAAACACACTGGAAGAAGAAAACAAAAATCTTGATTAATTTCGGACTCTGCCACTATCAGGCATTACCTGAGCATTTTGATCAGAAAACTATTTTCTTTACTCATTGTACAATAAAAATGACGAAACTGTCAGTAGCCATTCACAGGTGACAAATAATTATTTGCTGATTATTCCGTCATTTTTACTTTCCTAGTCGTCTAGAAGCTACAAACAGCAAATGAAATTTTTATGCGATGAAGTCCTTTTGTACTCTAGTACTTTGAATCATTGAGTCCTTTCAAATTTATTTTCGCTGAAATTTCTCATTTTTGGAATGATTTTATTGAATATTAGACGGATAAATATTTCTATCTATATGTAATGCCTTTACTTAATGGAAAAGCTTACTAAATTCAAAAGAGGATTTGATACTTTTATTATAATTTTACAGTTAAATACAAATTACATTGAGAAACAGGTATGGTACTGATATATAGTGTTCTGCAGAATAAGGACGAATGTTAGCAATGTTATTAAACTGTGGCAGCCAACGAGTTTTGACTTTAACAATGTTCGTGCGATCAAGCAGCAGTTTACGTAAGATGGCGAGAGGTTGAGGAGAGAGTATAAACAACATTGAAGCCAAAGAATTCTCGAACGTTATATATAGTGTTCGTGCGTGATTTCGCGTGTATATAAGCGTAGGAAGTAACCCGCTGGAGTAATCTGTATTTAAAAAGTCCTCTCGAGTGCAACTACTATGAAGAAGGTTCAGTAAACGTTGATGTAACGATGGCCTTCGCTTCATCTGCTGTGAGCAATTTGCTGCGTCGAAACAGGAGGAGAGAAGTGTTATCGCGTTGAGAATTGCAAAATCCTCCAAATACTGAGGTGTGAGGAATTCATTGTTAGCATTCCGACAACAGTCAATGGAAATAACTGAAATTGGCTCCAGTATTATTAGAAATGAACAAAATAGTTTGTAATAAAAGCCTGTTGGGTCGAATCACGGACTGTGACTCAGGAAACTGGGCACCAGCTCACCACGACCTAGGTCTCAACACCGCCACCGTCTCCTGGTCTCTTGGTCTCTCCTCTCCTGTATCAGACAGCAAAGTGCTCTGACAGACGAAGCTACCAGCTCGGGGGTCGCAGTAGCTATTGGTAAATGTATTGTATAATCGTCGTGTCTGTGTTGGTAATTAACTTATTACGGTAAAGTCACTGGTGACAATATTTGAGTGTCTGGTATCCAGTATTACATTATTAGATTTTTGTTTTTGTATATAATACGAGTGTATCTGTACATACTCAATGTGTTTCATTGTATTATATTAGCAAAATACAAGACTAAGAAAGGAATGATTGTCTCACAACTATTTATTTGAATCTAATCTACAAATCCTCCTTCCAATAAACCTTATCCCCCTTGTCAAGATTACATAAGCACTTTTCACTCCCTTTGTCCTTTTCTTCACATTTATTCCTTCGGACTGCCCCGTATGTTGCGCTGTAAGATTCCATTGCTCTGTGATTACGCATGTGCTCAAAGTGTTTTTAATTTCATTGCTAGCAATCGTTCATGTTTACTGCAAAGGAATAACTCTTACCACTGTCTCTGTATACTTTACCTTACTTAATGTAGCTCAGAGAATTAAAGTAGAACACTGGCACTCCGCTGTCAGAGAATGCTCATAGGTTGATTGCTGTCGATTAGATAAAGCCTCTGAATTTCAGAAAACTAATTACATATGCAGTACTTCAGAGCACTATATGTTGCCGCAATCACAACATGTTTCTCACTAATTTTAAAGATGACCGTTTTGGATACAGAGTGGAGATTATTTATACAATATTTCTTTTTAGGCAAAGAAAGTAATATTTGCCAAGCTTCTGTGATGCTATGAACAATTTTGATTGATTTGCTTTATGTTTTGCACCACTACTTGAGTGGCACCCACATGCCTTGCTCATACTGTGGCATCAAGCAGTCAGGCCCGCAAGATGAGTGGTCTGCCAAGCGAGTGGATTCATTCTTATTTATCGAGTAACATGAACTCTCGTACTCACAATTAAGTTACAAATTATCCTCCTGTATGAATAATACGCAACGGAAACGCACATCTGACTATCAGTGATTTACAGAACTCAGACTGTTCACTACGCACTGGCAATACCACATTTTCTTTATGTCTTTTATTGAACGGCTTTTATCAACACGTGGCCACCGCACTGAATATGAATGGCGCACACATTATAAATTCGGTACATCATGACAACATACAATTCGCAGGAAAAGTCCACCAATCTTTTTCTTTTCACTATCTTATTTATTCCGATAAATTCTATAACCTAAACACACAAATTCTATAACCTACAACAATAACACATGAGAAATTCCGCCCAGTGGGCATGGCTTTACATTGGTGAATCTCTATATTATGGTCTCGTAATTATTTAACGCTACAGTGCACTTTCTGGATAGGATGGTGGATCTTTTATTATTTCTCACACTTCGATTCTCACAATCATCATCACGAAACTTTCCTCCAGACCGAGCGGTACAGAAGGAACAAGCATAACCCACTAATCCTTTGAAACTGCCTCGCTACTCTCCCATGCAAACCACACATACCCAAATTACACGACCTACACCACACTACAATATGAAATACTACACAGGTAATAGTCACAACATTATCACTTTCAGCATTCCCACTTCAATTAATATTTATCCCAGTTTCACACGACACTGCCCCACATCGTAATTCTACTTTCCTACTATGAACTCTGGAGATACATGCACGTCTTCCTGTGCAATGCAAGCCAAGAGGCGTTGCTGGATAGACGGCCGACTCACCTTGCTTCTCTCTCAGAGTTTGAATCTAGCGTCACACGGAATCATATCACGCAAAGTAATATTAAGAACATATTCATCACACACGCGAGTCCTCAACTGATACCATGGACGAGTACTTCTCTTTATCTTTTGTCTCATACACAGTTTGAGACTCACCCAGTACTCACGACGTGGAAGTACTCGTCTCTAATTTCAAGTCCTGCACACGCCATTTTTAAAATATTTCAACTTATGGTACACACGCTATTTCTTAAATATTTCAACTTATTGTACACACGCTAGTAATTCAGCTTAACTTAAGCACACGGAAGTATTTCAACTTACTGCTACACGTGGTTTCATTGTGACCGTTGGTCACTTCCGAAGATTACTACAATCCCATTAATATTACCTGCCTGACATTTCATTCTCCCCACAAAAGTTCCTGAAATAGAGAAATTATTATTTCAAACTACTCTTAAATATTCCACGTGCATACCATGTCTCCACTCTTTCCTCATTACGGAGCACAACTAAAACAGGTCATCACAGCACAAGATCCAGCGGCAGAGTGCTGAAACATGGCCGTTCGAGAGGTCCTCTCGCACCTCTGCTGAAGTGGGGGAGCACCTTGCTACCATATTGGTCAGCCACATTTCAGGCGCTCAAAGCTCAGGTAAGTTTCATCTCTTTGGTCCCACCAAAGGATCGTCTCAAAGATGATCATATATTCACATTCACTATCTGCGGTTAGCAGACGACCATACATTCATTCATTTCACAGATCTCACCAAACTGGATGTAGGGATTTACTTTGTGGGAGTGCACATGTGATCAATTAAATAAATAAATTGTCATTCTTTTCCACACTGGTATCCGGCTTTGCAGTATTAATTGAAATTGAGTTATTTTACAAAAAAAAAGTGTTGTTCTGACAAAAATAATGAAGTATGTTGTACCTATTTTCAATGTCGGGCGGTACTGTACCCTTTCATACTGACATGCTAATAACTTATTTCACATCCGTTTTAAAGTTAATTTTGAGTGTGCCTCTTTCTGCAAATACTTTTTTAGGAAATGATTTTCTGGTGAACAGAGAACTTCGCTATCTGCAAACAAAATATCAAGTTTGAGCTTTAGTTTCATGTTCACGTTTATGTCATGACGACAAAATGAAATTAAAATAAAAGAACTTATTATATCTATCACACACATCAAGATAAGTAACGTGGTTTAGGAGGTGATGCTGGGATAAATGTCCTCTTACTAGGCTTAAACTCTCTGGAGCCTTGTTGCTGTTATTGATATCACTTGTTCGTCTAGGGTAACACATACGTATATCCTATAATAGAATGGATTGGTGTATTTCTTGTTCCTTGGCTCCGTTCAGGCAATTATAAACCTGGCTCGCCCATCTGACTCAGATACACAGGATGAGAGTTCTCCCGGGTTGTATGGCCGTTGTCCATGGATCCCTTCTATCCCTGACGTTTCGCCCAAAGCTACGTTGGACACCTTCGGAGGTGCTCCTGGTTGTGCTGAGTGTTGCCATCAGTCGGCAGTCGGCAAGACTCAGCATAACCACGAGCACTTCCGAAGATATCCAACGTAGCTTTGGACGAAACGTCAGGGATAGAGGAGTTCCATGGACCATGGCCATACAACCCGGATGAATTCTCGGCAGCTGAAACATCCGGTCGTGAAAGCCTTCATTGTATGATCAGATACAGAAAACATCAAAAGTCACAATGTGAACAAGCACAGAATCAAGCTCATATAAATCGCTGACAGGTTCAAGAGTTACCTACCTTTACATTTAGGTGAAGTTATGGTCACAAGAAGGTTGGTCACAGAAATAACTGATAATTTCTTGGCGACTTCAGATTCATAAGTGAAGTGGGACAATGAAAAATAAAAAGACAGCTTTACTGATTTGTACACATTCTGGGCTTTGAAAAGTGTTCATGTGAAAAGAGGAAATGAAGTTTCCGTTCAACCAGATGTGACTCTTTTATAAATATCCCGAAACAAAGAGACACACAAATCTTTGCTGCTAGAGAAATATGTGAAACACAGAAAAAAAATTTAAGAAGGTAAAATAAAACTGTGTATCGTATATTGTGGTGACAAAAGTCATGGGACACCTCCTTTTATCGTGTTGGACTTCCTTTTGCCCGACGTAGAACAGATTCTCTATGTGCCATGGGCTCAACAAGCTGATTCCCCTGCTGAAATATTAAGCCATGCTGCCTCCATAGCCATCCATAATAGCGAAAGAGTTGCCAGTACAGGATTTTGTGCACGCATTGACCTTCCGATTATGTCCAACAGATGTTAGATGGGATTCATGTCGGGCGATCTTGGTGGCCAAAGCATTCGTTCGAACTGTCCAGAACGTTCTTCAAATCAATTGCGAGCAATTGTGGCCCAGTGGTCACACATAAAAATCCCATTGTTACCAGGGAACATGATGTCCATGAATGGCTGCAAATGGTATACAAGTAGCCCACCATACCCATTTCCAGTCAATGATAGGTTCAGTTGGGCCAATTCACACGGTTATGGAGCTAACACCAACTTACACAGTGACTTGTCGACTGCTTAGGTCCTTGGCTCGGTAGGGTCTGTGCCATTCACGAACCTTATTGTCAGCTCTTACCAACTGAAATTGGGAATCATCTGACCAGACCACGGTTTCGCAGTCTAGGATCCAACCGTTATGGTCACGAGACCAGAAGAGATGCTGCAGACGACGTCGTGCCGTTAACAAAGGCACTCGCGTCAGTCGTCTGCTGCCGTAGGCCATTAACGCCAAATTTTGCCGCACTGTCCTAATGGATACGTTCCACGTCGATTTCTGTGTTTATTTCACGCAGCGGTGCTTGCCTGTTAGCACTGACAACTCTACACAAACGCCGCTACTCTTGATCGTTAAGTGAAGTCTGTTGGCCATTGAGTTGTCGGCAGTGAGAGGTAATGCCTGAAATGTGGTAGTATCTTGACATTGTAGCTCTCAAAATATTGAATTTCCTAACGATTTCCGAACTGCAATGCCGTTGCGTCTAGTTCCAACTACCATTCCGCGTTCAGAGACTTTTAATTTCCTTTTTGTGGCCATAATCACGTCGGAAATCTTTTCATATGCGTAACCTGCGTACAGATGACAGTTCCGCCAGTGCACTGCCTTTTTACACCTTGTGTACGTGATTCTATCGCCATCTGTATATGTGTAAACCGCTATCCCATAACTTGTCACCTCATTGCATGTTTACAGCCAACCATATCTTACAATCCACTTAGTCATAATGTCAGCTATCAGATTAGACAAGTTGGCTGTTTACTTATCAGCAGGGGTCGTTGAAGATGTCCGGTAATCAGGAAGGCTACATTGTTCGAAAGAATGTTTATAGAAGATGTGTCTAGAATTGCTGATGGGAGAAGTGTAACAAAAAATGCTCATCCAAAAGATAACGAACGAGAGTATTCTCGGTTACTAAATAATCCCCTGGTAGGTGAAAAATAATCCCGAATATGATGTGAATAATTACAAGATCGGTGTATTCATATCATTGCCATTCCGTCTGTGTTGTAGGTCTCCATTCTGCTCAATGAGCAAAAATGTAAATAGTATCTCCTGACCCAACTAAAACATGAATTAAGAAAGAGCAAGATTGATGAACATTATTACACAATTGTAACGGCACTGTTACATATTTTAAACATTTGACACCTTTGAGAAGAAAACAACTTGACGACATCGATTAGTAAGACTGATAGGAGTGCGAAGGAGATCAGAAGCAAAAATTTCTGCGACCTTATGATGAATTCATGTAATTCACATTCTGGTCAGCCTGTGCTGTTTTGCGAAAATGTGTGCTAGGTAAAAAGGTTTGTTAAATCATTTTACAGGTCATTACCGAACTTCATCGTTCATTAATTTACAAGAAATTCCAACCAGTGCTTAAACTTTGAAGAAAAATCGTCATCAATGACGGCCGAAGACTTCTTGTAAAAGATGTCTCTGTCGTTCTACCAACCTCCTAGTCCGAGATTGCAGAGGAGCGCTCTCGAGCGGGTAAGAATCAGCAGTGTGGAAGAATCAGCAATGTTCAGCTTCATGAGGATGCGGAAGGAAATCACAGCATAAACACACGTGCATCCACTGAACATGTGGCTTGTAATTGAAAAAGTGTCATGATGATATCTTGTCACCAAAGGTTCCAGATTAGTCCCGTATTCAGATCCCCGGGATGGGAATACCATATGAAAAGTGAGCATGAGGAAACGACTGAATAATCAATGAAAGGGTAAAATTTCTGGAGTCAGAGCGGAATGTCAGAAATTTGAACATAGCGGAGAAGCTAGAAATACTGGAAAGGGAAATACAAAGGCTGATTGTAGATAGAGTGAGTGTCAATTAAGTGAAATGGAAAGGACGGATTTCTGATCAGACGAATATACGTTCATATCAACAGAAACAGAATGTGGTGTAACGGGTTTAGGATTCCTCATAAAGAGGCAAGTAGGGCAGAGAATGAGTTAATGGGGAGGTTTACTATCTTTGCCCCGAAAAAAGCATGTTCTTTGAGAATTTTTTTCTCGGGATGTGTTATAGATACCAATGTCAATTTGGTCAAAATGTTTATTGATTTTTCCTCTACTAACTGGAATTTTTTGAACCGGAAATATCGAAGAGCAAAGGCGGAAGTGCCGTCGGAACCAAACAAAATTTCGATGTAGACCTCCACGCGCGGTATGTCACAGGTCAGCTGGCTCGTCTGAAATCAATATTGAGTTGACGTTAGCGAAGTATATACGATTCTTTAAAAGTTGTACGTCCCTTAAGTTATTTGGATCATAGGAAAGAAAATGGCAGCCATTTGAAAAAAATAGGGGTTTTCATCGATTTTTCGACTTCGTCGGTCAAGTAAAAGTATTTAAAGTTGATGGATCGGAATAAAAGTGGTACAACTTCTAGACAATTTAGTTAGCTTCGTCGGAAACAAAGAATCATGCCAATGGGTTCAGTAGATTTGAAGTTACCATACCGCGCGATAAAAAAAAAAAAGGTCATTTCGAGAAAAACGCGTTTGAAGTTTTAACTACATATAAATGCAATATTATGCAACTTACGTTCAATCTGCTATTCCGGGTCCATAAACCAGTCCTTCCTCTTCCTCATAGAGGGCGTTCTGCTCGATCTGGGCCATCCTGCGCTGCTCCAGAGCCGCTCGTACGGCCGGTGCCAAGCGGTTTTCGGCCACTTGAATCCGGTGGTCGTCCGAATGCTTGGCGAACAGGGTCGAATAGAGTCCCAGGGTGGCGTCCATCGTTGTCATGGTCTTCAGAATTGCTGAATACCCTTCGCTGAAGCTGCTCACTGCCAGGAAAGTCGCAATCTCCACAGTCTTCGCACCAGAATGCAAATGCTTGGGGGCTAACTTCCAAACACACGCGTTCTAACTTTCATTTGAATTTTGTGTGTTTCCTCCTAAGAACCAGCACAATAACTCGTCCCCCGAAAGAAAAAAACTAGTGCGTGAAAAAGGCCGATTTCAGGCAGTGCATTTTGTTTTTTTTTTGTTTTTTTTTGTTCAACCGCGAATAACAAACATTTCCGTTCCGTATTCGGAAAAACCGTTTCAGGGGTGGATTCTAAACACTTACAGGATCAAAAAATGCAATTTAAAAACATTGATTTTTGAACCAAAAGATAGTAAACCTCCCCTTAATGTGAACAATTCAGTGATAGAGTTGTTATCATCTGATTCTACAGGAGACTAATAACAATAGTTGTAATACATACAGACGTCACACGCAGAAAAAGAAGAGATAGAGAAAGTATATCAGGATATTAAACGGGTAATTCAGTTTGTAAAGGGGGATGAAACCCAACAATCGTGCGGGATTGGAATGCGGTAGAAGGGAAGGGAGTAGGATAAAGGGTTATGGGAGAATACGGGATTGGAAGTGTGAATGAGAGAAGAGAAAGACTAATTGAGTTCTGCAATGAGTATCAACTAGTAATAGCAAACAGACAGCACAAAAATCGAAAGTGTAGGGTGTAAACTTGGAAAAGTTCGAAAGACGCGGAGGTATTCAAGCTAGATTTCACCGTGCTGAGAGAGAGAATCTGAAATCATACAGACCCAGCAGCGAATATGGATTCAGATCACAACGAACGCTGAAGTTTAAGAGAGTTGCCCGAAAGAATCAATGTGGAAAGAAGAGAGGTACCGAGTGATAATGAGATGCGTTTGCACTTTTCCAAGAGTGTAGGCACTTCGATAATGGATATCACAGTAGACAGTGCAGTTGAAAAGTAAGCGCTTCACAAAAAAGGCCTATCACAGAAGTTAAACAGATCAATATAAGTGCAAAGAAGTTAATTGCACAGAAGGTAAAGGCAAAAAATAGGTAACAGATGAAATATTTCAGTGGATCGAAGAAAGGAGTAAGTATAAATATGTTCAGGGAAAGATAAGAATATAGCAACATAAGGTACAGCAATGTAAGATACAGCAATACATGTCATTTACAAATGAAGATAATAGAAAGTGATGTGAAATCAAAGCGAAATGACTGCAGGAAAAATGTGAAGAGACAGAAAATAAATGGTCGTCGAAAGCACTGATTCAGCACACAAAAAAGTCAAAACAGCCTTCGCTGAAAGGAGGGCACGATTAAGAACTCACTGGTAATGCCACTGTTAAACCAGAGGAGATAGAGAGAGCAGATAAGTGGAAAGAGTACACAGAAGGTCTCTACAAGGGGAAGGAACTGTCCAGTCACGTGATAAAAGAAAAAAATGGAAGTCGCTGCAAAGACATAGGGGATCCAGTATTAAAGTTAGAGTTCCATGGAGCTATGGAAGGCATAGAAAACATTCCTTTGGAATTTCTAAGACCATTCTTAAAATTGGCGACCGAACGACTATTCATTGTGTTGTGTAGATTCTATGAGATTGGAGATTCACCATCCACCCATACTGAGAGCAGATAATAACACAATCAGCTTAAAGGCACATTCTTCCAAGTTGCAAACAAGAATATTATACAGAAGAATGTAAATAAAAATTGAGGGTCTGGTAGATGACGATCAGTTCGGATTTCGGTTAGACAAAGATACGGCAGAGACAGTTCTAATGTTGCGATTAATAATGGCACCAAGGTTTAATATAAATGAAGACCCATTCATATGATTTGTCGAGCTATAAAATGCGTTCGTCAATGCAAAATGCAAAATGTTAGGAGTTCGGAGAAAAATACGAGTAACCTATACGGAAGGATGGTTGAAATACGATATGTATAAGAATCAATAGGGAATAATGCAATGGAAGACCAAGAACGACATACTCGGGTTAAAAGTGTGTAAAACAGGGAGGCAGTCTTTCACCCCTTCTGCTCAGTCCATACATCGAAGAAACTATGGCGGAAATGAAAGAAAGGTTCAAGAATGGGTCTAAAATTCGGGGTGAGAGGATATCACTAACAAGATTCGTTAACGAGATTTCTATTCTTCGTGGAAGCGAATAATAATTTCAAGACCTGTTGAATGGAACGAACAACCTAATGAGTACAAAATATGGGCTGACGGAAAACCGAAGGAAGGTGAAAGTAATGAGAAGCTGCAAGAACGATATTAGTGAAAAAGTTAACATCAAAATTGGTGATCACGAAGTAGAAGAAGTTAAGGAATTCTACTACCTTGGAAGCAAAATAATACGTGACGGACGAAGGTAGAAAGCTTAGGATTTAACGTCCCGATGAAAGGCATCACAAAAAGGGAGATTAGCACAGGCAAAGAATGCGTTCATGGCAAAAATCCGTCAAACATAGAACATAATTTGAGAAAGAGACTTCTGAGGCAGTTCGTTTGGAGCATATCATTGTACGAGAGTGGATCATGAACGTGGAAAACTGGAAAAGAAGAGGATAGAATAGTTTGAGATGTAATAATGTAGAAGGGTGTTGAAAATTAGGTTGGTAAGAAATAAGGAAGTTCTTCCCAAAATCGGCGAAGAAAGAGACTCACGGAGAATACTGACGAGAAGGGATAGGACGACAGGAGGTGTGTTTAGACGCTCGGGCCTTCTGTGATACTAGGTAGATAAGAGACTGGAATATATCCAATGTAATTGAGGACGTAGATTGCATGCGCTGCTATGAGATTAAGAAGTTGCCACTAGAGAGAAGACTTTATGACAAGCTGCAAGAATAAAGCCAGAAAATGACAAAAAAATCGTTGTTGTGATCGTAGACTTTCAGGTTGTACACTTAATAAGCACCTTTTGCCGCTCCTTACCACTGTAACAAATAATATCCTTGAAGTGACAGCTCTGTATTTCTATAAGTGTAATAGTGACTTCGCTGGGAACCCGTGACGTTTCCATCATCAGTACTGTTGCATTCAAACAGAATTCACCAAAGTTCTTGTAACTTTGTAGATGACATTTAATTAGATACACAGTTCTTGTATTAGCTCCTCGAGAGAGACATAATCGTATCTTCAATAAAATATTCGTTCAAAGGAACAGATGGGATTTAGGTTTGGTTACGTAGCGGGTAGTTTAATGTAACTGGAAATCGTCGACTAAACCGTTTCCATAACGATAACTGGGCATACAACGCGCTAGTCGACCGAGAGGACAGATATCGAAAGTCGCCAGACAGACAATACTGGCCTTCCAACGGGAGTGATAGACCAGAAAAATGTTGTGCTTCCCGGATATACTAGTTTAAGCTGCGATATAAGGCGCGCATGAGGCCAGCAACAATTATGTGGGTACTGAGCAAGTGTTTCTCCACAACTTTATTTAATCACTAATAACAACAGATGGAGCATTCCGCGCATAGCTCGAGCATCAATACTGTGATTGAAATCGTGTGTAGGGACTGCCCCGCGCTGCGCTGGAAATCCCTACGAATTTGGATGCAGCTGAAGAACCTGTGCAACGTCGTTATAGACGCAATGAAGCATTAGTCGAATGTATTATATTAATTGCTGAAAATACAAATTGTTGCTACTTCGTTTGACTGGTGGATACGTAATCAGAAGAAGAATTCTCTGAATCCAGTTGCAGACTCACTGCTGCCAAGGACGCTGCGTCAGCTTGAAGTGAAAGCCAGATGACTGCCTGATGCGATTGTTTTGACGCCCATCGGCTAGGAAGGTACGCCCCAACAGTAGCTCTGCTTCCGGAGGTGGCAATGACCAAGACATGTGTGTTTTGAATCAAACGCCGTTTTGATTAGTTCTCGATCCCTTCCAGGTCACTGGCTGTGTACTCCAAAGTCGGATGTCGTGTAGTCATGCTGCATGCTGAACCTTGCCAGCCAGTATGGTAGGTCATTGGACCCGTGGGACGCTAGTGTTTAGGGCGGTTTCTGCCCTGGACGAGAATGGTGTTGGTATACCCTCAGTCTTCCCATCAAAGTCTGCTGGACTGAAATCAGTTCTGGATGCTGTAGTCCATCCGTCGTGGCTTTAGTTCGCTGATCATCTCGTAGTATCGTAATTGTAAAATCAACATTTCAACAATCTTATACACGAGATGTTATCGTACCATAAGCAGAGAATCGAATGCGAACGACTTCAACGGCATCGATCCTACTGATCGTGTGCCCATAGATGGTGCGGGTGGGGTAATCAAGTCGCCGAGGAGATGCTCTGCTCTACGAGGTCATTCGTAATGGCCGAATTGAATCTGCTCTCGCCGGCCTTCAGTTCCGCATAACGAACTTGTCACAGGATCTTTACTGCTTGGTCAAACTCTCACTACTCGTTGTTCTGTCCTACCTAGCATCTCTTGTATTAAGTTCCCTCTGCACTGTTCTAATATTTTTCTGTTGAACTGCTCGTAACCTTTCTCTCAAGAGTGGCGAAGTGGCTGTTTAGCCTGACCCAGAAATGTCTTGAAATGTGTATGCTTCTCAGCTAGTGGCTAGCGACACTTCCGTGCGGCTGAGGAATGCCAGCTGTTTTGAACTGTAAACCTTTATTACTCTCGGCTTTCTTACTCATTTTGCTGCTAATATTCCCCTCCACTTTAATAAAATTAGTCCCACATTTTACCCATTTTTATGTCTCGTTCATTATCTTACCTATTTACATTTACTTTGAATCTTTTGTTGCATTGATTACAAAGATCTTATCCTAGTTTACATTATTTTCATAGCTTTCATCTTTTCACATTTTACTTTAGAAATTTCTCACTTACTAGTACGAATTCACTCCAAAGGAATTTACACGATATATTCTCTTTCTGGGGCAAAAGCAGACTGCACAGATAAAAGGTGGTACCACCATAACACCAGTGGTTGACACACTGGTTGTCACCATATTTTGCTTATGTTTCTCTTGATATCTCCGAAAGTGGTGCAACATGCCCCTGGTAAGTAACGTAGACGACCTTTGGTCTGGTATAGCGTCTTTGACTAGTAATCAAAAATTCCTCGTTCCGGGTTCGAACTTCAGCATTGCTTGAAATTTGAAAAAAAATTCACCTGTAATGGCTACCGATGGAAGTATGCTAGTACTAAACACAGGTCGTAATTTGAGGAAGAAGTATCTGAGAATATACGTTCGGAGCACAGCATTATATGGTAGTGAGACATGGACTGTGGGAAAACTGGAACAGAAGAGAATCGAAGACTGTGTGACTTTGTGCTACAGAAGAATTTTGGAAAAAAGGTGGATTGTTAATGTAAGGAATGAGGAGCTTTTCCGCCGAAGTGATGAAGAAAGGAACATGTGGAAAACACTGATATGAAAAAGGGACAGGATGATAGGATGCCTCTTAAGACGCCAGAGAATAATGTACAAGATACTAGAGGGAGCTGTAAAGGGTAAAAGCTTTAGAGGAAGACAGAGACTGGAATACATCCAGCAAATAATTGAGGATGTAGGTTGCAATTGCTACTCTTGGATGAAAGGGTTGGCACACGAGAGGCATTCATGGTGGAACATAACATTTATCACTGTTTAATTTGAGACGAGCTGTTTTCTACCTATCAAATACTTCACTTAGGCGCTCTTTGTTTTATCTATATATTTTGAAAAAAAAAGGATGATTTCATCCAAATAGACCATCCATTTTTTCGGTTTTAAACCTCGAAGGACTCCTTCTTACAAATCAGGTGCGTCTTGTAACCCAAAAGGAACTCTGCAGTACTGGTAATGACTGGATGACGTTGTAAAAGCCGTTTCCAGCCTACCTTCTGAACATACTTCAATCTCGTGATTTCAGCTCATTAAATCCAATATGGAAAAGAACTGACACTATCCCAGGTTATACAAAGTTTCGTTTATATTTGGAGTCGGATATGCATCTGTTATTGTACGATCATTTAAAAACCTATATTCACAAGAGAATGTATAGTTTCTTGTTTCATCTGGTGACTTTTTTTGGCATGATTATTGTACTTGGTGACTAAGGACTGTTGATGTGTTCTCTTCGTGTCCTTTAAGCTGTTGATCTACGAACTGTTCTATTGGTGGTTGTAGATGATTTGATAACCTACATCGCCTTCGTTGCACTGGTACATACTACCTTTTGGAATATGATGCTGGTAAAGGACCTTCTGAATTAAAAAAAAACATCTGACTCAATGACTGATCATTACCATTCAAGTCACTAACTTCCTTACGTAGTGTAGACGTGATGACAGTTTGCTTAATACTGCAGTTTATTTCTAATCCAACGGTGTCTTATTCATCGAGTACGTGTGGTGTAGCTACTACCAATTGCTTCGGAAGGTTTACTTCGTCCATCCTGAAAATGTCTAGGCTATACTTCTTTATATAAAAATAGTGTTCATCCAGCATGTTATTGATTGACAGAGGTCCTATTGAACAACATGCTTGTTCTAGAATATCGATATCTACCGCAATCCAAACTAACTTTCCTGTACGTGCTGGCACTCTGTCAAGCGAAACAACTTTTAACGTTCTTGTACACAGTTTAGATAATACCATCTTAGCAACAGGTGTACCTTGCGATGCAAAAACATTTTCAGCTGTTGCACTCTTAGGAAGCGAATACCTGTTGAGTTCAGCTGTTTGTTGCCAAAGGTCGATATTAGCACAAGGCCTAACCACAAAGTATAATCTGAGAACTGCAGAAAATCCTTGCCCCATCACTTGGGCCATGGAAGAATCAACGTCCTTATTGACATGGTCGGCGGTAGCCAGAATAAAGAGCGTGTTTATGTCCATTCAGCGGCTGCAAGTTGCCCCTGCTGTTGTCGAAGAATGCCAGAACTAAAGCTGTGTTCACTTACTGCACCTCTGTTGCTGAAGGGCTGTCCATGTTATTATGGCAGCCATGAGGGGAAACTAATCGCAGTTCAATTCTCTACTAACTTGCTGTCGTATTTCTTCTTATGTCCATCACAGAGCTCATAGTTTTAAACTGTTTTATCATTACTAAAAGCGAATGGACCACTTTGGTTCACACTACAACTTTCTTCATTTTCTTTTCCATCCTCTGAAGTTTCGTCTGTCTTCAATAATACACATGTGTTCACTGCCTTGATTCGTTTGTTATTCTGTCCCAGTTCCTCCTGTTACGCCTTTCGACGGCTTTAAACTCTTCCAAATTTTGCGCATTGCTCCTAAATGTTCTTGCTTCCAGTATCTGGCATTCGATTTAGCACGAGGGCGTGCTGGAAAGCAATGCCTCCGTTTTTTTATTGTGTTTTCATTATTGGTTGAGGTATTACATGCCATGCATGGTAGTCGGTAAACGTTTCCCGCTTCCCTGGTGCAAATTGCAATCTTCTGCCACTAAAGGGCTCCAAATTGTAGCATGTAACATTGCACTATGTAATGTACCTATGTCGGTGCGTGAGAAATAGCGTGTTGTAACCTAGTTTCTAAATGCAGAAAACATGCCTCCATTTGAGACACATAGGAGAATGGAAGCTGTTTTGAACGTGAGGAGGATTGATTCCTAAACGACATTGTGGCACGTGATGAGAGGTGGATCTAGTAATTTGATCCCAAATATAACAGAGCATTAATGCAGTTCTGGCACAAAGGATCACCGGCGCCAAAGAAGCTCAGGACCACGCTATCAGCAGGCAAAGTAATGCCCACAGTGTTCAGCGATGTTCAAGATGTGATGGACTTGAAATTCTCTGCAAGGGACTGTGAGACCAATAAGAAACTGGAAGCACAAATTCGAAGAGTTTGTCCACATGGAGCACCTTCTCTTTGAGCAGAATTGAAAGGTGATGCTGAGACATTTCAGATATCAACATTACGAGTTTAACTGTTTCGATCTCCTTACAAGTAGAAAGACGATATATCAAATCACTAGTTCTGTTTGAGGGCAGATAGACCGAGACTTTCGCTGCGAAGGGTAATCGAAGTTGATAGAAAGAAATTTCTGCTGGTTAAGTCATAGTCGAATTAATTGATGGTATGGTATGGTGGTGTTGTTCGTAAGTATTTCGTAAAGAAATGTTACTGTTAAATGAAACAAAAAAATTCGTTTCGAAAACCAAAATTACTATGGAATTTTGAATAAATTGTGTGAGAAAAAACAGCCTACATAATTGATGTATTTAGAGACCTGTGCATTAGATCTGGATTATTTATCTGAATGTCATTTATACACTCCAAGGGCAAAAACAAAAGAAAAAGAGAAAAAAATCGAATGGAACGGAAATTTTTAGATGTGATGTACATGTACATACAAACAAAGATTACAATTTCAGAAAATATAGATGATTTATTCAAGAGAAAGAGCTTCACTATGTCAGCATGTCAGTAACACGTTGATCCAACTCTGGCACCACGCCCCCCTCACCCCCTACGTAAAGCTATTATTCGGTTTTACTTTGATTGATAGAGTTGTCAGATATCCTTCTGAGGGATACTGTGCCGTTGGCACCTTAGATCGTCAAAACACAGATCAGGTTTCAGGAATCTGCCCATAATGTTCCAAACATTGTCAATTGGAGAGAGATCCGGCGACCTTGCTGGCGAATGAAGAGTTTGGCAAGCGCAAGCACAAACACAAACATGGGGGCGTTATGCTGCTGAAATGTAAGCTAACAGTAGGTTGTCTTGTAGGACAACATACGGGGCGTAGGATATTGTCGACGTCCCGCTGTGCTGTAAGGGTGGCACGGACGACAACCAAAGGGGTCCTGCTATGAAAAGAAGTGACACCCAAGACCATCACTCCACTGTATCGGGCCTTATGGCGGGCGACGTCTCCAGACACTGTTTGGTCTAGAATCTCATTGACTGGAGTAGAATTGTCTTTAGTAATTAGTCGTGCTTCGAATTGGGCCCCAGTGACCAATGAATGTAACTGCTTGCATAAGGGCCAGACGTGGACCATCGCGTTATTAAGTTGCTCAGTTTGTGCAGCTGTTTTTCTTAGAGTGTATCACAGTCATTAATGCCACAAGTTACCTGAATCCCTGTTTCTGTGGTAGTGTTTTGCGTGTAATAGATGCCGTTGTTCACTTTCAGTTGTTTAGACTCTGTGGCTTTCGGCATATTAAGCCTCATTATAATTCGAAGGTGCACAGAAATTTGACTGCAGGGATAAGGTTGGGAGGATATGACACGGAGGCTGTGGTTGAGAAGAGAGTGAGACAGAATTGTAGCCTATACCCGACGCTATTCAAACTACACATTGAGCAAAAAGGCAAAGAAACCATGGAAAAATATGGCAAAGCAGTGGAAATCGAGGGAAAAGTTTTGGCGATGACATTCTAATTCTGTTGGAAACGGTAAAAGACTTGCCAAAAGATAATGGATAGTGTTGAATTAAATGAAGTGTAGGAATTAGTTTTGGAAATGAGATACTCAAAGTGTAGAACAGTTTTGCTCATTGTGGGGCAAACTGACTGACAATGGAGAAAAGAGGGTATAGAAATTGCTGAACAGATTTTATTCACAAAGAACAAGTTCATTTGCTTGAACAACATGACTGTGTTTCTCTTAATAATGAATAAATAGTAAAATAAAGTTCTCGAATATTTTCTCTAGCAATTAGTGATAAGAAAGGAAATAGCAATAAACGAGTTTTTGAAAGAAGGAAATAGTTTAAAGTGAGAGGAAATTTTTCCTGGACTTAATTGTCTGAGGTCTAATCTTATGTGGAAGCGAAACAATATACACTCCTGGAAATGGAAAAAAGAACACATTGACACTGGTGTGTCAGACCCACCATACTTGCTCCGGACACTGCGAGAGGGCTGTACAAGCAATGATCACACGCACGGCACAGCGGACACACCAGGAACCGCGGTGTTGGCCGTCGAATGGCGCTAGCTGCGCAGCATTTGTGCACCGCCGCCGTCAGTGTCAGCCAGTTTGCCGTGGCATACGGAGCTCCATCGCAGTCTTTAACACTGGTAGCATGCCACGACAGCGTGGACGTGAACCGTATGTGCAGTTGACGGACTTTGAGCGAGGGCGTATAGTGGGCATGCGGGAGGCCGGGTGGACGTACCGCCGAATTGCTCAACACGTGGAGCGTGTGAGGTCTCCACAGTACATCGATGTTGTCGCCAGTGGTCGGCGGAAGGTGCACGTGCCCGTCGACCTGGGACCGGACCGCAGCGACGCACGGATGCACGCCAAGACCGTAGGATCCTACGCAGTGCCGTAGGGGACCGCACCGCCACTTCCCAGCAAATTAGGGACACTGTTGCTCCTGGGGTATCGGCGAGGACCATTCGCAACCGTCTCCATGAAGCTGGGCTACGGTCCCGCACACCGTTAGGCCGTCTTCCACTCACGCCCCAACATCGTGCAGCCCGCCTCCAGTGGTGTCGCGACAGGCGTGAATGGAGGGACGAATGGAGACGTGTCGTCTTCAGCGATGAGAGTCGCTTCTGCCTTGGTGCCAATGATGGTCGTATGCGTGTTTGGCGCCGTGCAGGTGAGCGCCACAATCAGGACTGCATACGACCGAGGCACACAGGGCCAACACCCGGCATCATGGTGTGGGGAGCGATCTCCTACACTGGTCATACACCACTGGTGATCGTCGAGGGGACACTGAATAGTGCACGGTACATCCAAACCGTCATCGAACCCATCGTTCTACCATTCCTAGACCGGCAAGGGAACCTGCTGTTCCAACAGGACAATGCACGTCCGCATGTATCCCGTGCCACCCAACGTGCTCTAGAAGGTGTAAGTCAACTACCCTGGCCAGCAAGATCTCCGGATCTGTCCCCCATTGAGCATGTTTGGGACTGGATGAAGCGTCGTCTCACGCGGTCTGCACGTCCAGCACGAACGCTGGTCCAACTGAGGTGCCAGGTGGAAATGGCATGGCAAGCCGTTCCACAGGACTACATCCAGCATCTCTACGATCATCTCCATGGGAGAACAGCAGCCTGAATTGCTGCGAAAGGTGGATATACACTGTACTAGTGCCGACATTGTGCATGCTCTGTTGCCTGTGTCTATGTGCCTGTGGTTCTGTCAGTGTGATCATGTGATGTATCTGACCCCAGGAATGTGTCAATAAAGTTTCCCCTTCCTGGAACAATGAATTCACGGTGTTCTTATTTCAATTTCCAGGAGTGTAGTTTTGCAGAAGAATGCTGAAGGTTAGATGGGCAGATAGGGGAAGAAACGAAGGGTACTGAATCGAACTGGGAAGAAAGAAAATTCATGTCACAGCTTGACTAAAATGAGGGGTCGGTTGATAAGACACATCCTGAGACATCAATGAATGGTTCAGTTAGTGACGGAGAGAGGTATGAGGAGCGGAAAGTGTATTGAGAGACCAATGCTTCACTGCAGTAGGCAGATTAACACCTCTGATGTGACCTCATATTTTTATTAACACATATACGCTTAATTTTTAGCATGTAAATTAATATCTGAGCTTACCCCTGGATCTAGCACCCCTGTAATTTAATCCCTTAGTTATAGAACTACCGTGAAAGAAGGATATGTTCAGAAAGGTACTGTGCTCGCCAGACTGTCACGTGACAAATGCATGTTTTGCTGCTGTTAATCCCTGCGTGGTGTTTATTATTGTAAAAAAAAAAATACATGTTGAGTGTGCAAGAAGGGCACGTGTACTACGAGTGAATGATATGCGAAGTAATGCATTCATTTCATTGTTCCCGGAAGTGTCTAACGTCATTGACGAAGATGGTGCAACCAATAGTAGATCTGTATATGAACAATTAGTGCTGACAATGTGAGTGACTGATAATTATTCGTAACTCAAGTACGAACGCAACTGCGAGCTTCGTATTTAATGAAATCATCTTCCTACGAAGATCATAACAAAATCTTACAGTGAAATCACCATCATGACAGCGATGCACTGAAACAGGGTTACTGCCAGAACACAGGTAAAACCAAGCATATTATTGATGTGTTGTGGTAAATTCGATTTGGCATGTAGAAGACTGATTGAGAAACGCTTTCAATGTGGGATCAATGGTATTCAGTATTCAATAATAGACATTGCAGTTTTCTTTATCATATTATGCACTCAGACTATAGTAAAAGGGAATTGTTGGGCAAGAAAGGTTGAAATGAGATTTAAATGTCTACAAAAAACGAGGAACACAATTTGCTACTTCAGACTAAATATCCATTAGTTGTGCAGTTGGCTGTCGGTACCAGAATAAAACCAATAATAAAACCAATATTTTATTTAAATGCTATTATAGATGGCTTGTAGTGCCAACTTCACATTCAGCAACTAAATATGTAAAGGTTTTTTAGCTACCGCTACCAGTCACAAAATTTGTTAACTTATGTGTTATTTATTTATTGTGCGACATGTTTCGTGGGTATACCTCATCATCAGGCTATATGGCATAACAAAAACAATTTCAAAGTAGGATGATGCAGATGTTAAACCGTCTTTTCATAAATGCTTTGGTTATCTTGTGGAAGAAGAGGAAGCCTGGTAAGAGGCGATGTCACTTTGTAAGCTGGACTGATGTTCGCATGAAAATGTTTTGTAACAGTCACTCACTCTGTTATTATGGCGTGGCAATCTCGTTGTGATGAGCTGAGGTGTTTCCATTTCTATGGCTCACATGGATTTCTTGATCACTGTTCACAAATTTTCAGTAACGTACCGGTAGCTAGGAAACACGATGACAAAACAAAATCTGTAGTGCAGTAGACACGATGGCGGTCAAAATACAACTGGTTTCGATTTGACTATCGATCTGTCGATCTGTGTGGTGTCAGATATTTACAATGTCTTCTGCACATCTTGTTATCGTATTATAGATGTAGGTTGACGAAATACATTACAAATTGAGCACCTGTTACAGTATTATTGTCAAATGATGATATAAAAACTATTTATTTTACATATTTCTAAGTTACTACTGTAGTGATATTTATATTGGCCAAACGGAAAGGAATTTTAAAATCCGCTTTAAAGAACACATTGACTGTTTCAGACTTGACAAACCGGGAAATGAGCTATAGCGAAACATATAAATGAAGCAGTACACAATGTTAGAATAGACAACGATCTCAAAGTACTACATAATTTAGAAAAGATCTGGAAATGGACATCTTGGAAGAAATGAAAATATTCATCCATAGCCACATGGGGAATAACGAGATCCTAAATGAAATGACAGACTTCAAAAATTCACATTTATTTTACAATTTCACTATAGTACTGTTAGAATAAAAGATACATAACATCACAGTCATTTGACTTTACCCCAGCAATAGCTTAGAAATGTGACAGGTAGCGGCAGTTCCAAACTTCTATATACACTCCTGGAAATTGAAATAAGAACACCGAGAATTCATTATCCCAGGAAGGGGAAACTTTATTGACACATTCCTGGGGTCAGATACATCACATGATCACACTGACAGAACCACAGGCACATAGACACAGGCAACAGAGCATGCACAATGTCGGCACTAGTACAGTGTATATCCACCTTTCGCAGCAATGCAGGCTGCTATTCTCCCATGGAGACGATCGTAGAGATGCTGGATGTAGTACTGTGGAACGGCTTGCCATGCCATTTCCACCTGGCACCTCAGTTGGACCAGCGTTCGTGCTGGACGTGCAGACCGCGTGAGACGACGCTTCATCCAGTCCCAAACATGCTCAATGAGGGGCAGATCCGGAGATCTTGCTGGCCAGGGTAGTTGACTTACACCTTCTAGAGCACGTTGGGTGGCACGGGATACATGCGGACGTGCATTGTCCTGTTGGAACAGCAAGTTCCCTTGCCGGTCTAGGAATGGTAGAACGATGGGTTCGATGACGGTTTGGATGTACCGTGCACTATTCAGTGTCCCCTCGACAATCACCAGTGGTGTACGGCCAGTGTAGGAGATCGCTCCCCACACCATGATGCCGGGTGTTGGCCCTGTGTGCCTCGGTCGTATGCAGTCCTGATTGTGGCGCTCACCTGCACGGCGCCAAACACGCATACGACCATCATTGGCACCAAGGCAGAAGCGACTCTCATCGCTGAAGACGACACGTCTCCATTCGTCCCTCCATTCACGCCTGTCGCGACACCACTGGAGGCGGGCTGCACGATGTTGGGGCGTGAGCGGAAGACGGCCTAACGGTGTGCGGGACCGTAGCCCAGCTTCATGGAGACGGTTGCGAATGGTCCTCGCCGATACCCCAGGAGCAACAGTGTCCCTAATTTGCTGGGAAGTGGCGGTGCGGTCCCCTACGGCACTGCGTAGGATCCTACGGTCTTGGCGTGCATCCGTGCGTCGCTGCGGTCCGGTCCTAGGTCGACGGGCACGTGCACCTTCCGCCGACCACTGGCGACAACATCGATGTACTGTGGAGACCTCACGCCCCACGTGTTCAGCAATTCGGCGGTACGTCCACCCGGCCTCCCGCATGCCCACCATACGCCCTCGCTCAAAGTCCGTCAACTGCACATACGGTTCACGTCCACGCTGTCGCGGCATGCTACCAGTGTTAAAGACTGCGATGGAGCTCCGTATGCCACGGCAAACTGGCTGACACTGACGGCGGCGGTGCACAAATGCTGCGCAGCTAGCGCCATTCGACGGCCAACACCGCGGTTCCTGGTGTGTCCGCTGTGCCGTGCGTGTGATCATTGATTGTACAGCCCTCTCGCAGTGTCCGGAGCAAGTATGGTGGGTCTGACACACCGATGTCAATGTGTTCTTTTTTCCATTTCCAGGAGTGTATTTCTTGAGACAGTCACGGTCGAAAAATTGTCAAAATGGCAGTAGCTAAATGTCGATGTAGACTTTGGTAGTTAAACATAGACTAAAGGAGTTTTGTTGGGTTAAGTAATCTTGAGTAGTGCATCAAGGAAGTTTTCAGACTGAAGACCACAACAACAACATACGAACATCTGCACTTATATACATGCGCTGCAAGCTCCCATACGGCGCATAGTGGAGGGTATCTACTACCGCTACTAGCCATTCCCTTTCCTGTTCCAGTCGCAGACAGAGCTGGGGAAATGCGGAGGTCTATATAACTCGGTATGGGCGCTAATTTCTCTTTTCTTGTACTCGCTGTTGTTACGTGAAATGGAACCTGGCGGCAGTAGAATCGTTTCTGAGTTATCTGCCAATACCGGTTCTTTTGTGAATAACGTTTTACAAAAAGAACGTCGTCTTCCACTCAGGTATCCTTATTCGGGTCACGAAGCATGTCAGTTTTTCATGTAACAAATCTGGCAGTACGCCTCTGAATTGCTTTGATATCATCCTTCAATACGATTTGATGCGAATCCCAAACGCTGGAATAGTACTAAAGAGTGAGTCGCAAAGGTATTCCATACGCCCTCTCGTTCATTGCTGACGTAAAATCCCACAGAATTCTTCCAATAAACTGAAGGCCACCATTACATTCCCTGCTACTGACTGTACATAATTCTTCCATTTCATATTATTTTGCAGAGCTACGCCTAGATATTTAATGAACGTGATTGTGTCAAACAACACTCCACAGATTTTTCATTCGAACAATACAGGATTATTCGTCCTACTTATCAGCCTTAACTTACATTCTCCTACATTTAGAGCAAGCTGTCATTGCTCACACCAAAGAGAAACTCTACCTAAGACGGCGTGTGTCCTCCTAGTCACCTAAAGGCGATACTTACGTGTCCAGTACAGCGTCATCAAACAGTCACAGATTGCTGCTCACCCCATTCCTCAAATCATTTACTGGGGCTACAACTTTTCTTCCGCCGTTTTCTCTCTAAGTTCGAGGCTTTATTGTGAGCATCTTAAAAAAAAATTACGTTTCAAAGTATTGGCCATCGCTGGCCACTACTTTCTCCCATCTTTCGGGCACCATACGAATCCCGCGGTGGAAGAACTGGGTGTCTTTCGAGCAGATCCATGCATCGATCCAATTTTGCAATTGTTCATATGACAGGAAACGGTGGGCAGCCAGGTCGTGTGTCATCGAACTAAAAAGTTGACAGTCAAAGGGGACAATATCTGGAGAATACGGCGGGTGTTGTAAGACTTCCCATTTCAACGTTTCCAGGTAAGGAGGAGGAGGAGCTTAGTGTTTAACGTCCCGTCGACAACGAGGTCAATAGAGACGGAGCGCAAGCTCGGGTGAGGGAAGGATGGAGAAGGAAATCGGCCGTGCCCTGTCAAAGGAACCATCCCGGCATTTGCCTGAAGCGATTTAGGGAAATCACGGAAAACCTAAATCAGGATGGCCGGAGACGGGATTGAACCGTCGTCCTCCCGAATGCGTCCAGGTAAGTTTTGGCGGTTTTTGCAACATGAGTTTGAGCACTGTCATGCTGCAAAATCAGCTTTTCATGTCTATTGCTGTATTGTGGCCGTTTGTCTTCCAGTGATCGGCTCAGACACATCAATTGCATTCGATAACGATATCCTGTGGTTGTTCCCGTCGGTTCCAACAGCATGGAAAGCTTTCTCTCTTTCACAACCATGCCGGTCTTCAACCTCAAAATCACCGTTCATGAAGCATGGAAACCATTTTCTGTAAAGTTCTGTCAGTAACAGGTGTCTCATCATACGTCTTACCCAGCTTTTTATGAGCCTCAGCCGTATATTTCTTCATATCAAAGCAGAAAATTAAAACCTCCCGCAGATGAAGGGAATTGGGCTCATAAGTTGACATATAACTTTAAGATGCAATCAAAAATCGACTAATATTTTGATAGCTTTATGTTCTCAAATGCCTAAGCTTACTGTATGACACTTACGACCTACGACTTGCGCCACTACTTTCCGCTAATGCCGTCTACTGCGAAACGGCGGAAGTAAAGTTGTAGAATATACACATAGAGCACAAGAACGGTCCTATCACACTTCTTCCGGGAGCTCCTGACGGGGCTGTCTCGGCTGGACACTCACAACACAGTGCAAATTCATTTGGTTAAAATCACGCCTACGGACGAGGTGAACAGAACACACCAAGCGTTCGGCGACAGGTGGAGAATGACCTATTTCCACTCAGTACAGAGAGTCGACTCCAGCCCAGCGAGGCGGGCCTCCGCTGCAGCAGATAGCTCAGGAGCCGGCATGCGGTGGACGGTCGCGGTTCGCAGACAGCAGCGGCGGCTGGTCCGCCGCCGTGGCGCGTTCTGGCCGGGCCGTGCCGCCTCCTTTCATTTCTTAATAACTCGCCCGTTTTACGGCGGCGCGGCGCGGTCCTCGGCCGCTGATTTACTGATCCTCGGCGGCCGCAAGCATTCAATTCGGCGCGACCCGGCAGTTGCCATGGGAACCAATTTGCCGGCCCGCGCTGGTTCTCACGCGCAGGAGTCGCTCCGTGTCAGCCTGTGAACGGTGCAATTGACGCTGCGTCACGGATTTCGCCGCTATCTTCCCATGCGCCGCTCCACCTGGTCTCAAGGAAGTTAATTACCGTAATATGACACAGTGTTACCTAGATTCAATCAGTTTTCGCCTTTCGTTTCTCTACAGGCGACTTTTAAACTATTAAAATATGCGGACGATATATTGTACGGAGTGCTCAAAACGTCTCTCCGCAGTGCCGTATCACTGTTAGCCGCCCGTACCGTATGCCGCAGTGAATATACCTAAATGAAACTCAGTCAAATACAAGTTATTAATTTATTGAATATTTATTTTTACTTACAAATTTTCACATTAAATGTTGGAAGTGTCCCCCTTGTTGTTGAATACACAATTCAATTCGTCTAATCATGTTTCCAAACACAATCTGTATCATTTGTTCTGTAACAGAAGCAGTGAAAGTGGATATTGCAGTTTTCAGTTCATCGATGGGTTTTGGACGGTTTTTATAGACAGTTGCTTTCGCTGCACCCCAGAAGAAAAAGTCAGGTGGTGTTGAGTCAGGCGATCGTGGAGGCCAAAGTCCCTGTGGAATTATGCGATCAGCAAAAACATCAGCAAGCAGTGACTTAGAAACGCGAGCTGTATGCGCGGTTGCACCATCTTGTTGAAAATAACCGTTCAGTATTTCACTTAACACAAGTTCTCCTATGAATGAGTACAGAATATCACTGCAGTATAGTTGTGCTTTTATTATTTCGTTGAAAAATATGGGACCCACAATCCCACGTCTAGAAATTACAATCCAAACTCCTATTTTCACAGAATGAAGTGGTTCCTCATGAATACACGATGGATTGGCAGTACTCCACATATAACAGTTTTGCGAGTTCATATACCAGGATAAATTAAACCACGCCCCATCAGTGAAAAACGTTTCCTTAAGAATATCCCTTCCATTTTGTTAAACGATATTTTTGAACCATTGACAATAATGCAGTCTGTTGCCATGATCAGTTTTTCAGTTCTTGCACAACTGTCACTTTGTACGAAAAAAAGTTCTAATTTTTTCCTTAGAGCTGTGTGGGCCGTTGCGACACTAACAGCGATTTCCTGGGCGAGTTTTCTTACTGACTTGTTCGAACTCATAGACATTTAATCGGAAATATCGAATAGTTTATCCTCAGACAAAACGCTAGGACGACCACGTCTCGGTGCATCTGTCACTGAACCTGTACTTCGAAATATGTTATTCAAATCTTGCACAGTATTGCGATGTGGGAGTATTGTCTCCGGGAAAACTGAATTAAATGTTTGACGAACCGAAACTGTGTGTTTACCGCCAGCTTTGAACACTTGTTCGACTAAAAACACACGTTCTTCGATGGTTAGCATTTTAACAGTGACAAAAACGAAACAAACGAACAAAGGAACTAAACTTAAAAGTTCACGTCAACACGTAACGACACACACAAATGATACTACTGACGCTAGCTGACCTAGACGAAACAGTGGACTGTTGCGAGAGTCCACTTGAGTAACACAGGCAGGCGAACAGTCATACGGCACGCGCGGTGCGCGGGATTAGCCGAGCGGTCTAGGACGCTGCAGTCATGGACTGTGCGGCTGGTCCCGGCGGAGGTTCGAGTCCTCTCTCGGGCATGGGTGTCTGTGTTTGTCCTTAGGATAATTTAGGTTAAGTAGTGTGTAAGCTTAGGGACTGATGACGTTAGCAGTTAAGTCCCATAAGATTTCACACACATTCCTTGGCACGCGCGGCTAACAATCGTACGGCACTGCGGAGAGACTTTTTGAACACCCAGTATGTCCCTGATCTGCTCGTAAGCCGCGCAGTCTAACAGTCTGCAAGACAGCCAGGCGACCCACATCAGAATCCAATCTGAGCAGCAGGTTAATTACCAGGCGTCTGATATGCCGGCCAGACTGGCTGTTAATTTTGGCGGTTTTCCCAGTTCGTTCAGGCAAACGCTGGGCTAGTCCCCCACTGTTCTCTCAGAAAGCACGATACACAAACAGCTGAAATACGGTAACATAGAGAACATTGTTCACACAGTTCACAGACAGATGGCGGCCCGACTTCTCTCCCTTAGGTTATCTGACAACTGTGGCGATATGAAGGGCACCGCCCATGCAGCCATCAAAATCACAAAATTTGGTTTTTGAAAACTTGTGGCAGAACTTACAATGCGAAATAGTTTCTTCCAAATTATCTTCTGAAATTCAGATTTTTAAAATATAATTTCTTATGATGGAAACCATAGACACTATAATACTTGTTACAGGCAACAGATTTTTTATCGCCATTTCTGCTCGCTAGTCTTTGTGACTATGACGTCCTTTTCAAATGCTACTAGTCTCAGCGTTCGAAAGTTTCAAACAGTTGCATTGTACGAGCTGCTCGGTGAATGTGTTTCCATTTTGAATCAATAAAGCCTTTAGCGATGAACAATTACGAAAATATTCCTGGCCGATCAGGGTCATGTACAATTCCGACTTCCCAAAGAGTTACGAAAAACAAAACACGATGTGACGAGGAACACAGGGTTAGGTGCTCAGTAAATGATTTAAATGTCATCTGTCTTCCACTCACTGAGTTGCATTACAACCAGATTGATTTAAATTAACAGTCTTCACTACAAATGAGGAACACATTTGGATGACGATGATTGGTTTGCGAGGCGCTCAACTGCGCGGTTGTCATCACCCGTACAAATTCCCATCTTTGGTCAGTCCAAGCTCGCCACTTTTATGAATGATGATGAAATGACAAGGGCAGCACAAACACCCAGTCATCTCGAGGCAGGTGAAAGTCTCTGATCCCGCCGGGAATCGAACCCGGGACCCCGTGCTCGGGAAGCGAGACGCGGCCTCGAGACCACGATCTGCAGAGCAACACATTTGGACTCATCTTGGCTATAATTTAGATCTCTCAAATTGCTCGCAGTCGTAAACACAAGACAGTCGACACAAAGGTTGCCGGTAAGTGCCGATCACAACTTCAGAACGAAACTCGACTTATTTTGGGTGTACTGCACATACACACGACCACACACTCACACACATACAGAATAACGCACATCAAACCACTGCCCATTGCGTCACGTTGGTTACCCGTTTTCATGTTCACGGTGGAGTCGCCAGCTATAGTTATGTTGCGATTAATAAATCCCTGGGTTGTGCTGGAGCACTGTTGAGGCCGAAACTAAGCTCTGTGCTAAATCAAACGATAAAGATCTTCAACCAATAGCTCATTCTCGGTAGAGTCCATGCTCCGCTACAATGATGACTTTGTAGTGATTGATGATGCGACCTCTGTTGAATTGCAAAGGAATCTTATATTACAGCGGCATCAAGTTCAACCTGGATAAATTAGACTACTTACAGTACCGTAATATTAGAATCTCTATCACGGCTATGCATCGAGGACCGACCAATGGTAACAGCGGAGATGCCACTTCACATTCCGCACTTGCTCCTGGCTCTGGCGGACAAATTTACACGGGCGAGGAAAAAAAAAAAATAATTACAACGCCAAGAAGGAATTGTGCGACGTAAACGAAAGTTCGTAGGAGTGTTTCTACGTCTGAATCTATCTATTAAGATTTCACGCCAGTCGCATAAGAATGGCGCTAGCAGTGCGATTATGAGGATGAAAATCAGGTACGCATGAGCTTTAGATACCTCTGAGATTGAGCGGGTTGAACTGATCTTAATCAAGAATGCCTTTAAGGCGGAAAAGACGCCATTATCAACACCTCACTGAGTTTGAACGAGGTCGTCTGATAGGGCTACGAGAAGCTGGTTGTTCCTAGAGCGATATTGCAGAAAGACTTGACAGGAACGTAGCCAGAATATGTGAATGGTGGCGGCTATGAACAGGAGACTGGCATGGGAAAGGTCACGGGGGACTCTCAAGAGGGAAGATCATCGTGTTCGGCGTATGGCTAAATCGCATCGTACTCCATCTTCAGCAACAATCTGATCAACAGTTGACACCACAGTGACCCAAACAACCTTTACAGATCGATGAACTAATCGAATTCGGAACTCCTCAAGCACCGACATAGCCTACTGTAGCTACGTTATGAAAAGGGGGGAACCAGGCAACTTGTGACTACACTTTTTAATAGTAGCTCACATCTCATCCAGAAATTAGCCAGCTGAGGGAATGGTGTTGTACGAAGAATCACTTTTCCTAACTCTCCTATTAAAAATGAAAAGCCGGAAGGTTAGGAACATGAGAAAACATCTACTGTATAGTACTCGATTGACCAGAGGGTTGCTTACACACTGTTTGACGACCTAAGTTCGGGAAACAGTAAATTATCACTTATCACTGAAGGTCGAAATCTTCGTTTTACGAGTTGCTTGGCTACATAGAAGAAGAGATGACTAGATTAGACACGGAACTAAACAAATATCTTCCAGCAGAAGAGAAATCAGCCCTAACAGCGATGTAAGTAATGCTGTAGTCCTCACTTTACTTCTCGTAATACATCTTCAGCCATTTTCCATAATTTTGAAAAATGCGTTTTGTGACTAGCAATAACAGGAAACTTGTGCTAAGTAATGTAGGCAGAAACAAACAACTAATTAAGTCTTTGAACATATGTGTTTGTTTATAACTGAAGAACAGTAAGCATTTATTGTGCTTAGCGTTTCTCTTAGGGTGAACATAATTACTAATTCGTTCAAATGGCTCTGAGCACTATGGGACTCAACTGCTGTGGTCATAAATAAGTCCCCTAGAACTTAGAACTACTTAAACCTAACGACAGCACACAACACCCAGCCATCACGAGGCAGAGAAAATCCCTGACCCCGCCGGGAATCGAACCCGGGAACCCGGGCGTGGGAAGCGAGAACGCTACCGCACGACCACGAGATGCGGGCTACTAATTCGTGGTACGGTAGTATCTAACTGATAATGTGTTAAGGGTTGCATTTTCAGAGGGGATGCTTGATGAGAAGTAGAAGGAGGAAATTCTGTGAGGTGCTGAAATAGATGTAGCAGAGGTGATCCAAAATGATATGGGCACTGTTGGTTATCTGGAGCTTGCGTCGCTGCAGTGCCAGGAGGCACTTTGCGAATCTCTAACATAAGGCACAGAAAGAAGTGCCTGTCTTTATCATTCCTTGGAATGTACTTCCGTGGCTTTTTTTCTTTCTTTTCTTTTTAAGCATCGAAATGAGATCATGATCTTTCATTTTTACGTGTCTTCCGTCTTCTGTTTTTGGTTTTTCTAAATTCGGATGTATTTTCACGCCAGTCTGGATCGACTTCTATGCCAATATCTTCATGGCCATAGCTACTGTAGTCTTCTTCCACACAGCTTGTTGTTTTCTCGGAAACAGTTGTCAAGAAGCGCAGCTGATCAAAATATACATATCACTTTTTCCGTTAATGCCTTGAAAATATTCCACTTTCTATAAAATTTGCCCATGAATGGACAATAACACAGTGTGGCTACTGTTGATAAAATATAAGACAGTAGGAAAACTTTCAGAGTGCAGTACAATTTATAGAAGGATCCTTTAACTTGAACTGTTGTTGTTGTGGTCTTCAATCCAAAGACTGGTTTGATGCAGCTCTCCAAGGTAATCTATCCTGCGCAAGCTTCTTCATCTCCGAGTACCTACTGCCACCTACGTCCTTCTAAATCTGCTTAGAGTATTCATCTTTTGGTCGCCCTCTGCGATTTTTGCCCTCCACGCTGCTTTCCAATACTAATTTGGTGATCCCTTGATGCCTCAAAACATGTCCTACCAACCGATTCATTCTTCTATTCAAGTTGTGCCACAAATCCCTATTCTCTCCAGTTCTATTCAGTACCTCGTCATTAGTTACGTGATCTGCCCATCTAATCTTCCGCATTCTTCCGTAGCACCACAGTTCGAAAGCTCCTATGCTATTCTTGTCTAAACTACTTATCGTCCTTCTTTCACATCCATATATGGCTACACTCCATTCAAATACTTTCAGAAAATTCTTCCTGACACTTAAATATATACTCGATGTAAACAAATTTCTCTTCCACAGAAACGCTTTCCTTACCATTGCCCGTCTACATTTTATATCCTCTCTACTTCGACCATCATCAGTTATTTTGCTCCACAAATAGCAAATCTCACCTACTATTTTAATTGTCTCATTTCCTAATCTAATTCCCTCAGCATCATGTGATTTCATTCGACTACATTCCATTACACTCGTTTTGCTGTTGTTGATATTCATCTTGTATCTTCCTTTCAAGGAACTGTTCATTCTGTTCAACTGCTCTTCCAGATCCTTTGTTGTCTCTGACAGAATTACAATGTCATCGGTAAACCTCAAAGTTTTTATTTCTTTTCCGTGGATTTTAATTTCTGCTCAAAAGTTTTCTTTTGTTTCCTTTACTGCTTACGCAGTATACAGATTGAACAACATCGGGGATAGGCTACAGCCCTGTCTCACTCGCTTCTCAACCGCCGCTTCCCTTTCGTGCCCCTCGACTCTTATAACTGCCATCTGGTTTCTGTACAAATTGTAAATAGCCCTTCGCTCCGTGTATTTCACCCCTGTATTTGACTCCAGAATTTGAAAGAGAGTATTCGAATCAACATTGTCAAAAGCTTTCTCTAAGTCTACAAATACTAGAAACGTAGGTTCGCCTTTCCTTAATCTATCTTCTAAGATAAGTCGTAGGGTCAGTATTGCCGCACATATTCCAACATTTCTACGGAATCCAAACCTATCTTTTCCGAGGTCGGCTTCTATGAGTTTTTCCATTCTTCTGTAAAGAATTCGTGTCAGTATTTTGCAGCCGTGACTTATTAAACTGCTAGTTCGGTAATTTTTACACCTATCAACACCTGCGTTCTTTGGGATCGGAATTATTATATTCTTCTTGAAGTCTGATGGTATTTTCCTGTCTCATACATCTTGCTCACCAGATGGTAGCTTTTTGTCTGGGTTGGCTCCCCCAAAGCTCAGTAGTTCTAATGGGATGTTTTCTATTCCCGGGGCCTTGTTTTGACTTAGGTCTTTCAGTGCTCTATAAAACTCTTCACGCAGTGTTATATCTCCCATTTCGTCTTATTTACGTCCCCGTCCATTTCCATAATATTGCTCTCAAGTACATCGCCTTGTATAGACCCTCTATATATTCCTTCCACCTTTCCTCTTTCCCTTCTTTGCTTAGAACTAGTTTTCCATCTGTCCTCTTGACATTCATACAAGTGGTTCTCTTTTCTTCAAAGTTCTCTTTAATTTTCCTGTAGACAGTATCTACCTTACCCCTAGTGAAATATGCCTCTACATCCTTACTTTTGTCCTCTAGCCATCCCTGCTTAGCCATTTTTCACTTCCTGTCGATCTCATTGTTGAGACGTTTGTATTCCTTTTTACCTGCTTCATTTACTGCATTTTTATATTTTCTCCTTTCATTAATTAAATCCAATATCTCTTCCATTACCCATGGATTTCTACTATCCCTCGTATTTTCACCTACTTGATCCTCTGCTGCCTTCACTATTTCATCTCTCAAAGCTACCCATTCTTCTTCAACTGTATTTCTTTCTCCCGTTCTTGTCAATCGTTCCCTAATGCTCTTTCTGAAACTCTCTACAACCTCTGGTACTTTCAGTTTATCCAGGTCTCAAATTCCCACCTTTTTGGACTTTCTTCAGTTTGAGTCTACAGTTCATAACCAAATAGATTGTGGTCAGAGTTCACATCTGCCCCTGGAAATGTCTTAAAATTTAAAAGCTGGTTGCTAATTATTTGCCTTACCATTGTATAATCTACCTGAAATCTTCCAGTGTTTCCAGGCCTTTTCCACGTATACAGCCTTCTTTCATAATTCTTAAACCAAGCATTAGCTACGATTAAGTTATGATCTGTGCGAAATTCTACCAGGCGGCTTCCTCTTTCATTCCTTAACCCCATTCCATATTTACCTAATACTTTTCCTTCTCTTCCTTTTCCTACTATTGAATTTCAGTCGCCCATGAATACTAAATTTTCGTCTTCCTTCACTGTCTGAATAATTTCTTTTATCTCATCATACATTTCTTCAATCTCTTCGTCATCTGCGGAGCTAGTTGGCATATAAACTTGTACTACTGTGGTAGGCGTTGGCCTCGTGCCTATCTTTGCTACAATAACGTGTTCACTATGCTGTTTGTAGTAGTTTACCCGCATTCCTATTTTCCTATTCATTTTTAAACCTTACTCGTGCATTATCCTTATTTGATTTTGTATTTATAACCCTGTATTCACCTGACCAGAAGTCTTGTTCCTCTTTCCACCAAACTTCACTAATTCCCGCTATATCTAACCTTAACCTATCCGTTTCCCTTTTTAAATTTTCTAACCTACCTGCCCGATTAAGGGATCTGACATTCCTGGCTCCGATCTGTAGAATGCCAGTTTTGTTTCTCCTGATAACGACATCCTCATGAGTAGTCCCCGCCTGGAGATCCGAATGGGGCACTATTTTACCGCAATCATGTTGTAATCCCACAGTAGAACTGCATGCCCTCGAGAAAAATAACGACTGTAGTTTCCACTTCCTTTCAGCCGTTCGCAGTACCAGCACAGCAAGGCCGTCTTGGTTATTGTCACAAGGCCAGATCAGACAATCATCCAGATTGTTGCCCCTGCAACTACTGAAAATACTGCCGTCCCTCTTCAGGAACCACACTTTTGTCTGGCCTCTCAACAGATAGCCCTCCTTTGTGGTTGCACCTACGGTGTGGCTGTTTGTATCGTTGTATCGTGGGGCTCGCAAGCCTCCCCACTAACAGCGAGGTCCATGCTTCGTGGTAGGGGAACTTGAACTAAAGGAAATCAAATGACTGAAAAGTCTTACACCTTAGTAATACAACATACAAGTGTAATTGAGTCTCTTCTTGTACAAAATATGCGTGTGAGGAAGACGTAACTGCTTTTGTATAGCCTGATACCTCACAAAATGTAGAATGAATACGTAAAATGCATAAAATTGACTTATTCATGGCTGTAACACATGTCTCGAAGTCGTCTGCAACTTTAAGATACATTGTCAGGCTGAAAAATTGCATGTAAAGGAGAAAAAATGTCTGATGAAGGCGGCTCATGGAACCATTAATTCTGCTGAAGGCTGAGCATTTCCAATACCTATACCCGCACCTGCTACTGACGTGAACAATGGCTAAATGAGCACTGGTGCAACTGAGTGTATAAGATGGTAAGACTGAGAAATAGCCGCAGATGGAAAACATTCAAGAGAGATTCTAAATTAACTACAACTGGCGCATTTTCCAGAAGAGGGGTTCATAAGACAAAATGATTAATTGAGATAGGACAGTTTAAATAGTTACTTTTGATATACTTGAATAACAAACTGATTCTAAAACACAAGTATATTTTAATAAGATGTGTACTACTATTAACTAAATCTTTCCATAATACCAGATATTTTAAGCTATGTTTAATGTGGGAAATAATATTTGTGATAAACATTTAAAGGCCATTTTTCCATAAATCTGTGTCAATAGGCTATAACGAGCAAACTTTTCTTTCATAAAATGTTATCTTAGCCCTCACAACACATTAAAACATAACAGTAATGTTATTAATGTTATTTATAATAATACCCACGATCATGGAACCCTCAGGAGGGTGCAAAAGCAAAATAACAGAAAGTAAATTGATAACAAACTACAGCTATACAAGTAATACACTACTATTTTGTCTTGTGGTCCATACATTACAATGGACGGTTTCTCTGGTTTCGTTTCTAGTAACTAAAGGACCTTTTGTTTTCCTTCTTCTCCTTCTTCCTGTCCTTCACAGATATCCATTTCCTAAATAAACTCTGATTGCTGGTGCCCAATGTGTAACCTCAAATTATTTGCATCATCCATGTACGTAAAGAAATCCCTGACACCCTTTCCTTTTCCTGACGTCAGTGGAATAAATGCCACTGTTGATAGTTTCCAGTTTTTTAGTACTCCAGTACTGTATTTTTGTTTCCAAAGTTGGAATGATTTACGTGGACAATTGCATGTTAGTGGGTATAGTACCGTTATCTGCTTTGTATTTCAGAACTAAATATTTCTGAATTTGAAACACACTTCCCTTGGCGATAAGTTTCTTGAGGATGGCCTTCTCATAAGCACTCGCTACTTTTAACTGAATGGGAGGTACTGACGACTCACGCAACAAGAAAACGCTGCCCTGCCCACTAGAATTGAGATAATAAAACAAAACCTTGGTAGAATATTCTACATAACCTGCTGATTAATTTTAAACAGTTTTCTGAAAAAGGGTACATAGAACCATGGACCCTTTTCCCGGAAGATGCAAATGTCCTCCAATGGACTCTGTGGATAAGATGTACCACACGCTCATCAAGGCAAAAATTTACACCCAATTGACTTCAAATCGTCGTAAAACATGATGAGTGAGAAAGTAAAATGAAATGCGCCAGACAGGTGTAGATAACTCAATCAAAAATATATATTAATTTTTGCTTATTCAGAAAAATGACGCGAACTGAAGAAAGGGCCTACCTCACCCACATGAAAACACATTTTCAAACCCGAAAATCATGCAGTCTAGAATTACGCCAATCCGAGGACAGGAAGCAACACTCTCACCACAAATCCTATAAGCTGCACTTCAGAAATGCTCATCGCAAGTCATTCACAAGACAAGATGTCTGAACTTTACAGATAGTCAGAGTGCAGTGTGATCCAATCAACTTCAGACCGATACCAAGCAAAGCGAGAAACGAAGTGCAAATAAGTATACTCCATCCAGAGACCGCGAGGACTACCGCGACTCGGATATCGGCGCCTCACGGTGGCTGCTAAGGCTCTGCATTCAAAGTGTTGCTTGTAGTTATGCTTCTCACTATGCAACCAAATATAGACTTATCTACGAGAGGAGAACATGCACTATATAGAATTTGAGTCATGTGAGTGGCTCGCAACTCACATATTGATGAACAAAATGAAAGACGTTTCTAACAGATAACTGACGAAGAAACAGCATTGACCAAAACCGGATCAGTACATATCTAGATGTGGAAATAAGTTGCCCTCTTATGTAGATTTTGTAGTAAAAGCGAAATAGTGAGTGCAACATAAAATATTGTAATTCGTTGTGCAAAAGATGGACATCGGCATATAAAACGTAACGAGAGTTTTCCATTTGTTTAAATGTTCGTATTTTATGGGATTCTGTTTGGTTTCTGTTAAGTAATATTACAAGTAAACTAAACTCCAATTGCTTCATATTATATTGTAACAAGCGAAACTAGTGACTGCAACATTAAATTTTCTAATTCGTTGTACAAGACATCGGCAGATAAAAATCTAACAGAATCTTTTATTTGTTTGAATGCTCGTATTTTATGGCATTCTATATGCTCCTGTTAAGCAGTATTGCAATTAGTTTATAGTACATTGCAAAATTTAGCAACTGTTAATAATTCGAAACACGGAAATACAGAATTTTCGTCATTTCAAACTACAATTATCGGCTTAGGAAAATTTATTTCTAAGAAGTGACCTAATATTAGTTAAAAATGCAGCAAAATGATTCACCTTTTATGCTCGTGGAAATCTGCATCATTAACCAAACATTTTACTAATACATTCCATCAAGGTGCTCCAACCATCTTCAAAAGGTGGCGAAAGGAATCTTCATCATCTCTTAATGTTTTCATCCGATACGTAAAGTTCTGTTTGATACTTCCCTCTTACTCTGAATCTGGACGCACTGAGAACTGGTGAGCTAAGATAAAGCGACGAAGCCATGCGATGGTAAGGCTATCTTTGGCCCTTGCTTTGGTGTGAACTTCGAGAGAGCAAGCAGACAATTTAACATATTTGTTTTTGTTCCGTTATCATCGTCTTGAATTCAGAGTCGTGGGGCTCACTGAGTTGAGAAGAATCACACAGGAAAATGAAGCATTCTGTCTGAATATTTGTTTCCGATGAGCTCTGTCATTTTCCAATATTTACTCAATCGAAGTTCCAAAAATTTATTATATCGACCGACCAAGTATTTACGTTGGAGTACTTGGTAACTATCAGATCAGTTGTACAATCTATTACCTTCGAGTGTTAATTGACTTCCGTTCTTATATCAGTATAAATATACGAGTGATGGAGGAGGTTCACTTTACTCTAGAAAATTTAATGTTTCGCACACTGGTACTTTAAATCATCGTCATGTTGATGGAACATTTAGTTGGACTTCAGGCCTATAGCTCACTGTCTGCTTTGTAAGGTTATCATATGTGTTAGTTTTCTTTTAATGCTACAATTCGGATACTCCACACGTAAGTTTCTCGATATTTTTTGTTTTTGTTTTATTTTATTTATTTGTTTTTTTTTTCAGTCAAGTGGCTCCATTGTGCGTCAATCCTGCATTTACCTCAACGGCTACATAATAAATTCATCCTATGTAGTTAATAGTATGTTTTCCAAGCATTTACTACTTTCGCTGTGTCTCCAGATGTCCATTTGATAAGATTTCCTTTCTCATTTTATTGTAATTTTCTACATGTGATAAAACGCAAAAAAATATAAGTAATTAAAATGCTCAGGCAGATCGACACAAATGTTAATAGCATAAACAGACGTACACGTGTTCCAGTCGATATAGCCTCTTAATTAAGTTTCTTTCTCTTAGCCGGTACATGGCCGATTATACATTTTTAACTGTGAAAGCCCTCGGGTTGCCAGTCAGTTTGCAGTGTAGGGATCTGTGACGTTTCGACGAGTGTCATCCTCATGATGTCGTTACATCGTCGGAAGATGGTAAGTATGATTCTCGTTAAAACGTCACCCTATCTCAACGCTACCACTCGCCTAAAAATACGAGAATCCTGAAAAGCGTACATTCACACTTACAATTCTTGTGTTAACTGAGATATACTGACGTAAAGAACTTAAGTACGAAAGTTACTTTAATATGATGTCTTACTGTCAACACAGCTCGATGAAACTCGCACCATACTTAAAGAAAACTGCTGTAGTATAGTACAGAAGGTCACTGAAAAAAATACGAAATTAGATGAATATCAATGACACTTTTATTCAAACACGATAGTTACACCGAAAATCACCTTGATTTATGTTGGACCCTCGACATTAAAAAAAGGTGGGACATGATTCTTACCGGGGTGTGTGAACACCACGGACGGTAATGCATGCTCTGCTACGCGCTCCTGTGCTGGTCACGAGGTTGGTAAGGAGTCCTTGTGACAGGGCGATCCATTTCTCCACAAGCGCAGTTTATTGCTGCTAAATGGTCTTCGGTGCATATGGACGTGCTGCAATACGTCCCCCTAACGCATCCCATACGGGTTCGTTGGGATTTAAGTAGGAGGAATAGGCAAGCCAGTCCATTCGCTGAATATCATCTTCACTCATGTCATAAATTAAGGATAATTGGAGAATGTGGTGCCACACAACGTGGCACTACACAAAACTGGCGATAATAGCATAGGCACATAGAGAACACACACGACACAGATCTGTAAGTCCACGGTGTAAGTGATAAGTTGAGAAAACCGATCCGAAACACATGTGATACAAAACGCCGCTGTTTCTTGCGCATGTACCCCGACATCAATATGGGATATGATCACCATGCACACGTATACAAGCTGCACAACGGTTTGGCATACTCTGGATCAGGTGGTGGAGCAGCTGCTGGGGTAAAGCCTCCCATTCTTGCACCAGTGCCTGTCGGAGCTCCTTAAGTGTCCCAAGGGTTTGAAGATGTGCAGCGATATGTCGACCGAGAGCATCCCAGACGTGCTCGATGGGTTTTAGGTCTGGAGAACAGGCAGGCCACTCCATTCACCTGATTTCTGTTTCAAGGTACTCCTCCACGATGGCAGCTCTGTGGGGCCGTGCGTTATCATCCATCAGGAGGTAGGTGGGAACCACTGCACCCCTGAAAAGGTTGCACAATGACGTCCTGATACACCTGACCTGTTACAGTTCCTCTGTCAAAGACATGCAGGTGTGTAAGTGCACCAATCATAATCCCACCCCACACCATCAAACCACGACCTCCATAAGGTCCCTTTGAAGGATATTAAGGGGTTGTTATCTGGTTCCTGGTTCACGCCAGATGAAAACCCAGCGAGAATCACTGTTCAGATTATACCTGGACTCGTCCGTGAACATAACCTGGGACCACTGTTCCAATGAGCATCTACTGTGTTCTTGACACCAGGCTTTACGTGCTCTCCTGTGTCCAGGGGTCAGTGGAATGCACCTTGCAGGTCTCTGGGCGAATAAACCATGTCTGTTCAGTCGTCTGTAGACTGTGTGTCTGGAGACAACTGTTCCAGTGGCTGCAGTAAGGTCCCGAGCAAGGCTACCTGCAGTACTCCGTGGCCGTCTGCGGGCACTGATGGTGAGATATCGGTCTTCTTGTGGTGTTGTACACTGTGGACGTCCCGTACTGTAGCGCTTGGACACGTTTCCTGTCTGCTGGTACTGTAGCGCTTGGACACGTTTCCTGTCTGCTGGAATCGTTGCCATAATCTTGAGATCACTCTTTGTGGCACACGGAGGGCCCGTGCTACGACCTGCTGAGTTTGACCAGCCTCCAGTCGCGTAAATACTCTACCCCACATAACTTCATCAGTATGTGTTCTTTGAGCCATTTTCAACACACAATCACCATTAGCACTTCTGAAAACGTCTGCACACTTACTCGCCACATCGTACTCTGAAATGCACCAACACACCTTTGCGTAAATGGACTGCTGCCAGCGCCACTGTGCGACGACCGCAGGTCAAATGCACCGCATGGTCATACCCTGAGGTGTTTTAAATCCACAAACCTCCCACCAGGGCGTTGTTTCACCATGTATCAGCATTATCCTTAATTTACGAGCATGAGTGTAGTTCCAAGGGTCCTCTATTTGCACTCTTCGATGCGGTCGCGCATGATCACCCATAAAAAAGACAAGAGTCAATATCAAACACACCACGAAAGGATGCACGTGGGGAAGGAGTACAGTGTCCTAATAACATTGAGCATTGAATGTAGCGTGTTCAAAGATCTGGAGGTCAGTACATGTATTCAGCATTAAGCCTCCCCAGACTGTAACAAACGGACCACCAAATAGATCATGTCTGACCATGTTACTGGCTGCATTACATGTTCCCAGATCTCGCCATCTGAGGGTACGTAAAGAATCATTATTGAGGCTGAATATATTCTCATCCGAGAAGAGCACGCCACCCCATTTATCGTCGGTCCAGTCCCTATGTTCGTGGAAGCTTCGCAGACGTTGCCGATATACAGGTGCCAACGGAACGCAACGTTTGGTCGTCGAACAAAGAGACGTCCACACATGAAGTCACCGTGCCACAGTGGTGCGTGAGACAGCATGCCTTGCAGTCCATTAAATGTGATAGCAATTGCACCTGCTGTTTGATGTGGGTCTCTTCTTGCCTGCTGCAGAATGTAGAAATCAGCTGAATCTGTAACTGACCATGGTCGACCATACCCTCTTCGTTGGTCAGCCGTTCCTGTGGTCCAGGAAGCTCCCCATGAGCGATAAACAATGCTGTGAGCAATACAAACCCCTGGGCTACACTAATCTTCTTCCACTTTCCCGATGAATCTTCCCCCTGTAGTGTCTTTCAGATGTTGTCTTCGAAATATGTTGTAACGGAGAACACCACAGACCACCGTAACTACTCACTAATTAACACACACTGCGTTTCCCTATTCCTTCAACTGCCTCGTGTTGCGTGGCCAGTCCCGTTTGGTGCTAAACGCACGCTGACCTCACGCCATTTCACGTCCAGATTTCTGTGCACGACCGGAAGGATTCTGACACGTTCAGTACTTTCATTCTTTCCACCGTGCTATTAAAATGTTACCTTACTTGATTTACGACGTCCTACACCGAAGCGCCAAAGAAGCTGGTATAGGAATACGTATTCCAATATTGAGATATGTGATTGGTTCAAATGGCTCTGAGCACTATGGGACTTAACATCTGAGGTCATCAGTCCCCTAGAACTTAGAATTACTTAAACATAACTAACCTAAGGACACCACACACATCCATGCCCGATGCAGGATTCGAACCTCGGCCGTAGCAGTCGCACGGTTCCCGACTGAATTGCCTAGGGCCGCTTGGCCACTGCGGCCGGCGAGATATGTGAACAGACAGAATACGGTGCTGCAGTCGGCAACGCCTATATAAGACAACAAGTGTCTGGCGCAGTTGTTAGAGCGCTTACTGCTGCTACAATGACAGGTTATCAAGATTTAAGTGGGTCTGAATGTGGTGTTATAGTCGGCGCACGAGCAATGGGACACAGCGTCTCTGAGGTAGCGGTGATGTGGGTATTTTCCAGTATGACCATTTAACGATTGTATTTTGAGTATTAGGAATCCGGTAAAACATCAAATCTCCGACATCGCTGCGGCCGTAAAAAGATATTGGAAACGGGACCAACGACGACTGAAGAGAATCGTTCAACGTGACGGAAGTGCAACCCTTAGGCAAAGTGCTGCGGATTTCAGTGCAGGGACATTAACAAGCGTAAGCGTCTGAATCATTCAAAGAAACATCATCGATATGGGCTTTCGGTGCTGAAGGTCCACTCGTGTACCATTGATGACTCCACGACCCAAATATTTACTCCTCGCCTGGGCCCGTCAACACCGACACTGGACTGTTGATGACTGGAAACTTGTTGCCTGGTCAGACGAGTCTCGAATATCGAGCGGTTGGAAGTGTACGGCTATGGAGACAACCTCATGAATCCATGAACCCTGCATATCAGCAGGATACTGCTCAAGCTGGTTGAGGCTCCGTAATGGTGTGGGGCGTGTGCAGTTGGAGTGATATGGGGCCCTGACACGCCTAGATACGGCTCTGACAGGTGACACGCACATAAGCATCCTGTCTGATAACCTGCGTCCACTCATGTCCACTATGCATTCCGACGGACTTAGGCAATTCCAGCAGGACAATGCGACACTCCACGAGTCCAGAATTGCTACAGAGTGCCTCCAGGGACACTCTTCTTAGTTTAACACGTTCGCTGGCAACCAGACTTTCGAGACATGAGCACTATTGAGCATTTCTGGGATGCCTTGCAACACGCTATTCAGAGATCTCCACCCCTCTTACTCTTACGCATTTATGGACAGCCCTGCAAGACCTGCAAGATTCATGGTGTTAATTCCCTCCTGTGCTACTTCAGACATTAGTAGAGTCCACGCCGCGTCGTATTGCGGCACTTCTGCGAGCTCGCGGGTGCCCTACACGATGTTAGACCGGTGTACCAGTTTCTTTGGCTGTCCAGTGTAATAGCAGCTTGAGAAATGTATTTCCGTCTGTAGAAAGTGTCATACGTCGTTTCAACCACATTTGACCAAGCGAGAAATCAGAAACATCGCTCAGTGTTAGGTCGGCATGCAATGTTCAGACACTTCCTTCATCCACAAAGCAAGCTACCGAGCTGCGACCACAAAGTACCATCCAGTTTGCCCTGAATAGTAGGCAAAGTAGGCAACGCCAGTGTTCGGACTGCGAATATGGCCGAATAGTAAAAATTTTACTGCCGATCGTTCCGCTGAACTTCGTCTGAGTCTCATTTGTTTCGATATTTCAATAACGATAAATCATGCGGCAGAAGTATGGCCGAGCGAAACAGTTAATGAGCATGAAATGAGGCCCCGGAACTTGGCGGCGGGAGAGGTCCCACAGTGCACGCCGCTCGCTTCTTTCCCACTGGCCAGATTTTAAATTAGCGTGCCTCGCACCGCTGAGCACTGTTCGCAGACAGAAGTGAGCGTCGCCAAAGAATCAGGCGAAAAACTCCTCAAAAGAGCAGCTATTAAGAAGAATTTTCTAGGCAGGAACATTTTCACCCGTCGTGTTAGATGTTGTGTTGCTTTTATTATTAGTAGTAAGTTGCGAAAATGGGGTGGGGGATAGTATCCAGCAGTGTTTCCGCACGAGCTCTCTGATTTTCTCCTGGCATTATTTTCAAGATGGCGTCAACTGAAATGTAATTGATGCCCAGTATATACGGAATCAACTATTAAAATTTTTATGAATATGAAGATAGCTCCTGAGTGAACTGATACTAGTTATGAAACAAGGGAGCTTTAGCGATCTCGACCTTTAATTTTTTATCCACATATTTTGGCATGACAGGTCGTATACCTTACGATTTGATAATGGTGAATAACAACGTAAATATGTCAAGTCAGGCTAAGGGAGACTGCAGAAAGCTACTAAACGTAAGACAGAAAATTCATACATGACCATAAGAGTGATTCAGCTGAACAGACTACGATGATGTCATGGGATACCCCCTAATATCATGGCAGAGGGCCTTTTCACTTAAATTAACTGAGTACAGATGACATCTCCGCCAATGCACGGCCCTTTTATACCTTGTGTAAGCCCCGCTATTGTCGTTTGTATGTGTGCATTTCGGGATTCTATGACTTTCGTCACCGCAGTGTATGACGATATCTAATGCCTGTTGACTGACATACACGGAATGAAGTAGTAAAATTTTTATTGAAACGAAGATGGCTCATCAGTGAGCTGAAACTGATCAAATAAAAGAGTTTTAGTGATCTTGGCCTAGGATTTTTATCCACATATTGCAATTGCGTAGATTTTAGCTTGAGAGTCCACAGGGAAGTTAACGAAAATAATACGGTCCCATAAATATTTGGTAAGAAAATAGATGTCTCATGAAAATTATTCGGAGAGCTAAAAATGTTATTGATAGAGGATTAGCTGTCGCTCGAAAAGTAAATTAATGAGTGAAACAATTTCTGAATACCATTTCAGCTATACGTCTTGCTCTATACAGAAATCAGATATTCGCCTGCGAATGGTCATGGGAACTCGCCCTAATCTACACGGAACACTGAGGTACCTGGCTCCTAGACCCGTTTTTTATCACTTTAGTATGCTCACTGCAGCCCTAAAAGCATAGTTTCTAAACATGGTTCTACTAACAATGCCCCGGAGCTAGGTACATGGAAATTATGGCTTTTGTCTCAACGGTTCGGCTTCGTTTTTATTTTTTGAGTTGGTGACGTTGCTAATAGGTTACGGAAAGCTATATTCAATTTCGTATGAAAACTTTGTATTGTTGTGTTGAACCACTCTTCATTCAGTGATTGCGTCATCACAGAGTTGCGAAATTTATTTTTCATTATTGCCAAGATTCAGTTATACTACCCGCAGGGAGAATACCAGCCGATGTGTGCCTTGAGCAGCCTCGGAAGTGACACCAGATTGTGTCTAAAGACGTGGCTACCAAGGGTCGGAACACCAAAAGTACGTCTCACTTTTTATTCTCATTTCTGTAACTAGGTTTAGAGACTGGAGCGTAGTTACTATTAATACTCAGATGCACCGGCTGCAAACTAGATATAATAAACCAATAACTTCATCAATTATTTTTTTCTGTCTTAAGCGTACTTAAAACTGAAAAGCTCATTCATAAAATGGGATTCACATTTTTGGAATGTTGCAGTTGTTGTACCGAAAACGTTATGAGTAGGGAACACGTCTTTTGATTCCCAAGTTGTAGGCCTCAAAATTTACCTTCAAAAGATCACTCATCAGCCCTGTGAATATTACGATCTCCATCCAAAACTATTCTCTGCAAGTAGTAAATGGGTACATTTAGGTCTATCTGGAGCAACTCGGAAAAAAAACTTCGTATGACGTACTCATCTTGCGAGTAAGAACATACAGGCACGTAACTATGACACAGCGAGCAATGCAAATTGGCTCCGGGTCGGTGTAGGCGAAAAGAGCAATTGTCAGTAGTGAGTCTGAAAGACAGGATCAATAACGAAGAGACTGTGTCAGTTCAGTGGTCCATTTGAGTTGTTTCCGAACACGTCTCGCGTCTAACCTCACTTCACTCTCGTTGTCTGCTCGACAACATCATACATCCCTGGTCCTACCCTTATCTCGTCGTTCTTCATTCCGAGCATTTCTCTCTCTTTTTCCATTGGACAGACCATGAGTGGACTGCGCTGCTTTTTATGTCATAGTTTCAAGCACAGGATAAGAATAAAAAATGCATGTGGGATGACTTCCAAAACTATTTGTTGAACAGTTTTGTTTGGGAAACCAACAGAGTCCGTTATCGTTTAGTAGCAACACGTGATGCAGATCTGACGGTCGTTTTTGTTACTCTACGACCGAAAGAGGTGTTAGTTGCTGGCAACAAATACCAGTTGTTGTGGACACATCCCTTGAGAGGAATTCTTAGTGCACAATCCTGTCTGAACCACAAGACGCAAAAGATTGTGATTACAGTGACCATTGCTCGAGTATCTCTCTTTTATTTGGGATCATCTGATAATTTATTTTTAAGAGGTTAACACAAGGGCATCACCATCACCATATGGCATAGAAATGTTCAGTGAGCAGACTGATGACGATCAAGCCAAAATGGAGTATTAGTCACGACTTTCACTTTTGTTGCCTTGAATTATAGGATGCAGTACTCCTAAACCCGACATCTGAACCTATCCTCTTGAATGAAAATGTCACTAAATGTTCGCAAGTCATCCGATATGTCAGCTATACATACATCCTTAATGTGGAAAATCATTCATTCCAGTACGATCTTTCTTCAAACAAGTTAATCCTTTTCTGATGCGTTTAATGCAAAAGCACTTAACCCTCTCACAATACATCTACATCTATATCTACATTTATACTCCGCAAGCCACCCAAAGGTGTGTGGCGGAGGGCACTTTACGTGCCACTGTCATTACCTCCCTTTTCTGTTCCAGTCGCGTATGGTTCGCGGGAAGAACGACTGTCTGAAAGCCTCCGTGCGCGCTCGAATCTCTCTAATTTTACATTCGTGATCTCCTCGGGAGGTATAAGTAGGGGGAAGCAATATATTCGCTACCTCATCCAGAAACGCACCATCTCGAAACCTGGCGAGCAAGCTACACCGCGATGCAGAGCGCCTCTCTTGCAGAGTCTGCCACTTGAGTTTGCTAAACATCTCCGTAACGCTATCACGGTTACCAAATAACCCTGTGACGAAACGCGCCGCTCTTCTTTGGATCGTCTCTATCTCCTCCGTCAACCCGATCTGGTACGGATCCCACACTAATGAGCAATACTCAAGTATAGGTCGAACGAGTGTTTTGTAAGCCACCTCATTTTTTGATGGACCACACTTTCTAAGGACTCTCCCAATAAATCTCAACCTGGTACCCGCCTTACCAACAATTAATTTTATACGGTCATTCCACTTCAAATCGTTCCGCACGAATACTCCCAGATATTTTACAGAAGTAACTGCTACCAGTGTTTGCTCCGCTATCATATAATCATACAATAAAGGATCCTTCTTTCTATGTATTCGCAATACATTACATTTGTGTATGTTAAGGGTCAGTTGCCACTCCCTGCACCAAGTGCCTATCCGCTGCAGATCTTCCTGCATTTCGCTACAATTTTCTAATGCTGCAACTTCTCTGTATATTACAGCATCATCCGCGAAAAGCCGCATGGAACTTCCGACACTATCTACTAGGTCATTTATATATATTGTGAAAAGCAATGGTCCCATAACACTCCCCTGTGGCACGCCAGAGGTTACTTTAACGTCTGTAGACGTCTCTCCATTGATAACAATATGCTGTGTTCTGTTTGCTAAAAACTCTTCAATCCAGCCACACAGCTGGTCTGATATTCCGTAGGCTCTTACTTTGTTTATCAGGCGACAGTGCGGAACTGTATCGAACGCCTTCCGGAAGTCAGGGAAAATAGCATTTACCTGGGAGCCTGTATCTAATATTTTCTGGGTGTCATGAACAAATAAGGCGAGTTGGGTCTCACACGATCGCTGTTTCCGTAATCCATGTTGATTCCTACAGAGTAGATTCTGGGTTTCCAAAAACGACATGATACTCGAGTAAAAAGCATGTTCTAAAATTCTACAATAGATCGACGTCAGAGATATAGGTCTATAGCTTTGCGCATCTGCTCGACGACCCTTCTTGAAGACTGGGACTACCTGTGGTCTTTTCCAATCATTTGTAACCTTCCGTTCCTCTAGAGACTTGCGGTACACGGCTTTTAGAAGGGGGGGGGGGGCAAGTTCTTTCGCGTACTCTGTGTATAATCGAATTGGTATCCCGTCAGGTCCAGTGGACTTTCCTCTGTTGAGTGATTCAAGTTGCTTTTCTATTCCTTGGACACTTATTTCAATGTCAGCCATTTTTTCGTTTGTGCGAGGATTTAGAGAAGGAACTGCAGTGCGGTCTTCCACTGGGAAACAACTTTGGAAAAAGGTGTTTGGTATTTCAGCTTTACGCGTGTCATCCTCTGTTTCAATACCATCATCATACCGGAGTGTCTGGATATGCTGTTTCGAGCCACTTACTGATTTCACGTAAGACCAGAACTTCCTAGGATTTTCTGTTAAGTCGGTACATAGAATTTTACTTTCGAATTCACTGAACGCTTCACGCATAGCCCTCCTTACGCTAATTTTGACATCGTTTAGCTTCTGTTTGTCTGAGAGCTTTTGGCTGCGTTTAAACTTTGAGTGAAGCTCTCTTTGCTTTCGCAGTAGTTTCGTAACTTTGTTGTTGAACCACGGTGGGTTTTTCCCGTCCCTCACAGTTTTATTCGGCACGTACCTGTCTAAAACGCATTTTACGATTGCCTTGAACTTTTTCCATAAACACTCAACATTGTCAGTGTCGGAACAGAAATTTTCGTTTTGCTCTGTTATTTAGTCTGAAATCTGCCTTCTATTACTCTTGCTAAACAGATAAACCTTCCTCCCTTTTTTTATATTCCTATTAACTTCCATATTCATGGATGCTGCAACGACCTTATGATCACTGATTCCCTGTTCTGCACTTACAGAGTCGTAAAGTTCGGGTCTGATTGTTATCAGTAGGTCCAAGATGTTATCTCCACGAGTCGGTTCTCTGTTTAATTGCTCGAGGTAATTTTCGGATAGTGCACTCAGTATAATGACACTCGATGCTCTGTCCCTACCACCCGTCCTAAACATCTGAGTGTCCCAGTCTATATCTGGTAAATTGAAATCTCCGCCTAAGACTATAACATGTTGAGAAAATTTATGTGAAATGTATTCCAAATTTTCTCTCAGTTGTTCTGCCACTATTTCTGCTGAGTCGGGAGGTCGGTAAAAGGAGCCAATTATTAACCTAGCTCGGTTGTTGAGTGTAACCTCCTCCCATAATAATTCACAGGAACTATCCACTTCTACTTCACTACAGGATAAACTACTACTAACAGCGACAAACACGCCACCACCAGTTGTATGCAATCTATCCTTTCTGAACACCGTCTGTGCCTTTGTAAAAGTTTCGGCTGAATTTATCTCTGGCTTCAGCCAGCTTTCTGTACCTATAACGATTTCAGCTTCGCTGCTTTGTATCAGCGCTTGAAGTTCGGGTACTTTACCAATGCAGCTTCGACTGTTTACAATTACAATACCGATTGCTGCTAGGTACCCGCATGTCCTGACTTTGCCCCGCAGCCTTTGAGGCTGTTGCCCTTTCTGTACTTGCCCGAGGCCATCTAACCTAAAAAACCGCCCAGTCCACGCCACACAACCCCTGCTACACGTGTATCCGCTTGCTGCGTGTAGTGGACTCCTGACCTATCCAGCGGAACCCGAAACCCCACCACCCTATGGCGCAAGTCGAGGAATCTGCAGCCCACACGGTCGCAGAACCGTCTCAGCCTCTGATTCAGACTCTCCACTCGGCTCTGTACCAAAGGTCCGCAGTCAGTCCTGTCGACGATGCTGCAGATGGTGAGCTCTGCTTTCATCCCGCTAGCGAGACTGGCAGTCTTCACCAAATCAGATAGCTGCCGGAAGCCAGAGAGTATTTCCTCCGATCCATAGCGACACACATCATTGGTGCTGACATGAGCGACCACCTGCAGATGGGAGCACCCTGTACCCTTCATGGCATCCGGAAGGACCCTTTCCACATCTGGAATGACTCCCCCCGGTATGCACACGGAGTGCACATTGGTTTTCTTCCCCTCTCTTGCTGCCATATCCCTAAGGGGCCCCATTACGCGCCTGACGTTGGAGCTGCCAACTACCAGTAAGCCCACCCTCTGAGACCGCCCGGATCTTGCAGACTGAGGGGCAACCTCTGGAACAGGACAAGCAGCCATGTGTGGCCGAAGATCAGTATCAGCCGGAGACAGAGCCTGAAACCGGTTCGTCAGAAAAACTGGAGAGGCCTTCCGTTCAGCCCTACGGAATGTCTTTCGCCCCCTGCCACACCTCGAGACGACCTCCCACTCTACCACAGGCGAGGGATCAGCCTCAATGTGGGCAGTATCCCGGGCAGCCACAGTCGTAGTCCGATCGGGGGATGCTTGGGACGAGCTGGCCGTCCCTGACAAATCCCCATCCGGACTCCCACAGTGATGCCCATTGGCAACAACCTCAAGCTGTGTGACCGAAGCCAACACTGTCTGAAGCTGGGAGAGAGGGGATGCCAACTCAGCCTGCATCCGAACACAGCAGTTGCAGTCCCAAGGGGTTTCGAGATGCCTTCGTTGTCTAAACCTCTCTATTGAACCCAAAAGAGACCATATGTGGCACATGTTAGGCCTTTTTCCAGTTGTGACTATTTCACAGTTTCAACTATGCAAACTTCCAGTGCAACTGTAAGTGTAATAGTTGAACTTCTGATAAAACAATGACAGCTGATATAAACTCAGAGTCACTCCGCGGTCACCTGGATGAATGGCGCCTGATGTTCAGTTGTGTGGGGCGTGTGACTAGCAGCGTGTAGGCGGAGGCCGCTGTATCACGAGGAAACTCTTGAGCGTGAACTGTTCCGATCTTGACGCTGCCACGAACAGTTTTGTGGAATTGTTTCTGTAACTTTTTGCTGCTATTGTCGGGTTAGAAAATAAAGCGAAATATTTTTCAAGTTCCACCACACTGATAATCTCAGCACTCAGTCGAACTGAAATTTAAAGAAAACAGAGAAAGAACACTAACCGAATTCAAGACTTTGTGTCTACATTGTGCGACGTTTATCACTAGATCATGAGCTGACACAGAACTCGACGGGAAGATAATAATTCCTTCAGACCCTTCCGCATCCCACACTCTTGCTAAATCGTGCATATGGCCGGACATGGATTTCTGAGGGGCAGACGTAGAATTCTTCGGCGACCGGCGAACGGCCAGGTTTTGTGTCTGAGAATGCACATTAATTATGTCTCGGTCAGTTTCGTTCCATTGACAACATCAGGTAACACATTCAACGGTCTTCATAACAAAATTCTCACAGAACAGTTAAGTCCGTCTTATGTAACGTTAAAGGCGAGAACAGATTTCTTGTTTCGTCGTATCGGCACCTCTCACCGACACAGATAGTCGTGCGTGTTAAAGCACCGCTTACGGGCTGGCAAGGTGTGGTGGCCCGGGATTAAATCCACAAAGTGGATTAACGAGTGTCGGTGTACCGGCCAGCGTGGATGTGGCCTTCAGGCAGTTTACAATGTCCGACTACGTGAATACCAGGGTGGTACCCGAGTCCCAACTCAGTTACACGATTCACATACATTTAGAAAAGTGTCTCACACTTCTCACACAGTTGGGATGCATATTTCTGTCTTTGATGTGGGTAAAAGATGGAGACAGCAAGGGCATCTAAACTAGGCACTCCTTAATCATGCCAAATCCGTTAACAATCATGCTAATTCTGCACAGACGCCGGAAAGAGGCACAAAAAGGAGAACGAGAAGGTGATATCAGTACAATTCTTTGTGGTTGTGATATGGAGCCAATTGTAAGTGTCACCTTATGACGTTCATTGAAAGAAACTGGAGTGAATTATTAATATTCACATTACATTGAAACGGCTTTGGTGATGGTTATTATTATTAATGTAAACAAGTTCTGGAGAATAAGATGAACAGAGTGTTTTCATCGGATTTTAACCAAATCAAGAATAGCTTTAAATGACTGAAGGCACAAATAAATTTTTGTGCTGAAACACACTTAAGCTGGAACGTTCATGAAAAACACGAGCTGTTTAAAAGAACCCCATATCCTCAGTTCCGAAGGTACAGCAATAAATGTTTGTACAATGTCTTACAGGAAGTTAATACATTTACTGCTGTTATGGAATTTATAAATTTTATTTTCAGAAAGTTTTCCCATAAACTATTTAAGAGATTACTACAAAAGTTTCTCTGTTTAACCTCTTGGATATGGTAAGTCTCACTCAAGAGGTTTTCTGAATATATCAAGTAGGAGAATTTTAATAACTTTTTGATAATAATTCTGTAAGTATAATACAAAATCACTCAAAATTCCATGCACATTGCCTCATATCTCAGCTTACATTTAGAATTTCTAAATTTACTCTGAGGCAACATTTATTGAGTGTATAGAAATAAGCGTATGAAATTTCATAGTTCTAGTCTTCATACATTCAGAGAAAAAGGTACACAAATTTTAAGAAAAAACATAATCTTCAGGAAATGCAATTTCATGTTCAGCCTAATGTTTTCTGCTTGTTGACTCTTCAGAAAGCTCCAAATTTGTACTCAGGGTCCTCATTCTCTTCAAGGCTTTTCTTCTAGTTTCTTGTTTTCTGTCTTCTTTCTTTTACCAGGCATTCAACTGTCATTTCAGCTGCATAAAGGCGCCGTGAATGTATTTTTCTCAAGATGTCTTGAGTGAAATTTCCTATCTTAAAGCCCACTCTGCCTAATACCTTCAGCCTCGACAAGTTCCAATCATTAAATACAAGAATTTCATCGTGAGTTGCAACTCTGACAATTGTAGCAGATGAAAATTTGGCACAAGAAGAACTGCTTGTTCGTAACCAAGGCAGGTGGTATATTATTGTTTCTCAGATGCGGAACAAGATCACAGATGACCTATAAAAACACGAATGTATCCCGTGCAAGTTTACTTGAAAGTAATCCACAGAATTGTTTATCACTGAACTAGTATTGAAGTGTAGCTTCAGACAGTGGGCATAGCAGGAAGGTAACGTCATACCTTTAATTATTTTTCAAGTACTTCGAATGGGACTTCATTATTGAACCTTTGGGAACTTTTTGCCCATGAGTACTAAAATAAACAAAAAATAAACTGAAAATTGACGGTTCTTGTCAAATTCATGAGTGTCCCCGTTTAAGAACTAAAGTGATATTATATTATTATTATACTGAAATAAAAAATCCTTACAATATTGACTGTTCTGTAGTAATACAAACCTCAGGAAGTCCACACTGTCAGTTTCACTACTTTCTGAACATGGTGATGCGTTATTATATTACAAATAAGTGTTTATAGAATGAGATTCATATCATAATGTTTAAGAAAATGTTTTTGCCGTAATACCGAGTGTTCATGTCCACAAACAAACGGTAGATGATTTGTCCCAGCGAACGAACGAAGACCAAATGAGAGCAAACCCACCTGGCTACTGTTGCTGAAGCTCTTTGACCATGGTGGGGGAAGGTGCATTAGGACTGCCAAGGTAAATGTCTTTTTACTGTTCTGAATGTGCGGGCAGCTGAAATCAGACTGAGCCAGTAGGATGTTTTCTCAGACCAGTTGACTGGTTGGTACAGTGATACGGGGCAATATGTGTAAGTTTTCATTGTTATGGCAACGGATTCTACGGACCGTTTCACATGCTAAGGTTACCGTCGTACAGTGAGCAACTCTACCGTGGTCTCTCCACACGTCTTTGTTATGTGCCAAATCTGGCAGCTGGAGATGGTTTATCTGATTTTGTTGCTGTAAAAATTTTATTATATAAGACTGAACGACGTCGCGCAGTGGTTAGACACTGGACTCGCGTTCTGGAGGACGACGGTCCAAACCCGCGTCCGGCCATCCTGATTTAGATTTTCCGTGATTTCCCTAAATCGCTCCAGGGAAATGTCAGGATAGTTCCTTTGAACGGGACATTCGATTCTCTTCCCAATCCTTCGCTAATCCGACGGGATGGATGACTTCGCTGTTTGGTCCCGTCCCCCAGATCAGTCAACCAACCTTATTATGTAAATAAATTCGAAAATTGTCATGGAAAAAAAGAAAACTTCCCGTGTGCATTCAACACGGTTTTTCGCACTGCAGTGTTTCTCATTCGATTTTCATTCTTCTTTTTTACATGTGAAAGACTGTCATCTTAGCTTTATAACGAACACAATCCTTATTCGTGTTTAGTGATGGTGATGTCTAACGACTAGTGAAGCATATGCACTTGACCTACAAATAAATTGGCAGTCACTGCGTTTTAGACCATACAGTACAGTGTACAAAATGTAGATACAGCTTTAAACGAGTTTTCAACCTTGGTAAGGCACTTCTTACTAGTTTGCGTGTAAGAAGATATGAAATAAAAGCTTCAGTACCATGCTGTTGTAGTGTGGAGGTGGTCAGATTCTACTGAGAAACAGCTATTGGCTTTTGTTCTCTGCAGTCATTTGCTTGTTGCAACATTTGCAGCTGAACGTTGAACGAAGATGGATGACAAGCATTTACTTCCTTTGCATTCTTTATCGATGATAACAGCATCAGGGAATTCTTAGTGGGCATCCGATTATATAAAACAGAGAATAGTTTAATGCTTTCTAGCTCCTGTTTTAAGAACTTAGGAGCAACAAAGACAATATTATTTTTTTACAAATTGTATTTCTGTTTCGACGAGTTCAATTATCGACTGAAAAATCATCTGTAAACTTTATAACGGAAAGCAATATGTAACTACCAGATTTTGATGGAAAGAAGAATTTCATTCTTCCTGAAGACACGGAGGAATTGAATCTAAACAGAATACAGCAGAGTTTTTATGTGGTACACTGATGCTAATGAGTAGACGTTTATGTCTTTTTAATTATGTTTGTTTCCTGTGTGTAGGACTTAAAATTATTCCTTAGAGCTGTACAACACTATCTGATCAGAAGTATCCAGATCCCCTACGTAAAGTGGAATGACCAGTATAATTCAGGAAAGGCAGATAGAAATATGGTAATCGATAAAATTAAAAATTGAATATAGAGTGCAGCTATAAAAATAATTAGTTCATTATTCTCATGTATATGTACTTACTCTTGCTGTCCTGGTTCCACAAACTGCAGTTAGTTTTTGGCATTGTCAAGTAGTCTCCTCCGCAGTATATGTCCTTGGATCATCTTCCTTTGTTCCAAATATCTGAAGGTCCTTGGCCACCTGGTCTCACCAACTTATTTTAGATCTGCCTAGGGGTCATTGCCCTTCGGGTTTCTTCTCAGACACTTCTCTCACTCTTGATCCCTTCTCTCGTCTGTAGATGCGCCCTGCCCTTCTCAGCCTCCTTGTCCTGGATTCTGCAACATTATCTGGTTTATTATATAAGCTCCCAGTCTCTTCTCCTTCACCATTCTCCTTCCTTACAAATTGGTCGAAATATCTTCTACAGGATTCTGTTCCCAAAAACTTCTGTCCTTCTCTCTGTGTACTTAACTACTCTTCATTTTTCTGAAACACATAGTATAACGGTCTATTTATAGTTTTATAAATCCTTATTTTGGTTCCTCTTGATACAATGTTGCAAAACAGTAGTTTGTTGAGTGAATATTATGCTCTGGATGCAGCTTTTATCCTTACTTCTATTTACTGCAACCCCAAATATTTAAGCTCTTCTTCTTCTTCTTCTTCTTCTTCTTCAAAAACATAGTCATCAATAAGTGTGTTCTCTCGTTTTTGTCTTGCAGTTTCTTTCTACCCTCATGAATTTGGTTTTTTCCTCAGTTACCTCTAAACCAACTTCCTTTGCTATTTGAAATAGCTTTCTTACCAGTATTTTCAGGTATATATAGAAACATATTAACAGATGGTAACTCTTCTTCCTCCATTACAACTACACACTCATATTTATGTTTTGTACACGTTAAATTCTGTGGGTATGTGATCAGGCTCACATGCAGTCATCCAGTTCAGTTCAAAACCTACATGACTTTTTTGTTTCATTATGTACTCCTCCACGTTACAATATATTTTCATTTAATTCCCTCTGCTCAGTAAAATACACAGTATCATATACACTTCATAAAACACTTCTCTTCGTTAGAAATATCTTTTACATGTAGTCTCACAATCTATTAGTTTCAGCACATCTGCTATTGTGGAGGTGACGGGGTCACTGGTGTAGCTGGTGTTGACATCTCTCCTGCAGAACACATAGATATCCATCTAATGTGGGGTGAACTTTTGTTGGAGTCAGCATTACAATTTACACCACCACACAAGGGGCATTTAACACATTTAGATAGGCACCCAGAGGATCAAACACGCATATAATTAGAAATCGTAACTACTATACATATTTTACACACACACACACACACACACACACACACACACACACACATACACACACTTGGTGAAAGCTGACCTGTGATTGGTTATTACAACAGTCTATGGCAAAAGCTCATTGTAGGATACTGAAATATGTTTAACTCTGAAATATTTCAGATTGATTTCAGACATTGAGTAATTTATATGAAGCAGCAAACGTCACTCTATACATGTAGCAGCGAGAACATTTCATCAAAATGCTTCCCAATTGACCCAAAATGTCCCACAAAAACCCTAAACTGTAACAAAATGCTTCACCACTGACATCATCATCATCATCATCGTCACCACTTTCAGCACCACGTGAGTGTTTCATACTTTGTAGTGCTACTTTGCAATCTGTGAGTTCCATCATTGTAACTGCATCTTATATCTTAGTGCTGAAGTTGGTGCTTATCAGCAAGGAAGATGGGATAGGGGTGACACCAGTCAGTCAAGTGTAGCCAGGATGGGTGGGCTATTATTTTGGATTTCCTGTCACAGGAAATTAAGTGGGATGCAGGTTGGATGTAGAATTTTATATGGGTGCGGAACTGGCCAAAATCTAAGTTGTCAGTCAAATACAGTTTTTGTTCTGCTAAGCGTTCCCACAAATAATGTTATTTCATAGATAAAATCTGAGGTATCTGGATAGATTCTTAACCTTGATCAGCCCAAACGCCTAAGGCACCTGTATTTGTTGGAAACGCTAATGACATAACCCCATCTCACACACTTTCTAATTTTGAGTCCAACCCATCAATTTAACTTGAGGTCTGGTGTTTGAATATATACTACAATACAATGCCTCAGGTGCTTTTTCTCGGAATTATATTTGGCAGCAGCCACTAATTACGTTTGGGTGATTTTATGACCAATCAATCTACTTCTAATGTCAGATTCAAGATGTTGATAAGATGGGTCTGCAGATGCTGCTCCAATGATTGCTTTTTGTCTGATATCATGTGAAGTAAACCCCCATATGCTACTATGCTGTCATGCGAAAAAGATTTAGTTTAACTATTTTTGCATGCCAGACATATGATTATAAAGTAACAAACTAATGTGCAATTCACATTAATGTGCTTCACATATGGGTTCACAGACCGTTGTAGGATTATGAAGTATGTTAAACACTGAAATATTTCTTTTGGAACAGGAAACTGATATCAGTGGTGACTATATACATGTTATAGTGTAAAACCTTGTGTTAATATGCTCCCTTAACCATGCCAAAATTTCTAATGAAATACTCCAAAACTGTAACAAACTTCAACCCTAACTGCAGCTACCACCACATGAGCATTTCACACCTTACGGTACTAGTTGACAGGCTGTGATTTCCATCAGTGCAACTGCATCTTATATCAAGCTGGTCAACATGTGGCCTTTCAGTCAAGAGAGATTGGATGGGCGGTGAGCAAGCTGAAACCAGTCGGTCCAGGGTGGCAGAGTTAGATGGGATGGAGAGCTATTATTACAAATTCGCTGAATTTAATTTTAGTTTTGATGTTTGAACATACACTACAATAGACTCACACAGAGGAAGGTTATTTCTGTGCAGAATTGTGCCATTACACATTTTGTTGTAGCCGAGAGGTATAATACTGACAAAAGCAATATGACTTGGACGTCTACTGGTATGTAGAAATAAGAGATTTGTGGCGGAAATTATTTTACTATGCATCAACAATTGTACACTGGGCGCAGTAAGACGTTTTTATACTATTTTCGAAGTAGTTGTTTCGTACATGTCCTTAATTTGACCTGTATGGCCTTCAGACCTTTAGCAGTTACACAATACTCTGTATTCCATTTGTAAATTCAGCATGCATGCATTTAATACTTACGTGTGAAACAAGTATAGTCATAGGTACTGCGCGAATACATGGATTTAAATTGTTATAAGTCATCCAAATGTATGCTATACCAAAGCAGACCACATTATTGCATACAACTTCAACATGTAGCTGCCATCTACTCAGTCGAACACCAACGATAATCCACTGTCAGTCATCTAAGTTCATGCAACTTGAATGACATAGATAAAGGGATGAGCCTGATGATCCTACGTTGAATGCTGCACCCCCATACATTTCTATGTTGGTGGCCTTAGTGCTAAGTAGGATGATGTCTGGAATACGATAAGCGCCCGCATCTCGTGGTCGTGCGGTAGCGTTCTCGCTTCCCACACCCGGGTTCCCGGGTTCCCGGGTTCGATTCCCGGCGGGGTCAGGGATTTTCTCTGCCTCGTGATGTCTGGGTGTTGTGTGCTGTCCTTAGGTTAGTTAGGTTTAAGTAGTTCTAAGTTCTAGGGGACTGATGACCATAGATGTTAAGTCCCATAGTGCTCAGAGCTGGGTCATAGTCTGTTGTCAGATGAGCACTGATGTATAGCATTGTACAACGTGGCTCATCCCTTCCAGTCTGCATAATCCGCACTTCAGCTCCATTTCTTTTTATATTATCGTCTCACATTCCACTCCTGCTAGTATACCCACATTTACAAGTATCGATTCACTGTCAGTCAAATTATATGTTGCGCCGATATTAGTGCTCTTGGCTGTGGCTCAATGAACAGTTGTATGTTTTGTTCCAATATATCTGGTGTTGATTTATGCTTGATTTACTGTTTGTCATGTTTCACTGGGTAAACAGTGAAACAGTGACAGTGACAGATCAATAGACAGAACTCCACAGTGAAGAAGATGAGGAAAAAACAATACATGAGAAACTGTAAAAGAAAACAGAAACTGTAAAAACACAATATAGCAGGAAAACCACGCCATGTGGTAAAAATCCATAAAATGAAAACCCGCTGTTGACGCTGCAACTACAATGAAACAAGTTTGGGATAAAAAACAAAGTTGTGTTTTGCTAAAGGCAGACCCCATCCAAAAACATGGTGTGGGTTAGTAATGTGCAATGAGGAGTGGGTTAATAGGTGCATTTGAATATGGTAGTACTGTATTGTGTCATGGGGGGGGGGGGGAGGGGGGAGAGAGGTTATGTGGCACCTGATCTCTGCTGACGCTTCAAAGTCCTTCCACTATGGAGAACAGAACACAAGTGACTGATGATGAATGTTTCTGGGTGTGTAGCGACTCCAGCACCGCCAACGATTGACGTCATAACCTACCATTTTTTTCTGCCACAGTCCACCATCCTTTGATCTTTACCTTGACCTTGAGGGTGAGGGGGTGTGGCTTACCTTTCAGTCTTCACCATACTGCTGACAGCATCTATCAGGGAATGGTTTGTGGATAACAACATTCCTCAAAAGGTCTCACCCGCTCTGAGTACTGATCTTAACACAACGTAACGCCTCTGCGATGAGCTAGAGAGTTGACTTTGTTCCAGAAGCCAGCGTCCGACATCAGTACCTTCTGTGGTTTCGGCTCTTGAGGAAAATGGGCTACCATTCTTCTGTAGACACTGAGACACGTCATTGAAAAGCATCCCGAACAAAGTTCAAGTCATAATAAAGGCTAAAGTTGGACCCATCTCGTTTTAATATGCAATAACAGATGTCCGCATGGTTTTGGTGCGTACTATTGCAAAGTATTCAATTCCTCTTTGTCAATTTCAACATCAGTTTTCACACATAAGGAACGTGAGTAGCTCAGTCTACCGAACGGCGTCTTACCTGTGCTATGGCAAAGCACGCCGTTATCTGATCGGTGGAAGGCAGCTGCTGTGTCGATGTCACTTGCTACAGAGACCTTCTGTCAGAATAATTTCACAATCTCAAAATTCACCCATTACTAAAATACACTGAAAATTTTCACATAACACGTGTTACAAAGAAAAGCACTTAAACATCCCCTTACAAAAAATTTATAAATGACAGTGCTGGAAAACCTCTACGTTATTTGATTTTCAAACAGTTGAGCAAAACTGAACGTACCCAGACATTTCTCTCTTTACTTATTCTGATTATCACTAAACTGACACACATTTTTTTTCTTAGCGCAACGCAATCTGACTTTCAATAATCCCTACAAAAGAAAGGCCATGACTGACAACAACCTATACCTTTCATGAATCACTTACCTCACAAAAATCTTCGTTACTCGAACTGGTGCAATACAGCGAACGCCAATACTGCCAGATAAATGTAAGATTCTAACTATTGAAGGCACTAACTACTGACAGGTACAGTTAGCAAATGAAAGATTTTGATAGAGAACAAACAATGTATTTACCGTAATAATGTTCAAAAGTCTCCAGTCTTACAAATTTCCTTTTTCTGATGGACACATGTCCAGATCATCCGCTCTCAAAACTCTGCCATCTCTCTCCCCATATCCGCCACTACTGGCGGCTCACCTCCAACTGCGCAACGCTACGCGCTGTTCACATCCAACTGCCCAACACTATACAAGCAAATATTCCAACAATGAGTCCAACCAGCCACAGACTGCACACAGCACAGTCAATGATTTTCATACAGAGCGCTACGTGGCGTTACCAACATAAAAACCTAAACATCCTACTTACAGTACATGAAGAGCTAACTCAACTGAGGCAAGTAAGCGCATCAGATAAAACAACCAATGGGTAACCATCATATAGAGACTTTAGCTAAATCGGAAAAAAATCTTGAACTTTTCAGATAAAATACAAATGATTGTGGGTGACTGCATAAAAGACTGTACAAATAAATTTAAACACAACGTCCCACAAGCCTTCCACTAAAACAACAGTCAGTTACATTACTCGTGAGTACCAGATCAAATAACATAAATGCTGCCTAAATATCGAAAAATTATAAACCAGGCACAGGCCCACTAAACAAGAATGACTTGAAGCTATAGCACTGTAGGTTAGCCACCAGTGAATAATTATTTTAACTCAAACGCTAAATAATCCCTGCAATACAGCGGATTACTCCAAATAATCATAGCGTCTACACACAACGGAGCTCACCAAGCAAGTGCAACGGGCACGAATGGCTATGATTCAATAATTTCACTTTGCCCGTATATTCTGTAGCCATAAAAAGCAGATTAAGTTCCAGGGCCGTTTCCCACCACATCTGAGCGACATGCTTCTCAGGTGCATTAATCGCTCGAAATAATACGCAGTTCTAGAAATTTTTCATAGCGCCACAATCCACATGACAGCCAGAAGTTACGCTAGGATGACCGTCCTCCAGCTACCGGTGCCAAAAGACAGAGGGCAGGCCGTTTCTTCGCAACAGGCAAAGAGGTTATACAGCGGTTTTGCTTACATATCAAAACGGACCAATATGTGCGAACAGTCATGTGAGATAATAAGTCTAAAACTGTATAAAAGTGAATACATCATTGTAATCAAAGACACAAATATTTACTATTAAATGTAATGCATTTCTAAGATATAGACCTCAAATTTTAAAGTTCATCTTTACAAAGAAAGGAAATGGTAAAAACATTTGGCAACGGACCTATTCACAGGGTAATTCTTAAAACCCTATATAGTTTAACTGTTCTCGACTGATTATATTTGTAACATTCTTTTAATACACTGTTCAGTGAAGCCATTACGGCCACTTGCTTAACAGCATGTTTAGATGGCAACATAGCAGTGATTCTGCCAGGCGCAGGTTGACAAGCCCTTGGTATCTCTCCGAAAATACACTGAAGCGCCAAAGAAACTGGCACAGGCATCCGTATTCAAATACAGAGATATGTAAACTGACACAATACGGTACTGCGGTTGGCAACGCCCATATAAGAAAACAAGTGTCTTGCGCAGTTGTTAGATCGGATATTGCTGCTACAATGGCAGGTTAGCAAGGTTTAAGTGAGTCTGAACGTGGTGTTATAATAGGCGCACAGGCGATGGGACACAGCATCACGGAGGTAGCGATGAAATGGGGATTTCTTCGTACTACAACTTGACGAGTGTACCGTGAATATCAGGAATCCGGTGAAACATCAAATCTCCATCACTGCGGCCGGAAAAAGATTTTGCAGGAAACGTGACAGAAGTACAACCCTTTCGCAGATTGCTAAAGATTTTAGTGCTGGACCATCAACAAGTGTCAGCGTGAAAACCCTTCAACTAAACGTCATCGATATTGGCTTTCGGAGCCGAAGACCCACTCTTGTACCCTTGATGACTGCATGACACAAAGCTTTACACCTCGCCTGGGCCCGTCAACACCGACATTGGACTGTTGATGACCGGGAACATGTTGCCTGCCCAGACGAGTCTCGTTTCAAATTGTATCAAGCGGATGGACGTGTACGGGTATGGAGACAACCGCATGAATCCGTGGACCCTGTATGTCAGCAGGGGTCTGTTCAAGCTGGTGGAGGCTCTGTAATGCTGCGGGGCTTGTGCATTTGGAGTGATAAGGGACCCTGATATGCGTAGATATGACTCTGACAGATGACACGTACGTAAGCATTCTGTCTGATCAACTGGATACATTCATGTCCATTGCACATTCCAACGGACTTGGGTAATTATAGCAGTACGATGCGACACCCCACACGTCTAGAATGGCTACTGAGAGGCCCCAGGAACGCTCTTCTGAGTTTAAACACTTCCGCTGGTCACCAAATTCCCCAGAGATGAACATTATCGAGCATATCTGAGACGCCTTTCAACGTGCTGTTTAGAAAAGATCTCCACCCCGTCGTACTCTTACAGATATATGGACAGCCCTGCAGGATTGACGCTGTCAGTTCCCTACAGCACTGTTTCAGACATTAGTTGAGTCCATGCCACGTGCATGAAGGAAAGAAGGTGGTGCATAATAATGCCCAGCTGTTACACAGCTGTCAGATACTGCCTTCCTCTACTGCTATAGGACCCACGGAAGTCAAAATGAATTCGCACAAAGAATAATACAGCGTGTATTAAAAGTAATCATCCGACTTTTAAAAAATCATAACTGTTATGTTATTTGAGACATGTGCGTGAACAATGTACTGTTGGAAAGAGCAAACTCACGAGTTTTACATGGTTCCCGCTAGGTAGCAGCAGTATGCAGCCGTTCCAATTCTAGTAAAAATGGTGTCGGGACGACAGAAAGAGTTTTGTGTTATACTTTTTGCGCAGTGCGGGTCAGTAATAACTGTTCAGCGTGACTTTCGTACTAGGTAGGGTGTGGATCCTCCTACAGCACAGAGCATTAGACGATGGCATGAACAATCACGGGAAAGAGGTTGTTTGTGTAAAGGCAAATCGCCGGGCCGTCGCCGAGTGTCTGACTCAGACATCGAACGCTTCCGCCATAATTTCACAAGTAATCCGCAGAAATCTGTTCACCGTGCATCTCGACAGCTCAACATGCCCCCGATGTTCCTCTGGTGTGTGTTGCGTCGACGTTTACATATGAAATACAAAATTCAGCTACTGCAAGCTCTTAGTGAAGGTGATAAACGACAACGTTTGGAGTTCCGTAGTTTCGTTCCTGGCAAGATGGAGAATGACAGTTTTCTTCCACGCTTAGTGTATGGTGACGAGGCAACGTTCCATTCAAATGGATGAACCCTCATAATGTGAGAATATATGAAGTTGCACAACAAGAGAAGGACTCTCCAAAATGAAATGTGTTTTGAGCAGTTTCAAGGGAAAAGGTGCATGGTCCATTTTTCTTTGTCGAGAGACTGTTGCAGGAAGCACATATCTCCATATGCTTGAGAACTTTCTGTTTCCACAGTTGGAGATTGATTCGAACGACTTCATTTACCAACAGGATGGCGCACCACCACGCTGGCACCTGGAAGTGCGGTAGTTTTTATATCAAAGGATTACTGAACGATGGATCGGTCGCGCTGGACCAAATGATTCAGCCTTAATGGCCTCCAAGGTCATCGGACTTGGGTTTTATAAAAGACTTTGTTTATGTGCCTCCGTTACCAACAGCAATGAATGAACTCAGACATCGCATAACAGCAGATGTGGAAATTGCAACACAAGACATGTTCGCTGCAGCGTCGGGACAATTTGAATACTGCACTGACATATGCCGTGTGTATTGAATACCTATGAAAAGATATGAAAAACCCTTTTTGGGTTCCCCATTCATCAAATAACCAAATTCATTGTATATGTTTATTACTTTCAGAAATATTGAGTGCCACATCGGATGATTCTTTTTGATTCACCCTTTGATTCTCCACCGACCTTCGTCTGTGGCGCGGCACCTGTTTCTAACAGTCGTTCGACTGAAAGACAGCGCATACAGACACGACTGTCGACGTGGTGTAGCAAGGAACGTCATTCATCCGACCATACGACAGTATCCACTGTCCAATCTCGAAGATCCTGCGCCTACTGCAGTCGTGATTAACGATGTCGTTGGGTCAATAACGGAACACGTTCGGCTGGTCTGCTATGGATCCTGAATTTAAAACGTGTACAGAACAGTTTGCTACGAAACACATCTGCACCAGTATCTACTCTGCCTTCAGATCTGAACCTATCTCAACCCGTCATGCTTTACAGAGCAGGCAAACTTCCAACCTCCACGATCAATGATGAGGCGTGGACTCCACGATCTTGTCACGGTTTCTCCGTCCTCCAAGCACTTCCTTACGTGATCACGACAACAGCACGCGAACAGTCGACTAACTTCGTCGTTTCCGATATGCACGTTCTGTGGTGCTGGGCCAGAACGATCTGCCCTTTCTTAAAGTCGCTTACGACAGTGGATCTTCCCATTTGCTGCCTGTAACGTCGTTAGACCGATTTCCCACTCGTATCTTCTCCACTTACATACTTGTGCCCGCTCGTGGTGAGCAGTGCTCTTGTTATTTTGGCTCACCAGCGTAGCTTAAATTCAGTTTTTCATGACTGAATGAAGTCACTTTGTTAGCCACCTATATACGATACACTACACTGTATCCGCTCTCTGTCGATTTTGACTGTCAAACGAAACTACACTGAAGAGCCAAAGAAACCGGTACACCTGCCACATGTCGTGTAGGGCCCCAGCGAACATGCAGAAGTGCCGCAACACGACCTGGCATGGACTGGACTAATGTCTGAAGTTGTGCTGGAGGGAATTTACACCATGAATCCTGCAGGGCTGTCCGTAAATCCGTAAGCGTACGAGGGAGTGGAGATCTGTTTTGAAAAGCACGTTGCAAGGCATCCCAGATATGCTCAATAATGTTCACGTCTGTGGAATTTGGTGGCCAGCTGAAGTGTTGAAACTCAGAAGAGGGTTCCTGGAGCTACTCTGTAGCAGTTCTGGACGTGTGGGGTGTCGCATTGTGATGCTAGAATTGGCCTAGTCCATCAGAATATACAACAGACATGAATGGACGCAGGTGTTTACGTACGTGTCACCTCTCAGAGCCGTATCTAGACGTATCAGGGGTCCCATATCACTACAACTGCACACGCTCGACACCATTAAAGAGCCTCCACCAGGTTGAACAGTAGTCCCTTGCTGACATTCCGGCTCCATGGATTCATGAGGTTGTCTCTATACCCGTACACATCCATCCGATCGATACAATTTGAAACGAGACTCGTCCGACCAGGCAGCGTGTGTCCAGTCATCAACAGTGCAATGTCGGTGTTGACGGGACCAGGCGAGGCGTAAAGCTTTGTGTCGTGCAGTCGTCAACGGTACACGAGTGGGTCTTCGACTCAGAAAGCCCATATCGACGACGTTTCGTTGAATGCTTCGCACGATGACACTTGTTGACGGGCCAGCATTGAAATATACAGCAATTTGCGGAAGGGTTGCACTTCTGTCAGGATAAACGATTCTCTTCAGTCTTCGTTGGTCCCGGTTCTTCAAAAAATGGTTCAAATGGCTCTGAGCACTATGGGACTTAACATATATGGTCATCAGTCCCCTAGAACTTAGAACTACTTAAACCTAACTAACCTAAGGACATCACACAACACCCAGTCATCACGAGGCAGAGAAAATCCCTGACCCCGCCGGGAATCGAACCCGGGAACCCGGGCGCGGGAAGCGAGAACGCTGCCGCACGACCACGAGCTGCGGACCAGGTCCCCTTCTTGCAGGATATTTTCTCGGCGCAGCGATGTCGGAGATTTAATATTTTACCGGGTTCCTGACATTCACGGTGCACTCGTGAAATGGGCGTATGGAAAAATCCCCACTTCGTCGCTACCTCGGAGATAATGAGTCCCACCGCTAGTGCGCCGGCTATAACACCACACTCAAACCCACTTAAATTTTGATAATCTGCCACTGTAGCAGCAGTAACCAATTTAACAACTGCGCCAGACACTTGTTATCTTATATATGCGTTGCCGATCGTAACACCGTGCTCTGCCTGTTTACATATCTCTGTATTTGAACACGCATGCTTATACCAGTTTTTTTGGCGCTTCATTGTAGTAGCCGTAAGTGAACTGCAATAGTCACTGGTCCACTGCTCCAATGAAAGCATAGTGAAGAGAAGATGCCCTCTGAATGACAGCTTGTACCAGCAAGAGGTAGACCGGTACAGTTGATGTGAAGACATAACAACATGTGAATAAATACCAGACGTAGAAGTTAAGAAAGCTGATGCGGTTGTAACAGTTGGAGGCGCCACATGTCACTTGGACAGTCACTTGCTAATCGGTCTTCCTTAATGGAGGATACTGGCAAACCAACAGGGGAGACGAGGCATACGATAGAAGAAAGCTTACAAACAGCTTATCCCAGAAGAAGTCCGTCTAACAGAAAAAGAAACGAGTCACTCTACCGCACTCTGCGCAGTTATTTCCTTTTTGGTCCAATGGTCAATGGTTGACGGGATGTCGATTCTGTGACTACTTCCAGCGATAAATACACGCGATAAAGTACTGTAGTTAAAGTGCCAATAGCCGATTAGTTGGTAATCATGCCGCATCGGATATTTAATCGGTACCTCTGGGTTCCCGATAGCTGCCAATTAGCCACCGACGTCACCGACCAAGGCCGCAGCAATGTCGAACGGATGACGCCAGGCTAGCGTCCACAAGAAGAAGGCTACAAGTTGCATCCGCGACGAGCAACCTCCATCTGCTGTTTAGATTTTCGTTATCTGATTTTCTTACTAGTTTTGATAGAATAAAATCGACAGGTATCATTTGGAAACACGTTGTCTTACATAAAGTTCAGAAACAAGTTCCATAATCATCCAGCGTTACAATGGTAATACAGGTGCACCCAAAAGCAGATTATAAGTGACCAGGGATGTAAAGCTTTTCGTCGCTCAGCTACTGACGTATAGGCGTACTTGTAAAGCGTTTTTGGTTGCTACAGTTATCAGCAATCGTAGGAACTTGGCGGTATTGTGTGAGGCAGATCTGAAATCCGTACACCAAAACAGCGACGCTGGACAAGTAAACTTCAACTGAAGCAAAAAATGAAACTGTTACGATTCTCTGAATTCTTCTACGTTAAAGGCCACATCAATTTTATAACATCTACCTCTGATGATTGCGTAAAAAACCTTCTAAGCCAAAATCGCGTAGATACTCACTTAATTACAAAAAGCTGTTTCGACGTTCTTTGTTGTTATCTTCAGGTCTTAAAAAATATTTGTTATAAAACTTGTTCATTTTGAGTTGGAACATCCGCCAAGTTGTCATGTTTGTGGATAAAATGTAGCACATTACACAAAAATTTGTAGAAGCGGGTGTTGTGAGTAAAGAAATGTATATGTGCGATATTGGCTTTAGAAAGTTTCTACCAAGTAAAACAGATCGCTCCTTCTAATTTCTCAATATGAGAAACTTCAGTCTGATGACTTCGTACGCCAAGTCATTATGTCTTATTTTGTCCTCATTCCCTACAAGAAAATCTTGGACATCTTCAATCGTGTGACTAAGGTCCTTTAATATTGCTATTGTCATCTTGTGATAAGCAATTCATACCGAGCACGACGCTTGACACACTAAAATGCCATGATCTCCTGAACGGCTTCATACTTCTTACTAATTTCCTTTTGGTATAACGATAGGAAAGAAATTTCACAAAATCTTCCCGATAGCTGCCAATTAGCCACCGGCTAATTAAAGAAACTTCTCAAAAGCTCCCATTTCGAAGACCTTTTGGACTGTTCGCAATTACTGCCGTTCTGCATCCGCAAACGAATTCAGTGACAGTGAACATTGTACTCTGGGATTCTTCGTACAGTATTATTTTTCACTATCCGTTAGTCCAAGTTTTGTATTCCTTGCACTAACAATTTGCAATAGCAGCTCTGCAAGAATTTGTTGTTTGCAATCCCTGTCATGACATGTTTGTTGACTCTGTAATACCTTTACGAAACTACGCTCTGCATTCACTTTTTCCAAAGTGACCTATGTAATTAGAAACACCAATGTTTCTTTAACGCTTTCATTTTGCTGTCCGGAAGAAGAGAATAACTTCCATTACAAATGGCAGACGAAGTTTTCCTAAGAACTCTGCGTGTTGTCATGACACTATACACCGTGTTTCTACGAGGTGCATCCTATAACTAATGGAAACGTTTATTTTCTTGGCCAATTTCAGTTTAAAATGATAGGAACTTGTTGTAGGACATCACGAAATATTCCGTCGTCAGTTCTGTAATTTCATTAACTTCCAGCAGGTGGCGCCGCTCTACGTAAGTTTTAGCCTTCAAAACGATGCCTGTAACGGAGGATCGTTACAAGCGGAGCTGTCACGGAGTTTCTTTTGGCGGGAAAACAGAGCGTCACAGATATTCATGGGCACTTGCAAAATGTCTACAGAGAACTGGCAGTGAACAAAAGCTCGTTGAGTCGCTGGGCGAGGCCCCTTTCATCATCTCAACAAGGTCGCACAAACCTGTCAGATCTTCGTCATCCAATCTACTTTTCGACTTCTTGCACTTTTCGACTTCCATCTGTTTGGCCAAACGAAGGATGCACTCCGCGGGAAGCAGTACGTGGCTGATGTTGAGGTTATTGCTGCAGCAACACGTTGGCTCCGACGTCGACCAGGTGGCATGGTACCACGCGGGTACACAGACCCTCCCAATAAGATTGAACGGATATGATGTTGAAAAACAGGGTTTTCTAGCCCAAAGAGTGGAGAGTAATGTGGTGTATTTGAATCCTGAAAAAAAACCACTTTCAGGAGAAAGTGTATTACTTACTGAAATCCCCTTGTACATAGATGTCGTAGTTCCACATACGCCAGGAGTTACGTTACTGTTGGAGCAGTTGTGTGAACAAGACTATTTTGCCTCATTGGAAGACTGTTAATGTCCACCATGACGATATATCATTATACTATTGCAAAAATTAACTAGTAGCTTAAAACTATTTCGTAGATATTATAATGGAAGAAATAGTATCAAAGCCTCCAGTCTGTAGCGATAGTCCTTGAATTTAAAGTTAGCCCTTGTTCGAACCTAGGAAGTTCTTGATTTTCAACTTACGTTAGTGGCCGTATGGCCTTCCTGCCGTTGTTTGTGTCTGTATCCGCACTTTTTGAGGTTTCCATATTGATGTAGCAATAAATTCGTATTAGTGCAGCTACGAAACCATCGACAGAGACTTTCCATAAGCCCCGTTTCCAAGGCACGGCATACACGATGCTGGTCATCAAAATTGCAAAACTACACTAAGCCAAGTGACTTGGAATAAATGTGAAATCTGTAAGAGCTCACAACTATCATGTGAATATGGAATCGACGACTCCATGAAACTCCTGCACCTGAAAGGAAGGCATATTCCGTCATTCCAAAAAAATGGAGACTAGGTTATAAAATAGAAAGGGAAGTTAAGATGGCGGTTTTAACGCTTCAGGTGTTCTAAATAGTCTCCCTCACTTGAGTACAACGCATAGAACGTTCATACAAGCATGTGAAACGGTCAGAAAATCCTTCTTTGGGATGTTGTTCAACTGGTGCGTCCCTTAGCTTGAATGGCGGTTACATCGTCAAAGCGTTGACCCATCATAACAGTTTCTTCACTTTGTGGTTCTGCAGTAGGTTCGTATCGATAACACCAAGTCTCCTCACCTGTGATGATTTTTTTTCTAGAAAATAATTTTCCGCGTTTTGAATTCCAATAAAGTCGTGGCAGTCATCCAGGCATCATTGTTTTTGTTCGAGAGACAAAGTGCACAGAACAAAATTTGTATACAGTTTTCTCTTCTTCAAAACATTCTGGAGAATGTCTTGGAAATTTCATTTAGAGATGTCGCTCCACTGCGATTTGACCAGTGATTAATTCAGGTCATGTCCCGGGGAAGGGGAAGGGAGGCTGGGGGACGTCCCCCTTCCGACAAATTTATAACTATTCATATATAACATTAAAAGTCAAAATAAAAGTACGAATTTAAATTATCGTCTGTGTCAGTATAATACAATAACTAATAACCTGGCATTGCTTTGACAGACTTCAGTTGTGCTGTCAACCGCTGTTTATGAAGTTTTGAATCAACCACGAACCTTGAAAACTCTGCATATACTGACACTTAAAAAAAAAACCTATCTAAGTGCAAAGGCTATCGTCTGCTATACACAACAACAATAACAATCCTCCACTATTGTAACAAATTTCAAATTCTTTTATGCAGCTAATTTAACGGTTGGTTAATCAATAGCTTACTACGGAAGAGTGATGTGATTGTGCAACGTGCGTGCATTCTTTGTCAGTTAGTCGTATAAAAAGAAGTGTTTGTGCTGAAATACAGTGTAGAAAGAACAGACTTTATTAGCTTTATTTTATAATAAAAGACAGTGTATTGAGGAAGTCACAGACGTGAGTCTATTGAAAAAATGCTATCGCATGTGAAGGTGAATTGCTTATCAAATCTTCAGTTATTTATCATCAGTTTTCAAACAACAAATGTACCCACACTTAAATTGTCATCGTAAAAAAGTGTTGACCCGAGATAAAGTAACAGCAAAAATGGGAGTGTAGGTACATGTGATTGCACTTGACCGCGGTCTGGATGGGGCCTGTTGCAAACTGTGTGAAATGCATTTAAAAAATATTATCCAATATCTACAAAAACTAGGGGGAGTGTTAATTTTTGTGTCTTTCTCTAAATTTAGAAAAGCTACTGGAGGCACAAGAAAAATGAAAAGTCAAAAAAATCATGCAGCAGCCGCTGCACTTAAAAACTGTGAATCGTAGGGATTAAACGCTCTAATTCATGGGTACATAGTAAAACAAAATAAATCGACAAGCAGTGTTTTCTTCATCTCGAAGTGTGTATTTCCTTGGTAAAGAGGAAATCCCCAGAAAAATGAAATATGAACTTCCAATTAGTAAGATAGTACTAAAAAGCAACAGCAGTCTTGAAAAGTGGGTTAAATTTCAGAGTGAAAGGTCCAGAAAGCAAATGTTAGAAAATAGACTGGTTCAGAAGTATTAAATTGCAGCGGTGAAGTTCTAGATTATCAAGATGAAACAATTCTCCATGATAAATACTTTTTCTCAAATGGAAACGAATCTACTAGTGTTTCTAAACGAAGTGACGTGTCTTGCTACCTCGTTATGTTGCGCCGTCAGCCTCTTCCGAACTGAAGGGAAGGTATTTATGTCTGGTTGAACTGAAGAGTACTACAGATGAATCTATATTTACAGCCACTGGTAATGAACTAAAGAAATGAAAAGTTTCTTACAGCAAATTAGTGAACCATTCTTTCGATGATAGGATGATCATAGCTGATGTTTTCGGACGCTAAAGAGCGAGGTCGTCAGCGCTCTTGTTCTTGCGATGGTGCTGCTAATTTTAGTGGCTACGCTACTGGGGTCGTTCGCGGTTACCATAGAAAAGGGGCACAAATTGCCATACATTCACAACATGTTTTGTCAACTGCTGCCACTAATTGGAAGAATAAACACCTATAATAAAACGCACATTACATACTGTTAAAGACATTTATAAAATTTTACATGGTTCTCCTGAACAAGAAAATATATTGCATGAATTTCAATGTCTTTCAGAACATACTGTTTCAAAAATACCCTAAGCTGTTGTCATCCGCTGGTTGAGTACCTACCACACAGCTCGTGCTATATTTCTATGCTACAAGTCCAATATGGTGGCATGTGAACATATACACGTGGACGGTGTGGATTTAGCAAGTTTGGCAGTAATAATCTTATTAGAAAAGATGACTGACATTTTCATTGTAGGTTTTGCGATTTTGGACGATATATTGAATGCGATCTCAAACTTAAGCAAAGTTTTGAAAAAGCAATAACTCAAATTTTCACAACTCACTTTTCTGGAACTCTGGAACATCTAAGACATATAGATTGTCTTTGAGATTGCGATAAACATATGAGGAAAATGAAACACTAAATAAAATTAAAAAACTGAAAGTTGATGCAACAGAAGTTAAAAGTTTACTCTTCACGGAGGAAAAGACAGAAACTACGAAAAGCTTACGGAAATTTAGGAAATGTATAATTAATGAAATTGAGCAACGGTTCAATGACAAGGCCGGCTGCGGTGGCCGTGCGGTTCTAGGCGCTTCAGTCCGGAACCGCGTGACTGCTACGGTCGCAGGTTCGAATCCTGCCTCGGGCATGGATGTGTGTAATGTCCTCAGGTTAGTTATGTTTAAGTAGTTCTAAGTTCTAGGGGACTGACGACCGCAGATGTTGAGTCCCATAGTGCTCAGAGCCATTTTTCAATGACAAGGCTGTGAAAATGGTAGAACTAGCGCATATTTTGAAAGTTTTCTAAAATTTCAAGAATTTAGTGATAATGATATTGTGTTTGACGTTAGGGCTTAAAAATGTTGACGCTATTACTGCTGACTGCGTTCTCCTAACTACGTTGCTCTTAATAAATCAGAAGATTCGTCTTCTGGTGTTGCTTCTTTTATCTTGAGGTCAACATCGGCTACGAATCTCTAAGGACACTCGCTAAAGGTGTGCTGTGGATTTTTGTTTCCACTTCAAGTGTAGAAAGCTCATGCAGCATAATGTATAGGAGATGACAAAATTAAGAAATACTGTGGGCCGTATACGTTTCAGGCTTGTGTGAAGGTGCCAACAGAAGGGGACGAAGAACCCACAGAAACTTTATGATGTCATCAGAAGATGTACTATGAAGAAAGCTTCGATGCCTTAGTTTGCTGTAAAATTTTTCCAGATTTCATTCATAGCCATACGGGCTCAGTACCTGGCGTGATGGTATGGAGTGCCATTGGGGTACGTCACACAATCACATTTGGCTCGTACCTTGCGTAATTTAGACAGCAGCTGTTATATTTCTGAGTGTTAATGCTGGTGGCTGTGTACTATCTTCCTATCTTCGAGGTATCCATGACGTCATCTTTCAACAAGATAAAGCAAGATCGCATGTTTCCCCTACAGTTGAGACCTATTTTGGTAGGTGACTGGCATGTTCTCCAGAACTCTCACCAAATAAAAATATATGGTTAATCTCCTGCCACTACCACACATGAACTCTGGCACCGAGATGAAGCAGCGTAAAATGACGTAATTGTACACGTAACCCACGCTCAGTTCGTATCGATACGCAGTTCGGCTGGAGCTACTGTTGCTGCCAGAGGTGGTAACTCTTTGTACTAAATTTCGCACCATGTACATATCCAAGTCATGTATAAACTTAATCATCTATTCTTCTATTGTACTGCGCACAGAAAGAGACATTTAAAAAAAAAAGAAAGTCCTCATTGGACGAAAACCTCAGGTGAATTTTTTAAATGTAATTGGGATTAATTAGTGTTAAAACTATTAAATTTTGCTATTACTTGTTTGAAATATAGGAAGAGACTAGAAGAATGGCAAAGTGTAGTTGTTACTTAAGAAAGTGGGCTTAGAATGTGTGAAAATTATCGAGGCATTAGTGTTCTGGACTCTGGATATAATTTATCGGTTGCAACCGACATAAGTACATATATTTTTATATGTGGCACCTTAAAATGTTCAGACATCAGTGTGTTGGTAGCTTATTCTATGCGTCGAACAGTCTTTCAACGAACACGCCACAAACTTTACGACCTGATGTATTCTTCACGGTCATATTGCACCATCTATAAGGGAACATTCCCATGTGTCTAAAATCGATCTTGATGAAACTTCGGGGGTGTGTAGAGTGGATAAGATAAGGCAGTCCGTATTCTATTGTTGGTGCCTAATTTCACTTTTAAGCGGTAAAACGCACCACAAAGGTAATTGGGAATATTATATTTGGAGAGAATATCTCCAATATAGTTTATTTTCCAAAAACGGTATTCCAGAGACCAGCTTTATTACACATTTATTCCCTCCAAACCTAATATGCCAATTTATATTACTGGGTGTGTTTTACCCTATAAAAGTGAAATTAAGCACAAAAATAAAATAATACATACCGAATTGTTTTCCCCCTCTAAACATTCGCCAAATTTAATCAAGGTTGTTTATTGACATTTAATAATTTTTCTTCGTAATTAGACTATGCCTGTTACTATAGATAAACCGTTTCGCTCCACTTCTACACTCCAACACCCGACCCGCTGCCTAGGGAAAAGAAGCATTAATGGATTGCTCTTTGCAAGTGTACTTGGAGGTACTAACAAATACAAAAAAACATGCAACTCATAATGACTGATGTAATGTTGTTCAGTAACTTTCCTCCGTCACGAAGAGAAATACCTGCACTTATGCCCGCTACATCTGTATATTCGAAACTTATAACAAAGAGACTAAAGACACTCTCAGAAACGTTTTGTACAGAGGAACAGGATCGGATTTGGATTGAAAATCCTTGCTTTAACTGTGCTTTTCCAGGGTGCTAAATTACTGTAAAACAGAGAATAAAATCATCCCTCACACGTAGCCTTTGTCCATAGCTTTCTCATAGTCGATGAAGTTAACAGAGTTAAGTTATGGAAAATTTTAGAAAAAAATGGCCTACTTCAAGATCCAACAAGTGTAATTCAAAATTTGTACCCAGACAACAAAATCAAAGTATCGAGAAACATTTTTCGAAGAGTGAGAGAAGGATATCATTTATGAACCACATCATTCGGTATACATGTAGACAACGTCATAAAGACGTGGGTTAACAGAAAAAGTTGTAAATTCACTCCTGTTTGTAGCTTATCAAATAAACTTAGCGGCCTCGAAGCATAAACCACAGAGAGCGACTTGGTCCTTGACCAAGGTAGCAAGTGATTATGCTATGCCTATATCTAAAGATAAAACTAAGATAATGGCATTCTATGGTAGAGAGCATTTAAGGGCAAAAATAATAATCGATGATAAACCGCTATACATGTAAATACTCTTAACTACCCGGAATAATAATTACGTAGGATATTAATCCAAAGATCAAGAAAACAAATCGAAAAAATGTCAAATGTCGGTAGGTATTATAAATGACACTTTCCTCAAAACACTTAGGAATGAGACAGTGCTAAAATTTTATAATGTCACAGCAGTAGCAATTCTAATGTATGGGTCAGAGGCTTGGACTCTAACCGCCTTTAACGGAGGAGGATTGAAGCAACAGAGATGAGACTCCTAAGACAAATAACTGTTTACAAACCCATTAATTTTATAAATAATAGTGAAATTAGAAATGAACTGGGCGTCAGAAGCACATTTCAGAAAATAGAGGAGTACAGAAAGAAATGGCAGTTGGCACCACAGCGTAAACACATTCAGAGAATGGCAGCTGAAAGAATGGCTAAATTAATATGCAAATACACTGACAGAATGAGATCGCAACACCAAAATATAAATAATTAGTGTACACTAATAAAATTTCGGAAATACATATCTCTAGGTAACATTTGAGTGATTAATACTGCAAGATACCAGGTTGACGTGAATGCGAGATAAGCCATTACAAAATGTGAAATGCTGATACATTAATAACCTTTTTAAAATCCAGAATATAGAATACAAGCATAGGGCACGTGCTTGCATTGTATTGTATGATTGCCGGACGTCAGTTCGTTTGACGGAATTCCATGCCTGTTGCACTTGGTCGGTCAGTAGAGGGACGGTTAATGCTGTTCGTGAATGACGCCGGAGTTGTCGTCCGATGATGTCTCATATGAGCTCGACTAGAGACAGATATGATAGTCGAGCAGGCCAAGGCAACGTCTTTACACTCTGTAGAGCTTGTTGTGTTACAACAGCGGTAAGTGGGTTAGAGTTATCCTGTCAGAAAATGCTCCTGGAGTGTTGTTCATGGATGGCAGCTAAACAGATCGAAACAGCAGACCGACGTACAAATTTACAGTCAGGGTGCGTAGGATAACCATGACAGTGCTCCTGCTGTCACACGAAATCGCACCTCCGACCATTCATTATTCCGGATGTAGGCCCAGTGATTGTATCCAGCACACAGACAGGTTTTCTGCAGCCTGTCCTCCTGCACAACACACGACCATCAAGGGCACCGAGGCAGATCCAGCTGTCATCGGAAAACACAACAGACCTCCAGCCCTCCCTCCAATAAGCTCTCGCGTGATACCAATGACGTTGCAAGTGGTGGTGGTTTGGGGTCAGTAGAATTCGAGCTACAGGGGTTCTGGCTCGGAAGTGTCCTTGAAGTAACAGATTTGTAACAATTTGTTGTATCATTATGGTGCGAACTGCTGTTCACATTGCTGTTGCATATGCAGTACGATGTGTCAGAGCCATAAGGACGAACGTGATGGGCTTCCCTCTTGGCAATCCCACGCGGCCTTTCGGAGCCCGGACTTCTTGCGACCGCCGTACATTCTGGTGCACCACAGTTGTCAGCAGTCATGTATTGTGGCTACAATCCTGCCCAGTCTTTCTGTAGTATCACAGAAGCAATATCCAGCTTCTTGTAGCCCAGTTACACGAAGTCGTTGAAAAATCAGTGAAATGTTTATAAGTAGGCTGTTTAGATTTTTATATTGGTAATGCCACGTAGCGCTCTGTATGGGAGTCACTGGCTGTGCTGTGTGCGCTATGTGGCTGGTTTACATTGTTGTCTGCCATTGTAGTGTCGGGCAGCGGCAGCTGGATGTGAACAGCGCGTAGCGTTGCGCAGTTACAGGTGAGCCGCCAGCAGTGGTGGATGTGTGGAAGGAAATGGCGGAGTTTTGAAATTACATATATTATGACTTTTGATGATATTAAGGTAAATACAGTGTTTGTTCTCTATTAAAATCTTTCATTTGCTAACTATCCCTATCAGTAGTTAGTGCCTTCAGTAGTTTGAATCTTTTATTTAGCTGGCAGTAGTGGCGCTCGCTGTATTGCAGTAGCTTGAGTAACGAAGATTTTTGTGAGGTAAGTGATTTGTGAAAGGTACAGGTTAATGTTAGTCAGGGCCATTCCTTTGTAGGGATATTTGAAAGTCAGACTGCGTTGCGCTAAAAAATATTGTGTGTCAGTTTAAGCATAGTCATGTACAATTGTTATAAGGGCACGTTTCATATATAAATTATTCAAAGGGGACGTTTCATGTTGATAATGGTGTCTTTATTACCTTAATGGAATTTTTGACTAATATCCACTCACCACGTCCAATCTCAAAGGTAAATAACGCTCACGACACGCTGTATTTAATGCAAATCTGACTTGCATCCTCGTAGTGGCACCACTAGCGCCACTTGTGCGACTAGCGGGAAATTTGACTCGACATCATCTTTCAGATGACATCACCTTTCGCGTCTACCAACTTTTGTTTACGTCGCACAGCTCCTTCTCGGTGTTACGATTTTTTTTTCCCGTCAGTGTATACGTTATCGGCAAAGTATCAGATCGAGGGATTGTATAGAATGCCTAGTCAATATGTAGAATGACTAAAACTTTTTGGCAAGGTGTTTTATTAAATTTTAATTTAATATTTTCTTAGGTAATGTAAAAATACCTAGGTAATTTATAAAATGACAAATGGACACATTTAAAGTATAAAATTACAATTGTCTTTGTTGGCAGCATTTACAGGTTTTTATGAAAAGCTCTATACAATGAGTAGTTGTAGGAATACATGTAGCAGGCAACTCGTTATCATCCAGAGTCGCCCACCATGGACAATAGAAGAATGGATCTCATAAAGTGTGTCAAACAGCAAACCATGTCGTATGTAAAAATTTGATTTAGCGATTGTGTTAGTTTCTATGTTTGCTGGACATTCGTTACGCAGTGTTTCTGTTCGACAGTCTTAGGCATATTCACATCCCTTAATTCATTATTTCCTTCCAGCGATCGTCTATTAGAAAAACACTGTCGAAGAGTTACACCTCATTATATGAAACTCTCTATAAAATCTTTGTTTCATTATATTTACCCGATCATAAACCACTACATTTTCAATCATCACGTGCAGCCTCCATTTTAACGAAGGTGACACTTTGCCACAACTGAACTCTAACCGAATTAAAACACTGACGCCTGCTGATTTGTAACTGTCAAAGTATTTAAAATATCTTTCTCTCATACTTTGTCGTAAATGTAAAATGTCATCCTACTACATACCTAGACATAGCAGTAAATGAGGTGCATTTCATAGCGCACTCAATAATTTTTGATATTGTATATAGGATGGTCAGAAATAGTCTGAAAAGCTTGTAAAGGTGTTGCCATGTAGGTAGCGCTGGCAAATAGTTGATAAGAAAAAGATTCGATAGGTTGCGCTGTTTCCGAATTAACTAGCGTTGTAGTTAATCGATCTGACCGCTGTGCGTGCAGATTCAAGCGCCCGGTAGGTGCAATTAGTGTCATTTTTCTCGTAGCGTAGGTGGCAGCGCAAGAGACTGCTCAGTCTTTGCCTTGGCTCGGGTTCGATACTTACTACCGTCTCACGTCCAGTTCTTGTATCGCTCTCACGATATATTTTAGGAAATCAAACTAAGCATAACTGGTGACGCTGTCTCTGGCGAGCCACTTGAACTTGCACGCATAACGACCTAATTGCCTTCGTTCAGTGCTAATTACATCGGGCATGGCGCAACGTATCGAATTTATTTCTTAACAATTATTTCTTAGTACAACCTACCCAGCAACACCCTTTCAAGGTTTCCACTGTTTCTGACAAACTTCTATGTTACCTACGCGTTCCAGGAAATGCCGGGTTTCACAGCTTACCGATAACATATATATCTCAAGCGAAAATAAATGTTGGTAGTCCCGAGAAGAGATGGAAAAATCACTTGCAGTCTGCTTCAAGCTCGAACAGGCAATGATGCCTAAACCGAAACTGAGCATGATGACCATGACACAAAAATAATGTTGTCTGTTCTTCCTGGTATTTAGGGCTTAAAAGTAGCTAAAACGCGTCGGAAAGGCTTTCGCGCACAGCCCATGGATTTTTTTTAACCTTATCGAACAAGTCGGCACCGAAGATTTAAAAAAGTACACGTGTAGCTATGATTTCAGCTGCGCCAGTGAAGGGCGTTAAAGCGTTTACTAAACATAGACTTCGGTGTGTCATGTCACATCACGTTTTGCATTTCCTAATTCTTCAGGAAGTCGGAATTGTACGTGGCCCCAATTGGCCAGAAATACCTTCATCATCATTCATCTCTAAAAGGTTTCTTAATACTTGACACACGTTCACCAATTGACTAAATTGCAACTGTTTAAACGCTGCTGCTGGCAAAATTTGAAAACATGACGTTATAGTTACAAAGGTTACCGACATAGGTCGACATGTACCGAATATAACTAGAGAGTCATGCACAATGCAACGAGCACAGACTATAGCAGTTGTTGTTTGTATTAAATCTTGCGGATTTACTGTTTTGATTACTGGTGTAAGTAATTGTGTTTTAAAAAACCTATATTTGAGTGCCGTGTTATGAAAATGATAGTTGCTATTGACTGTATAGCGGAGATGCTGAGTCGCAGATAGACACAACAAAAAGACTGTCGGGAAGTCAGCTTTCGGCCAACAAAGCCTTATTCGTAATTAGGCAACATACACATACTCGCGCAAACACAACTCACTCACATATGTCCACCGTCACTGGCAGCTGAAGCCTATCTGCGAGTCAGCATCTCCGCTATATAGAGAGTAGCAACTCTCCTTTTCGTAATATTGTTAAATTACATCCTGAATTTTCCATTGTTACACAGGGTGTATCAGAAAGAATCATACGCTTTGGAAAGTCAATATTTTTGAAACTAATAAACATATACAATGAATTTTTTTTTAATGAACGGGAAACTCAATGTTTTTTTTTTTCGTATCTTTTCATAGATGTTCAATATTCACCCCAGGAGATGCACAGCATATGTCAGTGCGGTATTCAAATTGTTCCCACACTACAGCGAGAATGTCTTGAGTTACAGCTGTTGTTACGCACTGTTTTTATTTAAGTTCCTGTTCGTCACTCTGGATCAGGCAGTCGAGAAGAACAGACATGTTGTCTGTGGCAGGATGTGTTTGCCAGTATTCAGTATTAAAAGAGACACTCCGGTAGTCATGAGGCACAGACACGTGCCACAAATAGTGCAAAGATACGTTTTCGTAAACATTGTATTTTACCATGTACTTTGCTGTATCAGAAGGTGTTGTATTAAGATCATGTAGTCTTCTCGTGTGGCTATATTAAAATACGCGAGTGGCATCCCAAAGAAGTCATACATTATTTCAGAACAGAACCTCCCTAAAAGTCAGTTTCAGCCTCAAGGCACAGAACCTACGACCTGCGTGCTGTTTTCTGCGCTGGGGACATCAACTTGAAGACAGCAGGTTAGTGAATTATAACAGAATCTTCGTATTCCACACATGGCAGTGGAAACAACTAGTGCCTCACGTGTACTGCATGCACAGAACAAATGTGCTCAGTGACACGTCATCTGCAGTAATGCAGAGGAGATAAAGGAGGATGATCGTTATTAACACGAACAATCAATTCATTCGTTCTTTCTTGCCGTACGGTGAAGCCTGGCACGAATTCGGCGTTCCAAAACATCCCAAAGGAGTTCTATAGGATTCAGGTCAGGACTCTGTGCAGGCTAGTCCATTACAGGGATGTTATGGTCGTGTAACCACTCCGCTTCTGGCCGTGCACTATGAATAGGTGCTCGATCGTGTTGAAAGATGCAATCGCCGCCCCCGAATTGCTCTTCAACAGTGGGAACCGAGAAGAGCTTAAAACATCAGTGTAGGCCTGTGCAGTGCTAGAGGCGCGCATAACAACAAAGGGTGCAAGTTCCCTCCATGAAGAATGCGACCACACCATAACACCATCGCCTCCAAATTTTACTGTTGGCGCTACGCACGCTGGCAGATGACGTCACCGGGCAATTGCCATACCCACACCTTGCCATCGGATCGCCACATTATGTACCGTGATTCGCCCCTCCACACAACGTTTTTCCACTTTTCAGCCGTCCAATGTTTACGCTCCTTACACCAAGAGAGGGGTCGTTTGGCATTTGCCGGCATGATGTGTGGCTTATGAGCAGTCGCTCGATCATGAAAGCCAAGTTTTCTTACCTCCCGCCTCACTTTCATGGTACTTGCAGTGGATCCTGATACAGTTTGGAATTCCTGTGTGATGGTCTGGATAGATGCCTGTCTATTACACATTACGACACTCTTCAACTATCGGCGGTCTCTGTTAGTCAACAGACGTGGTCGGCCTGTACCTTTCACTGTTGTCGGTAACGGAGGCACATTAACAGTTTTTTATAAACCCGCACAAGAAATAATCACATACAGTGGGGACCGATAACTTTGGACGCCATTAAGGCTGAATCATTTAGTTCAGTAATCCTTTGATTTAAAAAATCGCGCACCTTCAGCCACCAGTGTGTCGATGACCCATCCTGTTGGTAAATAAAGTCGATCGAATCAATCTCCAACTGTGCTTCATGCAACATTGTTCTCGGCAAAGAAAAATGGGCCATACACATTTTCCCCTGAAACTGCATTACATTATGACGGTTCACCTTTCCTTTTAAATGGAATGTTGCCTCTACACTAAACACTAAGCGTGGAAGAAATCTGCCATCCTACGTCTTGCCAACAACGAAATTACAGACCTCGACACGTTGTTGTTTGTCACTTTCACGAAGAGCTTGCAGTAGCTGAATTTTGTATGGTTTCATGAGTGAACGTCGACGCAACGCACGCCAGACGGACATCAGGGGCACGTTGAACTGTCGAGCTGCAAGGCGAACGGATTTTTGAGGACTCCTTGTAAAACGATGACGATGCGTTCGGCGTCTTTGTCAGACACTCGGGGACGGCCGGCTATTTGCCTTTACACAAACAACATGCTTCTCGGAATTGTTCATGCCATCGTTCAAATGGTACAAATGGCTCTGAGCACTATGAGACTTAACATCTGAGGTCATCATTCCCCTAGACTTAGAACTACTTAAATCTAACTAACCAAAGGTCATCACACACATCCATGCCCAAGGCAGGACTCGAACGTGTGACCGTAGCGGTCGCGCGGTTCCAGTCTGAAGCGCCTAGAAGCGCTCGGCCACAACGGCCGTCTCATGCCATCGTGTAATCATCCATGCTGTACCTACCTGGTACGAAAGTCACACTGAACAGTTGTTACCGACCCGCACTGCGGGAAACGTATAACACAAAACACTTGTCATGACTATATTTTTACTAGAACTGAAGTGGGCGCACACTGCTGCTACCTAGCGGGTTCCATGTAAAACTCGAGAGTTTGCTCTTTCCAACTGTACATTGTTCATGCACCGCACCTCAAATGATGTAATATATACAGAATGAGATTTTCACTATGCAGCGGAGTGTGCGCTGATATGATACTTCCTGGCGGATTAAAACTGTGTGCCGGACCGAGACTCGAACTCGGGACCTTTGCCTTTCGCGGGCAAGTGCTCTACCAACTGAGGTCCCGAGTTCGAGTCTCGGTCCGGCACACAGTTTTAATCTGCCAGGTAGTTTCATATCAGCGCCCACTCCGCTGCAGAGTGAAAATCTCATTCTGGAAACATCCCCCAGGCTGTGGCTAAGCCATGTCTCTGCAATATCCTTTCTTTCAGGAGTGCTAGTTCTGCAAGGTTCGCAGGAGAGCTTCTGTAAAGTTTGGAAGGTAGGAGGCGAGGTACTGGCGGAAGTACAGCTGTGAGGAGAGGGCGTGAGTCGTGCATCGGTAGCTAAGTTGGTAGAGCACTTGCCCGCGAAAGGCAAAGGTCCCGAGTTCGAGTCTCGGTCCGGCACACAGTTTTAATCTGCCAGGAAGTTTCAACGTAATATATTCTTTTTCTTAACATCGGATTATTCTTTTGATACACGCTGTAGTTGAAAACTGTTTTTCGTGAAGAAGTCTATTCTCATTGTAAGTTTTGTCACAAGTTCTCTAAATATCTAAACATTTGATTTCGTACGGCTCCGAGGAGGCGGGGGGGGGGGGGGGGGAAGGGGGAGGAGAGTTTTATCAAATCAAATGGCTCTGAGCACTATGGGACTTTACATCTTAGGTCATCAGTCCCGGCCGGCCGCAGTGGCCGTGCGGTTAAAGGCGCTGCAGTCTGGAACCGCAAGACCACTACGGTCGCAGGTTCGAATCCTGCCTCGGGCATGGATGTTTGTGATGTCCTTAGGTTAGTTAGGTTTAACTAGTTCTAAGTTCTAGGGGACTAATGACCTCAGCAGTTGAGTCCCATAGTGCTCAGAGCCATTTGAACCATCATCAGTCCCCTAGAACTTAGAACTACTTAAACCTAACTAACCTAAGGACATCAGACACATCCATGCCCGAGGCAGGATTCGAACCTGCGACCGTAGCAGCCCCGCAGTTCCGGACGTCAGCGCCTAGAACCGCACGGCCACACCGGCCGGCTGAGAGTTTTATAGTTGAACTTTTCCGAGCCGGAACGTGCTGCTGTCGCAAATTTAATGGCCAGCAGTGTCTGCAGTGTGGTGTAACGTCCACAGGATCCTCCATGAGCACACATTAAAGCCACTTTCGTCGTTTTGCAGGTTCCCTTAACTTTCTGCACTTCAGTGAGTCTAGTCCAGCCCTCGTACACAGGGCAGCGTGCCTCTGCACTCGAACTGTTTGCTCGAAGCCGATTGGTCGCGGCCGCGTTGCAGTGATCGCTCTCGCAGCAAGACGTGGGCGGGGCGTCGCTGGCCGCGTCGCCGGGGGCGGCGTAATTACAAAGCGGGATCGGGGCACAGTAGCGGCGCAGGTACCCGCCGCCAACGGTCCGGCGCCGGCCGCGCGCCCAGCTCCGGCCACGGGCGTGTAATGAGCTAATGGGCGTGTAAGAGCGCCGCCGCCCGGCTGCCCTGTAAACTGTGTAATTTGGCGGCGCGCCTTTTTGTGCTCGCTTCCTTTTGCTCCAGTCGCGAAGGCCCCCGTTTAAAACACAGCGCCTCCCCTCCCATCACGTCCCGACCGCCTTCAAACACAGGCCATTCGTGTAGCTTTTCTCACTTCTGCCCGTAATAGCAGGATATTAGTTTTTACTGTATTCGCCGGGAGGAAATAGTTACGGTGTGAATGCTTTATTGATAATTACCCCCACGCTGGCGCCGCTGGAGAACGTTTTCTTGTGCCGGACTCGTAATTGTGGAGGGAGGAGATATATCTAAAATGCGAAACTATTAACGCTTCAGTTGAGCGCAATTCACTCTTCTTTCTTCTATTTTATTTGCCAGCGACGGAACAGCGCCTGGTCGGTGTTCCTTTCTCGTACAGAATTTTCTCTGCCGAAAGCGTTACGGTGGCTCATAAAAACGGTTTCCGGTAGTCGATCAGAAACGATTAATGCAGATTCATGAAGATATCGTTATGGCGTATCTCCTTATAACGCCACCGTGTATGTTCCGCTGGCCGGATAACTCGATTCGGGCAGCTGTTGCCCTACACATTTAGGTTTCGCTAGTAAATATTCGTGTATAAACACAGCACCTGTTTCGTCTCGCAGCACTGATGTTTATTTTCTTAGACGCTCTTCGACTTATACGTGAACTGCATCTTTAGTCCTTTTTTTCTGGATTACTACTTACTTTTGTCTTTACGTATTTATCATAGACTTAAAATAGTCCACATCCAAAGTTTGCCCACAAATAAAGAGGTACCTACAATTATATTTTGAAGGATTTGACGATTTCTTTGTTTTCTGATACCTAGATACAGGTTAATAAACCCAGTTTTGATCATGAGTCTGTGACCAGGTTCCAGATCGATAATTTGGCTGAGACTGAAGAATGGAGCTGTGATCGAAGAACTAATAGCAGAGAAATGAAATAAAAATAAACAAAATAAAACCATAACTGTAGCTACAGGACCACTATTCCCAAAATAGTTAACTTAATAAGCATACTTTTAGTTTTTTTAAAAGCACACTCAAACTTTCAAACTTATAACACATAGAGCATTCTGAAATTATTTCTTTCAGGAATTTCTTATAAGAACGACACTGTAAAGAAATCTACATGGAACGGTACAATATTCAACAAAACAGCAATCGAAAAGTGTAACTATAATTTTTGTGACATCGTTGTATATTATTCGTCAAAGATGCGATGTCCTCATAAGAAATTGCAAAACATTATTTGTAGAACATACACTATCCAGACACTCCAAAAACATATGTTTTTCATATTACATGCATTGTGCTACCACCTAGTGGCACGTACTCCGTATCAGCGACATCAGTAGTCATTAGACATCGTGAGAGAGCAGATGGGGCGCTCCGTGGAACTCACGGACTTCCAATGTGGTCAAATGATTGGGTGTCACTTGTGTCATACGTCATGTACGCGACATTTCCAGACTCCTAAATATCCCTAGGTCCACTGTTTCCGATGTGATAGTGAAGTAGAAACGTGAAGGGACACGTACAGCACAAAAACGTACAGGCCGACCTCGTCTGTTGACTAACAGAGACCGCCGATAGTGGACGAGGGTCGTAATGTGTAATAGGCAGACATCTATACAGACCATCACATAGGAATTCCAAACTGTATCAGGATCCACTGCAAGTACCATGAAAGTTTGGCGGGAGGTAAGAAAACTTGGATTTCATTATCGAGCGACTGCTCATAAGCCACATCAGGCCGGCAAATGCTAAACGACGCCTCTATTGGTGTAAGGAGCGTAAACACTGGACGGCTGAAAAGTGGAAAAACGTTGTGTGGAGGGACGAATCACGGTACACCATGTGGCAATCCGATGCCAGAGTGTGGGTATGGCGAATGCCCGGTGAACGTCATCTACCAGCGTGTGTAATGCCAACTCTAAAAACTCGGAGGTGGTGGTGTTATGGTGTGCTCGTATTTTTCATGGAGGGGGCTTGCACTCCTTGCTGTTTTGCGCTGCTCTAGCACAGCACAGGCCTACATTGATGTTTTAAGCTCTTCTCGCTTCCCACTGTTGAAGAGCAATTCGGGGGTGGCGATTGCATCTTTCAACAGGATCGAGCACCTGTTCATAGTGCACAGCCTGAGGCGGAGTGGATGCACGACAATAACATCCCTGACAATGACATCCCTGTTATGGACCGGCCTGCACAGAGTCCTGAACTGAATCCTATAGAACTCCTTTGGGATGTTTTAGAACGCCGACTTCTTGCCAGGCTTCACCGTTCGACATCGATACCTCTCCTCAGTGCAACACTCCGTGAAGAATGGGCTTCCATTCCCCAAGAAACCTTCCAGCACCTGATTAAACGTATGCTGGCAAGAGTGGAAGCTGTCATCAAAGCTAAGGGTAGGCCAACACCATATTGAATTGCAGCATTACCGACTGAGGGCGCCACGAACTTGTAAGTCATTTTGAACCAGGTATCCGGATACTTTTGATCACATAGTGTAGCGCAAGTAGATTATCTTCGCTGTCAGAGCTGGTTTATGCAGATATACCTGAAGCGCCAAAGAAACTTGTGTAAGCATGCGTATTCATATACAGAGATATGTAAACGGGCAACACACGGCGCTGCGCTCGGCAACGCATATATATGACAATAAATGTCTGGCGCACTTGTTAGATTGGCTACTGCTGCTACAATGGTAGGCTAACAAGATTTAAGTGAGTTTGAACCTGTTGTTATAGTCGACGCACGAGCGATGAGACACAGCATCTCCGATGTAGCGATGAAATGGGGATTTTGCCGTACGACCATTTCACGAGCGTACCGTGAATATTACGAATAAGATAGAACATCAAACCTCCGACATCGCTGCGACCGGAAAAATATCCTGCAAGAACGGGACCAATTACGACTGAAGAGAATCGTTCAACGTGATAGAAGTGCAACCCATCCGCAAATAACTGCAGATTTTAATGTTGGGCAATCAAGAAGTGTCAACGTGCGAACCATTCTACGAAACTTTATCGATATGGGCTTTCGGAGCTGAAATCCCACCGTGTACCCTCGATGAAAGACCAACACGAAGCTTTTCGCCTCCCCTCGGCCCGTCAACACCGACATTGGACTGTTGATGAACGGAAACATGTTGCCTAGTCGAACGATCTCGTTTCAATTTGTATCGAGCGAATGGACGTGTACGGGTATGGAGACGACCTCATGAATCCATGGACCCAGCATGTCAGCAGGAGACTGTTCAAGTTGGTGGAGGCTCTGTAGCGGTGTGGGGTGTGTGCAGTTAGAGTGATATGCAACGCTGACACGTCTAGATACGACTCTGAAAGGTGACAAGCACGTAAGCATCCTGTCTGATCGCCTGCATCCATTCATGTCCATTGTACATTCCGATGGACTTGGACAGTTCCAGCAGGACAACGCGATAACCCACACGCGCAGAATCACTACAGAGTGGCTCCAGGAATACTCTTCTGAGTTTAAACACTTCCGCTGACCGACAAACTCCCCAGATATAAACATTATTGATCATGTCTGGGATGCCTTGCAACGTGCTATTCGGAAGAGTTCTCCGCCTCTTCGTACTCTTACGGAGTTATGGACAGCCCTGCAGTATTCATGGTGCCAATTCCCTCCAGCGCTACTTCAGACATTAGTAGAATCCATGCCACGTCGTGTTGCGGCAAGTGTCCCAGTTTCTTTGGCTCTTCAGTGTAGCTTCAATTTCACTCAAATCCTGCAGAGAGTAATACCGCAGAATAACATATAGAATCACAATGCTCACAGTTAGGCAAGTTACTACCGTCTCACAGTAGAAGACACATTAGCGTTCCTTGCACCAAGAAAGCCATTCATAATTAAAAAAATGGTTCAAATGGCTCTGAGCACTACGGGACTTAACTGCTGTGGTCATGAGTGCCAGAGAACTTAGAATTACTTAAACCTAACTAACTTAAGGACAGCACACACATCCATGCCCGAAGCAGGATTCGAACCTGCGACCGTAGCGGTCGCGCGGTTCCAAACTGTAGCGCCTAGAACCGCTCGGCCACTTCGGCCGGCAGCCATTCATCACTTAACGCCTAATGTTTAGGTTAAAATCATCAATCGAGTTCGCAAAAAGATTTGTTTGTTGACCGGTTTCGGCTTATGTTAAAACCATCCTCAGAATTTTTGGGCCCTATGGCTGGTACTTGCGGCTCCTCTATTTTTCATATGATACCACGATCATGGTACAGCACTAGATCGCTGCGCTCCACGAACAAAGTTATTTAAATTTATTTACATAATTTGTCCCATAATATTAATCTCCGTTTTCTGTTCTTTTTCTGCTCCTTTCGCGTAATATGTACTTTTTTTTTCATTACAAGCGTTAGTAAAATGTCAATAAATCTGCATGATCATAAAATAAATGCGAACCCGTGGTTTAGGGGTAACGTCTTTGATTCATAATCAAAACGTCTTCGGTCCCGGGTTCGATCCCCGCCACTGCCTAATTCTTGATAAATAACCAGCATTGGCGGCCGAAGACTTACGGCATAATAAGTCAGCCTCATTCTGCCAACGGCCTTGTCAAAGAGGGTAGATGTTCAGGGCACTCTCTTGTCCTAGAGGTGGGAAATTGCCCATAAAGGCGGCAGAATCAGTAATGATCAACGGCATGAGGATGCAGAAGGCAATGGAAACCACTGCATTAAAGACACGTAACGTGTATCCACAGGGCATGTGGCCTGTAATTGAAGAAGTGTCATGATGATCTCTCCATTGGCAAAAGATTCCGGAATAGTCCCCCATTCGGATCTCCAGGAGGGGACCGCCAAAGGGGAGGTTACCATGAGAAAAAGATTGAATATTCTACGAAAGGATAACGTTCTACGAGTCGGGGCGTGGAATGTCAGAAGCTTGAACGTGGTAGGGAAACTAGAAAATCTGAAAAGGGAAATGCAAAGGCTCAATCTAGATATAGTAGGGGTCAGTGAAGAGAAGTGGAAGGAAGACAAGGATTTCTGGTCAGATGAGTATCGGGTACTATCAACAGCAGCATAAAATGGTATAACAGGTGTAGGATTCGTTATGAATACGAAGGTAGGGCAGAGGTTGTGTTACTGTGAACAATTCAGTGACCGGGTTGTTCTAATCAGAATCGACAGCAGACCAACACCGACAACGATAGTTCAGGTATACATGCCGACGTCGCAAGCTGAAGATGAACAGATAGAGAAAGTGTATGAGGATATTGAAAGGGTAATGCAGTATGTAAAGGGGGACGAAAACCTAATAGTCATGGGTGACTGGAATGCAGTTGTAGGGGAAGGAGTAGAAGAAAAGGTTACAGGAGAATATGGGCTTGGGACAAGGAATGAAAGAGGAGAAAGACTAATTGAGTTCTGTAACAAGTTTCAGCTAGTAATAGCGAATACCCTGTTCAGGAATCACAAGAGGAGGAGGTATACTTGGAAAAGGCCGGGAGATACGGGAAGATTTCAATTAGATTACATCAAGGTCAGACAGAGATTCCGAAATCAGATACTGGATTGTAAGGCGTACCCAGGAGCAGATATAGACTCAGATCACAATATAGTAGTGATGAAGAGTAGGCTGAAGTTCAAGACATTAGTCAGGAAGAATCAATAAGCAAAGAAGTGGGATACGGAAGTACTAAGGAATGACGAGATACGTTTGAAGTTCTGTAACGCTATTGATATAGCAATAACGAAGAGTGCAGTAGGCAGTACAGTTGAAGAGGAATGGGCATCTCTAAAAAGGGCCATCACAGAAGTTGGGAAGGAAAACATAGGTACAACGAAGGTAGCTGCGAAGAAACCATGGGTAACAGAAGAAATACTTCAGTTGATGGATGAAAGGAGGAAGTACAAACATGTTCCGGGAAAATCAGGAATACAGAAATACAAGTCGCTGAGGAATGAAATAAATAGGAAGTGCAGGGAAGATAAGACGAAATGGCTGCAGGAAAAATGTGAACACATCGAAAAAGATATGATTGTCGGAAGGACAGACTCAGCATACAGGAAAGTCAAAACAACCTTTGGTGACATTAAAAGCAACGGTGGTAACATTAAGACTGCAACGGGAATTCCATTGTAAAATGCAGAGGAGAGAGCAGATAGGTGGAAAGAATACATTGAAAGCCTCTATGAGGGTGAAGATTTGTCTGATGTGATAGAAGAAGAAACAGGAGTCGATTTAGAAGAGATAGGGGATACAGTATTAGAATCGGAATTTAAAAGAGCTTTGGAGGACATTACGGTCAAATAAGGCAGAAGGGATTGACAACATTCCATCAGAATTTCTAAAATCATTGGGGGAAGTGGCAACAAAACGACTATTCACGTTGGTGTGCAGAATATATGAATCTGGAGATATACCATCTGACTTTCGTAAAAGCATCATCCACACAATTCCGAAGACGGCAAGAGCTGACAGGTGCGAGAATTATCGCACAATCACCTTAACAGCTCATGCATCGAAGCTGCTTACAAGAATAATATACAGAAGAATGGAAAAGAAAATTGAGAATGCGCTAGGTGACGATCAGTTTGGCTTTAGGAAAAGCAAAGGGACGAGAGAGGCAATTCTGACGTTACGGCTAATAATGGAAGCAAGGCTAAAGAAAAATCAAGACGCTTTCATAGGATTTGTCGACCTGGAAAAAGCGTTCGACAATATAAAATGGTGCAAACGGTTCGAGATTCTGAAAAAAGTAGGGGTAAGCTATAGGGAGAGACGGGTCATATACAATACGTACAACAACCAAGAGGGAATAATAAGAGTGGACGATCAAGAACGAAGTGCTCGTATTAAGAAGGGTGTAAGACAAGGCTGTAGCCTTTCGCCCCTACTCTTCAATCTGTACATCGAGGAAGCAATGATGGAAATAAAAGAAAGGTTCAGGAGTGGAATTAAAATACAAGGTGAAAGGATATCAATGATACGATTCGCTGATGACATTGCTATCCTGAGTGAAAGTGAAGAAGAATTAAATGATCTGCTGAACGGAACGAACAGTCTAATGAGTACACATTATGGTTTGAGAGTAAATCGGAGAAAGACGAAGGTAATGAGAAGTAGTAGAAATGAGAACATCGAGAAACTTAACATCAGGATTGATGGTCACCAAGTCAATGAAATTAAGGAATTCTGCTACCTAGGCAGTAAAATAACCAATGACGGACGGAGCAAGGAGGACATCAAAAGCAGACTCGCTATGGCAAAAAAGGCATTTCTGGCCAAGAGAAGTCTACTAATATCAAATACCGGCCTTAATTTGAGGAAGAAATTTCTGAGGATGTACGTCTGGAGTACAGCATTGTATGGTAGTGAAACATGGACTGTGGGAAAACTGGAACAGAAGAGAATCGAAGCATTTGAGATGTGGTGCTGTAGACTAATTTTGAAAATTGGGTGGACTGATAAGGTAAGGAATGAGGAGGTTCTACGTAGAATCGGAGAGGAAAGGAATATGTGGAAAACACTGATAAGGAGAAGGGACAGGATGATAGGACATCTGCTAAGACATGAGGGAATGACTTCTATGGAACTAGAGGGAGCTGTAGAGGGAAAAAACTGTAGAGGAAGACAGAGATTGGAATACGTCAAGCAAATAATTGAGGACGTATGTTGCAAGTGGTACTCTGAGATGAAGAGGTTAGCAGAGGAAAGGAATTTGTGGCGGGCCGCATCAAACCAGTCAGTAGACTGATGACAAAAAAAAAAAAATATTGCCTTCAAGTTTACCTCCCTTGTATACTCCTTCCATCTTTCAGCTTTCCCTTCTTTGCTTAGGACTGGCTTCCCATCTGAAATCTTGATAATCATACAACTGTGTCTCTTTTTACCAAAGGCCCATTTAATTTTCTTATAGGAGGTATCTATCTTTCCTTTAATTAAATATGCTTCTAAATCCTTATATTTGTCCTCTAGCCATTCCTGCTTAGCCATTTTGCACTTCCTGTCGATCTCATTCTTTAAACGTTTGTATTCTCTGTCGCCTGCTTCATTTTCTGTATTTTTATATTTCTGCCTCTCATCAGTTAAATTCAGTATCTTTTGTGTTACGCAAGGGTTTCTATTAGGCATTGTCTTTTTACCAATATGATCCTCTGCTGCCGTCACTATTTCATCTCTTAAAGCTACCCATTCGTATTATACTGTATTCCTTTCCCTTGTTCTAGTCAACTGTTACCTATTGCTCCCTCTTAAACTCTCAGCATCCTCTGGTTCTCTTAACTAATTCAGGTCCCATTTCCTTAATTTCCCATCTTTTCCAATTTCTTCATTTTTAATCTACAATTCATTACTAAGAAATTGTGATCAGAGTCCATATGTGCCCCTGTGAATGTTTTACAATTTCAAATCTGGTTCCTGAATTTCTGTCTTCGCATTATATAATCAATCTGAAACGTTCCGATGTCTTCAGGTCTCTTCCACGTATACATGTATTATTCTTAAACCAGCTGTTAGCGATGATTAATTATGCTCTGTGCAAAACTCTAATAGGCGTTTTCCTCTTTCCTTCCTTTCCCCCAGTCCACGATCACCTGCTATTTTCCCTTCTCTTTCTTTTCCTACTATCGAATTCCAGTCCCCCATCACTACTGAATATTCGTCTCCCTGAACTGCCCGAATGATTTCGTTTATCTCGGCATCCGTAACGAGAAATATGTCTGTTGTTGACTATTTTTATGACTGTCACTTTCTTTGCCACAGAACAATTTTGTATGAAGTTTAAAGATTTGTTGCGTTTCAATCAACTTCCCAACTTATAAAAATTTGTTTAATGTATTTCTTTTTCAATAGACAGCTGTATCGAAAAATTCTGATGCTTGTGGCTCTGTTGTAGCAACAACTGCGGAATGCAGACTGTTTTGTTATGGTTGTGGTAGCATCTCTGCTACGGTAATTAGTGTAGCTGCTACGTTCCATAACAGTTCCCTATTTTACTCTTTTATAAACTAATACTTTCGAAGTCTAATGACTAAAACTTCACATTATTGTGTAGATATATGGCGTCTTTTTGCAATTCGTCATTGTCTCTGCTGTTTAGTACTTCCTGTTCTTAAAAAGATTCATTACACTTCGATACATTTATGTAGGTTAGCAAACCGTAACTAAATAATTCTGTAATGTGCTGTTTCATACGTAATTTGGTTCTTAAGAAACCTGTAGAATAACAAATTTCTCGTTTTACTTTTATGACTGTTACAATTTCTTGCGTTTTGTACGCTCGCAAGTTACAAATCAACATAAACGATAGTGTTCTAATTAATCGAATTTCGTAGCTTATCATCCGTTTGGTGCGCTGCTGTCGCAGTATATAACAAAGATTATAAACAAAATGAAGCAACAGAAAGTTCAGGATGGAATAACGATAGTATTATGAAAAGGATAGACTGCTGCTCACAATACAGAAAAGATGTTGACGGGCAGACAGTAACGACAAAAAGACTGCTACAAATTTAACTCTCCGGTCAAAAGGCCTTCTTCCAAAGTAGAAAACATTCACATATTGAAGCAAGCACAGCTCACACACACACATGTGCCTGTCTGCCACTCATTGTCTCCTCTAAATGACAAGTAGCAATCCATCCTTTTCATAATACTGTCAAAAATGGGAATCAGTGTCGCAACAGTGTATGTATTAGATAGTGGAAATACACAGCCTATTTCAACAAGACACTTGCTGTTAAACGTATCATAAAATTTTCTGTTTGAGCGTCAGTTAACAAACCGCAAGGACAGCAGAAATATTCAAACATTAAATATAATTTTGTACTTGAATGTCTAGTGGGACCTACGAAACGTACACAAACCAGTGAACTGAGATTACTGAAAATTGATATTTTGGAGTCAAAGACCAATGAATCATACCACTAGAAAAGAAGGTACTGATGAGTAATGAAGTTACTAAAACACAAAGGTCATTATTATATCATCTACATGTGACTATTGGCTAGCTGGATAAACCTTAAGAATCTGCTTAACGGAAAAGCGTGTAAGGCAGTTGTGGTTATGTTAAAAGTGTATCCTGGAAGATTTAAGTCCATTTTAAGGCTGCTGTTCGTACTTTTTATGTGAAGGCACTTGAAGACAATGTGAAGCCCAGTTTCTACGTATTCTTTGCGGATTTTTTGATAACTACTGAGCGCTTTTTTCACCAAAGTACACAAGGAAAATCAACTGTCACGTGACCTGTTTTTACGACACAGGATGACAGTTCATCTTGAGGCTTAAATTGCTAATCATAAAGTTCTGTATCACTTGACACGTTAAGAAATGAATAAATTTACTAGGGCTGACTGAATAATTGATAATTCAGTGACTCTGTGGAAGTTATTGCACAAAACTGTTGCGCCACTAAATACTATTCCGGGTGGACGTAGAAAATTCTCCTCCATGGTGCAGGCACCAAAGCTGAAGCCAAGACTGGTTTGGAATGACAAGAAGGAAGAATAGCTGATTTTGCTTGTAGCATGGGCACACCACCGATTTTAACTTCCACGCACCATCTGAGCAGCAGGACCAAAGCGTCGATGCAGCAAAGTGAACTCGCGGGGGCCATGCACAGTGAAGTGAGTCGTATGCAAGAGTGGATTTACAGCACACAGGCGTTGCAGAAATAACGAGCTTGATATTTTAAAGAGAAGAACAAGGACACCGTTACGTGGTACAGAGTACTAACGGATACTCAGGAAGGCACCACATTTTGTCGCACTACCTAGACGATGATGTTATTGGCATAGACCGACTGGTGCAAATACCTGACTACCAATGCCCAGTTTTCAGTTTACAGCTAACGAGTCCTGACATAGGACCTGTGACCCTCCATCCGCAGTCTGCCTAGACGACTTTGATGCTACAACCAGCCCAGCCTGAAGGACTTGGCTGTCATGGGCTGCTACTGCCTCATATTCACTGATAAGGAGACTTGGGCACCTCCCACTACCAGAACCCCTGCATGGTGAGCTGCCACTCTACGTCATCCTTACAGAGTGAGTTATCTACAACCCCTGACCTGTTTCTACGAGGAGACAGCAAAGTCGTTGGTTGTTCTCTCGCTGAAACGTCTTGACGTAAGATTTCATGACTATGGCCATCTCGTGCTGAGCTGGTTGATGCCTTTCTCGGCCGCCATGTACGACTTCAATGAGAGCGCCCTGCCAACCTGCTAGTTGTATTGCTGGAGGCGTCAATACATATCGGCCTTGCATGAGCTTCACCTTCTTACCTAGCTACTAGCCTTCGCAAAGAAGACTACAGTGTATCCATGAGTAATGAATGTGTATCCTGTTAAAAATGGCTTACTAGCACCTTTTGGCTTGGACAGATCCTCGCTCCCCGAATTCCGCACTATGCTATCCAGGTAACCATAGAGGTCATGGCTCTTGCCCTCTATAAAAGCATAATAACTGTACATTCTCTACCAACAATAGCATATAGTGATCACAGCAATTAAATCAGCAAGTGGCTCATTCTAGATCTGCTTCGAGAGAGATGAGAACAATGTCTGGTTCAGAAGTTCCATCACGTGTGCCCCAAAGAAAACCGGCCCATTCAAACATTTGCTGTCTAATATGTAATTGTCCTTGAGCCCCAAAGAGCCCATGAGGCGTTGCCGTCATACGGTCGCCACGTGTCACCGGTAGATTCGAACAACACACAAGCGTCACGGAGATGCTTCGGTAACTCAAATAGAAATCCCTAGAGGGAAGGCGACGTTCTTTTCGAGGAACATTAATGAGAAAATTTAGAGAACCGGCATCTAAAACTAACTGCATGACGATCCTACTGCCGCAAACACACATTTCACATAGACAAGAAATGAGGGCTCGTACGGAAGCGTGTAGACTCGTTTTTACCTATCACGGGAGCATCTTTGGAAATTTCTTCGGGTATAACACTTTCACTAAGTAATGAAACATTTTGAAATAGCAGCCGCATCTTAACCGCCTTCTAATTTGATTGTTATTTATTTACGTTCGATGGAGATGTGAAAACCCGCCTACCTTTGCCATTTTTACTGCTGCATAATGTTTATTTCATGTTGATAATTACTGGTAGCACCCAAAACAACTGCACCCTCGGAGATGTTACCTATCGAATCTCTTGAGGCAAATGAAATATAGTTATGTATCTAATATTGACGAATTATGTCCGAGGTGTACACCTAGAAACGGTTACGCAGACAGCTTGTGATACAACTAATGGTATTATGATAAGGATAATATTTTGAGTTCATAAGTTATCTGAGATCCACATTTTAAGAATCTGACTAGATTATCTTAAACATAACTTCTACATATCATATTCTGTATCTACAAGAAGTGGACAAAAACATGAAAACAGCTCAAACACTACATATAACTATGCCTAATACGGTCTAAAAATCAGTTGGCATTCAAAACGACTTCCAGTTGTCTCGGAATGGATAAATTCAGGTCCTATATGGCTTTCAAGAGAACCTTAAACCACACATCCTGCAAAGTACTGGCAAGTTCAGGTAACAACGACGGAGGTGGGCAATAATCACGCACCCTTCTCTCCGAAGTAGAGCACAAAAACTCCGTTGAGGTCTGGTGACTGTGATTGTCAGGGGAGATGCGACAATTCATCCTCGTGCTCACTAAAGCAGTCTAACACAGCATCACAATAGGAGAACAAACACTGTACCATGGGATCGAAATGATCAGCCTAAATGGTCACATAATCGTTGGCCGTAAGGCTCCTTGCAATGTAAACATGGGGCCGAGGCTGCCCAGGCAATCTCCGAACCCCCGCCATGTTTCACTCTTGGGAAGTAAACACGCCGGCCGGAGTGGCCGTGCGGTTCTAGGCGCTACAGTCTGTCTAGGCGCTACAGTCTGTCGTCGTAACTGCCGTCTGCTTCACGTCTGCTGTGCAGCGAGCTACCTTAATTTAAGTATTAACTGTATTTTTCTTACTTGTCACTTCTTCCGTGTGTATTTGCTTTTAGGAAGCTTTAATTGTCTGGTGCTATTAATAGTGTTCCATAGATTTCGTGTTTGTTTTGAATACAGTCAGAGAGAGTCCCTTTAGTCAACCATAGTCAGTGTCAGTGTCGTCGTAACTGCCGTCTGCTTCACGTCTGCTGTGCAGCGAGCTACCTTAATTTAAGTATTAACTGTATTTTTCTTACTTGTCACTTCTTCCGTGTGTATTTGCTTTTAGGAAGCTTTAATTGTCTGGTGCTATTAATAGTGTTCCATAGATTTCGTGTTTGTTTTGAATACAGTCAGAGAGAGTCCCTTTAGTCAGCCATAGTCAGTGTCAGTGTCGTCGTAACTGCCGTCTGCTTCACGTCTGCTGTGCAGCGAGCTACCTTAATTTAAGTATTAACTGTATTTTTCTTACTTGTCACTTCTTCCGTGTGTATTTGCTTTTAGGATTCTTTAATTGTCTGGTGCTATTAATAGTGTTCCATAGATTTCGTGTTAGTTTTGAATACAGTCAGAGAGAGTCCCTTTAGTCAGCCATAGTCAGTGTCAGTGTCGTCGTAACTGCCGTCTGCTTCACGTCTGCTGTGCAACGAGCTACCTTAATTTAAGTATTAATTGTATTTTTCTTACTTGTCACTTCTTCCGTGTGTATTTGCTTTTAGGAAGCTATAATTGTCTGGTGCTATTAATAGTGTTCCATAGATTTCGTGTTAGTTTTGAATACAGTCAGAGAGAGTCCCTTTAGTCAACCATAGTGCCAGTAGTGCTAGTGTTTGTTTTCAATACAGTCCAGAGACAGGTACTGCCATTTTCATTGTTTTCTACAAGAAGTGGCTAGCAACCCCAGTTTAGTGAATAAACAGCCGCCTTTAGTGAATTAGCAGTCTAGTTAAAGGTTGAACAACTCTCTTCAGTAAATTGATTCCTTAGGATGGATAGGATGTGTGACTGCTGTGTACGGACGCAGGAGGAGCTGGCCACTGTTCGCGAACAGCTGAGCGTGTTGATGGCCGCGGTCAGCCGTCTTCAGGCTGCTGCCTCGGAGTGTAGCGGCAGTGGGGAGTCTGGTGCGTCGCAGGGTACACCCCAGGTGTTACATGCTTCACACACTGTCCCTGCTGTCGAGATATCTTCGCGGGTACCGGGCGCGGTTGGGCCCCCCTCTCCCCAAGGGGAGTGGCGGGTTCAGCGGCGTTCGCGGCGCACGAGGCGGAGGGTCAATGTGGAGGCTGGCCGTGTGGCATCGCCCGCTCTGCCTGTGAGTGGACTTGTGGCTGCTCCTTCAGCAAGGTCCGAGCAGGCACACGGGGGGAGGGGTTTATTAGTTATTGGGAGCTCCAACGTTAGGCGGGTGATGGAGCCCCTTAGGGAAATAGCGGGAAGGTCGGGGAAGAAGGCCAGTGTTCACTCTGTCTGCTTGCCGGGGGGCCTCATCCGAGATGTGGAGGAGGCCCTACCGGCGGCGATAGAGAGCACTGGGTGCACCCGACTGCAAATTGTTGCTCATGTCGGCACCAATGACTCCTGCCGTCTGGGTTCAGAGGTCATCCTCAGTTCGTACAGGCGGTTGGCAGAATTGGTGAAGGCGGAAAGCCTCGCTCGCGGGGTGGAATCAGAGCTAACAATTTGTAGTATCGTTCCCAGAACCGATCGCGGTCCTCTGGTTTGGAGCCGAGTGGAAGGCTTAAACCAGAGGCTCAGACGATTCTGTGGAGATCTGGGGTGCAAATTTCTCGACCTCCGCTATCGGGTGGAGAAATGTAGGGTCCCCCTGAATAGGTCAGGCGTGCACTACACGCCGGAAGCGGCTACAAGGGTAGCGGAGTACGTGTGGAGTGCACATGGGGGTTTTTTAGGTTAGAGAATCCCCTCCCTAGGCCCGACAAGACGCCCCCTGAGACGCGGCAAGGTAGGAGTAGGCAAAATGCAACAGGGAATAACAATATTAATGTGCTAATAGTAAACTGCAGGAGCGTCTATAGAAAGGTCCCAGAACTGCTCTCATTAATAAACGGTCACAATGCCCATATAGTACTAGGGACAGAAAGTTGGCTGAAACCAGACGTAAACAGTAATGAAATCCTAAACTCAGATTGGAATGTATACCGTAGAGACAGGCTGAACAGTGAAGGGGGAGGCGTGTTTATAGCGATAAGAAGTGCAATAGTATCGAAGGAAATTGACGGAGATCCGAAATGTGAAATGATTTGGGTGAAGGTCACGGTTAAAGCAGGCTCAGACATGGTAATTGGATGTCTCTATAGGCCCCCTGGCTCAACAGCTTTTGTGGCTGAGCACCTGAAGGATAATTTGGAAAATATTTCGAGTAGATTTCCCCACCATGTTATAGTTCTGGGTGGAGATTTTAATTTGCCAGATATAGACTGGGAGACTCAAACGTTCATAACGGGTGGCAGGGACAAAGAATCCTGTGAAATTTTTTTAAGTGCTTTATCTGAAAACTACCTTGAGCAGTTAAACAGAGAACCGACTCGTGGCGATAACATATTAGACCTTCTGGTGACAAACAGACCCGAACTATTTGAAAAAGTTAACGCAGAAAGGGAATCAGCGATCATAAAGCGGTTACGGCATCGATGATTTCAGCCGTAAATAGGAATATTAAAAAGGGTAGGAAGATTTTTCTGTTTATAAAAAGTGACAAAAAGCAGATTTCAGAGTACCTGTTGGCTCAAAACAAAAGTTTTGTCTCAAGTACAGATAGTGTTAGTATCAGTGGACAAAGTTCAAAACCGTCGTACATTATGCGTTAGATGAGTATGTGCCAAGCAAGATCGTAAGAGATGGAAAAGAGCCACAGTGGTACAACAACCGAGTTAGAAAACTGCTGCGGAAGCAAAGGGAACTTCACAGCAAACATAAACATAGCCAAAGCCTTGCAGACAAACAAAAATTACGCGAAGCGAAATGTAGTATGAGGAGGGCTATGCGAGAGGCGTTCAATGAATTCGAAAGTAAAGTTCTATGTACTGACTTGGCAGAAAATCCTAAGAAATTTTGGTCTTATGTCAAAGCGGTAGGTGGATCAAAACAAAATGTCCAGACACTCTGTGACCAAAATGGTACTGAAACAGAGGATGACAGAATAAAGGCCGAAATACTAAATGTCTTTTTCCAAAGTTGTTTCACAGAGGAAGATTGCACTGTAGTTCCTTCTCTAGATTGTCGCACAGATGACAAAATGGTAGATATCGAAATAGACGACAGAGGGATAGAGAAACAATTAAAATCGCTCAAAAGAGGAAAGGCCTCTGGACCTGATGGGATACCAGTTCAATTTTACACAGAGTACGCGAAGGAACTTGCCCCCCTTCTTGCAGCGGTGTACCGTAGGTCTCTAGAAGAGCGTAGCGTTCCAAAGGATTGGAAAAGGGCACAGGTCATCCCCGTTTTCAAGAAGGGAAGTCGAACAGATGTGCAGAACTATAGACCTATATCTTTAACGTCGATCAGTTGCAGAATTCTGGAACACGTATTGTGTTCCAGTATAATGACTTTTCTGGAGACTAGAAATCTACTCTGTAGGAATCAGCATGGGTTTCGAAAAAGACGGTCATGTGAAATCCAGCTCGCGCTATTCGTCCACGAGACTCAGAGGGCCATAGACACGGGTTCACAGGTAGATGCCGTGTTTCTTGACTTCCGCAAGGCGTTCGATACAGTTCCCCACAGTCGTTTAATGAACAAAGTAAGAGCATATGGACTATCAGACCAATTGTGTGATTGGATTGAGGAGTTCCTAGATAACAGGACGCAGCATGTTATTCTCAATGGAGAGAAGTCTTCCGAAGTAAGAGTGATTTCAGGTGTGCCGCAGGGGAGTGTCATAGGACCGTTGCTATTCACAATATACATAAATGACCTGGTGGATGACATCGGAAGTTCACTGAGGCTTTTTGCAGATGATGCTGTGGTGTACCGAGAGGTTGTAACAATGGAAAATTGTACTGAAATGCAGGAGGATCTGCAGCGAATTGACGCATGGTGCAGGGAATGGCAATTGAATCTCAATGTAGACAAGTGTAATGTGTTGCGAATATACAGAAAGATAGATCCTTTATCATTTAGCTACAAAATAGCAGGTCAGCAACTGGAAGCAGTTAATACCATAAATTATCTGGGAGTACGCATTAGGAGTCATTTAAAATGGAATGATCATATAATGTTGATCGTCGGTAAAGCTGATGCCAGACTGAGATTCATTGGAAGAATCCTAAGGAAATGCAATCCGAAAACAAAGGAAGTAGGTTACAGTACGCTTGTTCGCCCACTGCTTGAATACTGCTCAGCAGTGTGGGATCCGTACCAGATAGGGTTGATGGAGGAGATAGAGAAGATCCAACGGAGAGCAGCGCGCTTCGTTACAGGATCATTTAGTAATCGCGAAAGCGTTACGGTGATGATAGATAAACTCCAGTGGAAGACTCTGCAGGAGAGACGCTCAGTAGCTCGGTACGGGCTTTTATTGAAGTTTCGAGAACATACCTTCACCGAAGAGTCAAGCAGTATATTGCTCCCTCCTACGTATATCTCGCGAAGAGACCGTGAGGATAAAATCAGAGAGATTAGAGCCCACACAGAGGCATACCGACAATCCTTCTTTCCACGAACAATACGAGACTGGAATAGAAGGGAGAACCGATAGAGGTACTGAAGGTACCCTCCGCCACACACCGTCAGGTGGCTTGCGGAGTATGGATGTAGATGTAGACGTAGATGAACCGAGTGACCGCTACGGTCGCAGGTTCGAATCCTGCCTCGGGCATGGATGTGTGTGATGTCCTTAGTTAGGTTTAATTAGTTCTAAGTTCTAGGCGACTGATGACCTCAGAAATTAAGTCACATAGTACTCAGAGCCATTTGAACCATTTGAAGTAAACACAGCCAGAAATTGGATAGAGTGCAACAAGATTCACCTGACCAAATGATTCTCTTTCATAGTCTAGGTTTTATGGTTTCGGCACTACGGCTTCCTGCTACAGGCATTTTGGAATTCCCACACGATCAGCAATCTCCCGCTTATGGGGCACTCTTCGTATTGTTTTGGTGCAAACAGGATTCGTGAGTGCGTCATTTATTCCTCCAGTGACTTATGAACCAGTCGTCACAATCCTATTCAATACCCATCTGTCATGATCACTTAAAAGACACTTTAGTCCGCGTTGTGACTAACTGTGATATTTATCGGCTTTCCCTGTATGTGAAATAAATCTTCGATATGTCGCCTCTTGAAACTACAAACACTTCGGCACTTTGCTTTCGGAAGCACCCATACAAGCAGCAACAATTTGCCTCTTCGAATTACTGTATCGGACGTAACGCACTCACAGCTACACAGAAAACTGTTCTGACCACGAATGACTCTTGCAATGTATTGAGAACATTGCACAGGTGCCGTTCGTGCCCGCGGGACTGCTACGGTCGCAGGTTCGAATCCTTCCTCGGGCATGGGTGTGTGTGATATCCTTAGGTTAGTTAGGTTTAAGTAGTTCTAAGTTCTAGGGGACTTATGACCTAAGATGTTGAGTCCCATAGTGCTCAGAGCCATTTGAACCATTTTTAGCCGTTCGTGCTCAAATACAACAGTGACACCTCCTGGCTTGCACTCATGTTTATGTCCAACCCCTGTACAGTGATACTTTTCTACTTCAAGCGTGCAGTAAGAGATTTGGAGCCTAAAACACTTATCCCCAACAAAGCAAACCTATGTATAACATCTCTGAAGGCAAAGTATTTTCTTCTGGACCACATAAACGGAAAGTTAGATTCCTGTTGCTTGTAAACTACACTGACGGAAAAATATCGCAACACTAGAGAATAATTAACGTTGAGAAATGAAATTTCGGGGATACATTTGTCTACGTGACATATTAAAACTGAAAGATGAGAGGTTAATCTAAGGGCGAGGTGAGCCGTTACAAATGTCAAATACTGGTAGATTAATAACCGATGTAAGCGCCTGAAAGTTGAACGCAAGTATGTAAACGTGAATTCATTGTGTTGTACGGGTGCCGGCTGTCACTTTCTGGGACGGAGTTGCATGGTTGGTGCACTTGATCGCTCAATCGAGGGAGATTTAATACTGCTTGTGGATGACGCTGGAGTTGTAGCCGGATGATGTCCAATATGTGCTGGACTAGAGACAAATCGGGTGAACGAGTAGGCCAAGGCAACATGTCGACACTCTGTAGAGTATGTTGGGGTACAACAGCGGTGTGTGGGGAAGCGTTATCCTGTTGGGAAACACCAATGGAGTGCTGTTCACGATCGGTAGCACGACGGATCGAATCGCCAAATTGACGTACAAATTTGGGTCAGGGTGCGTTGGATAACCACGACGGCGCTTCTGCTGTTATACGAATTCGCACCCCGGATAATGGCGCCAGTTGTAGGCCAGTGTGTCTAGCACACAGACAGGTTCTCTGCAGACTCTCAACTGGCCTCGTTCTAACCAACATACGGTCATCACTCGTATGGAGTCAAAACCAGCTTTCAGAAATCACAACAGACCTTCACCTTGCCCCAAGTGGGCTCTCGCTTCACACCACTTAAGTCGCAAATGGCAGCGGTTTGGTGTTAGTGGAATGCACGCTACATGGCATCTGGCTTGCAGCTGTCCCTTAAGTAAGTGATTTGCAACAGTTCATTGTGTCACTGTAGTGCCAACTGTTGTTCAGATTGGTGCTGCAGATGCAGTACGATGCTCCAGAGCCATACGACGAACACGATGATTCTCCCCCCGGTAGTCCCGCGTGGCTGTCCGGAGGCCCATTTGTAGCGACCGCACATTCTCGTGACTATCGCTGCCATCAGTCAGATACAGTGGCTACATTTTTGCCAAATCTTTCAGCAATATCGCAGCTCTATTACATAACTTCGTTCAAATTCAGTGCGATCTTTATAATAGCATCATTGTCGACTGAAAGGCATTCTCGACTAACATCAACTTGAAACGTCCCCTTAGAAAAATTATGAATTACTGTGGTGGTAAACCTCTTATGTTATTTAATTTTCAAACAGCTGAGCAAAACTAAACGTACTCAAACAGTTATCTCTTTACTTATTCTGATCATCACTAAACTGACACACAATATTTTAACGCAAAGCAATCTGACTTTCAATAATCCCTACAAAAGAATGGCCCTAACTAACAATAACCTTTACCTTTCATGAATCACTTACCTCACAAAAATCTTCGTTACTCGAACTACTACAGTACAGCGAGTGTGAATACTGCCAGCTAATTAAAGATTCTAACTACTGATAGGCATAGTTAGCAAATGAAATATTTTGATAGAGAACAAACAATGTATTTATCTTAATAGTGTTCAGAAGTCATAATATATATATATATATATATATATAAGTTCATGATATTAAGACTTACAAATTTTCTTTTTCTGACGGACACACGTCCAGAACGTCCGCTCTCAAAACTTTGTCCTCTCTCTCCCCACATCCGCCACTGCTGGCGGCTCATCTCCAACTGCGCAACGCTACGCGCTGTTCACATCCAACAGCCCAACAGCACAATAGTGAATATTCCAACAATGCCAACCAGCCACAGACAGCACACAGCAAAGTCAGTGGTTTTCATACAGAGCGCTACGTGGCGTTACCAACATAAAAACCTAAACAGCCTACTTACAAACTCACCACGTCCATTACACAGCCGTTACAGCATGTATTTAAGGCACTGCTGATTTGCAACATCATAGTTGTGTTTCTAGCACCACCTTCATGTGAATGGTGCAAAATTTGTACAGACACCATCTTTCAGATGTAGTAACACGCCTACCGACTTTCGTTCAGTCTCACAACTGCTCCTTAGTGTTGCGATTTTTTTTACCGTCTGTGTATGTCGTATGGTAGCATTACTACTTTTATTTTCACAGTCGAAAATTGTAATGACAGATGGGTCAATGGTACTACTAATTTCCGTACTTTTAATTCCACCTTTCATGTTTTCCCGTTGTCTCTGCTGAATTAGCTCTTGAGAGATACATATGAGGGATCTCATGCTTTTTTACGAGTTTACCGTGGGGAACGTACTGATATGGCAGTTAGAAGACTGAAATGTTTTTTTTTTTTCAATACCAAACCCGTATCCACTGATTCCAGTTACCTCCAGTTTCCTAAAACAAAATGTTCATGCGAATCCGGAATCTTTCGATGTCCAAAAAAAAGGAGACGCTACATCTCTGAAGACCCTTCTGTCGACGGAATGTTATTGTTGTCGAACGATAAGTGTCTTACAAGCTTGCCTACAGCCTCTGAGAAAGTATTTGGGCAGCAAACGTTGGCAGCAACAGTGTTTACCATCATCTAATCCAGTGGATCACTAGTTATGGTTTTGTACGAGAGAGATCTCATTCTGATCGTAATCAGCCTCCGGAACGATTACCCCGCCGGCTACGGGCGCTGATGAAGTGCCCACAATAACAGCAGAAATTACGGCCCAAATGAGTTTCTCGGCCGATGGTGTGGGCTCGGGTCGCGGCGTGACTAGCTGCTGGCCACAGCCACTGGCCGTCCTCAGCCTGCTCCCTCTGCTCCGTCCTGCAGCTGCAGATCAGCTGATGATCCAGGGCACGAACGTAAGCACCACTGCATTCGTAATTCAGAAACCAGCCTGAATTGAATCGGTCAGGTGAACGTCCTGAGTGCAGACTAAGGATCTAGGGGAAAAGAAGAGACGTGCTACTGTAAGCCCATCAGCATCCCAGATATGACAACTCATTTAGTGGGCCTAGAGTCTGAAGTTGAGGTTAAGCTCGACTCTAATCAAAAGGACTGGACGGGAAACCCGCTGTTTTGGCTGCGAGGAGAGTGGCTGGTTGGATGGCGGTATCGGTGACGAGACGCCTGGAAATACTGGACACAAAGAATATGTTGTGTTCTCGGAAATAATTGACGTGATGCTTTCGACCCCTGGAGTCGCTCTGGAACCGTTAGGCATAGTTAGCAAATGAAAGATTTTGATAGAGAACAAACAATGTATTTACCTTAATAGTTGGTTCAAATGGCTATGAGCACTATGGGACTTAACTTCTAAGGTCATCAGTCTCCTAGGACTTAGAACTAATTAAACCTAACTAACCTAAGGACATCACACACATCCATGCCCCGGGCAGGATTCGAACCTGCGACCGTAGCGGTCGCGCGGTTGCAGACTGTAGCGCCTAGAACTGCTCGGCCACCCTGACCGGCCTGTCAGATGGTCTACTGATTTCTGTTCAGAATAATTCCCCTTGTGTCATGGGGTGAACTTTTTATAGAGAGGCGGTGACACAAAATAGTTAGAGGTATCGGCGATGGGAGAGTTGGTATTGAAAGCTGCCGAGAGCAACTAATTTCATTAAGTAATACACCTAAGGGGCGACTATTTCAACTCTTTTTTTTTTCAAGCGTAGGCTATACAATGCGGTAATGCAGTTTGTGTTTACTGGAAATATAAGAAGAAATAAAGATCAAGATTTAACATCCTGACTGTCGACGAAACGGTCAGTGGAGATGGGACATATCTTCAGGTTGGGAAAGTATAGGATAAGAACTCAGTTGCTTTCTCTCTGATGAAATATTGTAACTAAATGTCGTAGCAGTTCAACCTAGCCATTCACAGTAGTATGAAAGTTATTTCCTACTACGATTCAACAAAACATGGTAGTACTCAAGCTTGACAGTTGGACACCGCGACACAAATGTGGTAACACACTAAGAAATAATCAATAACATTTATTAAGAGCTATAAATCAAAAATTTACTTCACATTGGAAACAGTCTGATGCATGGGTCTTCATGTCCTATAGTAATACAGTGAAATCTAAATAACTTGAGAGAGGACAAGTTACTCTACCTGTTTTCCGTATATGGAAAATTATTAAAGGCTTTGTTAGACTCTGATGCACCTTGAGCGAGACTCTAGCAGGTTAACGGCCTGAGCAGATGTTCATTGGGCTTGGTAGTGCGCTAAACTAGGGTAACCTTTCAAGCTTTGCTATCTGTTGGCGGTCTATGATACTGTCACTATGACTGATAGCGGCTTCTAAGTCGGAACTGTAGTCTTCAGAAAGGAACTCACTGAACTACGCTCCGCTGCGTAATTGCAGGAAATGACAGCACTGTAGGGATTAGGCGAATTCAGGAAGTACTTGAATATGTGCGACTCGTCTTCTTTTGGGCCTTTTCGCGCACGGATCTCCATCCATACCAGTGCTAGACGGAAGGGAAGCAGTCCACTGTTGACTGTTCGCTCACACGTGGAGCACCCTCTCTGTCACCATGACAATGCTGTGCCACACACGGTCGCTGCGACATCTGCCACAATCCGACGCCTTGGGTTCACTGTCATCGACCATCCTCCACACAGTCCAGACTTGGCCCCATCCACTTTACATTTGTTTCCAGAACTTAAAGAACGCCTTCGAGGACTTCGCTTTGATTGCGATAAAGCGGCGCCAGCAGAGGTGAGGTTGAGGTTCCATCAGAAACGTCAAATATTGTACAGTGAAGGTAACTTTGAAAATCAAATATGGAAGAAAACCTTTTAAGGAAAAATCCACCGCTATGCAACTGTCAACGAAGACTGCACTCATGACAGATACTGTGGGCAGTCACTTTAAAGATAACTTAAATTTTTCAGAGTATATGGAAACACCAAAGACTGGCAGAAGACCAAAATTTAGACTCAAGACAGGACACATTAACTACATAGCAACAAACAACATGAATTCTATCATATAGACTCAAAGTATGGCATACGAAATGGATCGCAAAGTGATTCTAATAACTGGACTTCAAGAAATGAGAAACACTGATCGGGAATCAATAGAATCACAAGGATATAAAATTACAAGGAAATACCAGGAAAAAGAGTTACGAAGCAATTTCCACAATTTGGAACAGGATTTTTGGTGAGTCCGAAAATAATTTAATCCATACTAGAATTTAAATCAGTATTTTCAGATTATCGCCACTAACTATAAAAGCTGCAAATAAAAATACACAGTAATAAATGCCCATGCCACAACTACTGATAAAAATAATAAGAAAGAACACAGAGAATACGTGGATCAATTTTGGGGGCTCTTAAATCAGACGACAACAAACATAAATAAAAAATCATACCAAAATTTTAATGGTATATTTCAATGCCCAGTTAAGAAGCGAAAAAGATATATACAGACGTAAAAGGGAAATGGTCACTACAAAAAAAGAAGAAATAGGAATTGCATGAGACTGGTGGAATTCTGCGGCAACCATGACATGATCTCTAAAATGTGAAAGTTATGGAAGGAACAGATACTGGATCAGATCAGTGTGGATTTGATAAACGGTTATGATTGTATCCACAGATCTTCCATGATGAAGATACTAAGAAATTTTGGTCTCCATACTAAATTGAAAAAGTGATAGACATAACACTAACAAACAACAAATCTAAAATAAATTTCACAGGAGAAATATCAGACCAATTAACTATTAAGATAGGTTTAAGACAGGGAGATGGTATGTCGGCATTACTTTTCAACGTTGCTCTGGAATACTTGATGAGGGAATGGTTCAAGGAACGTATTAAAAACGTAACAATAAAGATCAAGTAAACTTAAATTCCTTGGTATTCGCAGATGACTTCGCATTACTACCTAATAATGCTAAAGAACCCGGAAATAAAATAACAAGCCTACAAAATACAGTACAAAAAGTACAGCTCCTTATATCATTCGAAAAGACTGAGATAGTGGTAACAGATCCATTAATAATCAACAGCAGGCAACAGGAGAGTAAAAAGGGTGAGAGTATTTAAAAAACTGGGAGAAGCTATAACATACAACTTGGACGGAAAACCTGATAGGTAAGAAAGAATTAACTGATAAAAGCTAAAAAATTAACATGGTCTACATACTATGAAAAATGTCGATCAGTCAAAACTAAAATAAAACATTGCACGATTGTGGTTCAAACAGAGGTGACGCACAGAAGTGAAAATCTTTTCAAAGTCATTCAGAAAAACAGAATCGACAAAACCCTAAAAGTGAAGAACATGCATAAATAAGAAATACCAAAAAGATGAACAATGCCGGATAGTCCCAAAGGAAGTGGTGTACAGTTAATTAATTATTACAAATACCATACGGAAAATGGTCTATTTTTGTCACATTATGATAACAGAAACCAGATTACCAAGAAAAATTATAGGGAAACTTAGAAACATGAAGTAATAAGTAGAATGGATAAAGGAAATCAGGGAGGAAATGAAAGAGATAGGTTTAACCCTGGACGATTTTCAAAACAAAACAGAAAATTTATAGAAACTAAAAAGCATAAAAATTAGATTTAAACCAAAAATAGAGTAACGTCAAGGAATAAAAAGGGTATTTACAGACGAGGGAAGACAAAAAAGATCAGAACTAACGAAAAGATACTGAGCAATTCGGAAAGAAAATCTGCTGAAGAAACTGCCCAGAAAATGATTGATTCAAGTGGTCTAACGAGACAGTAAAAGCCGAAAAAGGAGAAGATACAAACTAACTAGTCCCTCGTTGGGAAAAACGTGTTCGTCTCTAGGGTGATTATGTTGAGAAATAAATATCTACAGATGAAAAATAAAGGCGTAGAATGTTTTAATAACGTTTGTTTTATTGAAAAAGCTGTAAGAGTTTTCACATCAAAAATTCGGAAGCCTTATTTTTCAGCGCGTCCTCGTAAATGGTGATTCCAAGTTATTTTTTCATCAGTTGTTAGTCCAAGGTATTTTAGTGAATCGAAATACAGAGGATTTTTACAACAGTACATAAAAAATTAAAAAAAACAGATTAAAATAAAAGTAAGGAAACTGTGGAACGATGGCGTATACAGAGGTGCTACAATGCTCTCTCTTGTGGAACCCCACAGATATTGTTAGTGTTTCAATTGGATGTTTAACTTTCGGACAATCAGTACTTCATTTATATATCTTGTCAATCTGCTGGCTATAACTGCCTGTTATACGGTATTGCTTCTTCAGTAACTTAGATTTGTTAATCTACGAATATCGATTGCACACAAGTACAGGGTGTAACAGTGAAATTCCCTTGATGGGAGGCAGAACAAACACATTTCAGAATTTTAAAATTATTTTCATTCAGTTTCTGCAGCTAAGGCTGGGGTACTTCCTTTGTACTGTGTAGTACTCTGTAGTTTACGTAGTTGTTTTTCAACTTGTAAAACTGAAAGTCGTATCACACTTCTGCCACCCTGCTTCACGTTTCAATAAATAATTTGAATGGGTTGTACGCACACCACGATACACAATATCAGAACCGTTCTCTAAAGCGATCGATCTCTATCGAAGTTGGGTACAACTTCCGTCTCGAATGAACTGGCTGTTACCATCACTTTAGCACTTAAGTTGCTGCAAATGATGTCGCGAGTTGTTAACCAATCAACTGAAGTAGTAATAATTCTCTCGCTAGTCTTGTAGAACGTTTGATATTACCGTTGTCGACATCGCTGTCTCTCCGGGGAATGCCACTAAAGCGCGCCGTTGAAACGAGCAGGTGTCCGTCACATTATGCAGCGCCATTAACACCTGGAAACGGAGATAATTCGACACCGTATCGAGTATCGATCTGCTCACGGGCGGACCAGCGCCGCCGCTCAAAGTGGTTCGCCGTTGCGACGGGAGTGGGCGAAACGGCGCCAGTCAGATGTCCGGATTGTGGCGGAGAAGCGTGAGGGGCATGCATAAAACTGAGCTGCCCGCAGGCTCTCCAATTACTTCATAACACAACTGAAAATAAATCCCTGGAACTCGGCAGTCGCAAGGCTTTTAGGCCCATTAAACTGACGTAATGCGGAGATAATTAGACACGATTAAATAACACTTCCTGAGTAATTCAGTACTTTGCATAACAATCTTAGGGGCAGTAATATAAAGGACTTCCTGCTCAAAGAGAACACCGCCCTCTTCCGTCTATGTATTCGACAAGCAGGAGCAAGTTAACAGACTAATGGCGCGGAACAACAAAGGTCTTTGCTAGTATTACAGCAAATTGTGATTCACGAATCTGTCTGCATGAATTCGTTACTTTATGTACGAATATGACGAACACCCGTCGGCTAGGTTATTGGGACATACCGCACGCTTATTAAGGAAGTCTACCGAGCATGCCTTTTCCACCGTTTCTGGGCCGCAAATAACAATAGTCCACTATTTGTTAAGACGTTTTTATTATTCACGCGCTTTGGGCATAGCTCATTAACAGAATATCTCCAAAAACATCAGTTGTATTGAAAGCACAAGACAGCATATCGATACGATATCTGCGATAAACCTACTTAAGTTCAATGAGAAAATGAGCTATTATTTTTGTAATGACAGGAAGCGGTCACCTGAGCACCAATGTTGTGATACATATCATTAGACGCCTCAATGCGTATTACGTTTTTTTATATAGTATGTACACTGCCTACACTGAAGAGCCAAAGTAACTGGAACACCTGCCTAATATCGTGTAGGGTCTCCACGAGCACGCAGAAGTGGCGCAACACGACGTGGCATGGACTCGAATAATGTCTGAAATAGTGCTAGAGGGAACTGACTCCATGAATCCTGTAGGCCTGTACATAAATCCTTTAGAGTGCGTGGGGGTGTAGTTCTCTTCCGAACAGCATGTTGCAAGGCATCCCAGATATGCACAATATGTTCATGTCTGGGGAGTTTTATAGCCAGCGGAAGCGTTTAAACTCAGAAGAGTGTTCCTGGAGCCACTCTGTAGCAATTCTGGACATGTGGGGTGTCGCTTTGTCCAGCGGGAATTGTCCAAGTCCGTCGGGATGCACAATGGACATGAATGGATGCAAGTCCGCAGACAGGTCGCTTCCGCACGTGTCACCTGCCAGAGCCCTATCTGGACATATTAGGGATCCCATATCACGCCAACTGCACATGCCCCACACCATTACAGAGCCTCCACCAGCTTGAACAGTCCTCTGCTGACGTGCAGAGTCCATGGATTCATGAGATTGTTTCCATACCCGTACACCTCCATCCGCTCGATACAATTTCAAACGAGACTCGTCCGACCAGGCAACATGCTTCCAGTCATCAACAGTCCAGTGTCGGTGTTGACGAGCCAAGACGAGGCATAAAGGTTTGTATTGAGCAGTGATTAAGGGTACACAAGTGGGTCTTCTGCTCCGAAAGCCCATATCGATGATGCATCATTGAATGGTTCGCACGCAGACATTTGTTGATAGCCCAGCACTAAAATCTGCATCTATTTGGTGAAGGGCTGCACTTTTATCACGTTTGTCTTTAGTCGTCCTTGGTCCCGTTCTTGCAGAATCTTTTTTCGGTCGCACAGAAGTCGGAGATTTGATGTTTTACCGGATTCCTGATATTCACGGCACACTCATGAAATGGTTGTACGGGCAAATCCCCACTTCATCGCTACCTCGGAGATGCTATGTCCTTTCGCTCGTGCACCGACTATAAGACTACGTTCAAACTCACTTAAATCTTGATAACCTGCCACTGTAGCAGCAGTAGCTGCGATCTAACAACTGCGACAGACACTTTTTTTTTTGTATTGTATAGGCGTTGCCGACCGCAGCGCCGTATTCTGAATGTTTACGTATCTCTGTATTTGAATACGCATGCCTGAACCAGTTTTTTTGGCGCTTCGGTGTATGTTTTCTGTAAGGTGTAATTGTACCCACACAACAACTATGATGTTTTTAGCATACATTCCGATGATGACCTTTGCCCACATCGCGTACATAATTGCAAAGTTTTATTTAGTAAGTGAACTGTTGTTATCACCGTCCTACAATCGATGATGAAGAGAAACTTTATACTTATACAGATGGAAGGCGGTTAATATGGGTCTGCGCTCAGTAGGCCAACGTGCTTCAAATCCTGGACGGAATAAAAAAAAAAAAAAAAAAAAAGGTAGGCGTTGCGACTTTAGTCCCGTGAAATCTTGTGTACATCGCATTGGTGCACGCGTGCATAATTCTGAGGTGTCAATCCAGTCTCAGGTGGATATGATATGTTTCATGACAGAACTCGGTAAACAGTGAATACGAGAACGACAGATTTTTCTGATATTGTTTTTGTGGCCTGTATAATATATGACAACGATCCTGCTTAGCTGTCAGGATAAAATAAGAGGGATAGCACTCCAGACTGGATGTTTATGACGACTTTAAGCGGTGTAATGACCTATTTCGTCTTAAAACCGAGCTACTATATTTGTTATCCGAAATCCCTCTGTGTTGCTCCACTTTTGGAAGTGGATCTCCTACTACGTTAATAGTATAGTCAAGTCAACGAGTTCAGAGGTATTCAGGGTGAGTCACCTAACATTACCGCTGGATATATTTCTTAAACCACATCAAATACTGACGAACCGATTCCACAGACCGAACGTGAGGAGAGGGGCTAGTGTAATTGTTTAATACAAACCATACAAAAATGCACGGAAGTATGTTTTTTAACATAAACCTACGTTTTTTTAAATGGAACCCCGTTAGTTTTGTTAGCACATCTGAACATATCAACAAATACGTAATCAGTGCCGTTTGTTGCATTGTAAAATGTTAATTACATCCGGAGATATCGTAACCTAAAGTTGACGCTTGAAACCTCCGACGTTCAGTTGCGTGTTGTAACAAACACGGGCCACGGTCGGCGAACAGCATCTGCAGGGACATGTTTACGATGACGACCGTGTTTACGAGTGCGGCTGTAGTGCACTGTTGTGGTTTGGTCTAGCTGTCGCAATGTCCGCATGTAGCGCTTGCTGCTATTGTTATTCTGCATTCGTCTCCGCACGCAGACCAACTGTAGTACACCGTGTTACCAGACGTCTGTGATAGTGTAGTGTTGTAGGAACTATGACCATGATGTATTCGAACTCTGAAAAGGCGGAGATGATACTCATCTATGGCGAGTGTCGACGAAATGCAGCTGAAGCCTGCAGGGTGTATGCAGAACGGTACCCGGACAGAGAGCATCCAACGTGCCGCACATTGCAAAACATCTACCGCCAACTGTATGCAACAGGTATGGTCGTAGCACGCAAACGGGTCCGTAACAGGCCCGTCACAGGAGAAGCGGGTGCAGTTGGTGTGTTAGCTGCTGTTGCCATGAACCCACACACGAGTACACGGGACATTGCGAGAGCCGGTGGACTGAGTCAAAGTAGTGTCATGCGCATACTGCATCGTCACCGCTTTCAGCCGTTTCATGTGTCGCTACATCAACAATTACATGGTGATGACTTTAATCATCGAGTGCAATTCTGTCAATGGGCATTAACAGAGAATGCGTTGCAGTTCTACCTGTTTACCGATGAAGCGGGTTTCACAAACCACGGGGCAGTGAATCTACGGAACATGCATTATTGGTCCGTGGACAATCCTCGCTGGCTCAGACAGGTAGAGCGACAGCGACCGTAGACTGTAAATGTATGGTGCGAAATAGTGACCACCTCATTGGTTCTCACTTCATTGCAGGGGCCCAGACAGCTGCAACATACATCGCGTTTCTACAGAATGATCTGCCAACGTTGCTCGAAACTGTCCCACTGGAAACGCGTCGACGTATGTGGTATCAGGATGACGGTGCACCTGCACATTCCGCAATTAACACTAGGCTGACCCTTGACAGGATGTTCGACGGGCGTTTCATAGGACGTGGAGGACGCATAAATTGGCCAGCCCGTTCTCCTAATCTTACACCTCTGGACTTTTTTCTGTGGGGTACGTTAAAGGAGAATGTACCGTGATGTGCCTACAACCCCAAAGGATATTAAACAACGTATTGTGGCAGCCTGCGGCGACATTACACCAGATGTACTGCGGCGTGTACGACATTCATTACGCCAGAGATTGCAATTGTGTGCAGCAAATGATGGCCACCACATTGAACATCTATTGGCCTGACATGTCGGGACACACTCTATTCCACTCCGTAATTGAAAATGGAAACCATGTGTGTACGTGTACCTCACCCCTCATGGTAATGTACATGTGCCTCACTGAAAAAGACCAATAAAAATGTGTTAGCATGTGGACGTAATGTGCTGTTCCAGTCTCTTCTGTACCTAAGGTCCATCACCGTTCCCTTTGGATCCCTACGTAATTCGGTGCTCTCCGATACACACGATCGAACAGCGGAGGAGTGGTACTCAAGCGTCAATTTTAGGTTACAATATCTCCGGACGTAATTAACATTTTACAATGCAACAAACGGCACTGATTACGTATTTGTTTATATGTTCATATGTGCTAACAAAACTAACGGGGTTCCATTTAAAAAAACGTAGGTTTGTGTTAAAAACATACTTCCGTGCATTTTTTTATGGTTTGTATTAACCAATTACACTAGCCCCTCTCCTCACGTTCGGTCTGTGGAATCGATTCGTCAGTATTTGATGTGGTTTACGAAATACATCCAGCGGTAATGTTAGGTGACTCACCCTGTTTATTTGCGTGTACATATCTGCAAGATTTTAAGTGGACTGTAATTTTTCTATCCTGCGGCTGTGCCACGCGGTAGAAATTACTACCTCGTTATTGAAATTATGTCATACATTATTATAATTTCTTGTTTTTGCAAACTGGCAATTTTTTTATTTTGCAAGATTAAAATTTCGCTTAGTAACATCATTATTTTCGCGACATGATAAAAAATGTTCAAATTTTGTGCAAATAACTCTAGAACAGAAGCATCTCTATCAAGAATTCCGAAAAAAGTGTATATGTGAAGTCGGGCGCAGACTTCACCAGACTCACAATATTCTGCAGCAGTGCCGGATGCCGACATGAGTCCAAATAGTTTTGACACACGAATATGTCATAACCTAAGGTGCTCCGCTATCGATTGGTGGGGTATCTGAAGACGTGTAGGATCTCGGAACAGTCTGGAACCACGAGACCGCTGCGGTCGCAGGTTCGAATCGTGCCTCAGGCATGGATGTGTGTGATGCCCTTAGGTTAGTTCGGTTTAAGTAGTTCTAAGTTCTATGGAACTGATTACCTCAGAAGCTAAGTCCCATAGTGCTCAGAGCCATTTGTACCATTTGAATTCGATCTCGGAATAACGATACAGGGCATTGCCGAGAAGATTTTATAGTCGAATATTGTCGCGAGGTTTCGATGCACGTCGAATTCCATAGGCTTTTGTCACCTTCGGACCCATCCATCTCGAGAGTCCAGAAAATTACAATGGAAGAAGATAAGCGAATGCCGCCGGAGGTAAAAGATCTGTATTCCGAATCAACTCCCAGTGGAAAATCCGACAGCGACCCTTCTGGAAGGAATAATGATACAAGCGACGAATATGACCACGATTTTCGATTGAAACTATGAAATATCGAATAAATCATTTCAATACTGCATGGTTAACTTCCAACTCGTTATCAGCGACGTCACAACACGTTATTTCCGAAATCTTGCCCGAATTCACTAAATTTATAATTTTTGACCTGCCAAATTGGATCCGTCATTTTTAATTTTGCAATTACGTTATCGGATTCCTAATTAGCAACCGAATAGTCCAAAAAAATCGTATTTGTTTGTCTATCATGCCCAGGTTTTGAAGCTAATTGGCCCACTGTGCAGTTGGAAGTATGAGCGACTTGGAATTTGTCGTGTTTGCCGTCTGATTGCGAACGCATGCAGTGCTTCAAATAAAACACCACGCCGCCATTTTCCATAACTTGGGTTATGTAGCTGTTGAGATTGCGTCACAAATAAATTTTATTTGTTTTGGAATATCGAGGCCAGTTAACTGTGTTATTTTCAGTATCAGTTTATACTGGTGGAGGTAGGATGTAATATAATGGTACTAGTATTAATATTTAATTATTCTGATATAGATGCTATTGTAATAATGAAATCTCGCACGGTCAAGCCGATATCTGATGCCCCCATGTTTTAATGTGCAATGTCAGTCGAGTTGTATGAACCACGGCGAAGTAGAATGGTCTGGGCCAGGTAAGAATTTTTTTTTTTTTTTTTTTTTTTTTTTTTGACGCACGAGACCAAGGTTCAAGGAGAAGACTGCCTGTGAGCGTCGATGGGAGTGGTCTGAAACACCAATGAAGAAGGCGCTTTCGAGCGTCATTTTAGTATTCCTAGAACTACACCTCAAACTAAATTAAAATCAATTGCAAGGAATCAACAGACATCTATGACACCATCATAGCTTGTGGGGAATTTTCTGGAGAAAACTGGACCCACTGTGGAAGATGTGAAGGCTGGGCACACGAAATTTCTGCAGACATTGAGGATTCATTGTACTGCAACAGAAAGTTTTTTTTTCTTCCAAATTTGAAACTTAGACAACTATTGTTTTGGGAACTTGGATCATGTGGAAGAATCAAAATGTTTTTTCATAGGAAAATTTACGTTTCTCTTGTAAGTTTTCGTTTCAATTTTTCTATTTTATTATACTTTTGATAAATAAACAGATCAAATTTGTTTGTGACCCACGGAAACACCGCTTTTATTTAAGAACATGTACTTCGTTTTATGGCCTATACTACACGACACTTTTATTAACATCTGGAACTGTTAAGCGTTAGGAAGTTTTTCTCAATCTTATTTTCACCATTTACACAAAAACAGATGTTCACGTAAAGGTTTTATGCAGTTATACCTTATTTCGAAACAACAAGAAAAGCTTTATATCAATTTTGGCAGAAGTAGCCCGAATTAGCCGCCATCTGCCTAATGACCGAAAGCAACCTACACAGTGATGTATCTATTTCATTTCAAGCGTTGCACGCGTCACTGTCTTCCAACAAACTCGAGAAACCGCACAGTAGGCCAACTTGCTTCAGGACCTGGACGTAATGGAAAAAATATAATACACCAAACAATAAGCTCTCGAGATTATATTTAGTAGAACGAGTATATGTGGCATTCTTATAATGAAGCAGCTTTTATGTGTGTGGTCTAAAAGAAAATAATATTTCCTCGTCAAAGGTTACATCATGCTTCAACCTTGTTAGCCGTTTTGCTATTGCTCTCGATTTCATCTAAAGTTTGACCAAAGATCGTTTGCCTTAAGAAATTTGGAATTCCTCATTGTTATCCTCATTTAGCACCATCCGATTTCTACCGTGACTGTATCTTTCCCTAGTACTGAAATTATTAACAGAGCTTCGGTAAGCTTCAGTCAATTGGCAGAGTGTCTGTAGAAAATGTGAAAGTCAAAGGTGACTAGTGTTAATTTGAAATGGTTCAAATGGCTCTAAGCACTATGGGACTTAACATCTGAAGTCATCACTCCCCTAGACTTAGAACTACTTAAACCTAACTAACCTATGGAGATCACACACATCCATGCCCGCGACAGGATTCGAACCTTCGACCGAAACAGGAACGCGGTTCCGAACTGAAGCGCCTAGAACCGCTCGTACACAACGGCCGGCAACTAGTATTAATTTCCTTAGTTTCATCCACTACTTTGGTGCACCTACACGTAAGAACCTCGTTGGGTAAAATGTTACATTCAAATAAGCTGTAAGATACGATACAATTTCGACTGGTCCATTCTGTTTTGTTGTTGTTTTCAGTCAGAACACTGGTATGATGCAGTTCTTGACACTTATCCTGTCTAAGGCCACTTACCTTTACTTCTTAACACAGGCAGTCTACATTCACCTCCTTACTGGAATCAAACCTTGGCCTTGTTAAACATTATTCACCCCCCCCCCCCTACACACACACACACTCTTTCTCGGCATCTTCACGCCATGTTCCCATCCAAGTGCGTCCAACCATTATTAAATGACCTATTCCTTGATGTTTTAGTCAAGTTGTGCAATGAAGTTCATTTTTCCCCACTTATACTCCATACTTTTTACAATAGTTGTTCACTCTTCGAATCTAATTTTCTGCACTCTTCTGTAACATCACATTTCCAAAGTTTCTTTTCCATATTGTTTATCGTGGCGTTACACTTAGATAATACGTTACACTCACGTTTAATACTTTCAGAAAGGACTTCCTAAGACTTAAATTTGTATTAGATGTTAGCACACTGCTTTTTCTCTGGAAAGTTTTTCTTGCATTTTCTGTTCGCACTTATACCCACTTTATTTCTGACATCGTCAAGTATTGTACTGCCCGAAAAGCATTTTTCGTCTACTACCTTTTGCGTCTCATTTCCCAGTCTAATTCCCTCAGTACCACCTGGGTCATTTCGCCTACACACCAGTACCCTTAGTTTACTTTCATTGATGTTCATCCTATAAATCCTTTTCAAGACACTATCCATTCTATTCAACTTATCCTGCAATTATTTTGCTGTCTCTGTCAGAATTTCAGTTTAATTGGCAATTATAACCTTAGGAACTCTAGACTGTGCTTTTCTAAGTAGATAACTGTTTCCAAGGCGTGGCACTGTTATGTAATGTACATTACGTTCTAAAAAATCTAGATAATTTCAGCAGAGTTTCGAGTCAGTATTTACAGAAATCTCTCCTATAACTTTTCTTATCAATAGGTTTAATAACTGCGTATTGTAATCTGCCTCAAAGATCTCTTTTTCACAGTTCTCTGATTTTTTGTTGTACGTTTCTATAGAGGACAGTAGCGCTATTCACTGATGTGGCATCTAATCTATAGCACGTTTACTTCCGTCCGTTGCAGTATGACTTTCACTAAATTTCCAGAAAGCTGTTCGCAAATTTGTTTTTGCAGTACAGTTTCAGTTTTATGATGAGATAGAAATGTTTATTGTTCCATTCATTTCTAGTATTCCGAGTGACAAAATAAATCGATTTTCTGTACTAGAGAGCCCCCACATGAACACAGCTCCACAATAAATTATTGTAATTATTTGTTAATTACTCCTATTGATTCTGTGAGGCTGACGCCTTTCCCTGCTCCTGCACTTGAATGTGTGCGCTGCGTCTGAAGGAGGAGAAGGAAAGGCAACACTCTGTGTGGAGCCGTTGTCGCCGCTGTCCTGCTGCAATCGTCATGGCGACCGACGCGTGGGTTTTACGAGGTTCTTAAATACTGCCGTTTGCTGCCCGCTAATGAGTGCAGACGTTTAAGAGGCGTCCACCATGGACGTGGGCGGAGGGCGCCCAGTTTCTGTTCATTTCAGAGCGGTTTATTGCTCACGTTGTGTCGCCGTATGTCACTTTCCGCGTCGCCAAATAACGCCGCCCCTCTTTCAAGGTAATCTCCGGCTGAGTCCTCACTTCTGTCCCGTTTCCACTGTTTACGTCGTGGCCGAGAAGGCCCAGCGTCACTGCACCAAGGGCACCCAAACTAATTTATACTGGGAAAAGGAGTAGACGTACTCAGTGAGTCTGGCAACGGAGTAGGAACGCCCACATTACGCCATTGGTAAGTACACTCGTGTTGCTTCTTGATATTTTTCCCTGACAATCTCTCACAACAATGAAGGCGTACGCTCTTTAATCTGTGTGTTTTATGTCAGCTCGCGTAAGATAAGTTGCCGTTATATTGGTGTTATTGTGATTTATGTCCCACTCAGCCAGCGAACGAAGCCCTTACCTTTCGGTTTACCGCAGAAAAATATACATGGGTTTACATTCTTACCAAGATTGCGATAAGCCCTCACTGTACAGCTGGGACAGTGCTGAAACCTTCTGTAGGTGGAATACTGGGCTTATCAATCGTTGACGAAGGTTTTAGGATTGTCGCAGAGGAATCATAAGAACCTCAAAACAACATTGGGCAACGTGGAGATCAAGATTTCAGGACAATTATGCAAGAACAAGAATAGCCTGAATCACAGCTGACAGCACATTTTCTTATAGGTGAAAGTGTGTGCGGAAAACGTTGCCAACAGGTACTACGTTACGATAAACGAGAAATTTGCCGGAGGAGGTCCAGTGACGCAGAAAGAATTTGTTCTAGAACAAACGGACAATATTGCTAGATTCCATTAAAAAATGGTTCAAATGGCTCTGAGCACTATGGGACTTAACATCTTAGGTCATCAGTCCCCTAGAACTTAGAACTACTTAAACCTAACTAACCTAAGGACATCAGACACATCCATGCCCGAGGCAGGATTCGAACCTGCGACCGTAGCAGTCGCGCAGTTCCGGACTGAAGCGCCTAGAACCGCAAGGCCACCGCGGAGATTCCATTAAAGAACTTGGACGGAGGTTCTCTACTGAGACGTTGAGAGGTAGCACGTTTCATCTATCACATGTCACTTTACTTTTGAATTAACTATGTATGTCGTTTGTTAAGACCGGGAATATTCAATGAAGTTAGTGACAAAGATGTGAATGCAGCTATCATTCAGTACTGAAACAACAGTATGAACACAGTAAAGGTATAGCGAAATTTATAATGTGTCGATTACAGTGACAAATTAAGCGAATGTGGTCAATTTGCGCATAACAATCATTTATGCTGTATACGCTGAAGCGCCAAAGAAACTGTTACAGGCATGCGTATTCAAATACAGAGATATGTACACAGGCAGAATACGGCGCTGCGTTCGGCAACCTACATAAGCCTACAAGTGTCTGGCGCAGTTGGTAGATCGTTTACTGCTGTTACAATGGCAGGTTATCAAGATTTAAGTGAGTTTGAGCCTGGTGTTACAAACGGCTTACCATCAATGGGACACAGCATCTCCGAGGTACCGATGAAGTGGGGATTTCCCGTAAGACCATTTCACGAGTGTACCGTGAATATCAGGTATCCGGTAACACATCAAATCTCCGACATCGCTGCGGCTGGGGAAAGATCATGCAAGAACGGGACCAAAGACGACGGAAGAAGATCGTTCAACGATCAGTCTTTCGCAAATTGCTACAGATTTCAATGTTGGTCCATCAGGAAGGTTCAGTGTGCAAACCGTTCAATGAAACATCATCGAGATGGACTTTCGCAACCGAACGTCCACTCCTGCATCCTTGATGACTGCACGACACAGAGCTCAGCAGGGGACTATTCAAACTGGTATAGGCTCTGTAATAGGGTGGGGCGTGTGCAGTTGGAATGATCTGGACCCCTGACACGTCTAGATACTACTCTAACAGATGACACGCACATAAGCATCCTGTCTTATCACCTGTATTCCATTCATGTCCATTGTGTATTCCGACGGACTTGGGCAATTCCAACAGCACAATACGACACTCCAGACGTCCAGAATTGGTACAGAGTGGCTCCAGGAACACTCTTCTGAGTTTAAACATTTCCGCTCGTCAAACATGAACATTATTGAGCATATCTGGGATACCTTGGAACGTGCTGTTCAGAAGAGAAGTCCACTCCCACGAATTCTTACGCATTTATGGACAGCTCTGCAGGATCCATGGTGTCGGTTCCCTCCAGCACTACTTCAGACATTAGTCGAGTCTATTCCACGTTGTGTTGCGCCACTTCTGCGAGTTCGCGGGGACCCTGCACGATATGCGACAGCTGTACGAGTTTCTTTGGCTTTCCAGTGTAACATTCATAATACACGCGTCGATAAAATCTGCGTGATCCGAATCAGGCTTCAGATAATACGCCTACAATATTGCAAAGGTACCATCTTGCTATAAAAAAAAATAAAATTAAAAAAACCGCTCTTGTTGAGTGCTAACGGTAATTAATTGTGCACTGTAGCGGTTGTTTGTTATTTCACTTAAGGAAGCTAGGAATACACCAACAGTGGGAGAAGCTTGAGAGAAGGTGACCTTCTTAGCCAAGACCTCTTGCAAACAAGCTTTATTGTCCATTACATGCTTCGGTGAGCATACTTACCATCTTTAGATCTGCCAATGCGTTCATAAAATGTGAAATTATAGAAAGATAAAATTAAGTATACAATAGCAGGTGCATTTTAATACCAAAATAGTGTTACAACATACATCGATAAAAGGTTATTGCATGCCTCTTGTGCCATCTGTACAAGCACTCTTTCTGAAACATTGCTAGGTATGTGACGGACGAGGTGAACGATGCATCGGCAAGTCAAGGTTAAAACCTCAATGCAGAGGGTAATTTGCTAGATGCTAGTGTCAATCACAATATGCAGAGTAATTCGCCAAAAACTTGTGTCTCGTACGACACACTACGACGTGCTTCACTGCAGCCAGGGCACCGCTCGACTGGTCGATGGTGAACGGTTGTGAACGAAAAATTGACAGTTGGCACCCACAGGTGTCGCTCTTGTATTCAAGCACTCGTCGATGAGAACAATTTATCTATTTTAATTACAGCATGAGTCCAGTTACATACCGATAAAAGATTCCTAAACGCCTTTTTCAAAAGTTGTTGCAAAATAGTTACTGATACATACACTAAAAAATATTCTTACTACCTTCACTTGCACAGGTTGTAGTGCTACAACGATGAAAATTAATATCACGACGATGTCAAACCTTATTTTCATGATTTAAAGAATTATTCATGATATTAAAAATGTAATTATAATTTTATTATTTTCATTTTTGTGCTCAGTGTATCAAAGACTTTCTAGTGCACGGAATAAATTAGCATTGTTTGTACTACAAAACTATTTATGATTGTTAAGGGTTAAGCATGTAATAATTCGATGTAAGACATTTTGTAGAGTCTGAATTTTGTCCTCGTACTGGGCGGTAGAGAAGGAAAAGTTCTTTAATCGATGTGAAGGTATAAAGGCTCTAAAAAGGAGAGAGAGAGAAGAAAAATACAAGTTATTCAAAACAAATATCTCTAAAGTGTAACGTCTTGTGATTTCCTATAACTAAAAATTGCAAGGTCTAATCTGAGCCTGTCCTGAATAACAGCATAGAACATTTATGTTATCATATATTTTCTCCGTTTGATCACGGTTGTGATTCGCATGTTTCTTTTTGTTACGCGACGTGTTATGAATATTTTCATTATACGCGCAAAAGTGGACACAGCTTTAATCGAACCTGCGTCTTTCGGGAACGATAACTTTTAATCAGTATAATTACGCGAATACCGTCTAAGTCGCAACCGTGATCGCAAAAGTGTTTCCTGGACCAAATAATTCTTATAAAATGTGTATTGTCCAAAGCGAGCAGCATTGCACTATCGCTGACTCGCAACAATCGAAAGAGTAAAAACAGTGCTTAAATAAAATTGCCACGTTTTAATAATTATTATTATCCCATTAAATAAATAAATAGCAATTCAGTGGCTATCCAGTCAATAAACAGAGAGGGCAATTCAAGGTGCGCCTTTGTAGAAGCCGCTTTACAACTTGGTGCAGTTTCCACAAACTGATGTACAATTACAGTGATGGTGAATAACACGCTTTATTCACGTAGTAACAACAGTTGCCGGCCGCGGTGGCCGAGCGGTTCTAGGCGCTTCAGTCCGGAACCGCGCGACTGCTACGGTCGCAGGTGTGAATCCTGCCTTGAGCATGGATGTGTGTGATGTCCTTAGGTGAGTTAGGTTTAAGTAGTTCTTAGTTCTAGGGGACTTGTGACCTCAGATGTTAAGTCCCATAGTGCACAGAGCCATTTGAACCATTTGAACCATAACAACAGTTATGCGATGTGACCACCCATATTAGAGTCGCGATCTGTGGCGATATTGTGTTCCAGGTATCTACTGCTTAAAAGATATAGACTGGTCACGATGATATTAATGGATAGGCTGAAGTCAATGAGTTAATGCTACGTTAAACGAATACGAATGACAAAAAACTGTAGGTAGTGAAAAAATTAAATAAAGGTGAATGACGCATGACACCTCCGCCAAATACTCCTTTACTATATGATGTTAAGTAATTCTTCCAGTGAGCCGGTCTTATCTTCATTGCACACAATTCCTATGACCGTTTTATGGTACAGAAGAAAACTTAGTTTTCGAAAGTGTTGTATGTGGAAGTAGTCATCCGATGTATGTAAGGGTATCACCACACTTTATTAGAACACGTTATCCTCACAGGCCAAGAAATGACCAGAAATCAGTAGCAGTGGAAACATGAGACTAAACTGTAAATGTTGCAGCGTGTACATATCAGCTTGAAGGTAACTATCATTGTGGGTTTAACAATTCCTGGCAAAAAATTTTACGTCGTGCTTATGTAGTAAAAGTACAAAAGATACCCCTTGTGTTAATCTACTGAGCCAGTCGCGAATACGACACTGTAGAGTACATGCTGTGTGGCGTATACAGTGAGATAAGTAATTCAACAGTTGACAAAAAGTAACATTACTTAGTACAATGTAGGTGGACTACGATTTCAATAAACGGGCAGTATGTAAATGGACCTGACGATTACAAGTAACTCATTTTAGAGATATTTGTCATATGCAGTAGGAGATACTTACTGTCAAACTATCAATGGAATGGAGTACAATAACGTGGCTCTACGTAACGTATGTTGCCAGTAGAAGATGGCTACAGTACTGTAAATACATACGTGCACCTATAAGTTTGAAGTGCAACTGTGATAGGTAAACCTATTGAAACTCGCCATCATATGACGCCACATTCTATTTTTACAAACTGTTTTTATCTGTGAATCCTATGGAGGTCTGTATGATAGGATATCATGGGATACATTAAAAATTTCCTTGTCTGCGAGTATTGTTTGGTTGTAGAACATTTTATTACTGTGTGTCGTTTCTTATAAGGTTTCCAATCAGTGAGCTCCTTGATTCTTTTGCATTGGAACCATGATAAAAAAAGAATGCGCCTCCCTGGACATTCTGCGTGATTGATGACGTGTAGCCATAGGTGTAAGCATCTTGAATGCTGCCTCCCAACTTGTAGAATCGAGCTATATTAACAGGTCAGTTAATCATATGAGATCGCTAGTACAAATTCCAGTGAACTAACCAGTGGAATAAGATACAAGTGGACAAAAGGCTATGGTTACAATAGGATCAACACATCTGTCTCATTTATAACGCTGTTAAGCAAGTGCGGTTGATACAACGACCTTCAACTGCTTCTTATCGAAACATGAAATGTTATGAGCAATACAGTGTGTTGGAAATACGACGCGATACGTAGCTCAAGTGAGACATAGATTCTGCATGAACTTTAAAATGTAATCAGGTTAGAAGCCTAATGATGCACTGTGATACCTATCGAATTGTATTTCCGGCAATTGTATAACTCGTAATGTGTTGTATTTAACCCACAATGATTGCTTCCTCCAAGATGATGTGCACAGGCTGCTACCATCGCAGTTTAGTGATGCTTCCCCCCAACTATTATGGATTTCAGGTCATTTGGTGGCCTATGAAGACAACGTGCCCTAATAAGGTGCGGTGGTACCCTTACATGCGTAGACATCGGGTGACTCATCTTCCCACACTCATTATCCAACATTGCGTTTTCTTCTGTGCGACAAATGATGATAGAAATTGCGGGCAATGAAGATAAATACAGCTCACAAAGAGGTAACCTTAACACAATATAGTAAACGAGCGTTTGTGGGGGTGTCATGCGTCTTACGCGTTTATTTAATTTTCTCACTACATACAGTTTTTTTAGTTATTCATATTTGTTTAACATGTTGTTAACTCATTAACTTTAGCTTATCTATTAATATCATCGTGGCGAATCTACATAAAGTAGTATATCCCTGGAACACAATGTAGCCATAGATCGTGACTCTGATATAGGTGGTCACATCATCTAACGGTTGGTGCTACATTAATTAAGTATGTTATCCGCCATCTCTGAAATTATTTTAGTATTTGCATACGTGGTAAATACTTAAGTTCTCATCCGCAGCGTAGATTGTTATCTACCTAACATATCGGAAGCCCACCTTGTACCCTTACTTCTGCATATTTTTATATTTTTAATAATTTTACAGTTATGTTTTGCAAAATGTTGTCATTTGGCAATTTACTGTATTTCATTTGGTATACATCAATTTCTACAAAGGCGCACTTTTGAAAGTGAACGTAGTACGAATAATTTCAGCTTTTAGTTTAACAACTGTTTTACAATAATTGTAAGTTGTTGTTGTTGTTGTTATTGCGGTCTTCAGTCCTGAGACTGGTTTGATGCAGCTCTCCATGCTACTCTATCCTGTGGAAGCTTCTTCATCTCCCAGTACGAGGTGCATTCAAGTTCTAAGGCCTCCGATTTTTTTTCTCAGACTGGAAAGAGCTAGAAACATGCGCATTGTTTTAAAATGAGGCCGCGTTCATTGTCAATACGTCCCAGAGATGGCAGCACCGTACGGCAGATGGAATTTTACCGCCAGCGGCGAGAATGAGAACTGTTTTAAATACTTAAAATGGCGACGTTTTCCTTACTTGAAGAGCGTGCAATCATTCGTTTTCTGAATTTGCGTGGTGTGAAACCAATTGAAATTCATCGACAGTTGAAGGAGACATGTGGTGATGGAGTTATGGATGTGTCGAAAGTGCGTTCATGGGTGCGACAGTTTAATGAAGGAAGAACATCGTGTGACAACAAACCGAAACAACCTCGGGCTCACACAAGCCGGTCTGACATGATCGAGAAAGTGGAGAGAATTGTTTTGGGGGATCGCCGAATGATTGTTGAACAGATCGCCTCCAGCGTTGGCATTTCTGTGGGTTCTGGGCACACAATCCTGCCTGACGACCTGAAAATGCGAAAAGTGTCATCCAGGTGGGTGCCATGAATGCTGACGGACGACCACATGGCTGCCTGTGTGGCATGTTGCCAAGCAATGTTGATGCGCAACGACAGCATGAATGGGACTTTCTTTTCGTCGGTTGTGACAATGGATGAGATATGGATGCCATTTTTCAATCCAGAAACAAAGCGGCAGTCAGCTCAATGGAAGCACACAGATTCACCGCCACCAAAAAAATTTCGGGTAACCGCCAGTGCTGAAAAAATGATGGTGTCCATGTTCTGGGACAGCGAGGGCGTAATCCTTACCCATTGCGTTCCAAAGGGCACTACGGTAACAGGTGCATCATACGAAAATGTTTTGAAGAACAAATTCCTTCCTGCACTGCAACAAAAACGTCCGGGAAAGGCTGCGCGAGTGCTGTTTCACCAAGACAACGCACCCGCACATCGAGCTAACGTTACGCAACAGTTTCTTCGTGATAACAACTTTGAAGTGGTTCCTCATGCTCCCTACTCACCTGACCTGGCTCCAAGTGACTTTTGGCTTTTTCCAACAATGAAAGACACTCTCCGTGGCCGCATGTTCACCAAACCGTGCTGCTATTGCCTCAGCGATTTTCCAGTGGTCAAAACAGACTCCTAAAGAAGCCTTAGCCGCTGCCATGGAATCATGGCGTCAGTGTTGTGAAAAATATGTACGACTGCAGGGCGATTACGTCGAGAAGTAACGCCAGTTTCATCGATTTCGTGTGAGTAGTTAATTAGGAATGAAATCGGAGGCCTTAGAACTTGAATGCACCTCGTACATATTGCAACCTACATCCTTCTGAATCTACTTAGTTATTCATCTCTTGGTCTCCCTCTACGATTTTTACTCTCCATGCTGCCCTCCAATGCTAAATTGGTCATCCCTTGATGCCTCAGAACATGTCCTACCAACCGATCCCTTCTTCCAGTCAAGTTGTGCCACATACTCCTCTTCTCCCCAATCCTATTCAATACCTCCTCATTAGTTAGGTGATCTGCCCATCTAATCTTCAGCATTCTTCTGTAGCACCACATTTCGGAAGCTTCCATTCTCTTCTTGTGAGTAAGAAATATATGAATACACTAGCGACACCTGTCGGGATCAGTTGCCAATTTACCGGCCAGTAGCGGCCACCAGCTGCAAGTCTAGCGGTGCCCTGGCTGCAGTAAAGTACACAGTAGTGCGTGGTATCAGACTCCTGACGTATTCTACTAAACTATCAGTACTAAAACATACGGAATAATTTTCTGGGTTAATTCATGACCTAGAAAGAAAGTACTGACTGCGCAAAAGTGACCAGTAAGTGTTCACTCACGGACATCATGTAGATACCTCTTCAAGAAGCTAAAAATTTTAAATGTGCCGCCACTAACGAAATTCGTCATACCTAATCCATCACAATTTGAGGAGAGCAGTGGTGTACATAACTAGGACACTAGAGGAGAAAATGACTTTTATTATCCATTGTTCAAGCTGTCAGTGGATCAAAAAAGAGTTCAACATGCAACAATAAAATCTTTTGATCATTTGCCCAATAATACAAAATATCTGACAGGTAGCGTCGCCTACTCGAGGTTTAACCCTCCCTAACCACTACGCATAGATGTTCGCAACAGTAGTATGCCAACAACCGACAGGCTTCGGCGATTATGCGATGCTCGTTCCTAGGCATCGGACCATAATGACCCGCACTCTGTTAAAGTCGCTGATGTCAGTGGTTTTTCCATATGCGACGAGTATTATCGCTAAAATGATTCCCTGTTGGTCTCTGCTCTCCATGTATACTTCCCCTACAGCGTCAGGTGTCTGCAACGCCACCAGGCACAAACTCGCGGTGGGCAGAGATCTTGATGATTTGCCTCGTAAGTCTATGTTTACTGAAATGGATTAAAATCTACGTGTTAACGCTTCATTTATTTTTGTATCACTATCGCTTTTGCACGTCCTACAATCATAATCTAACGTTGTATAGAGGGTTCATCGAACTCACACATACGTGAACCTTATTTTCGACTGCCATAACTTGAGAAAAATAGTCTCTTTTATCATTTTTGTTCTCGTGTGGCATGCTGTCCGCTGCTCCATGCCGAAATCACGGCCTCCTTAATGATCGCGCAGTTTATTGGCACCATCTTAATAGTTTTAGGTCAAAGGTGCTGGCTTTGTTTTCTTACTACGCTGAGCCAAATAATACACTCCTGGAAATTGAAATAAGAACACCGTGAATTCATTGTCCCAGGAAGGGGAAACTTTATTGACACATTACTGGGGTCAGATACATCACATGATCACACTGACAGAACCACAGCCACATAGACACAGGCAACAGAGCATGCAAAATGTCGACACTAGTACAGTGTATATCCACCTTTCGCAGCAATGCAGGCTGCTATTCTCCCATGGAGACGATCGTAGAGATGCTGGATGTAGTCCTGTGGAACGGCTTGCCATGCCATTTCCACCTGGCGCCTCAGTTGGACCAGCGTTCGTGCTGGACGTGCAGACCGCGTGAGACGACGCTTCATCCAGTCCCAAACATGCTCAATGGGGGACAGATCCGGAGATCTTACTGGGCAGGGTAGTTGACGTACACCTTCTAGAGCACGTTGGGTGGCACGGGATACATGCGGACGTGCATTGTCCTGTTGGAACAGAAAGTTCCCTTGCCGGTCTAGGAATGGTAGAACGATGGGTTCGATGACGGTTTGGATGTACCGTGCACTATTCAGTGTCCCCTCGACGATCACCAGTGGTGTACGGCCAGTGTAGGAGATCGCTCCCCACACCATGATGCCGGGTGTTGGCCCTGTGTGCCTCGGTCGTATGCAGTCCTGATTGTGGCGCTCACCTGCACGGCGCCAAACACGCATACGACCATCATTGGCACCAAGGCAGAAGCGACTCTCATCGCTGAAGACGACACGTCTCCATTCGTCCCTCCATTCACGCCTGTCGCGACACCACTGGAGGCGGGCTGCACGATGTTGGGGCGTGAGCGGAAGACGGCCTAACGGTGTGCGGGACCGTAGCCTAGCTTCATGGAGACGGTTGCGAATGGTCCTCGCCGATACCCCAGGCGCAACAGTGTCCCTAATTTGCTGGGAAGTGGCGGTGCGGTCCCCTACGGCACTGCGTAGGATCCTACGGTCTTGGCGTGCATCCGTGCGTTGCTGCGGTCCGGTCCCAGGTCGACGGGCACGTGCACCTTCCGCCGACCACTGGCGACAACATCGATGTACTGTGGAGACCTCACGCCCCACGTGTTGAGCAATTCGGCGGTACGTCCACCCGGCCTCCCGCATGCCCACTATACGCCCTCTCTCAAAGTCCGTCAACTGCACATACGGTTCACGTCCACGCTGTCGCGGCATGCTACCAGTGTTAAAGACTGCGATGGAGCTCCGTATGCCACGGCTAACTGGCTGACACTGACGGTGGCGGTGCACAAATGCTGCGCAGCTAGCGCCATTCGACGGCCAACACCGCGGTTCCTGTTGTGTCCGCTGTGCCGTGCGAGTGATCATTGCTTGTACAGCCCTCTCGCAGTGTCCGGAGCAAGTATGGTGGGTCTGACACACCGGTGTCAATGTGTTCTTTTTTCCATTTCCAGGAGTGTATATTGCTCCATAATACTCTGTGCAGTCATATTAATGTGACCACCTGCCGAAAGTTTGAATAACTAATTTAAGCAGCGCGGATCGCTGCGAGTCGTGCAAGAAGACAGTCAGTGGGGTTCGAGAAGGAACCGATAGGGAAGTGGAGCCACGCAGAGCCTTGTGACGTGGCCAGCTGGTCTAAGTTGGTCGGCTGAGGATCCACGGCGCGAACAGCTCGATTGAGGTGGTACCGCAGGTTCTGCATTGAGTTTAAATCCGTAGAATTTGTTGGCCACGGGAGTACAGCAAACCCATATTGGTGCTCTTTGAACCATGCATGTACATTGCGAGCTATGTGAGACGACGCATTGTCCTACCGGAAGATGCCACCGTACCAAGAAATGAAACATACGGGGGTAGACATAATTCCCAAGGGCAGACGCTTATTTGTGTTGATCTATTGTGCCTTCCGCAATGACGAGATCACCCACGAAAACATTCCACAGACCACAACGCTCCCTCCTCCCACCTGGACACTTACGACGATTGGTACAGGCTGTTTCCTTTCAGATGTTTCACGCTGTACACGCGAACGGCCATCTGTCTGATGTAGCATAAAACATGATTTATCAGAAAAGGTCATCTGTTGCCATACAGTGGACATCAAGTTGCGATATTGGCGTACAAATTCCATCCTTCATCTACATCTACTGCTTGACTCTATGGTGAAGGTATGTTCTCGAAACTTTGACAAAAGCCCGTACCGAGCTACTGAGCGTCTCTCCTGCAGAGTCTTCCACTGGAGTTTATCTATCATCTCCGTAACGCTTTCGCGATTACTAAATGATCCTGTAACGAAGCGCGCTGCTCTCCGTTGGATCTTCTCTATGTCTTGTATCAAGCCTATCTGGTACGGATCCCACACTGCTGAGCAGTATTCAAGCAGTGGGCGAACAAGCGTACTGTAACCTACTTCCTTTGTTTTCGGATTGCATTTCCTTAGGATTCTTCCAATAAATCTCAGTCTGGCATCTGCTTTACCGACGATCAACATTATATGATCATTCCATTTTAAATCACTCCTAATGCGTACTCCCAGATAATTTATGGTATTAACTGCTTCCAGTTGCTGACCTGCTATTTTGTAGCTAAATGATAAAGGATCTATCTTTCTGTGTATTCGCAGCACATTACACTTGTCTACATTGAGATTCAGTTGCCATTTCCTGCACCATGCGTCAATTCGCTGCAGATCCTCCTGCATTTCAGTACAATTTTCCATTGTTACAACCTCTCGATACACCACAGCATCATCTGCAAAAAGCCTCAGTGAACTTCCGATGTCATCCACCAGGTCATTTATGTATATTGTGAATAGCAACGGTCCTATGACATTCCCCTGCGGCACACCTAAAATCACTCTTACTTCGGAAGACTTCTCTCCATTGAGAATAACATGCTGCGTCCTGTTATCTAGGAACTCCTCAATCCAATCACACAATTGGTCTGATAGTCCATATGCTCTTACTTTGTTCATTAAACGACTGTGGGGAACTGTATCGAACGCCTTGCGGAAGTCAAGAAACACGGCATCTACCTGTGAACCCGTGTCTATGGCCCTCTGAGTCTCGTGGACGAATAGCGCGAACTGGATTTCACATGACCGTCTTTTTCGAAACCCATGCTGATTCCTACAGAGTAGATTTCTAGTCTCCAGAAAAGTCATTATACTCGAACACAATACGTGTTCCAAAATTCTACAACTGATCGACGTTAGAGATATAGGTCTATAGTTCTGCACATCTGTTCGACGTCCCTTCTTGAAAATGGGGATGACCTGTGCCCTTTTCCAATACTTTGGAACGCTACGCTCTTCTAGAGACCTACGGTACACCGCTGCAAGAAGGGGGGCAAGTTCCTTCGCGTACTCTGTGTAAAACTGAACTGGTATCCCATCAGGTCCAGAGGCCTTTCCTATTTTGAGCGATTTTAATTGTTTCTCTATCCCTCTGTCGTCCATTTCGATATCTACCATTTTGTCATCTGTGCGACAATCTAGAGAAGGAACTACAGTGCAATCTTCCTCTATGAAACAACTTTGGAAAAAGACATTTAGTATTTCGGCCTTTAGTCTGTCATCCACTGTTTCAGTACCATTTTGGTAACAGAGTGTCTGGACATTTTGTTTTGATCCACCTACCGCTTTGACATAAGACCAAAATTTCTTAGGATTTTCTGCCAAGTCAGTACATAGAACTTTACTTTGGAATTCATTGAACGCCTCTCGCATAGCCCTCCTCACACTACATTTCGCTTCGCGTAATTTTTGTTTGTCTGCAAGGCTTTGGCTATGTTTATGTTTGCTGTGAAGTTCCCTTTGCTTCCGCAGCAGTTTTCTAACTCGGTTGTTGTACCACGGTGTCTCTTTTCCATCTCTTACGATCTTGCCTGGCACATACTCATCTAACGCATAATGTACGACGGTTTTGAACTTCGTCCACTGATCCTCATCACTGTCTCTACTTGAGACAAAACTTTTGTGTTGAGCCAACAGGTACTCTGAAATCTGCTTTTTGTCACTTTTTATAAACAGAAAAATCTTCCTACCCTTTTTAATATTCCTATTTACGGCTGAAATCATCGATGCCGTAACCGCTTTATGATCGCTGATTCCCTGTTCTGCGTTAACTTTTTCAAATAGTTCGGGTCTGTTTGTCACCATAAGGTCTAATATGTTATCGCCACGAGTCGGTTCTCTGTTCAACTGCTCAAGGTAGTTTTCAGATAAAGCACTTAAAAAAATTTCACTGGATTCCTTGTCTCTGCCACCCGTTTTGAACGTTTGAGTCTCCCAGTCTATATCCGGCAAATTAAAATCTCCACCCAGAACTATAACATGGTGGGGAAATCTACTCGAAATATTTTCCAAATTATCCTTCAGGTGCTCAGCCACAACAGCTGCTGAGCCAGGGGGCCTATAGAGACATCCAATTACCATGTCTGAGCCTGCTTTAACCGTGACCTTCACCCAAATCATTTCACATTTCACTTCATCGCCAATGAACAGCAGACAGCATGGGTGCATCAATAAGGCGCCTGCTGCTGCTGTGGCACGTACTTCGCAACCATAACGCGTAGGCTTTCAGGGCCGGCGTCTCATTAGTTAGAACTTTCGAGCAGAGAGGTCATGGTCGATCAGTAAAACTTGTTCTTCCTAACGTTTCGTTGACTCACCTACGAAGATGCTTCCCGCTGTTGGCATCGAAACGTCAGGAGGAAGTAATTTTACTAATTGACCGCCGGCCGGTGTGGCCGAGCGGTTCTAGGCGCTTCAGTCTGGCACCGCGCGACCGCTACGGTAACAGGTACGAATCCTGCCTAGGGCATGGATGTGTGTGATGTCTTTAGGTTAGTTCGGTTTAAGTAGTTCTAAGTTCTAGGGGACTGATGACCTCAGATGTTAAGTCCCATAGTGCTCAGAGCCATTTGAACCATTTTGAACTAATTGACCACGGTCTCCCAGCCCGGAAGTTTTAACTAATGCATACTTTGCAACATTCGCTGAACCGCCATTGAGGCGGAAACTGTATGTAATTGGTTCATTTGAGCGGTCATTTGCGCAACAGCTGCATGTCTGTTCGCCCTTGCACATCTCCGCAGTCAACGTAAACCACTGACATCTATGGCCCATGGTGTACCACTATTGTCTCGGCGCCGATATTGGATAACGCCATTTCGCCGTACGCTGTATGCGTTAATTATGGCAGCACGCAAACAATTTACAAACTTAGCCGTTTCTAAACTACTTCTACCCTTGGCTCGAAAGCCAACTATCACGACGTTTTGAACTTTAGATAAATCGCTCCGTTTCTGCATCCCGACATCGACTGCACTGTTTGATCTCGTCTCCCAAATACGATTTACATTTCTTTACTGGCAGTGCTGCCACTTGCCATCTATGATTCGACTGTGTATCTCTCTCTCTCTCGAGTTTCATATTTCGACATCTTTAGCAGCCAACACCGCGTCCAGGTGACAGGCATCGTCTGCAGCTACTACTGCTGCGAAAAAAAGACCAAGGGTCGACAAGCAATTTTAGATTCGGTTAGGATATTTATGAAAATTTTTGTCGAGTTATAGTAGAGAAACGTCATATTCCTTAGTGATTTTTAATTGTCACTCTCTGACTAATATGAAATGCAATAGACAGGCTTATTTGTATTAAAAAAATTAGAAAACAGCTTATAGTCTTCACTATGTTTTAATTTTATTTTTACTCACAAAAAATATGAAGTACAATAGATAGGAATATTTGTTTCCAATAACCCAGAAATAACTTGTATTCAGTACTATTGAAACGTCCCCTTAGAAAAATTATTGAATTCCTGTGCTGATAAATCTCTTACATTAGTTGACTTTCAAGCAGCTGAGCAAAACTGAACTTACTCAGACATTTCGCTCTTTACCTATACTGATCAACACTAAACTGACACACAATATTTTTTAGCGCAACGCAATCTGACTTTCAAAAATCCCTACAAAAAAATGGCCCTGACTAACATTAACCTATACGTTTCACAAATCACTTACAAAAATCTTCGTTACTCGAACTACAACAATACAGCGAGCGCCACTACTGCCAGCTAAATAAAAGATTCAAACTACTGAAGGCACTAACTACTGATAGGCATAGTTAGCAAATGAAAGTTTTTGATAGAGAAAAAACAATGTATTTCCCTTAATAGTGTTCAAAAGTCATAATATACACTCCTGGAAATGGAAAAAAGAACACATTGACACCGGTGTGTCAGACCCACCATACTTGCTCCGGACACTGCGAGAGGGCTGTACAAGCAATGATCACACGCACGGCACAGCGGACACACCAGGAACCGCGGTGTTGGCCGTCGAATGGCGCTAGCTGCGCAGCATTTGTGCACCGCCGCCGTCAGTGTCAGCCAGTTTGCCGTGGCATACGGAGCTCCATCGCAGTCTTTAACACTGGTAGCATGCGGCGACAGCGTGGACGTGAACCGTATGTGCAGTTGACGGACTTTGAGCGAGGGCGTATAGTGGGCATGCGGGAGGCCGGGTGGACGTACCGCCGAATTGCTCAACACGTGGGGCGTGAGGTCCCCACAGTACATCGATGTTGTCGCCAGAGGTCGGCGGAAGGTGCACGTGCCCGTCGACCTGGGACCGGACCGCAGCGACGCACGGATGCACGCAAAGACCGTAGGATCCTACGCAGTGCCGTAGGGGACCGCACCGCCACTTCCCAGCAAATTAGGGACACTGTTGCGCCTGGGGTATCGGCGAGGACCATTCGCAACCGTCTCCATGAAGCTGCTCTACGGTCCCGCACACCGTTAGGCCGTCTTCCGCTCACGCCCCAACATCGTGCAGCCCGCCTCCAGTGGTGTCGCGACAGGCGTGAATGGAGGGACGAATGGAGACGTGTCGTCTTCAGCGATGAGAGTCGCTTCTGCCTTGGTGCCAATGATGGTCGTATGCGTGTTTGGCCCCGTGCAGGTGAGCGCCACAATCAGGACTGCATACGACCGAGGCACACAGGGCCAACACCCGGCATCATGGTGTGGGGAGCGATCTCCTACACTGGCCGTACACCACTGGTGATCGTCGAGGGGACACTGAATAGTGCACGGTACATCCAAACCGTCATCGAACCCATCGTTCTACCATTCCTAGACCGGCAAGGGAACTTTCTGTTCCAACAGGACAATGCACGTCCGCATGTATCCCGTGCCACCCAACGTGCTCTAGAAGGTGTAAGTCAACTACCCTGGCCAGCAAGATCTCCGGATCTGTCCCCCATTGAGCATTTTTGGGACTGGATGAAGCGTCGTCTCACGCGGTCTGCACGTCCAGCACGAACGCTGGTCCAACTGAGGCGCCAGGTGGAAATGGCATGGCAAGCCGTTCCACGGGGCTACATCCAGCATCTCTACGATCGTCTCCATGGGAGAATAGCAGCCTGCATTGCTGCGAAAGGTGGATATACACTGTACTAGAGCCGACATTGTGAATGCTCTGTTGCCTGTGTCTATGTGCCTGTGGTTCTGTCAGTGTGATCATGTGATGTACCTGACCCCAGGAATGTGTCAATAAAGTTTCCCCTTCCTGGGACAATGAATTCACGGTGTTCTTATTTCAATTTCCAGGAGTGTATATAGCAGTTCATGACATCCAGTCTTACAAATGTACTGTCTCCGACGGACACACGTCCAGATCATCCGCTCTCAAATATCCACCATCTCATTTCCCCACATCCACCACTGCTGGCGGCTCACCTCCAACTGCGCAGCACTACGCGCTGTTAACGTCCAGCTGCCCAACACTACAATGGCCAACAACAACGCAAACCAGCCACAGACTGCACACAGCACAGCCAGTGATTTTCATACAGAGCGCTACATGGTGTTACCACTATAAAAACCTAAACAGCCTACTTACATAGCCCCCATGCTCCCCACAAAAAAATTTTACAAATTGTTTTGGGCAGTGGCCAATACAGATTTGAAAAGATTTTTCGTAGTTGCAATAACAAAGTAATCAAATGCACACACTTATTGATACAATGTTGGTCAAAAGCTAAAATTTTCTCACAGTCCATTAAGACAGTCCTGATCATCCATCACAGTAAAATGCAGTGTTGTTTTTTTTTTTCAAAGTCTGAGCAGTAAAAGAAAATGCACACGGAAGTAGTGGATTTCCATGCAGTCTTGAACAAGTAGTGTTGTCCTTCCAACGGAAAGACACTGCTGACTCTTGTCATGCAGACAGGTAATGGGCCACAACAGAGCAAACCCACAGCAGAGTCAGTCAAAGTTCAAGAATATTGGTAGGTAGGTCATCACAGAGCAGACCCACTGTAGTCCTGGCAGAGTGTGTGGTATTGGTGGGCCACCAGAGGTGCAGACCCACTGCAGTCCTAGTAGAAATAATGGTATTGGTGAGCCATCAAAGATGCAGCAGCCATCTGTTGCGACTGTGCAGGTGCACAATCACCATCAAAGAGTCTTGTAGAGAATATAGCAAGTCCAAATACCACCACTTGTGCACACACAAAGTTTTTGGAATTGTCCTTAGAACCAGCAATGCTGTTATCCAGTGCCTTGCTGAATTATTAACACACGTGCAAACACTATCAGTCAATACTTCTCACATATTGTCCATATACTATGACCAACAGACACGTGGGCAGTGAAATGTAACTTACAAGTTACTTAATTTGATGAACTGGTGTCAAATACAATTTTATAAAATAAGAATACAATATCAAAGGTACAAAATACATCATTAAAGAACATAACACTACAGATAACATTTGTAGTAATAGGGGCTTTACAAAAGAATAGAAATAAACATATACATCAGTGTCACAAGAATTATGACATAAGTGCATGCATAAAAGATCAGAATAACTTTTGAAACATCAACTTCACACATGAGCATTAAAACAAAACAGAATAAATAATGTCTAAACATCTTTACAAAGGAAATACCACATTCTACAACGTAACTCTCATCAGATAAACACATAAAGACAGGAAGAACCCAAATACCCAAGGGTACACAAACATGTAATGGGATAACACAAGGAAAGGACAGGGTTTGTTTTACTGCAGTATTTTGCAAACAAAACTTTCTTTACTTCTCAGAGATCTCCCTTCATTCTTCATTATTTCCAAAAAGTCCTATCTCTACCTGCTTTCTGTACTTTTTTCGTATAACTTCTCAATGCATTTCTTCCAATTCATCGCAACTCATTCTCTTATATAGTCTACCCCCTCTTAAGCTAACTTAAATCTACTGAGCTCAGATATATATACCAAAGGACGAGGCAATGCAGCAGCACATAACAAATTAACACAAACAGCAATGACAAAAAAATGCAAATTGGCAAAGCAAGCAGCTGTATATATAATTACGAAAGCAATTGCAATATTATAACTAATACACGGCAATGTGCAGCAACAAGAAAATTAAATCAGTAGTAAAACTGGCTTAACAGAGTAATACAAAGTGAAATTCAGTAGCACTATGCCTGGCAAACAGCAGCAGCAAATGCAATAACTTATATCTAAACATGACAAAGCTCAAGCAGAAAAAATATTACAGTAAAAATGGCCATGTCTAATACCTGTGTCACATCTTAACACTAGAGTGATGCATCACGAGAAGTTACTCTAGCAGACAAGTTACCAAGTCACTGAGAAAAATTTTGTATGCAATTCCTGTGAAGTGGATATGTCTTTTTGTGCTCCCTGGTTTTTTTGGAAGTAATCATAAAATTATTATTTACTGGATCTGTAGGCATAAAATATCTATATTAGTACATCTATAAAATTTTATTTTCACCAATAATGCAGTGCAGCTAGAAATTAGATATTAAACAAATTGAGCAATCTCTCAACTAGAAAGACAATAGACGTAAAAATGTTTCTCATCATTTAATTAGGCATTTTAGTAAATATCATAAATGAAGAGCTCCACAGTGTAATCATATGTTTTCAAGTTTGAGTGTGTCGTATTTGCGATGATTTCTACAAAGAGATGTCAATAGCGAGGATAATGGCCTCTTTTTTTTTCTCCACCTGTGCCTCTGAAAGGCACACGCTAACGGCTTTTTTCCAGGCGACTGTCACGCAGCTGGGTGCCCACGACGCATTACATGAAGGTGGTCACTTAACTTTCTTACCGAAATATTTACGACACCAGTTTGCACTACAGTGACAGTCTCATATAAAAATTTCACAGGTCGAGAATTTGCATTCCAAATGTGTAGAAACAAAATCCTATGAAATTTTTGCCTTCATTGTGATACATTCACGCATTTACACACATTTCATAACTCTTAAAGTACGATTCTCAGCTTATTGATCATAAACATACCTCAACAGCATAATACACATCGTCATCATAATACTATCATAACATCTCAGTCAAGTCTCAAAATCGTTGTAGCTTCCTCCAATAATTTCAAAACCTAAAAAAATATTGTCTGCTCATTTCAATAGTGTCATCTACCTCAAACGTACTTTAAAAATCATGATCCCATACCAAATACATCATTCAAAGCTCTCATAGCATCAGAATGGTTCCGAAAAAATATGAACAGTTCACAAAGTACAGACAAAATACAATTTCGTAAGTGTGAAGTTATCCAATGATGTAATTATGTAAACATCTGTCACTGATGTAGTAAAATAAATGTTTGTCTCTTTCAGTTAAATGATCAGATAGCTGTGTAATTTATGTGTTACAGAAATATGGTACCGATATGGAAAGTTGTATAAGCAAATACCATATTACCTAGGGCTCCTTGTGCTTGCCAAACACATGGTGCACAAAGAAAGCGTGTACTCCCCTGAGGATTAATGTAATTATACCCTCAGGTGTTACAGATTACAGCAATGGAATGAAATTTATCGCGGAAAACTTTCTTTGTAATTCAAAAATCTTTAAAAATAAATCTTTTAAGTACAAAATTAATCACTCAAATACGTGTACTGCGGCGCTAAATTGTGCGTCTTGTTGTAACATAATCTCTGTCATTACTTGAGGGTAAAAAATGTGCCAAGAGTCGTAATTATCGTCGTCCATAAGCAAAGTTCTGTAGAAGTCAATGTACTTACCTCGTAATAAACGAAGTGAATTGCTATGCGTATAGATATCGTAGTTGTTACGCTTATTGCCGTGACGAAGTAAGTACTGTACTGTAACGTATTGTTGTGCTACAGAAATGGCTGTCTCATTGTAGCTATACAACATAAGTTACTACTAAAACATGTTTTCCTTTCCAGAAGAATTCAGAAAAACTGTGCAGAAATAAAACAGATACAGCGCAAAAGCAATAATATAAATTGTGTCACTCATTAGTAGCGTCGTGATATAATCGTGTAGCTGTCAAATAAACTAACCACTGTGTCATCTCATATTTCTCTGAAAGTACTTTAAATTCAGAATGTATTTTCAAGGAAACCAAAATGTTGCATTAAAATCTCATTAGCAGTATATGTTCTAAGTATGTAAGCCTGATAGTCGTTACGTAATCGTGCAACTAACAAGCAAGAATGTACAAATAACAACACTGTGTCGTCTGTTCACTATAACAATGCATTCGTAATTTCTGTTTAAATAAGTTCTCTTGGTTCTTGACTGGATATTTAACTTCAAACATTGTTGCATGATAACAGTTTCTAAGTCTGACAAAGCATACTAGAAATGTGAAGTGAAAAGTTTTATGGCAAAGACAAAGTTAAAAAGCAGATTATCTTTCAATAAACGGTTTTACATGTGAAATGTGGTGTAAACCTTTACTCTTCCTAGTACGCAGACTTTCAACTTCAACGCAATTATCATGTGGTATACGTCGGATTCTGTAAGGTCCATTGTAAACTAGTAAGAATTTGTGACTCAAGTGTTTCTTCTTATGTGACAATGAATGAGCTTTAATGAGAACTTTCTGACCAATATATAATTTCTTTGCATTTGCTTTACCATGTAGTTTTCTCCTTTTGTCAGCTGTAGATTTTATATTCTTAATAGCAAATCAATTATGTCTTTGTGTCGAAGTTTACGTGCATTCGGGAAAGGTACAAGCTCTCTGATTCTGTTCGGTGGTTCTTCATTCTTCAGTACAAGAGTAGGTGGTAAAGCAGTGGAGTCATGAGGCATTTCATTCAGCACATTTTGAAGTAGGTGTAAACATCTGTCGCAATGCTGATGCTTTCTGTGACAATAAAGTCTGCAAAGCTTATTGATTTCTTTCATAATCCGTTCAGACGGGTTACAATGTGGTGAGTACAATGAAATAAAAACAGGTTTGATTTTATGGTTCCGAAGCATGCGTAAACAAACAGCAGATCTGAATTGCGGTCCGTTATCTGAAATGACATTACTAACATGCCCAACTTCACGTAAGAAATTTTTAACAAATGCGTTGGATACAGACTGTCCAGTGGCTTTACGTAACGGAGTGAAAGAAACAAATTTTGAAGTAAGTTCAACAGCGACTACAACGTACGAAAATCCATTCGATGTTCTGACAAGGGGTCCGAAGAGATCAACAGCAGCAAATTCTTTTAATTTAGAAGGAATGAAAGGAAACAACGGAGCACGATGTGAGATAGTAGATGGTTTCGCCTTTTGACAAATTTTACAAATAGACAAGACTCTTCGAATTCTCTTTTCCATATTGTTAAAATAACAAGTCGTTTGAAGAATATGATAACATTTTCGTGGACCAAAATGTGTGTAGCTGATATGAATGTACCAAATGAGCTTATTAACAAAATCATCTGGAATGCAAAGTACCCATAGCTTGTCGTCAACAGTGCAGCGTTTGAAGAGTACGTTCTTTCTAACCAGATAATACTGTCGAATCTGAGTGTGTGTCTTTTCACGCCATTTACGTTTGCTGTCTTTCCAAATCGGATCTTTATCTTGTTCATGAGCAATGTTCTTTAAAGATGTGGGGATGAAGACGACTTTCTGAATGTAAAGAATACTGAAATTTTTCTCGAGGTTGCCTTCTGTGTTACTTTTCTCAAGCCCAGCCGGTGCGCGTGACAGTGCGTCCGCAGCAATGTTCTCCTCGCCGGGAATGTAGACTATTGTGAAGTGGAATACTTGCAGAAACAATGCCCAACATTTTAACCTGTCATGATTTAATTTTCAAGACGTAAGAAATTGTAATGCACGATGATCACTGTATACTTTTACGTGCTTACCAGAAAGAAAGAAACGGAATTTTTTAAATACCCAAACGATAGCTAAAGCTTCTAATTCAGTAACGGAATAATTTTTTTCAGATTTTGTTAGCACTCGGCTAGCAAAAGCAATGGTTTTCTGAACAGTAGTGTCATTTTCTGTGGCTTCTTGAAATAAATGGGCACCAAGTCCGACTTTAGAAGAATCCGTGCTAAGGCAGAAATCTTGTGACAGATCTGGGTGAGCTAGTATTGGCGCGTTAAGTAGCGATTCTTTCAAAGAATTGAATTCCAACTGTGCTTGTTCGTCCCAGTTCCAAATAGTATTTTTTTAAGTGAGAGAACAAAAAAAAATGGCTCTGAGCACTATGGGACTTAACTTCTGTGGTCATCAGTCCCCTAGAACTTAGAACTACTTAAACCTAACTAACCTAAGGACACCTAGAAAACTGCGGACTTGTCTTTTTGTGGATGGAACTGGAATGGCTATGATTGCTTCTAACTTTTCAGGATCCGGCTGAATGCCTTCAGAAGAAATAATATGTCCCAAAAACTTCACCTTTGTCCTACCGAATTCAGAATTTTCCAAGTTAACTGTAATTCCAGATCCTGCAAAAATATGCAACATGCTGTTGAGGATGCGATTTCGTTGTTCCCATGCGGCTTCTGCTATCAGACTATCGTCCACATCTAAGGTGATGTGACGTTTTAAGAACTCAGGTAATATGGAATTTAGCCCACGAATGAATGCTGCCGAAGAAATGTTCAAACCAAAAGGAAGTTTCCGAAACTGATAACAAACGCCGAAACAAAGGAAAGCTGTGTATTTTCTACATTCTGGATGAAGTTCGATCTGCTAAAAGCTGGATCTGAGATCAATAGAAGACAACGCTTTTACACCATTAAAATTTTGAAGAAGTTCTTCCAACGTTTGCGGCCTGTCTGTTTCAGGAATGATGATAGTATTGATTTGTCTCGAATCTAAGACAAGCCTGATCGATCCATTTTTCTTCTCAACAACATGTAATGGATTGTTGTATGAGCTAACAGCAGGCTCAATAATGCCCTCGTCAACCATAGATTGTATTTCTGTTCTAACGCGGTCCCTATAATGTGCTGGAATTACTTATGGTCTAACAAAAAATTTATTATGCTCACGAACACGAAATTGGTATTGAAATCCCTTGATTGTTCCTGTTTTATGAGTAAAAACTGTGGAATGTGCTTGTAAAATCTCAATAAGGTCTTGCCTATCAGTGTCATTACAATTCTCAATTGTTTGAATTTCAGTCTGAATTAACTCATTAGTATCAAATGCGCCGTCGATATCATTCCTGTCAGTACTTGCAGAGTGATTGTTAGTGTCAAGTTCCGTCGAAAATTCCGAACTGTTGACTAACATGAGGTAAAGCCAATTAATTTCTTCGTCATGGTTTGAGAGCCAATCCCCAATTTTCAAAGCTATTGTCTTACTTTCTTTCTCTAAACTTATTTCTGCATCGTGAAAGTTTAAGATTGCTTTGTATTCATTAAAAAAGTCTACTCCCAATATAACTTCCGTCGACAATAATGGAACAATAAGAAAGTTCATAGAGAAGCTGTGGCTTTGACAAAAGAATTCTAAGATTGTTTGTTGGCGTACATCTACACTTTTTCCAAAGATTGCACCTTGTAATTTAATCTTACGTAACGGACGTGTGGGGCAATCGTTCGATTTGTTGCATTTGCTAAAGGCTGTTTCACTAATTACTGAAATGGGACTGCCAAAGTCAAGTACTGCCGTAAATTTTACGTCATTTACTGTAATGTGAATCACAGGATATGCAATGTTGTTATGTTTTACGTCATGTTCCTGGTGTAAGATGTCCCTAATGCCTTCCATTTTTACGTAATTACTAGCTACGGCAGCTGCGTCGTCAGTTTCATAAGTACGTTTTGTGGCTGCCAGCGCTATGATTCATTGCCTATTGTCTCTCTGATGGCGTGCGTCGTTATTGGGATTTAGAGACTTAACTTCTACAAATTCACCTTGTTGAGAGGGCCCTGCCCTGTTGAATCCCGCCAGTTCTGATGCAATTCAGGTCTGTCGTTACGATCATATAGTCTGTCGTCATGTCGGTAGATTCCGTAGTTTCTTTCTTGTCGGTCACGTGGTGGAGAGTTTCTCCCTGAATCATAACTGTGCGCTGGACCGTTGCATCTAAAGTTATTCTGTCTCCCTTGATAATAATTATTTTGGTTCCCATATTGTCTGTTTCTCTGATTGTCTCTGTGATAGTCATTACCGCGGAGAGGTGATCTTTCCCTGTAATTATTAATACTCCGCCAACGGTAGTCATACGGGTGTTGTCTCTTTTGGTCACGATTTGTGTTGTGAGAATAGCCTTGTCGTGTCCAGTTATTATTTCTTTCATCGCGGAATTGCGACGGATGTCGTAAATGTTCAGGTAATTTGATTAAGCAAATGCGGATGAGTTCTGAGGGGCTGTATGGGTTTGACAGATACTGATTCTTGTGCAACATTTCTTCAAAATATTTCACAAGAGTGGAAAATTCAGATTGTTCGAAATGTTTCATCATTATGATGCTATGTTTTACTCGGTCTTGTGTAGCTTGAGACCAATATGCTGAGAGGAAGGCATGATAAAATTCTTCTTCACTGTGGCAATCGTGAATGACCGATCGCATTCTTACAGCTGGTTCATTCTCTAAATAGCCACACATAAATTTTAATCTGTGCTCTAATGACCAGTTGGGAGGAAAACAATGAGAGAATTGATGAAGCCACGCTTGTGGATGAATGTCGTTGCCGGAATTCTTAAACGTTTTGAATTTATGTGTAGTAATAAACAGTTTATTGTCAAAATCATCATGTCGGCGAGTCGCATAAAGTCATTGTTACTTCGTTTCGGCTGTTCCATAGCAAAATTCGGTGTACCTTGCCAATTTCTTTCATAATTTCCTAAGTGCCCCGTGTTATTATTTTGTGGCTGTTCCATATTTCTATGTCCCTCTTCCCATATTGGAGCGCGAGTGTCCTCTGAAATACGTAATTCTTGTATTACCTGTGTCAGCTGGTCTTGTACTTCCCGGATTTCTCTTTGGTGTTGCGTATTAATTTGATTATGATTTTGTTTGAATTTCCTAATTTGTTCGCACTCTTTTGTGTCATTAAAGACTACCGGTTTTGTGTCATTCAGATTATCATCTACCCTCGTAGATAAATTATTTAGCTGATCCGAAAGTTCAATTACTTTCTCTGATAAATAACTAATTTCCTAGATGTGTCTTTCTGAACCAATTTTCAAAGTATCTACTGTGTCCTTTAAGTTTTCCTGAGTTTTTTGCAAGTTGTGTAACTGAATCAGTAGATGCAACTGAGTCAATTTTAGCTTACAAGGTCTCATGATTTTCAAGAACAATAGTTTGCAGTTCTCTTATGGCTGCTTCGTGATTCTGTAATGCATTTTCATGCCGCGAAAAAATAGGTTTAAAATGCTCACAAATTTGTGTTTTACGTCATTACAGACTTTTTGACATTTCGATTCGATAGTAGTTAAATCTTCAGGTGTTTGTTCAAGTGTGTTGTCTAACTTTTGAAGATTTTGTTCCATTGCGTCTAACTGTTGCTGTGTTTGTCTCTGGTGTTGTTCCATTGTGTCTAACTTTTGAAGATTTTGTTCCGTTGCTTTGGCTGTGTTTGTCTCTGATTTTGTTCCATTTGTTGCATTAATTGCAATAATAATGTGTTAGTGTCTGGAATCTGTTTCTCTATGCTTTTTGGCAGTGCATTTTCACCGGCAACATTCACATTTTGACAAGCAGAAAATGTGTCTTGACTCATTTGAGAAAACGGTGAGGTCCCAAAACCTGAGTCTACAGTATTTGCAACATTGTGTTCTGTCATTTCGGATTCCTGAGGCGAGCTGTTGCCGACCGATCGATCGATAATGCTTCCCTGTTCACTATTTGTTTCACTGTCTACACCATTATTTGCCGCCCGCTCCATTTCCCTATGCACTATTACCAAATTACTACTTCGAATGTCTGTTAATTCATTACACAGTGGTGCTGATAAGCTACGCTCGTCATCACTATTATTTCTCAGTTTACTTTGGAGCCTAGTGTTACGTTTTTCACACGCCATTATTGTCACAATATTTCACACGACAACACAGAAAAGCACAATTTGAAGAGCAAAATAAGAAAACACGTTAACATAGCACTGAAAATAATATCTAGTTAATTGCAAGCGCAGCTGCGAAATACTTTGTTCAAATCTACATGCACATCACAACTGTTTTACTGTAGAACAATGAAAGACTGCAACTACAATGGAGATTCTCTCTACAATTACGCGCTAGCAATAAACAAAAGCTACACTAATTACACAAACTAGAAGAAAAAATCAGAAGATTCCAGTGAGGTATCCTCGGCTAAGGGTCGCCATATGAAACGTCCCCTTAGAAAAATTATTGAATTCCTGTGCTGATAAATCTCTTACATTAGTTGATTTTCAAGCAGCTGAGCAAAACTGAACGTACTCAGACATTTCGCTCTTTACCTATACTGATCAACACTAAACTGACACACAATATTTTTTAGCGCAACGCAATCTGACTTTCAAAAATCCCTACAAAAGAATGGCCCTGACTAACATTAACCTATACGTTTCACAAATCACTTACCTCACAAAAATCTTCGTTACTCGAACTACAGCAATACAGCGAGCGCCACTACTGCCAGCTAAATAAAAGATTCAAACTACTGAAGGCTCTAACTACTGATAGGCATAGTTAGCAAATGAAAGATTTTAATAGAGAACAAACAATGTATTTACCTTAATAGTGTTCAAAAGCCATAATATATTTAGCAGTTCATGACATCCAGTCTTACAAATGTACTGTCTCTGATGGACACACGTCCAGATCATCCGCTCTCAAAAATCCGCCATCTTCACTGCGCAACGCTACGCTCTGTTAACATCCAGCTGCCCAACACTACAATAGCCAACAACAATGCAAACCAGCCACAGACTGCACACAGCACAGCCAGTGGTTTTCATACAGAGCGATACGTGGCGTTACCTATAAAAAAAGCCAAACAGCCTACTTACACTATTACTTACTTTAATTTTCAGTCACAAAATATGAAATACAATAGACAGAGCAATTTGTATTAAAAAAACAATGGGAAAAATTGCATTTGTGGTCTTGAGCCAGTTAGATTAACGTGGGGAACAGGTTATGCGAATAATGTCTTCAAGGTGGGCGGCAGTTAATATTGAGCAATACTTGTTCTCCAAAAAAATCAATTTATAAAATGCAATTCCACAAATACTTGTGGAGCCAAACATAGTAGCCAGCTAATTTTTTGCAGCTTTCATATTTTTCTGTGCCATTCCAACTGTAAAATTCTTCAGCGGATGTAGCTTTATACTCTTGCAAGGAAGTTTTCCTGCAAGTCTATTATCTCCATTTGGAGTATAGGCTTTGAAAGGCAGAACAACTTCGCAGCCACATCCGTCCATGTTTTATGTTCAAATATTGCTGGAAAGTGACTTGTCATGTATTTTTCAAAGACATCCAGCTTGCGATGAAACTAAGACACACCTTGTAACAAATGCATATTAGTTTCGCATTTCCATATTCCCTTGTAGCCCGGTACTGAGCGCATTTAAATGTTTCAGAATGTCTTTCAAGAAAGCCGCAGCTGGCGTAGTGCGTTGGTTTGCCAGGAACTCCAAATGGTTTCTTGCTTCTCGTGAACCAAGTTTTCTCGGAAGGATGATACTTCTTCTTTTATTTTTCAGAAACGTTGAATCACTAGAAATTTGCTTAGCCAATAAACATCGTTGTGCTGCAGTAAGTCAGAATGCGCCGAATCACGCTCAGAAAAAAAACTCTTTGAACTGTCTTTGCTGAAGAGTAGAACGAGGCCTCGTAAAGTTAGTAAATTTGATCAACCTATCCATTACTTCTTTCAGAGTCAGTTTTACACAAAGCGCTGCTTGGTGAATTATGCACTGATAAGATAGTAGCTCAGAATTCTTATATTTGATTCTCTTTACTAATCGTTTTTCTTTGCCGATCATCGCTGGGGCCCGTCAGTCGAAAGAGGCACAATTTTATCGTAACTAATGTTTGATTTTGTCATGAAGTCGACAAAAGTCTTAAAGACATCTTCTGTACTTTCAACGGCAATACTGTTAGTAATTCTTTCTTGCAGTCTCCACTTTCAGTATCCAAAAATCGCAGGAAAATGGACCTTTCTTCTTCATCAACAACGTCGCATGATTCATCTAGTGCTATGGCACAGCAAGGCGCCTCCTTCAGAAGTTCGAACAAACTACTTTTATTGGCAGCTGCAAATATTTCAGTTCTTCTTGTATTACTTCTTGCCGATAATGGAATACCCTGAATTACGGCAACAACGTCCTTTTACTCTTCAAAAAGTGCCACGGCCACTTCCAGCATACATTTTTTTACTATCTCAGAGTCTGAAAATGTTTGATAAGCGTCCAACATACACGAAACGCTGCTTCTGCAGATTTTTCTTACTTGCTCAGAGAGCGCACTAGGTATCCCGTGCTTTTTTTGTAAGAAGCAGGGTATGCCTGGAGTTTTTCCACACTTCACTACCTAGAGCAAACATTTTTGTGGAACTGGTGATGAGTCGCTTTGTAGCGTCGCTTTAAATTGGCACTTTTAGCAAGAGCGACAGTTCTGTTGCGCATGAGGTAAACTGGAAGAGCTCCACGCCTATCAGCCAGCGTAAGACAGTATTGCTCAGTACACTCGGTCAAAAACTCCAAAAAATTTTCACTGTCAACCTTGCTCCTTTTAGAATCCATATCGATACAAAAGAGACCTTAAAAGCCTCGATAATAACGAAACGCTGCGTACGAGATCGCAACAACTACTGACAAAGTGGCAATAAAATTTATTTACCTCATGTACATTCGTTCTTTATAAAATTTCCAGCGCCCAACACACAAGATGCATTGACGCACCACGAAGTAGCTACTTACTCGTCGAAGTGTATGCTGCCGCTCCGCAAATGAGGCGCTTCGTTGTCAAAGACTGCCGCCGCCGAGTGAACTTGCCCTCCGAAGTCTCATAAAGTAGCTTTAACCTATCATTCGGGCTCAAAAATGGCGTTCAAATGAATGTTCCTTCTCCGATTTAATAGAAGTTTCTGCGGTTGCCAGAGTCAGAAGTCGACTTCTAAACATTCCTTGTTCATTAAATAAAATTCTCGTGTTGCATACGTATGTTCAGAGCTTTTACGTGGATCGACAGAACACGCTGTGCTGGCCGGCCAGCTTGCTGCCCCCCACCCCCGCTTTTCGGCTCACACCACTGTGCTGCGCAGAGTACCAACTATGTATTCAATCTACCTATAACTAACCATTAAGAATTCTCATTATTCAGCAGTTAATTTTACACTGCTAGAAAAATTATAAAGGTGGCGCTCAAACTAATTGTTATCAACAGAGAAATATTTTTTTAAACAATCTGAATACGTAATTTAATGTATCTCCTCCATGTCCGAACATCATCGCTGTGGTTCACTCCGAGGCGCCTGGACACTTCTCTTGCTGAAAACCCTTCCTGGCACAAAGTAACAATGCGGACGTGATCGAAACCGCGGTATTAACCGTCTAGGCATTGTTGAACTACAGACAACACGGGCCGTGTATCTCCTTTCTGGTGGGATGACTGGAACTGATCAGCTGTCTGACTCCCTCCGTCTAATAGGCGCTGCTCATGCATGGTTGTATACATCTTTGGGAGGATTTAGTGACATCCCTGAACAGCCGATGGGACTGCCTCTGTGATACATCACCCACCGTCTATCTTCTATCTTCGGGAGTTCTGGGAACCGGGGTGATGCAAAACTTTTTTTGATTCTATAAAATAGTATGCATATTGGCGGCAATAATACTCCGAACATTTATAAATCACTTTAGATAAATAATGCCTCTTTTAATATATTACAGTCTAAAAGACACACAGTTGCCTCACAATTAATGAATAGCAAAACACTAAACTTGTACTGATTCATCAGTAAAGTGTGGAAACAAAGTTGGCCATTTTTCTTAAAGCCAGAGCTTTCATCAGCTTATACTAAACTCGAAACTAAACTAACTGTGCAGTTTAAAATGAATATTATCTCAATGTAGGAGGCAACCAAACCAGTAGATCCAGTGCCACAACTAAGAAAACAACGCGGTTTGGAAGCCAGAAGGTTCGATAATAATGTCGTTGGAACACCATTCAGGCACTGAATCACGTTACAGCCGCTCGGCTACGCTCTTAGAGCAGTAATAACACACTTAATATTCTTTTACAAGTAACAGACACACCACTGAGATCCGGCAAGGAGCAAACAGATTTACTTGTCCACTTCTTGCAGGCCAATTCCACTTGCGAACACAGCTGACAAATACTGTAGCATGTCACCACCGCTCCCACACATACCTGCATATCCGGCACCACCACATCACCCGCCATTCAAAGCTGGAGATGAATGCCTTCCACTAACTGCTCCAGTCGCTTGCTCACAGCGCTCTGGGGCCGGACCTCCAACGTTCTCTTCCAGTGGCAGCCGACATCTCGTCCACGTCCTTGTTGACCAAAGAGAGTCCTCAGCCACAATATTGCAGCTACACATCCATGGAATCGTTCCACAGGTTCGTTCCTCTAACGGCTCACTAAGGAGAAGAAGAAGATGAAGAAGAAGAAGACAGTGAAGATGATGAGGAAGACCAGATTTAAGGAGACATTCACCCATTCTCATAGAAGGTATAAATGATGCTGAAAAGGGGTCGGGTCGAGTGATACTGGTATATCTACAAGGCAGATTGTCGTTCACTTTCTGATGAGATCAAATTTCTCCCACTTTAAAATTCTGGTCTTTGTGAATATTGTAACACCCCACCCGTCACTTATCTGGTTTTGGTGTGTGTTCACCCCAGGTAATTGACTAACAGATCTGCAGAGAGTGCAAAACTTCCGCAATGTCAGATAACGCAAAGAAAGTAATAAAGCCCTGTGACTCCTGATTGAACTGCAGTGGCAATGTTGACATTAATTGGTTCAGAATTGATCCCTTTTAGTTAAAAAGGGGTGCACATTGATGTTATATTCAGCTACCGAACACCAGATGCAAAAGTGGCTTGGGATTTCAACTACTTGATTGAAAACAGATGCAGTCGATTAGCACAAATTTATTTTAACTCACGACCTTTGATCGTCACGTTACATGACTCTCCTAACAGGCAGTGGTAATAAATGGCGTTTGCGTGGAGCAAAGCGCAATAAATCAAAAGTAATTCTTATCGACTGACCCAAGTGTAATGTGCGAGAAGTATTCTGCAATACACGGCCCATGAAACCCTTGTGGAATCTTTGCCAACATGAGCCAACAAATTAATCAGTGGCGGAGCGGGCGCAATATCACCGAATTCAGCATGGCGGAGCAGTGTCATTGTGCGGACGTCAGCCGACCTCGTGGTGATTAAAGGCTGCGCTCGTCCATTCACTCATATTTATCTTGCTCAGTACATAGCTGAACAAAAACTTCCCATCTCCAAGCTCAATCGTTCCATTTGCTAAGTCCTAAACTGCAGAGATGCTCACTCTTTCTCAGGCAAGCTGAGTAAAGAACGCCACGTCCACACTCTAGACAAGCTGGGAACGGAAGACCCCTACGGAGACTTCTCACAGTCCGCTCTTCGCCTCGGTTTCCCCTCCAGCAAAATCATTTACGCCAATTGCAGTGCAAGTCACGTTAATTATGTGTCGCTTCCCAGCGCCGACCAATGCCTGCTCTGGGAAGTGAACAAATTCCCACAAAATTTCCCTTCCTCTCAACTTCTGCTATATAGCTCCTCCCAGGCTACCCATCAAGGTTAGCGTCTGCACAAACACCAAGTTTTCCGGAATTCTGACTCCCAGGAGAGTACTTCAAATTCCTTGGTCCTACGTTCCCATTGGAGGCCGGCGGATTTCATTCTGTCGCTCTTCACCTGATTTACTTAAGACTCTGCAGACCGTGAATTCAGCATGAAGTTCCTATGGTCATGAACACGCATATTTTGACCTCTGTTGACCTCTCCACTGTAGCTTTGTGTAGCTTTCTCGCACGTTTCACTGAAAACGGGATGACGGACATTTATCAACAGGCGTACAAGTTTTCTGTCTGCTTCCCGGTACACCAGTATGGGGTCAACCACCCCCTCACTGTCACTCATCTTAAGGCAGCTGGAGGCCGCGCCCCGTTACCGCTTTCTCAAGTGTTTGAGCCACCCTAAGCTGCCTATTGTCGCTTCCCTTCGCCGCTCCCCAACCGCGCGCCCTGGGGTAAACTAGCCTCCAGTAAATCAACGCGTTTCCACAAAGTTTTCATGTCATGTGAATTACTTTATAACCATCACCCGACATTAATTATTCCAATACGTCCATACTATACCCTCTACAAGATGCATTGTGCCTTGTCAGTCATTTTTGTTCAGCCCTACTGTTCGCTCAACGTGAGTTAGGTGATCTTTAATGACTTCGTGTAAGGGGCATAGTTCTTGCCATCTTACAATATATACTTAAAGGGAAATAAGCTACAATACGTAATATGTTCTTAGAAACCCTCCTAACTGTAAAAGTTACGCCTTTTGATCAGTGCACTTTTTTGTGCAACCCTGTAACTCTCTAAGGTTGCCTAACAGATCCGTCACGGCAGCTTCGACAGCTTATAAAATTGTGCCTTAATTTTTAACTTTGCCAAAATAATTTTAAGTAGCATTGCTTCTAAGTGTAAACCACTTGATATGCACTGTACGTAGACTAAATTCAAGAAAGGAAGCTTTGCACATATTATTAATTATTTATTTAACTTGCAGATGGAGTCAGGGTCCTTGGTGGCAATAACTGTGTATTCTTAATGCAGCTCATTAGCTCCTGGGTTGTGGAAATGATATGGCTGAAGCATAACAATTTGTATCCAGATTTTGAAGTTTCATTTCCAACCAATATTTAATTACCACACAGTCACAAACACTGTCACGTTTCACAGGGAATCACAAACTAGTACAGAACAAATGTTCACCAAGCGAGGTGACGCAGTGGTTGCACACTGCGCTCGCTTTATGGAGGATAACAGTTCAAATCCGCTTCCAGCCATCCGTGATTTCCTTTAATCGCTTCAGACAAATAACGGGATTGTTTCTTTGTAAGGGCACGGTCGACTTCCTCCGCCATTCTTCCCTAATCCGATTGGACTGATGACGTCGCTGTTTGGTCCTATACGCCGTCCCCCCTCCCCCCCCCCCCTCACACCCGCCCACCTCACCCCAGAAATCAAACAAATAACGAAATCATACATTGTCTCCATAGCTACATCTAGCCAGTCAAAGACTTCCACGAACTATTCATCGTCGGAGCCGCAGCAGGAGTGACAGATTTGGTGAAAAAAAGGATAAAACGTATTTTGTGTACAGTTCTAGGAGCATCCAGAAAGTTCTATAAATCAAATTAATGTCTAGGTGACTTCCGTTTGAGGTTTCACCATAGTTTCAATTTAATGGATGTATTTTGCATGTGTAAATTCTTTAAGAGATTTATGACAATTACAGGTAATGACGGAATTCTAAAGATAATGTAAATGTTTCTGATGTTATTGCCTTTATGTTAAACCTTAATCAGATATTGATGGTAAAGCAATAAAAATTTGTCTTGAATAATTTTAAAATTACTTTGTACGCTAGGAATAAGTGAAATATTCAGTATTATACGCTTTTTCTACCATTTGTTGGGAAACTAATATTTCATGCTATAGTATCGTAGCATATGTAACTATTGATACATATACATCATTACACGTCAAAGGGAAGCACCATATATGTTATAATGAGTTATTTGAGAGTATATACATATAAACGGAAATATATATATATATATATATATATATATATATATATATATATATATATATATATATATATATATATATATGTGGCACTAGTTTCGTCCGAGTGTTATAAAATTTTATAAATGCCCAAAATCAAGAATTAAGTACTTTACATATGAAAATAATTTCAAACAAAAACCAGGTGGTGAAAGTTCCTGTAACTGAGAGAAATTCCGTGAGGACTTGATTTATTATAAGCTAGTATCTGATTGAAGCATTAGTGTCTTGGAAGTCTGCTTCTTGATAGTCTATATCTGGTCAAGATCTTCCAGTGTGCCGCATTACAGCGTTTATCTGTCGCATTGCGGGATCCAAGTATCATTCTTCTTACTTTAATTTCATTTCACTAATGGTTCCACGTCAAGTGAATCTGATAATAAGTTGTTTTACTTGCTCTCCTGATGCATCTTCAGCAGTCTTCAACAGAGCTACAGACATTTTTTGATGTGCATGTGTTTTATTTCATATCGGTACACTTTAAGCTAAAAGTCGATTCACACTTGCCGAAAAATAATAGAATGCCAAAACATTATACAACGCTTTTGAAATGGCAATGTTTATACAGCCCGCAAACGAAATAAAACATTGTGGGATGGGACTGGTTGGGAAGGGGCTTTAGTGTCAGAATTTCTCAGGAAGAAAGTTTGATGTCGTGGTGGGGTTGCTGCTGATGGGAGAGGTGGCGTCACTTGCTAACATAAAAAGTTAACCTCTTACCACAGTGCTAATTTCGTGCATTAGTGCTTTCTTAGACTTTATTTTATCATTTTCATTGTTTTCGTGAAAAACTGAACATTTTCCGTGATTACTAGGATTTTTTTTTTTTACATTGGTGTCCTTCCGCAAAACAAATCGCATAACTGAAAGCAGAAAATAATTTTAGATTTGTCAGTATCCAGAAAATGAAGAAATACATGTGTAGAAATAAGAACGTAATTCGAGGAAATAATTATTATTAAATAACTTTTTTACTGCGGAAAAGTCAGTTCTGTTAGAGGAAGAAACTGACGAGCAGAACTCACGTACTTAGGGTTCCGTGAAGACTTAATTATGTATGCAGACAGTTCATCCCTTCCGGAGATCGAGGATTTCCACGATTTTTGCCTGTTATCGACACTGATACGGGTAAGATACAGGTCGCATTGATTACAAGACTTTGGAAAATGTTTTAATTTCATTAATTCATAACGAATGACAAAACAAAAACCTTTTTGGTGTGACTTAATTACACATTAACAATTTTCAGGTTTTCTCCCTTAATTTGTAATTTCTTCTTATCACATTTCATGAATTTACGTCAAAGGGAAGTACCCTGTAGGTTTTAATGAATGATTTTGCGAATATCAAAATATGTGACGTAAATGGCCGTATCTTTTGCTTGCATTGACATAGAAGTCAAAAATGCTTACACCATTAAAGCACTATAGATTTCAGTACGTGATATAAATTTCTACTTGAGACATCTACCCGCTCCTGAGAGAAATGGATTTGAATAGCCGGACAGACAGACAGTCGGGCAACAACAAAGTGATTGTATAAGTGGAACCCTAAAAAAATCAGTTTTTTTTACGTGACTTGGTAATTAGGTAGGAAACAAAACACAATGAGTAAAGTTAAAATGCACCCAGTATTGGATTGTGAATACTGTTCAGTATGTTGGTATGTGTCCGCAGCTCGTGGTCTCGCGGTAGGGTTCTCGCTTCCCGAGCACGGTTCGATTCCCTGTGGGGTGAGAGATTTTCACCTGCCCGAGATGACTGGGTGTTGTGTCGTCTTCATCATCATCATTCATCCCCATTACGGTCGGAGAAAGGCAACGCCAAACCACCTCCATTAGGAGCTTGTCTAGTATGGTGGTGCTTGTCTCCCGCATCATTCCCCTACGCTCTGGTCATGTATGTACACATTTCCTCTAACAACTAAACGGTAGTTTAAAATGCTAGAACGACACTTCTCTTAGTGTGTCAGTTCGTAATTGTCTACCATTCAAAATTTGTCAAGTACAGTCGTTAGGAATTTCGCTTTAGCTTTCAAGAAATTTCATAATTTCCGACTTTCGCATAAGTGACGGTCGCGTAATCTCACTTCAGTATCCGGTTAAACGAAGTGGCGTTGTGACTATGATAGTGAACACGCCACGAGTTGATAGTGACGTCGCTTTCATTTACGTTCTGCTGACGTACAGGGTGAATCGGACTTTACCACCGTTTCCATTTTTATTGATCGCTTTCGGACATCATCCATACAGCCAGTCTTTGAATGATTATCGTATTTAATAGCATAACAGTCTGATACACTGAAATGAAACACGTGATACTAGTTCCTTGAAAACAAAAATTAACAATTACTTTCATTGTACGTGGCATTATGTCCATGACGTAAGTTACTTTTAATTTTCGTTAGTTAGAAAAACATCGATTAAAAATATGTTTCTATAACTGACATCTGATACAAGATCATAAACTTTCAGATGATGGCCACATATGCAACACTATGGAAACATAGAAAGAAAAGCGTATCTGAAGAAGAGAAATTTGCTAGCTTCGAATATAGGTTTAAGTGTAAGAATGTGTTCTCAAAAACTTTTGTATGGAGTGTAGCCACGTATGGAAGTGATACATGGATGGTACACAGTTTTGACAAGAAAAAAACACAAGCTTTTGAAATACGGTGCTACTTTGTTAGGACTCATTCTGAGACAACAACGGATTACCAGTTTAGTACTGAAGGGAAGTGTGAGGCCAAAAATCGTAGAGAGAGGCGAAGAGATAAGCACAGAAGCAGATTCAGAAGGACGTATGTTGCTGTAGTTATTCAAAATTGAAGAGCTTTGCTGGTGATAGAGTGGCCTGGGGTGCTGCATCAGACCAGTCTTCCGACCGACGACCACAACAACAGCAACAACAACAACAACAATAACAAGAGCAGAACAGCAAACACAATGCCAGACAGCTACCAGTAGCTGTCCCTCCAAGCCAGCGGCGCGCTGTAGTTACTGCGGCACACGGATTTCAAGCGCTCCAATACTACAGTCGTGTACCTACGACCAAACAAAAGCTTATTACATAACTTATTTTTTTCGAGTTGATAAACTTCATCAATACCACTCGTGGCTACGATGTACAATATTTCTGAAAATTTTTGAATTCATAGCTATATTGGCAATGATGAAAAGTGGGCTGAAGTTTAACAGGCTAGTCAGGAAGAATCAGTGAGCAAAGTAGTCGGTTATAGAGGTACTAAAGAATGAAGAGATACGCTTGACGTTCTCTGAGGTTATAGACGTTGCGATAGTGAATAACTTCAGTTGAAGATGAATGAACGTTTCTAAAAAGGACAGTCACAGAAACTGGATCAGAAACATCGGCAAAAGGAAAGTAATTACAAAGGAACCATGGGTAACAGAAGAAGTATCCCATCTTATTGACGAAAGAAGGAAGCACAAAAATACTCAGTTAAGTTCAGGAATAACCAAATACAAGTCATTTAGGAATGAAATAAAGAGGAAGTGCAGGGAAGCTAAGGCTAAATTGCTACATGAAAAATGTGAAGAAATTGAAAAAGAAATGAATGTCGGAAGGACGGACTCAGGTTGCAGAAATGTCAAAACAACCCCCTATGAAATTAAAAGCAAGGGCTGCAACATTAAGAGTGTAATGGGAATCCCACTGTTAAACGTAGAAGAGAGATCGGGTAGGTGGAAAGAGCACATTGAAGGTCTCTATGAGGGGAAGGACAAGTTTGATGACGTAGTAGGAGAAAGGATGTAAGTAGGCTGTTTATGTTTTCTTATTCGCAACGTTACGTAGCGCTCTGTATGAAAATCACTGGCTGTGCTGTGTGCAGTCTGTGGCTAGTTTGCATTGTTGTCTGCCATTGTAGTGTTGGGCAGCGGCAGCTGGATGTTAACAGCGCGTAGTGTTGCACAATTGGAGGTGAGCCGCCAGCAGTGGTGGATGTGGGGAGAGAGATGGCGGAGATTTGAAATTTGTAAGATTGGATGTCAATTATGACTATTAAGGTAAATACATTGTTTGTTCTCTATTAAAATCTTTCATTTGCTAACTATGCCTATCAGTAGTTAGTGCCTTCCGTAGTTTGAATCTTTTATTTAGCTGGCAGTAGTGGCGCTCTCTGTATTGCAGTAGTTCGAGTAACCAAGATTTTTGTGAGGTAAGCGATTTGTGAAACGCATAGGTTAATGTTAGTCAGGGCCATTCTTTTGTAGGGATTTCTGAAAGTCAGATTGCGTTGCGCTAAAAATATTGTGTGTCAGGTTAAGCACAGTCTTGTATAATTTTTCTAAGGGGAAGTTTCAAGGAAAGAAACATAGAGCCCAGTATTAGAGTCAAGATTTATGAGCTTTGGACGACTTAAGACCATGTAATGTAGATTGTGTAGATAACGATCCATCGGAATTTCGATAATCATTGGAGGACGGGAGTGGCAATGCAGTGACTATTCATGGTGGTGTGTAGATGGTACGTGACTGATGATATACCATCAAACTTTATAAGAAACATATCCACACAGTTATGAAGATTTGCAAGAACCGACAAGCGCGAGAATTATCGCACAAACCGCTGAACAACTAATGCGACCAAATTGCTGACAACTGTAACATACAGAAGAATGGAAAAGAAAACCAGGGATCTATCACACGACGGTCAGTTTGCCTTTAGGAAAGATAAAGGCATCGGAGAGGCAGTTCTGACGTTGCCGTTCATAATAGAAGCAAGTCTGAAGAATAAGCAAGACGTTCATACGATTTGTCGATCTGGAAAAACCTTCGACAACGTCAAGTGCTGTAAAATGTTCAAAATTGTGGAAAAAGAGGGGTAAGCTACAGGGAAACAACGTGTAATATACAACAGAGTGAACGGAAATTCGCGTTACAGACTTCTACGGTTTGTGGAGGGGAGTGAATATGATATCTTGAATAAGAACACAAATCCGGAAAATTTTACGGCAGTTTCAGTTCAGGTATGTAACGTGGTCGCATTTACTGAGTCCGCCCCTGGTAGCTAAGTGGTCAGCGCGACGGAATGTCATACCTAACGGCCCGGGTTCGATTCCCGGCTGGGTCGGACAATTTCCCCACTCAGGGACTGGGTGCTGTGTTGTCCTTATCATCATCATTTCATCCCCATGGACACGGAAGTCGCCGAAGTGGCGTCAGTCGAAAGACTTGCACCAGGCGAACGGTCTACCCGACGGGAGGCCCTAGGCACAAGACATTTCCATCTGCTGAGGGAAGGAGAAAAGTCTCAGAGTTACTTGTCTTGGTATGCGATAGGGTAGACAGGATGAAGTGTGGTACTCGAATACTCATCTGACAGCACTTAGTGCGTACGAGACTCCTGTACAGAGGAAGATCTGCTGGCATGAGTTGTGGCCCCTGCCCTAGAAACTGAAGAGACACCAGGTGGTATGTAGAGTGTGTACTACAGCATGCTTCGTAGATACAATGTCTGCAACAACGTTGGTGGTCGCCACATCGAGCTGTTGTTGTCCTGCATTACCACTGTTCTGTACGTAGTGTATACTGGCCTTTTTTGTTTTGGAATGTTTAGTATTAGTATAAGCAACGTCACGCCTAATCCAGCTCCTCAAGCGAAGTCAATGACTTAAACATCCGAGCTGAAACCGTCGAAGAACGGTAACGGTACGTTTGCGGACTTGGGTTCCTATTTAGAATATTATATACTAGCCCCCCCCCCCCCCCACTACAAGTCCTAAAAATATATAACGGGAATATGCGAACTCCTAGTACATAGGAGAACCAAGAGGGAAGAATAAGATTGGAAGACCAACAACGAAGTAAGCGAATTAAGAAGGTTGTAAGACAGGGATGTATTCTTTTACCCCAACTGTTCAATCTGTACATCAAAGAAGCAATGACGGAAATAAAAGAAAGCTTTAAGAGTGGAATTAAAATTCAAAGTGAAACGGTGTTGGCGGTAAGATTCGCTGATGAGATTGCTATCCTCAAAAACGAAGGAAAATTGCAGGATCTGTTGAACGGAAAGCCGGCTGCGGTGGCCGAGCGGTTCTAGGCACTTCAGTCCGGAACCGCGTGACTGCTACGGTCGCAGGTTCAAATCCTGCCTCGGGCATGGATGTGAGTGATGTCCTTGGGTTAGTTAGGCTTAAGTAGTTCTAAGTTCTAGGGGACTGATGACCTGAGATGTTAAGTCCCATAGTGCTCAGAGCCATTTGAACCATTTTTTTGTTGAACGGAATGAATACTCTAATGAGGACAGAATATGGGTTGAGAATAAATCGAAGAAAGACGAAAGTAATGAGCAATAGCAGATATGAGAACGGAGAGAAACTAAACATCACAATGAGTGATGACGATGTAGACAAAGCAAAGGAATTCTGCTACCTAGGCAGCAAAATCGACAAGGAACGGAATGTATGGAAAATACTGCCAACAAGAAGGCACAGGATGAAAGCAGACCTGTAAAGATATCAGGGAATAACTTCCAAGCTACAAGAGGTAGCCGTAGAGGCTAAAATCTATAGAGGAAGACAGAGAGCGGAACACATCCAGGTAATAACTGAGGACGTAGTATGGAAGAGCTACTCTGAAATGAAAAGCATGACACAGAAGACGAATTCATGGCGTTCCGCATCAAAACAATCTGATGATTGATGACAAAAAGAAAAAAAGTTGTATTAGATTGAATATTTCTTTATGATATTTTTCTTCAGCCTTTTTCCTGTAATCGACGAACATAACTAATACTATCTATGAAGTCTATATTTTGTAACAACGTCTTGATATCCTCTCCTACAACTATATAGTCAATTTTGTAGAGATAAAGCAGAAAGAGTTTGTGATGGAGCAGGCACTCTTCGTGCAATGCAAATGGATGTTCAGACGAATTCCAGCCCTGCCCTACATCCACAGGCTCTTCATGCGGTTAGGCCAGAGATGGTGGCGGCAGCGGCCGCCTCAGAAGCGACTCGTTGTGTTCTGTGTAACACGCGAACGAGCGTGTGTGGCGGCGCGCCGCCGGCGGTCCGCAGATGAAAAGGAGCCGCAGACACCTCCTTAACACTTTTAGCTCCTTTTCCTCGTTATTGCCTACCGGTGCGCGGTGGTCGCTGCTGCCGTGCGTGCTCGCCGCACGTAAATCATCGCCTCAGCAATAACGCATCCGCCGCCAGCGAGCGTGAACCACGGGGCGACCCCGGGAGACTTGAACGCCTGCATGAGAGAGGAACCTGTCTGCGGTCCCACCAAACACTGCTGACAGCTTAGATTAATTATCTTCGTCGGTGGGCTCCACGTACGCTTCTACATGCGTGTGTCTGAATTCCAACAGCGAGCTATTACTGGTGCAACAAGCGACTAAACAAAACGGTTGCTTAGTCAGCTATTTCAGCAGCATATTAAGTCACTCGCACACGAAAACAATTCTACTTGGAAGCAGTCCATAAGTTGATTTCATACGAAAAATAATCTAAAAATACTTTAAGTGCACAATAAGGCAAATGGATACTGATAATATTTCTTGTGTCTTTACTTTTTTTATTTTTCCAGTGACTCGAACAATTCTGTAGTTGTCATGCACCGAATTTGTAACATATCTTATTATATCGTGTCATGAGGATTAAACAAACTCCTTTCCTGCTAATGCTTGTTTATGTGGTCGCTTGTTTATGTGGTTGTTGGTTTATAAATATATCGCCCATATGCTCCTTTAAATTTTAAATGTCTACGATGTGTTTCGTGTAATGAGGCCGTCTAACTCCTTTAAAGGTGATCCAACCATGGGCCGGTGTTATTCGATCACGCAATTTCCGTTATGTTCTTCTGTCATCATCACCACCATCATCATCATTACCACTATCATAATCATCACCATTATCATTATCACCAACATCGTCATAATTACCAACTCAGGACGATACTATACTATACCTGCTCTAGGAGTGAGTCATCATCCTTATCACCATCATTTAAGACTGATTATGCATTTCAGCTTTGAGTCTGGAGCACAGTCCCCTTATAAAATTCCTCCATGATCCCCTATTCAGTGCTAACATTGGTGCCTCTTCTGATGTTAAGCCTATGACTTCAAAATAATTCTTAACCGGATCCAGGTACCTTCTCCTTGGTCTACCCCGACTCCTCCTACCCTCTACTGCTGAACCCATGAGTCTCTTGCGTAACCTTGCTTTTCCCATGCGTGTAACATGACCCCACAATCTAAGCCTGTTCGCCTTGACTGTTACATCTATAGAGTTCATTCCCAGTTTTTCTTTGATTTCCTTATTGTGGACACCCCCCTGCCATTGTTCCCATCAACTAGTACCTGCAATCATCCTAGCTACTTTCATATCTGTAACCTCAACGTTATTGATAAGGTAACCTGAATCCACCCAGCTTTCGCTCCCATACAACAAAGTTGGTCGAAAGATTGCACGGTGCACAGATAACTTAGTCTTGGTACTGACTTTGGGCTTACTGGTAGTTGGGAGCTCCAACGTCAGGCGCGTAATGGGGCCTCTTAGGGATATGGCGCAAGAGAGGGGAAGAAAATCAATGTGCACTCCGTGTGCATACCGGGGGGAGTCATTCCAGATGTGGAAAGGGTCCTTCCGGATGCCATGAAGGGTACAGGGTGCACCCATCTGCAGGTGGTCGCTCATGTCGGCACCAATGATGTGTGTCGCTATGGATCGGAGGAAATACTCTCTGGCTTCCGGCGGCTATCTGATTTGGTGAAGACTGCCAGACTCGCTAGCGGGATGAAAGCAGAGCTCACCATCTGCAGCATCGTCGACAGGACTGACTGCGGACCTTTGGTACAGAGCCGAGTGGAGGGTCTGAATCAGAGGCTGAGACGGTTCTGCGAGCATGTGGGCTTCAGATTCCTCGACTTGCGCCATAGGGTGGTGGGGTTTCGGGTTCCGCTGGATAGGTCAGGAGTCCACTACACGCAACAAGCGGCTACACGGGTAGTAGGGGTTGTGTGGCGTGGGCTGGGCGGTTTTTTAAGTTAGATGGCCTTGGGCAAGTACAGAAAGGGCAACAGCCTCAACGGGTGCGGGGCAAAGTCAGGACATGCGGGGACCAAGCAGCAATCGGTATTGTAATTGTAAACTGTCGAAGCTGCGTTGGTAAAGTACCGGAACTTCAAGCGCTGATAGAAAGCAACGAAGCTGAAATCGTTATAGGTACAGAAAGCTGGCTGAAGCCAGAGATAAACTCTTACGAAATTTTTACAAAGGTACAGACGGAGTTTAGAAGGGGTAGATTGCATGCAACCGGTGGTGGAGCGTTCGTCGCTGTTAGTAGTAGTTTATCCTGTAGTGAAGTAGAAGTGGATAGTTCCTGTGAATTATTATGGGTGGAGGTTACACTCAACAACCGAGCTAGGTTAATAATTGGCTCCTTTTACCGACCTCCCGACTCAGCAGCATTAGTGGCAGAACAACTGAGAGAAAATTTGGAATACATTTCACATAAATTTTCTCACCATGTTATACTCTTAGGTGGAGATTTCAATTTACCAGATATAGACTGGGACACTCAGATGTTTAGGACGGGTGGTAGGGAAAGAGCATCGAGTGACATTATACTGAGTGCACTATCCGAGAATTACCTCGAGCAATTAAACAGAGAACCGACTCGTGGAGATAACATCTTGGACCTACTGATAACAAACAGACCCGAACTTTTCGACTCTGTATGTGCAGAACAGGGAATCAGTGATCATAAGGCCGTTGCAGCATCCCTGAATATGGAAGTTAATAGGAGTATAAAAAAAGGGAGGAAGGATTTTCTGTTTAGCAAGAGTAATAGAAGGCAGATTTCAGACTACCTAACAGATCAAAACGAAAATTTCTGTTCCGACACTGACAATGTTGAGTGTTTATGGAAAAAGTTCAAGGCAATCGTAAAATGCGTTTTAGACAGGTACGTGCCGAATAAAACTGTGAGAGACGGGAAAAACCCACCGTGGTACAACAACAAAGTTAGGAAACTACTGCGAAAGCAAAGAGAGCTTCACTCCAAGTTTAAACGCAGCCAAAACCTCTCAGACAAACAGAAGCTAAACGATGTCAAAGTTAGCGTAAGGAGGGCTATGCGTGAAGCGTTCAGTGAATTCGAAAGTAAAATTCTATGTACCGACTTGACAGAAAATCCTAGGAAGTTCTGGTCTTACGTTAAATCAGTAAGTGGCTCGAAACAGCATATCCACACACTCCGGGATGATGATGGCATTGAAACAGAGGACGACACGCGTAAAGCTGAAATACTAAACACCTTTTTCCAAAGCTGTTTCACAGAGGAAGACCGCACTGCAGTTCCTTCTCTAAATCCTCGCACAAACGAAAAAATGGCTGACATTGAAATAAGTGTCCAAGGAATAGAAAAGCAACTGGAATCACTCAACAGAGGAAAGTCCACTGGACCTGACGGGATACCAATTCGAATCTACACAGAGTACGTGAAAGAACTTGCCCCCCTTCCAACAGCCGTGTGCCGCAAGTCTCTAGAGGAACGGAAGGTTCCAAATGATTGGAAAAGAGCACAGGTAGTCCCAGTCTTCAAGAAGGGTCGTCGAGCAGATGCGCAAAACTATAGACCTATACCTCTGACGTCGATCTGTTTTAGAATTTTAGAACATGATTTTTGCTCGAGTATCATGTCGTTTCTGGAAACCCAGAATCTACTATGTAGGAATCAACATGGATTCCGGAAACAGCGATCGTGTGAGACCCAACTCGCTTTATTTGTTCATGAGACCCAGAAAATATTGGATACAGGCTCCCAGGTAGATGCTATTTTTCTTGACTTCCGGAAGGCGTTCGATACAGTTCCTCACTGTCGCCTGATAAACAAAGTAAGAGCCTACGGAATATCAGACCAGCTGTGTGGCTGGATTGAAGAGTTTTTAGCAAACAGAACACAGCATGTTGTTATCAATGGAGAGACGTCTACAGAAGTTAAAGTAACCTCTGGCGTGCCACAGGGGAGTGTTATGGGACCATTGCTTTTCACAATATATATAAATGACCTAGTAGATAGTGTCGGAAGTTCCATGCGGCTTTTCGCGCATGATGCTGTAGTATACAGAGAAGTTGCAGCATTAGAAAATTGTAGCGAAATGCAGGAAGATCTGCAGCGGATAGGCACTTGGTGCAGGGAGTGGCAACTGACCCTTAACATAGACAAATGTAATGTATTGCGAATACATAGAAAGAAGGATCCTTTATTGTATGATTATATGATAGCGGAACAAATACAGCTAGCAGTTACTTCTGTAAAATATCTGGGAGTATGCGTGCGGAACGATTTGAAGTGGAATGATCATATAAAATTAATTGTTGGTAAGGCGGGTACCAGGTTGAGATTCATTGGGAGAGTCCTTAGAAAATGTAGTCCATTAAGAGAGGAGGTGGCTTACAAAACACTCGTTCGACCTATACTTGAGTATTGCTCATCATTGTGGGATCCGTACCAGATCGGGTTGACGGAGGAGATAGAGAAGATCCAAAGAAGAGCGGCGCGTTTCGTCACAGGGTTATTTGGTAACCGTGATAGCGTTACGGAGATGTTTAACAAACTCAAGTGGCAGACTCTGCAAGAGAGGCGCTCTGCATCGCGGTGTAGCTTGCTCGCCAGGTTTCGAGAGGGTTCGTTTCTGGATGAGGTATCGAATATATTGCTTCCCCCTACTTATACCTCCCGAGGAGATCACGAATGTAAAATTAGAGAGATTGGAGCGCGCACGGAGGCTTTCAGACAGTCGTTCTTCCCGCTAACCATACGCGACTGGAACAGGAAAGGGAGGTAATGACAGTGGCACGTAAAGTGCCCTCCACCACACACCGATGGGTGGCTTGCGGAGTATAAATGTAGATGTAGATGTAGATGTAGACTTCCTTCTTGCAAAAGAGAGTAGATCGTAGCTGAGCGCTCACTGCATTAGCTTTGCTACACTTCGCTTCCAGTTCTTTCACTATGTTGCCATCCTGTGAGAATATGCATCCTAAGTACTTGAAACCGTCCACCTGTTCTAACTTTGTTCCTCCTATTTGGCACTCAATCCGTTTATATCTCTTTCCCACTGACACTACTTTCGTTTTGGAGATGCTAATCTTCATACCATAGGTCTTACATTTCTGATCTAGCTCTGAAATATTACTTTCCAAACTTTCAATCGAATCTGCCATCACAACTAAGTCATCCGCATATGCGAGACTGCTTATTTTGTGTTCACATATCTTAATCTCACCCAGCTAGTCTACTGTTTTCAACATATGATACATAAATAATATGAACAACAATGGAGACAGGTTGCAGCCTTGTCTTACCCCTGAAACTACTCTGAACCATGGACTCAATTTACCGTCAACTCTAACTGTTGCCTGACTATCTATGTAAAGACCTTTAATTGCTTGCAAAAGTTTGCCTCCTATTCCATAATCTCGTAGAACAGACAATAACTTCCCCCTAGGAACCGAGTCATAAGCCTTTTCTAGGTCTATAAAGCATAGATACAATTCCCTGTTCCATTCGTAACACTTCTCCACTATTTGCCGTAAGCTAAAGATCTGGTCCTGACAAGAATGAGTACTGAAAAGTAATGCCTCCGAATTTTTATGAGAAAACTCTTACAAGTTTTTCAATAAAAGAGACGTTCCTAACATTTCATATATTTATTATTTCCGTCTACATATTTATTTCTCAACATAATGACGCTGGCAACGAACACATTTTTCCCAGCGAGAGATCTGTTGTTGATAACGTCACAGTAGAATATTTAACTTCCTTTACAAAATCACAACATTTTGCTCGCACCGCTTCAAGTAACGCTGAAGTCCTTGAAGGTGTTCTTTAAGATTGGGAAACTAAAATCGGATGGGGCCATGTCGGGATTGTATGGAGGATGATCGACAACAGTTGAACCCAAGAGCCCAAGACGTCGAATTATTGCATATGTCACGTCGCTCGTGTGTGGTCTGGCATTCTCATGCTGAAGGAGAAGGTGTTACATGTGTGGACGAACTTTTCGGATTCTAATCTCCATTACCGCAAGCTGTTTCTCACGCACCGACATAGTTACGTTACACACCGCCATTTTGCACGATACTATTCGAAGTCCTCTAGTGGCAGAGACATGAAGAATAAAGATGAAGATTGTTAATAACGTATCTTTCATTTAGAAAGCTTAAGAGCTTTCGTATAAAAAATTCGGAAGCCTTACTTTTCAGCATGCCCGCGTGGTTACGGTAACGTACCCCGTCCACCTGGGTAAATATGAAATTAAGAGCTAAATACGTACTCACCCGCATAATGTTAACAGTTTGCTTGTTATACGTTATCTAATAAATGAAAAGGCTTCAGATGAACTAACTGTAGACACGCACGACTCATCATAATAATTATGCACAGACAAACACAACAACGTGACACACGATTTCAGTTAACTTATGTCAAGTATGCGTTGCAGGACTAAAAACAGAAATTATTTCTTCAGAAGAACTGTAAACGAACGAAGTATATCTTAGGCCTACCTTACAATAGCGGCTTAAAATTTCTGGGTATTTTAATACAAAGAATTACGCAATATGTGATCGATTGGTAATGAAGAATGTTAGTTTTACTTTATTCCTTGTATTTTATTCTTTATCCTGCTAGCAAAGTTCTAGTCACAACATATTGGTTCACAGTTGAGTGGCTACAGTTGATACGAACAGAGCCGGCCCAAAGAATCAACCACAAATAGCACATCTATTACGACAGGTGCGCTTAAAGCAGTTTTACGAAGTCAATGAACCGATCAAAGTCATCTAGACTGTCGCTCCACAGAGGGGAGTTTTAAGGTTACTAACTTGTTTATGGTGTTCAATAAAAGTAATGTAAGCTCTATTTTCATTCGATGTGTCACGTTTCACATGTGTATACTGGATGTTTTTCAAACAGTGGTTTTCAATACTCGATATGCTACGTCACAGAGATTCTGAGTACGAGCACTGTGATCCTTGATTGCTGGTAGCATTATCGTTGCAGTAATCATGAACCATGGACCTTGCCGTTGGTGGGGAGGATTGTGTGCCTCAGTGATACAGATAGCCGTACCGTAGGTACAACCTCAACGGAGGGGTATCTGTTGAGAGGCCAGACAAACGTGTGGTTCCTGAAGAGGGGCAGTAGCCTTTTCAGTAGCTGCAAGGGCAACAGTCTGGTTGATTGACTGATCTGGCCTTGTAACAATAACCAAAACGGCCTTGCTGTGCTGGTACTGCGAACGGCTGAAAGCAAGCGGAAACTACGGCCGTAATTTTTCCCATGGGGCATGCAGCTTTACTGTATGATTAAATGATGATGGCGTTCTCTTGGGTAAAATATTCCGGAGGTAAAATAGTCCCCCATTCGGATCTCCGGGCGGGGACTACTCAAGAGGATGTCGTTATCAGAAGAAAGAAAACTGGCGTTCTACGGATCGGAGCGTGGAATGTCAGATCACTTAATCGGGCAGGTAGGTTAGAAAATTTAAAAAGGGAAATGGATAGGTTAAAGTTAGATATAGTGGGAACTAGTGAAGTTCGGTGGCAGGAGGAACAAGACTTCTTGTCAGGTGACTACAGGGTTATAAACACAAAGTCAAATAGGGGTAATGCAGGAGTAGGTTTAATAATGAATAGGAAAATAGGAACGCGGGTAAGCTACTACAAACAGCATAGTGAACGCATTATTGTGGCCAAGATAGATACGAAGCCCACACCTACTACAGTAGTACAAGTTTATATGCCAACTAGCTCTGCAGATGACGAAGAAATTGAAGAAATGTATGATGAAATAAAAGAAATTATTCAGATAGTGAAGGGAGACGAAAATTTAATAGTCATGGGTGACTGGAATTCGAGTGCAGGAAAAGGGAGAGAAGGAAACGTAGTAGGTGAATATGGATTGGGGCTAAGAAATGAAAGAGGAAGCCGCCTGGTAGAATTTTGCACAGAGCACAACTTAATCATAGCTAACACTTGGTTTAAGAATCATGATAGAAGGTTATATACATGGAAGAACCCTGGAAATACTAAAAGGTATCAGATAGATTATATAATGGTAAGACAGAGATTTAGGAACCAGGTTTTAAATTGTAAGACATTTCCAGGGGCAGATGTGGACTCTGACCACAATTTATTGGTTATGACCTGTAGATTAAAACTGAAGAAACTGCAAAAAGGTGGGAATTTAAGGAGATGGGACCTGGATAAACTGAAAGAACCAGAGGTTGTAGAAAGTTTCAGGGAGAGCATAAGGGAACAATTGACAGGAATGGGGGAAAGAAATACAGTAGAAGGAGAATGGGTAGCTTTGAGGGATGAAGTAGTGAAGGCAGCAGAGGATCAAGTAGGTAAAAAGAAGAGGGATAGTAGAAATCCTTGGGTAACAGAAGAAATATTGAATTTAATTGATGAAAGGAGAAAATATAAAAATGCAGTAAGTGAAGCAGGCAAAAAGGAATACAAACGTCTCAAAAATGAGATCGACAGGAAGTGCAAAATGGCTAAGCTTGGATGGCTAGAGGACAAATGTAAGGATGTGGAGGCTTATCTCACTAGGGGTAAGATAGATACTGCCTACAGGAAAATTAAAGAGACCTTTGGAGATAAGAGAACCACTTGTATGAACATCAAGAGCTCAGATGGAAACCCAGTTCTAAGCAAAGAAGGGAAAGCAGAAAGGTGGAAGGAGTATATAGAGGGTCTATACAAGGGCGATGCATTTGAGGACAATATTATGGAAATGGAAGAGGATGTAGATGAAGATGAAATGGGAGATACGATACTGCGTGAAGAGTTTGACAGAGCACTGAAAGACCTGAGTCGAAACAAGGCCCCCGGAGTAGACAACATTCCATTGGAACTACTGACGGCCTTGGGAGAGCCAGTCCTGACAAAACTCTACCATCTGGCGAGCAAGATGTATGAAACAGGCGAAATACCCTCAGACTTCAAGAAGAATATAATAATTCCAATCCCAAAGAAAGCAGATGTGGACAGATGTGAAAATTACCGAACAATCAGTTTAATAAGCCACAGCTGCAAAATACTAACACGAATTCTTTACAGACGAATGGAAAAACTAGTAGAAGCCGACCTCGGGGAAGATCAGTTTGGATTCCGTAGAAATACTGGAACACGTGAGGCAATACTGACCTTACGACTTATCTTAGAAGAAAGATTAAGGAAAGGCAAACCTACGTTCCTAGCATTTGTAGACTTAGAGAAAGCTTTTGACAATGTTGACTGGAATACTCTCTTTCAAATTCTAAAGGTGGCAGGGGTAAAATACAGGGAGCGAAAGGCTGTTTACAATTTGTATAGAAACCAGATGGCAGTTATAACAGTCGAGGGGCATGAAAGAGAAGCAGTGGTTGGGAAGGGAGTAAGACAGGGTTGTAGCCTCTCCCCGATGTTATTCAATCTGTATATTGAGCAAGCAGTAAAGGAAACAAAAGAAAAATTCGGAGTAGGTATTAAAATCCATGGAGAAGAAATAAAAACGTTGAGGTTCGCCGATGACATTGTAATTCTGTCAGAGACAGCAAAGGACTTGGAAGAGCAGTTGAACGGAATGGATAGTGTCTTGAAGGGAGGATATAATACGAACATCAACAAAAGCAAAACGAGGATAATGGAATGTAGTCGAATTAAGTCGGGTGATGTTGAGGGTATTAGATTAGGAAATGAGACACTTAAGTAGTAAAGGAGTTTTGCTATTTGGGGAGCAAAATAACTGATGATGGTCGAAGTAGAGAGGATATAAAATGTAGACTGGCAATGGCAAGGAAAGCGTTTCTGAAGAAGAGAAATTTGTTAACCTCGAGTATAGATTTAAGTGTCAGGAAGTCATTTCTGAAAGTATTTGTATGGAGTGTAGCCATGTATGGAAGTGAAACATGGACGGTAAATAGTTTGGACAAGAAGAGAATAGAAGCTTTCGAAATGTGGTGCTACAAAAGAATGCTGAAGATTAGATGGGTAGATCACATAACTAATGAGGAAGTATTGAATAGGATTGGGGAGAAGAGAAGTTTGTGGCACAACTTGAGCAGAAGAAGGGATCGGTTGGTAGGACATGTTCTGAGGCATCAAGGGATCACCAATTTAGTATTGGAGGGCAGCGTGGAGGGTAAAAATCGTAGGGGGAGACCAAGAGATGAATACACTAAGCAGATTCAGAAGGATGTAGGTTGCAGTAGGTACTGGGGGATGAAGAAGCTTGCACGGGATAGAGTAGCATGGAGAGCTGCATCAAACCAGTCTCAGGACTGAAGACCACAACAACAACAATCATTCTAAGAGCAGTTAGTGAGTCTGGTGTTGGCTATGCTTGTGATCGGATGGAAATGGATTGCAGAGCATAGAGATAAATATACAAAGAAGGAAGAATTGTGAATTATGATTTTGTAAAATTTAATTGGCCATGTGAAGATTTTTTGACGTAAAGTGATGCTGCAATGCTTGCTTGCGCTTAATTATGAGATGTGTGAATAGCGTGTAGTTTTAGTGTAACCTCTATTTATTGGTTTGAGTTAGTTGTTTTATTTGTTTAGACGAGAGATAGTAAAGTTTTCTATTCACTTAGCTTGAACTCAGAAGTCATACATTTTACCGCTCCTTTATCATTTTCAGTAATTAATCTTTGCAGTGTAAAATTTGTTAGGACAGATTAATTTTTGTAATGACGCTTGTAATAGACAATGAGTTTCAGTTTCTGCAATACAGATTTGAAAGGTCAATTTTCCTTTGGTAATTTAGCACCACTCCTCACTAATGAATTTTATTTTCTGATTATGTGAGTCGCCGCACTGCACGGACCGGAACAAAGCTGCACAAAGTAAAAGCAAAGTATGATCTGTTTATAATAGTTGCAGTTCCTTGCATTGCATTTGCGCAATGCTTTCTTCTACCTGAGGGGCTTGTTCGCTGCTGCTGCTTATTTTATGTTCATCACTTCGAGCAGTAGTAAGTTACAGTTGTCACTGGTATTTATGTAACTTGACGAAACGCTGTAAACGTACTGCTTAGTTTAAATTTAGAATACGGGTCTAAGTAAAGAACGTGCTCTGATTTGGAAAAACTATGCGCAAAGTTTTGACCAGTGCATCAAATTTAAGAACGCAGTCTGACTACAGATAGGATTAGAGAAAGTTACATGAGCAGTTCACAATTACTTTATAGTGCAACGGTTACTAGCAGGCATAGGAAGGAAAAAAGTTAAGGGACTACGAGAAATTCTATCTAGTGCCTCAGCAGACTTGAAGAGTCTGACCAGTGTGAAAAGTAGCCAGCTGTGGTACACATAGGGATGTCTGCCCCAGCCTGTTTTAACATCACTCATATATAATGCGTCGTACATATTTGCACTTTTCACAGAATAGACCACTGTCACTCTGCCATCTGTGTCCCAAAACTATCTTTTTGGTTGAAAATCACGCGGATAATTCGATGGATAATATTCATAGTGATTCGTGCTAGTTTTGATGTAAATTGTAGTAATGTTGTACGTTACCATCAATTGCTGAAGACAAATATTACAACTGGCATCGTGTATTGACCCCAGATTACAAGTTGTTCTAAAGAATGTGAATAATAAATAAATGAGCTGGGATTTTGAAGTGGAGAGTATTTATATATAACTGCATAGAATTAAATTCAAAAGGCTAGTAAATCATAGCAGCCCATATACTACCAGGGCACAACAACCCGTGACATACAAAGTACAGCCACGCGGTTTGAGGCGACATGTCACGGATTTCGCAGCCTCTCGTGTCGAAGGTTCGAGTCCTCCCTCGGGCATGGGTGTGTGTGTTGTTGTTAGCATAAGATAGTTTAAGTAGTGTGTAAATCTAGGGGCCGATGACCTCAGCTAGTTTGATCCCTTAGGAATTCACACACACTTGAAGATTTTGAACAAAGTTCCGATGTGTGGTAACTGCATATAAACGAAATTCAGTATCCGTCGTAGAGAATTTAGAAAACCTCATAGATATAAAAAGTGACCAAACTGACTGTACTACCATCTAGAGTAATGGATTTCAAATGGATTCTGTGTCACGTCTCGTAACGAACTACCCACACAAAGAAACATTGACAAAGTAATCTCTCGTGGAATAGGAGTCCAACACGCGTAAGTCAGAAATTTCGCATCCTGAATCGAGGGTGCTGAACCGTGAAATACATGGACGTCGTGAATGTTTAAGGAAATCGTACTCCATATACGTATTTCCTACAACTAGCCCAACTACAGGGTCGTGCTGAAAAGAAATTCTGAACGCTTCCGAATCTTTTCTTCTGTTCGCAATATCGGTTAATGTGATACATACACTATGTGATCAAAACTATCAGGACTCCCCGAAAAACATACGTTTTTTTCGTATTAGGTGCATTGTGCTGCTACCTACTGCCAGGTACTTCATATCAGCGACCTCAGTAGCCATTAGACATTGTGAGAGAGCAGAATGGGGCGCTCCGCGGAACTCACGGACTTCGAACGTGGTCAGGTGATTGAGTGTCACCTGTGTCATACGTATGTACGCGAGATTTAAACACTCATAAACATTCCTAAGTGCACTGTTTCCGATGTGATGATAAAGTGGAAACGGGAAGGGACACGTACAACACAAAACCGTACGGGCCGTCTCGTCTGTTGACTTACAGAGACCGCCGACAGTTGACGAGCGTCGTAATGTTTAATAGGCAGACATCTATCCAGACCATCACACGGGAATTCCAGACTGCATCAGGATCCACTGTAAGTAGTGTGACAGTTAGGCGAGAGTTGAGAAAACTTGAATTTCATGGTCGAGTGGGTGCTCATGAGCCACATATCACACAAGTAAATGCCAAACGACGCCTCGCTTGGTGTAAGGAGCGTAAACATTGGACGATTGAACAGTGGAAAAATGTTGTATGGAGTGATGAATCACGGTACACAATGTGTCGGGGTGTGGGTATGGGGAATGCCCGGTGAACGTCATCTACCAGCGTGTGTAGTGCCAATAGTAAAATTCCGAGGCGGTGGTGTTCTGCTGTGGTCGTGTTTTTAACGGAGGGGGTTTGCACCCCTTGTTGTTTTGCGTGGTGCTATCACAGCACAGGCCTACATTGATGTTTTAAGCACCTTCTTGCTTCCCACTGTTGAAGAGAAATACCAGGATGGCGATTACATCTTTCAATACAATTTGTTCATAATGCACGGCCTGTGGCGGAGTGGTTACATGACAATAACATCCCTGTAGTGGACTGGCCTACCCAGAGTCCTGACGTGAATCCTATAGAACACCTTTGGGATGTTTTGGAAAGCCGAATTCGTGCCATGCCTCACCGACCGACATCGATACCTCTCCTCAGTGCAGCACTCCGTGAAGAATGGGCTGCCATTCACCAAGAAACCTTCCAGTAACTGATTGAACGTATGCCTGCGAGAGTGGAAGCAGTCATCAAGGCTAAGGGTGAGCCATCACCATATTGAATTGTATTACCGATGGAGGGCATCACGAACTTGTAAGTCATTTTCAGCCAGGTGTCTTGATACTTTTGATCACATAGTGTATCGTGCATATTACTCTGTTGACGTTACCGCTTTGCTGACGCAAGGTGCAACCCTCTGACGCTAGAATCCTCCGAATTATAGCGTGTAACAGGGCGATGTGCAACGTAGCTATGTCGGTGCGTGCGAAGCAGCTTGCCGTAATCGAGCTTCTACTCGCAGAAAAGGTGCCTCCAATTGAAATCCATAGAAGAATGAAAGATGTGTACGGTGACGACTTTATCGACATGTAAAGTGCGGCGTCGTCCTGTTCATTCACATTGCAAAGGAAATGGTAGTGCTAACCTCACCGTGTGTGACAGAGGATCACCAACGCCAATTTCAAGACCATGACGTCAGCAGGCAAAGTCAAGCTCACAGTGTTCTGAGATGTTCAAGCTGTGGTGCATTTGAAATTCGTGCCTAAAGGCACATTTAAACTCTGCAGTGTTCTCCAAGACTCAGAAAACTGAAAGAACGAATTCGAAGAATTCGTCAAACATGAAGCAGCCTCTCCTTCAGCATGACAATGCCAGACCACACACGAGCGCTGCGACATCTGCAGCAATCCGATGTCTTTGGTTCACTGTCACCGATCGTCCTCCGTTCTCCATAAAGTCCCCACTTGGTCCAGTTCAATTTTCACCTGTTTCCAAAACTTAAAGGACACCTTCCAGGAGTTCACTTTGATACTGATGTAGCGGTGCAAGCAGAGATGACGTTGTGGGTCCGCTAACAAAATCAAACATTCTACAGTGACGATATCGATAAACTGGTCTCTCGGTGTGACAAGTATGTTCATCCGCAGAGTGACTATGTTGAGAAATAAATATGTAGGTACGATGAATAAAGATGTATAATGTCGATAAAGATGGTTTTATTTATAAAGCTTTAAGAGTTTTCATATAAAAAATTCTATATATTACATTTCAGCACGCATCTTATTTCATACCAGCTTAACATACAGTATACTGAGTTACCTGCAGGGGTATTCAAGCCAACCACATTTTCTCCACACCACGCAGCACACTAATGAACCTACTACATCACTCAAAATCAAGTCTCAGCCTACCTTGTCAGTAGGCAAAGTTCTGCAAAAAGTGCAAAGCATGCTTCCTGCAGACCTCACGGGCTAACCACCAAAGATAACGAATTGTTTGCAGTCGATACTTTGTACAGTATCGCATCTCTGCTATAATCAGTACGCGAAAATGACTGAATTGTATAATATCAAACCTAAATTCTTGAAGTTGCAATTCAGTAGCGAACTTTCAACAGCAACAAGGCACCCAGGTAATATCTCTACAAACCATAGGGTCACACAAAGAATTGCAATAATCTGAAAGACTGAAGAACAGGATATGGTCAAGTGATGCAAGATCATTTACGGATGAAGCATCCCTTACAAGACATGGGAAAATGAATCTTCGCAACGTGCACAATTGGTCAGTTGAAAATCTAGCCTGGAAGAAAACATGTGGTGCGGGAAATTCAAGACCTATTAATGCTTCTGTAATTAGCCTGTAGTATCTGTAGTTACTTACAAACATGTGCCACAGTTATTGGAAGATATCCACCTGTATATAAGGCAACCACGAGTTACCAACATGAAGGACGTAGCGCCCATTCCTCAAGGATAATTAGAAACGTTAACAAAACTTTTGGAGGTCTCTGGATCGGACTTTCTGATGAGAAAAAATTGCCTACAAGCTCATGAGAATTATATACCTCTGGTCTTTTATCTGCGAGGAAAATGAAGAAAAAAACATACCAGAGGTAAGTATTTTCTTAGATTTGGTACACTATGGTACACTTATTCTAAAGACGGGACAGTAGCCTGCACTACTGTTACACTTACTTTACTGAGTAGGCGATTCCAGATATCAGCAGTTGCTTTTTGTCAGATGCCACAAACTTCTGTTCTGCCAGTCTTATTACGACAGATCTTTCATTTCGATGGCTTTGCATAGTGTTCCTCTACAAGTTGCCTTCGGCCTCTACTGACTCCTACTCTCTCGTGGAGGTTGGTAACATAGATCATCGTTGTTTTAATTCTTTTAAAACTTTCCTATGTCTAACCACAAAACTTCATCACGGCCTTCAATTGGTGGTATACCTTTTTCATTATTTCACAAACTCTATTAATGCACCATACTCTTCAACATTTTCCAGTGCTACGCATAGTAACTTCCTTGGCAATTCATCGAAGACCTTTTCTACATCAAAAAAACACCAAAAGCTGATTTTGATTTTTTGCGGTCATTTTCTGACGCATCCGACATACGCAAAAGGTGTTATCAACACAGCTTATCCCAGTAGTGAAACCTGACTATTCCTGAGATACAACGAATGAGGAACCTTTCCCAACCTGAACTGTAAAAATAATATTTCAACAACCATTAGTTTTGTAGCTTTTTTATCTAGGCTACCATTTTCAACTCCTCAGTAGAGTCATCCTGATGCCCTGTAACATGGACAACAAAAAGCATTCAGTCGTTCTTGGGTACCACGGGGAACTAATATTTGTTGTGCCTGATTTCCATAGAGGCCTACACGAGCAATGTGTGCCCTTCATAAATGTAAGAACAATATTGGTTCCCTCTTATATAGATGTAAAACTGCACTCTATTTGTAGTTCATTCTACAGGGCCTGAAAATTGCTCTATTAAGGACTCGAAACTGGTAGCCTAGATAAAAAGTTATAAAAATAGCAGCTGTTAATCTCTTTTCTATTTTGCAAGCTGTTGTTTAATATACTATTGAAAAACCTACTCGCGAATCCATTACACTTATTCCCCTGTAATCAGTCGGATCTCTCTTACTCCCTTTCGTAAATATGACGGTACTGTATGATATCTTCCATTCTTGGCGTACTTCATCTCCTTGAACCACTTTACTAAAAATAGTTACTAGTGCCACGACTATTTTAAGTCTTTCGTGCTTCAGTAATTCCATTACTGTACCATCCGCGCAGAATCAGACAGGAAAGGAATATGTGGAAAACACTGACAGGGAGAAGAACAGGTTGGTAGGACATATGTTGATTGGTTGGGTTGGGTTGTTTGGGGGAGGAGACCAGACAGCGAGGTCATAGGTCTCATCGAATTAGGGAAGGATGGGGAAGGACGTCGTCCGTGCCCTTTCAAAGGAACCATCCCGGCGTTTGCCTGGAGTGATTCAGGGAAATCACAGGAAACCTAAAACAGGATGGCCGGACGCGGGATTGAACCGTCGTCCTCCCGAATGCGAGATCAGTGTGCTAACCACTGCGCCACCTCGCTCGAGAGAGAGAGAGAGATACCTCCAGGATCTTTCCATTTTTTGATTTTTGAATGTTCTCATGAAACTTCATTGTCAGCCATCTCTTCTACAGGATAAATCTCCACTTCATTTCACTATTCTCGAAATTATTCCCTACCTTCTGTAAGAAGATCTTTAAAACGAGTCTTCCATTCAGAAATGGCAATCGTTCCGGTTCCTAATTTTAGCGCAAGCTCTCACCTGATGCATAAATCGCCGATATTCTGATGCCCTGTTGTATCCATCTACATCTACAGGGTGTTACAAAAAGGTACGGCCAAACTTCCAGGAAACATTCCTCACACGCCAAGAAAGAAAATACGTTTTTTGTGGACATGTGTCCAGAAACGCTTACTTTCCATATCAGAGCTCATTTTATTACTTCTCTTCAAATCACATTAATCATGGAATGGAAACACACAGCAACAGAACGTACCAGCGTGACTTCAAACACTTTGTTACAGGAAATGTTCAAAATGTCCTCCGTTAGCGAGGATATATGCATCGACCCTCTGTCGCATGGAATCCCTAATGCGCTGATGCAGCCCTGGAGAATGGCGTATTGTATCACAGCCGTCCACAATACGAGCACGAAGAGTCTTTACATTTGGTACCGGGGTTGCGTAGACAAGAGCTTTCAAATGCCCCCATAAATGAAAGTCAAGAGGGTTGAGGTCAGGAGAGAGTGGACGCCATGGAATTGGTACGCCTCTACCAATCCATCGGTCACCGAATCTTTTGTTGAGAAGCGTACGAACACTTCGACTGAAATGTGCAGGAGCTCCATCGTGCACGAACCACATGTTGTGTCGTACTTGTAAAGGCACATGTTCTAGCAGCACAGGTAGAGTATCCCGTATGAAATCATGATAACGTGCTCCATTGAGCATAGGTGGAAGAACATGGGGCCCAATCAATACATCACCAACAATGCCTGCCCAAACGTTCACAGAAAATCTGTGTTGATGACGTGATTGCACAATTGAGTGCGGATTCTCGTCAGCCCACACATGTTGATTGTGAAAATTTACAATTTGATCACGTTGGAATGAAGCCTCATCCGTAGAGAGAACATTTGCACTGAAATGAGGATTGACACATTGTTGGATGAACCATTCGCAGAAGTGTACCCGTGGAGGCCAATCAGCTGCTGACAGTGCCTGCACACGCTGTACATGGTACGGAAACAACTGGTTCTCCCGTAGAACTCTCCGTACAGTGACGTGGTCAACGTTACCTTTTACAGCTGCAACTTCTCTGGCGCTGACATTAGTGTTATCGTCAACTGCACGAAAAATGGCCTCGTCCATTGCAGGTGTCCTCGTCGTTCTAGGTCTTCCCCAGTCGCGAGTCATAGGCTGGAATGTTCCGTGCTCCCTAAGACGCCGATCAATTGCTTCGAACGTCTTCCTGTCGGGACACATTCGTTCTAGAAATCTGTCTCGATACAAATGTACCGCGCCACGGCTATTGCCCCGTGCTAATCTATACATCAAATGGGCATCTGCCAACCCCGCATTTGTAAACATTGCACTGACTGCAAAACCACGTTCGTGATGAACACTAACCTGTTGATGCTACGTACTGATGTGCTTGATGCTAGTACTGTAGAGCAATGAGTCGCATGTCAACACAAGCACCCAAGTCGACATTACCTTCCTTCAATTGGGCCAACTGGCGGTGAATCGAGGAAGTACAGTACATACTGACGAAACTAAAATGAGCTCTAACATGGAAATTAAGCGTTTCCGGACACATGTCCACATAACATCTTTTCTTTATTTGTGTGTGGGGAATGTTTCATGAAAGTTTGGCCGTACCTCTTGTAACACCCTGCATATCTGCCTGATTACTCTGCTATTCACAATAAAGTACCTGGCAGAGGGTTCAATGAATCACCTTCAAGCTGTCTCTCTACCGTTCCACTCTCGAACGGTAAGCGGGAAAAACGAACACTTAAATTTTTCTGTGCGAGCCCTGATTTCTCTCATTTTATCGTTATGATCGTTTCTCCCTATGTAGGTGGGTGCCAACACAATGTTTTCGCAATCGGAGAAGAAAACTGGTGACTGAAATTTCATGATAAGATCCCGTCGCAACGAAAAACGCCTTTGTTTTAATGATTGCCACTCAAATTCACGTATCATGTCTGTGACACTATCTCCCCTATTTCGCGATAATACAAAACTAGCTGCCCTCCTTTATACTTTTTCGATGTCATCCTTCAGTCCCACCTGATGCGCATCCCACACCGCACAGCAGTACTCCAGAATAGGGCGGATAAGAGTGGTGTGAGCAGTCTCTTTAGCAGACCTGTTGCACCTTCTAAGTGTTCTGCCAATGAATCGCAATCTTTGGTTTGCTCTACCCACGATATTATCTATGTGATCGTTCCAATTTAGCCTTCAGATTTGTGTGAATTATCGCGTAATCGAAATTTAGCTGATTTCTTTTAGTAATCATTGAATAACTTCACACTTTACCTTATTCAGGGTCAATTGCCACTTTTCGCACCATACAGATATCTTATCTAAATCATTTTGCAAGTCGTTTTGATCATCTGATGACTTTACAAGACGGTAAATGACAGCATCATCTGCAAACAATCTAAGACGGCTCTTAAGATTGTCTCCTATGTCGTTAATATAGATGAGAAACAATAGAGGGCCTGTAACACTTCCTTGCGGAACGCTGGATATTACTTCTCTTTTACTCGATGACCTTCCGTCAATTACTACTAACTGTGACCTTTCCGACAGGAAATCACGAATCCAGTCGCACAACTGAGGCGATACTCCGTAGGCACGCAACTACCTTTTCAACATTGGCACATTTCTTCTGTGCGATACTGTTAACTTCTGACTATTTCCAAAATTAATCTTCGCTCTGCAGCAAATTTGGAACTTCCTTTCAGATTATAACTGTGTGCTGAATCGGGATTCGAACCTGCGATCTCTGCCTTTCGCGAGAGTTACATTTCAAATTTGCACATAACACGTAACTATACCCATTAAAAAAATTATAAGAAACATTATCACAGGTATAATTCGGTAACTATAAACGTTAAAAATCAGTTGCGTACGTCAGAAAATTTGCCATATTTCTTTTACACCTTAGAGAAATTCTCGCCACACTATATTTACTTATTATGGGTATATTTACAGTGGCGTTTCTTAGCTGCCTCCCCTTTTATATATACAGGGATTGGACAAAAATATGGAAACACCAAAAAACACAACACATTACTGTGCCTAACGCGGATTAGGGAGACAGTTGACGTACAAAACAGTTTCCACTTGTCTTGGAATGGATCAAGACAGGTCCTGTATGGTTTTTCAAGAGAATATTCTACAACTCTTCCATCTAAATAGTGGAAAATTCAGGTGATGATGACACAGGTGGATCGTGATCACGTAACCATCTCTCCAAAGCAGACCAAAGGCTCAATCATGTTTATATCTGTTTACTGTGGTGGCAAGGGGAGATGCAATTCATCCTCGTACTCATATAACTATTGATGGACGATGCAAGCTGTACGAACAAGACCCCTGTCCTCTTGGAACGCAGTATCACCATTTGGAAACAAATACTGTGCCATGGCATGGACCTCATCAGCCTAAATGATCACATAATCTTTGGCAGTAATGCGACCTTGCACGAGGCCGATGGAATACGACGATCTGTCTGCCTAGACCATCACTAAACCACGACAATGTTTCACTTGTAAATTTGGTCAAAAGAAGGAAACAGTATGATACAAGTCTCATTTGACCAAATTAATTTCGTCTATTGCTTCAAAGTACAGATTTTATGGCTCCGGCACCAGGTTTTCCTGATACAGGCATGTACGTCACAAATGTGTGGTTCACAGTTCCAGCTCGCCCTGCAGTTCCCAGTTTAGCCAGTCCCCTTCGTGTTGTTTTGGTGCTGACAGGGTTCACAAGTACGACATTCAGTTCTTCAGTCACATTTGCACCTCTCGTTCTCTTATTATTCGTCACTTTCCTTTTCTATGAACACCTGTCCCGACCACTCAACACACAATTCCGTTTAATTTTGCTATATGTATTACTTTATCTATTATAGCAGGATTGAAACCATTGCTGGAGGCAACTGATTTAAAAATTTCCGTTTTTTTTTTTTTTTAACTTGTGTCCATTCGGATTTCAGGCATGCGATTAACCATTGTTCTGAAGAATCTCTTTTATATTGGTCTGGATAGTAAGAAGCTGCTATAATGGTTAAACTAATCCATACAAGAAAGTTAAACCAACCAATCCCTTAACAGCCACCCACACCAACAAGATCACATTTGTAAGCCTGCCTTTGTTACGGAAGATTTCTACGAAACTGTCAACCTCTTCAAGATATACAACATAAAAGTAAGCTCCTTTGCCAACAATAAATACGGAATAAAATCATACACAGTACCAAAACCACTGTGAGCAGTAACAGAAGTCAGGTTATACAAACTCACTTGCAACTCCTGTCCAAGCTTCTACACTGAACAAACATGAAGAAATTCCACAGCAAGATTTAAAGAGTACATAGATGCACTTTATCTCAACAACGTGAACAAATAAGGGTTTGTCAGACATGTTTCCCAGTACAGTCATACTGCAAACGACATAGAACCAATAATTGACCTTGCCAACCAAGGCATGATAGCTGATTTTCTTGAAGAAATCGAAATCTTCGTCAATACAAATACATCACCTGTTTACCCACTCAATGGCCAGAGTGAAATGATAAATTCATTTTTACTTCAGAATTTCACCTATGATCCCCCTCTACCCTTCTCTTTACATCCTATCTACAGTGATATCAATGTAAGTAGCCTACCACGGAATACATACTACACTATAATACTATTAAAGCAAATCAATTATTTTATACATATTACCATTAGCTGAAATATACGAATCTACGCCGGCTGCGGTGGCCGTGCGGTTCTAGGCGCTGCAGTCCGGAAACGCGAGACTGCTACGGTCGCAGGTTCGAATCGGGCATGGATGTGTGTGATGTCCTTAGGTTAGTTAGGTTTAAGTAGTTCTACGTTCTAGGGGCCTGATGACCTAGGATGTTAAGTCCCATAGTGCTAAGAGCCATTTGAACCATTTTTGAAACGAATCTACCTTTACTAATATTCCAGATCGTCTAGTCATTTGAAGTTTTTTGTTCATAGGGCACTGAAAGACCCAAGTCGAAACAAGGTCCCGGGAGTGGACAACATTCCATTAGAACTACTGGTAGCCCTGGGAGAGCCAGCCCTGACAAAATTCTACCATCTGATGAGCAAGATGTACGAGACAGGTGAAATACCCTCAGACTTCAAGAAGAATATAATAATTCCAGTCCCAAAGAAAGCAGGTGTTGACAGATGTGAAGATTACCGAACTAACAGTTTAATAAGTAACGGCTGCAACATACAAACGGGAATTCTTTACAGACGAATAGAAAAACTGGTAGAAGCCGACCTCGGGGAACATCAGTTCGGAATCCGTAGAAATTTTGGAACACTTGAGGCAATAGTGATTCTATGACTTATCTCAGAAGATAGATTAAGGAAAGGCAAACCTACGTTTCTAGCATTTGTAGACTTAGAGAAAGCTTTTGACAATGTTGACTGGAATACTCTCTTTCAAGTTCTGAAGGCGGCAAGGGTAAAATACAAGGAGCGAAAGGCTATTTACAATTTGTACAGAAACCAGTTGGCAGTTATAAGAGTCAAGGGGCATGAAAGGGAAGCAGTGGTTAATAAGGGAGTGAGACAGGGTTGTAGCCTATCCCCGATATTATTCAACCTGTATACTGCCCAAGTAGCAAAGGAAACAAAAGAAAATTTCGGAGTAGGAATTAAAATCCATGGAGAAGAAATAAAAACTTTGAGGTTCGCCGATGACAGTGTCTTGATAGGAAGATATACGATGAACATCAACAAAAGTAAAACGAAGATAATGGAATGTAGTCGAATTAAATTGAGTGATGCTGAGGGAATTAGATTAGAAAATGAGACACTTAAAGTAGTAAATGAGTTTTGCTATTTGTGGTGCAAAATAACTGATGATGTTCGAAGTAGAGAGGAATGGAAAGGAAAAATTTTTTGAGGAAGAGAAATTTGTTAACATCATGTATAGGTTTAAGTGTCAGGAAGTCATTTCTGAAAGTATTTGTTAGGAGCGTAGCCATGTATGGAAGTGAAACGTGGACTATAAATAGTTTGGACAAGAAGAGAATAGAAGCTTTCGAAATGTGGTGCTACAGAAAAATGCTGAAGATTAGATGGGTAGATCACATAACTAATGAGGAAGTATTGAATAGGATTGGGGAGAAGAGAAGTTTGTGGCACAAATTGACCAGAAGAAGGGATCGGTTGGTAGGACATGTTCTGAGGCACCAAAGGATCACCAATTTAGTATTGGAGGGCAGCGTGGAGGGTAAAAATCGTAGAGGGAGACCAAGAGATGAATACACTAAGCAGATTCAGAAGGATGTAGGTTGCAGTAGGTACTGGGAGATGAAGAAGCTTGCACAGGATAGAGTAGCATGGAGAACTGCATCAGACCAGTCTCTAGACCGAAGACCACAAAAACAACAACAAAGTTCACAGTGATACAAACAACTGAAGTTCCTTGAAAATATTATAAATTTATATTATTATTTCATTCGTGAGCTTTCATGTTAATGCTAGACTTGATTAAAGTATGTGTCCATAAATTGATTGTATTACATATTAATATAACAGTAGAAATAAGACACCAGATCATTTGAAATTTCTTCTTGTAGTACTTTATTTATTTAATCTAGGTCATTTATGTTAATGCCAGTTTTAATTAAAGTATTTGCCAATACATCGACTTCAATACATGCAAACAAAAACAAGCAATATATCTGAGCAAAGTAAGCCTATATCATATCTGCCTGTGTCCGCCCCAGTAGCTGAGTGGTCAGCGTGACGGATTGCCGTCCTCCGGGCCCGGGTTCGATTCCCGGCTGGGTCGGAGATTTTCTCCGCTCAGGGACTGGGTGTTGTGTTGTGTACATCATCATTTCATCCCCATCCGGCGTGCAGGTCGCCCAATGTGGCGCCGAATGTAATAAGACCTGCGCCAAGGCGGCCGGACCTGCCCCGCGAGGGGCCTCCCGGCCAATGACGCCAAACGCTCATTTCCATTTCCATCTGCCTGTGAAGATCTTTGTAACAAGCAGCAGTTGTAGAACACATGCCAGATGCTGGCAAAATTTCATTATTACAGTGTATATGTAAACTTATTCTGTAAAAGCGAGTGATGTACTACCAACGGAAGCAGACAGATGGATATTAACAACATAAACGATTCACACTATCACAGCAAGTACAAAATTAAATTTTGGATGTACACAGAACTCACAGTGATGCACTAAAGTATCTTCCATCTTCTTGTCACAGAGCCAGTACCAGCATTACCCTTCGAAATAGTTGTACAACCTCCTGAAAATGTTCGAAAACCGATTATGGATTAAATAACTATTTCAAGAATGTGACTAGTTGCAGATTTTTTTATATTGAATAAACGTGGGCTTTACCCGTAATGGATAAGTTTAATCTGTTGCTATGATGCCATATAATTAGAACATTGCACGAATTTCGGAAATGTAAACTTAAACTAACGAAAACCATTCCTGCATTAGGATTTAACAAAAAGTGACTCAGAAAATTTGACCCAAAAAATATCAGAATAAAAATAACGATTTAAAGCAAACCAGTCAAGACAGCAAAAGCACAATGTGAAATTATTTGGTTAAAAACTGAAATGAAATCTGTTTACAAAACTCACAGCTATGCCATACGCACCTAGAGCTAAACCATAACGTTATTGCTCATTCATTCACGCTTTTTCTAGACTATGTCAATTTTCATATCAACAAAGAACATACTATCATCTGACTTACGCATGAGAAAAAGTAAGTGCCCTGGTCTCAAAGGATGCCATAAAGTCCCCAATATTTCTTCTCAAATAGAAAGTAAGTTTTTTGATCAAGTTATAAATACTAGAGAGATTTGCTTCAACAGTAACGAATTAAATCTGTTAAACAAAGGCCTTAAGCACAATGTTTTCCCCACACTATATAAAACCGACATTAAGGATCTAACAGTGAGCATAAAAATTGCAAGCGCAACTGTTAAACTAAAACACAACGACGAAAATTTTGTTCCTCATAAGGCAAACGAAATTACTAGGAGAAATGTAGACCAAAACAAAAAGTGCAATAGGATGAATAATGAAAATAGGACATTGTGTGACATAAACAAGAAACTAACAACTGAAAGTGCTCTCATTGTCAGAGTGAACAAAGACAGCACAGCGGCTGTCATCAGATTATGTTAACAAAACTCATGACTTCTTCAGAAATAATAACATAAAAGAAACGGCATATGACCCTATTCTCAAATCCCAAGAAAAAATTAAAACACCAGTAGAAGCAAGGAACTGTATAGTGATGAACCCACCAGCATCAAAAAAGACTCATAAACCAGAATATCCAATATGCCATATTGCGAACTCCATCAACAGTCCAAGCTGTAACATCACCAGGAAACGTAATGACATTATTTGAAAGCCACATGTATTCGAAAATAGCGTCTCTGTTAAAAACAGTTATGAGTTTATAAGTAGTGTAAAAGATATCCCCATCCCAGCTACAGTTAGATCTGCAACTCTTGATATTGTCATCTTACCTGCAAACATACTTGTCAAAGAAACAATCAGTATAATAAGAAATAACATTCTCAGATAAGAAACAATGAGTAAAGCTGAAATCTACGAACGCATAGAGATTCTGGTGCATATATTATCATCTACTTCCTGTTTTACAACAAGGTTTACATTCATGAAGATAGATAGGCAATGGGTAGTAGATCTGCAGGATTGCAAGCAGACATATATTGCATTAACGATCTTGTAAATGCCTTTTTTAGATCCCAAACCTAACTGAAAGACAAGCTACTTTATTATAAACATTGGTGATGACACTTTCATTCTGTTAGATGGAACAATAAAAGAAACAGAAAATCTAGCCAAAGAAATTAATAAATTACACAACAAAATTCAGTTAACTGTAGAATATGAAACAGCAGAAGGCATCAACTATCTTGATTTAAAAATCTCAAATAAAAATCAAAAGCATAACTTTCAAAGACGAAAAGAAAAAAAAGAAGTTATTAAATAAATTTCCTCCAACAGTGCGTAAAATCCTGCTATAATGGATGAACCAATCCACAGAAGAAAATTAAACCAACCAATTGCTGAACTATCACCCCTAAACGAGAAGACCATATTTGTAAGCCTGCTTTTCCTAGCGAAGGTTTCTCCCAAAACTGGCAACCCGTTCAAGACATAGAACATAAGACAATGCTTCTTCACCAACATTAAGATACTACTCTGTATTTTATTCTAAATCATACACAAAACCAAAACCGTTACACAACAGTATTAAAACTCGGCTGTATACAAACTAATGAGCAAAAATAATTGAATTACAAAAGACAAAATTAAATACTGAAAGTTGGAATGTGACATAAATATATGTGGCACATTGGACATAAGTAGGGAGAATAATACATTATTGTTTCATTAGGCTATTACAGGCATGCAGTGTAAAGGGAAACGTAGAGTACCTATTAAAAGGTGAACATGTATATTGTGGACTGTACGTTTATTTACGGGTAGTTTCAGAATGAGTGGAAATTTTACGTTACGAGAGCGAAGGAGTTGATTGTGACATCTGTAGAATAGTCGACTTCCGGCAGTGACAGTAATATCTCTGAACTTGTGTTTCCTTGGTTCAGTGGTAAAGCGGAGTGTAGTGGAGTGGTGGACTTGGAGTAAGGTAACATAATGGAGGAGGATTTTGCTGAAGAAAACTGTTAGGAATTATCAATCTGATGGGAAGACTTACAGACGCAGCATTTATGGAACAGTGAGAATGGATTAGCATTATGGATACGTTTTTAAGGTAATAATTTTTGCTGGCGCATACTGATAACGTTGGCGATTTTTGCAAAATAACAGTCCACCCACTCGCCGCAGTTTTGGTCGTTTCAGTTTAATTCATTTCATTTTGCTTCATCGTAAATCATTGCCTTGTTAGACTTTTGTAAGGAAAGTAAAGTCTTTGGTTTTCTGTGAGTTTTGCGTTCTTGTGAAACAAGAGTTTAACACACCGTATTGTCATTATAATGAACAGATGAGTATTTACATCAAGTGAGAAGTTTTTTTATGAGAAAATCATCCCAATCTTTCTCCCAGTAGTTTAGTCTTACTTTAGCATATTTTAGCTGGCGCGATTTCCTCATGTTGTGCTGTTGCTGCTGACTATGCTGTAATGTTTTAGGCGAGGTTCTTTTCATATATTGTTGGTTTTTTAGTTACCCATCTCAAGTTTCCATTGCGAAAATAAAAACATTTCGTTCGTAAATAAATTTTTGATGGGCTACTGAATAGTGTGTTTTTCATAGTGTTGCTACGTAATTTCAGGGTTTCAATTTTTTTAGGCAGTGCACTGTTTAACTTTGGTAGTGCTTTTTGAGTAAGAGTTTTAATTTGATCTCCTGCACAGTGAACGCCAGTTAGTTTTGTCTTAATGTAAATGTGTGTACTGAGACACGCTCTTCTCAATACTAATTTCATTTCAGCCTTTTTACAACTGAAGACAGAGATTCACTTTTGAATAAAAACGAACGAACGATCAAGGCAAAACCAATAACTTTCATTTGTCTACCACTGCTTCGGACTGCCCTCTGACACTTCTGAAAAGCTGCCAGATAACATGTTTTTCTTTTGATACAGAACACAGCACAGCGCATGTCTACGTAGTAATTATTTGATGTTCCTTGCTTTACAGCTATTTTTTGTGTAATTGTTATGTGTGAAATGTTCTATGTTTTCAAGTAATTGGCATGTGACGAATATTCATTACACATGACAAATATTCTGTACGTGTAATGAAGTTTCAAAAAATGGTTCAAATGGCTCTAAGCACTATGGGAGTTAACATCTGAGGTCATCAGTCCCCTAGACGTATAGCTACTTAAACCTAACTAACCTAAGGACATCACGCACATCCATGTCCGACGCAGGATTCGAACCTGCGACCGTAGCAGCAGGGCGGTTCCGGATTGAAGCGCCTAGAACCGCTCGGCCACAGCGACCGGCACTGTAATGAAGTTTCATTGCGTGTAAAAGTTTGATTATTGGATTTTCCTCTTAGGCAACAGTTACATCAATTTTTCAGTTAGTGCAAGTCTTAGAAATTTATTCTGAGCGATAATTCAGATTGCGATTTTAGTATCTTTGGTAACTGTCGTCAGTCTCACGTTGTTACAACAATGTATGGCAGAAGCGTTTCAGCGTAGTGACGAGCAGCAACAGAACCCCACGCAACACAGCAGTAGCGTATCATTTAACTCATTTAATAATGAACAATTACCGTTTAGCATCAATAGAGATTAAGGTTTTGCATCGTTTGTTTCCGGTAGATAGAACTCTGTGACTAGGTCGAACAATACGAATTCAGATCAGAGCTAACACTAATGTTTGAAATGTTACTTCAACAGCTTAAACAGGCGCTACTACGACATGAACGAACAAACGAACAGATCAAACAGACGCAAGAACAAAATAATGCACAGTTCCTGCAGTTGAGGGAAGACGGTAAACAGTCACAAGAACAAACTCATGAGAATTTTAAACAGCACAACAAAAGATACAGAGCTTATATGGCTAGCTCAACGAAGAAATAACGGAAGACTTTCTACGAATGACGGTATTACTAACCGATTGCTAGTTGCAGAAACCGACATTAACCCTTTCTGTCATGGCGTCCTCATATAAGGACATACTAAATAAATGCTTAGTATATTAAAATTCGTTAAATTTTACCATTCATGATTGTTGTCCTCATATTGTCACAAGCAGAGAGTTTATTTGAGAACGGTGTCAACATCTTGTGTCATTCTGTGGTACCACAAAACAAAACTGAACGCGCACAGTCACGTGGACGCTTCCCAGTAATCCTTGTACCTTCCATCAGCCGGTTAATATCCTCTGAGCTTAGGTAAAAAAAAATATTTGGGCATAGAAAGGTGCATTCTTGAAGGTGAAAACTAAAGGTGTCTTTCAGAACGAAAGGTGACATATTTATAACTTTATACATGTCTCCAAATGAGGACATTGTGATTGAAAGGTTGTAATAGCATAGAAATTAATACATTACTTCGCTGTCTTTTTAGTCATCTTACGGTGATTTCGGCCGCGCGGTCTAAGGCGTCTTTAAGTTAGATTAAGTAGTGTGTAAGCTTACGGACCGATGACCTAAGCAGTGTGGTCCCATAAGATCTTACCACAAATTTACAATTTATTTTATGGTGATTTCACAATACCCCGAGTCTAAATAGACGAAGGCCACTTACAGAAGAAGAAGTTATAGAGCTCCTTAATTCATCAGAAACTGACGATCTATCCAATGATCCTGGCGATAATTTTGGACAAGAGGATAATGATGGAAGTAATGTTAGATGCTTAATACCATACCATTTACTGTATGGCGTGGTTTCATCAATTTACCTATGCATTACCACCAAATTGGTTCCTTGAACACAAGCTTTAATTAGTGTGAGGATACCTAGAAAATGAACCAAGAGTCAGAATGAGGTCAATTATAAGAGACTATCAATCAGAAGAGGACTTTTACCAGGAATTTTTAACTGACTACTGGTATAAATCAAAGCAAGTTAGAAATAAACACAGTACAATCATGCTGAACAACTTTGAATAGTGAGAATTTTCACCTCCAATACCGTATTTCGCTCAACTGAGTTAATTAGAATTTGCCTCACGAAATTACCTACACACAGAAGTTACCTACACATTTACGTCAAATTATCCTGGTAAGCAGGTGTATGGACGATTTAGAAGAATTTTGGATCCTTTTGCAAGAGTTGGGATTAGGGGGCTACTCGTAGAAGCGTGTGGTTTGGGTGTAGCCTTAGGTAGTGCATGGTATGTATTTCTTCGAGAATATTGAGAGTATTGCCCTTGCTTCCGTTACATAAGAGCTGTAAGTTGGCTGCCGGTTCGGTAATCGTAAGTCCAGTGTCATGCAATGATTGTACACAACATTTTATTGGACAAACGGGACGAAGTTTTCGTATCCGTTTCAAAGAGCTTATGACCGCGACTGTCTCAAATGTTGCAATTATCAATCATTTACGTTGTTACCAATGATAAGCAATACCCTCTGTTATTGTATAATTCATCTTTATTTGTCAGTTCAGTTGAAAATTAACTCCCGACTTTCGCAAGACAGGTGTAGTTGTTCGGAAGATAGGTGACCTTTTATTGATTGCTTTCATATTTCGAAAAAATCCTGATATCATGTGAGCGTCAGAGGTTATTCCGTGTACTATAAGATTCAACAAATATTTGCATAATACACACATAAAAAAATTTGCATCACCCCGGTTTCCACAACTCCTGAAGATAGACGTTGACTGTGGATACTGTATCACAGACACAGTCTTTGACTGTTCAGAGGTTGCACTAAACCCGCCGAAGGATGTGATCAACTAAGCATCAGCAGCAGCTTTTAGAGGGAGGGGGTCCGACAGCCCATCAGTTCCAGTCATTCCACGGTTCGTGTCACCTCTAGTTCAACCATGCCTCGACGGTCAATACCGCGGTTCGATCGCGTCCGCATTGTTACATTGTGCCAGGAAGGGCACTTAAAAGGGAAGTGTCCAAGCGTCTCGGAGTGAACCAAGGCGATGACTTTCGGACATGGAGGAGATACAGAGAGACAGGAACTGTCGATGAGATGCCTCGCTCAGGCCGCCCAGGGGCTACTACTGCAGTGGATGACCGCTACCTACGGATTACGGCTCGGATGAACCCTGAAAGCAACGCCAACATGTTGAATAATGCTTTTCGTGCAGCCACAGGACGTCGTGTTACGATACAAACTGAGCGCAATAGGCTGCATTATGCGCAACTTCACTCCCGAAGTCCTGGCTGAGGTCCATCTTTACAGCCACGATACCATGCAGCGCGTTACAGATGGCCCCAACAACATGCCGAATGGACAGCTCAGGATTGGCATCACGTTCTCTTCACCGATGAGACGTGTTTGGAGGCAGTCTTGGTCAGGCTGAACGCCATAGACAGACTGTCCAGCGAGTGCAGCAAGGTGGAGGTTCCCTGCTGTTTGGGGTGGCATTATGTGGGGACGACGTACGCCGCTGGTAGTCGTGGAAGACGCCGTAACGGCTGTACGATACGTGAATGCCATCTTCCGACCGATAGTGCGACCATATCGGCAGCGTATTGGCGAGGCATTCATCTTCACGGACGACAATTTGCGCCCCCATCGTGCACATCTTGTGATTGATTTCCTTCGGGATAAAGACATCGGTCGACTAGAGTGGCCAGCATGTTCTCCAGACATGAACCCTATCGAACATGCCTGGGACAGATTGAAAATGGCTGTTTATGGACGACGTGACCCACCAACCACTCTGACGGTTCTACCCCGGATAGCCATTGAGGAGTGGGACAATCTGAACCAACAGTGCCTTGATGAACTTTTGGATAGTATGTCACTACGAATACAGGCATGCATCATGCAAGAGGACGTGCTACTGTGTATTAGAGGTACCGGTGTGTAGTGCAGTCTGGACCCCACCTCTGAAGGTCTCGCTATATGGTGGTACAACATGCAATGGGTGGTTCTCATGAACAATAAAAAGAGCGGAAACGATTCTTATGTTGATCTCTGTTCTAATTTTGTGTACAGGTTCCGGAACCCTCGGAACGAGGTGATGCAAAACTTTTTTTATGTGTGTAAATTTCGGTGTCTACGTCTCAGTTACATTTTCGTGTGTTGCCTTGAGCAATTATTAAGTTGGTAATATCTGGAAAGATTGTTATGTTTTTCGTAAAAACTTCTTAAAATATTGATTAGATGCGGTGAATGTTTTTTCCAGTTAATAGCATTAAATAATTTTTCGACCGCAATAAACGTTAATCTGTGAAACTCTCCGTGAGCTTCAGCTACCTTATTGCCATAAAGCAGCATCCAATGGCGACGTGTCTTTTCTCAATGTCATCCACATGACAAAACTTAAGTCCATTTATGTTCTCTATTAACTCATCAACAAGACATCAGTCTTTCGTCAGTAAGAACCACGAAGCACTGTGTACATCCTGCAGTGTCCACTTCCTGACAACCTGTCGCATACTGTCCTGGACCTCACGAACCACGGTTCATCGCGGAATCTCACTCATTTCAGTAAATTATTTGCGGATGGTTGCTGTTCCAACATAGAAAAAGCTAAGATCTTGAAGAGGCAGGAGAGAGCATAAATGCTCTGGAGAACCGAACAATGCTATGTTTATGAGGCTACACAGTAGGGGCGTGATTCAACGGCAGCTTCGGACAATTTCTGGGACCCATCGAATGTGACCTCGTCGGCAGAGAACGATAAGTTAAGAGACACCTGACCGTGTACGGATGAACAGCTCATCGCCCGAGAGACAATAAAAACTCTGTTCTATTCCCGCTGCTGAGATATTTTACTGCTGGGCTGGTCGTGCATTTATATTTACGTGTAGGCAGTAAATTGTCACGTTCACGCTGTAAATGGTTGTTAACTAATAAAAACGCTCGAATTACACGTTTACGTTTCTAATGTGTTGGCGTTTATGAATGTGATGAGCAATTCTTAAAGACGGGAGACTAGCACTCAGACGGGACCAGAGGTAGGTGTGCGCAGCTGGGACCTGTCCTCATACCCTCCGATTTACGGCGCTCCGGCACTTCCGTTAGGAGCGTGGAGAATTGCCTGCAGTGCTATCTCTCCTTTATTACTGAGAACGGGTTCTGTGCGACAGTCGTACTGACCGCGAGACGATTCTCGAATAACAGCTCTGAGTTACAGGTATGAGACCTCTTATCTTCGGTAACGCGAACTACAGAATGCCTTGTCCAAGGTAGTTAGTGACGATAGAGGGAAAATACTGCTTTACCTTTGCCCTAGAATAATGTAAGATGCTTACCACGGGACCATGTGTTTGGCTAAACTTGTAACTGTGTTCGTTAATAGGAAAAAATTTGGTTGTCCATAAATACGTATACTACTGTCCATTTTTAGCACTTCACTGTTCTAAAGATGCTACTTTCCACGTTTCATAAATTCATGTGTAGTGCGAAGTCCTTCAGTCTGCTATTGCAGATTTGTCTTCATATGTTTTCAGATTAAGAAACTACAGGGACAGAATAATTGCTGGCAATTTTCACTGAAAACATTTCTGTTGTGCACATGCACTGATCAGTCAAATTTGATGATATTCTACTTCATAATGTATTGATCCGTCTTTCGAACGCAACACAAAAGCGATTCTCCACGACATGGTTTCGGCAAGCCTTGTTAGCTCTCAGGAGCCATGTGGTACCAGACGTCTCCGCGCAGGTCACGAAATTTACGAGCCGCGGGTATGTGGGCGCATATTTGTCGCACGATAGAGTCTAGGATTTATTTAGTCGGGTAGCCAGACGAATTTGGCAGCCGAGACGTCAAACTAAGTTCTGTACCACGCTTCTCAAACCACTGTAGCAATATTCTGGTCCTACAACTAGGACAGTTACCCTGCTGGAAGTAGTCATAGCAGTCAGGGGCAGTCATCAAGTTCGAAGGAACGCAGGTGGTCCCGAGTAATGTTCGTGTTGTCTACCGCTTTCTTGGGGTCTACAGTTGTTACTAAAGGTAACTGTCCCCCATAACATGAGTCATGTGACAGGCGACACGTTTCCACTGATCCATTTACAGTATTATACTTATATGGATATGGTGTCATAAGTATATAGTTCTGGCAATACCGGCCGTGACCTTCCTCTTTTGTGTGGACGCACACATATACACATATTACCCGAACTCTTAGGGGACTTGGTAAGAATGTTTTCCACGAGTAATGAGTGTGTGTGGTTGGGTAGGGACACTACGAATGCAGTGTGTGGACGTATAATGTGAGAATGTGGGTCTCGTGGGAACCGTGCGCGAGATAGTCTCTGCAGTCGCACTGTCCTCTGTGCCCTCGGTGGCTCAGATGAATAGAGGGTCAGCCATGTAAGCAGGAGAGTCCGGGTTCTAATCCCGGTCAGGCCATACATTTTCACCTGTCCCCGTTGATATATGTTAACGCCCGTCAGCAGCTGAAGGTATTAATGTATAATTCTAATTTACAGTATTGGAAATAACACTGTCACCTGCAGACAGTCTAAGAGGGTTGCTCAGATTGTCCCCTAAATAGTTAATATAGATCACGAACGGCACACGGCTTTTAACACTTCATTGGGGGACGCTAGATATAACTTCTGTTTTCATCGATGACTTTCGTTAACTGCTACGAACTGTAACTCTTGTGACAGGAAGTGGCAGACCTGAGATGATAGAAATCTGATTAGAAGTCACTTGGGAGGATCGGTGTTGAAAAGTCTCATGGAAATCTAGAAATATGGAATCGATTTTATATCCCCTGCCGAAAGCACTCGTTACTTCGAGAGATTAAAGATCTAGTTATGTTTTACAAGAATGATATTCTACGAATTCGTATTGACTATTTGTCAGGAAATCGTTTCGTTCAAAGTAATTCATAATATTAGAACACAGTATACGTTCCAAAATTCTGTTGCAAATCGTCGTTAGTGATATGGGTCTGTAATTCAGCAGATTACTCCTATTTCCTTCCTTGAGCACTGGTGGGACCTGTGCAACTTTCCAGTCTTCTGGTGCGGATCTTGTCGACTAGTGAGCGAATGTACGTGATTCCTAAGTATGGAGCTACTACATCAGCAAACTCTGAAAGGAACTTAACTGGTTTGCAGTCTGTGCTGGAAGACTTGCCGTTATTAAGTGATTCAAGCTGTTCCACTACACCAACGCTATCTGTGTCTAAGTTACTCATGTCGGCAGTTGATCTTGATTCGAATTCAGTAATATTTGCTCCGCCTGTTCTGGTGATGATTAATTCAACATATCTGTATGGTGAGAAAAGCGGCAACTGACTCTACATTAATGAAAAGTGTGAAGTCATCCACTTTAGTACTAAACAGAACGCGATAAATTTCAGTTACACGATAAATCACACAAATCTAGAGGCATTGGATTCGACTAAGTACTTACGGGTTAGAAGTACGAATAACGTAAATTGGAACTATCACATAGATAATGTTGCGTGGAAAAGCGAACCAAAGACTGTTTTGTATTGGTAGAACACTTAGGACATGCAACAGGTCTACTAAAGACACTGCTTACACTACACCTGTCTATCCTCTTCTGGAGTAGCGCTGCGCGGTGTGGGATTCTCATCTCATACGATTAAAGGGGGACATCGAAAAAGTTCAAAGAAAGCCAGCTCGTTTTATAGTATAGCGAAATGGGGAGCCACGGATATAATATTCAAATTGGAGTGACAGTCATTAAAACAAAGACGTCATCAACAATCTCCTCCAAATGCGGAAATGTTTTGTTGGCACTCACTTAAATAGGGAGAAACGACCATTATAATAAAATAACAGGAATCATCACTCGCACAGAAAGATTTAAGTGTTTGTTTTCCCACGCGCTGTTCGCGAGTGGAACAGTAGACAAGTAGCTTCAAGGTGGTTCGATGAATCCTCTGCCAAGGAGTTAACTGTGAACTGCAGAGTAACCGTGCAGGTGTAGATATGATTCACGGTCCAATCAATAAGGCCTTGTGCTCAGCCGCATTCATAATCATCGATGCAGTTTCATCCACGTAGGTTTTGCGCGGCGGATCCTCATACAAAACAATTACTGCTGAGCGGTGTGCTCACAGCACCATGCCAGTAGCCGATGAAGTTCGCCGTTTCTGTAATGTTCGTTCCCAGACGTCGGGCGGTGACGATCTTCCCTTGTCAAAATCGTTTATGTCAGTGGATTTCCCCGTTCACTGCGCATACCGTCGCTAGAATCAATTCCCCATTCATCTCTGCTGCGGTTATACGCTTCTCGAACCACGGCACAAGCGTGCGACGTTACAAGGCGTCATTCAGTCCCTCGATGCACGTCGGTGCTCTTAGTACAGTTGATTGTTGTGAACACATGTAGAGGATGCTCTCACGCCTATGTATTACACACACACACACACACACACACACACACACAGAGAGAGAGAGAGAGAGAGAGAGAGAGAGAGAGACAGACAGACAGCGAGTGTGAGAGAGAGAGAGAGAGAAAGAGATGGTGAAAGTCAACAGGCAGTGATGGCGCAGTGGATACATCTAAGATAGTTGAGGAAGGGCGGGCGACTTACGACGAGTCCTCACTGCAAGATAAATCGTGGAGAACACTTACCGGTTTCATTTTTAGAAATAAATAACTGTAGTGGATTTTATCATTGATGATGAATAACAATTGTGGATATCCGTCAAGAGAAATTGTGGAGAGTTTTAGTATTTAATGCTGCGCACTAGAGCTTGTTTTGAAGATCAAGGACGTCACGCTACCAAGTACCTCCGCTTGGCAACAAAAAACTGGGGATAAACATTTCTGTCACAACTCACAGGTGCAAGAAAACAATCTCGTATATGGACACTGGCATTAACGATAGACGAAAATATCCTTGTACAAAATAGGTATTCGTTCACCCTGTTCCATTTCGAAGACTTTACTCAGCTGTCAACAGGTATAAGTACTGGCTTTTTCTTAAAAAAAAAAAATGATGCCTTAACATGTACACACATCAGTATGTTGATCGTTTTAACCCTACGTTGAACAAATACTTCACAAGTTTACGGCCTGATGTTTCCTACATAGTTGTAACTGCACCACTAAGGGGACTAAGCTATTCTGTATAGATTACCCGTTTTTCGTCCGCGTGTCCATATTTCAACACCTGGCCTACACCCCAGGCGCTGCGGTCGCAGGTTCGAATCCTGCCTCGGGCATGGATGTGTGATGTCCTTAGGTTAGTTAGGTTTAAGTAGTTCTAAGTTCTAGGGGACTGATGACCTCAGAAGTTAAGTCCCATTGTGCTCAGAGCCATTTGAACCATTTTAGCCTACACCGCAGGGGAAAATAAGCATTAGTGACTCGCTCTTGACTCATGTACATAGAGGTATTACCCAACATAATAACATACTACTCCTAATAGCTATAATAATTAGTCTGCAAACGACGTAAATACAGATGTAATCATATTCAGTACACCGTCCTCAGTCACCAATAGAAATATATGTACAATACCTGTTACGTACTATATACTGGGTGGTTATAATTAAAATTTCCCTCTTTAACGCGTTATAACACAGAAACCAATTACTGTACGACTACCAAACTTGGTAGCATTAATGTCCAGAGTACGAGGTGAATGATTTCCAAGCATCACAGCGCCACCGTCTAGTTGCAAACATGGGCACCAGGTGACATGATCAGTCATCGTGATTCATAGCCCCACACACCTGAGCAGTCGCACTTATTGAGGTGTCAACATGAGCTTGGACAAAAGGATCAGGGCATTATTGGAGAAGTTCTATTATCAAAACAACAGTAATGCTGCAGCTGCACTTAGAGTATATCGCCGGCTGAAAGGATTATGGAAGGGTCCTCTTTCTCCGCCAGCTGTGAAGTTCGAATCAACTGGACTGGACTGTTGCTATGGCACACAATACTGCCCGCAATTCCCGATCGTGAGGCAATGTGCGTGCTTTGTCACGATAGTCGAACATCACGTGGTCCACAGTACGGAAGATGCTTCGAACCATTCTCAAATGGTATCCGTAGAAGATGCAGCAGCTTGCACTACAGGACACACAACAACGTGTTGACTTCGCTCACCATATTCTCGCAATGATTGATGTTGACGAGGGCTGGCCCTGGAGCATCCTATCGACAGACGAAGCTCATGTTTCTCTGACGGATGAGGTGAACACACAGAACTGCCGAGTATGGGGATCTTCACCTCCAGACACTGTGCATGAAGTTCCTCTGTATGGTGAACGTGTCACGGTACGGTGTAGCTTCACGGCTACGCCCTTCGTTGGCCCATTCGTTTTTGAATAGGTTGGTGCTCAAGGACAGAAGACGTGCAGTGTGACTGGCCAGCGCTACAACGATGTGCTTCGCCAGCTTGTCACACCCGCCCTACAACAGAGAGACGCATTGAACTCAAGAGTTTTCATGCAAGATGGGGCCCCACCGCAAATCACTCGTGAAGTTCACCTGCTTCTCCGAAACACATTTGTAACGATCGAATTATCAGCCGATTCTTTCCGAACGCTTGGCCAGCACTATCACCTGATCTCACTCCCTGTGATTTCTTGTTGTGGGGCTACCTGAAGGACAGGATATACCACGGAAACATTTGCACATATGCTGATGTGAAGCGCAGCATATCAAGAGAGATAGCCAGCATACCTACGGACATGTTTCGTTCTGCTGTACAGAATGCAGTCCTGCACTTTCAGACTCTTCTGGACACTGATGGGTGCCATAATGATCTCCTTTTGTAGCAGTAATGGTACAAGTACGTTATGGTATGATGTGCCGTAGCAGCACATTAAAAGTGTTTCAGTTGAACTGATTCTGCATTATTTGTCTTCCCCATGTCCTTGACATGTCCATGATACCAAGTTTGGTTTTCGTACGGCTATTGGTTTCCGTGTTATAACGTGTTAAATAGGGAAGGTTTGATTGTAGTCACCCGGTATATAGTGTGGAAAATTTTTTGAAACACCAAGAAGGAGTTGTGCGACATACATGAAAGCTGGTGAGCATGTTTCTCCATCTGAAAGATGTCTACTAAAATTACCAGTCACGTAAGAGGCACTAGTAGCATCACTATGAGGCTGCAAATCAGGTTTGCTTTGAATACACGCTGTAACGGTTGTGTGCATTAGCTATCTTTGAGATTGTTAGTGGTGACGATGTTGTCAAGAATGCCTTTAAGGCGACAAAGTCGCCGTTATCAACGTTTCACTGAGTTTGAGCGAGATCGTCTAATACGGCTACGAGAAGCGATGTTCCTTCTGCGATACTGCGGAAAGACATGGCAAGAATGAGGCCACTGTACATGACTGCTGGTAGTGGTGGTCACGAGAATGTACGGTCTGCAAGGAGAACGAGATTCAGACGGTCTTATGGGAGTACCTGGAGGGTAGACCATTGTTTATGGCGTTGAGTAGCAGTTGGCACCACAGTGACACAACGAACTGTTACAAATCGGTTACTTCAAGGTGAGTTCAGAGCCAAGCGGCCTGCAGCGTGCATTCCATTGGCCCCAAATCATCGCCATTTGCGGCTGCAGTAGTGTCAAACGAGAGTTCATTGCTGGGCAGGGTGGACGTCTGTTGTGTTTTCTGGTGTAAGCTAGTTCTACATCGCTGCTAGGAATCGCCGGGTGTTAATTAGAAGGAGCTCAGATGAGGACCTGCAACCGACTTGTCTGCTTGCTGGACACACTGGACCTACGTGCATTCTCGTGGTCATCCCACGCATCCCGACTGCAAATTCATGAACTGCATTCCAGGAGTGTTTTCCAACAGGATAACGATCTCCCACATACCGCTGTCATAACCCAACACGCTGTACAGAGTGTCGACATGTTGTCTTGGCCTGCTCGATCACAAGATGTGTCTCCAATCGACCACATATGGAATTTCACCGGACGACAACTCCGGCGTCATCCACGAACAGCGTTAACCGTCCCTCTCTCGACCGACCAAGTGCAGCAGGCATGGAACTGCATCCCACAAATTGACATCCGGCACCTGTTCAATGCAACGCATGATCATCTGCATGCTTGCATTCAGCGCTCTAGCGGTTACACCGGTTATTAATGTATCAGCACTTCACATTTGCAATGGCTTACCTCGTACATTCATAACCTGTCATCTTGCAATGTTAATCAGTTAAATATGTTATCTAGACAAATGTATTTCAGAAACTTTATTATACATTAATTATTGTTTGGTGCTGCGATTTGAGAAAATTCCATAGTGAAAATAGTTTTGATACTGTAGCAGACGCTGTAGGATTTTATATGCATTCTCTACCATGACAGACAAAACTATTTGATGTCGACTACAGTTACTTCACATCTTGGCGTGTTATATGTAACGAGACGGCAGCGTTAGGTAGTGTAGACCACGTTGGAGCGTGGGGCAGAAAGTGTAGGCTTGTCCGGGTGGCCATTCCGACGCCGTGTGTGTGGCATCTCTAATGAGAAGCAAGGGTAAATACAGCAGTTCAGAATCTGTACCCATTTATTAGTAATGTTTATGATGTATCGCTGCTCTAGGTCCTACGTCCAGCGTGAAAGATCGGCGTTGAACCCCCTGTACTTGGCGGCGGTGCGCTGTCAGGATGACGACATGAGCTGTTCAGTTGGTAGTGAGATAGTTTTGTACTTATAGGCTCTTGCTGTCTTTGGGATTGTGTGCGTGGATCCAGAGGGGAGTGTTCTTCGTGGGCAGGCATTCGATGGCACCTGACGGCGAGTCAGTGTTGGTCATCATGCAAGAGAGTGGGTTAGAACTGTGATAAAACGCTATGTATTCTCAGAAATTTTTTTCATAAATTAAGACCTCTGTTTGATTCTAGGAGACTTATTTGGGAGAAGAATGCCGTCTTTACCTGTTGTATTCTTTTTTACTTCACCCGTCATTTGGTTTTTGGTTTCAAAACAGCACATTTCATTGCCTGCTTCCTAGTCACTAATTTTCTTGTTAAGTTTATCGCTAAAGTCGGTTGATACTCGACATTAATTTCATTCTACCTCGGTCTATTCTTATTTGATATTCTGTACTCATTAGACTCTCGTTCAATCCAACAAGTACTGATAGTCAAGCACAACAAACAAGTAAAAATTTAAAAAAAAGTGTGTGTGTGTGTGTGTGTGTGTGTGTGTGTGTTGTTGTTGTTGTATGTGTGTGTGTGTGTGTGCGTGTGTGTGTGTGTGTGTGTGTGTGTGTGTGTGTGTGAGTGACACAGACAGAGAGTGAGGGAGAGAGAGAGAGAGAGAGAAATAAAAAAGAATGAGAGAGAGAGTGTGTGTGTAGAAAATTGTTGTAAAGAAATTGAATCATGGTATGTAAATAAGTCTTCCATTTAAAATGACACATTTCACATCATTACGAAATGTCGTGTTCATGATCTATGGAACAAGAATTAATCTAATCTAATCTAATCACATCATGTTGATGACTAGCCATAAAGAGTCATGAATTACCGAAATTTTTGCCAATACCAGTAACCAAATCTAAATTTGAAAATAAAAGACGACGATTTTTGTAATAAACCGCGACTCCTATCAAGACACTTTCGTCCCTGTTAGCTAACCACGAAAGATGTCTGATATACCTCCATTCTGAAGTTACAAAGTGTGCATGCATTTAAAGATGAAGTGCATGATGTGAAGTTCTGTGACGGAGATACGAACCCAACACGTAATCTGATCGTTAATTAAGAAAAATCAAATGTTACGTATCAGTTTATCTTACGTGCTGCTAGGTGTTTGAATCTAAAATAAGGATTCAAACATTTGTGCCTAAGCGACAATCGAACTGCACACCTACCGTGCATCCACGAATATAGTTTAAGTATCAGTTGCTTACTCACCAACAGTAAGATGTGTGCGTGCTTGACCAGAAATAACGACACCTATTGCGATTGTTGGCAACACATGAACAGACATTAAAAATGCACGTTAATTTTCAGTAGCAGGTGGGTGTGCACTTGATAGGGTTTGAAATGAAATTATGAATATTTTTGTACTGGATCCTTTGGAGGAGACCTAGAGAAGATTGCAGTCTTGGAAAAAGGAACGAAATGATTGAACTATACTGTTCCGAGAGATTCAGATCCTCGAAAGAGGAGATACGAATTCGAATCACAGTCCAGCACCAAATTTTTCAAGGTCTCTAGTTCAATCAAGTACAAGTAAAATAAGAGCCCTGTTCCTTTAAATGGCTATCGGTTCATCAAATAATGTAAAATTTTCTAATGTAAGTAGGTTTACTGGCGACTGTATTTCTGTTTCCCATGACTTCCGCTATGTCATTTCCCAATGTAAACCCGCTCTGCCCAGTTGGTAATGAAGGAACGTGATGTTTAATGCGGATTATGGATTATAACGTCTTTCTCTTGAGGTTACCAGAGGTAAAATAAATCTGTTTCTACCTCTTAAAAGTAAATGCCTGAAACCACGCATTGCACCTGTGATAATTAGTTCCACCAGACCAATGTGGCAACATTTCCCAGCCTCAAGAGTGTGCTGAAACGGATGATGTGCTTAGTTTCAAAATTAGTCACGGTGGAAAAAATGCTAGTCTATTAAATGGTTAAGAAGAAGCAAGCTACTGACGTAGAGATTATGCTATTTTCATGTCATCAGGATGTAAAGACTCTTCTAGGCATCATAGGCTCGAAGTAAAGACATTTTTCAATTTTCACAAACTGAGCAAATTTCTTAGTTCGACAAAAAGCCACTTTGAAGTGTGAAGTTACCGGATAATTCGATTATTACCGTCATTATTAGTATCATTTTATTCATACCGCTGCTGGAACACATGTGCTTGAAGATCATTTAATGCCTTTTGGTCACTATAGAAGTAATTTCCCAAGAACAGGTTCTTTCCCTGTCTACGGAATCCTTTTCATGTTAATATCAAACATCAGCAATTGCTCGTAGATTACATTAAAACTAAAGTAATTGATGAAGATGTTACTTAATAACAAAAACGCGCTGCCTTTCTTCTGTCTGTCTCTGTCACACACACACACACACACACACACACACACACACACACACACATTTTATTTTTATTTTTATTTGTTTGTTGTGCTTGACTATCGGCGAGGCACGTAAACGCCTGTGAATGAGTTTCTTAGTTTTGAGTACACTAACGAAAGGAATATAAAAACAACTATGAGAGGTACCGATTTATGATGCTTAGTTTGCAGTCAAATCTGAGTGTTATTAGTAACCACGCTCCAGTCCCTAAACCTAGTTACACAAATGGGAATCAGACGCATTACGTATTTCAGGCCGTAGCAGCTGCGACTTGGAGACACCAGCTATGGTCACTTCCCAGCCCGCTGTAGGATCACATCGGTTCGTCTTCTTCCTGCTGGTACTGCAACTGAGATTTGGTAACAAGGCAACCTATGTTTGGCAACTCTGTGATCGACGAGTTACTTCCTGGTGTGCACGGAATTAAGCCTCAAAGTTCATTTGATTTTACCTGTCATTTCCATTGAATAATCTGAGTTATTATCGCATGAGGTGTAACAAAAGATCGTAAACTTACGGTCTTCAGCCCAGGAAAATCGTTGCAGGTGGAAATCGCAACTAATCTCGTCCTTTAAATAGCGGTTTATGAGTTCTAGTCCCTATTGGCCTCGTAAGGGGAAGGTGAGACCCATACATCTTTGCCAGCTCTGTGGTAACGAGCTGGAGTGTGAAAAAGTTCCTGTTATGGTTCGCACTTCCAGTCGCACTTACCGCAACGTTTTCATCCCTTCTGTAAAAGAGCTACATGCAGTCAGATCAAATATCAATAAGGAAATGGCAAGAAAATACTTTCGGCTCATAGTGCAATGGTGAAAAACTTGCAATGCTGCACAACAGGTAACGCCTCTTTCCGCTGCTGACAAACAAATTTTGGGTTTCTAGAAATACATAACTATATTTATGAAATGTCACATTTGCATACCTCTTGAGTATGACACATCATACCAATTAAACATAGACCCAATCAAAATCTAAGTGAGTAGTGTTTTACTAATTTGTGTCGATGGAGGCATGCTTGTGTACAGATACTCAGTTTTATAAGAAAAAAAAAGACTTTCGTCGTAAGTTTACCGTGGGTAGTTTTATTTCATTTCTTATAATACAGTGCACAATTTTCGTAAGGTTTCCTTTAGTGTTGTTGAAACAATAGTAAACATGAGAGCGAAATTAATCATCAACGGTATATGCGAATTCTCTGATGTTATCTATAACAGTCTGACAATGCACATGCAGTTTTTTGATTACATGAATGTAGAAAACTTGTTCTGAGTTAAAGCTGTCAAATGGTGTTTGAAGAAGAATAAAATGCCGCTACCACACGACAGCTAATGTAGAAAATACTTTTCTGACGTATTTGGGCACGATGCACTCTCCCCATACATAATACAAAAGCCTCGAGATGCATCTGCTGCCTGGTTGTCTATTAAACCTGAAAAGAACAAAATGTCACGAAAGTTAGCTATTTTTCCACATGCGACTATTTTGGGTAGAGAAGTGAAGGGAATTATGTTCAAAGTTCCATTAGATTGGTAACTTCAGCAGACAGCAGAATTGCGTTTTAAAAAAATTTAGCAGTAAATGCATTAGAACTCGCAACATCTTATCTACGGTGCACAACACTTACCATTACGCCACTAGCTGACACGTAGCTACAAGACCTCCAGAGCTGAAGAACAATTCCTCCAGAACTTCTGCATACCACAGCGCTGCGCTATAATGTAAATGGCCAGGCCTAGACTTCTGAGAGAAACAGTTACAGCTTTTCATTGGCGCTGTACGACGTTTTCTACAAACAGATAGCGCAATAGAATAGCTCTAGTGGAAAAGAACACTTCCTATTTAAATTTCTGCATCCTACACTATTGGCAGTTCTGTGTAGGTGGCAGTCACGTGATTTTATTTCTGTGATTACAAAATAGAGTCGAATGTATGCACTGGGTAGCCGAAGCAGCTAGTTCATGGTGATTCGGTCAACCAAGTAAATGAATTTACTGAACATGCTGCAATTTACTACAGGGAGCCTGTGTGTCAGAATTTTCATCCAATGTGGCGCAACGGTGTTACGATAGAAAAATGAGTCAGAGAAATGAGGATTTGGTGGTCTGTTGGACTGATGATAGGTTGTTATACCTATGGTATGGGTTCGATGCCTACTTCTGTCAACGATTTTAGATAGGGAGAGAAAGACTCCATTCTCTTCTGGCTACAAAGGGTGAAGAAGATATAATGGCAGTGCGGTCTGAAATTCACATTAAAGATGATATACTTTTGCTGCCAAGTAGACGTTATGTTGAACCACAGTAAAGTCTGGGGTGGCGATATGTAGAAACTCTATCACCAGTAACCTTTCTTATACTAGGTATTTATTTCTAGTGACGAAACAAACGCTACGTAGGGTCACAGGACACTTATTCCATCTTTTATCTGAGCTTCTGTATGTCGATAAAATTGGTTCTGAACTGAGAATGCAACTCAGACCGCCCTTAACACAGAATTTTATCCCTTCGTGACAATACAGCTCGGCTACAATTTGTTGTTTGTTCAAAACTGCAGATTCCTCAACATCTCCACATATTACGCGTGAATGGGTTCGAATCCTGGCCCGGCACTAAAGATTTCATTATGTATTATCAAGCTCGAGCATGAGAACAGCTATCTGCTGGTGGATAATAATTTTGATTTTTAATGTATTTTCATTCGTTGTCAACACTAGCGATATCTGACGTTTTTGACTCCCAGTGGGACACAGAACTATTTGCGAGATCACTGTAAGTTCAAGATGTTATTCCGAGCTGCCGGCGAGAAAAATTCGGTAGCTGACGTCTCTTTGTGTGTAGTCAACAACGATATGTGTGGGGCTCTATTCCCTGTGAGCACTGAACTCTTCGTCATATTATTTCTAGTTAAAACTATGCTTACATGTCGCTGCTGGTGCAACAAACCCATATTTAACGTTCGTTTTCTCTAGAATATAACAGCGATAGTTGCCGTGTTGGAGTCCTGGGAAGGAAAATATTAATGTTTCGTCTCGTCATTTCAGTTAAAACGTCTAGCTACTGCCGAGAAAATCCGATATGTCACAGTTGGTTGTGCTTCGATGTCAGTCCGATTAGGTTCTGGGTTCGAATCCCTGTCCAACACAAGGCTTTACCTCACGGAATTTCAAGTAAGTTACTTGTGAAGAAGCAATATTTAACATTTCTCGTAATTCGTTAACAGGGACAAGAGATGCTGGGTAGGAATTCGCGTCCGTTAAAAATGTTTGTGTTATGTAATTTAAAGTTGATATTTGCTAACTGATACTGTCTAAAATCGAGGTATATCACACTCTGTATGCCTAATCAGGAATGACTGTTAGTTTGCGTCAGTCATGAAATCTTTGCTTAGTCTGCCTGACCTGGGGTTGAATCCATATGCAGAGCGAGGCGATTCGTCGTGTCATTTGAAGTTCATACATATTCTCAACTAGCTGCTCGTGGATAACTTAAATTTTTAATGTCATTTTGTGTTAAATAATAAGTACTGTATGTTACTTTGAAGAGGAAATCATGAATACGACGAACTTACTACGTGCATTACCTATCTGACGTAATAATGAGAGTGGTAACATTTCAGGTGTGTCATTTATTGTAATAAATGTGAGCTTACAAGCCTTAAGAACACTCTTATCTGTGATAATGTGTTCCCTGATATTTGTCAGATCGTGGTATTACTTTACATCTTGAGTTACTGCGATACAGAACTGTTTTTTCTAGTGGTGACTTTTTGGAACCATTTTCAATAGTCAAACGACTGTACCAAGGAGCGATTAGAGGACCTGCTAGACAGCCGCGTTATGCCGGTTCCATGCGAATCAGGCGAAATGCAATTCAGGTCGTTCGGATACTTTTGAGCACGACTGTACATAGTAAGTGCTGGTGACGACCAGAATGCGTCTGGTATATATACAAAGAAACTAGACCAGCAGAGGGCACTGCAGGTAGGGTCCATGGTTCACCAGTATCGCAAAGGTAATGGTTAAAATACGATTGCGTAGTCATTAATGAAAATTACTTCACATGGCAAAACGAGGGTCTGAGAATAAAAACATGTACTGACATAATATACGTGGAATTAGATCCATACCTAAAATACACATAAAATGTGCAAATACTAATAATGTGAAGCTCCTAGTTTGCAAAGCAAAACATAAAATTGTGTAAAAACTAGCACAAAAACTATAAGATTAAAATCACATCTATAAAATGAAACCTTCCAACATAACTATCAATTACCATACACTTAACTGTAGGGTAATTAACGAAACAGTGACTATTAATAAAAAATAAAAAATGGGTAGTCGGTAACACATTTGGAGGGGGATCTCAATGGCGGAGCGGCTTCTCTGCATGACGTCTTGTTTTCCTGAGGCGGAACTTGCGGAGGAAGGCCCAGTCTCCTCGTCGCCGGCGACCTCCCTCACGAAATATATTACAATATAATGATCTTATTTCGCAAAGCAAGAATACATGGCGCGATGTTTTCACTCATTCGAGGTTCACTGCCAGGCTACTAGGTGCGCTACTATCGTTCTCTACATCCATAACGTAAAACGGATCTTTCACTTCTTTGGTGCTCTGTAGGACAGATACCATATCATCTCCTCCCTCACCTCTCAGAGACAAAATTTCCCGCACGATGTTCCTCCCTCCCCATAGTTGGTGTCAGTTTACTGCTGCAAATTTCACTGTGCAACCTGCGTCATAGATTCTGAATGCAGGTCGTCCCAGGGATCGTCATTCCTGCCGTCGCAGGCCGACGTACACCGTTTTGAGCAGCTTCCACGGCGGCTGTGAGTGGAGAAGGTAGCAGAAGCGCAGCGAATGAGGAGGTGGTGTGTGAAGTGAGAGAAAGAAGCGCCTGCACCGCGCAGCACGCAGACGCGCGTGACGGAGTGGCGTGCGGGTAATTAGATGATTGATTACTCGTCGGCAGGGCGAGGTGGAGGTAGTGGTGGTGGCGTAACGAGCGGAGGGCCGGCTCATCAGCGGCGCAGGGCAGCCTCTGCACAGGAGATCGGAGGAGTGGAGGGCAGGAAGGGAGCAGAGAGAGCCGCCAACACTAAAACAAAGAGCGGCCGCGTGCGTGTGGGAGAGCGCAGCGCGGGCAGGGTCAGCCGAGGTGTCCGTAAAATTTATTATCTAATTGCTGGTGGTGAAAGCTATTACCGGCGCGCCCGCGGGCCTCCGCCGCGGCCGCGACCGCGTCCTGGGTGGGCCGCGCGGCCGCGCTCTATGCTAATGGACACCATAAAGAGCGCCGCGCACGCCGCGGAGGCTCCTTCCCAATGGCGGGCCCTAAATCACGCGCCGAGGCTCTGCCGTGTCTGCCGAGCCCAGCCGTGCTGTACCGTTTCGTACCGCAGTCCAGCGCCAGTTCGCAGCAGAGTCCGTTCGCGGACTGCGGGCAGGGAGAAACTCCGCCAACGCAACCACCCCCCTTAATGCCCCTGTTGATCTCTTCACCTCAGTGAGCTGGTGGATTTCTTTGAGACTGGACCAGTCCTTAGGTGAGGATATAGGATTTGGCTCTGGGGAAATCACAGACAGCTCCTCATTTCCGCCGGCCGGTGTGGCCGAGCGGTTCTAGGCGCTACAGTCAGGCACCGCGTGACCGCTACGGTCGCAGGTTCGAATCCTGCGTCGGGCATGGATGTGTGTGTGATGTCCTTAGGTTAGTTAGGTTTAAGTAGTTCTAAGTTCTACGGGGTCTGATGACCTCAGAAGTTAAGTCCCATAGTGCTCAGAGCCATTTGAACCATTTTTTCCTCTCCTCCTCCTCCCATCTCTCTATGGTCAAAAGTAACCAGACGCACAACACTGTACATCGGGTGTGTCTGCTTCCAAGTTTATAGCGCCATGGACTCTGGTGTGCAGACTTTCAGGGAGATTTCTCAATATCTGTAGGGTAATGACAGCCCATTCTTTCTCAAGAGCCGAAAGCAGAGGAAAGGCGCTAGAGTCTGGAGCGAAGACGACATTCTAATTCATCTCAAAGCCACTGAGTTCAGGTTGGGACTCTGGACCGGACAGTTCACAAGCAGGCAGTTTGCGGACTGTGGGCAGGCCGAACACAACCATCTTTACTGACCCTGTTGGTCTCATTACCTCAATGAGCTGATGGATTACTTGAGACTCGACTCTTTGCCAGGTGAGGATCCAGATTTTCCACTGGGTAGATCACAGACAGCTCCTTACTTCCCCCTTCCACCACTCTCTGGTCGTGTGACTAGGGCTTCCCCTCGGGTAGACCGTTCGCCGGGTGCAAGTCTTTCGATTCGACGCCACTTCGGCGACTTGCGCGTCGATGGGGATGAAATGATGATGATTAGAACAACATACCACCCAGTCCTTGAGCGGAGAATATCTCCGACCCAGCCGGGAATCGAACCTGGGCCCTCAGGATTGACATTCTGTCGCGCTTACCATTCAGCTATCGAGGGCGGACACTATCTGGTCAAAAGTATCCAGACACACATTACTGTTCATTGATATTGGATGTGTCTACGTAAGCGTTTATGACGCGATGAACTCTACTGGGGCCATTTTCAATGAGGTGTCTCAATGTCTGTCGAGTAATGGCAGCCGGCCGATGTGGCCGAGCGGTTCTAGGCGCTTCAGTCTGGAACTGCGCTGCTCTTACGTTCGCAGGTTCGAATCCTGCCTCGGGCATGGATATGCGTGATGTCCTTAGGTTAGTTAGGTTTAAGTATTTCTAAGTTCTAGGGGACTGTGATGACCTCAGATGTTAAGTCCCGTAGTGCTGAGAGCCATTAGAACCATTTGAGTAATGCAGCCCATTGTTTCTTGTGGGACAAGCCAGAGAAGGGGTACTGTGGTCTGAAGCGAAGTCGACGTTCGAACTGATCCCAAAGCCTTTAGTTTCGGACTCTAGATAGGACAGTTGATATCATGAGTTAATGTTCACAAACAGTCCGCTCTCAGCGTGCGAATAGGGCCAACGTGTCCGTCCTTACTGACCCTGGCGATCTCTTTTACACAGTGAGCTGAGGGATTTGTTGAGACTGGACCTGTTGTCAGGTGAGGACCAAGGATTTTGTTACGGGGACATCACAGATGGCTTCTTACCTCCTCCTCCCATCACTATCTGGTCAAAAGTATCCAGAAACATACTGCTGTTCGTTAACATCGGCTACATCCGCCTCTCGCGTTTATCGCGCCGTGAACACAACTGTGGACACATTCAGTGAGATTTCCCAATATCTGTGGAGTAATAGAAGCCCATTCCCCCTCAAGCGGCTCGGGGATCTGGAGTGAAGTAGACCTCCAGCTCATTTGTAAATCATTGAGTTCACGTTGAGACTCTGAACAGGGCACTCGATTTCAGGATTATTATTGTCCATAAAACACTGTCTCACACATGCTCCTTTATAACAGGATGCGTTGTCACGCTGATACGAACAGTCATCGCCTCCGAACTGTTCCTCTACTGTATACAATACACGGTACTGTAAATCTGTTCAAATTCTTCCGCTTTCAACGTTTTCGTAACCCTCAAGCAGGCTGCAGTATAGAGCACCCCATGTTTATTTTTTTGCTAGAGGCAACACTAATGTTCGTCAGAGATTACTGACGTGCTAGCTATTCCTCTTCTGTTTTCCTCTCGGCTGCCGACTGTTGTAATTTCATTGTGTCGCTTTCTGTGTGCCTGTATTTCCGGAAACATCTTGGTAGAACGCTGCTGTTGTGTAATGTACCACGTGCGCTTAGTCCTGTAAGTACGAGGAGCGTTCAGCAACTTCTATATATTACCATCACTATGGCGTCTGTAACGGAAATGCGTTCCAAGCAGAGAGCTCCCGTTCAGTTTCTTTTACTGGAAAACGAGATCTCGCAGTGAACCTCAGTAAGGTGAGATTCTGGGAGAGGCTTTGTTATCATCGCAACAAGGTCGCGCGGACATGTCCGATCTTCCTCCTGCCGGTCGATCCCAAACTGTTGCGACTCTTGATTAAGTTAGCACATGCGAACACTCTCATTCGAGGTGATAGGAGGATCACTGCCAAACACTTCGTTGCTAAAGTGGGAGTCTCTGTTGGTGGTGCTGACACACTCGCCCACCAGTTTGGGTACTCAAAGCTTTGTGCCCGATGGGTGCCGCACAACAGTCTGGACACCCGCGAGGAACTCACAAAACTTCGTTCGACAGTTCTTCCTCATCCATCCTACTGCCCGGATCTCGCACCTTCCGACTGCCATCTGTTTGGCCCAATGGAGAACACATTCCGCGGGAAGTAGTATTTGGATGATGGAGAGTTTGTTACTGCAACAAGACGTTGGCTCCAACATCGACCTGTAGGGTGGTACCATGAGGGCATCAGACCCTGCCAGTGATGTTGCATCAGGCCGTCGCATTGAATGGAGATGATGTTGGAAAAAAGGGTCTTGTAGCTAGAGGACTGGGGAATAATATGATGTATTGGAATCTTGAGTAAAACAAACTTGCTTTCAGAAAAAGAAGTTGGGTTACATATTGAACGCCCCTCTTAAACACATATTTCAAATGGTTCAAATTGCTCTGAGCACTATGAGACTTAACATCTGAGGTCATCAGGACCCTATAACTTAGAACTACTTAAACGTAACTAACCTAAGGACATCACACACATCCATGACCGAGGCAGGTTTCGAACCTGCGATCGTAGCAGTCTACATTTACATTTATACTCCGCAAGCCACCCAACGGTGTGTGGCGGAGGGCACTTTACGTGCCACTGTCATTACCTCCATTTCCTGTTCCAGTCGCGTATGGTTCGCGGGAAAAACGACTGACTGAAAGCCTCCGTGCGCGCTCTAATCTCTCTAATTTTACATTCGTGATCTCCTCGGGAGGTATAAGTAGGGGGAAGCAATATGTTCGATACCTCATCCAGAAACGCACCCTCTCGAAACCTGGCGAGCAAGCTACACCGCGATGCAGAGCGCCTCTCTTGCAGAGTCTGCCACTTGAGTTTGTTAAACATCTCCGTAACGCTATCACGGTTACCAAATAACCCTGTGACGAAACGCGCCGCTCTTCTTTGGATCTTCTCTATCTCCTCCGTCAAACCGATCTGGTAAGGATCCCACACTGACGAGCAATACTCAAGTATAGGTCGAACGAGTGTTTTGTAAGCCACCTCCTTTGTTGATGGACTACATTTTCTAAGGACTCTCCCAATAAATCTCAACCTGGTACCCGCCTTACCAACAATTAATTTTATATGATCATTCCACTTCAAATCGTTCCGCACGCATACTCCCAGATATTTTACAGATGTAACTGCTACCAGTGTTTGTTCCGCTATCATATAATCATACAATAAAGGATCCTTCTTTCTATGTATTCGCAATACATTACATTTGTCTATGTTAAGGGTCAGTTGCCACTCCCTGCACCAAGTGCCTATCCGCTGCAGATCTTCCTGCATTTCGCTACAATTTTCTAATGCTGCAACTTCTCTGTATATTACAGCATCATCCGCGAAAAGCCGCATGGAACTTCCGACACTATCTACTAGGTCATTTATATATATTGTGAAAAGCAATGGTCCCATAACACTCCCCTGTGGCACGCCAGAGGTTACTTTAACGTCTGTAGACGTCTTTCCATTGATAACAACATGCTGCGTTCTGTTTGCTAAAAACTCTTCAATCCAGCCACACAGCTGGTCTGATATTCCGTAGGCTCTTACTTTGTTTATCAGGCGACAGTGCGGAACTGTATCGAACGCCTTCCTGAAGTTAAGAAAAATAGCATCTACCTGGGATCCTGCATCTAATATTTTCTGGGTCTCATGAACAAATAAAGCGAGTTGGGTCTCACACGATCGCTGTTTCCGGAATCCATGTTGATTCCTACATAGTAGATTCTGGGTTTCCAAAAACGACATGATACTCGAGCAAAACACATGTTCTAAAATTCTACAACAGATCGACGTCAGAGATATAGGTCTATAGTTTTGCGCATCTGCTCGACGACCCTTCTTGAAGACTGGGACTACCTGTGCTCTTTTCCAATCATTTGGAACCTTCCGTTCCTCTAGAGACTTGCGGTACACGGCTGTTAGAAGGGGGGCAAGTTCTTTCGCGTACTCTGTGTAGAATCGAATTGGTATCCCGTCAGGTCCAGTGGACTTTCCTCTGTTGAGTGATTCCAGTTGCTTTTCTATTCCTTGGACACTTATTTCGATGTCAGCCATTTTTTCGTTTGTGCAAGGATTTAGAGAAGGAATTGCAGTGTGGTCCTCCTCTGTGAAACAGCTTTGGAAAAAGGTGTTTAGTATTTGAGCTTTACGCGTGTCATCCTCTGTTTCAATGCCTTCATCATCCCGGAGTGTCTGGATATGCTGTTTCGAGCCACTTACTGATTTAACGTAAGACCAGAACTTCCTAGGATTTTCTGTCAAGTCTGTACATAGAATTTTACTTTCGAATTCACTGAACGCTTCACGCATAGCCCTCCTTACGCTAACTTTGACATTGTTTAGTTTCTGTTTGTCTGAGAGGTTTTGGCTGCGTTTAAACTTGCAGTGAAGCTCTCTTTGCTTTCGCAGTAGTTTCCCAACTTTGTTGTTGTACCACGGTGGGTTTTTCCCGTCCCTCACAGTTTTACTCGGCACGTACCTGTCTAAAACGCATTTTACGATTGCCTTGAACTTTTTCCATAAACACTCAACATTGTCAGTGTCGGAACAGAAATTTTCGTTTTGATCTGTTAGGTAGTCTAAAATCTGCTTTCTATTACTCTTGCTAAACAGATAAACCTTCCTCCCTTTTTTATATTCGTATTAACTTCCATATTCAAGGATGCTGCAACGCCCTTATGATCACTGATTCCCTGTTCTGCACGTACAGAGTCGAAAAGTTCGGGTCTGTTTGTTATCAGTAAGTCCAAGATGTTATCTCCACGAGTCGGTTCTCTGTTTAATTGCTCGAGGTAATTTTCGGATAGTGCACTCAGTATAATGTCACTCGATGCTCTGTCCCTACCACCCGTCCTAAACATCTGAGTGTCCCATTCAAGACTGAAGCGCCTAGAACCGCTTGGCCAAAAAGCCTATTTCACATGTAGAAGCAAACGTTCAGATTCATAATCTGGAAAAATTGATTAGTTTGCTGCTTATTCAGGGAAATGGCAGCGGAAAAAATAGCCAAAATTCGACAGGAGTCGGATGGTTCAGATCATGAACCGTGCATCAGTGGCAGTGGCGAATCGGACGAGAAAGTGGAAGTAACCCAAAAAAGTCAGCATGGCACTGTTTCTGAACAGAACGTCCCGTCTTTTGATGAAGGTGATCGTTGTAATTCGATTGAAAATTAAAAAGGGGAACATTTTTACTGGCGGCAATAGCGTTACAATGTGGAGTCTGAATGCTTCAGCCAGAGTAATGTTAGAAATAAGAATGTATTGAAAGTGTTGTCTGGTCCTAGAAGCAGTGCAGATGACCTTAGTAACGAAATTTCTGTTTTTTTATAAAAAAGAGACAAAAGTGTAATAGATAATATTGTCTCATACAAATCTATAAGTACAGGAGAAAATTGACTCATGACAATACTCTCGCGATAGAGGTGCAAAAGGCGGCCTCACGAACAGAAATTTTGCTTTACTAGGATGTTTATACCTGATTGGAATAAAGACAGGACACTAAGCTAAAGCAGTCGAGATATGGAACTCGGACGGGCGTGCAAGTTCTAGGAGCATGTATAAGTTAAAAAAGATTTTGTTTCTACTCCCATGTGTGTTATTTGACGACAAGGGCACAAGAGCTGAAAGAAGAGAAACAGACACACTAACTGCTATTCGTCCTTTCTCGTAGTCTTTTGCTCTCAGTTGCAGGAACTCATACAACCCGCGGACCTATGGCATTATTGACTCGAAACTGGTTGCTTTCCAAGGGCGCTGCAGTTTCATAGAGTATATTCGCAATAAGCCTGCAAAATGTAGGCCGTGATCTTTGCCATGTGCGACACAGAAATATTTTTTACGATTAACCTGGGAGTACACTGTGGAAAACCAGTGGATGGCCCACAACACACCTCAAACAAGCCAAGCGACTTAGTGATACGCCTGATTCCTGAGACTGAAAGTAGCAATAGAAACATCACATTTGATAATAGGCACACCAGCGACCCTTTGGCGATATCTCTCCTAAAGAAACAACTGACTTGTATCGGCACACTGAAGAAGGTGAAAAGAGAAATACTTGTTGAAGTTCAGGCAAGAAAAAGTCGAAAATTGGGTCTACAGGTTTTGGATTTAAAAAAGAATTCACTCTCTCATCATACGTACCAAAGAGAAACAAGTCCGTGGTATTGCTACCTGAACCACCAACCCTTGACGGTAAAACAAACAAACGTGAAACAATAATGGACTATAAGCATGACAAAGGGGGTAGTTTACACAATGGATTAATTAAGTAAAGCGTACAATGTCTCAGGCATAATGCGGTGATATTCAACGGGTGTCTTTTACTCTTTCAAAACAGTATAGCAGGAATCAGTGCTCATATTTTGTATTCCACAAATCCAAACAACCCACATTATGCAAGAAGAAATTTTTTTATTTTATTTTGAGGACTTAAGCAGTGGCACTGATGAAACCCCATGTAATGGAAATATCCAAAATAGTGTGTCCGCTTTGTGACATTTCGACATTCTTGACTAAGTATCAAGAACCCTTGGGAAAGGAAGACGTACGTCCGTCTACTTCTCGAGGATCAGCAGACAAGAAATGTGGGAGATGTGTGTAAGTTCAAACAAGCAATCGGGTTCACAAAAAAATACAGAATTAAAGTTATCAATAATAATATTCACAAAATGACGCTATTTTCCTAAATTTGAGATTGTGTTACGTAAACTAAGTTCTGGGGTATAAGAACCCTGCGCGCCTGCTCGTCTAATGGAAATGTGGGGTTCCTACTCGAGGGTTAAGTGCAATAAGCAGACTACATCTTAATCACTAAAACCACCCGTGTAACAATACACCATCTCCTACGCACTTCAGTGTTGGGCCGTCTCTTATGACCTCGTTGTCGACAGAACGTTAAACACTGATCTCCTCCTCATTCTCCTCTTCATTACTGACACTACACATGTTGGCAGGTAGCGTTCTCCTGACATTTGCAAAGTCTAAACCCTTCCATCTGATTGCGGAATAATATAGAGTGATTCGCCACTCCAGATCACTCGTTTCCAGTGATCCGCTTTCCTCTGCCCCACCGAGCGATAAGGCGCAGCGGTTAGCGCATTGGACTCACATTCTGGAGGACGACGGTTCAAACTGACGTCAGGCTATCCTGATTTAGGTTTAGCGTGATCTCCCTAAATCGTTTCAGGCAGATGCCGCAATGGTTTCTTTGACAGGGCACGAGCGACTTCCTTCCATATCCTTCCCTAATCCGATGGGATCGAGGACATCGCCGTTTGGTCCCCTTCCCCAAACCAACCAACCAACCAGTCCTGTCCAGTCACTCTTTACACAACTTCAAGCGTCACTTACCGTTGACTAGATATATATGGCTTATGAGGGGTTGCTTGACCATTGTACCTCATTGTTTTTAACTCCTTACGCATAGTCAGTCATTGTGCAATCTGTATTGCTCTGGTAGCACTTTGTAATTCATGAGTGATTCCTTCCGCTGATTTCACGCGACGTTTTACAACCACCCAATGCTGAAGGGTCCTTGTTCGGTAGTACACGTGGTCTTCCTCGTCCTGGTTTTGCTGTGGTGTTCGTCCTCATTTCCACTCTACAACCGCCTCACTAACAATCAAATTGAGCTGCTTTAGAATGGCTTAAATGTCCCTGATGGATTTGTTACTCACATGACATCCAATGACCAGTTCACGATCAAAGTCACTGAGCTCTTCTGCTCAACCAATTCTGTTGTTTCTGCTTCTCTACTGACAACACAATATTCCCCGACTTTTATAGTGGTGGGTCCGCCTGTCGTGACATATAGTGATCAATTCCGCATTACGCAAGGGTATCTGGAGATATCTGATTAGGTAGTGTATAATGTGACAGCACTTACGATTTCCAACGTACCGCAGGACACAGAACTTTATTAGTTTAAAAATGAAATTTTGAAATTTATTTAATATAATGATAGCAACTTCTTTACATTAGTGTCTGTCACATAGCTTGCGTTGTGCGTTCTAGATTAACTGATCAGTGGCGGATGAACTCATTGAACTATCACAATTCCGTTTTAAGGGAACTTCTGGTAAATTTCCTTATTCAGTGGGGACCACGTGTTTCTGGAACCACTGGGGTCTTCCACGTTGCTGGTGTTTTTATCAATTCCCGGCAGTTCATGATCTGTTCGTTGCTATGGTTGTGTTTCCTCATTAATTGTATACATTTCGTGAATTTCCTTTATTTCTGTTTGGTTAAATGTGTGAATATACCACCACGTGGTCAACTCGTTTCAATGTACGTTGTGTGTGCGAATTCTTGCTTCGTGTATTTATGTTCACAAGATGTTTCAATCGGTATACACCTCTCTGCGGTTAGTGCATGCACGCAATGGTGGTGGTTTGCTCCTTTGAACTTTGTCTTTTTTCTCCGTGTGGATCTAGATTGGACGAATGAAGTCGTGTGTTTTCTGTTTCTTTTCCTCCCTTTCACGTTACGTACGCTTAGTTAAACGGTGCAAGATAATTTCATTTTACTAAAAGCAGATTAATTTATTTAATGTTCAGGCACCAGTTAAGTATGTTGATTACCCACGGTTCGTTGTGGCTGTCTGCGAATAAATGTATTTAGTAAAAGCTCATATCGTGTGTCCTGGTACCTTCTTCAAAGCTCACCAAATAACTACATAATTTGCTAGTTAGTACTCTTAGTGCGTTTATTCTTTAAAATATTAGCCAAGTTTTTCATGCTGCACAAATACAAGCTCTTAATGAATTTTTGAGTATGTTTAACAATATTCCATGCTCCGAATTTTGTTTACCTAGTTCGCTACAGCTGAAATTATATTACCCTTTCTTTCCAACAGGCAGCCTAATAATTTTGAGTTCAGTCTTGGGCTGGTGGTGACCATGTGATTTAATTGAGTATTTATCCCTTGTAGGTGATTTAACCACTGTCTGCGTATAAATGTTAAGTGTACATGCAAACTAATACTAAACATACTTTAGTTTAGTGAAGTACCAGCAGAAGGATATAGACTTTCTGTAAACTGCGAGAAGTCGTAACTACACGTTCCGGAGAAGTGCTGCTGGCAGGAGAAATGACCAATGAGGTCGCCTGCGTTTCAGTCAACAGCCAACCACCACACCCTAGGTCTGACTGGAAGGTATAAATGAAACAGCGTCGGTAGCTGCTGGGAGTTCGCTAAATCTAGCCATCTGACAGCCCACGGGGTGTAGGGAGTAAGTCATGAGCTATCTTTGTTAAGGTAGTATTTGGTAGTGTTACTGGTTTCTGTAGTTAGTGATTCACAATAATTTACAAATTTCTTCCAATACGAAAATCTCACAAGAATTCTCAAGTGTGTTATCGAGATAGGTGAGGAGCTCCGATAAGTTTTTCTCTTTTCTACATACGAGAACTACTGAACTGGGAGTGATCAATTGATTGGCCAGCAGAGGTTTCATGTTAGATCACTACTTAAAGGACACTAATATAACGTGTTCTGGAGTCCCATAAATTTCTGTTCTCGCATCTGTCTGATTGTCTTTTGCCGATTTTTTGCATATGAAGAAAATGCAGTCCTTGTCCGTTTATGAAATGGGTCCTGTTTACACTGGGATCCATATATTGCTGTTCCTTTCTTTCGTACTTGTCTGGGAGCAATACGTAAACAAGACGATCAGTAACTCTTTCCCTCGCCCTCTGCTAAACACCCTTTCTGCAGGACAGTATATGCCCTGTATTCGTGATTCAGTTCAAAGTGACCTACCTCACCTGCTCAATATCACGTTTACGCAAGCAGTGACACGCTGCTCTACGCCCCACAGTCAGATCAGGAAGGTACGTACCTGCAGTTACTGACAACACCTCTGCTGGCGTGGTTCCAAATGCTCTTGTTAGCCTTAGTAGTACGTCCTAGGCGTGCCCCTTGCACCTTCGTGACGCAACTACAGGTTCCACACGCTTGCTGTGAATCCAACAGCAGCAGTAAAGAAGAAAATATTGTACAGTGCCACTACCGGCAACGGAGGTTCCTAAGTCACTTTTTCCCACTCGAACTAACATGTGCATGCTTTTGCAAACTGTCTCAGTGACTTTGCTGAGGTGAGGCTAAATCCAAACCTAAATATCTATACACTTCCTTCCTTCTAAAGGAAACTCTTCTTCATTGAAGGTAGGATTTCCATTTAGGGCCAGCAACTGGAATGCCCCTGGACAACTGAAGCTTTTCCAGCTTTACTATAGAGTTCTGTGCGTACACACCCAGGATGTTAGCGGTACATGACCGTAGAGAGAACGTTATTGGGAGCGTCTGGTAATCATCTTGATTACTTTTAGCTTGTTTTCGTCTGCGAGACAGTCATTTAGACAGTCATCCAACATACTACAGTAGGCTACAAACATTATGAGATTTCGTTGCCCTTTGAATAGCCAAAAGTGGCCGACAGAAATTGTCAAGGGTCCTATGACGTCCTTTATTACCCGGGCGTATCGTTCACGACGTATATGGCCTTATGTACAAAATCAACAACAATTTCTTAGCATGTGAAATCAAAATGAGTCTGATGCGAACCCACGAGGACAGCTTCGCGCGTTAACACGCCGCTTCCGGGTTTCGAGGAGGCATGCCGACTCCGCATCGTATCCGACCGGCGGTTTAACGACGAGGGCCGGTGTCTGGCCAGGCTGAATGTGGTTTTTAGGCGGTTTCCCACATACGACTACCTGAACACCGGGCCAGTACTCACGTCCCACCTCAGTCACTCGATTCACAAACATTTCGGAAGAAAATATGTTCACACTTTCCCATAGGGTAACACTGTACATATACAGACGGGGTACATAAATTCTGTCGTGGCAAGGGGTGGAGAACGGAAGAAGTGGTGACAGCAAGGGCATCCGGCCACCCTCTGCGACTAATACTGCGAAAAGAAGAATAACATGTATATCCCCTGAAGACACAGAAGAAGGTCAGAAAAAAAGAAGTAACTGTCTGATGCAGTCAGCAAAGTTCTCTGTATACTTGCGGATGGTCTCCCAGGAGCCTGTCCTGGACTTCAGCGCAGGTAGTCATACCATATACCGGCTGTTTCTTCTAAGAATAGTCAGCCGCATTTTCTCTGGTATTTCTGGAGGTATTTTCAGTTTCGCTTTCGAATGAGTAGCTATGGTCAGGCCCCTCCCCTCCCGCCGCCCCGAAAAAAGACACTACTAATTACGCCTTTCATGCGACGCCCTGTGTCGACGGCATTCGTTGGTCTGTTTCCAGTTGCAGGCAAAGTGATTTTCAAGCGGAATTTTACTTGTCTATTCGAAAGAGTGGTCCCTAATTAGTCTAGTGTGATATTCGTTTTATTGATATGTATGAACAGGGACAGCAAGACAAGAATAACCAATACAGCAACATCCTGGCCTGCGCCGACGGCCACCGCCATGCAGTAGAGCTACTAAGTCGCTGCTGGGGTACTGGTTATTCTCCGTGTTTACTGTCCCTGTTCATTCACACTGATAAAACGAATATCGCTCTAGAATAATTTGGGATCGCTCTGTCGAATGGACACGTAAAATTCCGCTTTAAAATTAATTTTGTTAATAGTTGGTGGTTTTAGTTTGGGCTGAAACACACTGCAAACACGGAATTGCAGATATCTACCGAAATGCCAAAGAAAATGCGTCTGACGACTCTTACGAGAGACACCCTGTATAGCTACATAGCTCTAGGTACCTGAAGCATCTGTTTTTATGGTTGCGGCTCTTTCAGTTTTTCAGATCGTGAGAATGCACCCCAATGTGTATCGAAGGAAAGAAGTTCGGGACGATGTCATTGGATTATGAGAGGTGGATCGCAGAGTCAGATAGGGGAAGGAGACCGGCCGTGCCCTTCCAATATTCGCCTTACCTGAATGAATGAAATCACGGAGAAGTTAAATCCACATGGCCAGGTCGGAAGTTAAAACCGACACATTTCTGAATACAACTCGATTTTCTTACTATTGCACCACCTCTCTCGGGTAATGTGGGTGAGTCATTAAGAACTATGATACCGGATTAGATGTATGCTTGCAAGAATAATACCCAAACACATTAAGTTATAGGCATTCACTTTTGAAGTTAGCGGCGAGAAATCTTATTGTTTAGTAGCGCAGTTAAAAGGCGACTGGCCACAAATATTTGAAGACATTATTTAACTTTCCTTTATTGGTCCCAAAAAGCAGGAAGGTAGTACAATTCTGATAAAGTGATCAATTAAAAGTCATACAAAGCAGGTTGCATTACCACGGTAGGCTTCGTAGTAGTACAGGTCGGAATGCGGGGTCAGTACTAACCAAAGTGCAACGACCGAACGTCTGCCGTCCCTAACAGAAGCCATAAAGGTGCCGCTAGCCTAACAGGCGGAAAGGTGGTAAGACTATAAACGGGAAACATCAGCTGTGTATCTGTCAAGTCGTCACACACAGCAACATCAGGCTACAAGGAGATGTTCTCTTCAAGCTTGTGCGAACAAAAGGACTTCGTAGCTGAGGAAGTTAGAACTTTTGTATAGTGATAGGTGATACGGAAGACACCTACTTATTGTTTTACGGTGAAGCTCCAGTCAAAGTAAGAGGCTCGTCACTCCGGGAGGCCTTAGAATAACTGCGCCTACAATATGGAAAATTATTTCTTATTTGGTCTGAATACTTTTATGATAAGTAATATGAGAAAGCAATTTCTAATTAAATGCTCAAACTAGAGGGCGAGGAGTGTAACGAACAAAGAAGAAGAAAATATATAATCTTACGCTGAGGAAAGAAGAAGAAAATAAATAATCGTATGCTGAACAAATCGCACGTGATTTAACGGTCCTGAACCACAGGAGAGGTTCAAATGGCCGTAGACACATTAGATGGAAAGTAGAATTACAAAAGAGCTACAAGAAATCATGGTAATCATGGTAACAGTTATCAGGCAGGAAGTGGAAAATGCAAATTATTGTAATTCAGTTAGGAGTACGAATGTGTTATAGATTAAAGTAAGCAACAAGTTAAACATTGAAAAGAAGAGGCATTTATTTACCAAGAGTACTTTTGTAAGGACAGAAATATTCTGTAACTTTGAAAGTATTATGTCAAATGGAACGAGGCAGCTATTAAAGAGAATGCGCGAGATTAAAATAAGTTGTAATAGGAACATAGTAGAATATACTGAATTGAACAAAACAGTTCGGAAATGAACCATTTTTGATTGGATCAGGAACCGTCGTGCACAGCGACTATAGCCTCTAATGAAGGAGAGACACACAACACACAGTTCATAAATCCCTTTGAGGGGATGTGAGAGGATACAACAAAAGGAGATACAACAAAAATGTGATAAAAAGAAACAGCTTGGAACAGTATGGGTGTGATGAAAGAACCAGAATCTTATGTGGGCAGACATCTCATTCCATAAGATACGATGGCAGACGGTGCAGTAACTAAAAACAGAAAGAAAATAACGCAAACATACCAAAGGTTCTGTTAGTGTCGGTTAGTTCAAAGAGGTAAACAGGTGAAATAATGTTTCGGAAGAAATACCAGATGGGTATGAAGCTATTCGAGCTATGAAGAAAAAAAATGTTTATGGAGAAGATGGTGTATAGGGTGTGCCGAGGATGGCACGAAGTCTGTTTTGGTAACGAGATTGCCATCACTCTGGTTCACTGAATCGCTGACCAGAGATTATGTTTGCTCCCTCTGGCGGAAACGAAGGTACCTTGTGGCTTCGGGTGGTGGCACGGAGACTTGACTGTGAGCCGTGCGGATTTGCTGACTGCGGACCGGGAGCGGCAACGGTCGTCAGAAGTGGAGTCTCCCCCTGTCTTTTCGTTCTGAGTACACGCTTGGCATTGTGGGAAGTCTGGCTCGCTGGTGTTGTACGGACAAATCTGGCTGAGAACTCTGTTATGTTGGAGAAGAAAACCTACTGCGAAACATGTCAGTAAATGTATTCCATATACGCCTAGAGAGGAGTGCTTCGATCAGGTTATACTGCGAATCGGATTCGCGTTTTGCTAATCCGGACTGACGTCAGCTGTTCGTGGCACCTAAAGAATTTACACCGGACACGGAACTGAACCCGGATTTCCCGCTTATTGTGAGCCGTTGTTCGTTATTGCTCGTTGCATTTGGTCCTGGCTGACACCCGTTGAAGTTCATCGTGAAGCCCTTCACTCAGTTTTTGATTACAGAGGGCAGCCAGCTCTTCTGATTACAATCTGCTTCAGACACTGTATAAACGCAGGCACTGTAATTTTTTAAATAATTTCTGATGGAGAATATCAGCGGTCTTGATAATATATTTTATAATTAGATTAAAAACAGTCTGGAGCTCAACAAAATATTTGTTGGCAATAGTCACTGGTTTCGGTCAAAATGTGACCGCCTTCAGACCGTATCACACCATGACGGCAGGTGATGGCGGTGAACGGCGAAGGGATCGTGGATCCACAAACATCATCCGCAGTCAGGGCTGTATTTATTTCAGTTTTAAAACAGACATTGTAACCACTGATGATCCATCAGCTTACATGCTGCAGATTACCTTCCAGGTTAATGGATGCAAGTTTTCAGAATAGATTACAATCTAAACCTCCTTCAGTTGAATTTGTGTCTTGTAGTTAATTCTGAGGTGTTTCGGGTAGTGGTTAATTGTGATGTAATCTGTTCATGCTGATGAGGAGTGATTGTTTACCATTCCGCGTGTGTACTGGATCCAGGTGGATGTGTCAGAACCTGGAATGAACCAAGTTCACTATAAAAGGGAAATTTTTAAATGTTTGGTTTTTAAAGTAGTGACCATCTGTAAATTTTTATTTTAGTGCCATTAATCTGTATTTTTGAAAATGTTCTTTTAATCACGGTGTTTAGACGGTTGTTAATCTCCGAAAAATCTTAAGAGGAGCAGTCGTTTTTCTTTTGTGCTTGTTTTTACAGTTGCTCCTCCTGCTAACCCTTACTTGCACTAGAATGAAATGGGTTTGTGCGACGATCTATGGAGCGGTCTAAACTGATTTGTTATGAATTTTGTTATGATTTAATAAATTTCGTATTGGTCAATCTGCTCAACCAGTCGACCCCATCCTTTCAACACAATGCCCACTATAGTCACAACGGTTAAACCTGGAGGCAAAATGCTGATATTGGGATTTGGTAAAGTTATTTAGAGAATGTGTATGAATAAATACGATTCCCTCAAGACACTGTAATTATTATACTTCAGTAGGTTCGAGCGACACACGACACAGAAATAGCACGGGTACCGGCTTACTAATCTGCAATGTACTCGTATAGGACAGTCACTAAAATTGCCACTAACCTCATGGCCAGGACGTCGGACTAAATTCACGACAAAGAAAGCACAGTGGAGCATTTTCAAGTCACGAACTAAATTGTAGAGCGAAGCAGCGAGTAAGAATTAATACTTTATCTGGGATTCGTAGATTTAGAGGAAACATTTGGCTCGGGTCCATTGAAATCCTTTCTTGCATGCAAATAGAAACAAGACCTTACCATTCTGAAGAATACACTCAGAATTGTCAAAGTTACAGCTCTCTTTTGACTTCATCTGGTTAGAAATTTAGAACTGAAAGGAAAGGAGACTCCATGTCACCAGAAGTAATGACTCACGTCCTGAAGCAAGTTTCAGGTCCCTGAACTGGGAAATCAGACTTGCCTGAAACTCATTCGATTTTCTCAAGACATGGTGCGGTTTACCCGTGGTGGAGATAAACTTCAACAAGTGAATTAACTTTATAGATCAAGTCTGAATCAAATTCATAGATTAAAATATATGTACCAACACATTTAAAAGACATTAGTGCTTATTAATAATGAGGTCAAAGAAAAAGCGGAACAGTTTTTCTTTTAGGGGCTTGGAGGACATCAACGAGGCAGTCAGTAAAACAAACGAACAGAGTATCATCATAGCTACCTTGAGAATGAAGTCTCGTTTCCTTCGGGCGTTCTGGTTCTGAGTGCCATTCATCAGTCCAAGTCTCAGCTCCGTCTCTAAGGCCCTCGTTCACAACTGGACTTTAAATCCTAATTTTTCTTTCCATTCTCTACCTTTTGCCAATAAGAAATATTCATAGCTGCAGTAACATTTTTTTTATTTTATTTATTTATTTATTTATTTATTTTTTTGAGTCATAAGTCTTCTGAATGGTTTGATGCGGCCCGACACGAATTCGTCTCCTGTGCCAACCTCTTCATCTCAGAGTAGCACTTGCAACCTACGTCCTCAGTTATTTGCTGGATGTCTTCCTCTACAGTTTTTGCCCTCTAGTATCATGGATGTCTTTCTCTGATGTCTTAACTGGCGTTCTATCATCCTGTTCCTTCTCCTTGTCAGTGTTTTCCTTTCCTTACAGATTCTATGGAAAACCTATGAATACTTACCATATCAGTCTAACTAATTTCAACATTCGTCTGTAGCACCACATCTCAAATGCTTCGATTCTCTTCTGTTCCGGGTTTCCCACACTGCATGTTTCATAATTATGGCGTGAAATCGACAGCTTTAGTTATGTTTTGGTCCGTATTTATGATCTCTAGATCACTATGCAGAACTTATCCTACGGACTCTACCAAGAGAAATTTGATGACAATGTTAATCATAAAAAATGGCGTTATAGAGCAATTTTCTAATTAGAATCCTATAAAACAGAATTTGAGGATTATTATTCTATTTTTAAGAAAATAAAAACACCAACAGAAAGACCGTCACGACACATTTCAATAATTTCGCCCTTTTAAATGCATTAAAATACAACATGCACGAAAAACTACGTATACCAATTTGTAAAGTTATTAGAGGAGATAAAAGAAACACGTTTGTTGTGAGATACAAATATCAAGGTTGCACCGTTTGTAACGTCAGCAGCTGAGAATGGACAGGAATTTTCTTCAGACCCTGGACCGCGAAGGTGCCGGGCTTCGGCTCTTTACAAGTGTTTCATCACCTAATTTGTAGTTTAACTAAAGTAAAATGGACAGTGGGAAAGTTACTTAACCTTGAATATAATGCAGGAGACGACACAGATTTTTAGTTCTGTCGCATTTACAGTGTGCTGTCGCAACTCGAAGGGACTGGCCTACTAGCCACCTCGCTGTGGGGCAAGGAATGAAATTTAAATTACGTGACAGCGCTATGAAAAGTAAACGGGAATACGTCTAGCGCCGAAAGGGAGTGACCGATGTTCAAACGAGATTAGTCAAGAAGATGAGTATTAGTATTCATTAGTTCTGTGTTGCGAATACAGAGGCAGGGGCCAGACAACGAATCATACCATATTACAGTCAGTGGAGCAATAGTGCTGGATAATCGTGGTGCAGTCAGGATGATTGCACTGCAGCTATCAACGTAGTTGCTCCAAGCTTCCTATCGCGAATTATGTTCATCAAACCGGATGGTGGTTTTACGAGACTGCTCCCGAGGTGATGGAACACAAATCTCCCGTACAGAAATGACTAATGCCTGCGAAATGAAGGCGAAAAGGATCAGCAACCGAATCGGGCTGGAGAGCGACTATCCATACTGTTCGTAATCTCGGACGTCACACCATACTGTGCGTCCTCAGTTTGCAGACAGGGTCCCGTAGCCAACATGACACGAGGTGAAGGCGGTGTCGTTGCTGCAGGTTTGTCCTGGCGAAGCAGGGTGGCCTTTTGGCTTTCAAGTTGGGACACGTGTTTGGGCGTCAGTTCTCAGAAGCGGAGTGCCTCCGCCACGCCGTAACTTCAACTTTAGTTTTAAAAGTAGCTGCCCCGAACTTTACAGAATGTCGCCATCTTGTGTATTTTCTAAATTATTTACGTGGTGAATGTAGATATTACTCCCCCCCCCCCTCTCCAATCGATGATTCTCGGAGTAGACGAACCATTGATGTTATCTGTTGGTTTGAAGAAAGTTGATCGAACTATATAAATGGATGGATTTAGCTCCATTAATTTCTAATTGATCCGTCGGATCAGAGATTACTGTCAGTGGGTTTGGAATTTTACAAGCAGATCGAATCTGTGATTGAAATCACTAAATTAATTTTACTCGGCCCTCTTTCTTTGTGACAGGCATTAGTTTGGATAGCTGTTGTAGCTGCGCCACGTTCGTTGTATGTCTTCAAAACGGCTCCATGTTACAGTTTCACTTATAGGAGTCCTTGAAGTATTTTACGCTGGGATTGTCTTATGCCATCTTTCATAGTTTAACAGCCACAATACTCATGTCTGGTATTTGGAAAAGCCTAAGACAATTTGTGTGTTTCACCATCAAGAGATATTTACAATAAATATGGGGAGTGGCACTATTCACGAACATTTTCCGCTTACGACGCTAGGTGATGCAAATTACGGTATGTTTCTCCGTTAAGTACTACCAGGACGCTGGAGAATGCTACTCTAGCATTATGGTTCCAGAATGACAGGGCGCCGCCACACTTTGTCGTTGCTGTCAGACAACACAATTGAGAGGATGGGCCTGTACCGTGGCCACTACGTTCTTTCGCTTCCACATCTACGGATATCTTTTTTTGAGGGGATACAAGGCTTTTTGCGGACGAGACACTGACAGACACTCCAGAAGAGTCGGTCGCCCTAACTGCTGAAACTGCAACCATTATTCGTGAAACACCTGGTTATTTGCTCAGCAATATTAGCACGAAGAAGTCAGTTGTGCATTCATGTAAATGGACGACACTCTCAGCAACATCTCCAACCAGTTGTCGATATCAATGAAATTCGCCAAGAGCCGTGAAACTGAGACGTTATTTTGTTTTATTTTGACTACCAGTTTCGGCATTCCACTATGCCGTCTTCAGGCCCCATATGCGTGTCTCAAAATAAAAGATATTGTCATACAGTGCCATGTATTCTCCGATGTTGTGAATTCAAACCATTTCACAAGTGCTTCATACGAAAACTTGCTATACGAGAATATGTGGCACTGTAAGATAATATCGTTTATTTTGCAAGATTCATAAGAGTCCTGAAGAAGGCGTAGTGGAATGCCGAAACAGGTGGTCGAAATAAAATAAAATAAAATAAAATAGCATCTCAGTTACACAGCTGTTGGCGAATTTCACTGATATCGACAATTACCTGACCAGCTGATCTCCCCTATCCGTGATGGATCAACAGAGATCTCCAAATAGTATTCATCACCCGGCGCTCTGAACACCGTCTGTGGACATCATTAGTGTCGAAACCTTCACGAATCCCCAGCGAAATAATGGTGCACGTGTGACATTTTTGCCCCATAAGAAGTGAATATTTTTATTACTCTAAACATAGTTTGTGACAAGGGCCTCTTGGACGATCCGTTTTCCTATCAACCAAAGAAGTAAAGGAGATGCTGCACCCAATGAAGGACAATCTTCGTCTCAGGGTCGCTGAAACTTTTAAGATTCCTTATGAATGCGGAAGAATCTAAACAGGTCAGTCTATCTGTACCATTACCGACTGCTGCGCAGACCACCAAAGGAAGACTAGAAATCGAAAACTTGAGAAGTAGGCAGTTGCTGAAGACAGTTTTACAAATGAACGGATCTCTCGATACTGAGAAGACACAGAGAGGTGAGCTGAACTATTTACGTTCCTGACACCACTAACGCAGATATAGACACAGTCTCTGGCAGCATGACGTTATAATGACGTACAGCCACCAATCACAAGCCGACTACGGGCTGTAAATGGTCACCACACTGCAGTCACGACAATATTGTCCCTGACGAGGCTGAGGATTGCGTCGAAAGCTCGAAATTTCACCCAGATTTGAAGCTATAGTTAAACTGAAACTGTTGTTGTGAGGGGTAAAATAAAGGAAGGTAAAAGTTACCTGTGACTTCTAAATAACACCAGCTGCAAAGAGTCGCAGGATATGACAGGGAGACCAGGTGAACAACAAAATAAGTAAACCAAGTGTAATAGAGTAGTCGAATTAAATGAGGATGTACTGATGAGATTAGATTCGGAAATGAGTCACAAATATGCTACATGATTTTTGGCCTTTGGGCAGAAAGAATTACTGATTATGTACGAAGTAGAGATGATATAAAATGAACGAAGACTGCGACGAAAAGTTTTTCTGAGAAAGAGAAACATTATTGAACGAAATAAAAATTTGTGTATTAAGCAGACATATCTGTCAGCTTTGTACGAACGATGGATATAGACAGGAAGATAACAGGAAGTTTTGAACTGTAATGCTGCAGAAGAATGCTAAATGTTAGATGGGCACAATCACATTGCGGAGGAAAGAAATTAGCAAATTGGCTAACGGTTGATCGGATGTAACCAGTGGCATTAAGGAATAGACAAATTGGTAAAGGAGGGAAGTGTGTTGGGTAAAAATGGCAGACTTAGATCAAGGCTTCAAGTGAATGTACATTGTAATATTTATGCGTAGGTGACGAGGCTTGCACAGGTAGCCTGGAGAGGAGAGCAGAGACAAAGCAGTATTTGTACTCAAGACTATCACAACAACGAGGCTGATGATCCATTTGGGGAGACTGTCTGTGCTTCTGCTCATCGGAAGAATATCGCTGAAGATTTCTTCGCCAGACCGATCACCAAGAACATCAGGTAAATACAAAAGGCAGGTATCTCAAGATGGCATGATATTAGAAAATGATAACAGATTTTACAGTTACTGACGTTTGTGAAAGCAAATACAGGAAGTTGGTCATAGCGGATAGTGACACGTGTCCATGATCGAGACTGTATCCGTACGAAGGTTGCTTTCTGTAAATAATTAGCGCTTCTTCAGAGCACTTCTCTCGATCTCAAATCCTCCTTTAATCACCCAAATGGGCTTACAGTGAAGGGCCAAAACATTTTGACTTCTGCACATCACGAGAGCGAATGCTAACTGGTGGCGTTGAGGGTGCCTTGTAACACTATTATAGATATTACCTTTAATGGTCTTATCTAACATCTTTGTCTGTTTTTACTTAATGTGATTTCTGTATACCCAATATCTTTGATGTAACATCCATGAAAACGTTTTTTCATTATTTATGATAATTTACGTAATTGTAATTAACATATTAATGAATTTCAAAAGTAATGTACTGTGAAAGAACGTAGAAATTAAAACTTTAATTGTAATGCTGGTTCATGCATAGGGAAGAAGGTTTTTTCTCATGAAAAAGTTGGGGGGAAGACCCTCCGCAACGGAACCAGCTAGGCGGGAACAGAAAGGTGGATCTGGCTTTCGAACTGCAAAGCTTCTTTGTGGCATGAGTCAGTCGGTGGCTAGCTGACAAATTGAAAGAGAGGCGAGAAGTACTGCAATATTATATCATATAGCCACGGATGCGGAAATAATTCTGTTTATTATTCATGGCATACATTAGTTAGGTCTGTTTTATAAAAATTCGGCGCTAAGTAGAGAATTTTCAGAGTTTATTACACGGGAAGAAAATGGTTCAAATGGCTCTGAGCACTATGGGTCTTAACATCTGAGGTCATCAGTCCCTTAGAACTCAGAACTACTTAAACCTAACTAACCTAAGGACATCACATACATCCATGCCCGAGGCAGGATTCGAACCTGCGACCGTAGCGGTCGCGCGGTTCCAGACTGAAGCGCCTAGAACCGCTCGCCCACAGCGGTCGGCCGTGTTTACAATTTCATGTGTTATGTAATTAACCCCCCCACATGAACCATGGACCTTGCCGCTGGTGGGGAGGCTTGCGTGCCTCAGCGATACAGATGGCCGTACCGTAGGTGCAACCACAACGGAGGGGTATCTGTTGAGAGGCCAGACAAACATGTGGTTCCTGAAGAGGGGCAGCAGCCTTTTCAGTAGTTGCAGGGGCAACAGTCTGGATGATTGACTGATCTGGCCTTGTAACATTAACCAAAACGGCCTTGCTGTGCTGGTACTGCGAACGGCTGAAAGCAAGGGGAAACTACAGCCGTAATTTTTCCCGAGGACATGCAGCTCTACTGTATGATTAAATTATGATGGTGTCCTCTTGGGTAAAATATTCCGGAGGTAAAATAGTCCCCCATTCGGATCTCCGGGCGGGGACTACTCAGGAGGACGTCGTTATCAGGAGAAAGAAAACTGGTGTTCTACGGATCGGAGCGTGGAATGTCAGATCCCTTAATCGGGCAGGTAGGTTAGAAAATTTAAAAAGGGAAATGGATAGGTTAAAGTTAGATATAGTGGGAATTAGTGAAGTTCGGTGGCAGGAGGAACAAGACTTTTGGTCAGGTGATTACAGGGTTATAAATACAAAATCAAATAGGGGTAATGCAGGAGTAGGTTTAATAATGAATAAAAAAATAGGAGTGCGGGTTAGCTACTACAAACAGCATAGTGAACGCATTATTGTGGCCAAGATAGACACAAAGCCCATGCCTACTACAGTAGTACAAGTTTATATGCCAACTACCTCTGCAGATGATGAAGAAATAGATGAAATGTATGACGAGATAAAAGAAATTATTCAGGTAGTGAAAGGAGACGAAAATTTAATAGTCATGGGTGACTGGAATTCGTCAGTAGGAAAAGGGAGAGAAGGAAACATAGTAGGTGAATATGGATTGGGGGGAAGGAATGAAAGAGGAAGCCGCCTAGTAGAATTTTGCACAGAGCATAACTTAATCATAGCCAACACTTGGTTCAAGAATCATAAAAGAAGGTTGTATACCTGGAAGAATCCTGGAGATACTAGTAGGTATCAGATAGATTATATAATGGTAAGACAGAGATTTAGGAACCAGGTTTTAAATTGTAAGACATTTCCTGGGGCAGATGTGGATTCTGACCACAATCTATTGGTTATGGACTGCAGATTGAAACTGAAGAAATTGCAAAAAGGTGGGAATTTAAGGAGATGGGACCTGGATAAACTGAAAGAACCAGAGGTTGTAGAGAGTTTCAGGGAGAGCATAAGGGAACAATTGACAGGAATGGGGGAAAGAAATACAGTAGAAGAAGAATGGGTAGCTTTGAGGGATGAAGTAGTGAAGGCAGCAGAGGATCAAGTAGGTAAAAAGACGAGGGCTAATAGAAATCCTTGGGTAACAGAAGAAATATTGAATTTAATTGATGAAAGGAGAAAATACAAAAATGCAGTAAATGAAGCAGGCAAAAAGGAATACAGACGTCTCAAAAATGATATCGACAGGAAGTGCAAAATGGCTAAGCAAGGGTGGCTAGAGGACAAATGTAAGGATGTAGAGGCTTGTCTCACTAGGGGTAAGATAGATACTGCCTACAGGAAAATTAAAGAGACCTTTGGAGAGAAGAGAACCAGTTGTATGAATATCAAGAGCTCAGATGGCAACCCAGTTCTAAGCAAAGAAGGGAAGGCAGAAAGGTGGAAGGAGTATATAGAGGGTTTATACAAGGGCGATGTACTTGAGGACAATATTATGGAAATGGAAGAGGATGTAGATGAAGACGAAATGGGAGATAAGATACTGCGTGAAGAGTTTGACAGAGCACTGAAAGACCTGAGTCGAAACAAGGCCCCGGGAGTAGACAACATTCCATTTGAACTACTGATGGCCTCGGGAGAGCCAGTCATGACAAAACTCTACCATCTGGTGAGCACGATGTATGAGACAGGCGAAATACCCTCCGACTTCAAGAAGAATATAATAATTCCAATCCCAAAGAAAGCAGGTGTTGACAGATGTGAAAGTTACCGAACTATCAGTTTAATAAGTCACAGCTGCAAAATACTAACGCGAATTCTTTACAGACGAATGGAAAAACTGGTAGAAGCCGACCTCGGGGAAGATCAGTTTGGATTCCGTAGAAATGTTGGAACACGTGAGGCAATACTGACCTTACGACTTATCTTAGAAGAAAGATTAAGAAAAGGCAAACCTACGTTTCTAGCATTTGTAGACTTAGAGAAAGCTTTTGACAATGTTAACTGGGATACTCTCTTTCAAATTCTGAAGGTGGCAGGGGTAAAATACAGGGAGCGAAAGGCTATTTACAGTTTGTACAGAAACCAGATGGCAGTTATAAGAGTCGAGGGGCATGAAAGGGAAGCAGTGGTTGGGAAAGGAGTAAGACAGGGTTGTAGCCTCTCCCCGATGTTATTCAATCTGTATATTGAGCAAGCAGTAAAGGAAACAAAAGAAAAATTCGGAGTAGGTATTAAAATTCATGGAGAAGAAGTAAAAACTTTGAGGTTCGCCGATGACATTGTAATTCTGTCAGAGACAGCAAAGGACTTGGAAGAGCAGTTGAACGGAATGGACAGTGTCTTGAAAGGAGGATATAAGATGAACATCAACAAAAGCAAAACGAGGATAATGGAATGTAGTCAAATTAAGTCGGGTGATGCTGAGGGAATTAGATTAGGAAATGAGACACTTAAAGTAGTAAAGGAGTTTTGCTATTTAGGGAGTAAAATAACCGATGATGGTCGAAGTAGAGAGGATATAAAATGTAGACTGGCAATGGCAAGGAAAGCGTTTCTCAAGAAGAGGAATTTGTTAACATCGAGTATAGATTTAAGTGTCAGGAAATCGTTTCTGAAAGTATTTGTATGGAGTGTAGCCATGTATGGAAGTGAAACATGGACGATAACTAGTTTGGACAAGAAGAGAATAGAAGCTTTTGAAATGTGGTGCTACAGAAGAATGCTGAAGATAAGGTGGGTAGATCACGTAACTAATGAGGAGGTATTGAATAGGATTGGGGAGAAGAGAAGTTTGTGGCACAACTTGACTAGAAGAAGGGATCGGTTGGTAGGACATGTTTTGAGGCATCAAGGGATCACAAATTTAGCATTGGAGGGCAGTGTGGAGGGTAAAAATCGTAGAGGGAGACCAAGAGATGAATACACTAAGCAAATTCAGAAGGATGTAGGTTGCAGTAGATACTGGGAGATGAAGAAGCTTGCACAGGATAGAGTAGCATGGAGAGCTGCATCAAACCAGTCTCAGGACTGAAGACCACAACAACAACAACAACAACATGTAATTAACAGTGTTCCTCGTATTGTGCCAGATTTAAATGTCATTTACAATAATAGAAATCAAGAATAAGAAACGTTGCAATTGTTCAAACTATACCAAATCCAGGTATCATATGATCCATTTGAGCTAAATAGTAGAAGGAAATGAAAATTCCTTGGGAAAGTAATAAGTACAAAAGATATAATTACTTCATAACTATTTCAATTGTAGTAGTTTCCTATAATTAAACTAACAAAAGAACCTCTTGTTCAGGTCAGTAGTGCTCTCCCATTAGTAGTCATTTACCTATAATTAGCATTAAGTTCCTAGTGTGATGTACAGGTAGTAGATATCATTGAGAGCCACTTATTGCTTAAACGTATTAATACTCCTCCTGCGTAGATCAAGTCAAATCATTGGTACATTACCTGATAAATTGTACTATCAGCTAAACAGAGGTTCAGTATCAAGTAAACTGAATCAAAATTGCTAACTTTCCTTATTAATCATGCTAGTACTGCGTGTAACTTTACCTACTTAGGCTGGAGACGGTTTACTAAATTACTAATAGAATCTTGGTTCGGTCCCAGTTTGACTTGCTACCACTTCCCTTCAATAGAAATCATCAGAGAAAGAAAATTAGTCCAATGCCTTCCCATTACGAACGATCGCAGTCAAAGTAATATCATTTCATAGGAATAACATTGTCAAAATATGACTAATCTAATCCGCACAAGAGCCAAAAAAACTGACACACTTGCCTAATATCTTGTAGGGCCTCAGCGAGCTCCCAGAAGTGGCTGTGCCCTTTCAAAGGAACAATCCCGCCATTTGCCTGGAGCGATTTAGGGAAATCACGGAAAACCTAAATCAGGATGGCCGGACACGGGATTGAACCGTCGTCCTCCCGAATGCGAGTCTAGTGTGCTAACCACTGCGCAACCTCGCCCGGTAAACAGGCAGTCATAAGGTTTAGGATAATCAGTGTACGTGGCGCAACACCAGTGTCGGGTTTCGTGCATAATCCTTCGTTACCAGCCGGCAAACACCTCTAGCAAGAGAACAATGGGTATGGGTCGGTATCCGTTCTCTAATGACCTCGTTGTCGACGGGACGTTAAACACTAACTTCCGCCTTCTCCCTGGGTCCGTATCAAGTACCAGATTTCAAACTTGCTCGTCTTGCTGTGCGTGCCGTAAAAGGTACTACGTCGGTATAATGACAGATATTATAGGTTTGTTTATAAATAAATAAATCTTCTGCTACCAGTCACGATTTTTCTTTATTTTACTATTCGCACGACGCGTTTCGAGAAATAATTCCCATTTTCAAGTGCGTTTTTTTGATGGGAATTATTTCTCGAAACGCGTCGTGCGAATAGTAAAATAAAGAAAAATCGTGACTGGTAGCAGAAGATTTATTTATTTATAAACAAACCTATTGTATCTACAGTCGCAGGCTTTCAAAAACCATTTATAATGGATCAAATCAGATGATAGATATTGATAATTTGTCTCGATGTATCCATTTAAAGTGAATACCCATAAAAAAGTGTTTCCTCCTTCTTTTAATGATAAATTCCTAATGCGCGCGAGATGTTTGAAACTAAGACCACACACGATGTTCCTAGCGGTTTCAGGCTGTTGAAATGCACACAAGACACAAAAGCGGGCTGGAACAACAGCACTCGTGACTTTTCGCCTTTGGGGAGCTCTCCCTGACAATGGCCGCCCACGCGCGCCGCCTTGAGGCCTGCGAGAGCCCACGGACAGACGCCCCCGTGGCGTGTCAAAGGCGTCCCCTCTGTCCCGCCACAATAGAGAGCGTGACCAATCCGTTTGTAGCTCCGCGGTGAGGCGGCCGCGCCGCAAAGGACGGAGCTGTCGAAGTGTCCCCCCTAAACGGCGTAACGGTGTTTGGAAAGCTCGCGGACTAAGCCGCTTCAGGGGGCAGCTTGTGTTGCTTCACACCGCGTTTCTTCTCCTTAGTGTCAGTCATATTGTGGAGACTAGCGGTACAGCTGGTAATAACTTGGGCGGCGAACGTCAGCATGCGTACAGGGGTGTTAACGTATGACTCACATTTAGCAGCACTCAGCGCACCGAAACCGCGATTAACGTCCTATAAAGTCATCGGATCATCAAAACCAATTGCAAAATCATTTAGACGAGATTTCTGTATGTCGCGAAAAGTGGCAGTTGGCTCTAAATAATTAAAAGTGTAAAGCCATCCATATGAGTGCTACAAAGAATCGGCTAAATTTCGGTTACACGCTAAATCACACAAATCTAAAGGCTGTAAATTCAACTAAATACTTAGGAACTACACAAACCGAAGACTGCAGTTGATCGTCAGTACACTCAGAAAATGCTATGGGTGCAGCAAATGAACTGTCTACACTAAGCTTGTCCCTAGTCTTCTGCTGTGTTGTTGCGCGGTATGGGATCGGCAACAGACAGAATTCACAGAGGACATCGAAATAGTTCAGAGAAAGGCAGTTCACTTTGTATTATTGCGAAATAGGGGAGAGAGTGTCACGGATATGATATGCGACTTCTACATCTATATCTACATTTATACTCCGCAAGCCACGCAACGGTGTGTGGTGGAGAGCACTTCACGTGCCACTGTCATTACTTCCCTTTCCTGTTCCAGTCGCATATGATTCGCGGGAAGTACGACTGCCGGAAAGCCTCCGTGCGCGCTCAAATCTCTCTAATTTTACATTCGTGATCTCCTCTGGAGGTATAAGTTAGCAATCATTAAAACAAAAGCGTTATTCATTACGGCAGGATCTTCTCATGAAATTTCAATCACGAACTTCCTCCTCCGAGTGCGAAAATATTTTGTTGGCGCCCACCTATACAGGGAGAAATTATCATTACAATAAAATTCAAAAATGGTTCAAATGGCTCTGAGCACTATGGGACTCAACATCTTAGGTCATAAGCCCCTAGAACTTAGAACTACTTAAACCTAACTAACCTAAGGACATCACACACACACCCGTGCCCGAGGCAGGATTCGAACCTGCGACCGTAGCAGTCCCGCGGTTCCGGACTGCAGCGCCAGAACCGCTAGACCACCGCGGCCGGCATTACAATAAAACAAGAGAAATCAGAGCACTCACGGAAAAATTTTGATGTTCGTTTTCCCGCACGCTGTTCGCGAGTGCAAATGTACAGAAATATCTTGCAGGTGGTTCGATGATCCCTCTGCCAAGCATATAATTGTGAACTGCAATCGCGTAGGTTCATATATAGATGTAGATGTATTCTACCTGAACAGCATATCATTTGGAAGACGGTAAAACTTACAGTAGATTGACTGGATGAGTGTGAAAGCTGGGCATGTTAGCACAGCATTTCTTTAAGGCATGCGAGGGGTTAGTTTCTGGGACTGGGCGTGGAGGCGGGGTCACATCTTGTTACTGTCTGCTGTTCCCCAAAATCCTTTTTGTCTCTGCCATTTTTAACGTGTCAGATATGCCTAGGATTTTAATAACAACAGTAAAACAAATAAAATGTTTACCTACGACAGTAATAATAGTGATAATAATTCGTTAACATCGGTGTTTATTTCATAGATTTATCATAACTACCAAGAAATCTATAATTCGGTAAGTATTAGTTCGAAAATCTCAGAGGTAGAGAAGGGCTGCCTTTACTGTACCGTATCCCAATTTAAACCACAGCTACAGAATTCGTACCTAAACGACAATCAGCTTGGAGCCGTATTGTCAGCTATGAACGCCGCGTGTTGAGGAATATATCGTCTGATGACAGCGTTGATTTTGTAGTAATTTCCTCTACGTTCTTGTGTACGTTGCGAAGCGAATTAGTCTTACAAAATAAATGGCAATATAATGTTTCATTATACATGTGAGACACTATATATGGTATGACCTTAGTTTTCAGACAGTCCTGAATCTATATTCGTTGTGTTTCGTTTATAAGATATTGACAAGGAGAAAATGGCGACGTTGCCTATAACATACCGCTACACGTTTCCTATATTGTACCGGTAAAACTTGAGAAACTTCTTCGTATCGCGAGATTTAAAAATGCGATTAGCACTATTAGTACAACATAATGTTTAGAAATTATTTAGTAATTTTTTTAAAGTGTTCTTTATCCCAAGTTTGAATCAAGTATAACAGCAGAAATACATCATGGATACCGGCGCGCAGACGAATTGCATTTAGCTGTCACGGTATAAATTAGGATCATGGATTAAGTGAATATGCACACGTATAAAACGTGCGGTAACCAACAATTAAGAGGCATTCTGAAAATAAAAATGAAAATGAAAGCTGAGAAGTAAAAAATTTGACTGCATTAAAGTGTTTTCCGACACAGCTGAAAGTGAACTGGAAGAGCATACTCTTACATTTGAAGAGATGACGTTCGGTTTAAATATGTAGGACGCCAGAAAACTTATGTTTGTGACTGGCCTCATAATTTCAATGTGGAAGGAGTCATGGTAGGCAGAAAGTGGGCTGGAGGTTTCCATCTAAAAAACAGCACCGAATCCGAGGGAAATTATGAAAGCTCCAAACTAAACTTTCGAAGCCTAAAAAAGAAGTAGTATTCTGGAGGCTCTAAGTGGATTCCACAACGGAGAAATGATGTAGCGAGTAGTGCATGGAACAAATGGTCAGCTGAACGAAATGCAAAACGTTCAATCATGGAAAGTGTGCAATGGTAAGGAAAAGAGGGAAAAGGCTATATTGCAATGAATGTAGATAGTCAAAATGAATGTAGATAGTCAAAATACGGAACATTCCCTTGAACTTAGATTAGCTCAGGGAAATAGTTCATAAGGGTGGCACAATTTATGCATCCACAGGTATTGAGAAACCAGGTTCCTAATTCGTATACTTTAGAAAATTAAATTAAGTGTAATTTTTTTTTAGTTCTGTGCGAAACACGAAACACGTCATAACACGACATTTTAATATGTAAAGGATTTTTTATGTAAAGGTTTCTTTTAAATTACCTTTACATACTTCTTGAGACAGTCACGGTTGAAAAATAGTCAAAACGACATTTTAAGTTGAATCTTCCAACTTAGCTGCTAATAGTTTTATTACATTTCTTATAATAGGTCTGCTTCGGCAGTACTGCCATTGTCATTCATTTAATTTACTTTTGCGATATTTCTATGTGAACAAGTATGTTTGCGTGGCCAAAACAAAACAAATATTTTTATATGAAGTCAATTGTGCAATTATACTTGCGTCTAGCCTAGCGAGACATATATATTGCATCAGTGACGAATCATTTTGCCAATTACTCATCATAAAAACAGAGGCAGTTGACAAATGGATTCATCAATGATTCAATATGTACGTATCACCCGGCAAGGCGTAAACACTCATATACTTGTAGGCTATAATTAACTCCATACACAGATACCCCAAAAGTTAATGAAATTTTCCAACTCTAATATTCGCATATATACCTGACAATGGCAGTACTACCGAAATAGGCGTATTGTACAAAATATAATAAAACTACTAGAAGCTAATTTCAAACATTCAGTTTAAGTGTAGTGTGTCTGTTTTCCTCAGAATTTCCAGTCTTTAAATCAGATACCAAGACCAACATCCTGTAGTTGAGAATGGCGTTGTTTAAATAATTTTTTAATTTCCTGATTAGGCTGTAACAAACAAAACTTCAAATGTGGAACAAGCTAGGCAACTCTCCTCTAGATGTGTCTTGGAATTGAGTCAGGAGCTATAACAGAAGAAAAACTCCCACGACCTGGCGAACGTCGACGTAAAATCAAAGATGGCTCTCCGCATCCACTATTTTACTTAGCTATGAGTCCGTCAACACCGATCTTCAAACAACGTTCGGAAAAGTGAATTCTTGTGTTATTTTTTCTTAGTACGTCTTTCCTTACTCAATTCCTGTTCTTTGCAAGTTGCAATCGTTGACTCGCTAACTGTGATAAGACTGTTGTTGGCGGAATGTACGGTCAGCCTTTGAATCTGTGCCATTACTTGCGTGGAATGTTTTCTGAGTCCAGTCAGGGAAATCGTCAGACAAACAAATGAAAAATATCCTGCGTTACAGCTTCTGTTTACTAGGTCTCCCTGTCACTATCTAGACTCTCAATTTTCATGCTACTTGATATGGTCTTAAGGTAATTGAGAAATCTTGAAACTGATACTCGTAAATATATACTTTTAGGAAAATCTTCTTTGGAACATGGCCCAACGACGTCCTTCGTCTTGAATTGGCGTCTTAAGTCTCAATGTATTCAACAATAACAAACCATCTGCAGTCGCTACATGATTCTTACTTTTTAGATTTGTGAAGCCTTTAGGATATTTTTTTTATTTCTAAGAATTTTATTAGACCTCGGTCAGTCAGCCACTATGCCACGAAAGATATACATAGGGCACGACGTAATTAGTATTTTACAAGTAACTTAAATTTGAACTCTTAGAAAAGTTACCAATTACAATACACATATGTCACGGTTACAATTTAAAGTTCCCAGTAAAAATATGTGCCAACAGAAGACCATGCGTAAATGAACCCCAGATTAGAAAAACAACCACTTTTGCTTACTACTGGAGAGAAATCTGGACCAGAGGACTGAGAAAAAAAGCGTAGGTCATTCCGAGTTTCAAGAAGGGTCGTAGGACAGGAGCACATAACTCTAGATCTATACGGCTGAAGTGAATCTGTTGTAGAATTATGGAACATGTTCAAGAAGTATGACGTTTTTGCAGAAAGAAAATTTCCTCTATAAAAATCAACATGGATTCCGAAAGCAGAGATCTTGCGAATCTCAGCTCACTCTGTCCCTCAAGAAGCCATTTGACAATGTCCAGCACTTCCTCTTGTGAAAATAATTGCGAGCTTACCGAGTATTGGACCAGATTTGCGACTGGCAGAAAGATCTTCTTGCAGGTAGAACTTAACACGTCGCTCCCAACGGAACAAAATCGGCAGATCTAAAGGTAATTTCGGGGGTACTCCAAGGAAGTGTGATAGAACCGTTAGTGTTTACAATGCATGTAAATGATCTAGTGGAATTGTTGGAAGCTCTTTAAGGGTGTCCGAAGATGATGCGGCTGAGCAATGCCAAATTACAGTAAAGATTTGCGGAACAATCTATAGAGGATTGGTGAATGATACACGGACTAGAAGTTGACCATAAACGTAAACAAATATAACATAGCGCCCATAAGTAGGAAAAGAAATCCTCTACTGTACAACTACACTATTGGTGACAATTGCTGTAAACAGTTACCACCGTAAAATATGTCCGCGGCTCGTGGTCTTGCAGTAGCGTTCTCGCTTCCCACGCACGGGGTCCCGGGTTCGATTCCCGGCGGGGTCAGAGACTTTCTCTGCCTCGAGATGACTGGGTGTTGTGTGTCTTTTATCATCATTTCATCCTCATTCACTAGCAAGTCACCGTAGTGGCGTTAAAGAAGTCGCTGAACCGCCCCGCGAGGGGTCTCCCGGCAACCAATGCCATACGCTCATTATCATTACCGTAAAATATTAAGGAGCATCTGTCCGAAAGGACCTTAGGTGTAATGACCGCATGAAACAAAAAGTAGCAAAAGCAGATGTGAGACTGGGGTTCATAGAAAGAACCTTAAAGAAAGGTAATTATCCACAAAAGAAGTGACTTACAAGGTGCTTGTTCGACCGATTCTTGAGAACTGTTCACCAATCTGGGACCCTTACCAGGTAGGACCGATAGAAGAACTACAGAGAATCCAACGAAGGGCGGCGCGTTTCGCCACGGAATAGTTTAGTCCGAGTGGGAGCGTTTCAGGGATACTGAAGAAATTCCAGTGGCAGAGTTTACTAGAGTGGTGTAAGTGCATCGCGGAGAAGTTTACTACTGAAATTTCGAGAGAGTACTTTCAGGGAAGAGTCGGACAACATATTACTTCCTCCCACATACGTCTCGCTAAGTGATCACAACGAGAAAATTCGAAAAATTAGAGCGGATATAGAGGCTTACCGTCAGTCATTCTTGGCACGCTCCATTCGCAAATGGAACATGGAAGGGAAGATCAGATAGTGGTACCAGAAGTACTGTCTGCCATTCTTGCAGAGACCTCTCCATCACTAGTACAAGGAGCCGGCCTGTGTGGCCGAGCGATTATAGGCGCTTCAGTCTGGAACCACATGACAGCTACGGTCGCAGGTTCGAATCCTGCCTCGGTCATGGATGTGTGTGATGTCCTTAGGTTAGTTTTAAGTTCTAGGGGACTGCTGACCTCAGAAGTTAAGTACCACAGTGCTCAGAGCCATTTGAACCATTTTTGAACTGGTACAAGGTAAAATTCTGTAAAAGGGAGTCCACAATTGAGTAATAATCTTTTGCGAGTGGCTTCCTTGGTGCGTTTTAAGGAGTTAAATCACATTTCCTACGTAGTCAGCTCTGCTTTTAGTGATGTTTGTGCTTCAGCGAAAGAAAGTGTGATAAGAAGTTTCCTTGGATTAAACAACACTAAGGAAGAAATCGCATATGACCTTGTTGAGGAACCAATCTAGCGTCTATGATAACCTTAATCAGGATCACAAAAAACTTAAAACACTATGACTGCACAGGTATTCGATTCCCATTCTTCTGAATAAAACCTGACGTCCCGACAAATGAACCATTTCACTCCGTACATTTATTTTCGTTACACAGCTTACGTTTGCCGAAAATTGGGGAGAATAATGTGGAAGTCGACATTTATATAAAAACAGAATTTTAAATAAGAGCTTGGACAGTTGCTTTCTTTCATCCTTTGCATGAGTGATATAGGCGAAGGAATTTTGGCTGTAAGATCTCTGTGCGGATCATTGAAGCATAGGATCAGGAGATCAATTTTTTGAATCATCAGGCATCATCTGACACGTTCTACGAAGTGTCGTATTCATGATCTATGGAACAAGTAATAATATAATCTAATCTGATGTATACAGCCACGATTTACTCTCCTGCCCCAACTTCTTCATCTCATAGTAGCACTTACACCCAATATCCTCTATTATGCATTTGATGTACAACTATCTCTGTCTTCGCCCACAGCTTCTACCGCCAACAGCTGCCCTTACTTATATGGATTCTATGTCCTAATGTCTTAACGCATATTCTGTCTTGCTGGAGGAAGGTGGAGGAGATTAGAGTTTAGCGTCCCGTCGACAGCGAAGTCATTACAGACGGTCCTGTCATCCTGTCCTTCGTGTCCTTGTTTTGCATATTATCCCTTCGTCGATTATGTGGAGAATCTGCTTGTTCTTATGAGTCCACCTAATTTTTAACGGCCTTCTGTAGCACCACGCCTAAAACGCTTCTGTTTTCTTCTTATCTGTTTTCCCACAGTCCAAGATTCACTGACATACAATACTGTATTCCAAACTCAGAAATTTCTTCCTCAAAGGCCACAGGGGCCTACGTTTGATACTACTACTTCCTTTGGCTAGGAGTGCCCTCTTGTCTGAGCTAGTCTACTTTTTCACAGTCCAATCACATCAATGTGACAATCGCCTTTGTTCGACGCAACGTGCATTAACACCGCATAGACGGTCGGTCGCAGCACTAGCAGTAGAGGGTATAAAAAGCGTGTCAGAGGCATGCGGAAAAGAGAGCGGTCATTGACGTAATGCATAAGTGGCGCGATTTATCTGACGTCCAACCGGGCATGATCCTTGACTTTCGATCTAAGAGTGGAAGCATTTCCGAAAGAGCTAAGTCTGTAAACTGTTTATATGCCGCGGTGATTAAGTATACCTTGCATGGCAAAATGGTGTTATTCAAAACCGGCATCGAGGCATCTGTGGTACACCACGAGCCATAGATGACATTCGTGAACGACGGCTGCGGAAATGTTTACAGACGAAAAGACGTGGAAATGTTGAGCAGCTGACGGCGCAGATGAACCAGGGGGCTACCCACGGTGTCCACTCAACGCACGTTCAGCAGAAGTTCTACGCAGCTACGCAGCTGGCGCCTGGTTCGTGCACCATGTTGGCTGCTGTTCAGTGGCAACGAACGCGACTGGACGTCCACTGAGTGGCGAAAGGCGGCCTGTTTAGATGAACACGTCTTATGCTCCATCGGACAGATGGCCATTGGTGTGTCCGGCGTGAAATGTCTGTAAGCAAACACCCTGCAACAGTCGTCGGATTGGTCCAGGCCGGATGAGGAGTTATTGTCTGGGGAATGCTTTTGTGGAATTCCCTGGGTAGTCTCGTCTTTCTGGAAGGTACGATGGATCAACATACACTCCTGGAAATGGAAAAAAGAACACATTGACACCGGTGTGTCAGACCCACCATACTTGCTCCGGACACTGCGAGAGGGCTGTACAAGCAATGATCACACGCACGGCACAGCGGACACACCAGGAACCGCGGTGTTGGCCGTCGAATGGCGCTAGCTGCGCAGCATTTGTGCACCGCCGCCGTCAGTGTCAGCCAGTTTACCGTGGCATACAGAGCTCCATCGCAGTCTTTAACACTGGTAGCATGCCGCGACAGCGTGGACGTGAACCGTATGTGCAGTTGACGGACTTTGAGCGAGGGCGTATAGTGAGCATGCGGGAGGCCGGGTGGACGTACCGCCGAATTGCTCAACACGTGGGGCGTGAGGTCTCCACAGTACATCGATGTTGTCGCCAGTGGTCGGCGGAAGGTGCACGTGCCCGTCGACCTGGGACCGGACCGCAGCGACGCACGGATGCACGCCAAGACCGTAGGATCCTACGCAGTGCCGTAGGGGACCGCACCGCCACTTCCCAGCAAATTAGGGACACTGTTGCTCCTGGGGTATCGGCGAGGACCATTCGCAACCGTCTCCATGAAGCTGGGCTACGGTCCCGCACACCGTTAGGCCGTCTTCCGCTCACGCCCCAACATCGTGCAGCCCGCCTCCAGTGGTGTCGCGACAGGCGTGAATGGAGGGACGAATGGAGACGTGTCGTCTTCAGCGATGAGAGTCGCTTCTGCCTTGGTGCCAATGATGGTCGTATGCGTGTTTGGCGCCGTGCAGGTGAGCGCCACAATCAGGACTGCATACGACCGAGGCACACAGGGCCAACACCCGGCAATATGGTGTGGGGAGCGATCTCCTACACTGGCCGTACACCACTGGTGATCGTCGAGGGGACACTGAATAGTGCACGGTACATCCAAACCGTCATCGAACCCATCGTTCTACCATTCCTAGACCGGCAAGGGAACTTGCTGTTCCAACAGGACAATGCACGTCCGCATGTATCCCGTGCCACCCAACGTGCTCTAGAAGGTGTAAGTCAACTACCCTGGCCAGCAAGATCTCCGGATCTGTCCCCCATTGAGCATGTTTGGGACTGGATGAAGCGTCGTCTCACGCGATCTGCACGTCCAGCACGAACGCTGGTCCAACTGAGGCGCCAGGTGGAAATGGCATGGCAAGCCGTTCCACAGGACTACATCCAGCATCTCTATGATCGTCTCCATGGGAGAATAGCAGCCTGTATTGCTGCGAAAGGTGGATATACACTGTACTAGTGCCGACATTGTGCATGCTCTGTTGCCTGTGTCTATGTGCCTGTGGTTCTGTCAGTGTGATCATGTGATGTATCTGACCCCAGGAATGTGTCAATAAAGTTTCCCCTTCCTGGGACAATGAATTCACGGTGTTCTTATTTCAATTTCAAGGAGTGTATTATGTATGCATATACCGATGGGGAACATGTCTATCCCTATATGCACTTCGTTCTTCGTCGGCATTTTGCGTCGTCACGATGGCATCTACCAACAGAACAATGCAACGTGTCGCACAACTCTTAGTGTACGTGCGTGGCTCGAAGAGCATCAGGATGACATTACTGTACTCTTCTGGCCACCAAACTCTCCGGATTTAAACCAGTAGAGAATCAGTGGGACTAACTCGATCAGGCTGTTTCAACCGTGGCTTCTCAACCGAGAAAACTACAGCAGGATACCATGGCACTGGACTGGACATGTCTCCACATCCCTGTCAGTACCTTCCAGATCCTCGCTGACTCTTTTTCCTGAAAGTCTCGAAGCGGTCCATGCTGCAAAAGATGGTTATTCAGACTTCTGGCATGTGGTCACATTAATGTGACTTGACAGTGTAAGTCCTCCTTTCTTAGTCCGTCATGGCTCTCTTTGTTTCCTAGGTGGCAGAATTCCTTAACTTCGTCTACTTCGCGGTCACAATAGCTTGTCGCTGTTCTCATTTCGGCTACTCCTCGTTAGTTCTTTCTTTCTTCAGTGCTCATCAGACTGTCATTCCATTCAGCAGGTCGTGTTATTCTTGAGTTTCAGTGAAGATACTAGTATCATAAGCAAATTTTATCATTGATATCCTTTCACACTGAATTTTTCTTTGTGCAGTGTACAGATGCAACAATAGGGGCTAAAGACTATATACCCCTGTCAAGCATCATTTTGATGGGAAGACTAGTACATATTGTACCCATCTATTCTTTAGTTTACACCAGTTTTTCTAAGAATTTCGGAGATCTTACACAATTTTACATTGTTGAACGGTTTTTCTATGTCATCAAATCTTGTGATTTGTCTTAATTCTTTCTTCCATTGTCACCACAACGTCAGGATAGCCAATCTGGTACCTTTCAACCTGCCGAATCGTCATCTAACAGAACTTCAGTTGTCCTTTCCATTGTTTTGTATTTTATTCTTGTCACATACTTGGACGCCTAAGCCGTTATGCTAAAATGTAAATGTCGTGTGACTAGGGCCTCCCGTCGGGTGCAAGTCTTTCGATTTGATGCCACTTCGGCGACTTGCGCGTCGATGGGGATGAAATTATGTTGATTAGGACTACACAACACCCTGTTTCTGAGTGGAGAAAATCTGCGACCCAGCCGGGAATCGAAACCAGGCCCTTAGGATTGACATTCTGTCGCGCTGACCACTTTTTTTTCACTTTGTTCGCCATTGTTCGTTGTATTTGGTGGAGGTGGATGCCACATGACATCCGTTGTAGTTCGTTGTTAAGCCTTTCACTCTTTTTTTTTTTTTTTTTTTTTGTTAGAGAGGCCAGCGAGCTCTCTGATGGAACACGCTGAGCTACCGTGTCGGCTGAAATGATGATGATAAGGACAACACAACACCCAGTCCCTGAGAGGAATCACTCAGCTACCGGGGGCGGATAGCCTTTATGCTGATTGTGCGATAGTTATCGCAGTTATCTGCCTTTGCGGTATCCGGAATTATGTGAATGATATTTTTCCGCAACTCAGGATGGTACGTCGCAAAAGGCCTTGCCGCAGTGGTAACACCGGTTCCCGCCAGATCACCGAAGTTAAGCGCTGTCGGGCAGGGCTAGCACTTGCATGGGTGACCATCTGTTCTGCCGAGCGCTGTTGGCAAGCCGGGTGCACTCAGCCCTTGTGAGGCAAACTGAGGAGCTACTTGACTGAGAAGTAGCGGCTCCGGTCTCGTAAACTGACATACGGCCGGGAGAGCGGTGTGCTGACCACATGCCCCTCTATTTCCGCATCCAGTGACGCCTGTGGGCTGAGAATGACACGGCGGCCGGTCTGTACAGTTGGGCCTTCGAAGGCCTGTTCGGACGGAGGATGGTACGTCGCTGTCTCTTGGATTCTACGCTCTAATGTGAATTGTTGCTTGTTCATCACTTCCCCTTGATGATTTCAGAAATTGTCTATCACCTCTGCTTTGATTTCAAGTCATACAAAATTCTGTTAAATTCTCACTCTATTAATGGTTCTCATTACATTCTTAATGTTGACTCTGTAACTTTTAGTTTCAATGAAGATTGTTTCACTTTTCTATATGTTGACATAGTCCTTCGGACAGTTTTCCTACACCGATTTTGCTTTGGTTTCCCTGCATGTCCTATTTACTTCATTCCTATGTGAATTATATTACTTTTTTCCAGTCTTTCGATTAATTTTCGTACTTCCTTCTTTCGTTTCTCAATGGTGTTTCATCCGTTATCCGGTTTTCTTTGGCGTTTCTTGTGCCCATGTTAGCCTGCTCATTTTCTGAAATTTCCGTACTTAGAGATGTCTATTCCTCTTCAAATGAACTGCATATTGTATTATGAACTATGACAGTATGTACATGCTTGAGAACTTCAAATACGTTTCATCGTAGTTTAATTCTTTAGCGTCCTACGTCTTTCCTCACTGTTTCTTCTACTTCCCTTAAACTTCAGTCTAGTGTTCGTGGTAACTAAATAGTGATCTGAGTCCTTATTTGGTCCTGAGTAAGCTCTGCAATTAAATATTAAATGATTTGGAAATTTGCGCATGAGTATGTATCCCGGTGTTTTAATGTGAGCGAGTGTCTCGCTTAGACCACAAGTGCCCCCTCTCGGTGGAATTGTCTGCCTTAGAGCTCCCATACCCTCTTCCCGCTAGTTCACAGGTTAAGTACGAATAGTATGCCGTGTTCGCGTCGACCATCTCTTTATTATTATGCTGTACAGATGGAGGTGATATTTTAACTACTGACGACGCCTTTGGCACGATTGTTTTATGCATCTCCACTGCAGGGTGTGATTTTAGTAAGGGACTAAATATTTTTGTGCTTGTAATACTTTGGTACTTTTCATGGTTACATAAAGCTATAAGAGTTTTTTTTTCTTCTATCTCTGCTATGTTGCTAAATGTTTTGCTAATGTATGTTCAGGTGTATTTTTGCTTCTGATGAAGGTATATTTAGATATACCGAAACCGTGGTCAAGGATTCCAGTAAATCTTTATGCTGCAACTTTTTGGCTGTTATTTACCGTGATGATTTGGAAATATCTGTCTGAACACGATGTAATCCCCCTCGAATATCCCCGTGTATCCGGGCGTTTTCTAGATATCCTCTCTTCTTGTAATTCGTGACCAGTGTATTCGCTATTACTAGTTGAAATTCATTGGAGAACTCAATTAGTTTTGACCTCTGTCACAGCAAATTTATTCTTACTGCCATGTCCATTTTTCCCCGTAACTCTTTCATTTACTCTTTCCCTACTACCACGTTCAAACTCACTCTCATCCCATCCAATCTTCTATATAGTTTCGTCTTCCTTTACAAACTAAATTACCCATTCAATATTCTCGTATACTTCGTCTAGCTCTTCATCGTCTGCTTGCGACGTCGTCATGTATACTCGAACTGTTCTTGTCGGCGATGGTTTGTTATGGTTTATAATCTACACAGCCCTGTCACTGGACCGTTAATAATATCTAGTTCTCCGATATGCCTGCTATTCATAACAAAATCCTACTCCCGTTGTATAATTTTCTGCTTCCGTTGATATGACCCCGCATCCATCTAACCGGAAATGCTTGTCACTTTCCATTTCACTTTGCTTAACCCTCCCCCCACCCCCCACCCCTCTCCCACCCTCTCTAGACGACTGGAGAGTTCATTATGACACTTTTTCAGTTACAGGCCACATGTCCTGTGGATACACATTATATGTCTTTAATGCTGTGGTTTCCATTGCCTTTAGCATCCTACTGCCCTTGTCCGCTTCTCCGCTGTCTTTGACTAGGTGGTTGGTAGAACAAGGTAACTCCTTATAGCGTAACACCTTATAGCGATAGCCATAACCATATGTGTATTTCATCACAAAATGGATATAATTATTTCATCTCATAATACACTCCTGGAAATTGAAATAAGAACACCGTGAATTCATTGTCCCAGGAAGGGGAAACTTTATTGACACATTCCTGGGGTCAGATACATCACATGATCACACTGACAGAACCACAGGCACATAGACACAGGGAATAGAGCATGCACAATGTCGGCACTAGTACAGTGTATATCCACCTTTCGCAGCAATGCAGGCTGCTATTCTCCCATGGAGACGATCGTAGAGATGCTGGATGTAGTCCTGTGGAACGGCTTGCCATGCCATTTCCACCTGGCGCCTCAGTTGGACCAGCGTTCGTGCTGAACGTTCAGACCGCGTGAGACGACGCTTCATCCAGTCCCAAACATGCTCAATGGGGGACAGATCCGGAGATCTTGCTGGCCAGGGTAGTTGACTTACACCTTCTAGAGCACGTTGGGTGGCACGGGATACATGCGGACGTGCATTGTCCTGTTGGAACAGCAAGTTCCCTTGCCGGTCTAGGAATGGTAGAACGATGGGTTCGATGACGGTTTGGATGTACCGTGCACTATTCAGTGTCCCCTCGACGATCACCAGTGGTGTACGGCCAGTGTAGGAGATCGCTCCCCACACCATGATGCCGGGTGTTGGCCCTGTGTGCCTCGGTCGTATGCAGTCCTGATTGTGGCGCTCACCTGCACGGCGCCAAACACGCATACGACCATCATTGGCACCAAGGCAGAAGCGACTCTCATCGCTGAAGACGACACGTCTCCATTCGTCCCTCCATTCACGCCTGTCGCGACACCACTGGAGGCGGGCTGCACGATGTTGGGGCGTGAGCGGAAGACGGCCTAACGGTGTGCGGGACCATAGCCCAGCTTCATGGAGACGGTTGCGAATGGTCCTCGCCGATACCCCAGGAGCAACAGTGTCCCTAATTTGCTGGGAAGTGGCGGTGCGGTCCCCTACGGCACTGCGTAGGATCCTACGGTCTTGGCGTGCATCCGTGCGTCGCTGCGGTCCGGTCCCAGGTCGACGGGCACGTGCACCTTCCGCCGACCACTGGTGACAACATCGATGTACTGTGGAGACCTCACGCCCCACGTGTTGAGCAATTCGGCGGTACGTCCACCCGGCCTCCCGCATGCCCACTATACGCCCTCGCTCAAAGTCCGACAACTGCACATACGGTTCACGTCCACGCTGTCGCGGCATGCTACCAATGTTAAAGACTGCGATGGAGCTCCGTATGCCACGGCAAACTGGCTGACACTGACGGCGGCGGTGCACAAATGCTGCGCAGCTAGCGCCATTCGACGGCCAACACCGCGGTTCCTGGTGTGTCCGCTGTGCCGTGCGTGTGATCATTGCTTGTACAGCCCTCTCGCAGTGTCCGGAGCAAGTATGGTGGGTCTGACACACCGGTGTCAATGTGTTCTTTTTTCCATTTCCAGGAGTGTATATATCTAAAGGAGGCATAGCCAGAGCTGTGATGATTCTTGACATTATGAACTCTGGCTTTCATTAAGGGGACTTCATACATACCAAAGAGATATTAAAATAAACCATCACCATCCCCAAATCACCTACCATATGTTAGCTGTGTTAATGTGGCAAGATGGCTGCTATACATTGGCTCTGCGTTAATTCAGGGGCCAGTGTCCAGTAAAGATTAAGCAAAGTCACATAATTCCAAATATTTTATCAAGCAATGATATACCGCGTCAAATACCTGCACCACTCGGCCTTTGGCGAAATCATTGAACGGTATCTCAGGGGGTCCCCCCTGTAGCAGTAGAAAATGCAGTGGCTGTGAACGTATCTTTATTTCACCACAACATGGATACCAGTATTTCATCTCGTAATGTATGCCTAAGGGAGGCTTAGCCAGAGTTATGATGATTTTTGACGTCATTAGATCTTGATTTCATTAAGTTGACTTCATATGTACCAAAATAACCCTTTTTTATTAAAAATTTGGGGTAGTGGCTGGATACGAATCCATCACGTAGTATGTTTCGACGCTATCCCTACAATCATAATAGATTCATATGGTTCTCTAATGATGTTGAAAGGTCACAGTGTCAGAGATTGCGCCAAAGAGTATTATTCAGCCGCCTCCACAGGCAGTGCTTGTTCAGAAGCGGTGGTAGGCAGTGCTTGTTGAGATGTAGTAGTGGGGAATGCTTGTTGAGATGTGGCAGTAGCGTGTCGTAGTTGAGAAGTTGCGGTAGTGAGTGCTTGTTCAGAAGTTGTAGTATTGTTTTGATGGGCTAGACACCAGATATTGTTGGATTGGGGATGCTGTAATTATCAGAGTGTGCTTTTCGTCAATATGTATGAAGGTAAAAAATTCCTTTTTTTTATTATTTCAATGTCTTAAACAATAATGCCTCTTGGTCACAGGTTCAGTCAACAAAGCATCTGGCTCGTGTTCTTGTATTAGACTGTATTTGTGGTTTCTATGTGCAATTATAGTATTTCTGTTTTTTTTTAAATTACTTCAGTATAAATGGTGTTTAAAGCATCTTATCGTATTGAGGAAGAACCGTGTCAGATGTGTACGTTGAATCACACTTCCACACACAGAACAGTTACACTTGTGTTTGGTTGTTTCGTAGGTTTTATAGTTGCTGGGGACTTAATTAATTAATTGTGTTAACGGAAGTTTTGTTTCATTCCTTGTTGTTATTCTATGCAGTCAGATTGCGTACTAATACCAGTCAGGGCCAACCGGTTACGAGATCGCGTAACTGGACAGACAGTAAAATTATTTGCATAATATTATTTAAATAAGCCCCCATGCACGTGGCGACCCTGCCAGGATCGTCCCTTGGAATTCTTTTGATAGTAAAAATAGCAGACAGTAGTATTGTTGAAGTAATTTGTAGTTTAGTAACTGTAGTATATATTGCATGTGTAGATTTGGTAATTGAACATTTGTAGTTGTCTTGTCATTCTTCTAATGGTAATTTTGCAGAATTTAATTTTTGATGTCTTGTATACAGGTCTGACAATTTTGTGCAATTGTGAAGGTTTTAATTGTTCGTTAGACGTGTTTGGCGGGAAGCATTTCGTGTGAATGGTATTGTTGGAGATAAAGTGTCATTGTGTGTAATTTTCGTATAGTGACGAGTTTTGTATGTTTTGTAAATGATTACGCGATCGATGAAAAAGGCAAAAATGATGGATAGTGAGAATGACGAAATTGTTAACATGGCGAACTCGCCAACACAGGAGAATAGTATGATGAATAATGAAGTAGAAAGCAATTTAGTGAGTCGGGAAAATAGTCCGGAACCAGTTCAAAACTTTTCACAATCAAAAAATTTTCAGAATACGAGATTAACGACAGAAGATTATGGAATAGTATCGAACACAGATAGCTTTACGGCTATGTCGAAGGAAGTTAGTTTTACGGGAAATGTTAGGGGTGAAAAGAGTTTCGAACCGGTTACTATGGAGCAGTTGATGAGTGCAATACTAAGTTTGGGATCACGGTTAGAAACCAAGATGAAAGCAATGGCAACACAGTTAGACTCACAAATAGGAACAAGTAAAACCGAGATGCAAACAATGGAAACACAGTTAGGCTCACGAACAGGGACATGTTTCAAAAACATGAAAGATGAATCAAAGAAAGAAATTAGAGAAGAAGTACTACCGATTTTGAATGCTCACAATAATAGTTTAATTTAAATAGAAATTAGACAAGAGGAACAGGACAGACAACAGGAAGAAAGAGATCGCGTGATAGTACAAAAATTTACAACGTGCACACGATAAGGAAGAAATATTTGAAAGAATCGAGGAATCCGTACCAAATGACAGAATAAATAACTTAACACAACAGTATGAACAATTAACTACTAAATGTGTCAATACTGAAACCCGAGTCGCGACACTTACGGAAGACGTAAATAAACAGAAAGAAAAAATAGGTGACTTATCGGAAAGAGTTGAGGAGATTTCAGATAAATTGACAAGTCTTAGTTTAAATGGGGACAGAGATTCGGATGATACAGCTCCATTACCATTTGCAGAGACCGAAGAGTACCAGAACATAAATAAGCATGTTGAAAATCAGGAAAAATTTAATGAACGCGTTAAAAAGGAATTTCAGGCGTTACGAAAGCAAGTCAAACAAATTGAAAGCGAAATCGTAGGAAAAGACCGCAGAAGAAATTTAGAATCACAGATAGCAGAGGGGTTTGAAGAAAGTAATTTATTTCATTTACGAGAAGCAACAAGAGAGCGCCAGGCGCGCGAACTAGACAATAATCGACATTGGGACAGGGACAGACGCGGTAGGTCTCTGTCGCCACGAGGCGAAAACTTTGACTATAAACACTTTTGAACTGTTCGGAAATTTAAGATCTTTCGCAATTCTAAGAATGACATACATCCATGTTCATGGTTAGATCAATTTATGTACGCACTTCCACTAAATTGGCTACTAAGTCACAAACTGTAATTTATGTGCGGCTATTAATGTCCTCAGGGGATTCACTACACTAAGTGAATATGTGCCGTAGTGTGCACAAGGCCCCGAGCTGTAGTAGTGCTATTTCTCTTTTAGTTTTCTGCACTGTTGCCTACTCTTTTACTATTCTTTGCATCTATCAAAACAACTCTTCGACTATCAATCTATCTAGAGAGACGGTAAACAATAACCGGATATGACTATTTTACCCAAAAGTGATTTCGGAAATTACCGTTTGGACTTACTATATCTTCTGCAGCATTCATTCGTAGTTTAAACGAAATTTTACCTGTTTATCTTTGTGACAATATTACTTCGTATGTTGACGATATTCATATTGCTAAACGTTCTTGGAGTGAACATAACAAAATTTTGGATTCATTATTACGTATATTTGCAAGAGTTGGCATTACAGTGAACTTGAAAAAATCTGAATTTGGTCGTTCTCAGGTGAAATTTCTTGGTCATATTATTTCTACAGAAGATATTCTTCCTGATCCAGAGAAACTAGACGCTATTCGTAATTATGCTGTTCCTACCACATAACGTGATGTTCGTAGTTTCCTTGGTGTCTGTAATTTTCTTAGACGCTTTGTTAGATTGGACGATTTGGCCATACCTCGTTTATGTGAACTATCTGGAAAGAATTCTAATTGGTGTTGGGATGAGGAAGCTCAATCAGAATTTGAACAACTTCGTGATGCTTTAGTTGCTGCTCCACTTCTTTCACATCCGGATTTATCTAAAGATTTTTGTTTGGCGACGGACTCATCATACAAAGGCCTAGGTGCACACTTATTTCAAGAGGTAGAAGAAAACGGCGTTGTAGTACAGAAGACTATTGCATTTGGAAGTCGTGTTCTCTCTAAATCAGAAAAGAATTATTCGATTACGGAACTTGAAGCCTTGGCTGTTGTTTGGGCCTTCAAAAAATTTCGCATATTTTTGTATGGCAGACATACTAAGGTTTACACCGATCATCGAGCTCTGGAATTTCTTATGTCAACAAAATTAACTCATGGAAGATTGTCACGATGGGCGCTGTATCTACAGGAATTTGACTTTAGTATTGTTTACATACAGGGTTCTTCGAATATTATTGCTGATGCTTCATCACGTGCACCTATGGGTTTGAAACAAAGTGCTGAGGAGGACTGTAAAGAGAACAATTGTTGTTTGATGTATATTCAAGGTGTTGCGTTCGAGAATTTTATTTCGTCTTCGCTCCAGGACATCGCTAAGGAGCAAAATAAGGATCCAATCTGGAAGGACATTAAGGAGAAGTGGAGGAGAAAGGAAAGCGTAGCGATTAGACAGTATTATTTAGTTCGCAATGATATTCTTTTTAAACGAAAATCGGTCGACAACTCTGTTTGGTTAGTTTGTACTCCTGATGAGTGGGTTAATAAATTGATTTGGTACACACATTTCAGTTATGCACACTTTAGTTCCAGAAAATGCTTTCATAAATTACGAGAAAATTGCTACTTCAGTAATATGGAAAAACGTATTCGTTCTTGCCAAATGCAAATTATGTCAAAAGGCTAAGCCGCCAACTATTTCTCACAGAGCACCGTTGTTTCCTATCATTCTAGCGAAATTAAAGGACATGGCTGCAGTCGATTTCTTTGGTCCAGTGGTTCGTTCTACTAATGGTTTTGCGTACATTTTGGTAGCAGTGGAATTGACATCAAAGTATGTGAGTTTTACACCTTTACGCAAAGCAACAGCTCATTCAGTATCTAATGCTTTCATCAAACATTTTCTTAAAGAAGGTTATATCAGATAATGGATCACAGTTTCGTTCTAAAATTTGGCTTCATACTCTACGGCGTCGTAAGATTAAACCAATTTTCATTTCACTTTTTCACCCTCAATCTAATGCTTCAGAGAGATGGATGAAGGAAATCAATAAATTGTGTCGACTTTACTGTCATCAGAATCACAGAACGTGGGATCAGTATCTTCATATTTTTCAAAACATTCTGAATGAACTCCCTAATGATTCAACTTCTTTACCGCCTATATTGATATTAAAAAATAAAGCACCGGCAAATCGCATTTCTGAAATCGTTCCTTTTCCGCCTACACGTAAACTGCGGCATTCTGAAGTTGTGAATCTGGCTCTACGAAATATTGCATCTGCGGCTGCTAGAAGAGAGAAATCAGCTAAACGTCCTGGTCGTTTAAAAACCTTGTCGGTTGGTCAAAAGGTGTTAATTAAGTCTCACCGCTTGTCTCACAAAGGAAAAGGCTTGTGTCGCAAATTTTTTCTGCTTTATAACGGTCCATACAGAGTTCGCAAAATTATTCATGATAACACTGTTGAAGTAGAAACTCTTAAACTCGGCGCTCCAAGGGAATACATCATATATCGAACGTTAAGATTTTTGCGGAATGATATATTTTAGAGAAACCAACAATTATACGTAAACATGCAGAGAATACAAGGATACCGCGCTTTGTTTTGGCGGCGGCACATACTCAAAGCAACAGTCAAGTCTGCGCGCCGCACAAGGCAGTCGTTGACCGCAAACAATTACTTCCTACGTCACGCGTACCTACAGCTGATCGAGCGCTCAGTGCGAATGCACTGACAGCCGTAAACAAATACACAGTCTAATTTCTCCGATTAAATTCAGTATAAAGCTATAGTGACTTGATAAATTATGTTATTAACGTTCAGTATTTTTCAGGATACGGTTGTATAAAATATTTAAGAACTTCAGGTAAATTCTGTGTGTGTCCGACGTTAAGAGGACTTGCTATCGAGAAAATTTCGGGAAGAATGTAATTTCGAAGAAGAAACTAATAAACTAAAAAGGTAACTATTAACTGAGTTTATTTTTCAGGTAACATATTTCCGCTTAGGTACGTACTTTAGACGTAATTTGCTGCTCGCGATTACGTGATTTATACTTTGTGCTAAATTTCATGTTCTATGAATTTACTTGTGAAGCGACGTGCTTGCGTACATTAACTGATTTTGACAATGATTGATTAATGAACAGGATTGTTAATTATGTATATTATGCATCGCTTGGCTTCACTGCTTTTTTCCTGATGTCACATTTTTTTAAAAATTATGTACCTGCTGTGCTTATTTATTTAAATTATAATTGTCACCTGATTAATTGTGCTGACTGTGGTTATGTATGTAAGTTATACTTTGTGATTTATCTGCTTGCGTCTTCATGTTTACTTATTAAGATTACATATGAACATTTATTTGTTTATGCTGATATGATGCTAATGACCTGTTTATTATGTAAGATATATATTTGCTGCTTTGCGTATGGATTACATATTTACACATTTCTGCTTGTTGCCATAACTATTCTTTAATTTGGTATATAGAAATGCTGATATACGGTGTACGAACATAGAGTTTAGGTCACACTATGGTATTAATTATAGATTGTTTGCTTGGCAGAGCCTCGTTGCAGGTATTGTGCTACATCCACTTATTGACATTTTGTTCTCTACTCGTATATTTACTCGCTATCGCATGTTTTGCTTACGCTTAGTGCCTTATATTTTAAGATAAGAAAATGAACTGCTATAATTCTACGAACGACATTGGTACAAGAAACTTCATTGAAGTCACATGATCTGGAGGTTTTATGGAAGCTGTAAATTTATGTTACTAGGAAGGAAGCTAACGACATGACATACCAACACTAGGTTTAGACCATTGACAGATATTACACTGCATTCTTCGTGAGCAATTGAAATAGTAAGTGACTTGACACAAGAAATACTCCACATGTTTGCTTCTGTTTTGCCATGATTCTTGAAGTGGTGTACACACTGTGAAATATTACGATTTATTCACTCAAAGTCTTATGTGATCTTTCATACTACGTACTCGCACTTACTTATTTTCTGAAAGTTATTCAAACTAAAGGCTGTTAGAGGTCACGTATGCATTTCTTTTATTTAATGATGGACAAGGTAACCAAAATGTATTTTATAATTCATAATGAGTAGAAGATTTGGGTCAGATGGATTACACAGAGGTTGTGTGTGGACATTGTGTCTTCGGATTGTATGGGATGATGAATTGAAGTTTGCACTAGGATTTTGTCTGTGCTTGTTTGAGGAGACTGTCTAGAGGAAAGAGTTGTTATGGAAGTGAAATGATATTGGTAATAAGGTTTATATGTATCGACGTATTGAAGACGTATTATTGAAGTATTGAGATTGTGTGAAGTTGATGATTATTGGAGTTTTGGTGGACAAGAGGTAAGGTAAATGATATTGATGATAAGGTTTATATGTATCGACGTAAGAGGTATTATTTAAGTATTAAGATTATGTGATGCTGATGATTATTGGAGTTTTGGTGGATAAGAGGTAAAGTAAGTGAGGAGTACATTTTTTTTGTTGGTCTATATGGAACAAGGAGGATGAAGATGGCAGACTAGAACACTCAAGTGGAAAGAAGATTGTCTACGCACACATTTTGTTAAATCAATAAGCAGTATACATTTTTTTTGGAGAGAGGAAGTATTTGCATATCTTGGCACACTGACAGTTGTTCAGCAACCGTACATTTTGATTTGGCTTGGCAAACATTGGTCTTGACATGATGACTACGACGTTGACTAACTATTATTGACTGTTATACATTGCTGCCACTACTACTTGATACACAAGTTGAACATAAAATTTTGGACAGAATTGCATTTACACAGTTAACACTATTCAATTACACAGTAGTACTTAAATGTGGATGAAAGATGAGTGAGTGTGTTTTGTGTGTTTTCTTTTCCTAATCCCAAATAATTGGTACCGATCTATCTCCTAAATATTATTTTACTTGTTTGTTGTGGCCTGCACTGACACCCATAAATATTATAGGTTTACTGATATTTGTGTATTTGTAATAGTTAATATGACAATTCTCTGATATCATTTGTGTGTTTGCTATAATTTGTATGTTTAGTGTAAGAGCATTGATAATGATTTTTTAAAAGCAATTGTGTGTGCATTCAAACTGTTGTTCGTGCTTGCACCTATTCAACATTGCTGGGTGCCACTGGAAATGTTTAATTTCTGCTGATAAATTCTGATGAACTGTCTAATTAGTGATAGTAAATATTATGGACTGTTACGTACACTTGTTCAACATGAAGGGTGCCACTAGGAGATGTTTAATTTGTGCTAATGAACTTTGATGAACAATCTAATTAGTGATAGTGAATATTATGGACTGTTACTTGCACCTGCTCAACATTACTGGGTGCCACTGATGGACTGCTTCTACTGAAATGATGTCACTTGTTGGCGTCTGCACCTGCTCAACATTACTGGGTGCCACTGGTGGAACTGCTTCTACTGAAATAATGTCACTTGTTGGTGTCTGCACCTGTTCAACATTACTGGGTGCCACTGATGGACTGCTTCTGCTGAAATGATGTCACTTGTTGGTGTCTGCACCTGTTCAACATTACTGGGTGCCACTGATGGACTGCTTCTACTGAAATAATGTCACTTGTTGGTGTCTGCACCTGCTCAACATTACTGGGTGCCACTGGTGGAACTGCTTCTACTGAGATAATGTCACTTGTTGGTGTCTGCGCCTGCTCGCCATTTTTGGATGCCACTGTTGAAGCTGTTTAAATACTGCTAATGAAATGTTATGAGACTGCTATTTGCACCTGTTGATCATTGCTGGGTGCTACTGTTGGAACTGTCAACTACTCTGAGGAGTCCTACTTGTTTATTGAACTACTGAAACGGTTTTATGTGAATATTTGTATAAACTGATTTTTTGTGTGTTTACTGTTTATGAAATGTTATGAGATTCTTACCTGCACCTGTTCGTCATTTCTGGTGCCATTGATTGAATAATACTTAAGTAAACTATTATGTAAAATCACATGTATGCAAGCATTTGAATTCCTTACTGTATTTTATACATTAGGTTATTAAAGGGTCAGTGCAAAGCCTAAATTTATTTAGTTATGTGATATTTACTTATTAATATTACTTTTTAATTTTTGTCTGTATTTTTTGGACGAATTTGGTGGTATTTTCACCACCAATGCTGGCAAAAATACCATCAAATTCTAGCCCGTGGAGGAGGGGCATATGAAAGGTGGCTACACTGAGTCACAGCGTCAGAGATTGCGCCAAAGAGTATTATTCAGCCGCCTCCACAGGCAGTGCTTGTTCAGAAGCGGTGGTAGGCAGTGCTTGTTGAGATGTAGTAGTGGGGAGTGCTTCTTGAGATGTGGCAGTAGCGTGTCGTAGTTGAGAAGTTGCGGTAGTGAGTGCTTGTTCAGAAGTTGTAGTATTGTTTTGATGGGCTAGACACCAGATATTGTTGGATTGGGGATGCTGTAATTATCAGTGTGTGCTTTTCGTCAATATGTATGAAGGTAAAAAATTCCTTTTTTTTATTATTTCAATGTCTTAAACAATAATGCCTCTTGGTCACAGGTTCAGTCAACAAAGCATCTGGCTCGTGTTCTTGTATTAGACTGTATTTGTGGTTTCTATGTGCAATTATAGTATTTCTGTTTTTTTTAATTACTTCAGTATAAATGGTGTTTAAAGCATCTTGTCGTATTGAGGAAGAACCGTGCCAGATGTGTACGTTGAATCACACTTCCACACACAGAACAGTTACACTTGTGTTTTGTTGTTCCGTAGGTTTTATAGTTGCTGGGGACTTAATTAATTAATTGTGTTAACGGAAGTTTTGTTTCATTCCTTGTTGTTATTCTATGCAGTCAGATTGCGTACTAATACCAGTCAGGGCCAACCGGTTACGAGACCGCGTAACCGGACAGACAGTAAAATTATTTGCATAATATTATTTAAATAAGCCCCCATGCAATGTGTGTAACAGGACTGGTGTTTTTTCAATGAGAGACAAGTAGCTAATGGTTGACTCTGCTCAAATAGGACGCCGATTCACTTAATGACGCAATATGAATCGACCCAGAAGAAATCTTACTCAAAAGTATATATATGAAAAGTGGGAAGCAGAATAGATAGGGAAAGAAATACGCGGAGAGACACTTACAGCATAAAGCAGGGTTCCACGTCTCCGCCAGGCCACACAGATTTCAGTTTTCTATAAGTTTTCCCTAATCCTTAGGGTGAATACCGGCATTGTTGTAAAGACGATGACTCATTCCATCCTTGTCCAGTCGATTTTTTGCTCAGCTTCTAATTACCTCGTCCTCGATGGAAGTTAAACAGTAAGTATGCTCCATTTGTCAATTACAACGAATATATCCATTGGGAAGCAACTGGTCAGAGTCATAAAAGACGTCCTGGAGAAGGGGGGTACTGACGCGTATCTGTGTGGAAGATCGGAAGTAACTACTTCTAGAAGAAACGTTCGTGACCACTCACATCAGCGGCGAAACACACGACAGTGTCTTTTCTGGTATGAAGATGCAGCAAGTGTGATCTCAAAGGCCAAATAGTCATAAACCGCGGAGAGTTAAGTATTACGAGAACGCAGTAGAAAGAGAGAGAAAAGTTTTATCGCACGTACAGATTCACAACTCTACGCCCGAGCTATACTGGTACCACAAACGTGGCCACACTTTATTCCTCAGCATCGTTCCCCGCTGCCTCCCTCTGCTGTCGGTCAAGGAGACAAACTCGCCATTATCTCTCCCTTGCAATGGCTAGTATGCGGTGATTCGCCACAGGAAACGTTAGCTTCCTAAGGTATGTATTCACTTACGTGTGTACGGCGTTACTGTGAAGTATATAGCCAATAGATTCCAAGAAACGGGAAATCGCACACGCTGGACCTCACACCACGAACGCTCTCAGCATCTTTTGTCTTGTGCACACTGGGTAAGTACTTAACTGTGTCGCTGAGGTCTGCAACGTTCTCTGTTTACTGTCTGGTAAAAATCTGCTGACGGTGAACATAAATGGAAATGCAAGTTCGTTTTACTACCTTATTTACGTTACTTTTACGTTGAGGAAGCACATTCTTCCGTAAGTACCCTCGAGAATTAATTTGCTGCCTTCTTACCAATATATATATTTTTAAATTCTTCTTGTCTCCAGGGAGAATTGAGAAGTAAATAGCTTACAGATAGAATTTATTTTGAAACTACTATTGTGACCGTATAATAATATACGTGGTACCAAAAACCTGAATGCATGAGAGTGGAGAGAAGGCAAGTCTGCAATCAGCGTGCTGAACATTATTTCTTATGGTACTTCATTTGAGCCTTACATGTGCGTAACAACACCATCTGAAACAAAGTAGTAGGAACCGATGACCTCAGCAGTTTGGTATCTTAGAAATTCACAAATTTGAAACAAAGTAAATCAACCATAAATCCGAGGGGTGATTTGAACGGATAGTGCTTTACTTTACGTTATAACAATAATAACGATAATAATAAATCAATGGTTAAGGAGGCACACAATTTATCTCAAGCGATCCGAACCAAGATGCAACATATATTGAAATTTTCACGTTAGCCTAGCACATAAAATCTTACCATATTCCTACATGTATGATTTGATGTTGATACCTACATCAGAATATTTTATGATCCGAAGACGGCTGTAGCCGAAACCGGTAAAAGTGAAGCGTTAAAGTTTTTGCGATCAAGACGAACCTGTAAAATAAAGCACCCCAATAAGATCACGGAACCATTTTCAGACTTTATATCTTCAATTGACGTAAAATCTTAATACCAGACGAACTGTGAAGCTAAATCTTTCTAGAGTGTTGCTGACGCAAGTTATGTCCCAGACTAAAGAGTAAAGAAATATTAAGTTATAAGATATGTGTCATATATCGCTCAGTAACGTGATCAGTATCGAATTCCTTGAATTTTATCTATGCGTATGTAGCTTGCGATGATCGTCTCTGTTAGTGTAGCTGATGGCTTGTTTCGGGAATCATATTGTATGCAATCACGTGAAATGAACAATTCAAGAGAGTTCCCAGAAAAATAAAAGAAACCATCTAAGTACAAACACTAGCAAGAAGCCTTGTAATCGAATTCCTTGAATTTTATCTATGTGTATGTAGCTTGCAATGATCGTCTCTGTTAGTGTAGCTGATGGCTTGTTTCGGGAATCATATTGTATGCAATCTAGTGAAATGAACAAATCAAGAGGGTTCCCAGAAAAGTAAAAGGAACCGTCTAAGTACAAACACTAGCAAGAAGCCTTGTAACTTAGATGGAGACATACAGCGTCAGTCACTTTCGCCAGTTGAATAACTGTCATACGCTTTAAGAAACCACTGATACCACAGTCACTGATTGCGAATTCGACGCAAAATGCGACGGTGTTACGCACTATCGGTATGCAAACAGGTCCAAAAGCAGTACACGGAAGCCGTCAGTCGACTACCGGAGCAGAGACCTAACCTACAGCAAAGTACGACAGAAGTGAGCATCGACCCATCGCCTCAGATCACACCCAGTCGACGGCCGGAGCTATACGAGTGAGAATTATACGTAATTAATCCAGTCCTTCAAAAAGACTTGTAAAATTTCCTGTATACACATTGGACTATGGTCAAAGGCTTCCTTTGCACGTCCGCCTACATGCATCTGTCTGTAGCTGTACTCCCAGAGTGACGTGTAAATGAACCTAAGGGTTCAAATGGTTCTGAGCACTATGCGACTTAGCTTCTGAGGTCATCATTCGCCTAGAACTTAGAACTAATTAAACCTAACTAACCTAAGGACATCACACACATCCATTCCCGAGGCAGGATTCGAAGCTGCGACCGTAGCGGTCGCTCGGTTCCAGACTGTAGCGCCTAGAACCGCACGGCCACTTCGGCCGGCCCTAAGGGTTCGATTAGAACAATAGTAACTAGTTACTTTCATGATTCGTGGTCTGAAATGCTAAACGTAACTATGTGTACTCTGTTCCTAACAGAATGTCAGGCTGGTGTGGTCATTTGTTCTGGTAACTGGTTAATAATGTAATGTTGATGCATTAAGTTGTTCTGAAAGCGGTGCTGATATTCAAGACAATAAAAGCGGGTTAAAAGCCGTGAGCTATCTGGGGAAGTTCACCTTGCATTACTGAGCAACTGTTTCAGCAGGTATCCAGTCTAGCTTACCAAATTCCCAACCAGACTAACATGAATTATACTCTTTTAATAGTCATCTTACGACACCTGGTTATATATATATATATATATATATATATATATATATATATATATATGGACATTTATTTTCACATTCATCATTATTCCGTTAAAATTTCAGCATATTACACTTAATTCATAGCTAAACTGGAGCCTTATTTAGGATTGTGAAAATGTGAGTTTGTAATCTTATGGAACACATCAAATATGGAGCCAAGATTGGGACACTGCATACAACACTGCATTCATAAAATAACACACGAAGAACGTTGAAATATATCCAAGAGGAAATTAACTACAACCAACCGACTCAATTTTCACCCAAAGAAGTTACGTTCGTAGCGCAATCCTGTCCGTCATGAAATTACCGCACACTGGTATACTAAATTCATACTAACTCGCTGTGAAATCTTCCCGAAAGAATAGTTGAGGGCTACTTTGATGATTACACCACATGCTTCACGTGGTCAACTTGGTTTACACAAAGAGTGTAACCCCACAATAATTTTCATAATTAAAATAAATTACATCGAAACGCAATTTATAAAAGAAAAACCTCGAACTGGTTACTGTCGTCTTAGTATTAACCTGATGGGTGAAACAATTGTATAAGCACGTGGTACTGGCCTCACGAAGTACACCCCACGTCGGTTGAACATAAAGAAAAATTGCTATATTGAAAAGTATTGTCAAGACGAGACGTTATAATCTCACGCACATTCACATTTAAGATTGATGATCTTAGTTAGAGTTATGGATCATCAACACGTGGTTCCACTTTGCTCACAAGGTAGTGACAAAGCAACTACTGGAAGATATTCTGAACTTCACACTCAAATTACTCTGTGTTGGAATTTAAGATAACATCAGATATTTTAGATCCAAACCTGAAATAAAGGTGATTAAATTTTCAGTTAGGCTGAACTTAAGAAATCCATTGTCCTACGGATTTAGCAGAGACACGCTTAGCCGGAGATCTTACCACTTCAGACGCTCACTGCGGACAGACTGGCCTGGGCCCCTACCGAGGGTACTTCGCAGATACAAACGGAAGTGACCAGAGAGGCAGCTTCCTATACTCCTATACCAACATGACAAGGGATGGACAGGACCATACTAAGAATAGAAACCTCTTTGCTTTTAGAAAGCATAGCTACCTGTTCCGACGTTGGTCCTACTCTTCTCTAGCAGACAGGCTTGTCTGCTACCATCAAGCATGCAACTAGAAATACATTTGCTCATTCATCCTTCCACACAGAAGGGAAGGGGGATGACAGTATCTTATCATATACAGTATATAAAAGAAAGCAGATGAAGGTTCCGTATGAGACTGTGTTTTAAAGTGTGGTAGTGTGACAGATCGTTCTTGTTTATGTGTAAAAGTAACACGTTCCACTGCTCAGTCTCCTCCCAGATAGAATCAGAAACACCACAGTAAATTTAGAAGTGGAATTTATGCCGTAAATGACAACAGATTTAAGAAATTAACATGAAATGAATCCAACAGAGACTTTTCAATAATAGAGTCTGTGTTTTGCACGTACCTTAAGAGAGTTTGATTCAAGTCAGTAACCAGTTCCTCTGATGTTCAGCATGTTCATGCAATTACATAAAGACGCAATAAAGCAGACCAAACATCAATCCGGAGTCTCATTTCTTTACTGGCACCATATCTTCACCTTTATCCTGACATCCGACCCGTTTTCTACTGTCTCCAACCACAGAGATCTGAAAATTTTCACCGTCTCAAACATGCTCGTAGCCCCTCAGGTGCCCGAGACGAATGAACTCAAATTCCACGTCACCGTGAAACTAACTAACCTCCAATCTGATTGTGAAATTCAAACAAAGTATGTCACGAGGCGTGTCGTGTTATGACACTCATATAGTCTCTTAACTGTAATTAGTGAGAATATAAGACAGCACAACACTAATGTAACTGTGCTTTCCGAAACAAAAAGGAAAGATACTGGTTCTAACTATCTGCTGGAGCTGGCGCATTATTTTAGCGAAGTGGATAAAAACACTAGGGCGACAGCACGAGTATCCATCATTTTAAGCAAACCATGGTCAAAATATGTAACCTCGAGGGAAGCGGTTAATGGAAGGTTGATAAAGCTCAGCCTGAGAGCAAGAGTATTGAATATAGTGAAAGTGGGAGTGTGTGCCCATACTGAAGACTCGACGTTGAAGGTAAAATAACATTTTGAACAGATTCTGATAGACTATAGAAGCCTTTCAAGTGGCCACGAACTGAGACTGGCAGGAGATTTTAATAGCAGACTAGGGAAAGCGAAAAACAATAAGGCTATTGGGATGTACGGGGAGCATGTTAGAAATGAGAATGGGAATATGTTGTTGAATTTATTGGTGCAGTATATTACGAGTATAAAATACATTCTTTGCTCATGCAACAGGGTTGAAACCAAATATTGATTATCTAATCTTGAGACAAATGTCAATTTAAAAATTCAGGATGTCAAAGTTCAGAGGGTTCAAAATGGCTCTAAGCACTATGGGACTTAACATCTGAGGTCATCAATCGCCTAGAATTAGAACTACTTAAACCAAACTAACCTAAGGACATGACACACATCCATGCCCGAGGCAGGATTCGAATCTGCGACCGTAGCAGCAGCGCGGTTCCCGACTGAAGCGCCACAGCGGCCGGTAAAGTTCAAAGGGGGTCAGACTGTGGAAATGTCCATCATGTGGTGGAATGTTAAATTTTTGTCGCCTATACTTTCAGGAGTGCCAACGGCCTTGTCGCAGTGGTAACACCGATTCCCGTCGGATCACCGAAGCTAACCGCTGTCGGGCTGCTCTAGCACCTGGATGGGTGACCGTACAGGTCTGACGAGCGTTGATGGCAAGAAGGGTGCACTCAGCCCTTGTGAAGTCAATTGAGGAGCTACTTGACTGAAAAGGAGCGGCTTAGGTCACGAGAGAGTGGTGTACTGACCACACGTCCCTCCGTAACCACATCCAGTGACGCCTTAGACTGAGGATGACACAGGAGTCGGTTGATACCGTTGGGGCTTCGGAGGCCTGTGTGGACGGAGAGTATACTTTATACATCCAGGAGTAGTGGCGAATGGACGAAGTTGCAACATGTTGGTCAGCCTCAGATTATAAGGACAATTCAAGGGAAGATAGTACCTATCCCAACAGGGACTGGCAAACAAACCGCAGAGTGTGTAAGAGAACAGTAGAAGAGGAATGTGGACATATAAAAAAGGCCATATAAGAGGCAGCGAAAGAACCACTTGGAGAATATGAAAAGAAGATTAAACCAGTTTGGAGGGACGCAGAAACAGCAGAGATGATCGAAAGGAAATAAGCTTATTTGACCTGCGTCAGTATGAATGACAGCCAAAGTAGAGACAGATATGGAAACTAAATAGAGAAGTAAAAAAAGAGTTAAAAAGAAGAAACAAGGCATGGGGAGGAAGACGTGAAAATCTAGAGGGGATGATTGGTGTCGCTCGTAGTACTGGGGCATGAAGAACAATCAAGTCAATGTGTCAAATATTGACAAGTTACATCGTATAATAATATCAGTCACGATCAATGGAGAACGTATTTTAAGGATTTATTCCAACAAAATCGGCCTGAATTTTCATGTAGATGTCAGGTGAGGATGCAACGGAAGGAGTTATGGCATTTAGGTATATAAGTTCTTCAACTGGTTGTGAGGAGCTGTAAGATGAAAAAGGGACCAGGATATGGCTCAGTATATACAGAGCTGGTGGGTTTTTTCCCACTGAAATTATTGGAGATGCTAAGGAGGCTGTCTGAAAGAGTATTAAATGAAGAAGATGCTCCATCGGAATGGAATATGTGTTACATAAGACCGGTGCAAGGAAAGGGTCACGTGATGACCCAAATAATTATTTGGGACTGGCTGTGCTTCCTTTCGTTGGAAGACTGCACCCGAAGATACTGAAAATCTGGTAGAGAAAGAAACAAGTTACAAACAGCGAGAAGAGCGAGCAAGATGCCGAGCAGGAAGATCGGTAATTGATATGATATTCACAATAAACTAATACGCGAGAAACGCACGAAGTTTGGGATGGAGACGCATGTTCCTTTGACTGACCTAGAGAAAGCGTATGACAATGTACCCACCAACGAACTGTGGAAAATGTTGAAAGAGATAGCGTTGGACCAAAGATTTCCAAATGCTCTTACGAAATTATATAAAAATAACACAGCAAGAGTAAGGATTGGGAATAGTTGGACAGAAGAATTCGAATGAATTAGGATCTGCGGCATAGATGTAGGCTGTTACCGACCTTCTTTAATCTGTATCTAGAAATGATACTGTTGACTTGGCGTAGAAAATACCAGGTTAAGAGAGTGACAGTAGAGGATAACAAAATATTTTGCCGATGTCCAGATTGTGCAAGGAGAAGATGAAGATGATCTGAGGTATATGATAAAGAAGTTTAAAGAAGAGTAAAATAAGAGTGGTCTGAAGATGAACATAAAGTGTGAGTACTTGGGTGTTGGAACGGAAAAAGTAAACTATTTGGAAATAGATTGATAAATAACTGTAGGCGGGGAAAAGGCAAAGTACCTTGGGGTATTATTTAATAAAAGGAGCACAAGTAATGAAGAAATCACTCGTAGAATTAATAAAGGACAAGCTGTAACATGGGCAAAGACCTTTGTTCTGTAGAACAACAAGATAAGAACAACAACGATGAAAAGAATGTATTAGACCATAGTCTCGAGTGTAGTTTTGTATGGGGCAGAAGTCTAGGACGGTAGCAAAAGAAATAAGAATAAACTACTTTCCAGTGAGCTGGATTACTTAAGGTGAAGTTGAGGCTGTCCTGGGATGTATAGGATAAGAAATTACATAATCCGACAGACGGATGAAAACGGATAACGATCTGTGACGACATCCAACAAAAAACACCTGGTGTGGTTTGACTATGTAAACAGGATGAATGAAGAAAGGATGCTAAACATGGTACTACGATGGATAACATCCCAGCGAAAGAAATGGACCTACCCAGGACGCAAGTGATAAAATGATGTGAGTGTGGAAATGGAAGCAAGGAATATGAACGTTGAGGAAAGTCAAGACAGAAGGAGATGGCGATGAAGGCGGAGGAGCGGCGCCAACCGTAGATAATCCGCACGAAGAAGAAAAAGGAAAAAATGGCACCAACTCTCCTTTAACTAACTTGTTTTATGTATGTAGTGTAAAGTGTCGTTACACTGCGTCTATGTACGGTTCTTTACTATATAATGACTATACAAAAATGCAGCACCACAAAAGTAATCTCGCTCACACAGAAAACGTTGGATACACAATAACAAGAATTACCACGCATCCGTAATCCAGGGCGGGGCAAATAAAAGTTGCCCAGAAAACAGAGTTCCAGGGTACAAAGAAGCACAGAAGAGGAAAGGAAATACAGAAATAACATAACTATGGTACATGTTGACAGCAATCGACATTAATCTCTTGGCCTTTTGGGCCATGGTCAGCAAGTTGCTAAAAACGCATCGAAGCTGGACTGTTGGAATTGCTGCAGTCTCATCCTAAATGTTTTGCTGCAGTTCTTCAGGTCTGAGGGTTGTTGCGCTACACCTTAGACCTGAGGGCTCCCCACCACATAAAGTAATCGCACACTGACAGGTAAGGTGACCTAGGTGGCCAGATAGAGCCGCGACTAGACTGATCTCCGCTAATAACGGTGTCCGGCGTGAAGATAGTGGAAATGTGCTCCACGGTTCGACCGGCTGTTTGAGCAGTTACTCCATCCTATTAGAAGTAACAGTATGTCTTTTCTTGTTCCGTTAATGCTCATACAAATGGCTTCAAAATGTTGGCAGTACAGCGCGCCGAAGTCAGTGTCTGATGAAAGGAGAAGAGACATACGTATAATGCGGCACGCAGACACTGCACCCCAATCTTCAACCTGCTGATCATCCAATGGTATTTCACGGAAATTATGCGGATTCTCCGCTGCCCAGAACCTTTGATTCTGTGAGCTGACATAGCTAGTCATGTGAAACCGCGCTTCCTCAGACGTAAAGAAAAGATCCATGTCCAAGCCATTCATTGTTATCTCAGTGAACAGCCACTCACAAAAAGAGTATCTAATGGTTTTAATGCACAAACTATGCAGACACTCAGTAGGGACGCATGTGCAGGTCCAGGCGGAGTATATATCCGCTTGATCGACGTGATATGACGGTCTCTTGCAACATACAGCAGATTGATTTTGTAGGAATCTGAAGCATTTTCTGGTGAACTGTAACCATAATTTCTGGTGTACGGTCACATTTCGCAATGGTTTTTGACTGTTTCAAAACAGATCGTGTCTGACGCCATTTGCGGACTCTTTGCTAGCACTTCTACACCATTAAACTTCTCAGCAAACAACTGTCGACACCGTTTCCACGACTTCGTTGTCACGCAACTTTCAACAAAGAACACTCCCTGCTCCACAATGAGTACCATCGTCCCCTTTGCACTGCTCCACTCACACTGACACAGCCCGCACTACGCTGTGAACCGGACTTGATCACACTGCGGGCGTACACATGTGCGCATCACGGAGTGTGGTTATATTCACACAGTCACGTCCAGTCGTATCCAATTTCCCGGGTCACTTTTATTTGTCCCACCCTATATTTTCATTATTATAACTTCGGTTTCAAATGTATTTTAGTCAACGTAATTAAGTGTGTAGAAGCATTTGATCTTTGTATTCTTAATCTGATGTACTGCAGCTCATGGGTGTTAATTTAATTTGGAGGAAAAAATAAAGATGGAGAGCATCATCAAGCTATTAATTGTTGTTTGTGGATATATTAATACATGTTATACGAAGGAATATTGTTAGACAGTGAAGTTCTATCCAGTGCACAAGTTCTTGGACTCCACGAAGACAAACCACTCAAAATATATTTTGATTCCACGTTCGTACTGAATATTTCATTGTTACTGCAAAAACACTTAGAAATAGTTATTCCAACTCGTAGGTGTGAAACAAGATTTTCGACTATAGTTTAATGAAAACATAAGCAAGGAACGTGTACCATGACACCGTGTACAGTGGCTCATTCCCAACAGAATATAAGAGAATGTAGGTAAACGTAATCCGCACTTCTGTCTGACTCACCCAATACCAAAGTAGAGCTTTGTTTATCTCTCACAGAATCTGCAAACTGCTGTTGTGTTATAAATTACCTTCCCGTTATAGCCCTGTCCCATGATTTGCACTGTATTATCGCCGACTTGCTGACGAAAGCAGAAAGAGGTCATTCCACCAACCACGGCGTCGCTTAGAGGGGTGCCAGAGGTGTCATTGTCTGTCGAGATGCTTTCTTTATATGATTTCGAACTCCGCTTCTTCATACACAGCGCAGTCTTTAACATAGATTTTCAATATCTACCAAAATAGCAGAAGGATGTTAGTGACAGTTTGCAGTCCGCTTAACACCCTGTTACAGGGAAGTAAAACATGGATGAAAGGCGGTACGGAGACGAAAAGAATAGATGCTTTTGAAATGTGGTACTATAGAACAATGTTGAAGAGTAAACGAATATTTCGGTTAACTAATTGGAAGATATTAAATTGAACTTAGGAGAAAATAAATTTATGGTACAACTGTCTCAAATAAAGAATCGGTTTAATAAGCAATATCCTGAAGCTCCAAGGAATACTGAAATAGATTTAGGAGGACAGCGTGAAGAAGACCAGGGCTTGACAACAGTAAGTAGGTTCAAGTGGTTCCAGGTTGCAGAGGTGAAGCGGTTCCTACAGGATACACTGACTTGCGGAGATGCATGAAACCAGTCTTTGGACAGAAGACCACAACAACGCAGTTGTGGTAGAGAATACAGTTACATGTGTGTAATTACGAACTATATGTTTTTGCTGTTATCACTGTAAATCTAAAAATGTGTTGCTTAATCATGGTAGGCGATAGCTGAGGAGGTCTGTGTAAACAGGAAAATTCTGAAAAATTCTCCGTTCTTAAGTCATTATTAAAATTTGTAAAACTTAGTAAAGTGCCATACCATATGTTTATTACTATTGCTGTTGCTTTCAGAATTATTTTCATTCTGAAATGTTTTATTTTCATTTTTTCTGCATTGATAGTGCTTCTCACTTTTCTCTGTACTGAGTTATTCTTTCTGTAGGCTATTTTAGTTCTTGTTTTTTGGGTAGGTGGTCCACAGGATAGACAACACTAAACAGTCTTTTATTTTTATGCAGAGGATGTAAAGTTACCACGTAAAAATTCATGTGCGAGTACGTTACACAGCAAATTACACTGAAACTTTAGCTCAGTTTTCAAACAGATTAATGTAAAAGTCTTAAAACAGTTATAGAAAGGATATTGAGAGGCTGTTTTACGAAAAGGAATTAGTGGTAATACCAATTTATGGTGCTTCAGAAGACGTTATCGTTCAAACTGACATTTCTTATTAAAATTTCATCTTAACATTTGTGTGATTTAACTGCATCACTGAACTGAATCTGATAGCACAATAAGGTGAAAAATAAACGCCTCTCTTAAAACTTCACTTCCTTAGTTGAGTGTTCAGTGTGGTCGACTGCCACGTGGCAGGTCCAGGTCGATTCCGTGTTCTGTCAGGGATTTTTCCTTGGTGTAAGACGTAAAACGACGTGCACTCAGTCTCGTGATCCTATTTGGGGAGCTACTTGGTTCATCTACATCTACATCGATGCTCTGCAAATCACATTTATGTGCCTGGCAGAGGGCTCATCGAACCACCTTCACAATTCTCTATTATTCCAATCTCGTATTGCGCGCGGAAAGACTGAACACCTATATCTTTCCGAACGACTTCTGATTTTCCTTACTTTATCTTACTTTATCGTTGTGATCTTTCCTCGCTATGTAGGTCGACGACAACAAAACACTTTCGCTTTCGAAAGAGAAAGTTGGTGATTGGAATTTCGTGAAAAGATCCCGTCGCAACGAAAAACGCCTTTCTTTGTAAGGTGTCAGGCAAATCCAACACCTTCCATGAAAACCCTGACATGATAAGCAAATCCAGTAGTATGTCACATAGCTCCGAATAAATCGTGACATTAAATTAACCAAAGTAATACGAGTAACGAGTGAGCAAATGGAATACCACAGACTAACACAAGAATGCCTAAATGCATGTCATACCTTCCCACCGTGAGACAGACGCAGTTCCGAGGGGAGAAACGAGAACAGAAGCCGAGAGCAGAACCGTGTTAAGCTAGAAGGTCCTACGATAACCGACGGACATCCACGTCGCCAGCTAACCGCTAGGACCACCCCCCAGCCCATGTTAAAAGCTAGAGCCCTCCAGAAGAACAGTATAGATCTTACGATAACACTAAAAGGACCACACCAGCTGCAAGTTTTAGCGTGAGACTTCTTCGCGTCTCTGTTACGTTGCAAAACTTTAAAAACATTGCCCCACCACGAAAAGTATAGCGTTTCTCATTGGATAGACAGAATTTTTGTAGGCGGAGCTTAAGGTTAACATTGAGACCCTGATTGGTCAGATGAAAACACAGCCAGATAGTTTTTATTAAACCAACTTCGGTAAATTGTAGTAAGGAGAAGTTAGGAGAGAGTTGCTTCCGAGATGGCGAGGTGAGCGGAGCTGTGCTGTCCACCGCCCCCTGACGAACACCGATAAGGTAATGAACGCACGCGATGCCACATAACAGCGCAAAAAGCTTCACTCAGAACTGCAGAAGTCTCATCTGTTACACCCCCTTTTTGCGTAATACTAGTGTCGATCGTCAATTAAAGCTCATGGTGTTCACATTTGCCACTTGAAGTAAAAATCTGAAACGCGATGATTTTTCTGTTATATAGTTATTGAGAAGCCACATCAGCCACTGTAATTTACGACAAGTTAGATAAGTAATTAAAGATAATTGAGGGTCACTGTAGACCATTTTGATAGTTTTCTCTTTTGTGAAACTTAATGTAAACCTAGATTATAGATGTGACATGGCATAGGTCATCCTTCGATCCATTGTAGCACTGGGAAACCCATTCAGGGAATATTCGTTCACATTTTTTGTTGAACACAGTTGGTTTTTAGCATCCTGTATTAAAACATTTCCTTTTATCAATATTGCAATTTATAAACAATGTTTTGTGAGTAGAATAAAATTTCCAATGGTAGACTTAACTGCTTTTTCGACGTTATTTTACCAGCTAACTAAAAATAGGAAAGCCTTGAACCCCTTCCACTAAATTTAGTTAGTGTTAAGATTCTTTTACAGGGAGTGCAGTGGAGCTGACGCTGAAATCATTAAGTATTTGGTTATATCATCGCTAGTTTCACTGAACTCTTCTGAACTCTACATGTCATGTGTGGTCTGGCGTCTCCTTACCAGCAACAGGTCAATTCCCTAAAAAAACATGCTCAGAGCGTCGTTGCGCGAAAGTGGCAGGGAGACACGAGATAGAACAAACAGACACCACGCAGAATGTTAGATCTTTTAATCATGTCCAGCCCAAATCCTGTATCATTTCTGTGACACTCTCTCCCATATTTCGCGATAATACAAAATGTGCTGTCTTTTTTGAACTTTTTCGATGTACTTCGTCAGTCCTATCTGGTAAGGGTCCCACACCGCGCAGCAAAAATGGTTCAAATGGCTCTGAGCACTATGGGACTTAACATCTGTGGACATCAGTCCCCTAGAACGTAGAACTACTTAAACCTAACTAACCTAAGGACATCACACACATCCATGCCCGAGGCAGGATTCGAACCTGCGACCGTAGCAGGCCCGCGGTTCCGGACTGAGCGCCTAGAACCGCTAGACCACCGCGGCCGGCCACCGCGCAGCAGTATTCTAAAAGAGGGCGGACAAGCGTATTTTAGGCAGTCTCCTTAGTAGGTCTGTTGCATTTTCTAAATGTCCTGGCAATAAAACGCAGGCTTTGGTTAGCCTTCCCCACAACATTTTCTATGTGTTCCTTCCAATTTAAGTTGTTCGAAATTGTAATACCTAGGTATTTAGTTGAATTTATGGCATTTAGATTAGACTGATTTATCGTGTAACCGAAGTTTAACGAATTACTTTTAGCACTCATGTGGATGATCTCACACTTTTCGTTATTTAGGGTCAACTGCCACTTTTCGTATCATTCAGATATCTTTTTTAAATCGTTTTGCAGTTTGTTTTGATCTTCTGATGACTTTATTAGTCGATAAACGACAGCGTCTTCTGCAAACAACCGAAGACGGTGGCTCAGATTGTCTCCAAAATCGTTTACGTAGATAAGGAACAGCAAAGGCCCTACGACCTTGGGGAACGCCAGAAATCACTTCTATTTTACTCGATGACTTTCCGTCAATTACTACGAACTGTGACCTCTCTGACAGGAAATCACAAACATGACTGAGACGATATCCCATAAGCACGCTATGTCACTACGAGCCGCTTGTGTGGTACAGTGTCAGAAGGCTTTCGGAAATCCATAAATACGGAATCTATCTGAAACCCCTTGTCAATAGCACTCAGCACTTCATGTGAATAAAGAGCTAGTTGTCCTTCACAGGAACGATGTTTTCTAAGCCCATGTTGACTGTGTGTCAATAGACCGTTTTCTTCAAGGTAATTCGTAATGTTCGATCACAATATATGTTCCAAAATCCTGCTGCATATCGACGTTAACGATATGGGCCTGTCATATAGTGGATTACTCCTACTATCTTTCTTGAATATTGGTGTGACCTGTGCAACTTTCTAGTCTTTGGGTACCGATCTTTCGTCGAGCGAACGGTTGTATATAATTGTTAAGTATGGGGCTAATGCATCAGCATACTCCGAAAGGAACCTAATTGGTATACAGTCTGGACCAGAAGACTTGCTTTTATTAAGCGATTTAAGTTGCTTCACTACTCCGAGGATACTTACTTCTACGTTACTCATGTTTGCAGCTGTTCTCGATTCGAATTGTGGAATATTTACTTCGTCTTCCTTTGTGAAGGCATTTCGTAAGGTTGTGTTTAGTAACTCTGCTTTGGCAACACTGTCTTCGAGAGTATCTCCATTACCTCCATTGCTATCGCGCAGAGAAGGCATTGATAGTTTCTTGCCGCTAACATACTTCACATGCGACCAGAATATCTTTAGATTTTTTGCCAGGTTTCGAGGCAAAGTTTCGTTGTGGAAACTATTATAAGCATCTCGCACTGATTTCCGCGCTAAATTTCAAGTTTCTGTAAAGGATAGCAAATCTTGGGGATTTTGCGTCTGTTTAAATTTGGCATATTTGTTTCGTTGCTTCTGCAACAGTGCTCTAACCCGTTCTGTGTACCAAGGAGGATCAGCTCCGTCGTTTGTTAATTTATTTGCTATAAATCTCTCAATTGTTGTCGATAGTATTTCTCTGTATTTAAGCCACATCTGGTCTACACTTATATTATTAATTTGGAATGAGTGGAGATTCTCTCTCAGGAAGGCGTCAAGTGAAATTTTGTCTGCTTTTTTGAATAGGTATATTTTTCGCTTATTTTTCGAGGATTTGAGGATTTCAATATTCAGTCTTGCTACGACAACCCTGTGTTCACTAATCCCTGAATCGGTTTTGATGCTCGTTATTAACTTACGATCATTTGTTGCTAAGAGGTCAAGTGTGTTTTCACAACCGTTTACTATTCGCTTGGGCTCATGAACTAACTGCTCGAAATAATTTTCAGAGATTGCGTTTATCACAATTTCGGATGATATTTTCTGTGTACGTCCGGAATTAAACATATATTTTCGCCAACATATCGAGGTTAAATTAAAGTCACCACCAACTATTGTCGTATGAGTCGGGTATGTGTTTGAAATCAAACTCAAGTTTTCTTTGATCCTTTCAGCAACTGTATCATCTGAATTAGGAGGTCGGTAAAAGGATCCAGTTATTATTTTATTCCGGTTGCCGACAATGACCTCTACCCATACAAACTCGCAGGAAGTATCTAAAAAAAAAAAGGTCAAATGTGTGTGAAATCTTATGGGACTTAACTGCTAAGGTCATCAGTCCCTAAGCTTACACACTACTTAACCTAAATTATCCTAAGGACAAACACACACACCCATGCCCAAGGGAGGACTCGAACCTCCGCCGGGACCAGCCGCACAGTCCATGACTACAGCGCCTTAGACCGCACGGCTAATCACGCACGGCAGGAAGTAACTACTTCAATTTCGAGACAAGTTAAACTACTTCTGACAGCAACAAACATGCCACCGCTAACCGTGTTTATCCTATCATTTCGGAACACCGTTAGGTTCTTCGCAAAAATTTCGGATGAGCTTATATCCGGTTTTAGCCAGCTTTCAGTGCCTATAACGATTTGAGCATCAGTGATTTCTATTAGCGCTTCGAGCTCTGGTACTTTCCTAACACAGCTATGACAATTTACAACTGTTATACCAATGGTTCCTGTCTTTACTTTCTGTCTGTGTTTAGCCTGCACCCTTTGTGACTGAAGACCTTCTTGTGATTTCCCGAGACCCTCTAACCTAAAAAACCGCGCAGTTCACGCCACACAGCCCCTGCTACCCGTGTAGCCTCCATCTGCGTACAGTGGACACCTGACTCATTCAGCGGAACCCGAAACCCAGCCACCCTTTGGCGCAAGTCGAGGAATCTGCAGCCTGCACGGTCGCAGAACCGTCTGAGCCTCTGATTCAGACTCCCCACTCGGCTCTGTACCAAAAGTCCGCAATCGGTCCTGTCGACTATGCTTTCATCTTCCAAGCAAGACTGGCAGCCTTTACCACTTCTGTTAGCCACTCGAAACCAGAGAGAATCTCTTCTGATCCTAAGTGACACACATCATTGGTACCGACGTGAGGAACCACCTGCCGTTGGCCTGTGCTCTTCAAGGCAATCGGGAGGACCCTTTCCAAATCTGGAATGACTTCACCCGGTAAGCACACGGAGTGCACATTGGTTTTCTTACCCTTCTTGTCAGCCAAGTCCCTAAGCAGCCCCATAACGCGCCTAACGTTGAAGCTCTCAACTACCAATAATCCCACCCTCTGTGATTGCCCGGATCTTGCAGGGTGAGCGGTTTCCTCTGAAACAGGACAGGCGACAGCATCTGGCTCAGCGACAGTGTCAGCCACAGACAGCTTCCGGAACTTGTTTGTCAGACAAACCGGGGAGGCCTTAAGTGCGGCCGCCTGGGAAGTCTTTGGCCACGTGCTTCGCCCTGGGGCGACCTTCCACTCGACCACAGGTGAGGGGTCAGCCTCAGTGCGAGCAGTAACTGGGCTGGCCTCGGGTGAGGATCGATCGGACTTTGACGTGCTGGACGTCCATTGGATCCCCACGGCGGGCCCAAAACAGTGGTGCCCATCCTCTGCAGCCTCAAGCTATGTAACCGAAGCCATCACTGCCTGAAGGTCACCAACTCGGCTCACATCCGCACACAACAATCGCAGTCACTGTCGCTACTAAATACCGTGGAAAATTAAACTATGCAGATAAACGGACTATCTGCACTTGCTGCGCGACTCCACTGTAAATCCTCATGAAAACGTACGAACTGTATCTAGTAATACGGAGATATTCAAAAACTCAGGTGAAACTAAATAATTTTCCCCTGATTTGGAACTTGTAATAAGTCACAAAATCGGTTTACTTTCCAACGCAAACGAAAATGCGAGAACTGTGGCTATTAGATATTACATTTACAAGCAGAAACTCAAGAAACTAAACTATTATGGCACACAGATGATATATTGAAATTCGCTCCTGGTTAGGAACTCGTCAATGTCACAAAAGCGGTTACTTCCCTGTTGCTGCCTCTGTCTCGGTCGGCTACTACTACCTGACTGACTGGTTGACTAACGCTAACCCAACATCTCGATGATAGCATTTGCTGTGACATGGCGACCGATGGGGGCCGATTGGTCCGTCCTATGACGAGAATGACGGTACTTCCCTCGCTTTCTCTTAAAAATGCCCGTCAGGGGTTTCCCAGAAACGTGTTGAAGACTTCACGCCAGGAGACTGGAAATCTTCTCAGAAATTGGTATCAAAAATTACTGCGTGATAGAACATAGGACATTACACCAGATAGTATATGATAGTATACGTTAGAAAGAAAAACAGCTCTGATTATGCCCCAAGAACGCAGAATAACATTTAGAACGCATGTTATATGTGTGAGTGTTCGTTAATGACGCTGTGGCTAGAGGAAATTTGGGTAATTACAAGAAAACTAGTCTTTACCCGTCCGTGTGTGCGCCTGATAGAACTCCCCCTCCACCTCTCTGAATCCATCCCTTCCTTCCTGTGTAAGTATACCTGTTGCCCCCACCTCTGTCTATCTCCTCCTCCCACTCTTTCTGTCTGTCTATCTCCTCCTCTCCTTCTTTCTGTCTATTTCCACCACCCCTCTGACCGTACCTTCCTCGTCCCTCCGTTTGGCCATATCCTCTTCTCCCTTTCTGTTTCCATCTGTGCTTCCACATCTTCCTTTTTCACCTGCCCACTAGCCCTCTACACCTTCCACCTACCTCATGCTTCTGCCCCTCCTCCCCTTCTTCTGTCCATTACTTTCTCATCATTGCTCTATCCATTCTCTACTCTTTCTGCCTCAACCTGTCTTCAGTCATGTTCATCGATAGATGTAGCCTCTGCAGTACAGTTCACTACAGCAGGTCGACACTCCTGTCATGCAGGGCAGGCCATACATTAGGAGCTTGAAAATTATGCTGCGCCACGAATAAGTACAGGTGAGGATTTGTGGAATTCTTGTAAATATCGCCCAGCTATGGCTGGAAGGCTGTAGTTAAGGGACCGATTGACACATCTGATGGCAGGCGCAGGCGATGTTGATCTTTTGCAAACTATTCTGCGAGGCAGGTCTAGACACTGCTTGCAGGCTAGAGGGCACGGCCCGGTGGGCACTGTACAAAAATGTGAAGTTATCAGGGGAGAACAGCGCTCCGACATGCTGTGAAGAACATATACACTCCTGGAAATTGAAATAAGAACGCCGTGAATTCATTGTCCCAGGAAGGGGAAACTTTATTGACACATTCCTGGGGTCAGATACATCACATGATCACACTGACAGAACCACAGGCACAGGCAACAGAGCATGCACAATGTCGGCACTAGTACAGTGTATATCCACCTTTCGCAGCAATGCAGGCTGCTATTCTCCCATGGAGACGATCGTAGAGATGCTGGATGTAGTCCTGTGGAACGGCATGCCATGCCATTTCCACCTGGCGCCTCAGTTGGACCAGCGTTCGTGCTGGACGTGCAGACCGCGTGAGACGACGCTTCATCCAGTCCCAAACATGCTCAATGGGGGACAGATCCGGAGATCTTGCTGGCCAGGGTAGTTGACTTACACCTTCTAGAGCACGTTGGGTGGCACGGGATACATGCGGACGTGCATTGTCCTGTTGGAACAGCAAGTTCCCTTGCCGGTCTAGGAATGGTAGAACGATGGGTTCGATGACGGTTTGGATGTACCGTGCACTATTCAGTGTCCCCTCGACGATCACCAGTGGTGTACGGCGAGTGTAGGAGATCGCTCCCCACACCATGATGCCGGGTGTTGGCCCTGTGTGCCTCGGTCGTATGCAGTGCTGATTGTGGCGCTCACCTGCACGGCGCCAAACACGCATACGACCATCATTCGCACCAAGGCAGAAGCGACTCTCATCGCTGAAGACGACACGTCTCCATTCGTCCCTCCTTTCACGCCTGTCGCGACACCACTGGAGGCGGGCTGCACGATGTTGGGGCGTGAGCGGAAGACGGCCTAACGGTGTGCGGGACCGTAGCCCAGCTTCATGGAGACGGTTGCGAATAGTCCTCGCCGATACCCCAGGAGCAACAGTGTCCCTAATTTGCTGGGAAGTGGCGGTGCGGTCCCCTACGGCACTGCGTAGGATCCTACGGTCTTGGCGTGCATCCGTGCGTCGCTGCGGTCCGGTCCCAGGTCGACGGGCACGTGCACCTTCCGCCGACCACTGGCGACAACATCGATGTACTGTGGAGACCTCACGCCCCACGTGTTGAGCAATTCGGCGGTACGTCCACCCGGCCTCCCGCATGCCCACTATACGCCCTCGCTCAAAGTCCGTCAACTGCACATACGGTTCACGTCCACGCTGTCGCGGCATGCTACCAGTGTTAAAGACTGCGATGGAGCTCCGTATGCCACGGCAAACTGGCTGACACTGACGGCGGCGGTGCACAAATGCTGCGCAGCTAGCGCCATTCGACGGCCAACACCGCGGTTCCTGGTGTGTCCGCTGTGCCGAGCGTGTGATCATTGCTTGTACAGCCCTCTCGCAGTGTCCGGAGCAAGTATGGTGGGTCTGACACACCGGTGTCAATGTGTTCTTTTTTCCATTTCCAGGAGTGTATGTTGCAGTTACAACAGCGCCTAATGACCTGCGTGTAGGAGCCGAAGTGAGCTGAGGAAACCTGACATTGTAATTATCAAAGAGCACTCAACTTGTTCCCTCCAGAGGAACTACGTCAGACGTGTACGAAACAGACATATACATAAGCGAGCCCGGATGCTCCAAGCAGGCAGTCGTGTGCCCTTCTGCGTCTACGTCTAGAACCGGAGAGAATGACGATTGCTTAAGTTGTAGGCCATCCACGACGACCTTTTGGTGATGGTTATCGGCAGCCAACTGCCCACTGAAGCTACCTCCAATCTCCGCTGCACGGAGCGTCATTACTGTGAGCGTTCAGCCATGTTCCGTGCCACGCGCAGAGTTAACACACGCGGCGGCCACTTTGCCGTGGTGCGTGTAGGACTGCTGCGTCTGCAAGGCGTGGCAACCGGACGCCGACGCTGCAGCAGATTCCGGCGTTCGCTTTGACACCGACTCACGCACGCTGCGCGGCGCCAGCGCCGAGTTCAGCGCAAGGCCAGCTGTGTACCTTCGACGTAATAAAGTCGTTTACACTGTGAGCCTGTGGGTGCTATTCTGTCATTCTGCGCAACGGATTAATCTGAGATGTGTGCTTTACCCTGTGGCTCCTGCAAGATGCAATTTCCACCCCCACACTACTACAGAAATCAGACAGACGCTCCTAACGTTCTAAAGAGAAATGAATGAAAAACTTTCAGCAATAAATATTTTCTGGATTCGTCCGCTGTAAGGAAATGACACAAAAATTCACAAAATTACTTACATATCTAGTGGGATACTTGGGTACTGGAGTAGTGCTAGTTAGTGTAATAAAAACATGAAACTATCGAAAATTATTATTTATTTTGCAAAAATTCTGAGAAATCACAATGCCACTTCTAGTTATGAACTGAACAAGTTATTTCCGGGTTCTTTTCGGAATGTGGAGTTACCTCTTAAGGATAGGATTCGCCAATGAAATTTCTGTACAAAGTTTAAGATTATTATTGACTTGGCAGTATGGCTGACAGCCGCGCCTACTCAACTCGAATAATTATCCGTTAGAATGTTGCTAGGTACGGACGAGGTTGTTGCGTATGAAATACAGTGAAGTGTAATGTTGTGGAGGAAATATGTGGCTCGCAAGAGCTGTAGCGCACAATACCGTAATCTGCGATGACTGCTGTCTGCGCCGCTCGCTGCTGACAAATAAGATAACTCTCGCTCTATGTGGATTGACCTTCGCCAACCATCTCTCCCTATGCCTTGATGAAGTCAAGGACTCCTATTCGCCCCTAGTCTAACTATTGGCGTGGTACACCGGTCAGATAACTAGTCCACCACGATGCCACCAAAAAATTCGCTCGCAGGCGTTTAACTATAACTCTGTTCGTTCACAGCGCACAATAAGTGTGGTGGCCAACACAGTGAACAACGCTGAATTGCAAGGACTCAATATAGAATCGCACTCTGATTCGCTCTCGACAGAGGTGCTCTCCCAGTGAAGTACTGAGGAGAGACTTGTTCCTCACCTTTTGAGTACATGTACGAGCGCACACGCTCTTGTTATGTGTTCTCGCTCCAAGAGCGACAACAGAACGGCCCTTCTCCACGCCAGACGTGAAGGGGTATATCTTTCGGTCTCTTCGATTACTCCAGCTCAATGCATCAGGAATATCGTCTGCCCATCAGCATTGCTCTTCTAAAACGGGAGAATGACGTTTCGTTTATGGCGACCAATCCGGAAATCGGCGTTTGCTGTCTCCCTGTGAAAACCTACGAAACTGCGTGCTATGTTAGTAAAGAATGCGTAGGCTGGGCGCTTCCACACAATGTAGCGGAATTTGCTTTTAAGCTGAACATGGGGTCGTTCTTCCTTTCAATCGGGCAAACGTTGATTGCTCTACGGGCGGTCGCCGGGCAATGTAGATAGGTTGACTTGACTCGTCCTCTGAAGCGACCGGCCTCCTGGCGTGCGGTCTGCCTCTCCCAAACTAAAAGCTCCTGTGACCGTCGTGTCTGGAATGTGTGTGTGTACGCCAGCCTCGAGTATTTCAATCTCAGTGCGCATTTGCGATTTACTAGTTATTTGCATATCGTTTACATGAATTCATACAACATAGACTTTATCTTATCGAGTTTGGGTTCGAATGAAGCGTCTTGATGTGCGGAATATGATTGTAAGGGTGGAATATGTAAGCAATGAAGATCAGGAGACCACGACGTCTTACAACACGTTTGCCTGTGTTTCTCTTCACGGTTCTGTTTGAGTCATCTCTCTCTCCCAAACCGTTCCTCTCGCTCGTTTTGACACATTACAGTCCCTGAGCTCTGGGGGTCGTACCAATCTGGTGACAGGAAGTGGTCGTTTCACTTTCCAACACAATACATTGCGTCGGAATGTGTTCCTCTCCGTCTAACGCTACGTTTTGGTGAGAGAGTTCGTTTTGGTGAGTGATGAGTGAGGCAGTCGCACTTGACGTAGTTACCAGTTCAGCATAATGTGATACGGTGAGTAAGTTTTACGTATATTATCTTTTGTATTTGCTCTTTTTGTCAGAGTTAGTTGTGTAAGCTAGGTTACAAGATGTTTAGACTTATTTCTGTGAAGCCACATAAATCCGTGGGTTTATCTCTGTTCAGGGGTGATGGTGGACTTGATAATTTAGTGACAGTGAGGTGTCCATTTTCAGTTTCGTCTGGGCACGAGTTGCCATGTACCAGAGCTGTAGCAGCTGTTTGTTCTGTAGGTAGGTGTACTGGTCATCTGTCTAATTGTACTCGGTGGAGATGGACGATGCTTCGCCGGAGGAATTAATTTGTGTTTATATTTTTTGTGTAGAGTTGAATAGGAATTTGTTTTTTGTCTTGTTTTTTAAAAAAATTGCTTTAAGGTGGAAGTAGAGACCGCAAAGTGGTGGAAACACGTGCTACTATCGCTGATTCAGTTGCTGCTTTAACTTGACAAGTGCAAGCGTTAACAGAGCAGTCTGAGAGCACGAAGGAGAGAAATTTCGAACTTAACCGTGAGTTGGAGGCTCGTAGAGAGAGTCACAATCAGTCGCAATCGAAGTCTCTGGAAAGTAAGTTTGGATTGAGAGTGCCTTCTATTCTGTATGACCCAGCAGCAGTCGTATTGATTAACCCCTTCTCGGGCTAGGCAACGGAGGACGTGACAATTCCCGTTAAGGATATTAGCGACGCTGCGGCGGAAGCACCTGGGTGGTCGGATGAAGTACCCGTATATGTCGCCGATATGTGTTTGGCGGGGAATGCCAAAGCGAATGTTGTCTACGACGAGACACTGAATAACGCACATACGTTCCAACAGTGGGCTGCGGTATTGTGTCAGCGGTGCCAAAAGCAGAACAGTGCGCGATTTTTTCCGGGAGAAATTAAGTATTTTGTCGATGCACCGCAAAGAGTCTGTGGAAGTGTTCTTGGATGGAATCCGTAAGCTAAAGGCAGAGACGTGTGTATAGACCCAGAATACAGAAGCTAATCGGGTGCTGTTCCGGAAGGTGGAAAAAAGAACAGTGGATATGTTTTTGCGTGGTATACCCCCAGAAATGGCACCGACGGTACGGATGGAGAGCACAGAGGACGTAGAGTCAGCTCTTAGGATCGCAACACTTACAGAGGAAGTGCATATGGCCGCAAAGCAGGAGTGGACCATCGCGTGTTCGCTTCTGAAGTCAAGCGTTGAAGATGTGCTCGGGAGGGACACGTAAGGAAGCAGTATAAGCCACCAGAGTGCTATGGGTGTGGCTTAGTAAGCCACCGTGCATTTGATTGTAGAGGTAGAACGGATGGAAAGCATCGGCAAGACGAAAACGCAAACGGGATTGCTTCAACCGTAGTAAAGAAGTCCCGACTGATCGCAATATGGCACAAGTTAGTGCACACACGGAATGTAGCTTGGTGGCCTTAGTGGATGGCAGAAAAGAGAGATTTTTGGTGGACACGAGTGCTATTGTGTCGATAATCAATCTGGACCGAATGGGAAAGAGAAGACTGAGGCCACCACGGTGTAGGTAATGTGTGGTTAGCGATAACAGGGTAGAATCATGGGGTACAGCAGTACTGTAGTTTTCAGTCGGAAAACAAAGTCTACCGAACACATGGAGGTGTTGTCACGCGAAGGCTGAGGTTATTCAGTGATTCTTGGACTACACTTTCTCGATAAGATCACGCTAAGACTTACCTTTCGCATCACACAGTGGAACTCAGTGGGGCTTTGTTTCAACTGCGGGGAACAGTTGCAACTGAGACAATGACGCGAGGTTCGCCCATGTTGAGGCCAACTAAACGGCATACGTTCTCAGTAAAGATCGATCAACAGGATAAAGTACCAGCAGGTATGGGAAAGGTAGCGTAGGTTTCAGTGGACACCGATTTGTGAGGGAAACATTATATTTTGTTGAACCGCTCTTAAGCAACGAAAAGTTGGATAGTTCGCACTGTTTTATCAGCAGGAGTTTAGCGCACATGAGTGACATTAATAGATAACAGATGATTCCGATTAATGTCGATAACTTTGGCGGAGGGGACGTGACTCTATCAAAGGCTGCAATGACAGCCACTCTGTAAGTCTTGGAGGGTGGGGGACTCCGATAGGTCGAGCCTAGAGGCAAGCCACAAGCAAACAGTCGATACGGAAGCAAACGGTTGGCTCTCTTGAATAAGCCGTGGCTAAATTCCTCGTCCATTCTTATCCGCTCCAAGTTCGTGCCTTAGTTCTGATGATCCCGAGAGTGTCAAGATGCTAAACTCTAACAATTCTACCTTCTTTCGCAGCAATGATTAGAGTCCTTGTCAAGTAGGACAGAAATTACTATAAGGAATTGCTACAGTCGGAACGGGTCGGGGTAATCCATATGAAAGTTGAGAGAACTTAAACGCAAGACTTGTTAAGAGAACTTAAACGCAAATCATGGGAAAAAGAGCGAAAGAGTTTAATGTAAATGTTGTTTGGCAAATTTTGACAACGGATATTTGAGGTAGATTGTACAACCGTCCTGCCGTCGTCAATATACGCCTCTTGTAGGGATCGTGAGAGCAAGAGAGATTCATGCCAAATAGGAACATAAAAACATTTTTCCTCGCACTATACAGGCATGGAGCAAATCTATTCGAATTGAGCTGAACGTTATTTGACGGGACATACTGAATATTCCAAATACATAGAAAGATAAAAAAGTAATCAATAAATAAATAATTAATCTCACTATCTCACCAGATCTGTACTGCCTTCTACAAATGTAACTGCCGCACAGACTACTTCACACAGTTAATTTTTGAAGAAACATCTACAGCGTCAGATGACCTCACAGCTAAAAGAGTGACAATTGCAAGATTAATAACAACCAATAATACTGGAAGTAGGCTGTTTAGGTTTTCTTATTGGTAACGCCACGTAGCGCTCTGTATGAAAATCACTGGCTGTGCTGTGCAGTCTGTGGCTAGTTTGCATGGTTGTCTGCCAATTTAGTGTTGGGCAGCTGGATGTTAGCAGCGCATAGCGTTGCGCAGTTGGAGGTGAGCCGCCAGCAGTGGTGGATGTGGGGAAGTGAGATGGCAGATTTTTGAGAGCGGATGATCTGGAAGTGTGTCCATCAGAGACAGTACATTCGTAAAGACTGGATGTCATGAACTGATATGTATATTATGATTTTTGAACAACATTAAGGTAAATACATTGTTTGTTCTCTATCAAAATCTTTCTTTTGCTTACTGTGCTAACAGTAGTTAGTGCCTTCAGTAGTTTGAATCTTTTATTTAGCTGGCAGTAGTGACGCTCGCTGTATTGTAGTAGTTCGAGTAACGAAGATTTTTGTGAGGTAAGTGATTTGTGAAACGTATAGGTTAATGTTAGTCAGGGCCATTCTTTTGTAGGGATTATTAAAAGTCAAATTGCGTTGCGCTAAAAATATTGTGTGTCAATTTAAGCACAGTCATGTACAATTGTTCAAAGGGGACGTTTCATATAACAACCAATAACACGTGAAAATGATTATTAATCTAAGTACCTTCATTAAAATATAATACTCTAAATGGAAGACTATTTCAGAAGCACATGCGACAATGTTATCCGATATTTATATTTTTGATAGAATAACATTCGTTAAAATATACAAACTTTAAACAGAAAATGTAAGCCGCAATGGCTAATCCGATAAGAGAAATATCCGAGTGCACTGTTCATTAATACAAGCATCATTTGGATGTATTTTACGTTGTCACTCATTTTGCACCCGACAGTTCAGGAGCCAACGGTTGTTTCTTCAAACATGGACTGTGTGAAGTACACAGGCTGGCAGCTACGCTTCTACATCGAAGTACTGTCTAATGAGGTACTAGCTCTCTATTTTTTCTGGAAGATTTTTTTCAATTTCTTGTGGTATTTATAATCTCTATGTTTTTATAAAAGCTAAGGTGAGAAAAGTTACGACATGACTCCTAATATCGTGTCGGACCTACTTATTCCCTGGGTAATGTAAATGTAATGTGCAGTGGAGAGGACATACATCAGGCAACAGTATGCAGACCTTTTACAACTTTCCCATCCCTCGCGATACGGAAAATAACCTACACTGCCCTTGGTACACTTCATCAATACCAGCCACGTAAATGAACAACTCTCTACCTGAAGATGATGGTGTGTATCACCGAAACGTGCCGTGGCAAAACAAACAAGGCTCTGATTCAGAAACTGATTTATTTGTAACACGACGTGGCATGGACTTAACAAGTCTTTGGAAGTATTGTGGCATACCGTCTATTATTGCGGAAAGTTGTCGGTGTAGGATTTAGTGCACGAACTGAGCCCTCGACTATGTCCTATGTCAGGCGATCTGGGTGGCCAAATCATTCGCTCGAAGTGTCAAGAACCTTCTTCAGACCAAATGCTAACAATTGTGCACGGTTACATAGCAAACTGTGATCAATAAAAATTCCGTCGATAGCTTGGAGCCGGGTGCTGTGGCGGTTCTAGGCGCTTCAGTCCGGAACCGCGCTGCTGCTACGGTCAAAAGTTGGAATCCTGCCTCGGGCATGGATGTGTGTGATGTCCTTAGGTTAGTTAGGTTTAAGTAGTTCTAAGTCTAGGGGACTGATGACCTCAGATGTTAAGTCCCATAGTGCTCAGAGCCATTTGAACTATTTCTTTTGGTACCTGGGAACATGAAGTCCATGAATGGCTGCAAGTAGTCTCCACGTAACCGAACATATTTCCAGTCAATGATCAATTCAGTTGGACCATAGGACCCAGTCCATTCCATGTAAACACAACCCGCACTATTGTAGAGCAACCACCAGCTTCCACAGTGCCTTGTTGAGAGCTTGGGTCCATGGCTTCGTGGAATCTGTGCCACACTCGCACCCTACCATGAGCTACTACTGACTGAAACCGCGACTCATATGACCAGGCCAAGGTTTTTAAATCGTCTCGGGTCCAACCGATATGGTCTGGAGCCCAGCAGAGGCACTGCAGACGACGTCGTGCTGTTAGCAAAGACACTCGCGTCGGTCTTCTGCTACCACAGCCCGTTAATGTCAAATTTTGCTGCACTACCCTAACGGTTACATTCATCGGTCGTCCCAGACTGATTTCTGTGGCTATTTCACTCATTGATGATTGTCTGTTAGCACTGACAACTCTACGCAAACGCCGTTGCTCACAGCCGTTAAAAGGCAGACTACAACTGTGTCCATACGGAGAGTCAATGCTTCAAATTTGATATTATCAGCACGCTTTTGGCACTGTGGATCTCAGTATACGAATTCTCTAACGATTTCAGAATTGTAATGTCCCATGCGTGTGGCTCCCACTAAAATTCCACATTAGAAGTACGTTAATTGCCATCATGCGGCCATAATCATGTCGGAAACTTGTGTTGGCTACTGTGGAAGTCAGCGCTAACACTAACAAGGAAAGAGAGAAGCTGCAATGGTAGGTGACACAAAACCAAGACGATTTGTACATAACGTTTCCAAATTTATAGAACACTTTATTTCTAGAAGGGAAACTTGTCATTATGAAGTGGGCTGATGTTCTCCGTTGCCTCCTACATGCAATTACACTTACACTGTTTTACTACTCGCAGAAAGCAGGTTCAGTATCGTCTTCCTATTAGCCGGCCGTGGTAGCCAAGCGGTTCTAGGCGCTTGAGTCAGGAACCGCGTGACTACTACGGTCGCAGGTTCGAATCCTGCCTCGAGCATGGATGTGTGTGATGTCCTTAGGTTAGTTAGGTTTAGGTAGTTCTAAGTTCTAGGAGACTGCTGACCTCAGATGTTAAGTCCCATAGTGCTCAGAGCCATTTTTTTTCTTCCTATTACTCAGTACTGATGCTCTCGAAGTCTGTGACCAACTGTGCTCGCCCAACGGTAACGGCTAGTTACGTCAGCGTTGACGAGGGGTGCTGAACTGGATCTTCCTGGAGGTGTGGGGCTGCCCGCCCTTTCCATTGGCGCGCGGGTCGGCTCCTCGGTGGCGTTTCGCGGCGCTGCACTAGTCGGTGTGCAGTCGTTCATTCAGGAATGCACAGAAACCCTGTCCACATGACTCGCCTGAGTACAAATAACAGCTCCGCCAACGCTTTGTCCTTTTACACCTTGTGCCCCCCACGATAATACCGTCATTTGTACATGTGCGTATCGCTGTCCCATGACTTCTGTTACCTCAGTGAAGATTAGTAAGGATGAACAACGTCTAGTCCAATTCGAAAATATTTGCTTCTTCCGTATTTAGTTTCTCGTTCATAGCACATCGGAAATTAGTCATCGAAACGCGACATTTATGGAATTTAATAAGAAATAGTGAACTTGTGCTATGAGCGTAGAAAATTTGACAACTGTCGTAGCCTCATACCACCGGATGGGTATCCTGGCGTCCCTAGCCAAATAAAATGACTCCACGGTGCGGATGAGAATGATACCAGTTAACCAAAGAATGTTGCATGCACGCTAATAAACAAATCGCATTATGTGTGACATATCTGATCACGAGATTCTGCCACTCGGAATAAGTGAGCGCCGTTTCGGGAGGGCAGGAACACTCGATAGTGGTCAGACAGCGGACAGAACGCGCAGCCGCAATAAACCCGGCGCTTTACTCCCGCCGTCGCCGTCGCCAGGCAACGGCGGGCAGGCGGAAGCCGGCCGCCAGGTTTCGCCGCGGCGCATCTCTTCGCGCGGCACTAAAGCGACCGAGAGCTTAACAATGTTCCGCTCGGCGCTAAAGTTTTTAACGACGCTGCGCGACCCTGCCGACGAGCGCGCGGATTATGCAATAAAAACGCTGTTTCACAGTGCGCGGGACCGACCGGGCGTAGAATGCGTATAAGATGGCGGGAGGCCTTAACGGCGACGGCGGGTCCGTTCTCCGCATACCTGACGACACTTTTAGACAAACATTGCGAAACGTTCGAGAAGCTTAACGTTGCCGAACCCGGTGCGACTGTCTCGGCGCGCGAACCTCCATCGCTACGTTCTCACTTCGTACTCGTCTGGTTTCGCATTCGACCGCTCTAGAACGAGGGAAAATATGCAAATTACAGCGTCTGTTTAACGATCGTTAAAGCTGACATTTTATTACTTTTGCGCCAAGAAAAGTAAATCATATTAATCTATGGTGAGTGAATTCACAGGAAACTAGTCATTAATTAACGAAAAAAAAATTGAGAAACGTAGCTCTATAACATAGCATTCTGTGGATGTGATTCGTGGAATGAGCAAAACCGGAAAGAACTAGAATCGATGCGTTTCAGATGTTGTGTTACAGAGAAGATACTGTTACGGAAAGGATACTGAAAATAAAGTGAACAAATAAGAAACGAGGAGGTTCTCCATCGGATCGATGAGGGAAGTAATATGCGTATGTGGAAAACACTAACTACGGCAAGGGGCAGGTCGATAGCACGCCCAAGGGAATTTGTAATGTATATGACAAGTAACTGAAGGCGCTGAGTGTGCTTCTCAATGATGAAGAGATTGCCGCATGACAGCAAATTGTGATGGTCACATCAAACCAGACAGCAGACTGGTGATCTGCCTTCCCGTCAACAACTGAAGATAAATATGAAAATCCTGTACCGAATGAGGGAGGAGGGCCGTCAGTGGTAGCCAACTCTTAAACTCTGCAAGGAAGTTTGCTGAATAAAAAACACGCAAAGCAGCGATGGAGTTTAAATACTGCACCTTGCATGGAGAGCACTTCTATATAGTTATTATTAATGATTAAAGCGATTTCACAGATTTGCTGTAGCTGTATTAATTAACATTTTCTTTTATTTTTTATTTTATTTTTTTACAAATTTTCCATATTTACTCGTGTACTGATTTTGCAGAGCCGGCCGGTGTGAACGAGCGGTTCTAGGCGCTTCAGTCTGGAACCGCGCGACCGCTACGATCGCAGGTTCGAATCCTGCCTCGGGCATGGATGAGTGTGATGTCCTTAGGTTACTTAGGTTTCTAAGTTATAGGGGACTGATGACCTCAGATGTCAAGTCCCATAGTGCTCAGAGCCATTTGAACCATTTGATTCTGCAGGTATCAAATGGATAATCAAGTTCTCTCCACCTTTTTTTAGAAAGTACGGATTTTAAAGTAATTTTGTATATGAGAAAAGACAGTAATTCCGCGTGGCATATTGAGCAGTTCAGTGACTAAGAACTTGAGTGCATTAGACACCGATAAACTTCATAGCAAGGCAAACATTTCCATTTAAGAACAATCTGTGCTTAGTAGTTGTTCAGATTTCGGGAAATACATTACCATAAACCTGCTAACGTGAATGAAATGGTTTGTGCATGACTGTGTGAAGATCAGCACGGGCTTGGCAGTAAACGTATACTTTATCAAGGTTCAGAATATACCGAAGTTCTGCCAGCATTTTCGCCTTTCATTCAAAATTAAGACCTTTTCCCGATTCTTGGAACAGTTAAGTTGTATGCAGCCTGATGCGAGTTGCAGTGCGATAGGTTTCTGTTCGGCTTTCCAATCGGCGATCTGCTGCAATGAGTCCACAGGTAGGTGAAGGTTAAGGACGAAAGGAACCGCGCCGCCGCACGTTCAAAATACAAGTTCAACAATAGTGGAGATAAGCGAAAGCAGACTACATATTTAACATAATTTAAGTTTGTCTTTTCTTAGATCACCAACCACATTGCACCTACCTTGCTTTTGAATACGCACTGAGGAGACGTAGGTCACGCGACAGCGATATGTGCACATAGAGATGGTGGTAGTATCTCGTACACAAGGTATAAAAGGCCGGTGCGTTGGTGGAGCTGTCATTGGTGCTCAGGTGATTCATATAAAAAGGTTTCCTACGTGAGTAGGGCCGCGCTAGGGGAACTAACAGACGTCTAGCGCTGAATGGCAGTTGGGGATAGGCACATGAGACATTCCATTTCGGAAACTGTGAAGGAATTCAATATTTCGAGCTACACGGTGTCAAGAGTGTGCCAAGAATACAAAATTTCAGGCATTATTTCTCGTCACACACAACGCAGTGGCCGACGGCCTTCACTTAACGACGGAGTGCAGTGGTATTTGCGTAGAGTTGTCACTGCTAACAGACAAACAACGCTGCGTGAAATAGCCGCAGAAATCAATGTGGAACGGACGACGAACGTATCCGTTAGGACTGGGCAGGGAAAGTTGACATTAACGGGGTACGGCAGCAGACGACCGACGCGAGTGGCTTTGCTAACAGCATGACATCGTCTGCAGCGGCTCTCCTGGGCTCGTGACCTTATCGGTTGGACTCGAAACGGCTGGAAAACCGTGGCCGATTTCAATTTGTAATAGCTCATGGTAGGCTTCGAGTGTGGTGCAGACTCCACGAAGCCACGGACCCAAGTTGTCAACAAGCCACTGTGGAAGCTAGTTGTAGCTCCACAATGGTGTGGGCTGTGTTTGCATGGAATGGTCTGGATGCTCTTGTCCATCCGAACCGATCATTGACTGGAAAAATGTTTGGTAACTTCGAGGCCATTTGCAGCAATTCATGGACTTCATGTTTCCAAACAATAGAATTTTTGTGGATGACAATGCAGCATGTCACCGGCATACAATTGTTCGCAATTGGTTTGAAGAACATTCTGGACAATTCGAGCAAGTGATTTGGCCACTCGAATCGCCTAACATGGGACGTAATCTGGAGGTCAGTTCATTCACAAAATCCTGCACGCCATTTTCGCAGTCATGGACGGCTATAGAGACAGCATGACTAAACATTTATACAGGAGATCTTTAAACGACTTGCGGAGTCCGCGTCACGTCTAGTTATTGCACTGTTCAAAATGGTTCAAATGGCTCTGAGCACTATGGGACTTAACATCTGAGGTCATCAGTCACCTAGAACTTAGAACTACTTAAACATAACTAACCTAAGGACATCACACACATCCATGCTCGAGGCGGATTTGAACCTGCGACTGTAGCGGTCACGCGGTTGCAGACTGTGGTAGGCTGTTTATATTTTCTTATTGGCAACGTTACGTAGCGCTCTGTATGAAAATCACTGGCTGTGCTGTGTGCAGCCTGTGGCTAGTTTGCATTGTTGTCTGCCATTGTAGTGTTGGGCAGCGGCAGCTGGATGTGAACAGCGCGTAGCGTTGCGCAGTTGGAGGTGAGCCGCCAGCAGTGGTGGATGTGGGAAATGAGATGGCGGATTTTTGAGTACTGAATGGATATTATGAACTGCTATGTATATTATGCTTTTTCAACACTATTATGTTTGAATCTTTTATTTAGCTGGCAGTAGTGGCGCTCGCTGTATTGCAGTAGTTCCAGTAACGAAGATTTTTGTGAGGTAAGTGATTTGTGAAAGGTATAGCTTAAGGCCATTCTTTTGTAGGGATTTTTGAAAGTCAGATTGCGTTGCGCTAAATAATATTGTGTGTCAGGTTAAGCACAGTCGCGTATAAATTGTTCTAAGGGGACGTTTCAACTGTAGCGCCTAGAACCGCTCGGCCAGACCGGCCGGCTATTGCACTGTGCTGGGCAAAAGGAGGTCCGACGCGATATTAGGAGATCTCCCATGACTGTCGTCGCCTCAGTGTACAGGGTGTTGGTTTTAACTTGAGAAAACTAAATATCCCGAAAACTTCGCATTGCACAAAAAAAATGTGCAAGGTGAAATGTTAATATTTGTAAAGTGAACAGCGGACTGTGCTACAACTGGCAACCTCCTAACCACCCCTCCTGCGTGGTTATGGTCAACATTGCATCTTCAAGCAGAAAGTCGCATTTTATTGTATATTCGGATCCTACGCCAAAAAATTCGTACGGTTTACTCAAAGCATAGTTTTCCATTCGTGGTAGATGGCTCTGTAATCGACAAACATCAAATGTGACTATTTTTGCAGTAGAGAACCGGCGTATTTGATTCTGCATTTCGTTTATAAAATGTCAACAAAAACCTACATGTTCCAAAGGATGATATTTATGTTCGAAATTTATTTTATAGTTGGAAATGTGACAGCACAGTACAAATAATAGGGCTAGACACTGACATTTCTGGCAAGTAAGCTACTTGTATGCTAACGTATGTTACTGTTTGCTACGAGGTTGGTTGTGGTGAGTCTCCAAATCATCAGAATGCTTGTCTTTAATGGCCGCCCTCAAACCGCGCCATCAGGGTGACTAATTTCGGCGTCTGTTTCCATACAACCGCAGTAGCTCCGCCCCTAGACGCAACGCGGCTGCCTGCGGAACAGAAAACACAACCATTGTTATAATGTAAGGCCAGGCGGGGTGGCCGAGCGGCTCTAGGTGCTACATTCTGGAACCGCGCGACCTCTACGGTCGCAGGTTCGAATCCTGCCTCGGGCATGGATGTGTGTGATGTCCTTAGGTTAGTGCGGTTTAAGTAGTTCTAAGTTCTAGTGTACTGATGACCTCAGCAGTTAAGTCCCCTAGTGCTCACAGCCATTTGAACCATTTTTTTGTCCTGTAAACACATAGCTGCTCGCGGCATCGCGCAGCGCCTCATCGCACAGCACGCCCCACTCTAGCGCCGAAATCAAGCACCGCAGTGGTGATAGTCAAGGAGAGTAACCGATGTCAACCATCCCAGAAAACGGTTACACGAAGGTCGTTGTTTCTAGATGACGCTGAACGTAGTTTATAACCAGAAACTGAAACACATAACCAAACTGTACTACCAATCAAATGTGCAACACTAACGTAAATTTCGACATAAATGTCAACCGTGAGGACACAAAGGTTTACATTTGCATCGCAAATGAAATGCAGAATCAGACGCGTCGGTTCTTGATTGCAAAAGCAGGTACACTTGATATTTATCCATTACAGCGGCATCTATCACGAATGGAACTGCAACGGGTTGACGTGAACATAATACTTCTTCACCGTGTCCATCAATCGAGCAGACCGTGTAATTAGTTAATAGCAATACGTTTCCAGCGATATTAACTTCTCTGATGCTGTATGTTAACCGGTTCCGTCTTTTAATGCTCTTAGCACCTTACTAGCCTTCACACTGGATAATAAGATTATCCTCCTAAGGCCATAACTTCACGAGAATTTTGATAACTGTTCCCTGAATGCTGAGTGGGTCGATATCACCGTCGCCTCTTCCGAATAAGCACTTTATCCTATCAGATTATTGTCTAATACGACAAGCAGGCATTAATTGTATAACTGTCATGACTAAATCTGTTAATAATCTCAAGCAATTACGCATTTTTTGCAGCTCATGATATAGCTGCAGTCGTTCGTTGTTAAGAGAACCAGGGATATTAGCACGTGCAACTAACCACTTACCAGCCCAACTATGTAGCTTGTACGAGGTGCATTCAAGTTCTAAGGCCTCCGATTTTTTTTTCTCCGGACTCGAAAGAGATAGAAACATGCGCATTGGTTTAAAATGAGGCCGTGTTCATTGTTAATACGTTCCAGAGATGGCAGCACCGTACGGCAGATAGAATTTTACCGCCACTGGCGAGAATGAGAACTGTTTTAAATACTTAAAATGGCGACGTTTTCCTTTCTTGAACAGCGTGCAATCATTCGTTTTCTGAATTTGCGTGGTGTGAAACCAATTGAAATTCATCGACAGTTGAAGGAGACATGTGGTGAAGGAGCTATGGATGTGTCGAAAGTGCGTTCGTGGGTGCGACAGTTTAATGAAAACAGAACATCGTGTGACAACAAACGGAAACAACCTCGGGCTCGCACAAGCCAGTCTGACGACATGATCGAGAAAGTGGAGAGAATTGTTTTGGGGGATCGCCGAATGACTGTTGAACAGATCGCCTCCAGAGTTGGCATTTCTGTGGGTTCTGTGCACACAATCCTGCATGACGACCTGAAAATGCGAAAAGTGTCATCCAGGTGGGTGCCACGAATGCTGACGGACGACCACGTGGCTGCCCGTGTGGCATGTTGCCGAGCAATGGTGACGCGCAACGACAGCATGAATGGGACTTTCTTTTCGTCGGTTGTGATAATGGATGAGACGTGGATGCCATTTTTCAATCCAGAAACAAAGCGCCAGTCAGCTCAGTGGAAGCACACAAATTCACTGCCACCAAAAAGTTTCGGGAAACCGCCAGCGCTGAAAAAATGGTGGTGTCCATGTTCTGGAACAGCGAGGGCATAATCCTTACCCATTGTGTTCCAAAGGGCACTACGGTAACAGGTGCATCCTACGAAAATGTTTTGAAGAACAAATTCCTTCCTGCACTGCAACAAAAACGTCCGGGAAGGGCTGCGCGTGTGCTCTTTCACCAAGACAACGCACCCGCACATCGAGCTAACGTTACGCAACAGTTTCTTCGTGATAACAACATTGAAGTGATTCCTCATGCTCCCTACTCACCTAACCTGGCTCCTAGTGACTTTTGGCTTTTTCCAACAGTGAAAGACACTTTCTGTGGCCGCACATTCACCAGCCGTGCTGCTATTGCCTCAGCAATTTTCCAGTGGTCAAAACAGACTCCTAAAGAAGCCTTCACCGCTGCCATGGAATCATGGCGTCAGCGTTGTGAAAACTGTGTACGTCTGCAGGGTGATTACATCGAGAAGTAACGCCAGTTTCATCGATTTCGGGTGAGTAGTTAATTAGAAAAAAAATCGGAGGCCTTAGAACTTGAATGCACCTCGTACTTCTGAACTAAGGTTAAGCCATTGTCAAAACTTGTGGCACTTTTTCACTTTGGGAAACTCTAGATCATATAGAGCATGTAACAGCCATTCAGTATTAATCATGTATGTCAATACTGCCTCCAATGCCCAAAGTCACTTCGCCGAAAATCATCAGTCTAGAAGGTAAGGGTTTTAATTTTCCGTTAATAACATCTTCTGCTCAGTTTTTATTCGTTCTTTATGATATAATTGTACTGTCAATCTAATAACAGAAAATCTGGTTGTTCACACGTATGAATGTAACTTGATGCCGTCAAGACAACCAAGCAACAACTGATATACAGGGTGATTTTTTTCCACCGTGTACAAACTCTAGGAACTGGTCGATGAGAGGATACGGGACAAGCAATTTTAATGAACTTATCTCCTGAAATACATGGTTTCCATATTAGAAACCATTTATTCTGTCATACTTTCTTGCAGAGACTGTGTTCTAATACGCGCTGTACCATGCACCCACAGTATGAGCATCCATGGTTTCCTTCTAGAGCATGATACTGTTCCTCATATGTCATGCCCTAGCGCCCTCTTCTACCACAGTAATTGGTAATGTTGTGTCCGGTTCACTTCTCTTGCAGACTCATCTCGTAGTGGATGTGATACAGCGTTGTACACAATGGTTTCATATTCGAATCGATAGTTTGCCGACATGGTGTTTACATACGGAAAGGCAAATAGCAACGGGCGGCGGGCAGCAAGGTTGTATCAGGAGATCTGTCCCTGCCGACAACAGTTAGAGCATTCAATGTTCGCAACAGCGTCTCGCTTCTTGTCTGAGAGAGGTCTTTTCTGGAAGCAAGAAATCATGAAGGACGTACCCGAAATGTTTGGACACCAGACGGAGGAAAATGTGGAAGGCGACCGCCATGTCAGTACCAGGCAGTTAGCCCGCCAGTAAGGGGTAAGCCAGACGACTGTGGAACATTCTCCATGACAATTATTACTACCCTTATCACTTACAGAGCGTGCAGGGCTTACTAGCGACGGACTTTCCACATCAGGAGCAGTTTTGTCACTGGTTTCTTCACCAGACAAACACGATTCCGGATTTTGTGTCATCCATCCTATTTACACACGAAACCATCTTGAGAGGTTCTATACCTTCTTTTGCGTGTCACCTTTCATTTTCATCAATTTTATTAATGTTTTATATCATTTCACCGTGAGAATTGGCCGAATAAGTTTATTCTGATGAAAGTATTTGTACAATGAGCTCAAATTATATTTCACTTGATTGCTATGCATGTTGGGAACTGCATGTGGTCTTTCTTTTAGTTATCTCTGTTACTTCAATGTGAGGCTTGCTGCGAGGCGAGTACGGGATGACGCGACACACTGTGTTTTCGTGGGGCTCTGCACTTCCGCGAACACGGAGAGGGCCGTATAGTATGGGCCTGATCGCCGGGCGGGACGACTGACAAATAGCTCTAAGCACTAACATCTGAGGTCATCGGTCCCCTAGACTTAGAACAACTTAAACCTAACTAACCTGAGGACATCACACACATCCATGCCCGAGTTCCGATGCGTCTCGAACGAAGACTGTTGTGAAACCTCCTCTTACAAAAATTTATGAATGATTGTCCTGATTAACCCCTTACGTCATTTGATTTTCAAACAGCTGAGCAGAACTGAATTTACTCAGACCTTTCGCTCTTTACTTATTCTGATCAACACTAAACTGACACACAATATTTTTAGCGAAACGTAATCTGACTTTCAATAATCTCTACAAAAGAATGGCCCTGACTAACAACCACCTAAACAGCCTGCTTACAGTTGTCGCCAACTGACTGTATTGTCTGCGTGATTCTGAGAATTCTTGTGGATGGCGCGCTGCTGGGTGCGACTGTCTGGCACCGGATGGCCGGTGGTCTAGGGATGCTGTTTTCACAGCCGGTCAAATGGCAAGTTGAGTGCCCCCAGCTAAATAGCAGAGGCATGATTGGTCAAATTTAACTGAAGCCAGTTGATGTCATAAAGCCCTGCATGAAATCGGAGGGAACGGTCGATATTGGTGTGAATGATGTTCTGAGATAGTGTGGTGGAACTTTGGAATCAGCACTGAAAGCTGATTCACGGCTTTTCGAGGGTAATAGGGAGTTGGATAATGTTGGCTTCACTCTTGCTTCGAACAGGCGCATAGCATTCGAGAAATTATCTTCCTTGGAATGAGAGGATCTGGCGACTTAGACATACGAAGTGCATTCAAGTTCTAAGGCCTCCGATTTTTTTTCTCCGGACTGGAAAGAGATAGAAACATGTGCATTGTTTTAAAATGAGGCTGCGTTCATTGTCAATACGTCCGAGAGATGGCAGCACCGTACGGCAGATGGAATTTTACCACCAGCGGCGAGAATGAGAACTGTTTTAAATACTTAAAATGGCGACGTTTTCCTTACTTGAACAGCGTGCAATCATTCGTTTTCTGAATTTTCGTGGTGTGAAACCAATTGAAATTCATCGACAGTTGAAGGAGACATGTGGTGATGGAGTTATGGATGTGTCAAAAGTGCGTTCGTGGGTGGGACTGTTTAATGAAGGCAGAACATCGTGTGACAACAGACCGAAACAACCTTGGGCTCGCACAAGCCAGTCTGACGACATGATCGAGAAAGTGGAGAGAATTCTTTTGGGGGATCGCCGAATGACTGTTGAACAGATCGCCTCCAGAGTTGACATTTCTGTGGGTTCTGTGCACACAATCCAGAATGACGACCTGAAAATTCGAAAAATGTCATCCAGGTGGGTGCCACGAATGCTGACAGACGACCACACGGCTGCCCGTGTGGCATGTTGCCAAGCAATGTTGACGCGCAACGACAGCACGAATGGGACTTTCTTTTCGTCGGTTGTGACAATGGATGAGACATGGATGCCATTTTTCAATCCAGAAACAAAGCGCCAGTCAGCTCAATGGAAGCACACAGATTCACCGCCACCAAAAAAATTTCGGGTAACCGCCAGTGCTGAAAAAATGATGGTGTCCATGTTGTGGGACAGCGAGGGAGTAACCCTTACCCATTGCGTTCCAAAGGGCACTACGGTAACAGGTGCATCCTACGAAAATGTTTTGAAGAACAAATTCCTTCCTGCACTGCAACAAAAACGTCCGGGAAGGGCTGCGCGTGTGCTGTTTCACCAAGACAACGCACCCGCACATCGAGCTAACGTTACGCAACAGTTTCTTCGTGATAACAACTTTGAAGTGATTCCTCATGCTCCCTACTTACCTGACCTGGCTCCTAGTGACTTTTGGGTTTTTCCAACAATGAAAGACACACTCCGTGGCCGCACATTCACCAGCCGTGCTGCTATTGCCTCAGCGATTTTCCAGTGGTCAAAACAGACTCGCAAAGAAGCCTTCGCCGCTGCCATGGAATCATGGCGTCAGCGTTGTGAAAAATGTGTACGCCTGCAGGGCGATTACGTCGAGAAGTAACGCCAGTTTCATCGATTCCGGGTGAGTAGTTAACTAGAAAAAAAATCGGAGGCCTTAGAACTTGAATACACCTCGTACTTTTTCGGTATCATGGTGGAGCATGACTTCGATCATACTCCAGTTTCATTCTGCGACTTATGACCTAGATCCTTACTATGCATTTTCGCATCTGTACCGACAGGGCGAGTTTAGGTGGTTTTGACATGTCTCGTCCTGGAGATACATTCTCGCTCATCCAGGATTTCCCTGCTTTGGCCACACAAACAGAACTTAGAATTCTCGGACAGCATTCGAGGCCACGGGCTGAAACAGAGTTGCGGCACAGCAGCAGTCGGCGCCTACATCAGAACACTGATTACTGACAACGTGCTGCAGGTTTCAGGATTGGTAAAGTATTTTGTGGATTTGGCATTGTAGGACCTATCATTTCTATACTGAAGTCCTTAGCAGCATGAGCGCTCGATTTGCTACAAGTCCGCCTTGTTTGTTTCTCCATGTGTTTCCATTTGAGCCCTCACTACTAATCACGACACTGCATTTTAGTCGGGGGAATGACATTTGATTCATTGGACATCCAGTCAGTATCGTCCATCTATTGCATCACAGAGAGTAGGAGCCCCTTGTTCTCGAGCCTACTCTTGTTCTCATAATACTTCAGTATACCCTATCCTTTAGCCTACCGTTTGTATCGACAATCAAGTACCTTTGTGTTCTGACTTGTAATAAATCTCATTGTAATATTTAATCAGCAGAATCCTATTTCCTGTCGTTTATTATGATAAAATTTCCTTTTTTTACTGAGTAGGTTACGGTTTTTATTAATTTATTGTGATAGTGCACTCCTTATTTTACCAACTAGCAGGGCCCACCATCAATCCCTTTGTGCACATAATTAATTAGGTGGTAGGTAATGAGGGGTCCGATTACATGTCTAGTTCTCATGCAAAATTCGCCAGAATTAAAGAGGTACAAACTCTTCTCCACCCCGGCACCTCGCAACCTTTACGCGGAGTGGTATCTTCAGCTTTTGTAACAGTCATATGTGGGATAGTGTGCAGAACTCCCACGGTATGGTGACAGTAAACCATCAGCGTCGGTGCAGCCGAAATGTGTGGGCCAGGATAATTGACGACCGTATTTTGGGACCAGTCTTCCTTCCACGTCGCCTAACAGGCCGGACAATCGATGTTTCTTGCTGGTGACTTTGCCTCCCTGCTGGAAGAAATACCATTGATGATTCCAAGGGTTATGTGGCTAATATATGATTGTGGTCCTGCCGACTTTGCCGTTTATGTCCTGGACGCATCTCAATTGTGTCTTCCCTACTCGATGGATCAGATGAGGGGATCCAGTTGCTTGGCCTGCTCGTTCACCGGATCTCAACCCGTGCGATTTCTGAATACGGGTCCATTTCAAAAGTATCGTGTATGCAGAGCCCTTTCCAGATTTAGAAACACTGGAGCAGCGTATTCATGCATCCTTTGACACTGTTCTGAAGCAGCTTATCCGATGCGAGCGAGTGAGACGGAACATGCTACGGCGCATACACCCATGCATTGAGGTACATGGAAACCATTTTCAACACATACCGTAACTGTGGCTGAATGGTACGGAGCGTATTAGACATCGGTCTCTGTAATAATGTATGATTGAATAAATAGTCTCTAGCATGGAAACCATGTTCATTAAACGTTTCTTGTTCCGTATACTCTCGTCGATCAGTCCCTAGAGTTTATACACGGTGGAAAAAATCACCCTGTAGAAATTAGGATCATAAAAAGCGTTTTATTTTTTTCTACAATACAGTACAGTAACTTTTTTTAATAATAATTAAAGGCCCCTGTCCCAACGACGTCTTTGAGTCTGACAGAACCGTCGGCTTCGTGCGTAGGGTGGTAACCAGTTTTCAACGATGCCGTACCTTGTTGCAGCAAGTCCGCCATCCTTGCTCCAGCATCCTCGAACCTATGTAATAGAAGAAAATAACAATGCACAGTGCTCACAGTTTCTAATATGAAACATGGTAACGAAAATAGATATTTTTCCACAACTCGGGTAAACGGCGATTCAAATCTCAATCAAAAATCCAGATATACATTTCCGTTGTTTCCCTAAATTGCTTAAGGCAAATGCTGGCATGGTTCTTTGGAAAGGACACTGCCGGTTTCCTGCTCTACCTATCCTCATTATGAGCTGGTTCTCCATCCCTGGCGACCTCGTCGTTGACGGAACGTTAAATACTAAACTCCTTTACTCGCCTTATTTTCCATGTTTGTCTGTGTCTTTAGTCAGTTATGGTGACATCATAGTTGACAGCAGGATATTTACTATCACGCAACTTAATAATAGGTTCAAAATGGTTCAAATGGCTCTGAGCGCTATGGGACTTAACATCTATGGTCATCAGTCACCTAGAACTTAGAACTACTTAAACCTAACTAACCTAAGGACATCACACAACACCCAGTCATCACGAGTCAGAGAATATCCCTGGCCCCCACGGGAATCGAACCCGGGAACCCGGGCGTGGGAAGCGAGAACGCTACCGCACGACCACGAGCTGCGGACTACTTAATAATAGGACTATGACAGCTGATGTACTGTTAAGGATGAGGTACTGGTTAGAAGAAGTCAGCAAAGTCAATAGAAATACTTACTAGAAAAGGATCGGGAATAGTATATAAGGGGCGATCAAAAAGTTTCTGTTTGAGACTGTTGGTGTAGCATACACGCAACGTAACGGGACTGAAGCGGATTTGTAAGCACCACCATGTAAGCAAGGGATTAGTATGGCACTCTTGTCTTTCGGCGTATGCAGTAAAAGCGGAAAAGTGAACTATGGTGACGTTATTACCAAAAGCGTCCGAACATAACCAACGTGCTATTACTCTTTTCTTGGCTGCCGATGTCAAGCACCGGTAGACACCCATCGGAACAATGAAGAATGTGTACGATGCAGCATGTCTATCGAAAACCACCGTCGTAGAATGGTGCATGAAGTTCGGTACTGGTCGTGATTCGATGCAAAACACCGATCGATCTGGCAGGTCAACCTTGCAGGAGTTAGGCCTACTCAAGTGGGAGACAGTCGAGTACCCGCCCTACGGTCCTGATCTCTCCCCATGTGATTACCATGCCTTCAGTCCCTTAAAAAAGACATTGCCGAGTCGACGATTCTTGCCGGACGACGATGTGCACTAGACAGGTAGTGACTTCTTCAGCCAGCAGGACACGGTGTTCTACCAAACCGGTACGTCCAGCTTGTATGTCGGTGGAATGGTTGCCCCAGTGTTCATGGAAATTTTACCTGACTCCACTAGGGTGGAGCCGCGCCTCTCTTTGAACTGAGGTTTCGTAAACGCATGGATCAGACAAAGGAGTGGAAGAGGCATTATGATCCCATCAGTTGTTCTATTTCACCCCTTAGTAAGTGTATTCTCGTTACACGCTCCGACGGTTTGTTCTGAGACCTCATTAGCGACTGTTGTGGGTTGGAACCCAAGTCTAAAAAGGCACAGTTTCAGTGCTACAGCAACGAATACGTAGGACTCTCCTACATCTGCTGTGTGGAAGAACTAACCAACATGGTAATAATTTAAAGGGCTCAAATGGCCCTGTGCACTGTGGGACTTAACATCTGAGGTCATCAATCCCCTAGAACTTAGAACTACTTAAGACTAACTAACCTAAGGACATCACACACATCCACGCCCGAGCCAGGATTCGAACTTGCGACCGTAGCAGTCACGCGGTTCCGGACTAAAGCGCCTAGAACCGCTCGGTCCCCTTGGGCCGGCCAATTTAAAGGGACTCTCGTGTTTGCCATGACGATTTTCGGCTGTTTTTTACCATAAATGTAAAGGATGTTGTGATTTTGACAAATGTACTCAACCTCGCAAATATCGATATAACCATATTCTTTATAAGTCTGATGTTGGTCAGAGAGGTTACTTCTTCTGAAGAGAACAGCAGTAGTGTGTTTTACACAGTCTGGCTATGTACTTTGGTTGGCTGGTTTGAAGAGGACAGAAGCCGGCGTGACTTTTAATGGAGGCAGCATTATTTAAAAAAAGATGTTGTAATAATACACTACTGGCCATTAAAATTGCTACACCAAGAAGAAATGCAGATGATAAACTGGTATTCATTGGACAAATATATTATACTAGAACTGACATGTGATTACATTTTCACGCAATTTGGGTGCATAGATCCTGAGAAATAAGTACCCAGAAAAACCACCTCTGTCCGTAATAACGGCCTTGATACACCTGGGCATTGAGTCAAACAGAGCTTAGATAACGTGTACAGGTACGGATGCCCATGCAGCTTCAACACCATACCACAGTTCATCAAGAGTAATGACGGCGTATTGTGACGAGCCACTTGCTCGGCCACCATTGACCAGACTTTTATAATTGGTGAGAGACCTGGAGAATGTGCTGGCCAGGACAGCAGTCGAACATTTTCTGTATCCAGAAAGGCCGTGCAAGACCGGCAACATGCGGTCGTGCATTATCCTGCTGAAATGTAGGGTTTCGCTGGGATCGAATGAAGCGTAGAGCCACGGGTCGTAGCACATCTGAAATGTAACGTCCAGCCCGTAAGTGTCGTCAATGCGAAGAAGAGGTGAGCGAGACGTGTATCCAATGACACCCCATACCATCACACCTGGTGATACGCCAGTATGGCGATGACTAATACACCCTTCCAATGTGCGTTCACCGCGATGTCGCCAAACACGGATGCCACCATCATGATGCTGTAAACAGAACCTGGATTCATCCGAAAAAATGAAGTTTTGCCATTCGTGAACCCAGGTTCGTCGTTGAGTACAACATCGCAGGAGCTCCTGTCTGTGATGTAGCGCCAAGGGTAACCGCAGCCATGGTCTCCGAGCTGATAGTCCATGCTGCTGCAAACGTCGTCGAACTGTTTGTGCAGATGGTTGTTGTCTTGCAAACGTCCCCAGCTGTTGACTCAGGGATCGAGACGTGGCTGCACAATCCGTTACAGCCATGCGGATAAGATGCCTGTCATCTCGACTGCTAGAGATCCGACGCCGTTGGGATCCAGCACGGCGTTCCGTATTACCCTGCTGAACGCACCGATTCCATATTCTGCTAACAGTCATTGGATCTCGACCAACGCAAACACCAATGTCGCGAATCGATAAACCGCAATCGCGATAGGCTACAACCCGACCTTTATCAAAGTCGGAAACGTGATGGTACGCATTTCTCCTCCTTACACGAGGCATCACAACAACGTTTCACCAGGCAACGCCGGTCAACTGCTGTTTGTGTATGACAAATCGGTTAGAAACTTTCCTCATGTCAGCACGTTGTAGGTGTCGCCACCGGCTCCAGCCTTGTGTGAATGGTCTGAAAAGCTAATCATTTGCATATCACAGCATTCTTTTCCTGTCGGTTAAATTTCGCGTCCGTAGCACGTCATTTTCGAGGTGTAGCAATTTTAATGGCCAGTAGTGTATGTTTTGAGGAAAAACCTTGAGGAAATGAAATGATGTGAATGCAAGAACGACAAAGCCAATTTATTAAGCTAACACAGAATGAGTGTGGTTCAACTTTGGTACAAAAATTTTGTAATAAACCACATGGATTGGTCTGATAGTTGAAACAAGTCTCAAGGAAAGCCGTTGTACACAAGAATTGCCAAGAAATATTTTTGCAAACTTTCCTAGGTGTGAGAATTTTGTGAAAAGGTGTATTGTTGTTGTGGCTTAATGAAGCATGGTTATACTTGCATTCTTTGTCCTCATTTATTAGTCAGTCGTTAAGTTTAATTTCCCATTTCTCGTTCTTTACTTTCAGGGCTGTGTTTGCATACTCGGATTACACATCGCGTGCTGCTTACTGAGAAGCATTTTATGAAAACTGGCAAGATACCGTCTTGCATTGCCCATCACAGACATGCCAATGGAAATTTTATTCTGTACAGCTACATAATTATTCCAATAGTGGTAGGTTGCAGAGCAGACGAGCGTTCCTTGCGCACGGGTAAGCCAACAGATTTCATTACCGCCATAGCTCATGTCCGTTGTGAGGCAGAGTGATTGTCAGTGTTTTGGTGAAACTATCAGTATCAGGCTTAATATCAGTATAAGGTTTCAGTAAAGTGGTATGCTGTGAATTTTCGACGAATTTGATCAGAAAGTAAGATGCGTTCATTTTTAAGTCCATTTTCTTTGTAATTACAATAACAGTTCCGTTATAGTGGTTATTTAGTAGACTAAAGATAAAAATCAGCAGTGTTCAGGGCAAACATTTTAATCTGAATCATTTTGCTTTGCAGTCAGGTGGCATACGTAAATTCCACTGAAAAATTCTCTCGTAGACGAATTATTCGATGTACCGGCTAGTCTGGATTTCGCATCGTGTTGCGTGAGCTCCACATATTTCCGTTCCACATATTTCCTTTCACATAGTCCTGTTTCCCTGCACAAAATTTTACATAAATTTCACATGAAAATAAGTTTTACACCATTCGCAGAGACCAACCAGACACTTACAAACCCGAGTTTAGAAGTTTAACATTAAACTTTCACAATGCTCAATTTTAAACGCTGTTTCTGTATTTTATGATTACTGTGTCTAGCACTATAAGTTGAAGGAAAGCACGCCGGAAGTACTAAGTGACTGGTGAGTACTGCACGATTCGTTTCCACTAGCAGAACTTGGTTTCTCACACACTTGACGACGGAGTGGATACATGCAAGCCTCACCGTCCACTGCACTGGGTAGTGCTCAAAACGGAGAAACGGGGGCTTCAGGATCAGAACAAAGAGATGTAGTGCGTTTCATTACAACAGAAGGACTGTGGGGAATGAAAATTCATCGAAGAATGGTATAAGTGCACGGAGAACAATAAATGTCAACTCTTGTTCCGTTGGCAACGACGTTACAATCCCTTCAGCCATATTCATTTTGCAGCCTCCGACTCATCTCTGGATCAAGGAGTGGCACAAGTAATTGAAGCAGGGACGGATGTCAGTGGCTGAAGCCACACGATCTGGAACGCCACTCCACATTACCAATACCTTTCCCCAGCATATGGATGGCCTCGTTATTGAAAACCCACGAGTTATTGTGGCAGCCATTGCCCCAGAGGTCGGATCGTGTGACAACGTCCAGACTTCGTGGTGGCGCAGCAAAGGAGACAACGCGATTCTATACCGCAGTCATTAGCTAGGGCTCGTTGCAAGCCGCAAAAACGTAAGGGAGGTGCTCCAGGAGACCACACTTCGCTCTGAGCAGCAATAGTGTCCTTACAATGAGGTCAATATTGTGCTTAGCATGCAAGAGTTCAGCCTAGTTCGAGACCTCAGCTAAAGCACTCAGCATCATCGTCTATGGCCGACGAGTAGTTAAAGTTTCAGGTGAACTTGCATTGCTGTAAACGTTGAACATTTACCTCATGAGAATAGTTTGTTAATTAGTGCACCAAGTGACTACTTTGCTTGTCAACGACAGTTGTTAATTATCCAGTACTCCTGTAGCAAATAAGTGCGTTAAAATCTTTTGTTTATTAATATAATAAAGTGAACTAAGTCTTCCCAGAGTAATCAAAGAGCCCACAGTTGTGGCCGGCCGAAAGTATTTTTGCCTGGTTACAATAAATTGAGTGTCGAAATTACAATGGCCATGTAATGCTCTCCATACAGTTGTACCATTCTTCGATCAATTTCCGTGCCCCGTACTCCTCCCAGTGTAAGGAAATGCACTATACTTCTTTGTTCAGGTTTTGAAGCTTCCATTTCTCAGCACTACTAAGTGCAGTGGACGTGCACATGCTCCCTTTGTCGTTACGTGGGTGTGCGCTCATGTCCTTCTAGTAGAGTGTTTTGGTCCTCAGCGTTCTTATAGGGTCGACACTTGTTCTACAGGCAATGGTATTACTATCCCTTCAGTGGTTTTCATTTCACGGCTTCCGGCTCATTTCTGTTTGAACACCCTTTATATAATCGGGTAGGTAGATTAGTACACATACAAAGCCCGAAGGCCAGCAGCATTGCCGCAGTGGTAACACCGGTTCCCGTCAGATCTCCCGTCGGGATGGGCTAGCACTAGGATGGGTGACCATCCAGTCTGCCGAGCGCTGTTGGCAAGCGGGGTACACTCAGCGCTTGTGAGGCAAACTGAGGAGCTACTTGATTGAAAAGTAGCGGCTCCCGTCTCGTAAACTGACATACGGCCGGGAGAGCGGTGTGCTGACCACATGACCCTCCATATCCGCAACCAGTGACGCCTATGGGCTGAGGATGACACGGTGGCCGGTCGGCCGTCGGGCCTTCCAAGGCCTGTTCGGACGGAGTTTAGTTTAATTTTACAAAGCCCAAAGTACTGTTGCTAAGGAAGTATTTTTCTGAACATCTTTTATTTCGCTAACACTACGAAGATACACCTGGTTTTTCTCTTCCGTCGATACAGCTGGTCTACTGCCGCAGAGTTACTCAAGCGAGGTGGAACTTGCTACAACACAGACTCAGTGCAGTAGTAGAAATGGACTGTTACTACGAATACTTTCGTAGTGACACTACTGCTATATTTTCGTCAGACATACTTCCAACAAGAAAGAGAGAACTGCCCATACCTCCACAAAACAAAATTTTTTGCAGGGCAGCATTACGGGGTGGAGGGCCACGTACTCTGTATCTACATCCGTACTCTGCAGACCATCTTACTGTGTGTGGAGAATGATGATTCGTATGCCACTGTCGCTCCTATTTTCCCTGTTCCAGTGGCGGACTGTACACTCCAAGAACCCCTGTTAGTAGTATGTCCACATCAGGGGAAGTCGCAACAGCTTGCAGACGTGTCACCTGGGGCAGATGCTAACGCTGCAGCCTGAGCTACCAACATTGGTCCATATTATCAGTAAAACGAAGGATGTTTGACATTAAGACCTCACTAGTTATGTTATGTATGCGCAGAAGGCATCTTCTTCTTTTGGTATCCCTCTGTCTTGACATGTGGCGACAATAAGCCTCCATTTAAAGCCGAATATAATTTTAACCTTCATGGCCTTTTCTTGAGATGTATGTAGGAAGCTGACTTTCCTGGGAAAGAACAGTCTTGAAATTTTAATCTTGGAATTTTAATAATAGGACACATTGCGATGCACAATGGCTCTGTTGTAGCATCTGCCATTAGAGTCGGACGAGTGTCTCTTGATATTCTCAAACTTTCTGAACGAATCCTTCATAAAACACGCTACTTTTCTTAGGATCTTCTCCATTTCCTGTGTCAGTTATAGTGGAGCAAGATCCCAAATGAGAAACAATGCCCAAGTATCGTCGAACGATGGTTTTGTAAGCTACCTTCATTCGTGGCTGGACTTCTCTTCCTCTGGACTCTTTCAGCTGCACTCAGTTTGGAATCAGTCTTTCCTTTCCTGCCAAACGTAGCTGACCATTACCTTTTAGTGCTTCCTTAGATTTTCTTTTTTTTTTTCTCTTTTTGTTACAAAATAACTGTCTGCTCTCAACGATAGTCCCAAGCATGCACCTGGTCTGGAATGCGTTTCTGATTTCTTTAGCTCTTTAATCCTTCGTCACTTTCTCTCCCTCTGTTCTTCATTCCTACTCTCTCTTCCTTTCTCAACACCCTCCACCCCTTCTCTCTCTCCCTCTCTTTCCATGCCACATCGTATTTATTTCCAACCTCTCTCCATCCTAACTTCACTTATCCTATAGTCTGCCCTCTTTCTCTCTTTCTCTCTCTCTCTAGTTCTTCTTACCTTACCTCACTTCCTGCCAGTTTCCATCCTACCTTACTTCCATAGTCTCACTGCTTTCTTCTTCAAACTTCCCTCATTTTTGGTCCCTCTTCATCATCCCACTCACGTCCACCTCTTCCTTCGCCTCTCCTCTCTTATACTCTCTCATCCTTTTCTTTAGCATGCGGCGTTTCGACCCTCGTTTGAACCCACGTCAAACTGTCCAAGAAGAGACTCGACAACATGCGCAGGGCTTCACAGGTAGCGGCGCTCGCTGAAGGCGCACTCGGTGCCGTATAAACACGGCCATTGTTGGGCACGCGCAGGTGGCAGCCGGCGGCGGCAGTCCTAAAGCAGCGCACATTATGTCGCGCAGGAGGCGCCGCACCAGCCCGCCTGAATATTAATAAAGGCGGCGAGGCGCGCTGCGGTGCTCTGCGCTGCGCTGCGGCCGCCCGGGAATTTACGGCGCAAAGTGCGGCAAGGACGGCGCGGTCCTTCCGCAGACGCAGCCAGCCATCCATTACGGCTCAAATTACAGGCTCCTCGACCGCCTAAATCAGCCGCCGCCGCCGCCATTATCGAGTGCCGCTCCATCTTCGTCACCTCGCGGGGGCGCGCCTAAACGCCCCTTCTGGCGGTCCCGTCCTACACGGAGAGAACCTTCTGTGCCACCTTCGGCCGGAATTTCTGATGTTCTACGCGTGTTTCCAGCTCCGTCTTTACCTCTCACTCTTAAGAGAGGCGTTTCCCACAGCGGTCACAATGGGGATACACACCGCCCTAGTTCAGACATGGAAATGTTGGGTAATGATTCACCGCTGATTAATGAACACTTCTTTTTCTGTTTAGACAGATCCTCTTCTGAGTTGTCTCCTGCACCAGTCATTTCATCTCCGAGTACCACATAAATTCAATATCTACAGTTATTTTTTTGGATTTAATTACCTCTGTTTTCTCATAGTTTTTGCCTTCTAAGGCTCCCCGTAGTATCATTTCTGTACTATGGAAGGTATTTGCTGATGTCTTAACACATATCCTATCACGCTGTCCCTTTAAAAATCATGGTAGCACACAGCTAAGTTTAGCAATTTATTACACAACCAGTCTGTTATAGACAGACATCTTCAGGTGTACTGTGACGTGGTAATCAGACGTGTGTCAACTCATAACCACTATGAAGCTTTATATTACAAAACATCATTTCTATTCAACGGTAAATTAGGACCACTTATGGTTGATACTGGTTATGAGTTGTCACATATCTGATTACGATCTCACAACACACCTGAAGATGGCCTGTCTATGAAAATTGTGGAGGAATAAACTGATTAAAAGGAAAGGAAGGAAGAATGTCCCGTCGACATCTAGGTCATCAGAGACAGAGCACATGCTCACATTGTGTCAAGGATGGGGACGGATATAGGCCGTGCCCTTTCAAAGGAATCATCCCGGTATGTGCCTTGAGCGATGTAGGGATATCACGGAAAACATAAAATTGGATGGCCGGATACGCGTTTGAACCACAGTTCTCCCGAATGCGAGTCCACCATGCTAACCACTGCGCCACCTCGCTCGGTAATAAATTTTTTAATACAGCTGTGTAGAACCACGAGTTTTCAAGAAATTTTACAACCTGTAAATCATTGCCTCCTCGGAATAATCTGGTCCCTTCTGTTCTGCACTGTGCAGGACAATTAAAGGAACACTTGTTCGAAAGTCAGTAATTGTTTCCCAATCTGACATAGAAGTTTGAACTTTGGCTCAGTGTTGCCTACAACCTCCCTGTGTAATGGTAGAAAGGCAGGATACCCTGTGGCATCACCGTCGGACTCGACAATGTTTCAAGGGGTAAGGTGTTGACACATGCATAAAAAATTTCAGAGCTTAGAAATTCAGTTCAGCAATAAGGTTGATTAATGACGACACACAGACATCAAACTTCACCGCAACTCTGCCCACCCCATTGTAGACGCGACACACGATAGCAAGCTGATGACACTCCTCTTACCCACATTTCAACCCTTCTTTTCACGCCTCTGCTATGGAGGTCAGAACCGCGATGCCTATAGTTTAAGTCATGCGGTTTTCTTATGAAGGGCCGAGAAAAGCATTTAAAACACACCACCGCTCGAGAAGTCTTCCGAGCGCAGCATAAAGGGCGTCAATGAAACCACCCCTTTCCTTGGAGGATTGATTCCCATCATTCCATGACCAAAAACGACAGTTCGCAGTGCGATAACCAAAGTACGACGTTGTTGATAACCTTTTACACGCCCCGAGGACGATTCACCCCTACTCTGTCGACATTGTGGGCCAGCTTCTACAACGGATGTGGTCACGGCCCTTTGGAGTGCAGTGCGACGGCAACTTTTACGTAAGTGAACAGTGTGGATCTGCTAGAGGCACTTCAGAACCATTCCACGAAATTTGAACGCTATCAGAGTTAGCAAAGAATTCTTATGCTTTTTCAGCCTTCCCGTTTCGCGCCATCCAGTCCCTTTATCCCGGAAAGGTGTGATGTTGACATATAAATGAACAAAACTGCAAAAAAATTTCTCTAAGGCCCACAATTCGACAGCATGATCGATTCCAACCACCCATGATTTATAAAACTGTAATTGCACAGAGAAGAACTTTGGCGGATTCTTAGACGCTTGCAGGCAGCCAACCCCTCGACACTCCTCCGATTCCCTATACCTACTAGCAGGCGCTAGAGCACCAGCTAGAACTAATTCCCTCAGCATCTAGTAATCCGACTATATTTAAGTACCCTTGTTTTGATTTTGTCGGCGTTCACCTTACAACCTCCTTTCAAGACAATGTCGATTCTGTTCAGCTGCACTTCCAGGCCGTTCGATAGCTCTGACAAAGTTACAATGTCATCGGAAAACTTCTCGCTCTATGTTTTAGCTCCCCTATGTACAAAATTCCAAAGCGTATATTCCATCAACACTGTCAGAAGCTTTCTCCAGGTCTACAAATGCTATAACATAGGTTTGACCTCTTTGATCTAGCATCTGAGATAAGTCATAGGATTAGAATTGCTTCGCGTGCTCTTACCTTTATCCGGAACCCAAAGTGATACTCCCTGCGTTTGGCTTCAACCAGTTAACCAGTTATTCCAATCTTCTATATAGAATTCGTGTTAGCATTTTACAACCATGACTTATTAAACTGATAGTCCGGTCATACACGCACCTGTGACGACCTGCTTTCCTTGGAATTGGAATTATTATATTCTTCTTGACGTCTGAAGATATTCCCCCGCCTCGTATATCTTGCCCATCAGGTGGAATAGTTCAGTAATTTCGTCTTCTCCAAGTCCATCGTCTGGACTTAGGTCTTTCAGCGGTGAAAGGTATCTACATTAGGAGAAATTGTTGTAACATGTACAAATCAAGAGAAATCACAGTTGTTTGGAAGTTTTGACCCTACGAACATCTTCGCATGCTTGTACACATGGGTGACACATTCTTTGTCTACAAGACGTTGTATTATTGAGTAGATCTAGGGCGAGAGAAGAAATTGAAAGCAGTTGTTGGTCAGAGGGAGGGAGAGTGTTGTAAGACGGCAGAGTGAGCATGGATGGCGGAGGTGCTGCACAGAAAGGAAATTTAAGTGAGATGTTCCTTGATGGGACTGTAGATAGGATATGATTTGCATATGATTTTATAGACAGACAGTATTTTTGAAAGAAGATAACATGTATCAAATTTTATTAGCTGCAAGCACTAATCGCGAAATATTACGGTATTATCAGTCATGTATATAGTATTCTAATTAGTTTCCGCCCTCCACAGTTAATAGTATTTCATTAGGAAAGCAGAGGTAAATTTTACATAAACGCTGTGAGAAAAAGTAAATTTTATGATTAATGACGATACCGTAAAAAGGTTACCTTTCATGGTAGTTCAAGTTTCTGTTATGGCATTAACAGGATTAAACACAATTGCAGACTCCCATCCTATTCATTTACAAATATTTCTTGAAGCTTATCCGCATTTTTAGATGTAAAGATAGATTTGACAAAATCTGGACTGTCACGTCTTGCACTACTGCATACACTGAACAATATTTTCAGAAAAGGAACCAAAGTTGAATTTGCAAAAAAGAGCCAAAAAATTAGAGGAATAGGCAAACTGCCGTGTAGTGATTCATTTCAGCTCGTGATTTTTGCAGTGAAGACAGAGCAGAGTCAACCGTTTCCAAGGTGAAATCCTATCGTAGCACTTAAATGAACCTTTTCGGAGAGAATTAAGATCAGCTCTCATTAGCAACATTTCATGTAAATTCAATAGATGCGTTTTTACAACAGGGCAATTTTCTTTACGCGACATTTTGCCGTTATCTGTGACTGTTTCATAATAAAGCTTTTCTGAGTATTGTTGATAACCATTCTATATTTTCAGTTTCATTTACAGTAAGAGGCCTTAAAATCACACACCTAAAACGTAATTTGCATAACTAAGTCCGTGTCCAAAAATGGGACGGCTACAGCGATTCTGTATCAGACATTGTAATCGGAATTTAAAAGCACATGCTTTCACAATGCCAGCGAAAGGTTTTGGACGCACACAGCTTTCAGTTACTAAAAGTACAAGTGTATCAGTTTCAACGGTATCAAATCTCCTATCTTATCTTCGTCTGCTTCCTATTAATTGTCTGTAGTATTGTCTTCAAGTTCATTTCTCTTGTATAGTCCCTCTATGTATTCTTTTCACCTAAGTGATTTCCCTTGTTTTCTTCGTACTGGTTTTCCATCTGGGTTCTTCATATTCATATAGCTGCTTCTCTTTTCTGCAAAGATCTCTTTAATTTGCCTATAGGCTGTATCTATCTTTCCCCTAGTTACAGATGCTTGAATTTGTCCTCCAGCCATTTCTACTCAGCCATTACGCACTGCCAGTCGGTCTCACTTTTTAGAAGATTTTAAGAAGTTTGCATTCCTTTTCGTCTTCTTCTTTTGTTGCATTTTTGTTTTTCCCCCTTTCATCTATTGAATTCAGTACCTCCTGAGTTATGCATGGACTTCTACCAGGTCTTGTCTTTTTACCTGCTTCAGCCTCTGCCACCTGCACTACTTCATCTTTCAAAGTTACCCATTCGTCTTCTACTGCATTCCTCTCCCTTTTTTCAGTCAATTGTATCCTAATACTCTCTCTGAAACACTCAGAAACCTCCGATTCCTTCAACTTATACAGAACCATCTACTTAATTTCCCAAATTTTTGCAAGTTCTTTAGTTTTCATTTGGAGTTCATTATAGACAGATTATGATCAGAGACCACATCTGCCAATAGAAAGTCTTACAGTTTAAAATCTTGTTCTGAAATCTCTGTCTTACTATTTTATAATAGGCCCTAAACCATGCAGAACCTCCAGGTCCACCTGTATATGCAAAATTCTTTCATGATTCTTAAACCAGATGTTAGCAATGATTAAATTATTGTTTGATAAATTCTACCAGATGGGTTTTTCTTTCATTTCTTTCACCAGTCCATGCTTTCCCTTCATTTTTTCTTCTCTTCCTCCTCCTGTTATCAAATTGCCCATCAGTATTAACTTTTCCTCTCCCTTCAAACACCGTCTGAACAGGCTTCGAGGGCTTAACGGTACGACTGGCTGCCGTGTCACCCTCAGCCTTTCTGCATGACCGGATGCGGATACGGAGAGGGATGTGGTCAGCACACCCCACTCACAGACATTGTCAGGTTTCGTTACCTGAGCCTGTACTTCCCGATCAAGTAGCTCCTCAATTGGCCCCACAAAAGTTCAGTTCACCCCACTTGTCAACAGCGTTAGGCAGACTGGACTGCTAGACATTACGCTTTGGCACAACACGATTTTTGACTTGAGATATACTAAGTAATAGAATGAAAAAAGGAACATGCAAATAATAAAGAAGTAATAAAATTTCCTAGTCTCCCGTTTCTGGATGAAATGTCACACAAATTTGGAAACTCTTTCCAGCCCCTATGGCGTAGAAATTAAGTCCAATTCAGAACATAAACTAACAAATAATTTTTTTCCTAAAAATATACCCACTGCATGGTGGCATCAAAAGTCCTGCATACACAGGCTCATTTACTACTGTTCTTGCTCATATCTATGCTGAACAGCCCAAAAAAAAAAAAAAAATGGTACACCCGCCTAATATCGTGTTGGGCCCTGGCGAGCACGCAGAACTGCTGCAACACGACGTGGCATTGACTCTAATAATGTCTGAAGTAGTGCTAGAGAGAATTGACACCAAGAATCCTGCAGGGCAGTCCATAAATCCTTAAGAGTAGGAGGGGGTGGAAATCTCTTCTGAACAGCACTTTGCGAGGCATCCCAGATGTTCAATAATATTCATGACTGGGGAGTTCTGTGGCCAGCGGAAGTGTTTGAACTCAGAAGAGTAGCAATTCTGGACATGTGGGGTGTCGCATGGTCCTGCTGGAGTTGCCCAAGTCCGTCGTTGGTTGGTTTGGGGAAGGAGACCAGACAGCGTGGTCATCGGTCTCATCGAATTATGGAAGGATTGGGAAGGAAGTCGGCCGTGCCCTTTCAGAGGAACCATCCCGGCATTTGCCTGGAGTGATTTAGGGAAATCACGGAAAACCTAAATCAGGATGGCCGGACGCGGGATTGAACCGTCGTCCTCCCGAATGCGAGTCCAGTGTCTAACCACTGCGCCACCCCGCTCGGTGCCCAAGTCCGTCGGAATGCGCAATGGATATGAATGGATACAAGTGATCAGACTGGATGGTTATGTGAGTGACACCTTTCAGAGTCCTCTTTAGACGTATCAGGGGTCCCAAATCACTCCAACTGCACACGCCCCACGCTGTTACAGAGCCTCCACCAGCTTGAACAGTCCCCTGCTGACATGCAGGGTTCATAGACTCATGAGGTTGTCACCATACTCGTACACGTCCATCTCCTCGATAAAATTTGAAACGAGGCTCGTCCGATAAGGCAACATGTTTCCAGTCAGCAGTCCAATGTCGGTGTTGAATGGTCCAGGCGAGGCGTAAAGCTTTGTGTCGTGCAGTCATCAAGGGTACACGAGTGGGCCTGCGGCTCCAAAAGCCCATATCAATGATGTTTCGTTGAATGGTTCGCAAGCTGACACTTATTGATGGCTCAGCACTGAAATGTACAGCAATTTTCGAAGGGTTGCACGTCTGTCACGTTGAACGAATCTCTTCAGTCATCGTTCGTCCCATTCTTGCAGGATCTTTTTCCGGTCGCAGCGATGTAGGAGATTTGATGGTATACCGCATTGCTGATATTCACGGCACACTCGTGGAGTGCTCTTACAGGAAAATTCAAACTTCATCGCTACCTATGTCCCATCGCTTGTGCGCCGACTACAACACCACGTTCAAACTCACCTAAACCTTAATAACCTGCCATTGTGGCAGCAGTAATCGATCTTACAACTGCGCCAAATACTCTTTGCCGACCGCTGCGCTGTCTTCTGCCTGTTTACATATCTCTGTATTTCAATACGCATCCCTATACCAGTTTCTGGCGCTTCAGTGTAAGACAAACAGAGACAACTTAGCAACCCCCTTCAAACACGACATTGACGCCCTCTGATTAAAAAACTTCAGGAAGCCCAGTGTAGGATAGTGCAGCATCCATCATGAACACTCTGATGATGATGATGATATCAGTGAAAGATTTTCTGTGTTGCACACTGTTAATAAACGCTGGCAGATGGAGTTCCTTGAACTGCTAGAGACTGACATTCACCAGATAAAATCAACTCAAATTCCTTAACGCTTTGTTCTAGAATTTTCAAGAGTCCTCGTATCAAAAGAGCTTCAAAAAAGAATGTAATAAAATATGTTCATACTCCTGCAAAACTTATTATTCTACCTATACACAATCAGTAACTCAACGTGTGTATACACCTGCAGCTTTCCAAGTGCATTTGTGTCTGCCATGAGTGCTTGAAACTATTTCACTCTTTTGTTCATGAAACAAATATTGCTCTCATTTACTTCACCTGTCTCTCTTCTGTTCTGTCTTATTTATATTGCCATTTTCCACAAACAAAATCTCAACTCATGTATGCAACTACAGCTTCCTGTTACTACGTCTCTCGCATACTCATGGAATGTTGTTTGTTTATTTGTAAATTTTTCATCCACATTATATCGCGGCATAGTGGAGTGTAATACAGCAGCATACTCTTTGTACTTATATTTATTGTTTATTTACTGTAAACTAAGTGCACCTAAATATTGTGTGTGTGTGTGTGTGTGTTTTATGTGTGTGTGTGTGGTGTGTGCGCGCGAGCGAACGTGCGCGTGTGAACGTTCGTTTAAACTGGCTAGAATGCACATTATCAGAACAAGTTTTTCGTGGGTACTAAGACGTAAAGTAGGTATTCTGAAACATAACTACCTTTCCGTTTCATAGACATTTAGTTATCCTTATATCTCCTTTATTTTCGCCAGCACTGTAGCCCTCGCGTCCAGGTGCACATTGCCAAGAAAGTGAAGCACCTGTAACACAACCACTGTGGTTGAAGACTAGTTAACAGTACAATAAATCGTATCAAATTCAAAAAGTGACTTTTAAGGAAAGTATTTTAGAGCACATGTTTACTGGACTTTTTTTTCTTCTTTCAGCCCATACTACCAGCTCCCAAAATATGGAAAGCAAAGAACTTGCATTAGAAGAGATTTGTTTTACAGTATCGAAGATGAAAAATTGCTCGTTGCTCTTAAGGTATACATTTTCGACCCTACGTTTACTGAGACTTTTTGCTTCTAGCGTCGTGTACTTTCAACTGTATGCGTTTACGCCATTAATTATGATAAACCCTGTGTATGTGGAAGAGGGACGCTGCAATGCAGCGTGTGATAATTTAGAAATCTGAGTCAGTCAGGAACAGTGTCCGGATGGCCGAAGCTGTTAAGACAGCCGCTCATGAGAAGCGGTATATCCGGGTTCTTGTCCCAGTCTGGCAAGGATCATCTTTCGCCACTGCATTACCACAGTGCCCTGTGTTACGAATTCCCATCCATCCCTTCCCTCCCTTTCCCCATTTCTCTATTTCATACAAACAAAAGCATAAGGAAAGGAAGAATGGTGTGTGTCAGTGCGGCAACAGACCTGGTATCTTGTCTTCTAGACGGATATTTGTTTGACATCAACTGGGGGAAGATTGCCAGGTACAAGGATTTGTACACAAATCAAGCAACATATGAACCCAAACAGCGTTTTATTTTTAAATACAGATACTAATCGATGTAAGGAAATAGCTACTGTTCGTTTCTTAGCTAGATTTCGATGGTTATGCTTGCTAAATTCTTTGCGCTAGGGTCGGACGAATACTTTTCGGAGTCGTATATTTGTTTTTAATCCGCCCGTTTTTTGGAAAGAAAACGGTTTTGGGAATAAGTTAGTGCAACAGAGTGCGAATAATTCTTCAATTAAACCACAAATAAAACAAAAATCCAGTGCTTTCTTTTGTGGTGTCTACAGCTTATCCATACATATTATAAATACGTTCTACATCTTCTACTAAACCAATGTACCTATTTCAATCAAATTTGGTAGAAATATAGCTTACTGTCAGGCAACAATCACTGTGGGGGTAAGAACCATCTAACTACCATAGTTTAGGAGGTATGAGGTCATAAACAATGAGATGCATGAAAAACTGTCGCTTCATGCATGACGTTTTAATTTATTACTTCAGCACTACTAGCTCTGTTCGCAATGGATTTAGCAAACAGTATTCACATATGTCGCTAGATGCACCTACAAGATTATAGCATCATACCATACATGGAACAGGAGATGTGATGTCATAAACACTGAGACGCGTGGAAAACCGAGCATTCTGCATAACGTTTAAAGTTATTACTTCTTGCTACTAACCATATTCACAAGACGTTTTGCAGCCAACGTCCACATATGCCGCTGAATGTGCTTACAGAATTATAGCAATGTATGACGTACGTAGAAATGAGATATGACGTTATAAACACTGAGATGCGTGAGAAAGTGCTGCATCGTGCATGAAATATTAATACATTTTTATTCTTTACTGCTAAGACATTCTTACACTTGAGTCAGCTAAAGGAAATCGGACACTTGGAAGCGCTTTTGATAGCTTTCAACTTTGAAGCAGACGTGCATGTAAGCGAAAACAATAGCCGTCTATAGAGCTATGGAGAGATGTTGTAGTAGTAGTAGTAACTATATTCATCCGTAGATCTCTTTTTACAAAGATATGGGACATGTCAAAGTATTTACAGGTTTAGACCAATTTAACATAAGCTAATTCGTATACATATACATTTACGGACTTATAGTTGAGAACCATTAGATTTACTCCTGGTATACAATACCTTTTTACAAATAACTTATTAAATAATGTAATGCCACACTGTTCACTCATATCTCACAAACAGTTGAAACGTCCCCTTAGAAAAATTGTACATGACTGTGCTTAAACTGACACACAATATTTTTAGCGCAACGCAATCTGACTTTCAATAATCCCTACAAAAGAATGGCCCTGACTAACATTAACCTATACCTTTCACAAATCACTTTCCCCACAAAAATCATCGTTACTCAAGCTACTGCAATACAGCGAGCGCCACTACTGCCAGCTAAATAAAAGATTCAAAGTACTGAAGGCACTAACTACTGATAGGCATAGTTAGCAAATGAAAGATTTTGATAGAGAACAAACAATTTATTTACCTTTATAGTGTTCAAAAGTCATAATACATATATCAGTTCATGATATCCAGTCTTACAAATTTACTGTCTCTGTCCAGATCATCCGTTCTCATAACTCCGCCATCTCACTTCCCACATCCACCACTGCTGGCGGCTCACCTCCAACTGCGCAACGTTACGCGCTGTTAACAGCCAACTGCCCAACACTACAATAGCCAACAACAATGCAAACCAGCCATAGACTGCACACAGCACAGCCAGTGATTTTCATACAGAGCGCTACGTGGCGTTACCAATATAAAAACCTAAACAGCCTACTCACACAGTCACTGCACGCTCTATACACACATTTTTTCATAACACTTCACTCACTACACACACACACAATGGTGATCTCTGAGCCATTTTCTGTACCGCAGCTTCCCATTTGCTATACTGGAAAACTGAGTCAGCATCCCTCCATAATGAGTGAGACGTAGAGCTCAGAAAGAGGAAGAGGTGTTAGTATTGTGCTAGACATAGCTTGGGTGTAAGTTTTTCTAGAAAAGGTCGGAAGAAGGAAAAAAAATGTGAAGGTGTTATGTGGAATGTTGGATATTTTATAATCATTATTATTATTATTTATTTGTTTAACATTTTTCTTACCAAACTGCTACTCCGTTTTATCTAGGTAATCCTCCAATATATAAAATTTATTGCATAACAGGTACCTTTTTGGCTGCCTTTTTAAATAAGTCTATTTTTGGAATTTGTTTAATCTCTTTTGTAATTTATTGTTCAGTTTTATTCCTTGGTATAAAATGCCATTTTGAGTTTCATGTTTATTTTTTCTTGTTAAATGTAAGTTGAGTCTATCTCTTGTTGCATGGTCATGGACAAAGTTGTTTGTGTAGTAATTACCAACGTTATTTTTTATGTTTACAACTGACTGGTAAATGCATTCACACGGAGCAGTTATAATCCCCAGTGTTTTGAACAGATCTTTACAATGAGCTCGACTACTATTTTTGGTTATCTTTGTTATGGCTCTTTTCTGAATTTTGAAAATTACGTTCATACTTCGTACATTTGTTCCCCAAAAAAGAATACCTTAGCTAAGAATTGAGTCTACATATGAATAGTATGTAACTAAAAGACACTGCATGTTACACACTGATGACAGGATTCAAAGGGCATAGCATGCTGATGATGTTCTGTTTGGAAGTACCTTTGTGTGTTCACACCACTTCAACTGAGGATGAACATTCATTCTAGAAATTTTGCATTTGTTACACCGTCTATAGAGGTGCCATCTACATTTAATTTTCCCTCTTCAAACTGAAATTCATGACATAGAGACGTTCACAAAATCGCTCTGCAGACACGTGAAGCATCTGCGCACAGCATACAGAACCTGTCCGGTATATTTTGTTTATACATTTGTACATTACGCACTTTTCTCTGTACGGCTGATGCATAGTTTCACAGGTATTTTCATGAATATATGAAAATGAAACTCTTTTCCGTATTACACTAGAAACAAAATTCATTTTTTGTTTTCTTTTCTAAGAGAAAACTGACAAAATGAATACCCGGGAAATTCCGGGTTTGTCAGCTAGCTAGTAAATAGACTGATGCTCTTCATTATGTAATGAAGCTCGTCATAAGCACTGAGCAGTTCCTAGTTTCCACTTAGCGACGCGTTATCGTATAGTACGTGACCTATCGCGCGTGTAATGGTACACTGCGAACTGCGGTAAATCTTTGATGTTTCACTTTGTGTCATACCTGAGAGTGATGAGGATACAGAGGTATTTTCGGGACGCTATAGCTTGTGGTTACCGGTATCTCTGTAGCCGAGGTCCTCCACTGAGACAGTTATGTTATAAACTGCCCTGCAGTCCCTCCTCGGCACAGATAGGATTGTACCGTTTAGTGTCTAATTTAATTACGCTAGGAAGGAGACGTCACGGGCGGTCGTATTTCACGATGATGGAGGGAGAAATAAGTGCGGCGGTGTGGGGTAATTTTTCTGGCGCTGCTCAAGGCACCGACAAGCGAGCGATTAGGCGGGAAGTACAACTTACACCGCCGCTTATTAAAGGGGCCCGTAATCGAGAGGGCCCGCATGGGAACGATCGGTTTATGCATTTTTATAACGCTATCTGCGTTCCCGGCCGCTGACCATTTTCTCTCTTTTTCGCGCATTAGTCGCATTTTCTCACACTGAATAATTCAGGTCGTATCCGTGTTGTCAGTTCAAAGACGCCGTCAAAGGCGCTGCCGCCATATGCTGCCCGCATGGGCTGGGAACAGAACAGAAGAGGGCGGTTTAGTCGACCTTCCTCTGTGGAAGCGAGCAGCCAGCGTCGCTTCTGTACGCCAGTGAGCACCGCGAAAGTCATTACGAGGCAGTCTCACTCTCGGGGAAAAACTGAACAAGTGAGTAAATTGACTCACAACGCACTTGAATTGCTCCCCCCCCCCCCCCTCTCTCTTCGCCGCTCCGCTGAATGACTAAGCTGTGTATCTCTATCAATTTGGTATTAAACTTCAAGCAGCTAAAACGTAGCAAAAGGGTGATCACAAAAGTAGACGAGAACGAGTTACATTCAAACTCGGCAGTGCTAGGAACGTAATCCAAAGGCAACAAAATTCTAAATTCTGAACAATTTATTAAAAGCCTTCACGCTGACTAAACAGCTGTAACTAAAATCATCATTAATTATTTGTCTCTTCAACCATCTGATGCAACAGACGGGCACAATGCGCTTCCAACCCCCTCCCTCCCTTTATCCTGACAGAGACCGCCTGCAGTAACATGAACAATTTGGTTAGAGGGTGGTAGACGTGACTACAACACAAGTATTTTAAAGCCCATGCTATCAAGGATTAAAACCTGCCCCGAGCTCGACACCCGGAGTGGACCTACTTGAAGCAGCTGTTAATAAAGAATGTCTTGTGCACAACAAGCTTTACATTTCTTTAAAATAAAGTTTTAAATTAAAACACATGGTATCTGCTGTATGGTGCCGCAATAACTGTTAAGCTTTACTATAATTCTTGTCTTGAATCAAAAAGTTTATTTGTAATCAGGTAATTAATTTAGATCGGTAATGACCTACAAAAATATAGGCACATAGGGGTTAATTTACAAACGCACTCCTAACTATACGAATCTAAAGCAGAAAACACTATAAACACCTGTACATCATATATTATATTTTCTAATCAGCATACTAACTTATGTGCTGTACCTGACTCATTACCGATTTTAATCTTTGGCGTTACACTGAACTGGCGACACTGTTTATTAAATCCAATTTTCATTACCTCTGTGCTAATTTTCTCTTTCAGCCTACAAAGCTATTTAATTTTGTCGTATGCCTGACTTGGCACCAAGTTCACAGAGGAAATGAAAATTAAATTTAATAAATAGTGTCTCCAGTCCAATGAGCATCTAATTATGCTAAGATTAATATCAATAATCAATCAGATACTGCACGTAAGGTTAAAAGAAAGAATGAGTTAAATTGTATTAGAACGCAAGCCGGCAGGGTGGCCGAGCGGTTCTAGACGCTACAGTCTGGAACCGCGTGACCGCTTTAAGGTCGGAGGTTCGAATCCTGTCTCGGGCATGGATGTGTGTGATGTCCTTAGGTTAGTTAGGTTTAAGTAGTTCTACGTTCTAGGGCTCTGATGCCCTTAGAAGTTAAATCCCATTGTGCTCAGAGCCATTTGAACTATTTAGAACGCAAATTAGAGAATCTTAGAAGACCTGCTATACAGTTCTTCGTACATCCATAGTTGGAATGGAGGACAATGGTACATCAGCTGGTATAAATTTATAGCCGGCCGGAGTGGCCGAGCGGTTCTAGGCGCTACAGTCTGGAACCGCACGACCGCTACGGTCGTAGGTTCGAATCCTGCCTCGGGCATGGATGTGTGTGATGTCCTTAGGTTAGTTAGGTTTAAGTAGTTCTAAGTTCTAGGGGACTGATGACCACAGCAGTTATGTCCCATAGCGTTCAGAGCTATTTGAACCATTTTTATAAATTTATATTAGAAATAAAGAAATTCCTCCAGCTGTATTTAAGGTGTCGATTTTATTTTGGGAACTAGTTTCAACGTTGTAACAACGTCATCTTCAGACCCACTTGTTGACGTCAACTGCGTGTGGCTGATACTAGAAGTCAGTGGTGAGATACGGACGTGCTCCGTGTGGAAGGTGGTTAGTAACCACCGGTGTGGTCACTGAGAGAATGAATAGATGATTTTGATCCACTTACTGATTTTACATACCACCAAAATCTCTTAGAATTTTTACTCAGGTCGGTTGACAACATTTTACTTTCAAAATCATTGAACGCTTCTCCCATTGCTCTTCTATCGCTCATTTTCGCTTCTGTCAGCTTTTGTTTGTCAGCTTCTCTTGAATCTGAGATGTAGTGCTTTTTGTTTACGTAGGAATTTTCTAACACAGCTATTAAACCTTGGCGGATCATTCCCATCCCTTAAAACCTTACTCGGAAAATATTTGTCTAGGGCATATTGAATGATGCCTTTGATTTTTTTTCCATTTGTTCTCCACATCTTCGCCCTCATCACCGACTATTTGATGATGACTGGTGGGGTGTATCCTGTCACCCTTGCTAAGCAATTAATTGGGGCACAAGCCTAAGGAAGAAGCGGTTTATTATAAGCGAGAATATGCGCACAGAACGTGGGGGGCCTTTTCACTCGTACGATTTCTCGCTGACGATGCCGTAGGCTCCTGGGCCTAGACCTGCGCCCAATGGGAGTATCCCGCACTGAGTGAATATGGGAACGACACCTAAAACAGGACTTACTGAATGATAATTTAACAGAAGAGTCACGATAGTTGTCACCATAATAAGAAGAAACAGGCGTGGCTCACCCTCACGTCGTTTGCGCTGCTCATCAGCAAATGTAAAGGCTTCCATGGAGGATACGAAATCTTTGAGTTAAAGCAAAGATGGCCTGCTTCGGAGCAAAGACAAGCCGTGACTGGTCCTCATAACTCATGCCCTCTAAGATGTCAGAAACACAATCCTGTTCGGTGACATTCATACTCAAAGCCGAGACAGCAGTACGGACACGCTCGATGTACTGAAACAAGATTTCACCAGAAACCTGTACCTTCCAACAATATAACTGCTCAAGTTCTTTCCTAATATGTCAATTATATGAGCCCTAAGCTGACTGAGACCTCCCCACGCTCTGAGTCCACCTGACAGCAACTCGCTTAACAAACTGACAGACAAAGAATGAAGAAGAGAAAGAATGTCTGAATGCGAGATACGCAATGCGTTAGCATGTAATTCAAAAAGCACAATTCACCATAACACTTCACGAACTCACTGCGGCTGGAAACAGATTCTACAAGAACGAGATCAACAACGAATGAAGAGAATCGTTCATGTGACAGAAGTGCAACCCTTCCGCAAATTGGAGCAGGTTTCAATGCTGGGCCATCAACAAGTGCGAACCATTCAACGAAACACCATCGACATGGGCTTTCGGAGCCGAAGGCCCACTCGTCCACCCTGGATGACTGCACGACACAAAGCTTCACTCCTCGCCTGGGCCTGTCAACACCGGCAATGGATTGTTGATGACTGGAAACATGTTGCCTGGTCGAACAATTCTCGTTCCAAATTGTATCGAGCGGACGTGTACGGGTATGGAGACAACCTCATGAATCCATAGATCCTGCATGTTAGCAGGGTACTGCTCAAGCTGGTTAAGGCTCTGTAGTGGTGTGGGGTGTATGCAGTTGGAGTGATATGGGACCCCTGCTACGTCTAGATACGACTGTGACAGGTGGCACGTACGTAAGCAAACTGACAAATCACCTGCTTCCATTCATATCCATTGTTCATTCCGACGGACTTGGGCAATTCCAGTAGACCAATGCGACACTCCACACGTCCAGAATTGCCACAGAGTGGCTCCAGGAACACTTTTCTGAGTTTAAACACTTCCGCTGGCCACCAAACCACCCGGACACGAACATTATTGAGCATATCTGGGATGCTTGCATCGTGCTGTGCAGAAGAGATCTCCAGCTCGTCATAATGTTACGGATTTGGGGACAGCCGTGCAGGATTCGTATGGTCAGTTCCCTCCAGCACTACTTCAGACACCAGACATTAGTCGATTGCATGCCACGTCGTGATGCGGCACTTCTGCGTGCTCGTTTGGGCCCTACACGATACTAGACAGGAGTACCAGTTTCTTTGGCTCTTCATTGTAATAAGGCGTGCGTGACGACTCTATGATCATAAAAACGAACATCTGCTGAAACAGCTTGAGGAGAGCGTATCTCGTGCACAGAGCTGAACAACTAGCTGTGCACAATATTACCTAACCAAAACTTCGCATTCTGCCCAGTCCTTACGAAGGAAAGTGAGCAACGACCCGGAAAAGACGTCGTGGCGATCCACACAGAGTGTCCTTTGCTCCAAGCTCTGTTGTTGTCCACAGCTCCACACCGTGCGAAAACTAACCGTCAACTGTTTGCGCCACGCTCTTTGGAGGCCTCCCGGAACTGGACTCCAGCGCCCGCTTTTGAAGACTAGGCGAGGAAACAATAACAGCACAAGGGAATAGTCTGCACCACTGGTGAGACGCCAGCTGAATGTTATTAATAGCGGGAAGGTGAAATGAGCCGCCACGGCTCACATTGGTGCTCCGCGTAATGCAGACACCTTTAATGTTTCATACTGGGAGTATGATAATTAATAACTTAAATTGAAGTAGGCGTAAGTATGCGGCCATAGAAGCAAAAGCGTTTGTCTGTGGATGAGCCCGCAAACCGTTTACGAGAGAACTGCAAATGACTGGTTAGGAAATACCACTGATTTTACAATGAAGTATTGTCCTAGTTATTAAAAATGTATAGACGGATCTGTTGAAGGTGTCCCACATGTATTCCTCGCATCTGGGTGCATCACTATACTCGTCTCTGCAGTGAGTTATAGTGACTAAAATGGAAGATTGTTCCTGGAGTGGGATTAAAATTCACGATGATAGTGCTCTTTTCTATGAAAATGAACTACACAACCTGTCAAATGTAATGAAGCACCAAGTGAGTACCGAGTATGAGTTAAGATGAAGAATGAGGAGTAGCAAAAATGAGATTAGTGATAAACGTAACATTCAAATTAACTGTGACAATCACGAAGTTAAGGAATTATGTTACCTTGGAAGCAAAATAATGCGTCATAGCTGAAACATCGAGGACATAAAAAGCAGACTAGCAGTCGTGAAGACGACGTTCCCAGCCAATAGAACTCTGCCAGTATCAAACATAGGCCTAAAATGTCGGTATTACACGATACACCTATCGCATACAAGCTATTCTGAGATGAGTTGGCGTGCTGCATCAAATCAGTCAGAAGACTGGTGGTGGTTGTTACAGTCTTGGTGCGAAGCACTGAAGATGTATTGCGTTTCACGTGTCTGTCAGGCATCCTTCCAGAAATTTCAACTACATCGGTTAATAGTCTAACTGAATCTGAACATCCAAGTAAAGTACAGTCGCCGGCCGGAGTGGCCGAGCGGTTAAAGGCGCTACAGTCTGGAACCGCACGACCGCTACGGTCGCAGGTTCGAATCCTGCCTCGGGCATGGATGTGTGTGATGTCCTTAGGTTAGTTAGGTTTAAGTAGTTCTAAGTTCTAGGGGACTTATGACCACAGCAGTTGAGTCCCATAGTGCTCAGAGCCATTTGAACCAAAGTACAGTCGCAATCGATTTCCGTAACACATCAAGAACCGACGCTTCGCTTTCGCTATGCTCTCAACTACTCGGAATGAAGACGCACCAAGTCGGTACAGTTCATGGAACTCTGCGATCTTTCTCAGTGCGCAGAGACTCAACTGTGACCCTTGCATGGCTTGGCGGTTTCCTGTCGGCACGTGTGTAAAGTCGCCAGCGTAGCGTTCTACCTGTCATGAGGTGATTTAAGATATATTTTAAATTGGTATGTTTTTTTTCCTTTATTGTTATTTTTAAACCTGTTTACAGGCAGGCCTGCAGCAGCATACTACGCCGCTCTTTGGCCTAAGAGAAACACAAAAGATACAAATGAAGACAATGTGAGAGAAAAATAAGGTGGGCATATAAACGGAGACAAACACTTGGTAAAATACATGGAGCCGTTCACGGGCGTAGAGTCCAAGATAAAATTTGTTCAGACACTTGGACACATACATAGATGAAAATTGTCACACGTGAACGTAGGTGCACAGAACGAATAACACTGAACCACTGAAGCACAAAACGACGGCACACACAACACGAGGCGTTGATCTCCGGCGCGCGAATGATCACTAACCATGTACGAGTCCGGGGACCTGCAAAGAGAGGGGGTGGGAGAGGGAGAGGGGAGAGCAGATGCCATGGGCAGGGGAGATAGGGGGGAGGAAGGGGGAGGGGAAGCCCAGGGGAAGAGGGGCGGAGGAAGGGGGAAAAGGAAAGAGAAGGGTGGGAGGGTGTCTAAAGGAAAGGACACAGGAAGTGGGGGGGAGGATCAAAGTTGATAGGAGGGGTTGATGGAGGGGAGGAGGACATCATCAGGGAGGGGGAGCTGGCGGACGCCACCTTGGGAGAGGGTAAGGAGGGAGGAGAGATGGAGACCGTGTTGGACGTGGGAATACAGGCGCGGCAGCGGGCGGGGGTGGGAGAGGATGGGTGAGACAAGCGGGTGAGGAGGATCGAATTTGGGGGAGGTGTACAGGATCCGTATCCTTTCAAGGAAAAGGAGGAGGTGGGGGAAGGGGATGAGATCGTACAGGATCCGCGTGGGGGAGGGGAGACGCATGCGATAGGCGAGGCGGAGAGCATGGCGTTCAAGGATTTGGAGGGATTTATAAAAGGTAGGCGGGGTGGAGATCCAGGCCGGATGGGCGTAACAAAGGATAGGGCGGATGAGGGATTTATAGGTATTGGAGGATGGTGGAGGGGTCCAGACCCCACGTACGGCCGGAAAGGAGCTTGAGGAGACGGAGTCGGGAGCGTGCCTTATCTTGGATTGTCCGGAGATGGGGAGTCCAGGAGAGGCGACGGTCGAGGGTGACGCCAAGGTACTTAAGGGTGGGAGTAAGGGCGATAGGACGGCCATAGATGGTTAGATAGAAATCAAGGAGGAGGAAGGAAGGGGTGGTTTTGCCTAAAATGATCGCCTGGGTTTTGGAGGGATTGACCTTAAGCACCCACTGGTTGCACCAAGCGGTGAACCAGTCAAGATGGGATTGGAGAAGGTGTTGGGAGCTCTGCAGGGTGGGGGCAAGGGCAAGGAAGGCGGTGTCATCGGCAAACAGGAGAAGGGGGACGGGGGGCGACAGCGGCTAAATTGGTATGCTCACCATGGAGGTATATGAAGGGGATGTGGTGCTACAGATATGGGCTGTTCATTGCTTTGAAGCCGGCACCGCCACGTTAGTAGCCCGATAACATCAGCAAACTACTGTTTAGAATTGCTTCTAGTTCTTAATTTCTGTCATGCCCACGCAACACTTGTTCTAAATAGTACATACACTATGTGATCAAAAGTATCCGAACACCTGGCTGAAAATAACTTAAAAGTTCGTGGCGCCCTGCCCTCCATCGGTAATGCTGGAATTCAATGTTGAGCCGTGCGCGGCTCGTGTTCTGCCTTTTATTGCTTGACGTCTTCTTTTAACGGTACTGCCGTCCGGTTTCTTACCCGATTTACTAGCGTCACTAGGTTGCTGGTTTGCCTGCCCGTGAGTAGCAGCAGCAACGCTTATCGATCAGAGCACTCTCGTACTATCTTTGGAGTGACCGCCAGTATTTCCGGGTCGTCGTGTGTCGGGAGTTGTTGGGACGGAGCAGCAGTGAGGTCCGGGCAGCCATGACTCGCTCGACCATTGCCGACACACATGACTTGAGTGGAGACGACCTTGGTTGGTCGTTCGGTCGGTCGTCTCATCGGACGACGTGTATTTGGTAGCCCACCGCTTCTGGGTTCTCTCTGTGTGTCGACTTGAGATTCGTCCTTGTTGTTCCACAGTCACTGGTTTTAGTATTGTTCGGGTTGTTTGTGGAAGTGTGTCGGTGGAACCGTGTGTAGCTTGTGTGGTTTTGACTGAGCAGCTATTTGAATGCTGTTTGCATGCTGCATGTAGTCAGTCGGTTGGGACGGAGCAGCGTGGACGTCTCCGCAACGCCAGGCCAGGACGGGACCGCTGGCAGCGTGCTCGCGCTGTCGGTTCGTGAGGCGGTAGCTGCGAGAGCGACGAAGTTCGTTGCCCACCGAACCTGGACGCTGAAGTTGAGTGATCAGTTAACCCGTTATGAGATCTCAACTATTGTGACATCTCTTCGTTCATTTGCGGGTTGTTGCTCCCTGGGCCGTTTGGGCTAGCAGCAACGTATGATTTGTTGGAGTTGGCGAAGTCTTGCAGCGGTCTTCCTATATTGTGATTATTTATTAAATAGACTGTTACTTGCCAGTGAAGTGCACAATCGGTATTTTCTGCCCTGTGGCCCTTAACGCCCCAGTTACCTGCCCTGGTCGTTAGCGTAGTTTTCCGGCAGTGTGCCTTTCTTCGTCGTGTTGGTGCTGTCCAGCACGGAGTGTAGTTCGACAGCCTTTTAAGTTGTTTGGTTCATATTTTGCTTAGAGTGGTTGTTGTTCCCTTGGCTGTTTTTAGACGCCAATTTCTGAAGACGTAGTGCTGTTCGTATCTCTGTCCTCGACCAATATTTCCCATCGTTGTGCCGTTGGTCGGACGGGAGGGAATTGGTTAAAGTGTTGGTCGGTCCTTGGGTTGTCCCCAGTTTTAGTTGCCATCCGATCATGTAACTTCAACTCTTGGCTGCCTATCTCACCTCACCTTACGTTTGAGCTACCTTCTCAGCCCGACCCTTGGAACACTTCTGAGCACCACTTGTTCTGCTTGTTTTAGATTGTGATTTTCACTTTAGTTAGAAGTATTGTGCGAGGCCTTCGGCCGTGTATTAATTCATTTTTGTTTAAAATTTTACATAAAGGCTTCAGCCGTGTTAAACTAAAATTTTGAAGACTGATTTTATTTTTAAAAAATATATTTTCCTTAAAATTTGTTCTATCCGAAATTGTTTGTAATCCAGGCCCTAAGCCGTTAGTTGTTCGATGTGTTATATGTGGCCTTCAGCTGAGGATTTGCCTGAACCCCTTTTATGTAATAAGGCCTTCAGCCGTGTGTATTCTTTTATAAGAAGGAAGGGGTTTATTTTAAATTCTTTTTCTGACTTCTTGTTCAGGCCTTCAGCCGCTGTTTCAAATTTGTTTGTGGCCGTGCAATAATATTTATTTAATCAGGCTTTCGGCTGTTCTGTTGTAAGTTTAAAAAGAAATTTCTTGGTTAGAAAAAATTGTTTATTAATGTGATTTAATTACAGTTGTCCTTCAGACGTGCAGTTTAGGCCTTCAGCCGCTAATTGTTTTCAATTGCATGTGTTTAAAAAAAATTACCTTATATTTTTAATTGCTTTTGATTTCTAAGCCAGGCCTTCAGCCGTTCTTGTTTTTGGTGTGATTTTGGACCTTCAGCCCAGAAAGCATTACAAGTTTTCTTTAACTAGGCCTTCAGCCGTATTGTCTAATTGTGATGTTTTAAAGCAAGTGTAAATAAGTGGTTCTTAGAAATATAATGTTGTGTGTTTGATTGTGCAACTCACAGTAACTGTTTATGGCCACGTCCACAATCGTAACCTTATCCTATGCACTCTCTGAGCACCTACCAACCAGGTATCAAATATGGTGTTGGCCCAACCTTAGCCTTGATGATATCTTCCACTCTCACAGACACACGTTCAATCAGATGCTGGAAGGTTTCTTGGAGAATAGCAGCCCATTCTTCACGGAGTGCTGCACTGAAGAGAGGTTCAAATGGTTCAAATTCCTCTGAGCACTAAGCGACTTAACTTCTGAGGTCACCAGTCGCCTAGAACTTAGAACTAATTAAACCTAACTAACCTAAGGACATCACACACATCCATGTCCGAGGCAGGATTCGAACCTGCGACCGTAGCGGTCGCTCGGATCCAGACTGTAGCGCCTAGAACCGCACGGCTACTCCGGTCGGCACTGAAGAAAGGTATCGATGTCGGTCGATGAGGCCTGGCAGGAAGTCGGCGTTCCAAACATCCCGAAGGTGTTCTGTAGGATTCAGATCAGGACTCTGTGCAGGCCAGTCCATTATTGTCGTGTAACCACTCCGCCACAGGCCGTGCATTACGAACAGGTGCTCGATAGTGTTGAAATTTGCAATCGCCATCCCCGAATTGCTCTTCAATAGTGGGAAGCAAGAAGGTGCTTAAAACATCAATGTAGGCCTGTGCTGTGATAGTGCCACGCTAAAACAACAAGGGGTGCAAGCCCCCTGGATGAAAAACACGACCACACCATAAAACAAACGCCTCCGAATTTTACTGTTGGCACTGCACACGCTGGCAGATGACGTTTATGGAGCATCCGCCATGCCCTCACCGCTCCATCGGATCGGCACGTTGTGTACTGTGATTCGTTACTCCACACAACGTTTTTCCACTGTTCAGTCGTCCAATGTTTAGGCTCCTTAGACCAAGCGTTTGGCATTTACCGGCGTGATGTGTGGCTTATGAGTAGCCACTCGGCGATGAAATCCAAGTTTTCTCACCCCCGCCTTACTGTCATAGTACTTGTAGTGGATCCTGACGCAGTTTGGAATTTCTGTGTGATGGTGTGAATAGATATCTCCCTATTACACATTACGACCCTCTTCAACTCTTGGCGGTATACGTCAGTCAAGAGACGAGGTCGGCCTGTACGCTTTTTGTGCTTTACGTGTCCCTTCACGTTTCCACTTCACTATCTTATCGGAAACAGTGGACCTGGGGAAGTTTAGGAGTGTGGAAATGTCGCGTACAGACATATGACATAAGTGACACTCAATCATCTGATCACGTTCGAAGTCCGTGAGTTCCGCGCATCGCCCCATTTTGCTCTCTCACGATGTCTATTGACTACTGAGGTCGCTGATATGGAATACCTGGTAGTAGGTGGCAGCACAATGCACCTAATATGAAAAACGTATGTTTTTAGGGGTGTCCGGGTACTTTTACCGCATAGTGTATTACGGTGCTTTCGCGAATAACATGGTGTCAGGAAGGCATTTTCAGACTTTTTCGGTGATTAAAGGCATACTTCATTCAGTAATACGAGGCATTTGGCCTCGTTAATGTAACTTTCATTTTGTTACATGTTTCAGAAAACGTAGAAGATAAATATGTGATATGAAATAGCTGATGCTGTAATCCAACATTTTCCTCAATACGAAATGTCGAAACTGAGGTTCCGTCTATATCCTCTTCCCGAAAAAGCTGACAACATTATTTGCTATGTATGGACAGTTTGCAATATTTCCTTCTCACAGCGTTCCGTCAGAGCGCTCTTTGAGTTGTATTGATAGAAAGTCTAAACTCAAATTATACAAATAAAACTACTATAGTTAAAGTAAACAGCGAAACTAAAATCCACGTATATAAAAAATGTCGCTTGAATAAGTCCAGTTACGAATGAAATGTATTATATTAAACTTCAGACTATAGTCAGGACGGCTAGTACACCTCTAAATGGTGCAAGCTGTCATCTTTTTATCAGGCACTTCCGCCGGAAGCTAAAGTTTGAGGCTACTAACACTGCGAACATCGGCTTCAAGTTAGTGACGTCATGACAACTCCCCTTATTATACCTTGACGTTCTCACACCCCCGATCCTCGACTCTCATAGAATATTAAATTCAGGTCCAGGTGAGATCACGCGCAGTAGGGGGCGAATATACTAATCCCCAGAAAAGTGCAATACTCTACATGATCGATCGCCCTAAATAAGGTAATCTGGCTGCGTTGTGTTAAAGTTCTTCCCCGCACACGAAATGTAAGGTTCCTAATTTCTCAGAGTTTTTAGCTTTCCCAAAGAGTAAATGTGGTATCGATAATTCCGATGTAACAACGTAGGTTGGCATTACGAGAGCGGAAGATCTTCGCCGACCACAGCGCCCTCTAGTCGACACTGCAGCTCTACGAGCGCTGCTCCACTTTAGTCCAGTTAATGAAGAGCAGACGGCCGAGAACCATCGCTTTAGCTTAGCCTGCTATTGAGACTTTCTTATATGGACTTTGGCTGCACACCTACGTGCTCATCACCTAAAAGTTATGTAATATGGTTGCATTTGTTTATACTATAATAAAACCTCTTTTACCTTACTTGCAGTACCGTTGTGTTTTACCTCACCTGCTCCTACTCGCTTCCTTCATTGGTCCAACTCTTAAGATTTCAGGAGCAGACCCACGTGCCGCCTTCCAGGCGGGATACAAAAGTAAATATTCTCATTCTGTTCGTAATTATTCTTCAAAAACGGGGGAAAGAAATCTTGCACAGCAAATCAGTCTTCGTTTTCCTGGTACATAACTAACGTTCAACCTACGAATACTGACGATGACCGCCTAATGCAAATCCTTTTATATTATTGGCTCTGATTCTACTCGTAATGAGCCATATATTCCCTTATTATCAATGAATGTTTCAACTCAAATTAAATCCGACATCAATAGATATATCGGTAGAACCTCGGCCTGACAAAATATAAATAATATACATTGGTCAACCATGTATATAAACGAAAGCTTGATGGTACACACTTTTATTTCGTGTTTCTTGTTCAACATCAGTGGCGTCCCGACACTCTGTGGCTGCTGGACTATAGCCGCCCTGCTGTCGGTGCTCTCGCACACACGGCCAGGTGTTCTGCAGGGGCCGACAAAAATATGGAAATACCACAAACACATTGCCATGCCTAATACGATGCAGGAAGACCGTTGGCGTTCAAAACAGCTTCCAGTCGTCTCGGAGCAGAGAAATAGAGGTCCTGTGTGGTTTTCAAGACAATCTCATACCATTCTTTCTACAAGACAGTGGCAAGTTGAGGTAACGATGATGGATGTGGGGATAGCGACCACACACCCTTCTCTCAAAAGTAGACCACAAGAACTCAATAGTAATGAGCTCTGGTAACTGGAATAGCCAGGAAAGATGAAAGAGTTAATTCTCCAATTTACAAAACCAGTTCTGGAAGATGGGAACTGTATGGTCACGGGCTGTGTGGTCTTGGAGCACAAAATCACCAATGGGGAAGAAACGTACCACGGGACGGAGCTCATTATCCAAAACGGTCCCACAGTTCTTGGCAGAAATACGACCAGGCAAAGTAACCACGGGCCCGTGGAATACCAAGATACGGCTGCCCAGATCATCACCAAACCCAGATGTGCTCAATAATGTTCGTGTCGGGGAATTTGGTGGCGAGCGGAGGTGATTAAAACCAGAAGAGAGCTTCTGGAGCCACTCTGTAGCAGTTGTGGACGTGTGGGATGTCGCATTTTCCTGCTGGAATTACCCAACTCCGTCGGAATGCACAATGCCATGAATGGATGCACGTGATCAGACAGGACGCTTACGTACGTGTCACATGTCAAAGTCGTATCAAGATCTATCAGGGAACCCATATCACTCCAACTGCACACACTCCACACCATTATAGAGCCTCAACCAGCTTGAACAGTCCTCTGCTGACGTGCAGGGTCCATGGGTTCAAGACGTGGTCTCCATACCCGTACAGGTCCATCCGCTCCATACAATTTGAAACGAGACTCGTCCGAGCAGGCAGCGTGTTTCCAGTCATCAACAGTCCATTGACGGTGTTGACAGGCCCAAGCGACGAGCAAAGCTCTGTGTCGTGCAGTCACTAAGGGCACACGAGTCGGCCATCGGCTCCGAAAGCCCATGTCGATGATGTTTCGTTCAATGGTTCGCACGCTGACACTTGGTGATGGCCCAGAATTGAAAACTTCAGCAGTTTGCGAAAGTGTTGCAGTTCTGTCACGTTGTATGATTCTCTTCAGTCGTCACTGGTCCTGTTCTTGCAGGATCTTTTTCCGACCGCAGCGACGTCGGAGACTTGATGTTGTACCGGATTTTTTATATTCGCGGTACACTTGTGAAATGGTCCTACGGGAAAAGCCCCACTTCATCGATACCTCGGAGATGCAGCTTCCCATCGCTCGTGCGCCGACTATAACACCATGTTCAAACTCACTTAAATCTTGATAACCTACTGTTGTAGCAGCAGTAACCGATCTAACAAGAGCGCCAGACACTTGTCGTCTTAAGTAGGCGTTACGGACAGCTGCGCCGTACTCTGTCTGTTTACATATCTCCGTATTTGAATTCGGAAGTCTATACTTGTCGTATGGGAGAATGGTCGTTTGGGAAAATCCTCACTTCATCGCTACCTCGGAGATGCTGTGTCCCATCTCTCGTGTGCCGACTGTAACACCACGTTCAAACTCCATGATAACCTGCCATTGTAGCAGCAGTAACCGATCCAACAACTGCGCCAAACCCTTGTTGTCTTGTATAGTCGTTGCCGACCCGCAACGCCGTCTTCTACCTGTTTACGTATATCTGTATTTGAATACACATACCTATAACAATTTGTTTCTTGCTTCAGTGCCAATTCTCTATGTGGGGCTCTTGAAATACTAAGCACTGCGACTACCTAGGTTATGGAAGCATCCACCATACAAGAACAAACAATTTGTCCGCTTTCAAGCTCAATTAGCTCCGACAGAATGCACTCACAAGTACACGGAACACGGTTCTGATAGCGACTGTCTCTTCCAGATTGCAGGCTTGGCTAGCATCTGCATCTATGTTCTAGCAGGCATTTCTCACGGTGTTTCCATAATGTTCTCCAACCCTGTATTTCCTCCAGAGTTGCGTGATACTGTTTAGCGTCGTTATATCCCTTTCTATGACATACATTTACAAATTAGTACAAATACATGCTTGTAGCTTCATCTGGCAGGAAATACTCTTCAGCACATTCTCCTACTGTTCTTATTTGTATGAGGAGTATAATTGCGTTCTGAGGGTCGTCATAGACGAATCGCTACAACCGTCTGCAGTGTCAGCAGAAATGACCACTGTCTTGGACATAGTAATGACAGTGTTAGGCGGAGGATTATACACCAATAACTACAAAACCATTGTAACGTTCATCTACACGAAAAATGTACATCAATATAGCTCAATTCAAAACGGAAAAATCGTACATGGAGAAGAATTCTAGACTGTTTGTACCTCTCATATGTCGTATATGTGCCCACACTACCTCATCACTCAAAATTAAGGGGGGGATTTCTGTAATGGGTGTCAAATGAACTGCTGCTAAATCCAATATCGGAAAGGAGAAATGGCACTCAGTGAAATGAGTGAGCATTAGAACATCAATATATTAGTTGCAGTGGGGTCCAAAGTCGACATAATGTTTTTAATGACAATAATCTACCGCCGGGGCGTAGCTTAGATTAGAATATTCATCTGGTTTGCTTTGTGCACTGCTGTAGAGATAGAATTGTGTGGCCATTTAAAACTGCATAATATAACGAGTCAATCAGACATATTAGAGTAGAAGCACCATGAAGAAATTATTCTAATGGGACGGAAATCGGTATATGTAATGTACATCTCCAGACAAACAAACGACTACGATTTCAAAAGAATTGGATGATTTATTCAAGAGAATAAGCTTCTCAGATTGAGCAAATCAGTAACGCGTTCGTCCACCTCTGACCATTGCGCAAGAAATTATTTGATTTGGCATTGATTGACAAAGTTGTTAGACATCCACCTGAGGGATATGGTGCCAAATTCGGCAGCCACGCACTTGCATGCAGCTTACTTTGATGTTTTCCGATCTCTGTCTTGTTCCACAGTTTATGCCCTCTACAGCTCCCTCTAGTACCATGGAAGTACTAATGTAACACCACATCTCAAATACTTCGATTCTATTCTATTCCGGTTGTCCTACAGTCCATGCTTCATGCAAACGTGTAAAGCAAGCAGGCAACCATGCCTCGTTGGTGGATTCGTGCCATGTCCCTTATTCTTGTCACTGTTTTCCATATATTCCGCCGGCCGCGGTGGCCGTGCGGTTCTAGGCGCTGCAGTCCGGAACCGCGGGACTGCTACGGTCGCAGGTTAGAATCCTGCCTCGGGCATGGATGTGTGTGACTTTCTTAGGTTAGTTAGGTTTAAGTAGTTCTAATTTCTAGGGGACTGATGACCTAAGATGTTAAGTCCCATAGTGCTCAGAGCCATTTGAACCATATATTCCTTTCCTCATCGATTCTGCGGAGAACCTGCTGATCTCTTACCTTATCAGTCCACCTAATTTTCTACATTCTTCTATAAGACTACATTTCAAATACTTCGATTCTCTTCTGTTCAAGTTTTCCCACAGTCCATGTTTCACTACCATACAGAGCTGTGCTCCAAACGTACATTGTCAGAAAATTCTTCCTCAAAGTGCGGCCTATGTTTGATACTAGTAGACTTCTCTTGGCCAAGAACTCTCGTTTTGGCAGTTCTAGTCTGCTTTTTATGTCCTTAGTGCTCCGTCCGTCGTGTTATTTTTCTGCCTAGGTAGTACAAGTCCTAAAGTTCATCTACTTCCTGATAACATAAATTGCGATGTTAAGTTTCTTGCTGTTCTCATTTCCGCCAATTCTCATTACTTTCGTCTTTCTTCGATTTATTTTCAGTATATATTCTGTACTCATTAGACTATTCATTCCATTCAAAGATCACGTAATTTTTCTTCACTTTCCATGTGGATAGCAGTGTCATCAGCGAGTCTTATACTTGATATTCTTTCACCTTGAATTTTAATTCCACTCTTGAACCTTTCTTTTATTTCCATCTTTGCTTCTTCAGGGTGTAGATAGAACAGTAGAGGTGAAACTCGTCGTACACCGACTTTAATCCGAGCACTTCATTGTTGGTCTTCCGGTCTTAATCTTCCCTCTTGGCTCTTGTAAAAATTGCATATTACCCGTCTTTCCCTGTAGCTAACTCCTATTTCTCTCAGAATTTCAAATGTCTTGCACCATTTTACATTATCGAACTCTTTTTCCACGTTGATAAATCCTATGAACGTGTTTTATTTCTCTTCAGTCTTGCCTCCATTATCAGCTGCAGCGTCAGAAGTGCCTTTCTGGTGCCTTTACCTTCCCTAAAACCAAACTGATCACCTTGTAACACATCCTCCATTTTCTTTTCCACTTCTTTGAATATTATTTTTGTTAGCAACCTATTAAAGTGATTGTATAATTCTCGCACCTGTCGACTCTTGTAATCTTTAGGTTTGTGTGGCTGATATTTTTCCGAAAGTCAGAAGGTGTACCGTCAGACTTATACATTCTACACACCAACGTGAATTGTCGTTTTATTGCCATCTCTCCCAATGACTTTAGAAATTCCGATGGGATTGTATCTATCTTTTCTGCGTTGTTTGATCTTAAGTCTTCCAAAGATCTTTTAAATTCCGATTATAATACCAGATCTCTTATCTGTTCTATATCGACACCTGTTTCTTCCTCTACGATGTCATTAGACAAGTCTTCCCCCTCATTAAGGCGTTCAATGTACTCTTTCCACCTGGCTGCTCTCTCCTCTGTATTTAATAGGGAATTCCCATTGCATTCTTATTGCTACAACCCTGGCTTTTAATTTCACTAAACGTTGTTTTGACTTTTCTATACGCTGAGTCAGTCCTCCCGACAATCACTTTTTCTTTTTCGATATGTTCACATTTATCGTGCAACCATTCCGCCTTAGTTTCCCTGAACTTCCTATTTATGTCATTCCTAAGTGACGCGCATTTCTGTATTCCTGAATTTCTCTGAAACTTTTTGCACCTCCTTCTTTTATTGATCATCTGAAGTATTTCTTCTGTTGCCTATGGGTTATTTGCAGTTACCATCTTTGTACCTATGGTTTTCTTTCCTGTTTCTATGATTTCCCTTTTTCGAGATGTCCATATTTCTTCAACTGAACTGTCTGCTGAGCTATTCCCTATATCAGAGGACTTCAGGTTTATCTCTTCATTTCTTAGTTCATCCGTTCCTTCTTGCGCACTGACTTCCCCATCTTACACTTCATCCCACTCTTCATCATTACTAATTAGTGATCTGGGCCTACGTCTTCCTCTGGGCACGCATTGCTGTCCTGTATCTGAATCTCTGCCTGACCATGATGTAATCTAAGTGAAATCTCTGCCTGACCATGATGTAATCTAACTGAAATCTTTCCGCATCTCCCGGCCTGTTAAAGGTACACATCCTCCTCTTGTGATTCTTGAACAGAGTACTCGTTATTACTAGCTGAAGTTTATTGCAGAACTGAACTAGTATTTCTCCTCTCCCATTCCTAGTAATCTCCGTTAGCAATTTCTCCTACTCCTTCCCCTACAACCGCGTTCCAATCCCTCATGACTATTAGATTTTGTGCTCCGCCGGCCGCTGTGACCGAGCGGTTCTAGGCACTTCAGTCCGGGACGGCGCTGCTTCTACGGTTGCAGGTTCGAATCCTGCCTCGGCTTGCATGTGTGTGATGTCCTTAGGTTAGACAGGTTTAAGTAGTTGTAAGACTAGGATTCTGATGACTTCAGATGTTAAGTCCCATAGTGCTTAGAGCCATTTGAAGCATTTGGTCTCCCATTACGTACTGAATTACCCGTTCAATATCGTCGTGTACTTTCCCTGTCTGTTCATTTTCTGTTTGAGACGTTGACATGTATACCTGAACTACAGTTGTCGGTGATGGTTTACTGTCGGTTCTCATGAGAACAATCCTCTCTCTGCCTTAACTTTCCATTCATAATCCTGCTCCCGTCCCTCTAGACCATTTCCTGCTATTGTTGATAGTACCCTATACTCATCTGACCAGAAAATCCGTGTCTTATTTCCATTTCACTTCACTGACTCACTCTATATCTAGATTGAGTCTCAGCTGGCTTTGACTGAGAGATTTGTTGGATGTCCTCCTGAGGGATGTAATACTCAGTTCTGTCCAATTCGCGCGTTAGATCGTCAAAATCCCTAGATGGTTGGAGATAACTGCCCGTAATGCTCCCAACTTTCTCGTATGGGGAGAGATCCGTGACGTTGCTTGCCAAGGTAGGGTCTGGCAAGGAAAATGACAAGCAGTAGAAATACTCGCCGTGTGATCCCGAAAATGTGAGTCGAGGATGGCTTGCCATGAAGAGCAACAAAACGGGGTGTAGGATATCGTCGACGTACCGCTGTGCTGTAAGGCCGCCGCGGATGACAACCAAAGCAGTCCTACTTTGAAAGGAAATTTCGCTCCAGACTCTTGGTTGTTGGTCTTCCACTGCTGTCCGGGACGTTTCCAAACTTCTTTGTTAATCATCGGAGCTCAGTTCCAAGAGGGACTCATCACTGAGGACAATTCTACACCAATCAGTGAGATTCCAGGCCAAAGATGTGTCTGGAGACGTCATCCTGGGCTTACATTTCAGCAACATAATGCTCTCTGGTACACGGAAATAGTTTCTACTGCTTGCATTCGTGCTTGCCAAACGCTACATTGGCTAGAAAGGTCGCCGGATCTTTCCCGAGATGAGAATGTAGGGAGCGTTATGTGCAGGGCCCTCCAACCACATGGGATTTTGATGATTTAAATAAGAAAAAAAAGACAAAAAGGCCGGGAAAACCTACGAACACATTAAAAAAGAATGTAAAGAACAATACTGCATTTTTGTGTACAGCTCATGTAAAATCCTTGTTTTGATGCCTTACCTATTTTTGTACTTATAGGGGAGTTCACGTATACAACTGTAACAAATCCGGTTTTAAATTCACTGTTGAGTTTTACTTTTTTTATCGTCTTTGCAAACATTAAGGTCAGGATAATTGTACAGTAATGTGTGGGGTAATGTGTTTAACAGGTTAGGAGCGTCCGCAGTTCGTGGTCGTGCGGTAGCGTTCTCGCTTCCCGCGCCCGGGTTCCTGTGTTCGATTCCCGGCGGGGTCAGGGATTTTCTCTGCCTCGTGATGACTGGGTGTTGTGTGAGGTCCTTAGGTTAGTTAGGTTTAAGTAGTTCTAAGTTCTAGGGGACTGATGACCATAGATGTTAAGTCCCATAGTGCTCAGAGCCATTTGAACCATTTTTTAGTTTAGGAGCACAGCCGTTGACCGTGTCTGTAACCTAGCCTTAAATCATAAGTCAAAGGAATATTAATTTACAGGCAATTCACATGTGATATTACTGTTACTGTTAAGTATTTTGTGTATTAAGGTAATAATTTCATTCTCATTTCAGGAATTACTGGATTTAATCTCACACACAGAGTATACACCATTTTCCTTATTTGTTTTAGAAATATGTGGTCACTTCTGTTTTGAAGTTTAGAGAGTCAATGTTAAGCAGGGTTCTGTTTTTTCCTTCCTTAAAAAATATAATATCCCTCAACAGTTGTCACATATTACACTAGTTTCCAACGGAGTATTATGTACCTATTAACTGGCAATAGTGAAATATTGAAAGCTTAGATATAAAATTGTATTTAGTTACCTTAAAACGGAATCAAGGCTTGGATATTACTTTAATAATTGACCACCATTTTTAACAATAGCATATAATGAAAAAGAAAACCTATCGCAGCATCAGAAAGATTGGTCCAAATAAATTACCTTAGCCAACAATGTATCTGTTTCAGCTAAACTCTTTTTAATCATCTGTCACATTCTTCCATCGTACACGAATTAAAGCCAAATATTCAACCTCACTAAGCTTACGGCAGCTAGATCGTTTGTGCACTGAAGTTCTTTCGTGCGAGAGTGCTTCGTGGTAATAAGGTTATCACCGACGGTGCCTTCAACCATAAGCTACAAGGGAAAGCGTAATGTGTGAGAATTCTTTTCTGCGGATTAAGTCTGCATAATCCTCCATGCTGAGTCGTAGAGTGCTATGCATTTGTAAGTTCAAAATGGTTCAAATGGCTCTGAGCACTATGGGACTTAACATCTGAGATCATCAGTCCCCTAGAACTTAGAACTACTTAAACCTAATTAACCTAAGGACATCACACACATCCAAGCCGGAGGCAGGATTCGAACCTGCGACCGAAGCAGTCGCGCGGTTCTGGACTGAAGCGCCTAGAACTGCTCGGCCACCGCGGCCGGTGATTGGTAAGTATATGGAAATGTTCAGAAAGCTGATACGTTTCTTTTATTGTTGCCAATTGGTCATATTGTCATCTATTCACTAGTGTTTTCTAAAATATATTGAGTTGAAAGACAACGCTTTGCCCGAGAGTGATCCAAACAGAAACTTTAATTACAGTTTTTATTATTGTACAGCCGAGGTAATAGAGAGAAATTAAAGTTATATCATTTTTTGAAGTAGTCCCTTTGACGCATGCATATTACCTTTCAGCCACGTATACACCGCAATTTTCAACTCTTCGTCGCTTTTGAATGTCCACAGCGAGAACATTCAAGAAATTAGAGCTTTAGTAAAGGTTCCATGTCAATTTTCAATAATGATAGGAGGTAGCTGAAATAACAAAAAGGTAAGTGAATTAGCAAACCGCTCTTGCATTCGCACAGTCCTTCACGCCGCAGTAAATCGAAATAAACATCACATAATCACCACCGATACAACCACTAAAGCCCAATGGCTCCTCAGCTAAGAGAATCTTTAATAGAGAGATGAGATATACTGATGAGCCAAGACATCTGCTTAATAGCTTGTTTGTCCGTCTTTGAGACGAAATAAATCGCTGATTCTGTGTATCAGGGACTTGAAAGTATGTTGGCAGGTTTATGGAGATATGTGGCATTATACGTATAAGCACAGGTCACATAATTCACATGAATAATGGGCCGCTGATCTGCGTACGCGGTGATAGCGCGCGACAGTGGCCCAGATGGGTTCCATTGGATTTACAGCAGGCGAATTTGGTCGCCGGGACATCAAAGTGAGTTCACTATAATGCTCCTAAAATCACTGTAGTACGAGTCTGGCTCCTAGACACGGACAGCAATGCTGCTGAAAATGACACCGCCGTCGGGGAAGACTTCAAGTATGAAGGGCTACAGGTGGTTCGCAGCTGTCAACGTGTCTTCGATTACTACCAAAGGTCCCATGAAAATGCAAAAGAATGTCTCCTATAACATAGGCCACCAGCCTGCGTCGGTGGCAGGCTGCACATTTCGAGCCATCGTTCACCTCGATGACGGCGTTTGTGGAAACGGCCATCGACCTAGTGTAGCAAAAATGTGATTCGCGCCGATGAGCCTATACGTTTTCTTTGATCGATGGTCGAATCCCGATGGTCCAGTGTTGCCGACGTAATTGATGACTTCGTTGGGTTACCACGTGAACATGTACGGATGCTCTGCCGCGGAGCTCCATGTTCAACAATATACGATATACGGCGTGCACCGAAACACTTACGCGAAGAGTTGTAGACGTCCAACTATTCAGCACCTAGTGGTAGTTTCACTGTCCAATCTCAATCTGCAGATGCTCACGATAGTAGCAAGTGGACATTCGATCAGTTTCGCCTTTTCGTTCACAGGCTCATCATAATAATAATGTACACTTTGTCAGAATCGCTTATGTCAATGGACATCCCCATTTGCAGCCCATATCTTCGCTAGGATTGAGAGGTGGCAGAAGCCCCACTCTCATATTTCTATCTTACTCTGAGTAATTCGATTTTCCTCTCTAATTGCATGCGGTGAAAAGTTGCTATTCCTTCACACGCGGACTTCCCACGCAGTGTCTCTCGTCACCCGGGTGGTCCGGTGACAGGCGGGCACTGCTGATCTCAAGAGGGTTAAGCCGACGTGTGTGAGGGGGTCGAGTGAATGCTTTCCAGACGCCGACATATAATAGCGGCAGAGATATGCCCGCAGGGGCCTGAAGGAGCGGCTGGGCTAGAGATTCCGTTACTTCGCAGAAACTTAGCGAAAACACTTTCTGGCAAGCTACCAGCAAGGCGTGGGAATGACTTGTGTTCCCAAGCAGTCTTGGCGGGCAAATTCCCGCGTTTTCTGCGAAATCGTAACTGTGATTGGCTTGCTCAGGGCATAGCTCCATAACGTAGCAAAATCGGCGCAGAAATTGGCGCCAAGAATCTCCATTGGTGGAATGGTAGTGCTTCGGCAACAGAGTGGAATTTTCCGCCGGTTTTCGAGTTGCTGATTGGAACGTTTAACAACGGCCACTGTCGTGGGGGCGGGAATGTTCTGTGTTCGGCTTGTACAGGTGCTGTTGAGAAAGTCGGCTCTCGATTTTCGGTCAGAGTAGGTTACATGACTGAGCTCTCGCTGCTCTGGACAGCCTGCCTTCCGTTGGCTGTCTAATATACTTTTATTTGATTGTAACTGTTTAACGAAGTTGCTGAAGTTTCGACTTCAACGTAACTTTCCGAGTGCAGTTGGCAATTGAGCGTTCTGCGTACAAGCGGCCTATGTTGTCTGTCTTGGGCAGTTTTGGCTAAAGTTGACTGTATCGGAGTTACTTTGTGACTTCGCTTGTGAAAATCAATCACTGTACCGTCAGTGATTGTGTCTCCCTGAGAGGCGCATTTGTATTGATAGGAAGTCTTTAGTCTGGAACAACCAGACCAGGACAATTTGTTTCGGGCTATACTCGCGACATTATCATCACCACGACGGGACGTCGAAGCAACCAGCCATCGCTTCCAGTACGCCAGATCGTGTCCTTGCAGCTAAGAAGGCAGCTTGGTAATGTACGTCCGCAGCACCGGCAAAGCAGGCATTTTTGCTAGGCGATAATCAGAGCTCAGCAGAGCGCGCCTGTTCGTCTTTTCTAACTTTGTTCTGTCTTGGATGTTCATTGTCTGAGTTCTCACTACTGTAGCAGCAATTAATGTTGGGTTGGCTGTGTGTTTCTCTTAAGATTTGAGTTGCAATGAATTGGCTCCACATACCACTTCGTCATAAATGTCACAATCTAGTTTAGGGACAACTTCACCTTCACAGCATTTATTTGAGTATACAATTTGAGCCAATTTGATGTATTGTAAATGTTTCATGTGTTTCGTTTATTATTTTGAGTTTAGTAATAATAAATCAAATTGGTATTTTGGACAGAACTTTCATTCTGTTAATCGGTAGAGCAACCCTTTCATTTCTCACTACATTACTGAAACTTTCCTTTATTTAATTAATGTCTATCAAATTAAATTGTTGCAGGTGCCAAACTCTTTTTCTACTCCACTTGCAGGGTCGATTACAGTCAGTTCGCGTTTCTTCTTAATCCATGTGCAACAGCAAAAGTAGGAGTTAGAAAAGGGGGGCCTTACAGCATCATTTCCATATGAAAATTCGAGAAGAATTTAGTGTTAAATACACTGCTAGCCCCGGCACCTCGCAGGATGCTTCCCCGTCCGTGTGTTCGTGTCTGCTCCGCTTACATAATTTCGTTACCGCGTCACGGACCCTCAATGCCACCAGGTGACATCCAACGTCGCGATGGACAGTAGTCATAATGTTCTGGCTGATCAGTGTACAGCCTACTCTGTACAACACGGTCTTGTAAATGCCACTACACATACAAACGAAAAACCCCATTATAACCTACATAAAATTCACAAAAATGTAATCTCGTGCACAAATGATCCAGAAACGCTGAAGGCATATGTACGTGTTGCAGAATTAATGAAATGACAAACTGAATATGGTGAGGTCCTACAAACCACGAAAATCGACTAAGTAATACAGTTCCAGAACTTTAAGAGCGATTTGGCCATTCAGCTATTCGGTTCACTTCGCAGATTGCGATCTACCCATTGATTAATTAGAAAATGCTATCCACTTTATCACAAACACACATGGTTAAGAACATTGAAGTTCACAGAATGAAAAACCATCACTTTACCAAAGAAAATTTAAAAGCAGTTTGTAACATAAACGGTAGTTAGAAACAGACTGAAAAGCCCTTAAGGGTGTTGCACGATACGTTATGGTGCGAAATAATTGTTAGGGAAAAAATTCGACACGTTCCACTGTTTCCGAGTTATTTAGCTCTGAAGTTAGCCAATCAGGCCGTTGCTCGCAAAAATTCAAGTGGCCCGCCAGAGACGTCTTCTTCGATTGGTTCCTAAAACCGAACAAGAGAGTGATTCAGGTAATTAGACGTGAGACTGTAATAAGGATCTAACCCTAGCCAAAGGCTGAGCAGTCTCGTGCGCTGTCACGTACACTCTGTGAACAACTAACAGTAATTGTATTTGGAGAGCCGCTTGAATTTTATCGCGGAACTGCCTGATTGGCTAACTACAATGTTAACTAAATCGGAAACGATGCAACCTATCCCACCGTTTTCTTAACAATTATTTTTCAGCACAACTTACTCTGCATCACCCTTAGAGGCTTCCCAGATTGTTTCTAAACGCTGTGCATAAGAGCGGGCAAAGACTTACCGTCTGAGTGCGTTGCTGTAGCGTACGTGCAATCCGTTGCGCCTCCGATGCGGGTAGATGAGCAGCGACATCATGTAGGCAAGCGGTTAGTGTGGCCTTCGAAAGAAAATTTTTTGATCGCTCCTTACTTTATGAGTAACTCTCATGCGCAGAATGTGTATACATTTAGTGAAACTAACAACCAATAGATTCGAACACACATAGTGTGATTGCACAAAAGCCACCGACTTTCATGTTCCGAAAAGCCGTGAATAATCTGAAATTCAGCCTCTCACTTCTCGCAATTACACTTAATAAATTTATAGTACACATTAATATCAATTCAACTGTACTATCTATCTGATAAAATAAAGTATCTTTTTCGTACGGCACTATTGGAGCCTGACTCACCCACGGACGAAGTATTCCGTAGGAGAAACTCCAGAATAACTTTAAATCATCTTACTAAAGTATTCCTACAATAACTATCAGAATCGCCAATGATTACTAAGAGAACTGAAGCAAAAACTATTAAAATTCGTACACTAAATAACTGAAGTACGTTCATCTGTGTACCGTCCTCAGACAGGTCCGCAGTCACCCAATCCCGGCAGAACAGCAAATTGCTCGCGCGGGCCAATCCGCTCCCTCCATCTGCTAACCTTACGAAAGGCGTACTCACAAAAGATACGTACGAGTACATTAGTTACCTGCCAAATGAACTCTGTTTACCTGCTACGTACATGCGACATCAAATGCCAAGAGCAGGTAAGGTCCGTTGCAGGGAAAACGAACGGTTGACCTCAGTTCGCTGGGAGGGTTGTAGGAATGTCTAACTCATTTATAAAGAGGATCGCGTATAAAACACAGTCTACTGGGCTGCTGGGCTATTTGTAATCCCCACAAAATCAGTTTCAAGGAGGACACCGAAGCCATTCCGAGGCGTGCTGGTAATTTGTCACCTACACGTTTAATGAAGACAGTTCCAGAAGGGAAGAACATGTTCTTTTCCCGAAGCACTAACAAGAAAATTTAGAAAACTGGAATGTGCGACATACGTCACGCAGAAAAAGTGCGAGGAAAAATCAGGTCTCGTATGGAAGCACATAAACGGTCGTTTTTCCCTCACTCCACTTGCGAGTGGAACTGGAAGTGGAATGATTAACGGTGGTACAAGTACACTCTGCCATGCACCGTATGGTGGCTTCCAGAGTTTGTGTTAGATCTTGTAAATGAATGTCTCTGCTTGACAGGCAGATTGCAAAACCTGCCATAGGCTTTAGACACCGCGGAGAAATTTGAGATTTAACCCAGAGTTCTAAAAAGTGGATTAACAGAAGATTTCTCCACACGCCCTTAAACTTTATTCAGTCACCTAGTTTCTGGAACACGATAGCTTCTTTCAAAGCACCATAACGATACCTCAGCTAAAGCTGGACTAAGCTGAAAAATAATGTTACTGAGCAAAAATATTATTGACAGACACAACTACTGTACACCAGTTAGCATTCTCATAGAATAACTGGGAACACGGTTACACTCTGATATTTTGTTCAGGGAGTGCTGAAAAATAGAGCCTTCGAAAATTTTATTCTGTTCTCATTATCGGCTGATGTATTACATGTCATCCACATTACTTGGCCGACATCAGCGCTTCGCCGATGTAAGTTGCAACCTTCTGCCGCTAGGGGGCACAGAACTGTAGCGTGTGACCTGGCGGTGTGTGGCGTAACTATGTCGCTGCTTGAGAAACAGCGTGCTGTAAACCCCCAGAGAACCGAAAGCACGAGTTAGAGGAGTTCGTCTTCATATGGAGCATCCTCTCTTTCAGCGTGACAAGGCGAGACGGCATACAAGTGCTGCAACACCTGCGACAATCCGACGCCTTAGTTTCACGATTATCGATTTTCATCTGTTTCATCATTTTAATTAGCATGTACAAGATATTCACATTCTCTCGCTCACTATTGGTCCTAGAGAAAAATGTACAAGACCTTTTTGTAGGAAATTTCATGGAGTTAAAGTACATACTGAGATACGTTTTCGCTAGGTGCCGTAGTTTTCGAATTATTCAACATAAATGTGCAAAAGTGATCTAAAAACGTGTTTTTCTTGACTAAATCGAAAACCAATGCCTCCAGTGAAAACTTATCCCAGTATAGAATTTAATTATATTCAGTTCCCTACAAAAATGTCTTTTTCATTTTTTTCTGTAACACTAGCACTATGCACCTACCGAGCAAAAGAATGTAAAAATCTCACGTGTAGTTCTTGAAGGTGTTGCGGGTTGCATAAAGTCGATCGGTAGGGGCAGCTCAGTCATGCTGCGTAGCCCTGAAGAATAAAGATGGGAAATGTTAATAAAGTTTTGTATGAAAAGCTTTAAGAGTTTCCACATCAATTTTCACCACATCCTCGTAACATTGAGTACAAAGTAAAATTTTCAGTTTATGAGGTTACTGAGTCTGAGTTGCACAAAAATAGGTTTGATCACATTTGATCGCCTTCACATATGTGTCTTTGCGTATTCTGCATGACACACCAAGTTTGTTGTGCAAATACACACTTCAAAAAAGTTTTGCATCACTTCGGTTCCAAGAGTTCCGGAAGCTGTACAGAAAATTGGAACAGAGATGAACACAAACATCATTTCCGCCCTTTTGATTGCTCATGAAAACCACACAATTCATGTTGCACCACCACACAGAGAGACCTTTAGAGATGGTGGTCCAGACTGCTGTACACACCGGTAGCTCTAATACCCAGTAACACGTCCTCTTGCATTGATGCATGCCTGTATTCGTCGTGGGATACTATCCACAAATTCATCAAGGCACTGTTGGTCCAGATTATCCCACTCCTCAACAGCGATTCGGCGTAGATCCCTCAGAGTGGTTGGTGGGTCACGTCGTTCATAAACAGCCCTTTTCAATGTATCCCAGGCATTTTCGATAGGGTTCATGTCTGGAGAACATGCTGGTCACTCTAGTCGAGCGATGTCGTTATCCTGAGGAAGTCATTCACAACATGTGCACGATGGGGGCGCGATTTATAGTCCGTGAAAACGAATGCCTCGCCAATATCCTGCCGATATGGTTGCACTATCGGTCGGAGGACGGCATTCGCGTATCGTACAACCGTTATGTCGCCTTCCATGACCACCAGCAACGTACATCGGCCCCACATAATGCCACCCCAAAACAGCTGAGAACTTCCACCTTGCTGCACTCGCTGGACAATGTGTCTAAGGCGTTCAGCCTGACCGGGTTGCCTCCAAACACGTCTCCGGCGACTGTCTGGTTGAAGGCATATGCAACAGTCATTGGTGAAGAGGACGTGATGCCAATCCTGAGCGGTCCATTAGGCATGTTACTGGGCCCATCTGTACCGCGCTGCATGGTGTCGTGGTTGCAAAGATGGAGATCGCCATGGACGTCGGGAGTCAACTTGCGCTCCATGCAACCTAATGCGCACTGTTTGAGTCGTAACACGACGTCCTGTGGCTGCACGAAAAGCATTATTGAACATGGTGGCGTTGCTGTCAGGGTTACTCCGAGCGATAATCCGTAGGTAGCGGTCATCTACTGCAGTGGTAGGTCTTGGGCGGCCTGAATGAGGCATGTCATCGACAGTGACTATCTCTATATCTCCTCCATGTCCGAACTACTGTAACCTCCCCACAATGATTTCGTAAGACAATTATTTAATATAAATGGAGCCAAGAGAAACCTTGCCACAAAAATGTTGACCGGACAATAATTTGAATATTAACAAGAATACAACCTAACGTAATCTCCCAGCAAATAAATTTACTGACAATGACAATTAGACAAAAATTAGCAATCTGACCCAAGTATAAATTCCTCACGAAAATAATGAAAGCCAATTCAGTGATAAAAAAATCTCAGTGATAATGATAATTCAATTAAACCGAAATATCGGTCTTTGGCCCTGTGCAAATCAGAATTAAATTCTTACCTCATTGTAACTGCTAGTCAAATTTCTGCTCTTATTCTTGCGCACAGCTTGGAGGAACTGCATTGCAAATAATAATATTCCTTTTTTTTTTTTAATTTAACTGAAACTTTTCTTTAAGGGAAGTGGAATGAAATCGTTAATTCAATTAAATAAATTTTTTTTGTAAAATTGCTTTTGAAATCAAAATTATTATTGGGGCACTTGTTGGAAATTAATTACAATAAATAAACTTTACATTATCTGATGATTACCTTAATTAACAATATACCTCATTCAGCATCTTGACCAGTGTTGCCGACAGACTACATCACACAACCGCACTGGGCTGCTACTACTGACCGACTGCTCTGCATGACGACTACTAGCGTACTGCACGACGACTACTACTGTACTGCTCTACATGACGACTACAACTGAACTCGACGAGTACTGCCCAACTGCTTGCAACACTCGCGCGGTCAAGCGCAGACTAACTACGATTATAGGCTCTCTGGTCAAAGATTTTAACGTGCCTCACCATAGCTGCTATGTTACATACGTGTTTCATAACCCTCCACTGGGGGGGCAAAAATTTGGCAGCGATGGTGAGTCATTTGGACTTGCCATCGCAGGAAATTTTTACAATTTACAGAATATTCAAATTCAGTACATAAATTAAATGTCGTGCACATGCACCGAGTACAAAATATATCAGACAAAGACAAAGTGAGTACAAAACATAGTAATCAGAAAACTGTATATACAAATTATTTGACAGAAACAAAGTGCACATGCACTGAAAAAATTCTTTAGCATTTTCAGAACAAATAAACAAAATGGCAGAAAAAATTATGTTGACAAGTGACATGAGTGCACATGCACTGCAGTTGAGAACATATCAGTAAATGATGAAATGTATATACAATGAGTAACAAATGATATAAGTGCATACGCACTGAAGTATTGAATATACAGAATGAGTACAAATCATATTGAAAAATGAGAAAAGTGCACAGGCACTGAAGTTCAGTAGAAAACATATTAACACACAACATAAGTGCACATGCACTGTAGTTCAGAACATATCATTAAAATAAAAATGTATATACAATATAAAAGACAAGAGTGCACATACTGTACTTGAGAACAAATCGAAAAAAATGTCTTAGGCATTTTTGAAATAAATAAACATAATGGCAAAAAATCATATCTACAAGTGACATAAGTGTACTCGCACTGGAGTTCAGCGAATCAAAAAAAAATGTATAACCCATAAACATAAATACTGTAAGAAAAAAAAATGATTTTCACTATGTGACAAGAATTAGGATAGGAAAGGGAAGGATTGCATCATGGTTGTAGCACTTCAGATTGCACACAGCTGTTCTGAAAGTCCATATCTTTCCACAGAAGTACAACACCAAGTGACACAATTTGAAGTTCCTTTCCCATCAGAATTTACCAGTGTAGCCAAGACACTGAACTCTCGTAGTAACATTTCATGTTCTCATTTTGGCAGTACGTTAGGTACACCAAACAGTGGGACCATAATAACGTCTTCATCGCCCACGGTGGTGGACAGCATGTCGTGTCAACACCACGCTCTTACAAGGCACACCAACGTAGAATTAGTGCAAAACCAAAGATAGTGCTCCATGATCACTAGGATAGACAGGACAAATGGACACTGCAGTAATTCAGGGTAGTTAGCTCATGAGGTGAAGGACATTAAGTCACATAATATTGACAATTACAGTCTTCATTAGTAGTTTGCGGCATTCATAGCCCAGTGATTGAACATTTCTGTACTAAGTATGTAGTATTACAGAAAAATGTTCATTAATTGTTTTACATAGAATCAGTAACCTTCTTTTCCTAGTTACAAAGCATTATTAAATAATCGCATTCTTTTCCATTTACAAAGTATTACATCGTTAATTATTTGTCATTTCAATAGTAATAATCATTAGCCTTCTCCTAATTACAAACCATTATTAAACAGTCACATTCTTTCCCAATTATAAAGCATAGTTAATCATTTGTCATTTCAATATAGCAAGAATCATATTCTTTTCCAGTTACAAAGTATCAACATTGAAAACAAGAGCTAATTAATGGCATAATTAATAACATAATAACATAATTCATTGATTGACATTAATTATTGACACTCAGTGGCCATCAAGTATCGAATAGTATAAAACATTGTTCCTCATTCAGTATTATTCAGATCGTTAAGAAGTAATAACAATTCATTGAGTGACATTCAGATCACTACGAAGTCATTATTAAAAATCAGCTAATTACAGTCATAGCATTAATAATCATACACATTATAAGTAGTCTCATTACAATAAACAGTGGAGTTATTATAAGGGAAAGCAAGAAGAGAAAAAGAAAAAAAATTGGTTCTGGGTTGTTACTGTAAATAAAAAATGTGTAACGTCATTCGTCATGAGTCAGCTGTAGCAAGGTTATGTAACAAGGCAGTATATGTGATCACATTTATAAATGATAAACACAAATGGGTTAAAAAATAAAAATGCAAGTACTAGAATAGGTATAATAAGTAACAGGTTTAGTAAGTATCTTGAAAAGCTTATGCTGGAAAAAAAAATACAAAATGGATTATTGACCTGAAAGAAGAAACGCACACTATGCTGAAAAGTAGTGAACTTCGAATTAACAAGTAGTGAAATGTGTATAAACATGTGTTCCATAGCTGTCCTTTCCAAAACTTTCCGTCATCCTACTATGCAATATAACACCTGCTGTCAAAACAAACTGCAACAAATACTTAAATAACTACGTAGCATAAATACATAACTTCAACATTATCCTCATCTGTAAAGAAAAAACTTCATTATCAATCACTTCATTATCCATATTATCATAACTTCATTATTATCATCACCTGTAAAGAAAAACTTCATTATTCATAATAGCATATTCTTCATCATTATTCATCAGTATTCATTATCATCTGCAAAAATATCACTTCATTACTCATTATACAACTATTCCTTATCTCTAGCATATTTCATCACTAAAACTAAGATGTGTAGTTCTGTCTGACAGCCTGCATCAATCACCTTGTATTCTGAAAGAAAAAATTAGTTAAGACTGCTATTCTGCGATGTGTATTGTATATTCTTGTTAATGCTTGTTAATTCTGATCCATTTACTCTTCCTCATAAAGTTATTGCATCTTCTATCGTTTATTCCGTAGGTGAAATTCCCATTTCTGTTGAATTTATTTCTTACACGCATCATTTCTTTCTGAAATTGATGAACAGAGATTAACGTCTTGCATTTAAATCATATACCCACTAAATAATGACTGGTTTATGGTGACACAATTAACCATACAGCATAACATGACAGACAACGTAATATGTCAAAGACATTGACAGTGTTCAAAGCCAAAATGTACAGAGAATATCACAATGCAGCAGCAAAAATGTAGAAGTCACGATGTTGAGATGTCATAAGGCCAAAAAAAAATGTCAAAGTCGACTGGTGCGTGTTATATCTTAATTATTTCACAGTGCATATAGACAAAACTGGAATACAGTCGTACATAAAAAGTGGAAAATGTGCATGGTCTGCTGTGTAACGACAAGAAAAGCGACCTGCTAACCTTACCTTGCCGGGCACTTGCCAAGAAAAAATACGATAATCATCAGTAATTAGTCAGGTGAAATAATTGCATTAGTAAATGGCATCATAGCATGGTACATCATAAAGTGATTTCATTCAATAAACGGTTTAATGTTTGAGACATGGTGATTGCCTTTCGATTTTCTGGTTCTCAAAGTTTCGACGTGTACAATATTGGGGTGAGGGATGCTGCGAATCCGATATGGACCTGCGTATAGAAGTTCAAATTTACTGCACTTACCTTTTAATTTGCTGGATAAATAGTGTGTACGTACTAATATTTTCTGTCCAATGTGAAAGTCGCGGCGTGTACAAACCTGTTTTTGCTGTCTTCTCCGGCGCTCTGCGGCACGTTTGATGTTGTTCAGCGCAATGTCAATTATTTCGTGGTGTCGTAAGCGACGAGATGTAGGAAAATTTACAAATTCTTTAATTTTGTTTGGTGGTTCAACGTTTTTCAGTATAACAGACGGAGATAGCATAGTGGATTCATTTGGAATGGAATTAATTACATCTTGGAATGAGAGTATGTATGTATCCCAATCAATATGTCTTTTGTGGCAGTATATTCGGCACAGCTTACCAATTTCTTTCATTAACCGTTCACAGGGGTTCGAAGAAGCGTGGTACTTGGATATATAGATCGGAGAAATGTTTCTGGCTCGTAACATGCGTGTCCATATGCTACTACGAAATTGAGATCCATTGTCAGAAATTACTTTCATCACATGCCCTACATGAAATAGAAAATGTTTTACAAATGCTTTCGAAACAGTTTTAGCAGTAGCTTTGCGTAACGGAGTGAAAGTAACAAATTTTGAAGTGAGCTCAACAGCGACAAAGATGTAGCAAAAACCTCTGTTAGTTCTCGGAATCGGACCAAAAATATCTACTGCGGCCATATGTCTTAATTTAACAGGTACAATGGGATATAAAGGAGGAATATGTGAAGTGGTGTCTGATTTAGCTTTCTGGCAAATTTTACATGACGCTAAAACTCGTCGAATACGTTTCTCCATGTTGGTAAAATAACAGTTCTGTCTCAGTATAAGAAAACATTTTCGTGCTCCGTAATGTGCGTAACTTAAATGAGTGTACCAGATTAGTTTGTTAACAAGTTCGTCAGGAATGCATAATAACCAATTGTTGCTGTCAGGATGAGAGCGGCGAAACAGAATGTCATTGCGTACAGTGTAATGGTTTCTAATCGTAAAATTTTTCCTATCTTGCCAAAGGTGTTTAATTTCTTTCCACACATTGTCTTTATTTTGTTCTTGTGCTATGTCCTGTAATGACGATGAAATAAAATTTTCAAATGCTACTTGCTGAATGTACAGGGTGTTTCAAAAATGATCGGTATATTTGAAACGGCAATAAAAACTAAACGAGCAGCGATAGAAATACACCGTTTGTTGCAATATGCTTGGGACAACAGAACATTTTCAGGCAGACAAACTTTCGAAATTACAGTAGTTACAAATTTCAACAACAGATGGCGCTGCGGTCTGGGAAACTATATAGTACGATATTTTCCACATATCCACCATGCGTAGCAATAATATGGCGTAGTCTCTGAATGAAAGTACACGAAACCTTTGACAACGTGTCTGGCAGAATGGCTTCACATGCAGATGAGATGTACTGCTTCAGCTGTTCAATTGTTTCTGGATTCTGGCGGTACACCTGGTCTTTCAAGTGTCCCCACAGAAAGAAGTCACAGGGGTTCATGTCTGGCGAATAGGGAGGCCAATCCACGCCGCCTCCTGTATGTTTCGGATAGCCCAAGCAATCACACGATCATCGAAATATTCATTCAGGAAATTAAAGACGTCGGCCGTGCGATGTGGCCGGGCACCATCTTGCATAAACCACGAGGTGTTCGCAGTGTCGTCTAAGGCAGTTTGTACCGCCACAAATTCACGAAGAATGTCCAGATAGCGTGATGCAGTAATCGTTTCGGATCTGAAAAATGGGCCAATGATTCCTTTGGAAGAAATGGCGGCCCAGACCAGTACTTTTTGAGGATGCAGGGACGATGGGACTGCAACATGGGGCTTTTCGGTTCCCCATATGCTCCAGTTCTGTTTATTGACGAAGCCGTCCAGGTAAAAATAAGCTTCATCAGTAAACCAAATGCTGCCCACATGCATATCGCCGTCATCAATCCTGTGCACTATATCGTTAGCGAATGTCTCTCGTGCAGCAATGGTAGCGGCGCTGAGGGGTTGCCGCGTTTGAATTTTGTATGGATAGAGGTGTTAACTCTGGCGCATGAGACGATACGTGGACGTTGGCGTCATTTGGACCACAGCTGCAACACGGCGAACGGAAACCCGAGGCCGCTGTTGGATCACCTGCTGCACTAGCTGCGCGTTTCCCTCTGTGGTTGCCGTACGTGGTCGCCCTACCTTTCCAGCACGTTCATCCGTCACGTTCCCAGTCCGTTGAAATTTTTCAAACAGATCCTTTATTGTATCGCTTTTCGGTCCTTTGGTTACATTAAACCTACGTTGAAAACTTCGTCTTGTTGCAACAACACTGTGTTCTAGGCGGTGGAATTCCAACACCAGAAAAATCCTCTGTTCTAAGGAATAAACTATGTTGTCTACAGCACACTTGCACGTTGTGAACAGCACACGCTTACAGCAGAAAGACGACGTACAGAATGGTGCACCCACAGACTGCGTTGTCTTCTGTATCTTTCACATCACTTGCAGTGCCATCTGTTGTTGAAAATTGTAACTACTGTAATTTCGAAAGTTTGTCCGCCTGAAAATGTACTGTTGTCCCAAGCATATTGCAACAAACGGTGTATTTCTATCGCTGCTCGTTTAGTTTTTATTGCCGTTTCAAATATACCGGTCATTTTTGAAACACCCTGTACATGACACTGAAATTTGTTTTGCAGAAGTTGGTTGCTACGTCTTGCTGATTGTTGCCGAGAAAACGCGATAGTGCGTCTGCTATAACATTTTGCGTACCGGGAATGTGAACTATTGTAAAATTAAATTCCTGTAAATAAAGTTTCCATCTGCTTAATCTGTCGTGCGTGAATTTGGCCGAAAGTAAAAATTGTATCGCTCTGTGGTCTGTGTACACGGTGGTATGTCTGCCATAAAGAAAGTGCCGAAATCTCGTAAAAGCCCATACAACACATAATGTTTCCAATTCTGTAACGGAATAATTTCGTTCAGCAGGTGACAAAATGCGGCTTGCAAATGCGATGTTTTTAATTACTATCGAACCATCTTCTTCAATTTCCTGGAAAATGTGTACGCCTAAAGCGGTGTTAGAACTGTCGGTGGCAATGGAAAAATTTCTGGTAAGATCTGGGTGCGATAAAAGTGGTGTATTCAACAAAGCGTATTTCAAATAACATTTTCGTGGACAAGATTCTGTGTGTCAAAAGTATTGCTTACATTATTGGAATATGCAACCTGTACTGTATTTAATCATATTCTATCTGACGTGTTATTGAATGTACGCTGAAAATTGTGCTAATTAATTTTACGTATGTCGTGATAGTCATTTCCATACGGCGCATTGCGATAGAGATTGAAATACTGTTTTTTCTGTACATAGTTATTTCCTTGCTGCCGTGCGCTACTATTTGTTGTAGCTGGGACTATACGTGCACGCGGCGAAACATTAAAGTTTGGTTGACCTTGTAGACTGCATTGTTGGTTAGGTATGCTAAGCGGCTGACTTTCATGCTGTTACGGTGGAAAACGTCTATTGTTACAAAATGCGTTTACTGTTACTGATAATTTTACACGTACTGATGATTAAAATTTTCCCTGATGTCAAAATTACGCTGATAATTCTGGAGTGCCTAATAAAAATTGTCACTTTCGGTAAAAATTTGTCACATCGGGTTTTCATTACATATTCTTAATTCTAAATAGAGCAATAGTTAAAGAGCGGTTTTGATAGATATAAAGGATAGTAGAAGAGAAGGCAGCAGTGCAGAAAACTAAACATGAAACAGCACTACTACAGCTCGGGGCCCTATGCTCGCTACGGCACATCTTCATTAAAGCGTAATGAATCCCCTGAGGTTAATTACGCACTGCAAATAAATTTCAGCTTTTGTGTTAGAGGCAATGGCGGTAAAAATTCAGAAATAAATTGCTGTATCCATGCTAATTCAAGTTTTTGCATTACACGAAATGTTGGTAAAAATTCAAGAGAAAATTGTCGTATCCAGTTCAAAGCTAGTTTCTGCGTTACAGGTAATAGCGGTGAAAGTACAAAAATAAATCGTCGTATACAGTTCAAATCGTGTGTCTGTGCTCTGTCATTATTAAATTCCTTAGTTTTTCTTACGGATAAAAACTGCTCGTAATCAACGTTATCGTCGCTGAATTTGTGAACACGTTCAGGTTTGTGCGAGAATCTGTTTTTCTGTGTCAGTTCGGATTTCAAGTTGCGTAGCTTTTCACATTTTAAATCGCGTACTCTTTGTAGATTACTCAAATTATACGCGTTGCGCGAGTCTGACAAATGTTCATAAAGTGGCGTCTGTTGTGGTATGTTATTAACTGAAATGTTTTTCATCTCTGTTACTTCTTGTTGTAAACTCGACAATTTTCTACGCAACGTGTTATTAGACGAATCGATCTCATTAATTGTCTGCTGTAAATTTTGAAATTCAGGTGTTTGGTTAAATGAAATCGGTGTAGTATCGTCTGATTTATTATCATTACTACTTTCAATAGCATCAATACGACTGGCTAATTCATCATATTTTTCAGTCAGTATTTTTGCCTGATCATCGGTTTTAGAATCGGACGCATTAATCTGTTGTTGCAACTTACGTGTAGTTTCGCTCAGTTTTTTAACATCAGCTTTGATGACATCGCAATCCTGTGTTAGTTCTAATTGTTCGAATCTGTCTGTCACTGTTTGAATATTTACTGTGTGTGTATCTGTTTTTGATTTAAGATCAGAAATTTCATCCCGTAATTGCGCGTTCAACTGTTCTATGGTATTAATTTTGTCGGACACTGTAGTAATATTATTGTCTACATACGTCTTCGCTTTCGCGAACATTTTACGTTTGTCTTCTTGTCTTTGTGCAGTGATTGTTTCCATGACCTGACGTTTGACTTTATTTTGATCCTGAATAAATTTGCGGAAACGCGTATCACTGTTCTGTATGTGCTGATTAAAGCGTTCGTCAATCTGAGTGTTCTGCTGTTCGAATTTCGCGTCTATCTTTGCGTCCACTGTGCGCGAAAGTTCTATCGTCATTGCTTTAAACTCGTCCCGTAATTGTGTGGCTTTTTCAGAGCATTGTTTAGCGACTCCGGTAATTTCGTCTCTGAGTGTTTCTGTTGCGGCAGTTTGCATTTCCCTTAATTCCTGCGCAACAGACTTAATTTCTTCGCTATTTTTTTTTGAACAAGCCTCAATTTTTGCGCGCAACTGTTCCTTAGTGTCATGACACTGTGCGGCAACGGCTCTAATTTGTTCACTTAACTGTCTGGAATTGTTGTCCAATTTTTCATTTAACTGTCTGGAATTGTCGTCTAATTTTTCATTTAAGTGTCTGGAATTGTCGTCTAATTTTTCATTTAAGTGTTGTTTGAGTTTTTCGTTATCTTGTTTGACCTGTTCACTAATTTTATTAAATTTTTTGTCCTGTTCACTAAATTGTTGTTTGAAATCTTCACTCTGCTGTTTGTTTGATTCAAGAATTTGTAGCAACAATGCCTTAAGTGGATCCGACACAAAATTAGCATTTCTATTCTCCGTGCTGTTTAATGGTGGATCTGGAATTGTTTCGCTTTCTGTAACCATTTGGTTATTTTGAGATTCACAAAAAGGTTTGTCAGTCGAATGTACACTGTCGGTCATCATTTCGGAATTAAATAGATCCGTCGTACTTTGAGTATCCTGTTCATTTTCATTAGACAAATTTGTCTGTACGTTACTTGAATTTTCCAAATCGGGTATGTTAAGCTGGGCAGCGCTCATTACAATAGAGCGTTCCGCGTCATCAATTGTCGTCAAATTAACAGACGAGACAGTTGAGTTCGTTTGTTCATCATTAAGGTAAAAGTCATCATTAGTGGTTGGAATGCACTGATTGTTAGTGAACGCACGATTATCATCATTACACTGCGCGTCACAAGTCCTATCGGTAAAGTTGTTTGAGTAGGTAATTTCATTCATAATACTTCGCGATACACTATTCACAGTCTTTCGCGGCATTTTTACAATAGTCACAAATATTCACAAAACAAATAAGCACAAATGCAAAAACAACACACAAATACAACAGAGCAACGAATTGCCGTTGACCTGTAGAAAGAAAGTCACAAGTTAATAAAGGCGTTGCGCCAAATCCTAATTATATCTAAGCAAATAAGAGCAGATATCTGACTGTTGTTCAAAAGACTCTCAACGAAATACGATCCTGGACTGGGTGTCGCCAAGTGTAACCTCCCCACAATGATTTCGTAAGACAATTATTTAATATAAATGGAGCCAAGAGAAACCTTGCCACAAAAATGTTGACCGGACAATAATTTGAATATTAACAAGAATAAAACCTAATGTAATCTCCCAGCAAATAAATTTACTGACAATGACAATTAGACAAAAATTAGCAATGTGACCCAAGTATAAATTCCTCACGAAAATAATGAAAGCCAATTCAGTGATAAAAAAATCTCAGTGATAATGATAATTCAATTAAACTGAAATATCGGTCTTTGGCCCTGTGCAAATCAGAATTAAATTCTTACCTCATTGTAACTGCTAGTCAAATTTCTGCTCTTATTCTTGCGCACAGCTTGGAGGAACTGCATTGCAAATAATAATATTCCTTTTTTTTTAAATTTAACTGAAACTTTTCTTTAAGGGAAGTGGAATGAAATCGTTAATTCAATTAAATAAATTTTTTTTGTAAAATTGCTTTTGAAATCAAAATTATTATTGGGGCACTTGTTGGAAATTAATTACAATAAATAAACTTTACATTATCTGATGATTACCTTAATTAACAATATACCTCATTCAGCATCTTGACCAGTGTTGCCGACAGACTACATCACACAACCGCACTGGGCTGCTACTACTGACCGACTGCTCTGCATGACGGCTACTAGCGTACTGCACGACGACTACTACTGTACTGCTCTACATGACGACTACAACTGAACTCGACGAGTACTGCCCAACTGCTTGCAACACTCGCGCGGTCAAGCGCAGACTAACTACGATTATAGGCTCTCTGGTCAAAGATTTTAACGTGCCTCAGCATCGCTGCTATGTTACATACGTGTTTCACTACATCACTTTGGTTCACTCCCAGACTCCTGGACACTTCCCTTGTTGAGAGCCCTTCTTCGCGCTAAGTAACAATGCGGACGCGATCTGACCGAGCTACTGTCCGTCTAGACACGGTTCAACAACAGACAACACGAGCCGTTTACTTCCTTCCTGTAGAATGACTGGAACTGATTGGCTGTCGGACCCCTTCCGTCTAATAGTCGCTGCTGGTGCATGGTTGTTTACATCTTTGGGCAGGTTGAGTGACCTCTGAACGGTCAAAGGGAATGTGTCTGTGATACAACATCCACAGTCAACGTCTATCTTCTGAAGTTCTGGGAACTGGGGTAATGCAAAACATTTTTGGTATGTGTATATGAATCTCAAAATCATCGAGTCATATTGCAAAAAAATCTGCAACTGAAAAGTAACGGTATTTAAATTTTTAAAGTCTAGTCTGCAGTAAGCACGGTCAGTTGGTACCCGACGTCCTCGAGAGCAGCAGCTGCACGCGCAGCTCGGCCGGCTGCCGGCTTGACGGCCCGTCGGGTATGGCTGAGTGACGCGGCCACCGGCGGCGGCCGCCGTGAGCTTGTCTGCGCCGACGGCGCCGTTTGATGGACGCGGCGCTGCCGGCGTAACTCAGCCCAGGCCAGCCACCCACGAGGCGGCGAGCCGGCTGCTCCCGCCGCGCGTCCATCACGCCTCGTATGACCGCCGTCTGTCGCTGAGCTTACGTCACGTTGGCAGCACTGCAGTTCTTCTACACGGAGTCAACAGCGCCTGGCAACGAGAAGCACTGAATGAAAATAAGATTCGAGTTACTGTAAGAGGGGTCTGTCAGATCCATCTCATTATATATCTACATCTACATACATACTCAGCAATCCACCATACGTTGCGTGGCGGAGGGTACCTCGTACCACAACTAGCATCTTCTCTCCCTGTTCCACTCCCAAACAGAACGAGGGAAAAATGACTGCCTATATGCCTCTGTACGAGCCCTAACCTCTCTTATCTAATCTTTGTGGTCTTTCTGCGAAATGTGAGTTGGAGGCAGTAAAATTGTACTACAGTCAGCCTCAAATGCTGGTTCTCTAAATTTCCTCAGTAGCGATTCACGAAAAGAACGCCTGAAGGCCAATCACTTAAGACTCCTTATCCTAAAATTTCTTTAAATCAGGCTGAAGGCCCAAACAATATCACGCCTTAAGGTCAAAACAACTTTAATTTAAAATGGACTAGAAGCCATGCATAAACAAACAGCAAGGACAAATAAGAAAAGGTACTACATCAAATGGCGCTCCGAATTTTCCAAGCGTCGACCTGGAGTTGAAAGACTAACGCTCTCTTAGATGAGACAGGCTGTCGGCCCAAGAAATTCTCAATCCGATGGCAACCCAACCGGCAGACAGTCAACGGACCAAGGGACAGAATAACTTATTTAACGCGACGGATGTTATAATGCAATATGATCGGTGACATCGACAGTTCCTGTCTCTCTGTATCTCCTCCATGTCCGAACAACATCACTTTGATTCACTCCGAGTCTCCTGGCAACTTCCCTTCTTGAGAGCCCTTCCTCTCACTAAGTAACAATGCGGACGCGATCGAGCCGCCGTATTGACCGTCTAGGCTTGGTTGAACTACAGACAACACGAACCATGTACCTCCTTCCAGGTGGAATGACTGGAACCAATCGCCTGCCGGACCCCTTCCGTCTAATAGGCGTTGCTCATGCGTGGTTGTTTACATCTTTGGGCGGGTTTAGTGACACCTCTGAACAGTCAAAGGGACTGTGTCTATGACACGTTATCCACAGTCAACGTCTATCTTCAGGAGTGCTGGGAACCGGGATGATGCAAAACTTTATTTTATGTGTGTATATACCCTCAGCAAGAACTTTTTAATCTTGTTTATAATAACTTAGCATATAGCCTATGGTTTGCCTATCTCTTTCCTAGAAGTATCCTGTGGATAATTTGTTATCCAGGATGTGCAGACATGTTTCCTGTCTCCTTCAAACTGACTCTAAAGTTATACTAAGTCAAATAAATTAAACATACGTTAATTAAATGATCAGGACAAATTACTACCTACGAAAGAAAAAACGCAATTACCTTTCTCACGTGTCTTTAAGTGAGCCCGTATATAGTGAATTCACTAACAAAACTAATAGTCTAAGAAATATTGTAGTTTGCAGATTTTCCCCGTCTTGATATTGGCTCTTTACTGGCTTAACGCAAGCGATCTGCTAACACAGATGGAACGATTGAAATCATCTTTGTGCGAAATACCAGAAGAACTCACTACCCCAATAAGTACTGTGATCTCAGTGCAGAAAGAATAGTATTTGTAATGTCAGCATTTTGTCGTTACGTCCCTACAATGCCAGAGCGTATGTTATATCACCGTAATCGCTGAAATGCGACAATACATAGTGGTGCTTCTCAAACAAGACGGCGCCAACAGCACTGCTGCAGCTTGACTTGAGAATTGGAATATTGTTATACGAATGCTGCCATACAACTTCATTGTATAATAGATGAAGTGCTCTCTATCACTATTTGATAAACTAGGCGCGATGCCCCATCCACGGAGCGACGTTCAGGCAACATTTAAGTACAGCAGCAATTACGGTGTCCTACAAAAGATAACAAAAGAACAAGACCGTTCGTCATCTGCACAGAGTGTGTCCAATATGAACAAGCTCTAAGATAGAAGACGCAGCCTGGCCACATTTCTCTATTGCGTTTCCTGCAGCGAGTCTCAGTTTCCCTCCCCTTTAAACGTGGCTGGAAGACACTTTCTTTCGCGGTCTGAGCAGTCTCCGGCTTGGATTTTGGTTTTTGAGTCGAAGCTTCTGGAATACCTCCCTACTGCATCGACGAAATGTAAACCTACCAATCAGGCCAAGTCGGTTACACTTTCCACGGGAAACGCCATGCCTAAGTGCTCAACAAGTTAACGGCTAGCGGCGCCGTTGGGGTGGGTCTGAAGTCGAGTGGAATTCGTTGTATTGTCTGCGGTTGCGACCGCCAGGCGCCGGACACATTCGCGTCTGAAGGTTCGCGACTCTTAAACTGCTGCCCCAACTCACCTCCGACCTCTGCAAAGACGGCCGACGTGGAACGCTAGACAAAAAAATGGCTCTGAACACTATGGGTCTTAACTTCTGAGGTCATCAATCGCCTAGAACTTAGAACTATTTAAACCTAACCACACACACCTATGCCCGAGGCAGGATTCGAACCTGCGACCGTAGCGGTCGCACGGTTCCAGACTGAAGCCCCTAGAACCGCTCGGCCACTCCGGCCGGCTCATAGAATCAAAATCGAACTCGTCTTTCCAAGTGCAGTAACTTTTTTGCGGGGGGGATGGCGTATGCTGCGGGGGTGGGAGTGGGGTGGGGGGAGGACGTGCACAATAACCAAATATGAATGCGAAAACCCACTAGCAACGGAGAGTAAGAAGCGTACGTTAATGAAGAACAATAAAAGGGCAAGAAAATAATTACAGGTGCCATTTACAGACATGACCGTAGTTACAATAGGAAAAAGTAATTATCCACTAATATTTTCACAACACTGTAAGATAATGTTCGACAAAAAGATCCTGAAAGATAGTTGTGACTTGTTTCCAGCTGAGAGAGGCCACTTAAGTATTATACAGGGTATTACAAAGAGGTACGGCCAAACTTTCAGGAAATATTCCTCACACACAAAGAAAGAAAATATGTTATGTGGACATGTGTCCGGAAACGCTTACTTTCCATGTTAGAGCTCATTTTATTACTTCTCTTCAAATCACATTAATCATGGAACGGAAACACACAGCAACAGAACGTAACAGCGTGACTTCAAACACTTTGTTACAGGAAACGCTCAAAATGTCCTCTTTTAGCGAGGATACATGCATCCACCCTCCATCGCATGGAATCCGTGATGCACTGATGCAGCCCTGGGGAATGGCGTATTGTATCACAGCCGTCCACAATACGAGCACGAAGAGTCTCTACATTTGGTACCGGAGTTGCTTAGACAAGAGCTTTCAAATGCCCCCATAAATGAAAGTCAAGAGGGTTGAGGTCATGAGAGCGTGGAGGCCATGGAATTGGTCCGCCTCTACTAATCCATCGGTCACCGAATCTGTTGTTGAGAAGCGTACGAACACTTCGACTGAAATGTGCAGGAGCTCCATCGTGCATGAACCACATGTTGTGTCGTACTTGTAAAGGCACATGTTCTAGCAGCACAGGTAGAGTATAACGTATGAAATCATGATAACGTGCTCCATTGAGCGTAGGTGGAAGAACATGGGGCCCAATCAAGACATCACCAACAATGCCTGCCCAAACGTTCACAGAAAATCTGTGTTGATGACGTGATTGCACAATTGCGTGCTGATTCTCGTCAGCCCACACATTTTGATTGTGAAAATTTACAATTTGATCACGTTGGAATGAAGCCTCATCCGTAAAGACAACATTTGCACTGAAATGAGGATTGACACATTGTTGGATGAACCAATAGCAGAAGTGTACCCGTGGAGGCCAATCAGCTGCTGATAGTGCCTGCACACGCTGTACATGGTACGGAAACAACTGGTTCTCCCGTAGCACACTCCATACAGTGACGTGGTCAACGTTACCTTGTACAGCAGCAACTTCTCTGACTCTGACATTAGGGTTATCGTCAACTGCACGAAGAATTGCCTCGTCCATTGCAGGTGTCCTCGTCGTTCTAGGTCTTCCCCAGTCGCGAGTCATAGGCTGGAATGTTCCGTGCTCCCTAAGACGCCGATCAATTGCTTCGAACGTCTTCCTGTCGGGACACCTTCGTTCTGGAAATCTGTCTCGATACAAACGTACCGCGCTGCGGCTATTGCCCCATGCTAATCCATACATCAAATGGGCATCTGCAAACTCCGCATTTGTAAACATTGCACTGACTGCAAAACCACGTTCGTGATGAACACTAACCTGTTGGTGCTACGTACAGATGTGCTTGATGCTAGTACTGTAGAGCAATGAGTCGCATGTCAACACAAGCACCGAAGTCAACCTTCCTTCAATTGGGCCAATTGGCGGTGAATCGAGGAAGTATTGACGAAACTAAAATGAGCTCTAACATGGAAATTAAGCGTTTCCGGACACATGTCCACATAACATCTTTTCTTTATTTGTGTGTGAGGAATGTTTCCTGAAAGTTTGGCCTAACCTTTTTGTAACACCCTGTATAGGAACATATTACGAGATTTGTTTGTGGATATCCTCGACCACATGGGTACAATGCTCAAACCGTTTAGCAACTTGTCTGTAGCTTGAATTAATTTATCATGTGTGAAAGAAACATGAGATTAAGAATGAAGTTAATGTATAAAATTATAACAGCAATATATTCTCTACGAAGAAGAGCATCGAGCGAACTCACCAACGACAGAATATAAGGCTCCGTCTGGATCTACGTTCGCTCACGTAAGAAAATTTCTTAATGAGTGTTAAAGAAAAAACTGGTCGAGCCGTGGGTGATTTCAGGCGCAGAGAACTTGGAAAGACACTACTGTCGCTCTGTCGATCAGTCCGAAAGATATATTCCCAAAGCGTGTCTTTACCCAACACATGCACGTACCTTTGGAAGTCAGGCGGCAACTTACACTTGTAAGGAATGAAACGAGACGAAATAGCGAATGGCCTTTCACGCGCCCATCGAGCCATGTTCGTCCTGTAGGCAACTTTTCGTAAGAGTTCTAAATTTTCATAGCAACATCGGGATGGATTCTCTTACCGCTCAGACAACGGTATCATGTGTGACACAGGTAAAGGCGTGCTTCAAAGGTAGCCCAGACTACGTATAATGTCGAAATCCGCTACGTGATTGAAGAAGTCTCGTTTATCCTTTTTTACATGCAAAAAGGCAAATTAAAGTAAAGGAACTGGTAATGAGCTAACCGACACGATTCAGACTACAGATGATCTATACCTTAGCGACTTTGTAGTGAATCAAGACCACGTTATCAGTGAAGCTTTTCGTAAAAAATAAAACTGTGAGGCTTTGTACTAAAATAGTAGCCAGTAAATCAATTAGCTAGGCACAACCCGCAGCGGAAGCTATAAACTTCTTATTTACCGGGGAATTTCTCTGTGTAACACTTGTGGAAAATCTGGTAATTGCGTCGTAAAACTGAGAGAGACAGAGCAAAACAAGGCCGCGCAGCGTTTCCACCGTAGCGCCTTTCGAACGTAATTTCGGATGTCACTCCGGCCCTTAATTAGACGCACAAGGTGTGAAGCGTCGGCCGTAATTTTCTTTGCGTGTCGCGCGACTGTAATCCGCCCTCGGCGGTTCTAATTGACACGGCGGCAGAGTCCGCGTCCGGACGCGCCTCTGCTCGGAGCGCGCCTTTCCTCGAATTATCGCGATAACAAAGGCCACTGGCCGGGGATGACAGACCGTAATTGCTTTATATGAATAATTAATCTGGCCGCGAAGGCGCCGCTAAGCGAGTTATTATGGGGCGCGCGGGTCGGTCCGGGCAGCGACTCGCCGGCCTTTATTACGACTTGCTGCCCCGTTCGGACTGTAAATCATATGAGCAGCGCGGCGCCCGAGGCAGGTGGAGGCCCAGCTGCCTGCATAGTGCCCCGAGGGCGTGCTAAGCTGCAGGTGGACGGGCTTCAACGGTAGCCGCGGGCTAATCACAGAGAAAACACTACCGTACGCCCAACACTGACGCCAGCCTCTTCCCATTGGGAGAAAGAGCAGGCTGGTTCTGGCGTGAGAGGGGAAAGCAGTACCCCCGGTCCGTCAAAGAGGCGCAGTCAGTTGCAGAGAGGGACGTATTTAGGAACTATACAGGGTGTTACAAACTTCTAAGACCTCTAGAGGGGAGCGAGAACATTATATTTTGAAGAGGAACCCATGTTGGAAACCGTACCGTTTCCTTTCAACGACGGTTACGATTCAGATGTTTAACTCATCCACTTCTGCTTGAGGAATTGAATTAGGTGTGGCGCAGTACAATTATTGGCTAAAAATTCGAAACGCAAACAAATCGAAACATCCATTTATCACATACGCACATTTGTCTGTAACAACACTTAAACAGTACTTGTTCACATTATTCCAAAACAAAAATAGGACCCAGCATACTGTACGTACAGTACTGATTCAATACAACCATTTATCACTTAAGCACATTTATCTGTAATAACACTTAAACATTACTTGTTTACATTATTCCAAAACAAAAATAGGACCCAGCACACTGTACGTACAGTACTGATTCAATACAACAGCGACTCGATGTGGCCAGCACCGAAGTTGCTACAGACATTGTTGAAGGTCGCTAGCTCTTTCTTCTTATCTCGTGTTTTCTACTGAAAATTTCGTGCTTGTACTCTTGTTAACTTTACTATTACAGAGATCGCCTAAACTTTATTATTTTTTTAAATTGGTCCTGTGCACAACAAATAGCTTACTTGGTCTTTCTGCCTCCACTCTTGATCTGCTGCTTTCAATTATTGAACAAAAAAAAAAACAACCTATTATTCATGCTGAGTGCAATGCATGTTCTGTATGGTGGCTCCTGCTGTTGCTGCGGCTGCTGCTGCTTACTACAACTACATATAATTCAAGAGAAAGGGTTTGGTCAAATCTAAACTCGATAAATGATAACCCAAACACGTAATTCCCCTTAAAAAAAACTATACTCTGAAAGCGATTCTTTCTCATTCAATTAACAAAACGTTAGAAACTCTTTGAACAATCGCTTCGTATGTAAATCTGCCTCCAGTGGCATTAAAGCAATATTACAAATTAATCAAACTCTTGAGACAGACTGAAATACTTCTCAATTAAATACATAATGAAACAATTCCCTGACAATTACAAAAGAAATCAATGCAAAAATCAACACTTAATCTATTCGCCTTACAATGGTTTCCTTTAAGAATTCACCTCCTATCATTATCAAAATTACCGTCTGCTGCTACGCACATACACAAACCCTTTTCTTTAAATTAATAAGCGCGTTGCAGATAATAAAAAATATCAACTCAATACCAAATCCTGTGTCGCTGCTGGCGGACACAACAGTACGGCAGCTCGGCGACGACCCCTCGCCCAACACACGTGCGCACCACAGCACGCGGGCTCCTACACTGGCTTCCAAACTGCCAATAATTAATCCGTGCGCTGCGAAGCGCGACAACAATATCTTAGATTCCAGAGCTTGTTTATGCGCGCTGTAGCCAACCTTTAAATCCTCAGAGAGTATTGCCAACTCTCATTGTATCTAAGGAGCATGTTCTGGTACACACCTTCCTTTCCACCGGATGTCACCTCAGTTGCTAGAGCAGCGGCCAGAACTCATGCCAGCAGATCTTTCTCTGTCTACACAGGAGTCTCGTAAATTAAACTTTGCGAACCACTCTACAAGTAGTCCGCAGGAGTTAAATCCGGCGAAAGTGGCTGCATCGTGGTTGGACATCCTCGGCCTATCCATCTTTCATCATATCGTTTGTTGAGTGGCCACGTTACACATATAAACAGAAACAGTCGTAGAACGGAAACGGTGCGTTTCCGGACGTGGGTTTTTCTTCATAATCTTATGTACTCACTTCCCTCTAGAAGTCCTAGAAGCTTGCAGCGGGAGTTTCAGAATATCCTGTAGATCCCACATTGCTGACAAGAATAAAACACAGAAGAACGGGAAAGGAAATTGAGGATCTTTCAGATGGCGATTAGTTTGATATCAGGTAAGATAAAGACACCAGGGAGCCATTTGTGACGATGAGCGTGAAAATGGAAACAGGGCTTAAGAAAAATCAAGGACCGTCAATAGGAATCGTCGGCCTGGAAAAGATATTCGACATTATAAATGGTGCAATATGTTCTAAATTACCGAGAAGAAACGTGTAATCTACAAGGAAAAACTGATAATATGTCATATGTAGAGAACCACTATTTAACTGTAACAATGGAAGACCAAGAGAGAAATGCTATAGTTAGAGGGGTAAAAGACTATATTGTAGGCTTTCGCTCTTGCTGTTCAGTCTGTAAATAGAAGAAGCAGAGACGACAATAAAAAGAAGATTCAGGAGTGGGATTAATCTTGAGGGTGAAAACACTGAAATACACCCCTTGTTGTCGTGGTAGCTGATCATCGTTCCACTAAGACATTGTGCTCGACAGCTGTGAATGAAATATGCACACTCAGGACTTCAACATGAAAATGCTGTACGAGCAAGTGCAATGGTCGTTATACGTGAATTAAGCAAATTTAATAACAATGTTCGAAGCCTGGACAAAGGTATTGCAACGGAAACATCGTCACAGTGGGACAATATTAGACTTGCAAATAACTAACTATATTTGTTAATAAGGGTCGCCTAGTCAGGATGAGTTGTAAGAGAGTCGGGGTTATAATTGCAAAGCAAGAGTGCACTGCACAATACCTACCTTGATCAAAATCCTAGATGAATCAATGAAAATGGCTGTTCAGCAGTTACTGTCGTGCAAACATCACATCTCTAAACATTAATACAAAACAGTATCTCAGTAGAAACTTAATTGCGCCTGAATGTACCACTAACGCATCGGAAGATACCTCAAATTCTACTGTAAGACAGCTTTGGAAGCGCTTCATATGTTCGTCAACTTCCCAGCTTAAATGCAAAGTAATCGAGTGCAACATTCACCAAATAAGACAATTAATCAAGCAACCCAAATTGAGCAGAAAATTCTGCAAATTGTCAACTGCTCAGCTAACGAATATGGCTAATTGCAAAAATTCGAAACTTACTTACACCTCAGAAAACGTGTACCACAATGCACAAAATAGCTCGAATGTAAAGAGCAAAGCCAGCGACAGAGATAAGTTGCAACCGACATCATGTAAGGCCCAAACGGTTTCTCCATGGTAAGTCCCAAAGCAAAATCTGCTCTCCACCTAACTCTCAACTTCTTGAATAATTCAGCCTAGAGGGGAGCTCGACCAGCCGTTGCCACAGTGACGAGCGAGAATTTCGCTTTCTTTTCTCGAATACTGCGGAATCCTTCACAGATTTCCCATTCTTGACTCACTGAATGTAATTTAATATGCATAGGGTTGGTATTTATTCTTATCCAAGTTCCACTCAGTGTTCGAACCCTTTGCGCCAAAGCATGGTGTCGGACAAGTTTCACATGATTTGATAACCAGATGTTAGATGTTGGGGGAAAGGCAATGAGTTTTCCCACGGTGGGCTAGCGACGCAGTGTCGTCCTCTTCCGCGTGTGCAGGAAGGTGAATTCGTCACGCACAGTTCTCCCCTGGGGACTTTGCGGCAACTCCTTTCAAAGGAGAATACCACACTCGTAGCCGAAATTGACGGTCAGGGCCTTACTGCATACAATGCCCACGGAGACTGCCTCCTTTCATCAGAGCCTTTGCTGTGGTCAAACGAGAACCACTAGGCGACCACTTCACACGCTCATTTTCCATGGCAAGAAACTGAAACCTTTTTCCAGAGCTATCCAGCCGTGTGATTTCTTCACACACAGCCATAAATTCGCATAGTGATGCGCGACTGCAGTGTCACAGCGTATCAATGATAAGATTGCTGTTTTGTCTAAAACTGACGTAGTGAGAACGTGGTTGTCTACAATTAATGTAGGTTCATTCTTAATAAAGAAGACAGCAACCAGCCACTATAAATACTGGTATTAAATTTAAGTAAATAGCGCCGTAACCGGTTTCGAACTGACAAGTTCATCATCAGACGGCTGTTCACATGATTTGCAAGATACGCTTTACATAATCGTCCGTTTTCGATTTTTATTCTTCCACTGTGGCGAAATATTCTTGGTGCGTTGGTGCCCTACTGTAGAAAACAGTGTTTGAAGCGGCCTATGTGAACATAACTAACCTCCAAACGATGAAATACAGAGTAAATAAAGATGTGAGGTTAAGTAGTTATGCTACTTACATCGAAAATTCCGCGCGACTTTGTTGCGAAGTTGCAGGATTGTATATAATTTGCACATCACCATATTGTGCAAAGCACCACACACACACACCAAAAAGTATTTGCCACATGTGAAGTTGACAGAAAGAATGTAGATTTACAAATATAACAGTGACAGAGACGTTCTCTCTCAGAGATATTACAATATTCAGATTGCTTTGATTTCACAGTATGACTGTTTTTAAAGAATAGACATAACAAAACGAAAATTAAAGCACAAAGATAAACCTAACAGTATGAGCATATAATATTACAGATGAAGTGGTCAGATGCAGTAACCAGCTTGTGTGAATGCTACTTATATGGTATTATGTAAATACTGTGCTACATACAGGAAGCAACATAGAGGTGAGATAAAATGAATAATAACGCTGGAGTTACTACCATTCATACAAAAAGAAAAAAGTCCATCAGTCACTTACCATTTGACAGTGACGTAGGACAGCTTGGTCGAGAGGTCGTGGGATTTGAAATACCTGACGCGGCTTGAAGACCGAGAAGATTTTATTAACTCATGTCGCCGCCATACCGTCATTCATACAGCCCTTTATTTGCTGAGTGAGTCTCCACGGGCCACCAGTTTTAGCATTCTGCTGGGCTGTTGCACTGTGCACTGTTACCTAAAGCACGAGGAAAACATTTGCTATGAGCGCCATAGCGATACCTGAGTGTAATGATATGGACTGGAAGCATACCTGGCACGCCCAGCTGCGTCAAAGCTCCTCCTACCGGTCGACGAGTTCTTCACATTGTAACCTCCCCACGCAAAATAATAAAAATGAATATTATTGGGTTAATGATTCTAATTTAAGTGTAACCTCCCCACAGAAATTCATTCACATTTAACCTCCATACAAAATTTGTTTCCCATTTAATGTAAGTCCAAAACAGAAAAATTCCTAAACCTCGTAATAAAAAATAAATTCAGTAACCTGGTAGAATTTGGACGACAGCAGCGCTGCGTCAAGGCCCTGTAAGATCATTCTGAATAAAAAAAAAGGAAAAATTCTTACCTCAGTAAAAACGGCGAATATATCTGCTCTTATATAAAATTTTTCCGGGACAACTTTGTGCTATGCTGGGCGATAGATTTGTCATTTATGAAAGGAAGCAACTGATTTTTCTTTTGTAACAATAGGAATGATCATGGATTGAAGAAATTAGTAAATTCTTTAAATTGAAATGAATGTTTTTTTTAGAAATTACTTTATATCACGAAGATTATTATGAGGACATTTTTAAAAGATTTACATGGGACTTTACATAACATTACTAGATATGCGCGAGGCTGCTTTTTACCTTATACAATAATACTCAGGCTTCGGCATCGCTGCGCCGCGACCGGCCCAGCCAACATGATACACCAGACCAGAGCAGACAGGCGACTGCTCGCTAGCAACAACTTACTGCTACTGCTACACAGTTCGTACTGCAGTCAACACTGCTCTTTGGTCTCAGATTCTCTTATCGCTTACATATCGCAGACAGCACATACCTCTTACAACATGTCACCCGTGGTCCCTATAAAGCGACACAGCATGACGTCTCAGCTCACTTCCTCTGATCTCTGTAAATGTAGGCTTACCAAAAACCCCACGCACACAGGCGAAAAATCTATTATTACGTACACAGAAACCCCGTTACAACACAGAGAACAAAATCTAGATATAGCTTGTTCTTTGCAATAACTATAATTAAATTCGGAAAAGAAGTAATTTTATCAGTCTCTAAACGCAGTAACTATTATTAAACTCGAATGAAAGTAATTTGACTCGCCTAAAATGACTTTAATCGATGATCAAGTGGATCTACTTATTAAAACTGAGAAGTGTCAATTCGGGAGTAGCTTGAGGCCCCTCTTCACACTCAACTAAGAATAAAAAAATAAATGGCGAGAATGGTGTTACACTGACGATTATGGTGTGAGACCAAGAATGCATTGTTTTTCTCTTGGTTCTATTTTTATTTTGTTTGGCAGGTTGGTACCATACCTTATTCCTCTCTCACACATCCACTCATCCAATTGATGTTTTTGCTGATTTAGTCATTCTTTCTATTCGTCAATAATAAAGCAAAATATCCTCTCATACTTATTATAGGGAATAATGTTCAGCACTTATTGGTCATAAACAACCACACATGAAGTCACCATTGATTAATGATATACATTCAAGCCTAATATAAGACACGAGAACACCGATTTGATTTTAGCGGTCTTAATATGTAATGCAAGAACAAACATTTATATTCAAATGAAAAACTAATGACTGTAATTTACATAACAACAAAGTAAATCATAGCAACCACCGTGTAATGAGGTGTCTCCTTAAGATGTGACTGAAGGTCAACTTCGATATTAAAAAGAATCATGACAAATAAATGTAATGACTCAAAAATAATGTCACAAAATAGGTCCTTGCACTGTGGAATTCCTGCAGATGTGATTATGGTTTTTCACTACTGCCGGTTTCTTATAGAATGGTTGTATTGATTTGTAATGAATTGAGGCCCATGCGAATTGTGCCATCTTTCATTGACACCACGTAAAAATGGCTGTTTTATTGTGACATGGAAAGTTTAATTATTCCCTCTTCAAGTATATTACTTATTTCCTGAAAACCTAATAGGGCTACTTGGGTGCCAAGGGAATTTCATAAACTGGCATTAAAAATTTTTAATTTTCCGTTACCTCGAACTTGTACAGAGAATTTTAGATTCTGCTCGGTTTTGGTAAAAGTACTTCCAGACTATCCTGCAATATCTTTGTCACTTCCTCTCTCTCGTGTGAGTTGGTCTCACGTCCCCAATTCTAACAGCGGGCTTCCAGAAACCCCTGTTCACACAGGTAAAAAATATACCATTAAATGCCTACCAATCCAAATGGAATAGATAAAAGGAGATTAAAAGGTGCCTTGATCTTTATAATCACTGGTACCGAACTCGCAAGTCGAATAAAAGATAAGTTGATCGGTCTAAACATTACTCTAACCGATATTTCATTGAATCTGCTTATTAAAAATTGGAAGTATTAATTCGGTTCAAATGGCTCTGAGCACTATGGGACTCAACTGCTGTGGTCATAAGTCCCCTAGAACTTAGAACTACTGAAACCTAACTAACCTAAAGACATCACACACATCCATGCCCGAGGCAGGATTCGAACCTGCGACCGTAGCGGTCGTGCGGTTCCAGACTGTAGCGCCTTTAACCGCTCGGCCATTCCGGCCGGCTATTAATTCGGGAATGGCTAGGGTGGGGGCAGGGTGAAAGGGGGTTGGGGATGGGGAGGGTTATCGTTCTTCTGGCTGCTTCGATGCGTTCCACCACGATTTCCTCTCCTACCAGTTATCAATACTTTCCATACTATTAAACCGTCTTTGATTGGAATCTGTTGATAAACATAACATTTTACTTCCGTATTCGGAGTTCATCCTAAGCGGAGCGTGGTGCTGAGTACAATGAACCGGAGCCCATCTTTCACCTGAAGGAACATTAGCTTCCTCAAGAAAATCCAGCCATTAAATAACAACCAGCAAATATTACTAGTCGCTTCATCTGCACAAGGTAATAAGCTGCAACCATGTTTTTGCTATCTACTTGCGTAGCTATCTATTGCTTTTTGTAGACGCTTTAAATCATTCGTCTTTCTCAATCCTTCATGTCTATTCTTAGCAGGGTTCAGAGGGTCTTACATTGTCGAAAGGTCCTCTAGGTCAACAAATACTGTGACGGAATCCTGACTTCCCTTTGTTTCTCCTTCCATTACTGAAGTCATAATATCGGTTCACCTCTCCTTACGTAGTGATAGAACGTGAGCATCCCACGGTCAGGTAGTCTAGTAGATGTGTTACCCAAATATTCGAAGTAATTACGCTACAGACCGTAAGGGTAACATTTAATAAAGGTCCTACACTAACCTCCTGCAACGCAACATTTATAAAGTTGCTTTCGTAAGGACTGTAAATCTCATTTTGATCCTCGAGACAAAGTTAGCCACAGTTCCACATCCTTTGCTATTTTACTGCACTCAGTAGACACACTCGATGTAGCATCTGTAGTGATCAGTGTACACCAACAACAGCATCTCCCTCATACCTAATTCGTTGATCATTCTCTTAACTTAGAACAGTAAAATCTCAGGATGCGAACTGAGAAATATGAAAGCCCGAAAGTCCCACATAAACAAACAGGACAGCGACCACTGAAACTACACAGATTATTTCTATTCTAATAAACTGAGCTAACTCTGACTATAAAAAAGGGAAAATCTCGATTTAAGCGATCATGGTTCTCACACACAATGAAAGAACAACTAAAGCAAATTAAATGGTAGAAAGTGTATTCTGGAAGTATTTATCTGAAATGTAGCATAATATCAAAGTGAACGTGCACAATATACAGGGTGTAACCAGAATGCCGGCCGGTGTGGCCGAGCGGTTCTAGGCGCTTCAGTCGGGAACCGTGTGACAGCTACGGTCGCAGGTTCGAATCCTGCTTCGGGCATGGATGTGTTTGATGTCCTTAGGTTAGTTAGGTTTAAGTAGTTCTAAGTTCTAGCGGACGGATGACGTCAGATGTTAAGTGCCATGGGACTCAGAGCCATTTGAACCATTTTTGTAACCAGAATAAGCATAGATACTTCTTTTGGTGCCTGAAGACGGTGTCACTCGCAGACTAATAATTATAATTATAACAAGTCATATGTTTCTAGATTGCTCAGTACCTCCAAGTACACTAAAACAAACAAACACAGTTCGAAAAGGCATTTAAGGCCCAACGGTACCGACCGGCCGCCGTGTCATACTCAGCCCTTAGGCGTCACAAATGCAGATACAGATGGGAAAGTGATTAGTACAGAGCTCTCCCGGCCCTTGTCAGTTTTCGTAACTTACGCCGCTACTTTTCAGTTAAGTAGCTCCTCAACTGGCCTCACAAGGGCTGAGCGCAGGCTGCTTGCCCACAACACTTGGCAGACTCGGGCGGTGACCCATCCAAGTGCTAGGCAAGCCCGACAGCGCTTAGCTTTTGTGACCTGACGAGAACTGTTGTTACCACTGCAGCAAGGCCGTTGAGTCCTCCACGTACACCAAGGTGACAAAAGTCACAGGATACCTCTTAATATCGTGACGGACTTTCTTATGTCGGGTGTGGTGCAGAAACATGGCGTAAACTCAACAAGTCGTTAGAAGTCTCCTGCACAAATATCGAGTCATGCTGCCTCTATGGCCGTACATGACTGTGAAAGTGTTGTCGGCGCTGGATTTTGTGCACGAAATGGTCTCTGCATTACAGCCCATAAATATTCGGTGGGATTCATGTCGGGCAATCTGTGTGGCCAAATCATTCGTTCGAATTGTCCACGATGTTCTTCAAACCAATCGCGAGGGACTGTTGTCCGATGACATGGAACACTGACATTCGTGAAAACTGAAGTCCATGAGTGGCTGCAAATGGTCTCCAAGTAGACCAACACAAATATTTACAGTCAATGATCGGTTCATTTGGGCCAGAGGATCCAGTCTATGCGATGTAAACTTACCCCCACCATTAGGGACCACCACCAGCTTGCACAGTGCCTTGTTGAGAATTTGGGTCCACGGCTTCGTGGTCTCTGCGCCACACTCGAGCCCTCCCATCAGCTCTTTCCAGCCGAAATCTGGAGTCTTCTGACCAGGTCACGGTTTTCCAGTCGTCTAGGGTCCAACCGATACGACCATGAGCCCAGGAGACGCACTGCAGGTGATTTCGTGCTGTAGCAAAGGCACTCGGGTCGGTCGTCTGCTGCCATAGCCCAATAACGCCAAATTTCGCTGTACTGTCGTAACGGATACCTTCGTCGCACGTTAGACATTAATTACTGCGGTTACTTCACGCAGTGTTGCTTGTCTGTTTGCACTGACAAGTCTACGCAAACGCTGCTGCTCTAGGTCGTTCATTGAAGGCCGTCAGCCACTGCGTTGAAATTTGGTATTCTCGGCACGTTCTTGACCCTATGGATCTCGAAATATTGAACTCCCTAATGATATCCGAAATCGAATGTCCCATGCATCTAGCTCCAAATACCATTTCTCGCTCAAAGTCTTTGGTTCGCTTCGTACGGCCATAATCACGTCGGAAACCTTTTTACATGAACCATCTGAGTACTAGTGACAGCTCCGACTTTTTATTGCCATTCTGTACCTCGTGTACGCGGTATGAGCGTCATCTGTATACGTGCATATCACTATCCCATGACTTCTGTCACCTTATGGTATTGTGGCAAGAGCAAGCAATTTGTGTATATTTTCCCGTAGCCAGTAGATCAGGAATTGAAGTGTGGACGCGTTGATTAAAAAATGATTAGTCTGTAATGTGAGACATAGTCCGCTTAACATTGCAGCTACGACTAAGCAGTAAACATCAGGTCGTAAAGTTTATGACGTGTTTGTGGCATGATTGCCAGAAACAGAGAAAAAACAACCGACACACCACTGTTTGTACATACTAAAGTACCACGTATAAAAATATCTCCACTTATACCCGTTACAACCTGTACAAATAGCACACAGAGCAAGAGAACAGAAATGTGAAATTCTGGTACCAGAGAAGGATGATTGCTGATTAGATGACCAGACCGAGTAAATGGTGAACGCGTACTGACTCTAAGTAGGAAAAAGGAGCTTTAAGACGTAACTTCATTAAAACAAGGGGTAGATTGACACGACATATCCTGAGGCCTTAAGGAATACAGGCAAGTAAGGGTAACTTCATAACATTTGTAGACCTAGGGAAAGCTCTATACAAAATACAGTAGAAAAAAATGTTCGAAGCCTTTTGACAAATGAGCGTGAAGAGCCCAGGAAGACAAGTAATCTACAACACCAACACAAAGCAGGAGGTTGTTGTGCAAGTGGATAGTAAAATGTACTGATGCAGCGTACCTGTGTTATCATTTGTAGTCACAGGATCAAATATTAAAACTTTCAGGGTTATTATTCCACAATCGAGTGAATTTCTTTGAGGTACCCAATATTTCCTACCAGTCTGCAGAGAAAATGCACTGTGCAACACAAATAAAGGATCACTTTTTCGAAGCTTCCTAACTGCCTCTTATTGCGACGCTTAAGTTTGAAATTTGGTTTAAAGATGCCTACCACTACCATCTTCCTCTGTAATGATGCGAAAGCGTGGTGTCCTGCGACATCGCCCTCAGGCTTGGCGACCCTTCAAACAGCAAGGTATTGACACATGCAAAAAAAAAAAATAAAAAAATAAAAAAATAAAAAAATAAAATGACAGAGTACAGAAATTCATGTCAGCTGTAAGGTGGCTGAATGATGAAACACTGGCTCCAAATTTTACTACAATTTTGCCCGATGTCACCACGAACGTGTCACACAACGGAAGTTCGTCGCACTGCCTCTTACCCACGTTTCACCCTGTCATTTGACGCCTCCGCGACGGAGTTCAAAACCGTGAAGCGTAGCGCTGAAAGGGACATAAAAAGCGTCAATGAGACTACACCTTTGCATGGGTTATTGATTCTCATACTTTACAGTTAAAACAACAGTTCGCAGGGATGAGTAACAGGACGACGTTCTTGACAACGTTCGACTCTACTAACAGCCCTCATAAATGGCTCTGAGCACTATGCGACTTAACTTCTGAGGTCATCGGTCGCCTAGAACTTAGAACTAATTAAATCTAACTAACCTAAGGACATCACACACATCCATGCCCGAGGCAGGATTCGAACCTGCGACCGTAGCGGTCGCTCGGTTCCAGACTGTAGCGCCCAGAACCGCACGGCCATTCCGGCCGGCAACAGCCCTCATAGACATCATACTCGGCAGCCCAGTCGAATGTGGTCTGGCGCTTTTGAGTGTAGTGCAATGACAATTTTTGCCCTGATATGCGGGAGGAAATACTTGAGACAGTTAAAATTGATTCGACGAAATTCAAACTTAATCCGAAGCAGCAATGTGTGTTTATGTTTTTTTTTAGCCATCCTATTTCCACTCTTCCGTGGCGTGATAGGCTGCTATGCAGCACCGACAAGTGCGTGAATAAAATGGCAAAGGGTTTCTCTAAGACCACCCCCCCCCCCAGTTCACACTTCTGCAACACCCTCGTTGCAACCCCTGCGTCTTTGACAACCACATTAAACATGTACCTTAGCGGAGACTTCACTATCCATCTAAGTAGTGCTCCACTTTTGTCATAGCGCCTCGGGGCAGGCAACCCCTTCGACTCCCATTATGTTTTATGCCAACAAACACGAGGTAGAAGAGTAGCACAGCGCCACTTAGCTCAATGTGTGTCGAAGTGTCTGTACAGTTACCTTTTTCATGTGGTCGACAAAGGTGCGCGGGTTGCAACGAGGGTGTTGTTAAACAGGGGAGTCTTCGAGGAATCCATTGTCATTTTATTCACGCACTTGTCAATGTGGTACCCCCATCCCCTCCCGATCATGCCGTAGAAGACGTGAAACAAGACGGCTGGAAAAGCATAAACACACTTTGATGCTTCAGATTACATTCTAATTTCACCGAATGATTTTAAACTGTCCCTAGTGCTTTCATCCTATATCTTGCGCATACACTGAAGAAAAATGCACAACTGTATAGCTACACTGTCGACGACAAACTGCCAGAAAGGGTATCCTCCGTAAAATATCTAGAAGTAACTACCCAGAGCAACCTTAAGTGGAATGGCCACCTAAAAGAAATAGTGGGAAAAGCAGATGCCAGACACAGATTTATAGGAAGTATCTAAAGGAAATGTAACTTATCCACAGAAAAAGTGGCTTATAAGGCGCTTGTTCGACCGATTCTTAATTATTGTTCATCTATCTGGGATCCCTACCAGGTAGTACCGATATAAGAGGTAGAGAAGATCCAACGAAGAGCGGTACGTTTCATCAAGGGATCGTTTAGGCGACACGAGAGCTTTGCATGGATGTTCAACAAACTCCATTGGCAAACGCTACAAGAGAAGCATTGTGCATCACGGAGAGATTTAGGATTGATATTTCAAGAGAGCACTTTGCGAGAGAGCGTCACAACGCATTACATCTCCCCACATACGTCTCGCATAATTATCATGAGGAGGTAATTCAAGGAATTAGAGACCGACAACCACTCTCCCCACGCTCTATTCGCGCGTGAAACAGTGTTGGAGGCCTCAGTTAGTGATGCAAAAAGTAGCCTCCGCCACATATCATTAGGTAGCTTGCGGAGTATGATGTATTTGTAAATGTATACCAGAGCAAAATTTGCAATCGCACTGCATTCCAAAGGGGTACATCAGGATGTATGGTGTTGCAGTCCTACGATGTACTTAGAGAATGGCTGAATCTTCCTAACGTTGTCAAGAGTGTCGTCCTGTTAGCTACGGAATATGCGGAATTCAACGCCCCAAGGGTTGGTTTCATTGGCGCCATTTATGCCACCCCCTCATGCTGTTTCGTGTTCATTCTGAGCGCTAGTGTGCATGCAGTGTTTCCCTAGGCCACCCATATTCGTGTCAAAAGAAGGGGTGAAATGTGGATAAGGGGGTGTGTGACTATCTTCTATGGCTTTGGGAAAAATTATGGTGAAATTTGGTGCCAATATGATCCCATTAACATTCTGTGTGCTTCTCTTCTTTTGCAATGCAATTTGTACAGCCTTAGAGATATGTGTCATCAGTTTTATGCTCAGCCAGTCACTATGACATAGTGCATCACGTTCTTCGTCCAGTAGCATCTCGAAAAAAACTGCCAAAGTATGATCAATGAAGAAAGGTGTTGGGACTTGAGAGACAGTGAAACCCTAACGACGTGTTGTTTTGAGTGCTGAAGAGAGGGCGGGCGCACGAGCGCTGCGGTCCCCGGGCCCTGCAGAGTGTTTTGTCTGGCCGCTGCCCTGCCGCGGCGCGGCCCGCTGATGGATCCTGCGGCCGGCCTGCCCTAATGGCCCGCCTCGGCTCGCCTCGCCTCGCCTCGCGGCCGCCGCAAAAAATTAAACGCTGCCACCGCGGCGACCGCACGCCGCCTGCGGCTCGGCCGCGGCGCGCCGCCCGAGAGCGAAAAACAAACGCCAGAGCGGCGCGGCGCGGCGCCGGTCCTTTAGCGACCGGCCACCTCTGTTTACATCCGACGCTGAGGGTGCTGCTGCGTCTGTTGTTCGTCAAGCAGAGGTACCCGCCGACACTGCAAGTTGACGCTCTTCCCTGATTCGACTTCAGAAACGATGTGGAGGTTTGCTCTTCGGGAAAGTTATAGGAGACAATATGCTTTTGTTGTCCTTTCCCTGTACTGCGAATTTTATATTTTAAATTTTTTAATTTTTTATCTTATATATGTCTACATTTTCCACAAAAATATAAAATTCGCATTATATCATGAGGGCAACAAAACTATAAATTTCATGTATCTTAGAATCACCAACCTCCATCTTCACCATACACAGGAAACACACATACACAGACATACCAATAGACAACTCATTACGCCATCCCACCACACACTAACTTGCAGCTTCTAGGGTTATGCTACACAAAGTACACTCACTTAACTCCGAAGAAACAGAGCCTTAAAGCAGTCTTGGACAAAAGTAAAAAGTATTCTGGGTGAAATAGGGGAAAGTTATAGGGAAAACGGGTAATACACTGGACAGCCAAAAACCAATATGACCACTGCCCACCGCGACGCTGCATTGCGCCTGATGCCGCTGGGGCACGTCATACTGGAATAAAAGTACGTAAGAGGTACACACACGGAGAGGGAATCACCCTAGTGAAGATATTGGCTGCAAATGGGGAAACTGATTTTTTACAGAGGGAAAACTAATACACTACGGGCCATTAAAATTGCTACACCACGAAGATGACGTGCTACAGACGCGAAATTTAACCGACGGGAAGAAGATGCTGTGATATGCAAATGATTAGCTTTTCAGAGCATTCACACAAGGTTGGCCACGGTGGCGACACCTACAACGTGCTGACATGAGGAAAGTTTCCAACCGATTTCTCATACACAAACAGCAGTTGACCGGCGTTGCCTGCTGAAACTTTGTTGTGATGCCTCGTGTAAGGAGGAGGAATGCGTACCATCACGTTTCCGACTTTGATAAAGGTCCGATTGTAGCCAATCGCGATTGCGGTTTATGCTATCGCGACATTGCTGCTCGCGTTGGTCGAGATCCAATAACTGTTAGCAGAATATGGAATCGGTGGGTTCTGGAGGGTAATACGGAACGAAGTGCTACATCCCAATGGCCGCCTATCATTAGCAGTCGAGATGACAGGCATCTTATCCGCATGGCTGTAACGGATCGTGCAGCCACGTCTCGATCCCTGCGTCAACAGATGGGGACATTTGCAAGACAACAACCATGTGCACCAACAGTTCGACGACGTTTGCAGCAGCATGGACTATCAGCTCGGAGACCATGGCTGCGGTTACCCTTGACGCTACATCACAGAAAGGAACGCCTGCGATGGTGTACTCAACGACGAACCTGGGTGCACGAATGGCAAAACGTCATTTTTTCGGATGAATCCAGGTTCTGTTTACAGCATCATAATGGTCGCATCCGTGTTTGGCGACATCGCGGTGAACGCACATTGGAAGCGTGTATTCGTCATCGCCGTACTGCCGTATCACCCGGCGTGATGGTATGGGGTGCCATTGCTTACACGTCTCAGTCACTTCCAGTTCGCATTGACGGAACTCAGAACAGTGGACGTTACATTTCATATGTGTTACGACCCGTGGCTCTACCCTTCATTTGATCCCTGCGAAACCCTATATTTCAGCAGGATAATGCACGACCGCATGTTGCAGGTCCTGTACGGGCCCTTCTGTATACAGAAAATGTTCGACTGCTGCCCTGGTCAGCACATTCTCCAGATCTCTCACCAATTGAAAACGTCTGGTCAAAGGTGGCCGAGCAACTCGCTCGTCACAACACGCCAGTCACTACTCTTGACGAACTGTGGTATCGTGTTGAAGCTGCATGGGCAGCTGTACCTGCACACGCCATCCAAGCTCTGTTTGACCCAATGCCCAGGAGTATCAAGGCCGTTATTACGGCGAGAAGTGGTTGTTCCGGGTAGAGATTTCTCAGAATCTATGCACCTAAATTGCGTAAAAATGTAATCACATCTCAGTTGTAGTATAATATATGTGTCCAATGAATACCCGTTTATCAGCTGCGTTTCTTCTCGGTATAGCAATTTTAATGGCCAGTAGTGTATTACGCAGATCCTGTGAACGAGTATCCCGAAAACGGCGAAGCTGGTCGGATGTTCACGTACTACTGTCGTGAGCATCTATGAAAAGAGGTAGGACAGTGAAGCTACCACTAGACGCTAAATAGTTGGACAACAACGACTCCTCGCAGAACGTGGGGTTCGGAGGTTTGTCTCCTCTTGAAGTAGGATAAATAGTGATCTGTAGCATCTCTGCCGAAAGAGCACAATGCTGATGCATCCACAATTGTTTCGGAACACACCGTTCATCGTGCTTTGTTGAGCACAGAGCTCCAGAGCAGACCTCCCTTACGTGTTCACATGGTAACCCAGCGGCATTGTCAATAACGACGATTGCAGTGAGCAGAGAACCATTGGGATTCGACCGTCAATCAATTTTCGCTACACCAGGTCATCGAGGTGAACGGTTGCTTGAAATGTGCAAGCGCAACTGGCGTAGACTGATGGGAGTAGTATAGTGCTACTCCTTCGCTTGCAAGGGGCCTGTGGTAGTAATCGGAGACACACTAACCGTTGGGAACCACCTGCATCCCTTCATGCTTGATGTCTTCCTCGACGGCGAAGTCGTCTTTCAGCATTTTAATTGCCGTGTCTCCGAGCCAGAACGGTGCTACAGTGGTTTGAGGAGTATTGTAGTAAACTTACACTGATGTCTCGGCGACCAAATTCGACTGATGCAGTTTCTATGGAACTCATCTGGATCACTGTCGGGCGCCATCACCGCGTTCGCAAATCAGCGGCCCGTTATTTACGCACCATACATGAACTGTACGTAGACGTTTAAAGCCACATACCTCCACAAACTCACCTACAACGTGTCGGATCCATGATACGCAGAATCAGTGATGTATTTTGCTCCATATACACACATACGAGCTGTTAAGTAGATGGTGGTAATGTTTTGGCTCACCAGTGTATAAAATATGTGCAAGAAATCAACATATTGGGTAAAATATCCCGGAGGTAAAATAGTCCCCAAATCGGATCTCCGGGCGGGCACTACTCAAGAGGATGTCGTTATCAGGAGAAAGAAAACTGGCGTTCTACGGATCGGAGCGTGGAATGTCAGATTCCTTAATCGGGCAGGTAGGTTAGAAAATTTAAAAAGGGAAATGGATAGGTTAAAGTTAGATATAGTGGGAATTAGTGAAGTTCGGTGACAGGAGGAACAAGACTTCTGGTCAGGTGACTACAGGGTTATAAACACAAAGTCAAATAGGGGTAATGCAGGAGTAGGTTTAATAATGAATAGGAAAATAGAAATGCGGGTAAGCTACTACAAACAGCTTAGTGAACGCATTATTGTGACCAAGATAGATACGAAGCCCACACCTACTACAGTAGTGCAAGTTTATATGCCAATTAGCTGTGCACATGACGAAGAAATTGAAAAAACGCATGATGAAATAAAATAAATTATTCAGATAGTGAAAGGAGACGAAAATTTAATAGTCATGGGTGACTGGAATTCGACTGTAGGAAAAGGGAGAGAAGGAAACGTAGTAGGTGAATATGGATTGGGGCTAAGAAATGAAAGAGGAAGCCGCCTGGTAGAATTTTGCACAGAGCACAACTTAATCATAGCTAACACTTGGTTTAAGAATCATGATAGAAGGTTGTATACATGGAAGAACTCTGGAGATACTAAAAGGTATCTGATAGATTATATAAGGGTAAGACAGAGATTTAGGAACCAGGTTTTAAATTGTAAGACATTTCCAGGGCAGATGTGGACTCTGACCACAATGTATTGGTTATGACCTGTAGATTAAAACTGAAGAAACCAAAAAGGTGGGAATTTAAGGAGATGGGACCTGGATAAACTGAAAGAACCAGAGGTTGTACAGAGTTTCAGGGAGAGCATAAGGGAACAATTGACAGGAATGGGAGGAAGAAATACAGTAGAAGAAGAATGGGTAGCTTTGAGGGAGGAAGTAGTGAAGGCAGCAGAGGATCAAGTAGGTAAAAAGACGAGGGCTAGTAGAAATCATTGGGTAACAGAAGAAATATTGAATTTAATTGATGAAAGGAGAAAATATAAAAATGCAGTAAATGAAGGAGGCAAAAAGGAATACAAACGTCTCAAAAATGAGATCGACAGGAAGTGCAAAATGGCTAAGCAGGGATGGCTATAGGACAAATGCAAGGATGTAGAGGCTTATCTCACTAGGGGTAAGATAGATACTGCCTACAGGAAAATTAAAGAGACCTTTGGAGATAAGAGAAACACTTGTATGAACATCAAGAGCTCAGATGGAAACCCAGTTCTAAGCAAAGAAGGGAAAGCAGAAAGGTGGAAGGAGTATATAGAGGGTCTATACAAGGGCGATGTACTTGAGGACAATGTTATGGAAATGGAAGAGGATGTAGATGAAGATGAAATGGGAGATACGATACTACGTGAAGAGTTTGACAGAGCGCTGAAAGACCTGAGTCGAAACAAGGCCCCGGGAGTAGACAACATTCCAATAGAACTACTGACGGCATTGGGAGAGCCAGTCCTGACAAAACTCTACCATCTGGTGAGCAAGATGTATGAAACAGGCGAAATACCCTCAGACTTCAAGAAGAATATAATAATTCCAATCCCAAAGAAAGCAGGTGTTGACAGATGTGAAAATTACCGAACAGTCAGTTTAATAAGCCACAGCTGCAAAATACTAACACGAATTCCTTACAGATGAATGGAAAAACTAGTAAAAGCCGACCTCAGGGAAGATCAGTTTGGATTCCGTAGAAATTCTGGAACACGTGAGGCAATACTGACCTTACGTCTTATCTTAGAAGAAAGATTAAGGAAAGGCAAACCTATGTTTCTAGCATTTGTAGACTTAGAGAAAGCTTTTGACAATGTTGATTGGAATACTCTCTTTCAAATTCTAAAGGTGGTAGGGGTAAAATACAGGGAGCGAAAGGGTATTTACAATTTGTACAGAAACCAGATGGCAGATATAAGAGTCGAGGGGCATGAAAGGGAAGCAGCAGTTTGGAAGGGAGTGAGACAGGGTTGTAGCCTCTCCCCGATGTTATTCAATCTGTATATTGAGCAAGCAGTAAAGGAAACAAAAGAAAAATTCGGGGTAGGTATTAAAATCCAATGAGAAGAAATAAAAACTTTGAGGTTCGCCGATGACAGAAACAGCAAAGGACTTGGAAGAGCAGTTGGACGGAATGGACAGTGTCTTGAAAGGAGGGTATAAGATGAACATCATCAAAAGCAAAACAAGCATAATGGAATGTAGTTGAATTAATTCGGGTGATGCTGAGGGAATTAGATTAGGAAATGAGACTCTTAAAGCAGTAAAGGAGTTTTGCTATTTCGGGAGCAAAATAACTGATGATGGTCGAAGTAGAGAGGATATAAAATGTAGACTGGCAATGGCAAGGAAAGCATTTCTGAAGAAGAGAAATTTGTTAACATCGAGTATAGATTTAAGTGTCAGGAAGTCATTTCTGAAAGTATTTGTATGGAGCGTAGCCATGTATGGAAGTGAAACATGGACGGTAAATAGTTTGGACAAGAAGAGAATAGAAGCTTTCGAAATGTGGTGCTACAGAAGAATGCTGAAGATTAGGTGGGTAGATCACATAACTAATGAGGAAGTATTGGATAGGATTGGGGAGAAGAGAAGTTTGTGGCACAACTTGACCAGAAGAAGGGATAGGTTGGTAGGACATGTTCTGAGGCATCAAGGGATCACCAATTTAGTATTGGAGGGCAGCGTGGAGGGTAAAAATCGTAGGGGGAGACCAAGAGATGAATACATTAAGCAGATTCAGAAGGATGTAGGTTGCAGTAGGTACTGGGAGATGAAGAAGCTTGCACAGGATAGAGTAGCATGGAGAGCTGCATCAAACCAGTCTCGGGACTGAAGACCACAACATCATTATTAGAAGAGTCATAGCAACTCTGAATACTGCTAACCTTAAGTTCTGATACTCGTCACGAAACTACCTGTATGATGCACGTTGAGCATCTTCTGCATTTATCGCAGCACAGGCCCCCGTCATACAGCATTTAATGTCTTCGGGAGCCGTCCGACGTCTTGCAGAACTCTTACTTTAAATTTACACATAGATGAACCTCCATAAGTATCAATCCTGTTCAGTGTGTAGACTATTTATTTCCCGAATGGCCTATCCAACTACATCCAGCTGTTCTGTTAAGTAAGTCTATAATTATCTTTTAAGAATGAGCGGGACTTCCGTCATAATGGTACTGCATCAACTGCCTAACGTTCAATGGGGTGCCTTACATGAAGTGCTCCAGTAAACTTTAGATACTTATCATTATTTGGAGTCCCATCGACAAAACAGTTGTGATATTCTTGAAAAGACCGCACAGTGCTTTGAGAGACCAAGGTTGTTGTTCATCCGATTCTCTCATCCAGTGTACATTTTCATCTGACGAATAATGCGATGATTCATTTGCCCAAACATTGTAGACAGAAAAAAAAAATTCATTGCCATGAAGCTGTCACTTGTCATACAGTCAATCGCCCTCAGTTCAATATTCGTGTGACTGCAATGCACACCAAAGAAGAGAAGCTACAGATGATACTTATCTATGGAGAATGTAAATTATGAGAATAGAAATGACAAGTATGCGTTTTCCTAGTATTTCTGCTTATTTACTGTCAGTTCCAGGAGGTGGACGAGCTGTGTTACCCCGGGTACCAGCTTTGTGTGAAAGCAGACTGAGTGGTGCGCTACGTTGTTAATAATGTCGTGTTTACGGCAATGGTTCAAGTGGCTCTGACCACTATGGGACTTAACTGCTGAGGTCATCAATCCCCTAGAACTTAGAACTACTTAAACCTTACTAACCTAAGGAGGTCACACACATCCATGCCCGAGGCAAGATTCGAACCTGCGACCGTAACGGTCGCACGGTTCCAGACTGTAGCGCCTAGAACCACTCAGCGAGCCCGGCCGGCTACGGGAATGGTAACAGCTCTTGAGGAGGTGATTACGAATAAAAAATACAGGGTGCTATTTAAATAAGACGTACTGCCGTTCATATCTTTGTAATGAACGAAGTTACAAGAAACGCAGTCAGGCTGGTTAATGTCCACCTGATAGCTAAACAACAATTCCTTGACGTTTTTCTTTTATTTTTCTTCTGGAGAAAAAGTTGTTAGGGGTTGCCAAGATAAATGTGACACCACGCATACAGCATACCGAGGTTCTTACGACTCGATCCATATATTCCGTCAGTTACGCTTTATATTTCACGTCGCAACTGAGACTTGCCTCAAACACATGCGTCGTGCAGCTGCCACTAGTGTCAATAGTCAGACAGGCAATCATGAGTGCTGTAGATTCGACACTAATATACATCCATTTCAATTTTTCTTTTTCCCTCCACCTTAACCCAGAAGTGTTGCAATATGCCACTGTTAAAAGTCTCTTCAAGAAAGGTGGCAGGAGAGATGCCAATAACCGCTGACCTGTTCCACTACTGGAACTATTTCCAAAATTTTTGGGAATATGATGTGTTCTAGAATAGTATCCAACCCGAGAAGCAATGATATCCTCAGTAAATTGCAGCTCGGATTCCAGCCGCTCAACCAAGAATGCCATTTCCAAGTTCACTTACAAAAGTTTACAACTATTAAATAACAAAACAGCACATGTTTGTATTTTCTGTGACTTACCAAAGGCATGTGACTGTATGAATCGCGACGTTCTCCTGAGTGTACTGAGGTTTTGTGGAATTCATGGTGTATCTAACCAATGGATAATGGCCTATATACCCAAAAGAAAATCTGAAGTTGTTAAGAATTCAACCAGTCTAAACAAGGAAGATTCTTCTGATTGAGGAGAAGTCACTTATGGGGTTCCACAAGGCTTAGTCTCAGGTCCACTATTGTTTCTCTTACCTGTAAACGACTTCCTGTCTAATACGAAACTAGCAGAACTACTTCTTTTTGCAGATAACACTAATATTTCAATCAGTGCAAACGTAAGCACAGCAACAGAAGAAATGGTAAATAATATTTTTAAAAGTATTATTGAGTGGTTTTCTGCGAATGGTCTGAATTGCAATTTCAAAAGGACACAAAATATTCAGTTCTGCACATCTAGAGGTGCTAAATCAATGATAAGTGTAGCACGTATGAGGAAATCTTTACCAGGGGGAAGTTTTTAGGTGTCCGCGTGGATGAGAATTTAAACTGGAAAACACACACTTTGGAACTCCTAAAACAACTTAGTTCAGCCGCATTCCCACACTGATTTATTGCAAATCTTGAGATGCAAAACAGTGAGTTGATACATTCTGCGTACTATCATTCAGTACTATCATAAGGAAAAACCTTCTGCATTCGTCAGGATGGCATTGTGCAGAATGTCGAGCGCCTGAAGGCACTAATGAGACATTGTTACCAGGATACTGACTTGCTGATCATAGGTACACAGCTGTCTTCCTTGGCGCTTACCAGCAATGCAGCGGGTGGGAGGGCGCCGGGCACGTTGGTATGCACTTACACCAGTGTGTCTCGCCGCCTCGGCTTCCACACCGGCCGGCGAAGCAGCAGGGAGGTGCCAGTTACAGCCAGCTATAGAGCTCCTATACAACGGGCTGAATCGTCTGCCACGTTTTCCCCAATTCCAAGGATCGGCAATATTTGCTTTGTGGTTGGTTAACATTTTCGTGCAACTTTTTACAATATTTCTTATAAAATATTTGATATTGCATGTATGAAGTGCACGGAGCAATAATGACGGTGTATAGAGATGTTTAGAACGCCTATTTGACACTACAGAAAAATTGAAATGTAATAATACACGGCTATAGAAACGTAGGCTCGGAAATTGCGTGGTAGTTCATGAATATACACTCCTGGAAATGGAAAAAAGAACACATTGACACCGGTGTGTCAGACCCACCATACTTGCTCCGGACACTGCGAGAGGGCTGTACAAGCAATGATCACACGCACGGCACAGCGAACACACCAGGAACCGCGGTGTTGGCCGTCGAATGGCGCTAGCTGCGCAGCATTTGTGCACCGCCGCCGTCAGTGTCAGCCAGTTTGCCGTGGCATACGGAGCTCCATCGCAGTCTTTAACACTGGTAGCATGCCGCGACAGCGTGGACGTGAACCGTATGTGCAGTTGACGGACTTTGAGCGAGGGCGTATAGTGGGCATGCGGGAGGCCGGGTGGACGTACCGCCGAATTGCTCAACACGTGGGGCGTGAGGTCTCCACAGTACATCGATGTTGTCGCCAGTGGTCGGCGGAAGGTGCACGTGCCCGTCGACCTGGGACCGGACCGCAGCGACGCACGGATGCACGCAAAGAGCGAAGGATCCTACGCAGTGCCGTAGGGGACCGCACCGCCACTTCCCAGCAAATTAGGGACACTGTTGCTCCTGGGGTATCGGCGAGGACCATTCGCAACCGTCTCCATGAAGCTGGGCTACGGTCCCGCACACCGTTAGGCCGTCTTCCGCTCACGCCCCAACATCGTGCAGCCCGCCTCCAGTGGTGTCGCGACAGGCGTCAATGGAGGGACGAATGGAGACTTGTCGTCTTCAGCGATGAGAGTCGCTTCTGCCTTGGTGCCAATGATGGTCGTATGCGTGTTTGGCGCCGTGCAGGTGAGCGCCACAATCAGGACTGCATACGACCGAGGCACACAGGGCCAACAACCGGCATCATGGCGTGGTGAGCGATCTCCTACACTGGCCGTACACCACTGGTGACCGTCGAGGAGACACTGAATAGTGCACGGTACATCCAAACCGTCATCGAACCCATCGTTCTACCATTCCTAGACCGGCAAGGGAACTTGCTGTTCCAACAGGACAATGCACGTCCACATGTATCCCGTGCCACCCAATGTGCTCTAGAAGGTGTAAGTCAACTACCCTGGCCAGCAAGATCTCTGGATCTGTCCCCCATTGAGCATGTTTGGGACTGGATGAAGCGTCGTCTCACGCGGTCTGCACGTCCAACACGAACGCTGGTCCAACTGAGGCGCCAGGTGGAAATGGCATTGCAAGCCGTTCCACAGGACTACATCCAGCATCTCTACGATCGTCTCCATGGGAGAATAGCAGCCTGCATTGCTGCGAAAGGTGGATATACACTGTACTAGTGCCGACATTGTGCATGTTCTGTTGCCTGTGTCTATGTGGCTGTGGTTCTGTCAGTGTGATCATGTGATGTATCTGACTCCAGGAATGTGTCAATAAAGTTTTCCCTTCCTGGGACAATGAATTCACGGTGTTCTTATTTCAATTTCCAGGAGTGTAAATGTAATGAGTTAAGAATTCGGTACCAATGGTTTGAAATACGGATTTTTGCGGTAACAACCTGTGTCTATTTACTAGTTTTTGTCTGTATATAGGTACTTGTACAATTGTTTTTTAATCATCATGAGATACTTCAAGAAATGCGGAATTTTTGTTGTAGAGAGGGAGGAAAACTATAGATTCATGTAACAGTGAAACGAATTTTTACTTGTAATTTCATCTATCTTTTGACCAGTAATCATTTTTTGTACTTCATGACAGGTTTATTGCCTGTTGAGTTGTGGTAAAAGCTTTATTCTTTGATGGTTATGTTACTTGTGCAGGTTTCCTCACAATGACCAATCCGCTATAAAAATATCCTAATCATGTAAGAAATGGGATTAAGAGTTGCTCAGTTTGTGTATGTACGTTCATAATAACGACGTATAAATACATCACAAATTTTCCTGTCCAGTTTGTCATCTGCGAAAATATTTCGGAATCGAAAAATTTTAACACGAACTGCTTCAGTACAGTTTTCGACTGGGGGAAGAAACGCAATTCATACAATTTGGTTTCATGTTTAGAACTGCTTTATTAGCGCATATTTACAACACACAATTGAAATTCAAATGGGTCTGAGCACTTGGGACTTAACTTCTGAGGTCATCAGTCCCCTAGAACTTAGAACTACTTAAACCTAACTAACCTAAGGACATCACACACATCCATGCCTGAGGCTGGATTCGAACCTGCGACCGTAGTGGACGCGCGGTTCCAGACTGTAGCGCCTAGAACCGCTCGTCCACCCCGGCCGGCAACACACAATTGAGCGCAAGGTCTTGGTTCTCAGTTGTCTCACCGGCAGTTTATGGCCCACCTTTTTCTTCGTTCCGTGTCACTTGGGAAAACCATTTTTACACTTCACAGCTTAGCAACCACCCCCCATATTTACGACGAATTCTTCAATACATTCAATTAGAAATCTCGACTCACATCATGACTCGTATGTAAACAAGTATGGCTATCCTATACATTGGGGAAAACACGGCGGAGAGTCAAGCTCAGGTTATAGGAGTGTTGCCAGTTAGTCGCAGTTAGTGCTACCCGCGCTGCCTCGGCGGCTGGCAGCATGGCTAGCGAGTTACTAGGGCTCTCTCGTTTGACGTCGTAACAGTTCTGCACGAGATAGCCCTAGTCGTGGAACTACGTCATGCCTTCTCTGCGAGGATATGACCCGCTACGCTAGAATGTGCTCGTAGCTGCGAGTCGGGGGTCAGCAATTACCGCACTCCGTAGACTGGTGGTGGTTGATCAGATCGCCAAGGATGTGAGGACGAGGCAGCAGCAACTCTTGGAAGCAGCGTCCATGTAATGGACGGTGGCATCGTCCATCGTAGTCATCTCAGTAGCCGGTCGATGGAGTATCACAGATTCACCTCGATACGAGTGAGCTGCAACACTAAATCACAACTGATAACTAAGATGTGGATGTCAGGGTATATGTACTTATCAGGCTATGCTGATGACATTATGCTACTGCAGGGGTGACCGAACGTGCCCTAGATTTTGGAGTTCGTCAGCGCTGTTGATCGCTTCAGGATTTCATAACTTTAACTTTCAGAGCTTCGTTTCTGCTGTGTCAGTAACGGAATATTTTTTGTTGCATTCGATCTGGGCTTTCTTGTGACACTTTGCGCAGTCATCATTATGACGATATCCTTTTGTCGCCATGATGTCATTTTGTTACGTCGCTTGTTCGAGGGTTCAGCCCGTCCGGATGTTGCAGTGGCTTCCATGTTTGTCGTTTCTCCAACAGCGTTCCTCTCTCTCACTGCCATTGTGCCAGACCTTGGATCCATCCTGCTCTCTGAGTCTGACTTTGCCAGGGAAGAACTTTAACCACTTTTTAATATCCTCCCTGAATATTATTCTGGGGCGTAACAGTCTTCATTGCTCAAAAAGTGCACTACGAATAACATGTAGTACACACTCACAATCATCTTGTAGACATCTATTTAAAGAGTTGGGCATTCTGACTACTGCTTCACCGTTTATTTATTCCATGGTGCATTTGGTTGTAAGTAATCCACTGCAGTTCAAAAGAAACCATGATGCACATAATTACAATACCAAAAGAAAAAGTGGCATTCACTACTCCACATTAAGGTTGTCTTCAGGGAAAAAAGGGGTGCAGAACACTGCCACCAAAATTTTGGAGCACCTACTAACTAATATAAAACATCTGCCAAACAGCAAAGTTAATTCAGAAAATAAATTGAAACAGTTTCTCCTTCGTAACGCCACGGTCTAAGTTTTAGCGAAAAAGTAATAAGAAGAAATAAAGTAGACACAAGGACTGCATTAGCTGCCTAGAAACATGTTGGACAATGTAAACAGACAGGCAAGCGGACTGCATAGCGAATGTAGCCGACCTCAGCAGAAAGCAGCATACTACTTCAGTGTCCACCACAATGGGCGATGCGATGAAACTACACTATGGCTGGTCTCTGTTATGAACACTCCCATAACCCGAGCTTGACTCTCCGCCAAGTTTTCCCCAATGTATAGGATAGCTATACTTTTTTCCATACGAGTCATGAGGTGAGTGGAGATTTCTAATTAAACCTTTTGAAGAATTCGTCGTAAATATGGGTGGCTGCTAAGCTGTGAAGTGCAGAAATGGTTTTTACATGTTTAGATTCCCAAGTGACACGGAACGAAGAAAGAGGTGGGCCATAAACTGCCGGTGAGACAACTGAGAAACAAGACTTGGCGCTCAATTGTGTGTTGCCAGCCGGGGTGGCCGAGCGGTTCTAGGCGCTATAGTCGGGAACCACGCGGCCGCTACGGTCGCAGGTTCGATTCCTGCCTCGTCATGGATGTGCGTGATGTCCTTAGGTTATGAACTAGCCGCTAGTTTTAGGGAAACAAATATGCTAGAGAGAGGTAGAAATAGTGGTTTTGAAGCAGGGAGATTCGCCACTAACTCGTCATCCAATCGTCTTCTCGGTATCGCCGCAGAGTTGTGCAGCACCACCACAGCGCCGGGGCCTCAACGCGCCACCGGAGGACGGACCATCGCCACCAGCAGCTATGGGTTCAAGTCCTGGCTGCACCTGCAGGGTTCAGCGCTATTTCTGGTGGGACTTAGAGGCCCAGCACCGCTTCCCTGCAGCAGTCGCCTTGCCACCAGCACCGAGTTCCAAGTGGGTCGCTGTGCCACAACGCCAGCCGCCATCCGTCTCACCCACAGGGGCAGCAGGTCGAATCCGGAGCAGAACAGTCTCCACGCCCCAGAGTAGTGAACGCGTCCGTGCCATAGGGAGCTGCCCAGAGAGGCTCCCGCTATCGCCGAGGGAAGCAGGGCGCCGCTGCCGTCACAGCCTTAGCCTTGTAGGCTGCCGGATGTCCACGGGTCTTCCGTCAGCATCGCCGGGCGCCGACACACCATTCCGGGCTGACGCCGCCGCTCATACACCGCCAGCCAGGGTCAACGGGGAGAGGCGTCTTTACCTCACTGTGCCACAAGGGAATGTGCACCGTAGCTAATACAAATTAGAATTATATTAATACCTTCAGCTGCTGACGGCGTTGATATATATCAACGGGGGTAGGTGAAAATGTGTGCCCCGACCGGGACTCGAATCCTTGATCTCCTGTTTACATGGCAGACGCTCTAACCATCTGAGTCACCGAGGGCACAGAGGATAGTGCGACTGCAGGGACTATCTCGCGCATGCCTCTCGCGAGACGCACATTGTCACCGTGTATGTCCACGCATTACGTTCGTAGCGTCCCACCCCAACACACTCATTCTTACCAAGTCCCGTAAGAGTTATGGGAATATGTGTGCATCCACACAGAAGAAGAAGGTGATGGCCGGTATTGTCAGATCTATATACGTATGTCGATATGGTGTCTGTTCTTTCGTACATGTCCGAAAGAACATACTACGTTCGCAGGTTCGAATCCTGCCTCGGGCATGGATGTGTGTGATGTCCTTAGGTTAGTTAGCTTTAAGTAGTTCTACGTTCTAGGGGACTGTTGACCTCAGATGTTAAGTCCCATAGTGCTCAGAGCCATTTGAACCGAAAGAACAGACACCATATCGATTTAAGTATGTAGCTAATACAGACGTTTGACTGGGTCTTCGGCTCCAACACTCACCATCGTACCCTTCTCTTCTCCAGAGGAATTTCTACATTGCCGGAAAAAAAAGCGATTAGTACACCTGGAGAGACGACGTCGATTTTGATCCGATGACGGCATATGACACCTGGGGATAGTAGGTGTACTGATAATGGTTTCAAAGTCGTCCACCAACAAGCAGCATAGTCGCATAGCTACCAGACAGCCATCTGTGCTAACTCTTTAACAGGGAATGCTCACAGCCATTTGGCTCAGTGTTGCGCAAACGCATGAAACAAGCAGCAACCATGCCAGAGAGATGCACTCGTGCTATTTACTGCCATCGGTACGAGGCTGAAAGGGGTCAAAAGGCCATCCTAGTGGCTGGTTGGTCCCTCCGGAGAATTGTCTCACAAGTGGGACGTGTTGCGTCAGTTGTGCAGCGATACTGGTGTCAGTGATCACGTGAACATTCTCACACCCGGAGACGATGTTCTGGACGTCCACGCAGCAAAGATGCTCGCCAGTATCGTCGTACTGTAAGGGCAGCAGTGGCAAATCGCACAGCTAGCACAGCACTGATAAGAGGGCGTGTGAGCCCAGACGTGTCAATACTTAACTGTTGCGAACCGGTCGTCAGCAATGTGTGTGTGGGCACGCACACCTCTAGCCCGTCTTCCACTCACACCACAGCATCGGCGTGCAGGGCTCGACTGGTGCCGTCAGAAGATCCACATGGAAGATAGAACGGTTCCCCATGGTCTTCAGCGATAAAAGTAGATTCTGCCTTCACGCAAGTAATAGTCGTTTGCGCGTACGACGCCACGTAGACCTGGTGAGTGCTGCCTCATACAGAGTGCATTCGGCTAAGACACTCTGGCCCCATCCCATACCTTATGGTCTTGGATCTGATGAGCTACAAACGCTCGTTCACCTTTGGTTTTTCTACAGGGTACGCCAACCAGCCCTCGGTATGTGTAGAATGTTGTTAGACCCTTTCTTGCAACAGGAAAGTAAAGTGTTCTTCCAACTGGGTAATACAAGCCCATCGGCTGCTACTGAAATGCAACATGCTGTGCAGGACGTGACCAGCGCAATCTTCGGACTTGTCTTAAATCAAGCACATGTGGGTTATGGCGGAATGAGAAGTGACTTGTGCGGCCCGTTAACCAACAACTCTTTCAATACTACGTGAACAGATCGTCAAGGAGTGGCATAACGTTTTCCACGGCGGTGTTCACCTTCTGTACGATGGAATGGATGTCAGAATCAGCGCCTGCATTGCCGCCCGCAGAGGCTACACCACGTATTAGTATGGGTACTTCAGCAGGGGTCTATACCTGATACCTGACAACTGCTCTTGCTATTTACCTGTAAATATAAATTCATGTACTCCATATGAACTGTTGCAACAATAAAACTTGAGTGAACTGGAATCATCTTACAGGCTGTTCTAAATATTTTTCCAGCAGTGCATTTTTGTAATGTGTAAAAGATTAACTCTCCATCCGAACAGGCCTTGTAAGGCCCAACGGTACGGACAGCCTGTCGTGTTATTCACAGCGGATAGGCGTCACTGAGGAGGGGCATGTGGCCAGCACACAGCTCTCCCGGCCGTTGTCAGTTGTCGTGACCACAGCCGCTACTTCGCAATAAAGTAGCTTCTCAATTGGCTTCTTAAGAACAGAGTGCATGCTGTTTGCCAACAACGCTGGGCAGGCCGTGACGATGACCCATCCAAGTGTTAAGCAAACCCAACAGCGTATAACTTCAGTGATGTGACGGGAACCGGTGTTACACTGTGGCAAAGCCGTTGAGTAGGAATTGCTAACTCATATTTTTTTAAATTATATGTGGACAGTATGCAACAACATTTACATATGAATGTGTAACTTCAATGGATCGTTGCACATTATTCTGGTTAATTGTATAAATGACCCATACAACATGAAACTAGCTAAATGGCTAAGAATAGGGGAGCAGTATGCTTGTTCTGACGGACGTTTTGGTGGTCACATCATTTTTCTTAGAACAAAAGAGTTCATGATGAGGTTGACAGGAAGACTGACAAGTGTTTGACTGTCTTCAGTAGCTGACAGAACGTCGGTACTTTTATCGCATCATGAAGCAGTCACACACACAGACGAATAACACTGGAACTGACTCGGGCTTCGAAAGACTACTCTCTTATACACTATGGCTCCGTGAGCTGTTACAAACTATTGGGGGTGATGGAAAAAGGTAAATCTATTAATTTTCGGTAAGAGGCCTGTTCCGGAAATGACCGAGTCGAAAGTTGCAAATGACACCTCTGACAGTTGAGTAAGTGCACAGTTACTGTTGTTGCTAAGGTTGGAAGGTAGACCGCTTTCCTAAGTAGTAGTGCGGACCAAAACAAGAATAAATTTACTAAATATGGGCTCTAAGTTGCGTACTTGAATAGCAATGTGCCCTTATTCAGTATGAGAGATACATTTCACAGTAGCGAATACGAATAAGTGCTCATAGCTCATGAAGTATGCATTTTAGAGCCAATGTTTAGCTAACTTCTCTCTCTTGTTTAGGTCCATACTACATCTCCAATATGGAAACCAGCGAGTTTTCAGGAGAAGAGGTGTGCTTCACTTTATCGGAGAGGAACAGTTACTCTTAGCTCTTAAAGTTCTCATTTTAGAGCTAATGTTTACTAACCATTTTTTTTATTTCTGTGCATACTACCACCCCTGAAACTTTCCTCTTCTACGGTCTTAATAACGACAGTAGCGGTACATGTATTCAACTGTCCGAAATATCAGAATGTTTTGCGCTTACAACTTTCGACTCGGTCATTTCCGTAACACTGCCCCTCATCTGAAATCTATACATTTACATTTCTCCACCATCCCTGAAAGCTTTACCTTTGATTTTGAGCCGTACCTTATAATGTTGTTACTCTAATTTTGTATGCTGTTGTGTAATGTTGTTACTTTAATTTGGTATGCTGAAATCGGTGCTAATAGACAATAAAAGCTGGTTAAAAGCCGTGATCTGTCTGGGGACGTTAACCGTGGATTACTGGGCAACTGTTTCATCAGATATTTAGTCTAGGTTTACCAAGCAGACTAACATTAATGATAATCTTTTAATAGTCATACAAAACCGGTAATATATATATATATATATATATATATATATATATATATATATATATAAAAAGGAGAATTTAAATAAAAAGAAAGAAATCAGTTTATATTTGGAAATTTATTTTAAGATTGTTCATTGAAATTTCAGCATATTATAAGTGAGTTATAACTGAGCTGGTGCCTTATTTACGATTGAAAAAATGTGAGATTGTAATCTTACGGAACACATAAAATATGGAGCCAATATTGTGAGACAGCATACAACACTGCATTCATAAAATAACACACGAAGAACATTGAAACATAAGCAAGAAGAAATTAACCACAACCAACAGATTCAGTTTTTACCCAAAGAAATTACGTTCATGCCACAACCCTGTCCGTCATGTAATTACCACACACTGGTATACTAAATTCATATTAACTCTTTGTGAAGACTTCGCAAAAAGAATAGCTGAGGGCTACTTTGATGATTACACCACATGCTTCACGTGGTCAACTTGGTTTACACAAACCGTACAACTCCACAATAATTTTGATAATTAAAATACATTAGATCGAAGAGCAATTGACAAAAGAAAAACCTTGAACTGGTTACTAACGTCTTACTATTACCCTGATTGGTCAAACAGTTATACAAGCACGTGGTACTGGTCTCACAAAGTACACCCCACGTGGGTTGAACATAAAGAAAAGCATAAAGAAAAGTTGCTATATTAAAAAAATATTCTCAAGATGAGACGTTATAATCTCACGCACATTCGGATTTAAGATTGATGAACTTAGTTAGAGTTACTGATCAACACGTGGTTCCACTTTACTCACAAAGTAGTAACAAAGCAACTACCGGAAAATAATCTGAACTTCACACGATAATTACACTGCGCTGCAATTTAAGATAACATTGGATATTTTAGACCTAAATCCGAAATACAGGTGATTAAATTTTCAGTTAGGCTGAACTTAAGAAATCCATTGTCCTACGGACTTAACAGACACGCGCTTAGCCGGAGATCTTACCACTTCAGACGCTCGCCACGGCCACCCTGCAACTGCCCTACTGCCGAGCGTGCTTCCTGAGGGTGGCTCACAAAGACCAACGGAAGTGGCCAGAGGGGCAGCTTCCTATACCAACATGACAACGGACGGACAGGACCATACTAAGGATAGAAACCTCTTTGCTTTTAGGAAGCGTAGCTACCTGTTCCGACATTGGTCCTACTGTTCTCTAGCAGACAGCCTTGTCTGCTACCCTCAAGCATGCAACTAGAAATACATATGCTCATTCATACTCTCACACAAAAGGGAAGCGGGATGACAGTATCTTATCATATACAGTATATAATAGAAAGCGGATGTAGGTTTCGTATGAGACTGTGTGACATGAATTACATATAAGAATTACATATAAACTGTGCTTTAAAGTGTAGTAGTGTGACAGATCGTTCTTGTTTATGTGTAAAAGTAACACGTTCCACTGCTCAGTCTCCTCCCAGATAGTCAGAAACGCCACAGTACATTTAGAAGAGGAATTTATTCCATAAATGGCAACAGATTTAAGAAATTAAACATGAAAGGAATCCAACAGAGACCTTTCATAACCCCAACGCTCCGGGAAAAGACTGTGCAGGGAATTTTCTGGCCATGCTAGGACATTCCCAAGCAGGCTTCTCACACCCTACTTAAACCAAAAGAGTAAACGAAAAGGCAAAAGGACACCAGCTACTTGCTAAAACACAATAATTTCAACACATCTTTAGAATCTACCAATTTCAAACAGAAAAAAAAGAACACAATCTGTGACACCTATTTAAAAGGTAGTGTAGACCTAATTCGGTCAGCAAGTAAAAACAATGGTTCCTGTGTCATTAATATGAAAACAATTTCTGGTTGTTACCCTTATGGAGTTCACCAGTATTTGCTCATTGCAAGAGCCAACTGATCACAGGAAAATTTATGACTGTTTATTAACAAGCAAAATTTATGAAAATAGGAAAGGTGCCATAGCAATTAAAAAAAGAACATCAAATAACATCGGTATTAAAAAGCAGAACATAACAATGCACAATCTGCAAAAGCAACAAAATAATAAGAGAAAAAACATGTTTTACGAAGTGGTTATCGCAAAAAAATTCTATATCGTATAAAACTAATAATTTGTAGAATTAAAATAACTATGTGGCACTCATTTAATCACTCTACTATATTTCAATTAGCTAGCAAACAATGAGCACTGTGTCATTATACTGAAACTACAATAATTATGTGGTTTTTACCCTTAAGTGGTTCCTCACAGTAAATATGCCCCCATGCAAAGGCTAATCGATCACAGTTCAATGAGAATAAAAAGCTATCTGACTGATAAACGAAGCAAGGCCACAGCAATGAATTTACGAAACAAAATATCACAAATCTAATACATCACACAAAAACAAACATTGATAAATAAAACAGTACAATAGTCAACATCTAAAACAAAAAAACACCTATAAATAAAACACCTGCAAAATACAAGAGTCAAAGTCTAAAAAAGATAAATAGAACACCTGCAAAATACAAGAGTCAGCCTAATAAACACCAATAAATCGAACTCCTGCAAAACACACGAGTCAGAGTTTCTCTGACAGAAACACACGTATATGCACTGGACTAAGAACCGTATAATCACTGTTCACTGACACACTCAGTACTTCCACTGTTCCGAGGCACAATATAGGGGAAAGAGGGGGGGTTCGTCGCTGCAGCTGTCAGTAGGGATTTTTTTGTCCATCTGTTGGGTGCGATCCCGCCGTCTCTGCCCTCTCATGAAGTTTCTCCCGTGTCACGTCATCTCGATTTGGTTCCATGTTTGTGTTGTCAAATTCGTGCGGTATCCTCGTTTGACACGCCAGGTTGATATTCCTGGGCAAGGATGACACTTAATGGCTCTTCTTTTGTGCCACCCTTAGCGACCAGAGAACATCGAACGATGATTTACTGTCGCTTGACAGTGGGCATCCATCAGGAGATGTTGATAGGCGTCATTGAAGTCTGCCAGTTACTCTGGACAGTATGTGTCAAAAGGCTCCACGCCCTTTGTGTTGTTACATTCTTGGGTTATCCTCAATTGGCTCGCCAGTTTGATATTCCTGGGCAAGGATGACACTTAATGGCTCTTCTTTTGTGCCACCCTTAGCGACCAGAGAACATCGAACCATGATTTACTGTCGCTTGACAGTAGGCATCCATCAGGAAATGTCGATAGGCGTCGTTGACGTCTGCAACTTTCTCTGGGCAGTACCTGTCAAAAGGCTCCACGCCCCTTGTGTTGTTTCACCGCGGCCGCCTCGTCACGGTCGCGTGCGTGTGGTGCGTTGCCAGCAGATGGATTTCAGCACGGTGGACCGCTCGCCCATCTCAGGTCATCGCCTCGAGGAAGGGTCTCCCGGGGCGGCCGCCCATTAGCTCCAGGTACAAGGGAAAGTGTTTGCCACGTACCTTCTTTTGTTGTCGGCCGCGCTCCCGAAGTGGCCCGGTTGACAGCGTGTCCTGCTGGGAAACCCGCCAGTTTACAACTAGTCCGGCTGCTCCCGCTGTCTCTTAAGAGTTTTACTGGTTCGCTTTCACGTTCTCAACTGCATTCACAGAAATTTTTCATCATCCTTATGTGATTACACAATGTCATACATAATACCACTTAGTATTGTCTTTCACAATTTTTAAGAACAAAGTGAGACTTAATTTTTTTTAAATAAAAAAATTAGATGAATCGACAATATAAAATAAAATTTAAATGACTTGACAATGTAAAAAAAATAAAAGTGAAATGACTTGACAGTATAAAAATAAAAATTTAAATGAACTGACAATATAATATTTAAATCCACATCACTAATGTGGTTCACTTACGTTTTAATAAATCAAATGCTATTTATTAATTCACTAAAATGAATAGGATTATGCCTTGTGCAAGTATAGGTCAGGACAGCATAGGGTTCACATGTTATTTACACACACATACATGCACACCTGTTGTCTATTCTACAAACTAACTACCCATAAACATGCATTACTCAATATTCTACTTCTATCCACTACTAGTTAAGCCAATAAGCTACTTCAATGCTATTTCAACACCGTGTATATACCACTACAACATTGTTCTAATTCGTCCTCTTCTTGACGCTCGTGGCATATGTCTTGTCACATGATAAATATGGAGAACTTTCCTTAAACATACACATTAAAAAGAACAATGGTTATTTACACGCCAAAACATTTATACCAGTTCGCACACCTGAAAAGAGACTCGCAATTATACATTTATCATACTCATATGTTCACACATAAAACAGTAAGAAAATTTCACCTAAAATTACGTTATCACAACAATTAATCACGCAGATGACTCTGAGAAGGTTAAAAATATTTGCATTATACAGGTTATATTACATTTTCTTGCCCATTTTGCTGCGATTTCGTTCCTTCTTTACGTTACCTTTCGCTTCCAAATCAGTTATTTCGCCTGTGGTGGTTATTCTGGATTCATTTCTCATGAATGGCAAAATTGTGGTCACCTCTATTCTGTAAAACAGTATCATCTTAACATATTGAACTTACAACAGACACACAAGATCCGAATCCTCCTGTAGTTTAAATGACAAATGTTTTGCTTTATCCTTATTACCTTAAACCAAGCTTTCCTTCGTTCCCATAATCAAAATTATTTAATCATCCTCTACCTTCAAGAGGGAAATTTCCTCAGTACAAATCATATAGGCTGCAGTGCATCCCGCACCAGCGAAAACAGTAAGCTGTAATGCTCACAGCATCAGCAAAACACATAAACGCCGCTTTTCTAGGACAAGTATTAACGCAGAATAATTTTTTTTTAGGCTTTGGCTCAACATCAATCAAGACTACAAAAGGATCCATATTTCCGTTCCATTCTCCATTTGCTGAAAAGCTGCTCGTATTTGACTACCACAATAATATTTCAGAGCCACGTAAATTACACAAACCACAATTCTTCTTTCACCTTGAAGGGAATCAATATACTTACGAAATCCACAGACAGCACTTTACGTACTCAGCTATAAAGAACAAAAAAAAGACATATATCATCAATATTAACATATCATCGCATATTGGAAGCCAATGGTTCAACAATCGTATTATCGCATCCTGTTTTCAAGATTCCAAACTTACTCATTCCTTTCTCAGAGTTCTCCTATCTTAAAATATTCATACAGCACGCATACTATAGTAAGAGATCCTCATTTATACTGACAGATATAGAATAGTAATAGATAGATAGTAGCACTGAAAGCAGAAAATCGGAAACAAGGCTACTAACAGCTGGGGACCTGGGTTTGCCAGACCCATAATACCCACAGATCGGATATTCCCCTGAGTTTATGCACTAATTCAGCAACGATCTTGCTTTCCTCAGGAGCGACTCTTTTCAATTTACACACAAAAAAAACATAAACAGCATTTTACTCGTTCACAAAGAAACCTTTTATCTTCACGTTTGAATCAAACTAAATCCTAATTGCACAAGGAGAAAAAAAATTAAAACACCACTTCAATCCATCACATAGAAACATCTTTATCATTAATTTTTATCAACATATTATTCAAAATGCATACGTCACAAATTTAAACTAATCAATTCTTTCTCCTCACCGTCCTCTCTACTTCTCACTGTCCTTTCTACTCATTTGCCATGTCGCTCATTTGTTCCGATTCTGCGCCTTCTGCGCTGATCGTTTGTCATTGCTGGTTTCGTTCATTTCCATTTGCTGGATTATGTCTAGGGTTAGCCGCCCGAATTTCAACATCATGAGGTGCTCTGCCTACAGTCCTATTCCCACCGTATTCATCGTAGTATCGATTCTGGTTGCCATACCTGTAGCGTTCACGATCTTGTCCACGTCGCCGATCATTACCGTTGTTCCAGCAGTGTTCGCGACTGTTACCCCAGTTTCTATACGGCCGGTCCCGATTATTGTTCCGTTCGCGTGGCGACGACCAGTCACGCCGTTGATTAGTACTACGGCCACGACTGCGATCGCACTGCTGTGCCCCGTAATAACTTTGTGCCTGATTAGGCGGGCATTCTCCTGTATTGTATTCCAACTCTTGGAGAAGCGTCTTAAACGTTTCCACGTCCTCTTTGCATCGTCCCGCAAGAATGACGTGCCGCAAGTGCATCGGCAATTTGGTGATGCATATCCTAATTAGTTCCGCAGGCCCGTATGGGTCGTATAGGAATTGATTTGCCTGCAGCATGTGGTCGAATAGGCGTGCAGGGCTGCCGAAACCAGACTGGTTCAAATTTGGCAGCATAATTATGCCATGTTTGACCCTATCTTGTGCCGCTTCCGACCAATAGGCGGACAGAAAGGCTTGTCGAAACTCCCGAGTGGAGTTGCAGTGACGCGCTGCCGACCTCATGCGAATCGCCGGTTCGCCTTCCAAATAGCCACACATATATTCTATCTTATGTGAACCTGCCCAGTCGGGGGGGAAGACAAAACTCAAATTGCTCGAGCCATGCACGTGGATGTATTCCTTTTTGCGAATTTCGGAATGTCTCAAACTTTCTTACTGTAAGGAAATGTTTGAAATCAAATCCCCGCATTTCCTCCTGGCGAGGCCCTTGAATGTTTCTGTTTCTCTCATGTCTGCCCCTTAAATTACATTCTTCCCTGTCGTCAAAATCTCCCTCGTGGCCGGAGTCCCTCTCTGCACTGTTCGTACGGCTATTTTTAGTGCTATTGGCGAGTTCGGAATCACACGCCATGCGGTTTTCCAGATGCGCCACGCGTTCTTGTAATTCGCCTGTTACAGCTTTGTGTTGTCTGTTCACTTCAAACTGTCCCTTCTGAAATCTAAGAAGCGAACGCACTTCTTCGGTCTCTGCGGCCGCTACCGGTGTAGTATTGTTCTCGCTTTCCGTCAGCTTCATCGTGCCTACAGTGTCCGCTAATGCCGCAATCTTATCATCAATTTGTCTCTTGTCCTCCGCCCCAGTCTGCTTCAATTGTTCTATTTGCTGTTCCAACGCGTGGATCGCTAAACTGTTGTCCGCTATTGTGTTGCTAACGGACGTGGGACAATGCGTTTCCGCCTCTTGGACCCTCGAGATTACCTGCTGGTGTTCCCTTTGGCATTCTTCCCTCAGCTCTTGGAAATTCCTAAGTAGCCGTTCTTCGCTTTCTTTAGATTCGGTATCGCCCCTCCACTTGCTCTGTTCTAAAGCTTGCAGACGATCATCGATTTGTTCAAATGTACGGCCTAATTCTTTCATAATATCACTTTTTATCTCACTTGCCAGATTGTTTATTCTTTGTGAGATATCATCGGACACTCTCTGCATCGACTTGTCGACTTTATTTGTCTGCTGGATTAGTTTTTCGTCTATTTGTTCGCCTAGCTTGCGGATCGATTTTTCGGATGATTCTTTTTGTTCTCGGAACGATTTTTCAAATGATTCTTTATTTTGTTGCAATAAGGCTTTCATGAGTGCTGCCAAATCAATTTGGTTAGTTGGAGGCAAATTAATTTGTGGCTCTGATGTGAGCCCGTTCGTCCTGTCTTGCATTTCGTCTGAAGTATTCCCCATTGCATTTTCGGAACCGCCCGACGCGTTAACATTCGAAATTAAATTATCCCCTTGGTCCATGTTGCTTAGGTTGTCGGACCGCTTACTTTTAGTTTGGTTACGTGTCTGCATTAGTGTAATTTATAACCGGTATGCGACACACTAATCAAAATAAATGTGTCCCACAAAAATTACGACAGTCACACGAAAGATACCCAACCTAGTACGCACTTTTTCACACGCAAAACAAATTTTTATCTTAGATCGAAACAGTGGAATTTACAAGCGAGAATAAAAAACACACAGACATATAAAACACACAAGTATAAAAAACAAAACAAGACAAACAACGCAACGCCGATCAACAACGCCGTGAATCTTTTGAAAGTCTGCTCGGAAACAACCCAGAAGTTGTTTGAGCGCTGTAGGAAAAAAATTAAGATTATAACACGCTCGCAATCTAACGTTTCAGAGATTCCAGAGTCTAGCGGAATCACAGAACAGGGTCGCCATGTATAATGTTGTTACTCTAATTTTGTATGCTGTTGTTACTTTAATTTGGTATGCTGAAATCGATGCTAATAGGCAATAAAAGCTGGTTAAAAGCCGTGATCTGTCTGGGGACGTTAACCGTGGGTTACTGGGCAACTGTTTCATCAGATATTTAGTCTAGGTTTACCAAGCAGACTAACATTAATGATAATCTTTTAATAGTCATACAAAACCGGTAATATATATATATATATAAAAAGGAGAATTTAAATAAAAAGAAAGAAATCAGTTTATATTTGGAAATTTATTTTAAGATTGTTCATTGAAATTTCAGCATATTATAAGTGAGTTATAACTGAGCTGGTGCCTTATTTACGATTGAAAAAATGTGAGATTGTAATCTTACGGAACACATAAAATATGGAGCCAATATTGTGAGACAACATACAACACTGCATTCATAAAATAACACACGAAGAACATTGAAACATAAGCAAGAAGAAATTAACCACAACCAACAGATTCAGTTTTTACCCAAAGAAATTACGTTCATACCACAACCCTGTCCGTCATGCAATCACCACACACTGGTATACTAAATTCATATTAACTCTTTGTGAAGACTTCGCAAAAAGAATAGCTGAGGGCTACTTTGATGATTACACCACATGCTTCACGTGGTCAACTTGGTTTACACAAACCGTACAACTCCACAATAATTTTGATAATTAAAATAAATTAGATCGAAGAGCAATTGACAAAAGAAAAACCTTTAACTGGTTACTAACGTCTTACTATTAACCTGATTGGTCAAACAGTTATATAAGCACATGGTACTGGTCTCGCAAAGTACACCCCACGTGGGTTGAACATAAAGAAAAGCATAAAGAAAAGTTGCTATATTAAAAAAATATTCTCAAGACGAGACGTTATAATCTCACGCACATTCGGATTTAAGATTGATGAACTTAGTTAGAGTTACTGATCAACACGTGGTTCCACTTTACTCACAAAGTAGTAACAAAGCAACTACCGGAAAATAATCTGAACTTCACACGATAATTACACTGCGCTGCAATTTAAGATAACATTGGATATTTTAGACCTAAATCCGAAATAAAGGTGATTAAATTTTCAGTTAGGCTGAACTTAAGAAATCCATTGTCCTACGGACTTAACAGACACGCGCTTAGCCGGAGATCTTACCACTTCAGACGCTCGCCACGGCCACCCTGCAACTGCCCTACTGCCGAGCGTGCTTCCTGAGGGTGGCTCACAAAGACCAACGGAAGTGGCCAGAGGGGCAGCTTCCTATACCAACATGACAACGGACGGACAGGACCATACTAAGGATAGAAACCTCTTTGCTTTTAGGAAGCGTAGCTACCTGTTCCGACATTGGTCCTACTGTTCTCTAGCAGACAGCCTTGTCTGCTACCCTCAAGCATGCAACTAGAAATACATATGCTCATCCATCCTCTCACACAAAAGGGAAGCGGGATGACAGTATCTTATCATATACAGTATATAATAGAAAGCGGATGTAGGTTTCGTATGAGACTGTGTGACATGAATTACATATAAGAATTACATATAAACCGTGCTTTAAAGTGTAGTAGTGTGACAGATCGTTCTTGTTTATGTGTAAAAGTAACACGTTCCACTGCTCAGTCTCCTCCCAGATAGTCAGAAACGCCACAGTACATTTAGAAGAGGAATTTATTCCATAAATGGCAACAGATTTAAGAAATTAAACATGAAAGGAATCCAACAGAGACCTTTCAACCTATACAGGGTAAATAAGGAAACTGTATCTGACAAAGTGCTTCGTGTTATTTAACAGAATCCAGCCTTGCATCTCCTCTGAGAAGTAAAGAAAACAAGGGCGTTGGAGACGGAGTACAAACTCAGATTGTGGAAGAATGCGGCATAAAATCGGCCGTGGACTTTGAAAGAAACTAACCTAGTATTCACCTTAAGTCATTAGGGGAAATCGCTATAAACCTAAATTTGAGTGGTTAGATAAAGATTTGAACCACCGGCTGTCAGAACACGAATCCGGTGTACTACCACTTCACGCCCTGATCGGTCCCTAAGGAACGATTTCAACTCTCCTCCCATGTCTGTACTTACACATCTACTGGCTTTTGTATCTTGAGATGCTGCAGCTGCATCGCTGTCACTGATTTGAATCTCTAGATGACAAGTCCTCAAATTTCGTCAGTAGTAAAGATACTAAACTTCTGTAAAACATAGTGCGTTAGGTTTTCCGACTAGTGATACTGTAGGTGGTTTTTTCTGTTGTGAGAAGGGTTCAAATGGCTCTAAGCGCTATGGCATTTAACATCTGAGATCGTCAGTTCCCTAGACTTAGAACTACTTAAACCTAACCTAAGGACATCACACACATCCACGCCCGAGGCAGGATTCGAACCTGCGACCCTAGCAGCTGCGCGTTTGCGGACTGAAGAGCTTAGAACCGCTCGGCCACAGCGGCCGGCTTTGTGAGAAGGACGCAATAGAGGAGCTCATAAAGATATTTCCTATTACAACAGCTTGAGTCAGCATTTTTAGTGACAATCGATCAATCAGTGACTAGGAGTGAAGTGAAGACATGTGTTTCGTTACTATGATAAAATATTTCATTGTTCAAACCTTGCACCGCGGTCAATGCAAAGCATCGTTGGGTCGCTAAAAATACTTCATGAAGGACTGCCTTGATCACGATGAAATTTATATGGCAACGAAGCCGATAGAAGGATTTTACCGCGGCGTTAATGAAGGAACCGCAGCAGCGAGGAGTGTAACAGGACTCGGCGTTGTCGGCAGACTTCTAACCGACTGCTGATGATGCGCACAATATCCGCAATACGGCGTGACGCGGCACCTGCCGCCGTTACTGAACAGAACCAACGCGCGTCACTGCTGCATCCCGCCGTTCGCTGCTCAGCTGTGTCACTGTGCAGTGACCAGGATGACGAGGGCAGCTAGTAATGACGTTAGCAGCATTATATTGTCAGTACTCCTCTTCTTCTTCAGCTCGCCAAGTGTCGAAAAAACTACGCCGTCTTTATTTAGACAGTCAACACTTAATGCGACGCACACGATTCCGCAACCGATGTTATTACGTCACGTTCGGTTGGGTTCAGTCAACCTCGTACAACACTATATGTGTCAAATGTTTTGATAAGGATCACCAGTTTCATTATGACCCGCGAAACAAGGTTAAAAAGTCACGGCCTTATAACAATCCACAGAAACTGACCATTAGCAAACTCATTAAAGAAGACGATCAAGTTCTAAGACTGCATAGATATGCTGGCAAGAAAGTTAAATAAAAATCAGTTCATAAAAGCAGAGTTCAAAACGTCACTCTAAAATCAAAAGCTCCGCTTGCAGACAGAAAAGTATACCAAAATCAAACATATCTTTTTCATTGAAAAAGTCCGGTTTGTTTTAATTTTAATAAGCTTGACTAAGATTATTTCTTCGACAGGCGCCTCCTCCTGCTGTTGGCTTCCTAATCTAAGACGAAACAGCCTCCGAATAATAACACCAGCTTCTGTATCAAGGTACACGCGTTCCTGACCGTCACAACTGACAGTGCGGGTTTCACTACAGCGAAGTAACTGACATGAACTCAGACGTGCCTGTGCTAAAATCGTGAAGCCCGTATGCGATGATGACAACTGCAGAAACTTTACACTTACAATCTCACTCCCTGATCGTCCGAAGAGATTTTAGATTTCTCTTGTTCAGAGAATTCCCGAAATTTGTTAAAAACTATGACTGTTTAACCATTCAGCACTACGGCTGGAGAATGCTAGGTTTGTTTCTCGTACTGCGCTGCACTTAGCACCTTTCTGAAAGGGATTAGTACATGTTCCCTCCATTTATCGCTGCTCACATCAAGCACGAAATGAAATCAGTTTTTCCGTCTCTAAGTTTGTGACCACTCGTTCGTTGCTGTGCTGATGCACTATGCTCTACAATGCGAGAGTCACTCAAGGGTTGGGATGCCTCTGACGGTGGCTTCCATTGTAAGAATCGAACAGAACTTGTGTCGCATTGGCACTCCTTTTCTGAGGCTGGTTGAGTCAGCATCGCCTGACGTCATACAGAGCCGTCGAATACTATCGAGTCGTAAGTTAAGCACTTGAAGTCACAACTAAAGCACTGGTTCTCTTCGTTCATTCTTTTACTATTCCGGACTGCAAACTGGCGACTTCACCTGTTGCGCTGTCATCCATGATTGGCATTCCAGAGGGTGTTTTCAGCAGGATAACGCTCGCATACATACCGCTATTGTAACCCAACAGCTACATCTACATCTACGTGATTACTCTGCTATTCACAATAAAGTGCCTGGCAGAGGGTTCAATGAACCACCTTCAAGCTGTCTCTCTACCGTTCCACTCTCGAACGGTACGCGGGAAAAACAATCACTTAAATTTTTCTGTGCGAGCCCTGGTTTCTATTATTTTATCGTCATGATCATTTCTCCCTATGTAGGTGGATGGCAACACAATGTTTTCGCAATCGGAGGAGAAAACTGGTGATTGAAATTTCATGAGAAGATCCCGTCGCAACGAAAAACGCCTTTGTTTTAATAATTGCCACTCCAATTCACATATCATGTCCGTGACACTATCTCCCCTATTTCACGATAATACAAAACTAGCTGCCCTTCTTTGTACTTTTTCGATGTCATCCGTCAGCCCCACCTGATGCGGATCCTACACCGCACAGTAATACTCCAGAATAGGGCGGACAAGCATGGTGTAAGCAGTCTCTTTAGTAGACCTGTTGCACCTTTTAAGTGTTCTGCCAATGAATCACAGTCTTTCGTTTGTTCTACCCACAATATTATCTATGTGATCGTTCCAATTTAGGATATTTGTAATTGTAATCCCTAAGTATTTAGTTGAATTTACAGCCTTAGGATTTGTGTGACTTATCGCGTAATCGAAATTTAGCTGATTTCTTTTAGTAATCATATGAATAACTTCACACTTTTCCTTATTCAGGGTCAATTGCCACTTTTCGCACCATACAGATATCTATCTAAATCATTTTGCAAGTCCTTTTGATCATCTGATGACTTTACAAGACGGTAAATGACAGCATCATCTGCAGACAATCTAAGGTGGCTACTCAGATTGTCTCCTATGTCGGTAATATAGATCAAGAACGTGGTCTACAGGGGTCGACATGTTGTCTTGGCCTGCTCGATCGCCAGATCTGACACCAGTCGTACACATACGGGACATCATTGGACGACAACTTGAACGTCATTCACAACCAGCATTAACTGCATTGGCTGACCATGTGCAACAGGCATGAAATTCCATCCCACAAACTGATAGCCAAAACATGTACAACGCAACGCATGCAGGTTTACATGATAGCATTCAACATGCTGGCGGCTATATAGATCATTGATGTATCAGAATGTCACATTTGCGTTTACATAACCCTATGATTGTGCAATGTTAATTACTTAAACATGTTACCTAGAATATGTATTCCCGAAATTTCATTACTCTACGTTAATTATGTTTTTGGTGTACGTACTCACCAATGTTATCTACGTGTCCACGCTACAGACAAGCACGTAGCTTAGAGCACTATTGCCCATTACTCAGTTAAAAAGTAACTTTGAGTGTAAAGAACATGCTACCTTCAAATTCTCTACTTAATACTACCACGTAGCAGATGCAAACTCTAGCGAAATTAGCACACCGGCGATGTCTAAAAATTACCGTTCTCGAGTGCTTCACTATACTAATATTTGGAAAAAAATCCTCCCAACCCCCTAGGGATTCCAGCACACGAAATAGCACAGCTTCCTTCAGTCCGGAACGTCTTCTATAAAACCCAGCGGATCCTTGATCCCGTCTCAATAACAAAGCCGACTTCTCATCTCCTACCTAATGCACTCGAAATAACTACCTCGAATGATACCGTTTCGAATGATTATTCCTCCATCAATCTGACTTGGAAAACCTTACTGGCTTGGAAAATATACGGACAATCTTTGACAAATTCTACAATCTTGAGGTGCCGGCTACAAAGCACGATAATTAAAACTAGAACTAAACGGCCATTATGGATACAAAGTAGTCTTTGACCTTTGGTCTGCATACACATAGGGACAAACGTATGATGTCAACAATGATCTTTGACTTGAACTAATGATGGCATCGATGACCTTGAACATGTGACATCATTATGTCTCTCCCCACCCCTCCCATCCCTCCCCACCCCTACTTTCTCTTCTCTACTCAATCATGCTATTATAGCAGGCATAGGAGTAAAGCATCCAATCATAATATATGTGTCAAATTATGTAAGCTTCACTTGAATTGTCTAAAAATGCCACAATGTCAAGAATGTTTGTTAGTACTGTAGCATTTCCTAAGAATTATATAACCTTTACTTGAATTCTGAGAAAAATGTAAGTTTCGCCCTGAATTGCGATAATACTACGATATTCCCAAGTCGAAAATATATGTAACCTACACCTGAACTGCATAAAATACTACCATGTTTAAATATATTTCCTAGTACGGGTATTACAGTATTTCCAAAGAAATGGTGTGGACTTCATTTGTATTGCATGCAACTGGAACTACGTTCAAAGACAACTGGTAATACCAAGGTATTTCCGTGACAAAAAACTACGTAATATTCATTTGAAATGGCACCTTACTGAAGAAAATTACATTAGCAGCTTCACATGAATTGCAAAAATTGGTACCATTCAGTACACACACACACACACACACACACACACACACACATAGGGTGGTCCATTGATCGTGACCGGGCCAAATATCTCACGAAATAAGCGTCAAACGAAAAAACTACAAAGAACGAAACTTGTCTAGCTTGAAGGGGAAAACCAGATGGTGCTATGGTTGGCCCGCTAGATGGCGCTGCCATAGGTCAAACGGATATCAACTGCGTTTTTTTATATAGGAACCCCCATTTTATTACATATTCGTGTAGTACGTAAAGAAATATAAATGTTTTAGTTGGACCACTTTTTTCGCTTTGTGATAGATTGCGCTGTAATAGTCACAAACATATGGCTCACAATTTCAGACGAACAGTTGGTAACAGGTAGGTTTTTAAAATTAAAATACATAACATAGGTACGTTTGAACATTTTATTTCGGTTGTTCCAATGTGAAACATGTACCTTTGTGAACTTATCATTTCTGAGAACGAATGCTGTCACAGCGTGATTATCTGTAAATACCACATTAATGCAATGAATGCTCAAAATGATGTCCGTCATCCTCAATGCATTTGGCAATACGTGTAACGACATTCCTCTCAACAGCGAGTAGTTCGCCTTCCGTAATGTTCGCACATGCATTGACAATGCGCTGACGCATGTTGTCTGGCGTTGTCGTGGATCACGATAGCAAATATCCTTCAACTTTCGCCACAGAAAGAAATCCAGGGACGTCAGATCCGGTGAACGTGTGGGCCGTGGTATGGTGCTTCGACGACCAATCCAGACGCCAGGAAATATTCTATTGAATACTGCTTCAATTGCACGCGAGCTATGTCTCGGACATTCATCATGTTGGAAGTACATCGCCATTCTGTCATGCAGTGAAACATCTTGTAGTAACATCGGTAGAACATTACGTAGGAAATCAGTATACATTGCACCATTTAGATTGCCATCGATGAAATGGGGGCCAATTATCCTTCCTCCCATAATGCTGCACCATACATTAATCCTTCAAGGTCGCTAATGTTCCACTTGTCGCAGCCATCGTGGATTTTCCGTTGCCCAGTAGTGCATATTATGCCGGTTTATGTTACCACTGTAAGTGAATGACGCTTCGTCGCCAAATAGAACGCGTGCAAGAAATCTGTCATCGTCCCGTACTTTCTCTTGTGCCCAGTGATAAAAATGTACACGACGTTCAAAGTCGTCGCCAAGCAATTCCTGGTGCATAGAAATATGGTACGGGTGCAATCGATGTTGATGTAGCATTCTCAACACCGACGTTTTTGAGATTCCCGATTCTGGCGCAATTTGTCTGCTACTGATGTACGGATTAGCCGCGACAGCAGCTAAATCACCTACTTGGGCATCATCATTTGTTGCAGGTCGTGGTTGACGTTTCACATGTGGCTGAACACTTCCTGTTTCCTTAAATAACGTAACTATACGGCGAACGGTCCGGCCACTTGGATGATGTCGTCCAGGATACCGAGTAGCATACGTAGCACACGCCCGTTGGGCATTTTGATCACAATAGCCATACATCAACACGATATCGATCTTTTCCGCAATTGGTAAACGGTCCATTTTAACACGGGTAATGTTTCACGAAGCAAATACCGTCTTCACTGGTGCAATGTTACGTAATACCACGTACTTATACGTTTATGACTATTCTGCGCTATCTATTACAAAGCGAAAAACGTGGTCCAACTAAAACATCCGTATTTCTTTACGTACTACACGAATATGTAATAAAAAATGGGGGTTCCTATTTTAAAAAAAGCGCGGTTGATATCCGTTTGACCTATGGCAACACCATCTAGCGGGCCAACCCCTTCAAGGTAGACGAGTTTCGTTGTTTGTAATTTTTTCGTCTGATGCTTATTTCGTGAGATATTTGGCCCGGTCACTATCAGTGGACCACCTTCTATATGTATGCATGTATTTCATACTTCACTTTGAAAAATATTTTGTCAGTTGGGCTCTTGATACATGTCTTGTGTCTATGCCTCTCACACATCTTACTAAGTAATCCAGGAATTATATGGTTTCCTGTTCTTCACACGCATGCGGATTACAAAGAGAGTGGGCAGGGAAAAATGAACCAAAAATAGGTCGGACATAAATTTTATTATAAAAAGATTTATTTACATTTTCAAACAATAAATCATATATACACTCAAATCACTGTTAAGTTTGACTTACCGCACAACTCGTCTGTCGTTTTACCCCGTCACACACTGGGAACATATGAATTTAAAACACATTCCAATTCATCTTCAACACTTTTTTTCAATATCGTCTCCTGAAAACAGAGGTTTTCACTGTCCAAATGTACGTCTGAGGTGCTTACGACTAACCGAGTTTTGAGGGCTTTAACAGCCTTAATAAAATCTGAATGGCGCTCACTAACATTCTGTAGGTAAACCGTATGTTACATGAATAATACACTGGTGTCTAAAATTAATGTAACAAACAGAAATTTTACAAAGTTGCGTTTATGTTGCCACAAAAAAGTGTAAACTGCTGATAGTAAAGTAGAAACAATGTGAAAAATAGAGAAAGTAAATAACTACAAAATGCATAACGGTAAACAAGTATGTTCTCCGTTTTATCCAACTTAACGGATTTCGACACACATTTCCACAACTGGTTAATGTGCTCAGTATGGGGCCTGACAACGATAGGACATGTTATAAATGACGTCATCATGTTGAGGCAACAACGCCAGTTCTTGCTGCAGAGCTGCTTGCAAGTCTCGGGGAGTGGTTGGTGGATGCTAACGTGATGCAGCCCGTGTCCCTAGTGAAACCTAGACTTGCTCTGTGGGATCAAAATCGGGAGAGCGAGCAGGCCACGCCATGCGTGCAAATTCTGCCGCTACCAACAAAATATCAACCATCTTTGTTCTTTAAGGTCGACCATCATTACCCATCAATACGAAATCGGAGCCCACAGCACCTCGTCACAAGCCCATTTGAGGTCCAAAGATATCGTCAGGATAACTGACAGCAATTGCCGATTCAACGATACAAGTTCATGAAGAGGTGTTCGAATGGTCAACATAATCCCCGCTCACACTATTAGGGACCCTCCTCGTTACTGGTTTCTTTCCACAATGTTTGGGTCCCGGAGTCTTGTTCCATGTTCTCTTCAGATGCGAATCTGTTGAGAATCATTCTCCAGACCAAATTGGTACTCATCTGAGGAAGGAACACTGGCCCACTCTTCGACCGTCTAGGTAACATGTTGACGACTCCATTCTAGGCGTTCTCTTCTGCGAAGACGTGTCAGAGAGACACATACGAGGTGCGTTCAAGTTCTAAGGTCTCCGATTTTTTTTCTCCGGACTGGAAAGAGATAGAAACATGCGCATTGTTTTAAAATGAGGCTGCGTTCATTGTCAATACGTCTCAGAGATGGCAGCACCGTACGACAGATGGAATTTTACCGCCAGCGGCGAGAATGAGAACTGTTTTAAATACTTAAAATGGCGACGTTTTCCTTACTTGAACAGCGTGCGATCATTCGTTTTCTGAATTTGCGTGGTGTGAAACCAATTGAAATTCATCGACAGTTGAAAGAGACATGTGGTAATGGAGTTATGGATGTGTTGAAAGTGTGTTCGTGGGTGCGAAAGTTTAATGAAGGCAGAACATCGTGTGACAACAAACCGAAACAACCTCGGGCTCGCACAAGCCGGTCTGACGACATGATCGAGAAAGTGGAGAGAATTGTTTTGGGGGATCGCCGAATGACTGTTGAACAGATCGCCTTCAGAGTTGGCATTTCTGGGGGTTCTGTGCACACAATCCTGCATGACGACCTGAAAATGCGAAAAGTGTCATCCAGGTGGGTGCCACGAATGCTGACGGACGACCACATGGCTGCCCGTGTAGCATGTTGCCAAGCAATGTTGACGCGCAACGACAGCATGAACGGGACTTCCTTTTCGTCGGTTGTGACAATGGATGAGACGTGGATACCATTTTTCAATCCAGAAACAAAGCGCCAGTCAGCTCAGTAGAAGCACGCAGATTCACCGCCACCCAGAAAATTTCGGGTAACCGCCAGTGCTGAAAAATTGATGGTGTCCATGTTCTGGGACAGCGAGGGCGTAATCCTTACCCACTGCGTTCCAAAGGGCACTACGGTAACAGGTGAATCCTACGAAAATGTTTTGAAGGACAAATTCCTTCCTGCACTGCAACAAAAACGTCCAGGAAGGGCTGCACATGTGCTGTTTCACCAAGACAACGCACCCGCACATCGAGCTAACGTTACCCAACAGTTTCTTCGTGATAACAACTTTGAAGTGATTCCTCATGCTCCCTACTCACCTGACCTGGCTCCTAGTGACTTTTGGCTTTTACCAACAATTAAAGACAATCTCCGTGGCCGCACATTCACCAGCCGTGCTGCTATTGCCTCAGCGACTTTCCAGTGGTCAAAACAGACTCCTAAAGAAGCCTTGTGAAAAATGTGTACGTCTGCAGGGCGATTACGTCGAGAAGTAACGCCAGTTTCATCGATTTCGGGTGAGTAGTTAATTAGAAAAAAAAATCGGAGGCCTTAGAACTTGAATGCACCTCGTACAGCGGGTCTACGGCAATAAAGGTCACTCTACATAAGCCTTCTGCACACCATTTACCATGATACAAAGCTTTCGGTGACTAATGTGAGGTCAGATGCTAAGGCGGTACCGTCCTCCCCTTACAGCCAAATTACAGTCCTCTCTTTCTAATGTCACACGTAGTCGGACCTGCCCTGGTCTTCAGGATACAGTTCCGGTCTTTGCGAACTGTCGCCACATCCGAAAAACAACAGAACGATTCACTTACGCCATCGGGCCACATCAGTTTGCGACTGTACTGCTTCCATTCTTCCTACGTACCTCCACCGCAGAGAGCGTGGTAGGCGTCTACTCAGTGCCATCAGCACCTTCTATGAGTGTGTACAGAGCGATTGTGGATTTGGAGTACCCGGCAAACACTACCCCGTTTGACAGGTTCTCTGACGTCATCGTAGTTGTGGTTGTCCGTTGATCGGAATGCTGTCTTCCGCGCAGAACGCGTTCTTACGGACAAAATAAATGGTTCAAATGGCTCTGACAAGGGAACATCCCCATCGCACCCCCCTCAGATTTAGTTATAAGTAGGCACGGTGGATAGACCTTGAAAAACTGAGCACAGATCGATCGAGAAAACAGGAAGAAGTTGTGTGGAACTATGAAAAAATAAGCAAAATATACAAACTGGGTCGTCCATGTGTAGGATAGGCAATATTAAGGGCAAAGTGAGGTGAGGAGCTCCATGGTCTCGTGGTTAGTGTGAACAGCTGCGGAACGAGAGGTCCTTGGTTCAAATCTTCCCTTGACTGAAAATTTTAACTTTTTATTTTCAGTTTATGTGAAAAACTCTTATGTTTTCATCACTTTTTTTGGAGTGATTATTACATCCACAAGAAAACCTAAATTAGGCAGGGTAAAAGAAACTTTTCTCCCATTCGCCAAGTGTACTAGTTAGGTGGGTCGACAACATATTCCTGTCATGTGACGCACATGCTGTCACCAGTGTCGTATACAAAATATCAGACGTGTTTTCTTGTGGAGGAATCGGTTGACCTATGACCTTGCGATCAAATGTTTTCGGTTTCCATTGGAGAGGCACGTCCTTTCGTCAACTAATCACACGGTTTTGCGGTGCGGTCGCAAAACACAGACACTAAACTTATTACAGTGAACAGAGACGTCAATGAACGAACGGACAGATCATAACTTTGCGAAAATAAAGAAAGCAAAATTTTCAGTGGAGGGCAGATTTGAACCACAGACCTCTCGTTCTGCAGCTCTTCACGCTAACCACAGGACCACGGCGATCCTCGCCTTACATTGCCCTTAATATTGTCTATCTTGCGCATGGACGACCCAGTTTGTATATTTTGCTTATTTTTTCATAGTTCCACACAACTTCTTCCTGTTTTCTCGATTGATCTGTGTTCAGTTTTTCAAGGCCTATCCATTGTGCCAACTTATAATTAAATCTGAGGGGGGTGCGATGGGGATGTTCCCTTGTGAGCACTATGGGACTTAACTTCAGGCAGGATTTGAACCTGCGACCGTAGCGGTCGCGCGGTTCCAGACTGTAGCGCCTAGAACGGCTCGGCCACTCAGGCGGGCTCTTACGGACATCTGCTGATATCTGTTGACAGTTTGTATGATTACATAGTAAATTATACCCAGAACGGGGCAGCAGTGGCTTGTTGTTTTAATTTTGGACACCAGTGTATATGTTAATGTAACAATTAACCAGTTTTTTTATATTGAAAGAGAAAAAGTTCAGTGTAATAACACATCCGTATTTATCACCCATTTCGAAGGGAACTAAGTATTCAGAATCAGTAAAGACTCCTTCCTAAGCGACTGTATTTTTTTCACATTCACTTCTGAAAGAGCATTGATATCATAAGCAATAACTTCCGGAAGCCAGTTGTGCTGTGAACACTAATCTAGCTCAACAAGTGTGCCTTCGGTACGCAAATTAGATTTATGTCGATTTACTGTACTAGACCTTATAAAATCGTTGATTGTATCCATGAAGCAAATAGGCTACTTACAAAATCAGTTGCAGCCCACAATGGAAACCCCATAGTATAAGCTCCTGGACTTATCAGGGGTCTCGCCTATTGCTTATGGTTGGAGGACCTGGGTACTCAATTGAATAAATTACTTTATAAGTTACAGAATCAAACGGTTTGATCTGGTTAGCATACGGTTTATTCAGAAAATATAGGAATCAAGCAAAACACATTCATTTGAGATTAACAAGAATTTTATGATGTTTTTATTGCAGTAGAATAAAATAGAAAATAATAATTATTTGAGTCATCGTCAACATGATGCTGGACAATTGTGGTTGAAGTGGTCCCTCACACTCAAAGGACACAATTTGTATATTCAAACCATGATATAAATACTTACAATAAAAAATGCAAAAATCTCTGTGAATCAGAACAGGATGCACAGCAGTTTAAGAAATAATGAAAGAAACAGAAAGACCGTCACAAGACATGTGCACTCCTTTGAATCAACTCAACAATGGACCAAAATATCAGTGGTTATCTGAATTCGGGAAAATATCCCCTTGAAACAGAAAATTAATCTAAGTGCTCCTCCAGTACATGGTCTGGAAGTCAGTTCATTAGTTCCAACCAACAAATTATTAGTGTACTGCGGTCTTAGCGTCGTTGCGATTTTGATGCCGGCTGGTGGGTCACCGTGCTCCGTATTGCGGCCGTAACTATTTGTGGCTGGTGTGGACAGAATGTTGTCACTGCGATGCGCTCAGGGATGCGGAAAGAATTTCTGTGCCTCGTTTGAGTTCAATGATAGGATTTGAAGACTTTGCAGAATAATGAAGTCAAGAAAACATAGACAAGTGCGGAATCTTGGGTCGCGTCCGGTACCTCTCCCCTTTTCAATAGCTTTTCCTCAGGCCACGGAAAGGCACTTGGTACAGTATTGGTAGCCAATCACTGAAAGGATTTAAGTACTACTCCAATGAAGGATCTGGAAGCCAGTTTACTATCTAACACCAACAATTTAATGATGTTTCCGGGAGTGAGATTCGTGTTTTCAGAAAAGAGAAGAGTGTGTAGCCATGTTCACACTTCCGGGCTCGCTTTAAGGAAGTACTGGAAATTTTAGTCACAGAAAGGCAGAGTTAGGAAATTTTACGGAAGCACGTGGGGTCATATACATAGCTTGTAGAACTGAGTATGAAAACCAAACACAGTGGGATATCGGCAAATGGTCAGCTAAATACACTACCTGCACTTTACTAACAGATGGAATTGTCACCCATACCACTACTAGTCTCCCGTTTTGCTATTGAAAGCGTTGGCCGCACCATCGACCATCCTTCCATCTCATTGTCCAGGTTACTGGCACGATTAGCGCTGAGAGGCTCGCTCAGCTGTTTGTGCGGTCTGTTACCACGATAACCATACTTTGAGTGACGGAAAAGAAATAGTTACGGTAAATATAAAATGTTAAATTATGTGCAAAGAGATAATTTATCTAGATTGGTAGAAGCTACATCCTAATCACTGACGATGTCATTGTGCAACATAAGTTTCATATCAGCAAATAAAAACCAAATTGGTAGGTAAATGAAGTAAGAGAATTTCATATACAAATCAAATATCGGAATAGTGAGAAGAAGGCCTGAAAGAGGCCGCCGTCTCACATCACCGCCTTCTCCAATTCAAAATTGTGGGCATGACAGGTTTCATGGAGAAACATAGTGAGAACTCTCCTCAACAGTTTCTCTCGACCTGTCAGCCAATGAGAAAGAAGAGAAATGAGGTAAATACATTATGAGAAATAAAAAACAATAGACAGAGGATCTGTTGTTCTTCTTAGAAGTTACCCATTCATCCTGACACATGTTTCCCTCACAATTTACTCAGAAGTCTTACTGAAATCGATATAAGCATAAAAATTGCTTCAGTTCGTAACAACATTCATTCCGATGACCGTTCAGCTAACTCACGTATGTATACATTTAACAAAAAAAATTCATGACATAAAACATGAAAAACCAACAATAAAATTTAGAGAAATAGTGAAAAATCTTATGAACCATCAATGGTGTCACTGCGTGAAAACATGCTTAGAAGTGGCGTGTGTACATTGTGAAACAAAATACGCTAACTATGAATGAATTGGTGCTCCCAACCAATTGTGTTGGGAGCATGAATTTATAAAATATAAGAACTTAGAACTTTAAAATAGCAAAAAGATCGTGAGACATACGAATCTCAACACATTTTAAATTAGCAAACGCGAACACTTGGGCTAGGACCTAGTGTAGCCTGGCAGGGAGTGGGCAGAACGCTAGATGACGTCAGCATGCGAGCTGACTCTGTAGATGTCCTGAGTAGTCATTCTTTGTGCAACGGTCTGTAGTAGCGTCCTGCAGAGATCAAACAGTAGAGTAAGTCGTATTGCTACACGTTTCGATACTGGAAGGAAATACAATTCTGAACGTCGATTTCTTCAGTGTAAGGAAAGGTCCAAGTATTCTAATGAAACAGAGAGAATTGTTTAGGGAGTTTAATACGTTTTATTAGAGTTTACGATCAGATCTTGATAAATTCCATGAATGCACGCGAATGTCTGTGTGTACAACTGATTCATTTTGAAACAGATCGATGCACGCTTTTGCAGTTTTCGTTCACTGTGTCGCCAGGGGAAAAAAATTTATATTTACCCTGACATAAGTGAAAGTGAATTCAGAAATTTCTTTAAATTTTGTTTTAAACGAAAACAGTATTACACAATTTCAACAATTTTATCTAACATAACTAGTGCCAGGTCTACACCTATTCGTACACCAGCACTCTGAACTTCATTTGTGTCACGTACTTGTTTGTTTTTTCCTGGTAACTTCACAGATAAACATCTGTCACTGAGAGCAGCATTTCTCCGTGGGCTCCTGTTGAACTCCTCTGCATTCTTCAGTTGTTGGAAATTCAGCTCTCTCAGTGATTTCTGTTGGAGCAAAATCTTGTGCTGTGAAATTATCCGGAATTAATGGGAATATTCCCCTTCACTCGAAGGATTTCTCAGCTGTTTGGATTGCGGCTGATCTAGAATAAGCAGCTCGAAACAATGCACTCACATCTGTCTGTCTAATGGGTTTTTCTGGATTACTCACCATTAGAAACAAAGAAGGAGGGGGTGGGGGGTATAAGATCACGCGCTTAGCCTTTCGTGCTATCTTTCAGCGCACTCAACCGATGCTCCACAGGGTTTGAAAAAAGTATCATGCACGACGGTCACTGCTTGGTTCCACTGCTTATGGTGCCGTGGTTTGTTCCACACAGAACGGTGATTCTTTTAGCAAATACTTCTGTTTTCTAGTGCATCCCAGGTAGCGCTTATTGCCTACGATATAAAACTTAAATACTACATAATTTGAAGAAGAAACATATATTTACCTACTGTAACCAATAAACCTGGCGGAGCTCTTCAAGATTACATGTGATGGCGTTGCTACAGAAGCAACAACTAAATGTAGTTTTTCGTTGTCGCTCAATGTTGCCAATGTAGAGAAAATGCCACGGCGATCTCTTACCAGACGCATACTCTTTTTCCGACCTTACGTTATATTGCGTGATCGTTTTTTAAACAGTCCACTAAAAAGAACAAAACCAATGAAAAGAAACCACTCGTTCTGCCTCGCGGTGAGGTCCAGAACACAGTATATGTACTCCTCGCAGTAAAATTCAAAGATTGGATTTAACACCTGCCACCCGCTGTGGCCGAGTGGTTCTAGGCGCTTCAGTCCGGAACGGCGCTGCTGCTACGGTCGCAGGTTCGAATCCTGTCTCGGGCATGGATGTGTGTTATGTCCTTAGGTTAGTTAGGTTTAAGTAGTTCTAGGGGACTGATGACCTCAGATGTTAAGTCCCATAGTGCTCAGAGCCATTTGAACTGTGCAAAGCGACTGTGCCAGAGTGGCGTAGTGATTAGTGCACCTGCCTAGTGAGCAGGAGACCCTGGTTCTAAGCCAGGTCCTCGTACAAATTTTCATTCGTCGCTTCAGTCTTTGTATATACATCAAGCTGGAGTAAGCTTCTGTTTGCGCTGTGGCAAACCAGACACGAAAAAGAAATTCTCTAAAGAGAATGAAAGACAACATTGCTCTATGCTCTATCATTGTGCACGACAAGTAATATGGAAATTGGTTCTCAATCATGAAAGAAGAGGATTCTTCTTTGTTGTGATGTGCCGATTTCAGTTAACTCATCGTAGTGGACGTTTCACGCCAGTTGTGAAGTAGTCGAGAGTATTGAACGGCTGCAGTTGAACTTCCTGCCGTCAGCCATTGCGACGTTAGTTGTCCATTATGTCAGCACGTGCCGCCGACTCTCAAGCTCGCTACTGGGGCCTATGCCATGAGGACTCACCAGCGTCTGTGAACTGGGCAGCCAGCACTCTGATGGAGAGACACCGCTATACTTCATGCTATAGCCATTCTATCTGAACGACTGAATCTACCAATGAATGTTTCAGACAAGAAAAAATGAAACAAAAATGATATTTACAAAGGCAGTGTAATAGTATGTAACTTCACAAAGAAGGAAAAAAATTTGGCAAACACGAACTATATAATGACTGTTTCGTCTAGAAATAAATAAAACCGACAAACAGCCACCATTTCTGGAGCTTCCCTGGGACGCCCTCATCAATTAACTTTACATAAGTTTAATACTCAGAAATCTGTACTGAATTCATAAATTTGTACTGAATTCTGTTAATCCGAATTATACGGGAAACACTGACAAATATAAAATCACAAGCAAGAGAGAAGACGGTAAAACTTAATCGAACACATAAAGAGAAAGACAAAAACATCTTGAAATGAAATCACTCGCATTCACTCATCTGAACATCCATCAAAATGGTTAATTGGCTTATGTTTGATTAGTAATATAATAATTCATACCCATGATTCTAAAATAGATACTTCGTGGTTAAAGCATACATGCATGAAGTATGTCTACCACTTCTCTCATAGGAAGCATGTTATCTAAATCAGTACTCGCCAGCGTTACTATTAAACATACACTACATGAAAACCTCGAAACATGTAATCTCTTAATGTAGCTCTCTTGACCTCATCGACCCATCTACTTCCCATCAACTATAACGTTAATGGCTAGCCAACATTGATTATTCATCAACTCCCTTTTCCTATTTCTACTGTTGTCGCTATGTACAACCAATTTTCAAGTCAAGAGATTAGAAAATTATAATGGTTACTGGTAAAAGTCTGGAAAAACAACTCATCATTATTGTATACGATGATGTTCATTATCATGTAATTCCTCTTTACATCCTCCTTGTCTTGCGAATAATTCGTCCTACGACTATTTCAGCACTGACATCTTTACTTTGGTGGGCGTTTCTTCCATCGCTTGTGATTATCTTTACAACTTAGGCTGAATACCACCGTGTAGCGAACTTCTAAAACATAACTATAACAAACACTTTAAGAAATCGATCAGCAGCATTATCACCATATCTTTAGTATTCCGTACGCTTAGGTGTTGCGCTTAATGTCTGACATGAGCATACAGACCCCAAAAACAAACTTCCTTTCTCACACTCCTTGACGACAAAAAAAAAAAAAAAATCACCAAATCTTTCGCTCGAGAGCGTGACATACAGGACTCTGCCTATTTGCCTAAAAATGTCATCACTTACTCCAGCCAGCATTCGTCCTTATCATATTGTTACAGAAACTAACTACAAGAAACCAAAACACGAATTATTTGCCGCTAAGAGGAACAAGTGATACATATAAAATACTGAGGGAAGAAAAATCACACATCATAGAAAACGTTTTAAATGAGAATTCCAAAAGTTATTCCCTTTAAAAATTTTCTATTCCCTTGGTAGTCTATATGTATCATCTTCACTTATCCTGTTGTAAATAAGGTTTGACGAGCCCCACATGGTAAAGCCCATAGACTTCCCCTGTTTTAATCAGTTCCAACTCCGCCACGTTCTGGTGCAGAACATGTCTCAGTCGTAGAGGACTCATATACAGGGAGAAGAATTTTAGACATTCCCTGATTTCTCCGACTCCGTTAACCCTCTCCTAAATAATTGTCGGCCACTTCTTCCTCACTGTTATCGTATCCAGTGAGTAGTTGCCCTTCTTCTGCGTCTGATCTGCTACTTTCAAGGTGCCACTCGAGGCAGGATGTCGGATTTTTCGCCTGTATCACATGCTTCTCAAATCTGATACTAATTGAACGTCGTTTAGAAGGAATAATCCACTCCCACCTAAGAGGGAGGAACACTTTGAACTGTCACGTGAAGTCCATTCTAAGGATCATTGTCCAAAAGATTAGAAATGACTAGAAAGTTCCATTCGAGAGTGTGCCTCTGGCACTCGAAGTAGAGGTGCACCTAAACGGTATGTTTTTCCTGGAACAGTGCCTTTGATTTTTATCTTTTGCAAATGAATAATGGGCCGGTTCATATTCCCTAAGCATCTGCTAGAGCTTCTTCAGACACTGCCGCAACCTGGCTACCATTGTCCTAGATGGCGTTTAAATTCACACCTCTTACAGTAATTACGATTGCAACATGTACTTTTTCTCGTTGCTATAGTCGATTTTTTCTTCTCTATGTCTTCGCTGATATCATTGTAGCCTAGCCTGTGGGGATTATTCCGATCTCTCTCCTCCTCTTCCTCCGCTATCGTCTACCACGGGATCACGTATGAGCTCCGTTCCTGTGATTGACTCCCATCATTGATGGTTTACATTATTTTGAGGCTGTTTCCGCTGCAGGTTTCCCATGTTGGGTTGCTTTCTGTAATACGGCTGTTTCACCTTGCAAGCAAAATCTGTCGTCCATAGGCTCATTGTATTTGCATTGGAGTCTTGCAATGTGTTGTTTGTTCCTGTGATTTAGGTTGTAATCCCCTTTCCCTTAGTTTATGGATTCAAGTACTTCTAAGAAGGTCTTGAATGCCCCTTCACTGTCTCCACAATGTCCTCCTAGCGTCTGCGGATAGAACTGTGGCAGCTTGCCACAGTAGAACGGGAGTAAATCAGTTTCGGTGAAAGGGATGTCAAGAAAATGCATTTTTGAAAATTATTTCGAGGAATTTAACAGGCTCATATTTCCGAGTTTTTGAAGCTCTTTACTAACAGGATCTCATCTCTGGCTCACCCCTGAGCCTTCTGCGACCAATACATTGCGAACAAGTTCTACTGAAAGTATTAGGGGATCGGCAGTTTTGTGGCATTGTTCGCATTTTTGTCACTGCTTTGCCTTTGAGAAAACCGAATATGAATTCTAACTGAAAATGTGCGGGCTACATTGGTGGCATTGAATAATTAAATTCTCCTTCCGAGGCCTGGGATGGAGATTTGAGCTGTTTTCGTCAGACACCTGAAATTTACAGAGTTTTATGAAGTAACTATGGTTGAAGGCTTTCCCTACCGAAGACCTTACGGCGTCGTTAAACGTTGGTGGCAGCTCATTACATGCGCCACTTGGTGCTTGTGACAACATGGTCCTATTACTGGTTGCTGAGCAACTCTGGTCACTTCCTAACGCAACCTCAATTACAGATGTGATGCTACAGTCGATTGCGTCAACGTCAAATTCCATCCCTAATGTTTGCGATAGTTTGAGTCCTCAATAATTATCTTCTCTCGCAACTGGCGGATCCTACTGATGTTCTCTTGTGTCTCTACATTCTGTACCACTTCCTTGACTTTGCATATAATTGCAGCGGAATGGTACACACTACTTCTTCCGCAATCTCATTTCTTTTAACTGCTTCTACGCTTGTATCTTCCTGGCCAAACTGACGCTGTTCCGTTTCATTTGCCTACTGTTCAACTTGCTGGAATATCTTTACCTGGTCCGTCACTTCAGTTAGTCTTTGTTCATACTTAGCTAATGTAGCTGAGATTTATTTTCATATATCTTTCTGTGTTTTGAAGAAAGTCTCGATGGTTTTATGGTGTTCCAGTATGTCCTTGCTATTCTGACTACTCATTTCTGAAGCGACTCAGTAGTTGCCTGTAATTTCTCCTCAATGTTCTTAGTATGTTTCTTCAGTAACTCCTTATTCTCCATCTCTCATTCCGCGCAATCAACGTTGTGTTTCTGGAGCATGAAACTGTCGTATTTTCCGTATTAATTAGTTGCTTATTCTGGCTTCTAATCCTCGTGCTCTAGAAGCTCCGAAGCATATGCCTATGCCTATGATGTGCAGTACGCAAAACAGAAATCGAAGGAAAAAATTGTGTTCAGAAACCACAAGCTGCAAGAAAGTATTTATGATTAGGGAAAGAGCTGAATTATGAGCTAACATAAAATACCACAAACAATTTAAATGAATCCCTTAACAGCTGCGAGCTATTGTTTGCTATTCAACTGAGTATAAGATTAATACACTTATTAATCTGATTCTTCACAAATAATTCCCTGCATGTTACCAAATCCCAAAAATGTAAGGACTGGCAGTGTCGCCAATTATGCATATCACTGAACCCTATCAATTTAAGAACTGACCACATGGCCAGTTATCTATGTCGCGGAATCTTCAACAGAAGCTGCGTGTGCTATGAACAGATGCTCCTCTGGTAGGTAAATTACTTTTAATGTCAATTCTGTCATCCCAGGTGGTATAAAATACATTACAACCATGAAGTGAACAGGCTACTTGGAAGGTTAATAGCTGAACGTACTTGAAACACCTGGAAATGAGTTCCTGAATTTCTCAGGGACCTTGCCTGTTACTTACAATTGGAGGACCCATGCACTCAATCAGGTAAATTACTTTACTAGTTAAGAAATCTGGTAACCTGAGATTTATTAAGTAAACACAAGGGATATTAAAGCACATTAAATATGAGATTAACAAGAATTATACATTGATTTTACTTCAACATTGCAATGGTAGCCTTCCCACAACTGCAACTCAAATGGCTCCTGACGGACCACTGTGCGCCATACTGAAGTCGCTGCTAGCTATGGCTTGTGTGGGTCGCAATGTTGCCACTGCGACCCATGGAACGCATCATCTTCATGATTAACGATCACGGATGTGGAAAGAATCTGTAAGTACCGAGTAGGTCCAATGATAAGCTTTGAAGACCCTACAGGAGGCCGAAGTCAAGATAAAAGAGACGAGAGTGCACTCATGAGTCACGCCCAGACCAAGAATACCTCTCTCCTCCTCCATAGCTTTCCTTCAGATCTCGCAAAAGCATTCGACATAATATTTCTAACCAATCACACGAAGGACTTTAATGCCCCTCCAATGAGAGATCCGCAAGTCAGTTCACTTACTCCCACCAACAAGTTGATAAAGTCCCCCGCCAATGAGCTTTGTGTTTTCTGAAATGAGAGCATAGTGTAGATACTTTTCCACGGCTGGACTCCCACGGAAAGTCGTAGTTAGGAAATTTTACAGATGCACATGCGGCCTTGTATCTACACTCCTGGAAATGGAAAAAAGAACACATTGACACCGGTGTGTCAGACCCACCATACTTGCTCCGGACACTGCGAGAGGGCTGTACAAGCAATGATCACACGCACGGCACAGCGGACACACCAGGAACCGCGGTGTTGGCCGTCGAATGGCGCTAGCTGCGCAGCATTTGTGCACCGCCGCCGTCAGTGTCAGCCAGTTTGCCGTGGCATACGGAGCTCCATCGCAGTCTTTAACACTGGTAGCATGCCGCGACAGCGTGGACGTGAACCGTATGTGCAGTTGACGGACTTTGAGCGAGGGCGTATAGTGGGCATGCGGGAGGGCGGGTGGACGTACCGCCGAATTGCTCAACACGTGGGGCGTGAGGTCTCCACAGTACATCGATGTTGTCGCCAGTGGTCGGCGGAAGGTGCACGTGCCCGTCGACCTGGGACCGGACCGCAGCGACGCACGGATGCACGCCAAGACCGTAGGATCCTACGCAGTGCCGTAGGGGACCGCACCGCCACTTCCCAGCAAATTAGGGACACTGTTGCTCCTGGGGTATCGGCGAGGACCATTCGCAACCGTCTCCATGAAGCTGGGCTACGGTCCCGCACACCGTTAGGCCGTCTTCCGCTCACGCCCCAACATCGTGCAGCCCGCCTCCAGTGGTGTCGCGACAGGCGTGAATGGAGGGACGAATGGCGACGTGTCGTCTTCAGCGATGAGAGTCGCTTCTGCCTTGGTGCCAATGATGGTCGTATGCGTGTTTGGCGCCGTGCAGGTGAGCGCCACAATCAGGACTGCATACGACCGAGGCACACAGAGCCAACACCCGGCATCATGGTGTGGGGAGCGATCTCCTACACTGGCCGTACACCACTGGTGATCGTCGAGGGGACACTGAATAGTGCACGGTACATCCAAACCGTCATCGAACCCATCGTTCTACCATTCCTAGACCGGCAAGGGAACTTGCTGTTCCAACAGGACAATGCACGTCCGCATGTATCCCGTGCCACCCAACGTGCTCTAGAAGGTGTAAGTCAACTACCCTGGCCAGCAAGATCTCCGGATCTGTCCCCCATTGAGCATGTTTGGGACTGGATGAAGCGTCGTCTCACGCGGTCTGCACATCCAGCACGAACGCTGGTCCAACTGAGGCGCCAGGTGGAAATGGCATGGCAAGCCGTTCCACAGGACTACATCCAGCATCTCTACGATCGTCTCCATGGGAGAATAGCAGCCTGCATTGCTGCGAAAGGTGGATATACACTGTACTAGTGCCGACATTGTGCATGCTCTGTTGCCTGTGTCTATGTGCCTGTGGTTCTGTCAGTGTGATCATGTGATGTATCTGACCCCAGGAACGTGTCAATAAAGTTTCCCCTTCCTGGGACAATGAATTCACGGTGTTCTTATTTCAATTTCCAGGAGTGTAGTTTGTGGAATGGAGTTTGAAGACAACACACAGCGAGATATCGGAAAGCGGTCAGCTTAACAGGCCACCGAAAGTTTATTAACGGAAAGAATTCTCACCCATACTAGCACCTGTCTCCCGTTCTGCTATTGAAAGCTCTAGACACTCATTCGATTTCGACCATCCTGCCATCCCATTGTCCAGGTTAGTGACAGGATTAGCGCTGAGAGACTCGCTCTGCTATTTGTGGGTCTGTTATCGCGAAAACCGCACTTTGAGTGACAGTTTGTTCCTCGAGACTTGTTCGAAAGCTTTATCTGTAGCCATCCCAAGCGAAATGAGCTCACATAGCCCAAAAGCCAGATACATTAAAGAGAAATAGTTGTTGTAAGTACGAAATTTTAAATTAAGTACAGAGAGGTAATTTATCTACATTTTCTGTAAGCTACGTCCTAACCACTCACGCTATCAGCACACAGTACAAGTGTCATATCAGCGAATAAAAACAGAATCAAAAGGAAAATGAAGAACGCAGACTCTTGTATAGAAATACAGTACGGACATACGATAAAGATGTAAGAAGGCCTGAAACAGGCTGCCACCTCACAATTAGAGACTTTGCCTGTGAGAACTAAACACTCTTCTGAATTAAACAGAGCTACAACAGTCTTCGTTGAGTTACCGAACATTAATCTCTCCTATACTTTCATTGCACGATACCTTATGAACAGAAACTGAAATTTTTATACACACAGGTTTTCTACTGGGCCTATACAAAAAAAAAAAAAAAAACAGAAATTATATCAGTTAACATGACTCTTTTCGAAACCTGCTATGTCCATATATTTCACTCTAGCACGTCCGTGTGCTTTTCTCTTCCTGAGAAAGGATCATAATCCTCGGCTTGGTATTTGAGATTCGACAAGTGACAAAGAATTCTATACAGCCCAAAGCAGCGGTTTCGTAACTTTTCCTAAAGTGTGACTTCCCTTACTGGTGTAAAAATCCATACAAAGTCTTCCAGGCTGTAATTCACTCACCGATGTTAGTCATTACAGCGTTCTTGGTCTTTCTTCTGGGAGTCCAGTGGCCGTATGCGAGCCAGCTGCTTTCCTTCATTCTTGATAACTGCGTGCGCTTGAAATGGGAATAGTAAATACATCGTCCTTTCGGCCTCGTTACCACGGAGCAGAAAGAACGGTGTGGGTTCTATAGTGCCTTCCATCGCTCTGTTGTATGTGAATGTCAGGACACACAGTATTATGTCCCAGTCTCACTGTCCGCTATCGATTTACGTCGATATTACATCTGCTAACGCCTTATTAAAGTGTTCTGTGAGACCATTCGTCAAAGGCTGGCAGCAATTGTCGTCCTGTGGGCGATGTCGCAATGTAAAATTACCTCTGCTTCTACTATCGATAGGCTAGCTTTCACTCGGTCAGAGATCATCACACCCTTCATATTTCAAAATGGTGGCTTCTACATGGAACTTTGCGATTTTAGCATCTTTGGCCGGTGACGCTGCTTTGGTGACAGTGTAAATTCTAGGCAGTCAGTGCAGACAACGATCCATCACTTCCCGTTTTTTGACTTTGGGAACCTCCTGAAGAGGTCGTTTCCCGTTCAGTGAGATGGTGCTTCCGCAGGCGGAATTGGTACCAGATGGCTAGCAGAAGGTGTGACATGTGCTTTCATCGTTAGCATTCATTACAGTGATTCACTACGTGTCTAACAGATCGGGAGAGAGTTGGCCAATAATACCTGTATCTTAATATATCTTGAATCTTCATGAATTGTGGGTGACCAGATTTTGGAATATGACAAAAATGCTGGCATAGATGAGCTTGGATGACAAGCAACCACTTCCACCCCAATGGAACAGTTCCTCTTATACAATTATTCAGTTATTAATTATAAATCTCCTTTGATAACTTCCTTCTTCTTCAAGATTTCTAAGGTTTCCAGCAGTGCAGGACGTTCCGTGTTTTCAGGAGCAATGTAAATTAATGCAGTAATGATTGAGATATCATCCATACTGCTGGATTCTGCCAAAGGATTCCTTGAAAGGCAGTCAGTGAGGTTTTGTATACCACTGTGACATCATACTCCTGAAGCCTCAGTGCCCATCTCGCCAAGTGACTTGAAAAATCCTTCAGGCTGGTCAGCCAACATAGAGAAAAGTGGACCGTGAAAATGTGAACGTTCTGCCAAAAATTATGACCAGAACCCACTGATGACCCAAACATCTGCAAGGCACACTTGGAGAATACTATTTTCAGCACATTCCTGGTTTGCATTACAACTGCGCCAGTACCGTAACCACTAGCGTCAGTGCGAAGTTCTGCATCAGCATTCTCATCATAAAGTGTTAGGAACTGACATGTCAACTCCTCCTTAAGGACAAGCAAAGATCCTTCTTGTGCCTCACTTTATGAAAATTTGGCTTCTCCTTGGATTAGTTCTTGAAAGGGATCTGCCTCGTTACAGAAGTCCTTTATAAATTACTGCTAGCATAAACACATTCCGAGGAAACTTCAAACGTTACGAATGTGCTGAGGAGTCAGAAACTCTGTCACAGCTCTTACTTTGCCTGAATCAGAGCGGACGCCATTGCCGTTAACTAAGTCTCCCAAGATTTTTATTTCATGGGTAACGAGTAGGCACATTTTCAGACTCCAATGGAGACTTGCAGGCTGAGCACACTCTTGTAGGGCAGCTTAGATATTCTTAAAATGTCTTCGAAAAAACGACAATTTCCTCCAAATAGCAAAGACACGTCACCCATTTAAGAGACGAAGCAGGCTGTCTATCATTTGCTCGAAAGTGGCTGGGCTGGTTCGGAGTCGAAACGACTTAAATTGAAACCCATAGAAGCCATCAGGAGTTTGAAGACAGTCATTTTCTTGTCAGCCTCGACAACATCGTTTTGCCAGTACTGCATGTTCGTAATAGAAAAAATACGTTGCTCCTTTCTAGAAATCTACGGTGACGTCAGTGTGCATCAGTGGATAGACATCTTGTTTCGCAAGTTTGGTTCAAATGGTTCAAATGGCTCTGAGCACGATGCGACTTAACTTCTGAGGTCATCAGTCGCTTAGAACTTAGAACTAATTAAACCTAACTAACCTAAGGACATCACACACATCCATGCCCGAGGCAGGATTCGAACCTGCGACCGTAGCGGTCGCTAGGCTCCAGACTGTAGCGCCCAGAACCGCACGGCCACTCCGGCCTTCGCAAGTTTGCTGAGTCAATGCAACAACAGAATGTGGCGCCTCTCTGCTTCACAATGACTTCACTAGAGGACTCTCTAAAGGGTCAATTACGTCATCCTGCAGCACCTTCTTCACAACTTCGTTCAGCCGGCGATACTCTCTAAGAGCACTGGCTAATTTCTGGATGATCAGAGTGCTCATAAGGTGTTTTACAATGGCTGATAGGTCTTTCTTTTGCCCACCCTGCGTTTGAAAGTGTCTGAAAATTGCTATCTCTCATCAAGGTTGTTCCTTTGTCAGGCCAGATCCTACTGGCCTTTCGATATTAGTTTTCTATCCTGTATTGCAAATGTTGTGGTGGAAGAGGAGAGCTCTTCATCGATGACACTAAGCTGTCTGCCCTGGAATGGTTCAGGTGTCACTGCACACGTACCTTTGGCATGAGTTGCGGCTGCTCATGACAATTAATGATCCAACTTTCTAGATCACAAACAATACTTAAGATCGTCACTGGCATGTACATTCCTTTTGTGAGACTAAGTTGCTTTTTGCAGAAGACAAAAGCAGTTTAAGTGAATATCTCTATTGACCACTATAACTCGTCTCATTGATGATGACCGTATGACGATTTCAACAGCAAACAACCACATAAAACTGTTTCTGTAACGTGTGTTTGTTGGAACAGCTTCGTCAGTCTGGATCCCTATCTTCCACAGTTTATGACTGCTTGTGATGCCTGCAAGAAGTCCCATACATGAATAACTTTATGACTACATTATGTTGAAACAGAAATTCTAAGGGCTGTCTTAAATCATTGATAGTTTATTGTTGCAATACATGTAGACTGAACACATTTCCCGATTGCGAAATACAGCAAAATCGCTTTCATATGATGGAAAAAAGTGCCTTCGGCTGACAGCTAAAAGCATCCAACACTACAGAAAAGAAAACCCCTAAGTCGACCATCACCTGGACAGGCTGGCCGCCGATGATGACATCAATGAGATTTCCTGACGTCTTTGTGACTTTGGTTCATGGACAATTTTCATCTGTGATCACCTTACCTCCATAAATGATTGCCTCACTTAGATATCCTGAATTCCATGGCTACGTGAGTGGCCGGTACCTCTTTATGGTGACGGGAAGAGGCTACAGCATGTTGAGGAGTGACATCGTCCAGGGTACGGCGAGGGCTTCTTCCCACTGGTGGACTATAGTCGGCTCCAGTTGATTGGTGTGAGTAGGACTATTGTGATGGTAATGTGTTGCGGCATAATAGTTGTGCAGCACTGTTCTTCTCTCTCTGAAGTAGACAACAATGTATGCAGTGAAAATATGTTGTTGTTGTTGTGGTCTTCAGTCTTGAGACAGGTTTGATACAGCTCTCCATGCTACTCTATCCTGTGCAAGCTTCTTCATCTACCAGTACTTACTGCAGCCTACATCCTTCTTAATCTGCTTAGTGTACTCATCTCTTGGTCTCCCTCTACGATTTTTACCCTCCACGATGCCCTCCAGTACTAAATTGGTGATCCCTTGATGCCTCAGAACATGTCCTACCAACCGATCCCTTCTTCTAATCAAGTTGTGCCACAAACTTCTCTTCTCCCCAATCCTATTCAATACCTCCTCATTAGTTACGTGATCTACTTTAAGTGTCTCATTTCCTAATCTAATTCCCTCAGCATCACCCGACTTAATTCGACTACATTCCATTATCCTTGTGTAGCTTTTGTTGATGATCATCTTATACTCTCCTTTCAAGACACTGTCCATTCCGTTCAACTGCTCTTCCAAGTTCCTTGCTGTTTCTGACAGAATTACAATGTCATCGCCGAACCTCAAAGTTTATTTCTTCTCCATGGATTTTAATACCTACTCCGAACTTTTCTTTTGTTTCCTTTACTGCTTGCTCAATATACCAATAGAATAGCATCGGGGAGAGGCTACAACCCTGTCTCACTCCCTTCCCAACCACTGCTTCCCTTTCATGTCCCTCGACTCTTATAACTGCCGTCTGGTTTTTGTACAAATTGTAAATAGCCTTTAGCTCCCTGTATCTTCAGAATTTGAAAGAGAGTATTCCACTCAACATTGTCAAAAGCTTTCTCTAAGTGTACAAATGCTAGAAACGTAGGTTTGCCTTTCCTTAATCTAGCTTCTAAGATAAGTCGTAAGGTCAGTATAGCCTCACGTGTTCCAATATTTCTACGGAATCCAAACTGACCTTCCCCGAGGTCGTCTTCTACTAGTTTTTCCATTCGTCTGTAAAGAATTCGCGTTAGTATTATGCAGCTGTGGCTTATTAAACTGATTGTTCGGTAATTTTCACATCTTTCAACACCTGCTTTCTTTCGGATTGGAATTATTATATTCATCTTGAAGTCTGAGGGTATTTCGCCTGTCTCATACATCTTTCTCACCAGATGGTAGAGTTTTGTCAGGACTGGTTCTTCCAAGGCTGTCAGTAGTTCTAATGGAATGTTGTCTACTCCCGAGGCCTTGTTTCGTCTTAGGTCTTTCAGTGCTCTGTCAAACTCTTCACGCAGTATCATATCTCCCATTTCATCTTCATCTACACCCTCTTTCATTTCCATAATATTGTCCTCAAGAACATCGTCCCTGTATAGACCCTCTATATACCCCCCTCCACCTTTCTGCTTTCCCTTCTTTGCTTAGAACTGGGTTTCCATCTGAGCTCTTGATGTTCATGCAAGTGGTTCTCTTATCTCCAAAGGTCTCTTTAATTTTCCTGTAGGCAGTATCTATCTTACCCCTAGTGATACGTGCCTCTACAGCCTTACATTTGTCCTCTAGCCATCCCTGCTTAGCCATTTTGCATTTCCTGTCGATCTCATTTTTGAGACTTTTTTATTCCTTTTGGCTGCTTCATTTACTGCGTTTTTATAGTTTCTCCTTTCATCAATGAAGTTCAATATTTCTTCTGTTACCCAAGGATTTCTACTAGCCATCGTCTTTTTACCAACTTAATCCTCTGCTGCCTTCACTACTTCATCCCTCAGAGCTACCCATTCTTCTTCTGCTGTATTTATTTCCACCATTCCTGTCAATTTTTCCCTTATGCTCTCCCTGAAACTCTGTACAACCTCTGGTTTAGTCAGTTTATCCAGGTCCCATCTCCTTAAATTCCCACCTTTTTGCAGTTTCTTCAGTTTTAATGTACAGTTCATAACCAATAGATTGTGGTCAGAGTCCACATCTGCCACTGGAAATGTTTTACAAATTAAAACCCAAGTATTAGCTATGATTAAGTTATGCTCTGTGCAAAATTATACCAGACGGCTTCCTGTTTCATTTCTCTCCCCAAATCCATATTCACCCACTGTGTTTCCTTCTCTCCCTTTTCCTACTCTCGAATTTCAGTCACCCATGACTATGAAAATATACTGGCATACTATTCTCCATGCTCCAAATGTCTGTTTATCTGCAGGGAGGTTTTCTTGGTAGGGGTGTTGTATCTGTGTTAATCGTCCACTGGGTTGTTATTTCAAAACTGTGTCGTAAGTATTCACGGTGCATTTGACTAGTGGTAGAGATTGGTGCCATACATCAAATCTCTTTTGATGTAAAGCGGATTTGCTTCTGGTTATCCCCTAACTTTTTCTTCAGATGAACCTGGAACTTATTTCATCTTCTGAGCTTCTCTTCATTGTTCTGGAACCATTGCCGTACTGTGCAATATAGTTGAAAAAAGACATTTACCAAACACACAAAGTCATTCCATTTGCTGTATTTAGTTACTCAGTCTTATCTTTTCAGCCATTTCGACAGGGCCTGTAAAGCATCTCCAGAATACAATGGTGGATGCCTGATATGCAGCTGACTTACCCCTGTTTCGAAATACATAATTCCTCTGAAAACAGAGATCATTGAAAGGATGTACTGTTTATATTCTGCTTCCTCTTAATGTGGGTGACATCTTTTACTCGTATGTTGCCTAATGGGAGCCACAGTGATGAAGATACATTGAAGTTCATCTCCCCCAAACAATGGCACATCAAAATCACAATCAAGTGCAAATACAATGGCAAACCCATCAAAAATAAAACATTTACTACTGAAAGCATGTTTATTACTGACACCAACATACAGTCAGAACAGAACTGAACTAATGGACGGAGGGTGCAGCAACTTTTATGAACATAAAATGTTACAGACTGTTGCTGTTTATAAAACATCACCTATTCAAGGATACAAGTATTGCAAACATAGTATATTTTGAGAACCTTCCAAAACAAAAAAACCCAAATAATAAATAATTGCCGATGCTTGGGTTTGAACTGGTGACTCTCAGCACATCGACCAGCAATGCCCCTCACAGTGCCCCAATGCTAAAGTAATGTATACACAGCTAACTAAATCGTACAACTACATTTAACCACAAATATTATTACCAAGAAAATGGGTTTTCCTTTTTCACGGAGTCGCTATAGTATTATGAAGTATATTACATAATTATTATCGGAATATCTCAGTGAAGAACCAGCTTTTACTTCTTTTCCACTTTAGCATGCGCTTCTTTAGTGTTATGCATCTGTTTTTATACTTTTTGTTGTTTCCCATGTCGCCTTCACAAGAAAAATACAGAACAAGACACTGCATATGACACTCACAGGCTGTTACACCATAATAAACTGCAAGAAAAGAAACAAGCTGCTCATTTGTTATCATTTTCATTTGCTTAAAGATAAGCAAAATAAAAGATTGTAGCAAACTGCCCCATACATCACCACAGTTACTACAAAACTGCAACAAATTATTTCATACTACAGCAAAATTTTAACGTATGGCCCATGTTACAATGATTTTGAACAAATTTCCCCGTATTACAACAAAACTGTAACAAATTGTTCTCCTTTTTAGAGATGAATTTCAGCATGTTTACCAATATTAGAAGACACCTGTAAGATAGTGCTATCAATCTTGCAACTTTCTTCGTAAGTCATCAGACTTCTGACTGGTTTGATGCGGCCTGCCACGAATTCCTCCTTCATCTCAGAGTAGCACTTGCAACCTATGTTCTCAATTATTTGTTGGATGTATTTTAATTTCTGTCTTCCTCTACAGTTTTTGCCCTCTAGAGCTCCCTCTAGTGGAAGTCACAGATGACCTATCATTCTGCCCCTTCTCCTTGTCAGTATTTTCTACATATCCTTTTCCTCTCTGATTCTGTGCTGGACCCCCTCATTCCGTACTTTATCAGTCCACCTCATATACAGCATTCGTCTGTAGCATCACATCTCAAATGCTTCTATTCTCTTCTGTTCCGGTTTTCCCACAGTCCACGTTTGACTACCATACAATGGTGTTCTCCAAATGTACGTTCTCCAAATGTACATTTGTCAAATTAAAGTCTACGTTTGATACTAGCACACTTCTTTTGGACAGGAATGACCTTTATGCCAGCGCTAAACTGCTTTTGATGTCCTCCTTCATCCATCCTGTCATTGGTTATTTTTCTGCCTACATAGTAGTATTCCTTAACTTCATCTACTTCGTGATCATCAATCCTGATTTCAAGTTTCTCTCTGTTCTCATTTCTGCTACTTCTCATTACTTTCGTCTTTCTTAGATTTACTCTCAGTCCATTTTCTGTACTCATTGGACTGTTCATTGCATTCAGCAGATCATGTAATTCTTCTTCTCTTTCACTCAGGACAGCAGTGTTATCACAAGTCGTATCTCTGATGTCCTTTCACTTTGAATTTTAAACCCACTCTTGAACCTTTCTTTTATTTCCATCATTGCTTCTTAGATGTACAAATTGAACAGTAGGGGTGAAAGACTACATCTCTGTCGTACACCCTTCTTAATATGAGCAGTTCGTTCTTGGTCATTCAGTCTTATTATTCCCTCTTGGGTGTTGTACATATTGTGTATTACCCGTCTCTTTCTATAGCTTATCCCCATTTTTCTCAGAATTTGTAATAAATTGTCTGTAATGTTGCACCTAAATTGTAACAAATGTGTAATTAGTAAAACAAAATGGGAGGGCAAAACTCAAATAGAAGATGAGATCAACTGATAGTATCAAAACATCACAAATCCGGTAATAGTGAGAAGTGTTGGAGGTAAATATTGTGGATGGATACCATGAAATGAACCCAGTAAGCTAGTTCCAATCAATTAGGCTGCAGTATCTATACAGAGACCGACATTTAGAATGGAGAGCTGCAACAAACCAGTATTCAAGCTGAAGCCTACAACAATAAAAGTAACAACAATCACAGACGCTGTTTCAAAGTGTGTTGTCCACTTCTGAAGTACCAGTATTGTAGCTGAATAACAAAATCTGTTGCTCCTTTGTGGAAACTGATAGATGGGCAGACAGTCCTACACATTCTGAGAAAATAACATTGAGCCTGGGACCTGTTTTCTATTGCCTTAAAGTGCATACTGCTTATTATGATTTAAGCTTGTCTCATATATCCAATAGTGGCAGGCAAGCTCTGTACAAAGTTTGTTTTCAGATGTTAAACAAAATTTTTCACTGTGCCAGACTTATGAGAGATTTCATTTAATAAGTTTTCAAAAAAAATTTACTCCTCGTAACAATATTCGTAATTGTTATAACAAATCGAGTTTTCTTCAATTATTCTCCGTGTGGAATACAATTAGGCTGTTGTTGATGCCATTTAGCTGTTTACAGACTCCACTAGATATAATTCAAAGTGTTAGTTTATTAGTACAGTAAACTAAAAAAAAACTGAAGAAACTGCAAAAAGGAGGGAATTTAAGGAGATGGGACCTGGATAAACTGACTAAACCAGAGGTTGTACAGAGTTTCAGGGAGAGCATAAGGGAAAAATTGACAGGAATGGTGGAAATAAATACAGCAGAAGAAGAATGGGTAGCTCTGAGGGATGAAGTAGTGAAGGCAGCAGAGGATTAAGTTGGTAAAAAGACGATGGCTAGTAGAAATCCTTGGGTAACAGAAGAAATATTGAACTTCATTGATGAAAGGAGAAACTATAAAAACGCAGTAAATGAAGCAGCCAAAAGGAATAAAAAAGTCTCAAAAATGAGATCGACAGGAAATGCAAAATGGCTAAGCAGGGATGGCTAGAGGACAAATGTAAGGCTGTAGAGGCACGTATCACTAGGGGTAAGATAGATACTGCCTACAGGAAAATTAAAGAGACCTTTGGAGATAAGAGAACCACTTGCATGAACATCAAGAGCTCAGATGGAAACCCAGTTCTAAGCAAAGAAGGGAAAGCAGAAAGGTGGAGGGGGGTATATAGAGGGTCTATACAGGGACGATGTTCTTGAGGACAATATTATGGAAATGAAAGAGGGTGTAGATGAAGATGAAATGGGAGATATGATACTGCGTGAAGAGTTTGACAGAGCACTGAAAGACCTAAGACGAAACAAGGCCTCGGGAGTAGACAACATTCCATTAGAACTACTGACAGCCTTGGAAGAACCAGTCCTGACAAAACTCTACCATCTGGTGAGAAAGATGTATGAGACAGGCGAAATACCCTCAGACTTCAAGATGAATATAATAATTCCAATCCGAAAGAAAGCAGGTGTTGAAAGATGTGAAAATTACCGAACAATCAGTTTAATAAGCCACAGCTGCATAATACTAACGCGAATTCTTTACAGACGAATGGAAAAACTAGTAGAAGACGACCTCAGGGAAGGTCAGTTTGGATTCCGTAGAAATATTGGAACACGTGAGGCTATACTGACCTTACGACTTATCTTAGAAGCTAGATTAAGGAAAGGCAAACCTACGTTTCTAGCATTTGTACACTTAGAGAAAGCTTTTGACAATGTTGAGTGGAATACTCTCTTTCAAATTCTGAAGATACAGGGAGCTAAAGGCTATTTACAATTTGTACAAAAACCAGACGGCAGTTATAAGAGTCGAGGGACATGAAAGGCAAGCAGTGGTTGGGAAGGGAGTGAGACAGGGTTGTAGCCTCTCCCCGATGCTATTCAATAGGTATATTGAGCAAGCAGTAAAGGAAACAAAAGAAAAGTTCGGAGTAGGTATTAAAATCCATGGAGAAGAAATAAAAACTCTGAGGTTCGCCGGTGACACTGTAATTCTGTCAGAGACTGCAAAGGACTTGGAAGAGCAGTTGAATGGAATGGACAGTGTCTTGAAAGGAGGGTATAAGATGATCATCAACAAAAGCAAAACGAGGATAATGGAATGTAGTCGAGTTAACTCGGATGATGCTGAGGGAATTAGATTAGGAAATGAGACACTTAAAGTAGTAAAGGAGGTTTGCTATTTGGGGAGCAAAATAACTGATGATGGTCTAAGTAGAGAGAATATAAAATGTAGACTGGCAATGGCAAGGGAATGTGCTTCTGAAGAAGAGAAATTTGTTAACATCATGTATAGATTTAAGTGTCAGGAAGTCGTTTCTGAAAGTATTTGTATGGAGTGAAGCCATGTATGGAAGTGAAACGTGGACGATAAATAGTTTAGACAAGAAGAGAATAGAAGCTTTCGAAATGTGGTGCTACAGAAGAATTCTCAAGATTAGATGGGTAGATCACATAACTAATGAGGAGGTATTGAATAGAATTGGGGAGAAGAGGATTTTGTAGCAGAACTTGACTAGTAGAAGGGATCGGTTGGTATGACTTGTTCTGAGGCATCAAGGGATCACCAGTTTAGTATTGGAGGGCAGCATGGAGGGTAAAAATCGTAGAGGGAGACCAAGAGATGAATACACTAAGCAGATTCAGAAGGATGTAGGCTGCAGTAGGTACTGGGAGATGAAGAAGATTGCACAGGATAGAGTAGCATGAAGAGCTGCATCAAACCAGTCTCAGGATTGAAGACCACAACAACAACAATATCAAATGTTAATGGATGTGTGTGTGCGTATATATATATATATATATATATATATATATATATATATATATATAACTGTGTGTGTGTGTGTGTGTTGAATGGCGTCAAGTTATCCAATTCAGATGAAGAGGCCTATGTAATTTTATTAAAGACAGTGCCAGTTCAAGTGTGGGTTACGTATGTTTCTTATGTTTCTTCAATATGGAAAATACTGTAGTACAGGCAAATATCTTTTAACACAGCGCCATTTTTACACAGTTCAAGAGAAGATTTAGTTTTTTGGATATACAGTATTACTGTCAAATTTCTTTGAACATGGGCCATTTATGTGTAATTCAAATGAAACTTACATAATATTTTTGGAAATACTCTAGTACTGCCAAATTTCTTTAAACATAGCAACATTTTAAGCAATATATGTGAAGCTTACATAGTTTGACAGCTACACGTTGTAAGAGATGCCAAAATAAAATATTGGTTAGAGTGAAGGATGGGATAGAGAGGGGGATGGCGAGAGATGTAATGTATCATATGTTTAGTTCAATCAACAACAGCATCAGGTGAAGATCAGAAGTCAGTGACGATCTCATACGTTCACCCATGACAATGGGCTACCCAAAGGTCGAAGATTTGTAACCAGAACGCCCATTGCATTCCTTGTGTTAAAGAATTGCTTAAAAGATAACACTATACTTTCCTCAAAAACAATATTGTTTTTTATCCTAAGTCCTTATTTTCAAGTGCGGCTTTTGCAAAGAGCTATCGATTCTTCACACACCGAGTTGTCACTGAAATACAGTATACATTTTGGTTAAGTGTCAACTTATGCTTTCGCAAATCAGAAACATGTGATATACTATATCTTTCATTCCTTGCTTAGGAGGACTTGACATTCTGATTTCAACTCTTTATAAAGGGATCGTAATAGCTGAAACCAAAGCGCGTCTTCAGATTAAAACAAACAACCTGGATAACTGCAATAATAATGTACATTATAATGACATATATTCGTTTGAGTTTCCAGGCATGAATACAGTTGTACAGCTTTATAAGAAATCAGTGCAAGCACCTCACTGCAACAGATCAACATTGTTAAGGATGTTGCTTAACATGCCTGCCATCGCACTGTCATGTAAATAATGTATACTATGCTATGCAACATGACCTGACATTGTTAACCTGTTTAGTTCAATATTGTGTTGGATGACTTGGCTACAACACAACAGTGATATAAAGGACTATGTCAAGGGCTTCCATCGTGCATTCGTCTATTTCCATCCACTTTTATGTCAAGTATGACTAAAACATACACTGCAGGACTTTATCCCACTTTGTTGGCTACAGACCCATAATATCTGTTTTTATGAATTGCAAAATTGTTTGTAATTATAATCAGACAAAGCTGGAATTTGTATGAGCTACAGGTAACAACCCATCCTTTGCAACTAATTAGAAATCGCAGGAAAATTTACCCCTCGTTGACCACAGTACCAAAAAAAGTGAAATTTGTGGGGCTTTACCCCACCCACCATATTCAGGATCTACATCGTAGTCATACATATCATCATCATCATCCTCCAATTCATACAGCTCGTTCCAACAAAGCATTTTCTTGGCATGACCACAACATATGTTACGACAAAAGGCAGCCATGCAGACACACTGCCAAAGTCGCCACTAGCTCAAATGTGAATTTCGAGATAGCGCTGCTATACCTATGTTCACTGTGGAACTTCCAACGGGATTCACATAGCTCACTATGTTATACATGCAGTAACTCAGTTTCCCATCGTGATTCAGCTACCACTGTTTACAGCCATCATCTTCATACTCATATATACTTCCATTAGCATGTCACGTGTCTGCATTGCCACCACATTGAATTCAGTCTCTCGTTTGTCAGTGGTGATAATATTTTGCTCATCAGTGTCTATTAATTACAGTTGCTGTTAAAGAACTTTATCACTTTATATGAAATGTCACTGATGATATGTAATGAATGTACTACCCTGTACCCCATGGCTTTGCTCACATATGTCTTCAGTACACATACTGTACACATCTCATCCTCCCCCTCTCCAACTATTCCTCCCCTAGTCTCTCTGTCCACATTATATTCTCACCGGTATGTGTTCATCTCCTAATTCTGTCTCTGTCTCTTCGTCTCCACCTCACACCATGTCTGTTCATCTCCACGACCCATCTCTCTGACCATATCTTGCTCCTCCCCATTTCCTTTGCCCATCTCCTACTCCTTGTCTTCTTAATACATCTACCCACTACTGCTCTATCCCTACCACCCACCTTTTGCATCTATCCCTTCCTTCCCCCTCACTGTCCATCTCTTACTCTCCCTTCTGTGTCATCTCCCCCTCTTCTTATTTTTCCAATTCTTCCCCTCCCCCAGTTCTTTCTCTGTCCATCTCCTCCTGCCCTCTTTGTCCATCTACTCCTCTACACTCTCTCTCTGTCCACCTCATCCTCCTGTCTCTCTGACAATCACCTGCTCTTCCCTCTCTCTGTCCACATCACTCCTTAACCATTTCATTGTACCTCTATCTGTCTGCATCCACCTTCCCCTCTACCCCTATCCACCTCCTTCTGCCCCATTTCTCTGTCCATCCCATCTATATCTATCTCAATGATACTCCCAGCCATGCTATCTGTATGTGTAGCCCTTACAGAACAGTCAATAAAGCTGGCCAATACTAGTTCCATAACACATCTGTTATACAGGGTAGCCTACACGTCGAAAGCTTGAAAATATTTTTTTGCCACTGATGTGCAGCTATCCTGCAAATTAGGTTGATGAAGCAGACCTATGCTACTAAAACATTTCACACCTGTAATGCAGGACACTATGTACGTCAGAAGCTGGAAAACTGTTTCTTGCCCCTGCCATATAGGCTACCCCGTATAGCAGTTCGATAAGGCAGGTTGATACTATTCCCACCTGTTGTGCAGAGCAGCCTATACATACAGTGGTGGAAGAAAACACACTTTTGCTGACCTCTGCTCCCTATGGAGCTAAGGGGTTGTAAATACCACAGTGCTGATACTAGTAAAATCTGCTGTTTCTGTGCCAAATTTGGTTGAAATCGATCCATGGGTTTGGAAGGAGGTCCTGGACATACTAACATACACATATACACTCTGCTTGATGTATACAGAAACAGATACGATCTGTGTTCAAGTTTTCTGTTAACGTGTCCAAAAAATTAATGGTACTAAGTAGAACCGAGCTAAATTGAAACTGATACTTCGGTTTGTGAGCCACATTTTGTTAGTGCTGCTGTTTTGTAGCTCCCTACCAATCATAGGCTCCTCTGGCAGCCACAGGCCTTTCAGCGTTGGTGGCTCCTAAACGTGGCGTGGAGCCGTGACGCGAGCGCCGGGCAGACGGTCCCACACACGACGAGAGCCGACAATCGGCAGTTCGTTAGCGGCGCCTGCGGCCGCAGACAAAGCGCCGACTGATGGATGGCCGGCACGCCGCCGCCGGACACTGACGCCGTGTTTACGCGCCGCCTAACTGTTTTAATCTGGCGGGCGGCGCCCTCGCCCGCCGTGACGCTGCGCGATCGCAGGTGGTCGCGTCATCGCAGCATCGTTTGTATCCCCGCTATCTCGCCGCCCGACTGCTACCTCGTGCTGCATCAGATACCCGCAGTCGTACGCAATCGCTCGTTGCTGTTATCAACGGCGGGGATCAATCACTTAACTCTTGACAAGTGTGCAATTAATTCTTAGACCTCATTGGTTCATAGTCACTGCCAAACGGTTAGGTCAGTGTCATGAGGATTTATGATTAAAGGAAATACCAGGACGTGAACTTATTGTTAGAGAAGTAATAGGACTGCAGAGATTTGGCATCAATTCTGTCGAGCATTCGCTCCACTCAGTGGACTTACACGTGATTACAGCCCCCGCAGCAGCTGCTTAAGCAACAGAACCGTAATAAGCGACCGAGCGAGGTGGCGCAGTGGTCAGCATAATGGACTCGCATTCGGGAGGTTGACGATTCAAACGCAATCCCGGCCATCCAGAATTAGGTTTTCTATGTTTTCCCTAAATCGCTCTGCGCAAATGTCGGTATGGTTTCTTTGAAAGGGCATAGGCAATTTCCTTCTCAACCCTTTACACAATCGGAACTTGTGCTACGCCTTTAATGACCTAGACGAGAAGTGAAACCCAATCTTGCCTTTTTTGTAATAAATAAGCAACTTGTTGAACATCAGCAGGGTACAAGAAGCGAAACAAATCTACGTATCTGTCAAGAAAACGTTATTCATATTTTGAGTAAGGGAACACACAGCAGTGTCAAAGTTAGGAGGGAACTATTTTCATTTAAAGATTCTGACTGTGGGACTGACTGTTCGATTTGTAATGAACAGCAGTAGCTGATACCGTTGGTAGTTTGTGTCGTTCTAAAATCTGTAAAAAAAAAAAAAACGAAAAAAAGAGGTTACTGTTGTCTGCGACGCAACACTGTTTTCTAGATTTGCATGTGCCTTAAATCGAGCCCTTCAGGATGGACTGATGAAACATAGAAACATTGCTACACGGGTTGAATACGGAGAATGTCACTATCAACTTTGTGAAGACTCATTCTGGATATCCATGAACTATACCAGGCAAAGTCATTAAAAATACTAATCGGGAATTGGGACGGATGTGAAGTGGTAGGAAGCACAGCAAGATACAAGTTATGATTCTTGAGCTAATGTCAGTACTATATGTTTTCCTGCATTTTGGTACTCGTCACATGAACGAAAATAAAGGACGAACAGATTTTGACATTAGTCAATACCACAGGTAGTTTGATGGCATCCTAGATACACTAAGAGGGTGGGATAAGGAAGCTACATTACCAAATTTGGTCAAAGCAGTGAGATGTGGTTGAAAAATCACTATAGGAGTGATATTGGGGAAGGGAAATTACAAAAAATATTTCCGTCTTCATGAAGTGTTACTAAATGGAGTCTCTGTGAAAGAACTGCTTCATTTCCTTTCATCAGTTTTCACTTCTTCTCATTACACTCGTATAAACATTTAGTTCGGTAGTTCTCTCCCTCTCACTGTATGCCTTTCTCTGGTCTATATAATGTATCGACCACAGTAATTATAGAGTCTTTGGTCATTGGAAACCAAAAGGTAACCTTTGACCCAGTTTTTATGGGTGAACCTGGCGCCCACGTCATAATATTCTAGTCTGTTTCCTGGTTCCTGGGTGTGATGTGCTGCGAGTGGAGACATGCGGCTCCATTGAGTAAACAAGTGTCCGACAAAATGTTGATGTAACATGTTTTGTTATTTGTTTCCGACAGTTCTTTTTATTTCCAAATTATATTGCCACGATCCATCAAGTATTAATGTCAGCAGACGTGGTACCTATCTTTGAGAATATTAATCGCTCGTGATACAGCTTGATATCAGACATCCTCATTTGATTATAGTTGTTTTACGATTGGCAGTTTTGTCTTATATTGCTATAAATACCCGTGTAATTTGCAAGTTATATTCCTCCAGCGAAAAATGATCGCTTCACTTTTTAATTTCTGGAATATATCTTTGTTAATGTTAATGCCGGTTCTTTCTCAGAGCGAGAGAGAGAGAGAGCTTGGACTTCCGTCGATACCATCTGAGACTACACTCACTCCTCTTTATACACATAGAGAAGGCAACAAAAACTATAGCAAGAAGCTTTGAGGAGTTTTAAATGGTGTCTTGAGGAAGAAATTGAGAATAATAACCAAGTATTACAAAGGTCGTCCAGTAACACGACATCGGACTGCCTGGGACAAAGGCCTCCCCTGTGTCAACACGCGTAACGCAGCCGCCTATGCCGTCACTGCTCGTAGCCGTGTCCACAGTCCAGCTGTGAGAGGCGTACAATCGTTATACAGCTTCTAAAGTCCTCAACGCTGACCTGTCCATTACGAGACATCCACTCTCTGTTACGTGCTACATATCATGTTTGCTGCAGGAGGGGTAGCCCAGCGACAGCTATTTTCCCTACCACTTCGACACTGTAGCGTCACTGGATGACCCTTTTTTGGGCATGGTTTTTTTCCCCATTTGTTCCTCAGAAAACCCTCTACAGACCCTGGAAGTCGATGGTATTCTCTATGGCACACTGTATAATAACGCGGGTTATGCGGAGACATACATTAGGGCACCATGAGCCTGCAACAAGAAGCAAATAATATCCACGAATTTTACATGAATTACCGTAACTGAAGCACTAAAATGAAAGAAAACTTCCCAGAGTGTCCAGCACAAATTGTGGCCATAATTACAGAAAACAGGTTTGAGTCAATCCCAGCCGTTAGTCTAGATCATCTGCTCAGTTAGAGTTGCGAATAGTGAAGTGCATCCTACAGAAGTACATAGTCTTCTAAAAAGAACATGTTCCAACAGTAGAGAAAATGCACATAAGTTGTCTACCATACATTATAGTGTGAGTGTTAGTTAATTTATATACATTTGCTCTACTGCTGAAGAACATCCCATCCTTATCTTGACCACATATCGTAGGAAAAACTCACTGAAAGCTTCGAAATAAGTTCCTGAACTGGTGCACTGCTTCGAGCATTTGACTTGTGTTTTGGAGAAGCGGGATTCAACTGATCATTTACTGTTCCTATTTACACATTCTTTCATTCGTAATATGAATCTAAAAGTTCAGTATTTTGTCAGAAAAATCTTACATGATGTCCAGTAAAATAGATCATCACTTTGGTTAGCCAAATAAATTAACAGACTCGGACCAATGAAAAGGACGCATACTGTGTGAAAGCCTTGCAGACTTTGGTAAACCATTTCAGCTTTTGAAGACGAGATGTATTTTACTTCAGGTATAGCGGTCAGTAATGGAAAGTTGCGTCGTGAGATGGTACATTTTCATTGTCGTGCTGTTGCAGATCACAAAAGCAGTAGCTTGGACTATTTTGCAAAGAACTGAAGATGGATTTGTAGGATTGACTGCAGTCAATATCAATTGAATAGCTTCTCATCCAAGGCGCTAAGGAGGTGGTGATTAAAATAGATGCTCTCTCTATCTCTCTCTCTCTCTCTCTCTTGCTCTCCCTCTCGCTATCTCTCTCTCTTATACAAGCTCCATATCGGATTCCAAGGTAGAAATTCTTAATCTTCACAAAGTAGTTTAAAAATAAATTCTTGATAGATCGACTGAATAAGTTTAGAAAATAATAAGAATGCTCGGAAACAAATAACCAAAATGAGTGAATTAAAATTTTACTGGATATTAGTGAACTTGCTCCATGGCTCCACTCATAGAGCTTGAGGTAGCCAGAGCCTCTCACAGATAACATAGCTTACAGTCCAGATAGAGAGATAACAACCAGACTAAAAACGTTTGCTCTGATTTCTTAAATCCTAGCTGCTGGAATGCCTTTGCCTCACTGCACTGTTACCCACAACACAAAGCATTCACAGACGTAAAAGCAAAGTGTAAGAATAACTATATCTACAGACAAGGAGCGGATAGGGTCGGAGCCTCAGCCCTTAATTCATTAAGTCATTAGCCTCAGTCTTATCCAGTTGGAAGTTGTTTTTAACAATTACTACAAATTTTTAGGAAATAGGAGTTAACATTATATATCCTGATATGAGGTGCCATGAAGAAAAATATTTCTGGTCAGATGAGCTCTTGCTTATCATCAAAAACTCAAATAGGAGGAATTCAGGAGAAATTTTAATGATGTACAAGAAAACAGGACTGTGGGTGAACTACTATGAATGCATTTCCGTAGCCAACACAGACTGCCCAACACAGACAGCTAGCAAGACTCATCACACTAATAAAAGTTTGTTGCCCTGCTATCTCCGCAATGATGACTCTGAAAGAACGTTAGATGAGATAAACTGGATTAGTCAGTTCGTTAACATACATGATGCTTTACTTTTAATTGGGGACTGAAATCCGATAGTGGAAAAAGATAGAGAAGGAAAATAGTAGGAGATCATGAAGTAGGGAAAAAGAATTAAAGGGCAAGCGACCTGGTAGAGTTTTGCAGAGAGCAGATTTTAATCATTGCAGAAAATTCGTTTGATAATCATATGAAAGAAGGCGGTGCATGTCGAAGAGACATACAAAATCGTAAAAAATATTCTCAATTTTATTCTTTTCCATGAACATATGTGGACTCTGATCATAATTTATTGGTTGTGAAGTGAAGATTGACATCCAATGAATTACAGAAAGCTAGGAAATTACGGAGATGGAATTTGGATAACGTGAAATAACTAGTAATTGTTAGTGTTTCAAAGGGAGCATTAGGAAACTATTTATTCAAACAGTGGAAACAGACACAAGAGAAGATGCAAGCGTAGCTATGAGAGATGACATAGCGAACGAAGTAGGTGAAAATATATAAATGCAGCAAATTAAGCAGACGAAAGAGCATAAACAGATTTAAAACCGAAGTAAAAAGCAGATGGAAAACAGTAAAGCAGGAATGGTCAGAGGACAGTTGAAAGACTGCAGAATTATGTATGGGTGTGGAAATATAGACGCCGCCTATATGAACAGTAATGAAACGTTTGGAGAAAAGAGAAGCAGTCGTTTGTGTATCACGAGGTAAGCAGTTATTAAGAAAAGACGGAATGGCTGAGACGTGGAAGGAATTTCCAGAAGGCTGCACAAAACAAGAATAAATAAAGGCAATGATATGGAAAGGGCAGGAAGATCAAGATGAGATGGGAGATACAATACTGCGAAAAGAATTTGACATATCTTTGAAAAATAAAAGTCGAACAAGGTACATGAAGAAGACGCCATTCCCTCAGAACTGTTGAGATCATTATAAGTGTCAGGCATGACAAAACAGTTACACATGATGATCAATATAAACGACATAGGAGACATACCATCACACTTGAAGAACAATACCACAACCCAAATTACAAAGAAGGTAGCTACTGACAGTTATGAATATTATCAGTTAACAGTGTAATAAATTGTTTTCAAAATAATAACATAAATTATTCACAGAAATATGGAGAGACTGATGGACTCCGAGCTCGGGAAGAGTATTCCAAATCCCAAAGAGAAATTGCAACATGTGACACAATATTTATCCTATGACTTAGCAGAATGAGTAAAGGCAATGCTGCTATAAGTTCTAGAACTAGGGAGACCTTTAGGCAGTGTTAACTACGATACGATGTTTGACGCTCTGAATGCAACAGAGACCAATTATAGAGACGAGATGTAAGGTACACCAGTTATGCAAAACATCGTTTTTTCCTAGTTCCCAAATAGGAGTCAGCACCACTATGCCTTCATCATCGGGTTTGGGTTTTATTTAACCTATAATGTGACGGTTTTACTAAACGATTACAAAATTATCTGGATATTTAGTTCAAACAACAAAATCGTATCTTTTTGTTAAGACCTTTACATTGCATGGTTTTTCAGGACCATTTGTGTATTATTTATTAGAGGTAGCTTGTCATCTGCAAGCAAACGATGTAGATGAGAAATTATTTTGGGAGTTAACCTATAATTTTACGCTCTGAACATAATTGAGTTTGTCGCGATATTTCGCGCCTATATTCGTTTTTACTTACGTTTTTATGTGGTAAGCCCTTTTATTCTGAGCATCTTGGTGAGGTGTTGTGAAGTACACATGAATACAACACGTATTTTCTCAAATAAGGTTCTAAGAGCACTTTGCACTTCGCCAAAACACGCTGTAATTGTGGTTGTTGTGTGTCCCAGCCCTGTCAGTGTTCATCTGTTCACCAGTGAGTTTGGCTCAAAATTTGAACTTTGTTTAGATTTTATCTTCGTGTGTGAGTGTGTGTTTGTACGCTTCTTACCTGTTTGTGTTGTCTTTTACATGGTGTTACTTTTGTGTGTTAAATAGTTTGCCCTTCCAGAGTGTAGTGTATTCATTTATGACCTGTTTTCCCTCTGCTATTGCCTTCTGTATGTGGAAGTTTTCCTGAATCGTCGGTTTGCTGTATAGGCTGTGGCTGGGTTTTAATATTCTTGAGTCTGTTTCTATTGTAGTTGGATGGTGATTGTGGACTATTAGGTAGTCAGCAAATGTGCAATGGGAGCTGTTGCTTTTTAAAGCTGTGAGATGTTATGAACATCTGGTTTTGAAGTTTCTGCATGTCTGTCCTATTTACACTGACTGGCAAGTGTTTCATGTGAGTTCACATATTCCTGATCTGTTAAATTTATCCGCGGGTGTTTCTTGTGTTCTAATCTTTTTCTGTGTTATGTTCTCTGTCTTGTATCCTATTTGGAGTCCCTGTTTCTTTCGTATGTTGCCTATTCAGTGAACAATCTTGTTTTTATTGGTGGGTATGTGCCATGTCATTTTGTGTTTGGTCGTTGTTCTCTTATGTCTTGTGTGTGGTCATTGTTTGTGATTGGTGTTGTTCTGTGTTGGGTGAGGACTTGTGTGTGTGTGTGTGTGTGTGTGTGTGTGTGTGTGTGTGTGTGTATGTGTGTGTGTGTGTGTGGCATGTTCATTTTTTTACTGTTTACAAATTCTTTTATGTCATTTGTCTACCATATGGTTATCATAACCATTTTATACTACCGGTTGTTTTATTGTGTTTAGTTCTTGTGTGTGGTTATGTTTGCTCATGAGTGTTCTGTTTAATCTATAGAGCATGAATCTGAACTTTGCTTGCTTGTATGTCAGTGGGTTGATGGGTTGCTCATTAGGTTGTGAATGGTGGAGCTTGTGGTTGTTGGTTTCCTGAATCTTGTGAAGTCGTGTGTGTTGTTTATTTTATGTATGGTGAGATCTAGAAAATGTAGTGTGTTGTTAGTTTCTGTTTCTAATTTTTAGTTAATTTTGGGGTGTAAGTTGTTCATTTCACTGTATGGCTGTTCTATGTGTGTATGTGGTTCATCAGTCAGGCGTATTATGTCATCGACATAACGGTACCAGTGCATAACTTTGTAGTTTTTTGGTTTTATTATGTGTCTGTAGATTTTGTTCTCTAGGTTCTTCATATAAATGTTGACTGGAGGCCACTAATTGGTGATCCCATTGGCAATCCTTCATACTGAGAATAAAATTCTTTGTTGAGCGCAAAATAATTTTGTGATGTTATGTTCTTGGGTATGGTTGTTATTTCATTACTGTGTGTGTCTGGTGATTACTTGTTGTTTTAATCCTTGTGTGATTACATTGATTGTTTCATTTATTGGCATACAAGTGTACATTGATGTGATGTCAAATGATATGAGTCGGGCACACAGTTTTAATCTGCCAGAAAGTTTGATATGAGGGTTGCTGTATCTGGCATGTGAATGTTCTTGATTGTGTCCATTAATTCCTTTGAGTTTTCCAGGTTCTTGTTGTTATTAAAAGCGTACAATTTTTTTAGTAATGTGTGTGTCTGTGGGGATAGGTGGTAGGATGGAGCATTTTGGAAGATGATGACAGGCCTTAATGGCATATTATCCTCATGAAACTCTGGGAGGGAATTGGGGTGGGTGCTTTTGGATTTTCCTGTGTCATCCTTTTCAACAGGCCTTTGGAGAATGTATTTTTAATGTTTGTCAGTGTCTGTTGAATGTTTTTCTGGTACCTTGCTGTTGGGTCACTGCCCAGTTGTGTGGTGTTGTTGTAGCAGTAGCAGTAGAAGTAGAAGTAGAAAATGGTTATGATACTGATATGCTAGACAAATGAAATAAAAGAATTTGTGAACAGTACAAAAATGAACATACCATACACACACGCACAAGTCCTCACCCAACACAGAACAACACAAATCACAAACAATGACCACACACAAGACATAACAGAACAACGACCACACACAAAACGACATGGCACATACCCACCAATAAAAACAAGATTGTTCACTGAATAGGCAACATACGAAAGAAACAGGGACTCCAAATAGGATACAAGACAGAGAACATAACACAGAAAAAGATCAGAACACAAGAAACACCCACGGATAAATTTAACAGATCAGGAATATGTGAACTCACATGAAACACTTGCCAGTCAGTGTAAATAGAACAGACATGCAGAAACTTCAAAACCAGATGTTCATAACATCTCACAGCTTTAAAAATCAACAGCTCCCATTGCACATTTGCTGACTACCTAATAGTCCACAATCACCATCCAGCTACAATAGAAACAGACTCAAGAATACTAAAACCCAGCCACAGCCTATACAGCAAACTGACCACTGAAAAAAACTTCCTCGTACAGAAGGCAATATCAGAAGGAAAACAGTTCATAAATAAACACACTAAACTCTGCAGGGGCGTACTATCTAACACATTAAAGGAACTTTACAAAAAAGACAACAAAAACAGCTAAAAAATCTACCCCCCCCCCCCCCACACACACACACAAACACGATAAATGGATATACTACACTTTGAAAAGACTCACCATTTTACACACAAAAGGATCACCATGTGAAAGACACCACAAACAACTAGTGCATACAGGACACACACTCGCACACGTAGATAAAATGTAAACAAAATTCAAATTTGGCCTCAAACTCACGGGTGAACAAATGAACACTGATGAGGCTGGGACACACAACCACAATTACAGTGTATTTTGGTGAAGTGTAAAGTGCTTTTACGACCTTATTTCAGAAAATATGTGTTGTATACATGTGTACTTCACAACACCTCACCAAGATGCTCAGAATAAAAGGGTTTCCCACATAAAAACGTAAGTAAAAACGAATATATGCGCGAAATATCGTGGCAAACTAAATTACGTTCAGAGCATAAAATGATAGTTTAACACCCAACAAAATTTCTCATCTACATAGTTTGCTAGCTGATGACAAGCTACCTGTAATAAATAATACACAAGCCGTCCTGAAAAACCATGCAATATAAGGTGTTAACAAAAAGAAACGAATTGTTGTTTGAACTAAATATCAAGATGATTTTGCAATCATTTAGTAAAAACGTTCACATTATAGGTTAAATAAAACACCAATCCATTGGTGAAGGCATAGTGGTGCTGAAGCATGTTTTGGAACTTGGAATAAACGGTGTATTGCATAACTGGAGGATCTTACATTCAACAATTTTAACTGCAAACACAGTAAACACAATGAGCTGCATATCCAAATGATGAGTATAAATACAAGTTAGCTACAAGTTGTACAGAAGCCAGAAAGACAAGAAAGGTCATTAGTTATTGGGAAGGCAGTGAGACAGAGATGTAGCCTATCACCGTGTTATCAACAGATACGCAGAAAATCGTAAAAGAAAAAGAAAAGAAGGCGGTGGAGCATATCGAGCTTGTTTTGCACCAGTCACAGGGAAATTAATAATCTGATTTGATCTTGATTGGTGCTTATAATGCGCATTTTTTGCTTCAGGACAATTGAATACTGATGTGATTGATGCTTTTTATGTGGTTTTTGGCCTCAGGACAATTAACAACCGATGTGAATAATGTTTCTTAAGCGGTTTTCGGCCTCAGTACAGTTAAAAACCGATTTTTCCTATCCGATGTGATATGACCTTGCCTTGGTGGCTAGGCTTACGTAACTAACAGTATCACATATGTACATCCTTGCAACCTGAGTAGTTCAGTTTGTTTAACGTCTAACGTACACATTAGACGTTTTTGTATGATTCGTTTGTCATTTGTAGTCGACCACTATTAAATTGTGATGCTACATTTTATAACTTTTTTTTTCCTCCACCATACGTTTTTCCCCTTCTGCGATAATATTCCATTGCAAATTGACGTCATTCTGACCAATGGTGTTTTTTCTACAGCTGTTTGATAGTTTTAATTTAATTACAATCACCTTCTATATATGAGGATGAAGCCGGCCGAAGTGGCCTTGCGGTTCTAGGCGCTGCAGTCTGGAACCGCAAGACCACTACGGTCGCAGGTTCGAATCCTGCCTCGGGCATGGATGTGTGTGTGGTGTCCTTAGTTAGGTTTAACTACTTCTAAGTTCTAGGAGACTAATGAGCTTAGAAGTTGAGTCCCATAGTGCTCAGAGCCATTTGAACCATTATGAGGATGAATAAAGATAAAATTATTGAAGAAATTACTAAGAAATTACTAAAATTCAATGGGAAATTGGGCTGACCTCGCGAAGACAGTTCAGAATGAAGTGCATTGGGGTTAGCCTCCTAGGAACAAAACATATATGCTTAACCCATCTTGTGATCAGGCCATTTGAACGTGGAATCCAGGCCTGGAAGAAGTATAGCAGTAACAGAGCAAAAGAGACGCAGCTAGATATGCACAAAGTCTGGAAACAAACCTCGAAAGATATTATAAGAGTGGAAAGGTCATGAGTCAAAAATAGACTAAATAAAATCGAGGAAGATTTCAAGAGAAGTAACTCGAAAAAATTTCAACAGAATTTTCAGAGAAAATTTAAAGGGTTATCAGCCTCCAGCCTTCCTCCGAGGAAGACTTCAAGAGAACTAACACGAAAAATTTCAACAGAATTTTTGGGGAAGATTTAGAAGGTTATCAGCCTCCAAATATTTGCTACAAGGTAACAGACAGATCTGTAGAAACAAATACTAAATAAAAAAATTGCAAAAATCTTAAAAATTATTTTGATAAATTCCTCAACTGCGAGAATCCTAAAGAAAAATTACTCTTAACGAAAATAGTGCCAAAGCCACATTCAAAGCCCGTTCAATAAAAGAAGTATAAGACATTATAAAACAATTTAAAACAACGGAGCCCCCGGAGAAGACGGCATTATTTTCGGTTTATAGAAACTCAAAGACGAAATTATCACAAAGAAAATCCATAAAATTCTTAGAGAAATATAGAATACAGAGGAAATTTCACAGGAATGGAAATGTGCGTTGATTTACCCACTAGACAAAAAGGGCGACAAGACAGATCCTACTAATTACAGAGGTATCTCATTGTTACGGGTCATTTACAAAATTCTCTCCAAGGCTTACGCAACAGACTAGAACCACAATCTGATACAATCATTGGTGAATACCATGCAGGCTTCAGAAAAGAAAGTTCCTGTATTGAACGAATTTGGAACCTGCAAACGCTCCTGAAGGTCAGACAGACGAATAACACTGTACTCGTAGTCACACTCGTGGACCTTAATAAGGCCCGCGACGCCATAGTCAGGCAAATTCTCTTTGACACATTAGAAGAATATGGAATAGACAGAAAATCTGGGACACTCATGTAACAGACACGTACAGACACCACATCTAAAGTAAAATTTATGGAAGAAATCTCAGACTCATTCGACATACATGCAGGGGTCAGACAAGGTCTCTCACCACTTTTATTCAACATTGTCTTGGACAAAATTATCAAACAATGGAAAGAAAAAGTAAAAGGAATTTTCAATTGAGAAGAACGTGTGCAAACAAGACGATCATAAAATGCCTGGCGTTTATAGATGACCTTGCAATACTCAGCAACAATAGACAAGAAACACAGGAAGCCTTGTAATATTTACATGAAGTCTCTGTGAAAACATGTCTACAGACCTCGTATGTGAAGATGCAGTACATGGAAAGAGAGAACAGCTACAACCATGTCATGTACACAAAGTATGGAAAGGTTAACAGAGTGGAAAAATTCAAATATATTGGTCAATATGTACAAATGAAGAAAGAAAGTATAAAAACTAACACAGACGCACAACAGCAAAAGAAATATTTCAAGACAGGCTAAATTTAGGCAGTACATTACAGGTGTACTACCAGATGCACTCTACACATGAAAAACGACTATAATCGGAGCATCAGGCATCACGGAGACAGAAAAAATAGAACATAAAATCCTAAGAAAAATTTTTGTAGCAGTACACAGATCGTATATGGATGATGAGACCAACCAAAGAATTGTATGAACACACACACAGGCTCACAGACATGATCTGAAAACGCCGACAAACATTCTATGGACACATACATATAATGAACAACAAACTCACAAAGAGTATTTTTTATGTGGTAAATAGTTCAGTAAAAAAACCAACTGTTTCAGGAAATAGAAGAAGACCTAAAGCAAGCAGGGATCAGCAGTTAAATGATAAATGGAAGAGAAAAATTCAGAAACAAAATTATGGACACGGACTTTGAAGTAAAAGAAAGGAATAAAGCAGGCAAAACATGGACAGAACAAAGGAAACGGCAACACAGCCAAAGAATGAAGAGGTTTTGGGAAGAGAAAAAGCAGAAGGAAACAAAAAGAAATATCTGTTGGATATTCAAGAATAATAAAAACCAGTGGAACTGGGACTGATTGCTGCCTTCCTGCACTTCCTTAATTAATCGACAGGCATGGTGCACGTTCCATATGGAATCAAAGTTGGTTGAAGAAAGAAATGTGTTGGGGTAAGCGTGGAGGTAAAAATTGTAAATGGAAACAAAGGCATTTCCACAGTAATCAGATTGAAATGAAATTTGTTATGTGGGAGCTATACGAAATAAAGAGACTTCCATAAGATAAACAAGGTGGAGAGCTGTATCAAATTAGTTTTCGGACTGAAAACTATAGCAGCAAACATTTGTTAACAATTAATTTTATGACTAATTGCTCTAATAAGATCTGTAATTTAATACAGGCCTGGTATAATACTAAAACAAATCTAATTAGGCATCACATTTCCTGATCTACTTGTTGTATCAAAGATGACCTTTAGTTTGCAGCATCTTAAGAAAAAATTATAAGGTATCTGTTTTCTATAAAGTTTGGTTTACTAGTTTAAACAAAACCAACTAACGAGAATTAAATAAATCTTGAAAACTAACAAAAATTTTGCTTTCCCATATATTCAGCACCCTCAAGATATTTGAGAATAACTCTATCTTCAACTATCTGCCAAGCATAAATTTGCTTAGTCATTGAGGACGGGAATTTTTATTCTGCACACTACATTAATCACTCTGTAGTAATAGCACTTAATTCCTTACACTACACCGAAAAATGCTAAAAGAACTCCAAAAATACCTCCAATTTAATCACTGACTGGTAAAATATATGTTACATATCCAAAGCTGAACACAACACAACAAACCTGGCTTTAGTGAACGGGCAGTAAGATTCTGAACGCATTGTCCCATTTGGTTGGATATATGAAAATGTAACAAGATTATTACACATAGAGAAAATGAATATAGACTTTGCATCAGGGCTTAATTGTAAAATGAATGCAATAATTTTAGTAGCTGTGTGTTCGGTTACGACATCTCGTAACCGGTTGGCCCTACTAGTATTAGTATGCAATCAGACTGCATAAAATAACAATAAAGAATGAAAGGAAATTTCCTTTCACACAATTGATTAATTAAGTCCCCTGCAACTATAAAAGCTGTGAATCAATAAAGCTCAAGTGAAACTGTTCTGCGTGTGGTAGTGTGACTCAACGTACATGTACCTGGCATGGTTCTTCCTCAATATGACAAGAAATATTAAACACCATTTACAATGAACCAATTGAATAACCATAAATACTATAATTGCACATAGAAACCAGAATTATAAGTCTAATACATGAACATGAGCCGGATGCTTTGTTGGCTGAACCTGTGACCAAGAGACATTATTATTAAGGAGATTTGAAATTTAAAAAATTTTAGTTACCCCCATATATATTGACGAAAAATACACTGTGATCATTGCAACATCTTCCATATATACATTACACCAACCGAACAGCATCTACTCTCTCGCCCAGCAGAACAATAACTGCACACGACATGCTCTCAACTAGTACTGCTCTCGACATCCTCTCAACAAGCACTGCCGACGGAAACCTCTGAACTACAACTGCCCTAGACATTCTCTGAACAACTACTGCGCCAGTGGAGGCCGCAGAATAATACTCTTTGGCGCAATCTCTGGCGCTGTGACTCAGTGTAGCCACCTTTCATATGCCCCTCCTCCAAGGGCTAGAATTTGGTGGTATTTTTGCCAGCATTGGTGGTGAAAATACCACCAAATTCGTCAAAAAAACAGACAAAAATAAAAGATGATATTAATAAGTAAATATCACATAACTGAATAAATTTTGGCTTAGCACTGACCCTTCAAAAACCTAATGTCTGAAATACAGTAAGGAATACAAATGCTTGCATACATGTGATTTTACATAATAGTTTACACAATTATTATTCAATAAATGGCACCAGCAATGACGAACAGGTGCAGGTAAGAGTCTCATAACATTTCATAAACAGTAAATACACAAAAAATCTGTTTATACAAATATTCACATAAAGTCTTTTCAACAGTTCAATAAACAAGTAGCACTCCTCAGAGTAGCTGACAGTTCCAACAGTAAATGTTGGCAGCAATGTTGAGCAGGTGCAGACAACAACAAGTGACATTATTTCAGTAGCAGCAGTTCCAACAGTGACACCCAGCAATGTTGAGCAGGTGCAGACACCAACAAGTGACATCATCTCAGGAGAAGCAGTTCCATCAGTGGCACCCAGCAATGTTGAACAGGTGCAGACCACGATAAGTGACATTATCTCAGTAGAAGCAGTTCCATCAGTGGCACCCAGTAATGTTGAACAGGTGCAGACAGCAACAAGTGACATCATTTCAGTAGAAGCAGTTCCATCAGTGGAACCCAGAAATGTTGAACAGGTGCAAGTAACAATCCATAATATTCACTATCACTAATTAAACAGTTCATCAGAGTTCATCAGCAGTAATTAAACATTTCCAAGTGGCACCCATCAATGTTGAACAAGTGCAGGTAACAGTCCATAATATTCACTATCAATAATTAAAAAATTCATCAGAGTTCATTAGCAGAAATTAAACATTTCCAAGTGGCACCCACCAATGTTAATACGTGTAAGCATGAACAACAGTTTGAATGCACACACAATTGCTTTTACAAAATTATTATCAATGCCCTTACACTAAACATACAAATTATAATAAACACACAAATGATATCAGATAATTGTCATGTTAACTATTACGAATACACAAATTTCAGTAAACCTATAATATTTATGGGTGTCAGTGCAAGCCACAAAAAACAAGTTAAATAATATTTAGGAGATAGGTCGGTACCAATTATTTGGGATTGGGAAAGGAAAACACACAAAACACACTCACTCATCTTTCATGCACATTTAAGTACTACTGTGTAACTGAATAGTGTTAACTGTGTAAATGCAATTCTGTCAAAATTTGGTGTTCAACATATGTATCAAGTGGTAGTTGTAACAGTGTATAACAGTCAATAATAGTTAGTCAACGTCAAGACCAATGTTTGCAAAGCCAAATCAAAATGTACCCTCGCTGAACAACTGTCAGTGTGCCAAGATATGCAAATACTTCCTGTCTCCAAAAAAAAAGAAAAGTGTATACTGATTATTGATTTAACAAAGTGTGTGTGAAGACCATCTTCCTTCCACTTGAGTGTTCTTGTCTGCCGTCCTTCATCCACCTTGCTCCATATAAACCAACAAAAAAAATATGCTCCTCACTTACTTTACCTCTTATCCACCAAAACTCCAATAATCGTCAGCATCACATAATCTTAATACTTCAATAATACCTCTTACGTCGATACATATAAACCTTATCATCAATATCATTTACCTTACCTCTTGTCCACCAAAACTCCAATAATCATCGGCTTCACACAATCTCAATATCTCAATAATATCTCTTCAATACGTCGATACATACAAACCTTATCACCAATATCATTTCACTTCCATAACAACTCTTTCCTGTAGTCAGTCTCCTCGAACAAGTACAGATAAAATCCTAGTGCAAACTTCAATTCCTCGTCCCATACAATCTGAAGACACAATGTCCACACACAACCTCTGTGTAATCCACCTGACCCAAGTCTTCTACTCATTATGAATTATAAAATACATTTTGGTTACCTTGTCCATCATTAAATAAAAGAAATGCATACATGACCTCTAACAGCCTTTAGTTTGAATAACTTTCCGTAAGTAAGTACGAGTACAGAGCGTGAATGATCGTAATATTTCACAGTGTGTACACCTCTTCAAGAATCACGGCAAAACAGAAGCAAACATGTGGAGTATTTCCTGTGTCAAGTGTCACTTGCTATTTCAATTGCTCACGAAGAATGCAGTGTAATAACTGTCAATGCTCTAAACCTAGTGTTCATATTTCATGTAGTTAGCTTCCTTTCTATTAGCATAAATTTATACAGCTTCCATAAAACCTCCAGCTCATGTCACTTCAATGAATTTCTTGTACCAATGTCGTTTGTAGAATTATAGCAGTTCATTGTCTTATCTTAAAATACAAAGCACTGAGCGTAAGCAAAACATGCAATAGCGAGTAAATATACCAGTAGAGAACAGAATGTCAATAAGTGGATGCAGCACAATTCCTACAACGAGGCTCTGCCAAGCGAACAATCTATTATTAATACCATAGTGTGACCTAAACTCCATGTTCGTACACAGTATATCAGCATTTCTATACACCAAAATAAAGAGTAGTTACGACAACAAAACAAAAATGTTAAATATGCAATCCATACGCAAAGCAGCAAATATATATCTTACATAATAAACAGGTCATTAGCATCATATCAGCATAATCAAATAAATGTTCATATGTAATCTTAATAAGTAAACATGAAGGCGCAAGCAGATAATCACGAAGTATGACTTAATACATAACCATATCAGCATGACTAATCAGGTGACAATTATAATTTAAATAAATAAGCACAGCAGGCACATAATAAAAAAATATGACATCAGTGGAAAAGCAGAGCAGCCAAGCGATGCGTAATATACATAAGTAACAACCCTGTTCATTAATCAATCATTGTCAAAATCAGTTAACACAAAGTATAAATCACGTAATCGCGAGCAGTAAATTACGTCTAAAGTACGTACCTAAGTGGAAATATGTTTGCTGAAAAATAAACTCAATTAATAGTTACCTTTTTAGTTTATTACTTTCTTTTTCGAAATTACATTCTTCCTGAAATTTTCTCGATAGCAAGTCCTCTTAACGTCGGACACACAGAATTTACCTGAAGTTCTTAAATATTTTATACAACTGTATCCTGAAAAAAAACTGCACGTTGATAACATAATTTACCAAGCCACTATAGCTTTATAATGAATTTATTCGGAGAAATTAGACTGTGTATTTGTTTACGGCTGTCAGTGCATTCGCACTGAGCGCTCGATCAGCTGTAGGTACGCGTGACGTAGGAAGTAATTGTTTGCGGTCAACGACTGCCTTGTGCAGCGCGCAGACTTGACTGTTGCTTTGAGTATGTGCCGCCGCCGGAACACGGCGCGGTATCCTTGTACTCTCCGTGTGTTTACGTATAACTGTTAGTTTCTCAAAAGTATGTCATTCCACAAAAATTTTAACGTTCGCTATATGATGTATTTCCTTAGAGCGTTGTGATTTAAGAGTTTCTACTTCGACAGTGTTATCATGAACAATTTTGCGAACTATATATGGACCGTTTTAAAGCAGAAAAAATTTGCGACACAAGCCTTTTCCTTTGTGAGACAAACGATGAGACTTAATTGACACCTTTTGACCAACTGACAAGGTTTTTAAACGACCAGGACGTTTACCTGATTTCTCTCTTCTAGCAGTCGCAGATGCAATATTTTGTAGAGCCAGGTTGACAACTTCAGAATGCCGCAGATCCGTGTAGGCGGAAAAGGAATTATTACAGAAATGCGATTTGTCGGTGCTTTATTTTTTAATATCAATATAGGCGGTAAAGAAGTTGAATCATTAGTGAGTTTATTCAGAATGTTTTGAAAAATATGAAGATACTGTTCCCACGTTCTGTGATTATGATGACAATAAAGTCGACACAATTTATTGATTTCCTTCATCCAGCTCTCTGAAGCGTTAGATTGGGGGTGAAAAAGAGAAATGAAAATTGGTTACATCTTACGACGCCGTAGAGTACGAAGCCAAATTTTAGAGCGAAACTGTGATCCATTGTCTGATATAACATTATCAACATGACCCACTTCTTTAAGAAAATGTTTGATGAAAGCATTAGATACTGAACGAGCTGTTGCTTTGCATAAAGGTGTAAAACACACAAATTTTGATGTACGCAAAACCATTAGTAGAACGAACCACTGGACCGAACAAATCGCCCACAGCCATCTCCTTTAATTTCGCTGGAATGATGGGAAACAACGGTGCTCTGTGAGAAATAGTTGGCGGCTTAGCCTTTTGACATAATTTGCATTTGGCAAGAACAAATCGAATACGTTTTTCCATATTACTGAAGTAGCAATTTTCTCGTAATTTATGAAAGCATTTTCTGGGACCAAAGTGTGCATAACTGAAATGTGTATACCAAATCAATTTATTAACCCACTCGTCAGGAATGCAAACTAACCAAACAGAGTTGTCGACCGACTTCAGTTTAAAAAGAATATCATTGCGAACTAAATTATACTGTCTAATCGCTACGCTTTCCTTTCTCTTCCACTTCTCCTTAATGTCCTTCCAGATTGGATCCTTGTTTTGCTCCTTAGCGATGTCCTGGAGCGAAGATGAAATAAAATTCTCAAACGCAACACATTGAATATACATCAAACAATAATTGTTTTCTTTGCGGTCCTCCTCAGCACTTTGTTTCAAACCCATAGGTGCATGTGATAATGCATCAGCAATAATATTTGAAGAACTCTGTATGTAAACAATACGAAAATCAAATTCCTGTAGATACAGCGCCCATCGTGACAATGTTCCATGTGTTAATTTTGTTGACATAAGAAATTCCAGAGCTCGATGATCGGTGTAAACCTTAGTATGTCTGCCATACAAAAAGATGCGAAATTTTGTGAAATCCCAAACAACAGCCAAAGCTTCAAGTTCCGTAATCGAATAATTCTTTTCTGATTTAGAGAGAACACGACTTCCAAATGCAATAATTTTCTGTACTACGAGGCCGTTTTCTTCTATCTCTTGAAATAAGTGTGCGCCTAGGCCTTTGTTCGGTGAGTCCGACGCCAAACAAAAATCTTTAGATAAATCCGGATGTGAAAGAAGTGGAGCAGCAACTAAAGCATCACGAAGTTGTTCAAATTCTGATTGAGCTTCCTCATCCCAGCACCAATTAGAATTCTTTCCAAATACACTCTTGGAAATTGAAATAAGAACACCGTGAATTCATTGTCCCAGGAAGGGGAAACTTTATTGACACATTCCTGGGGTCAGATACATCACATGATCACACTGACAGAACCACAGGCACATAGACACAGGCAACAGAGCATGCACAATGTCGGCACTAGTACACTGTATATCCACCTTTCGCAGCAATGCAGGCTGCTATTCTCCCATGGAGACGATCGTAGAGATGCTGGATGTAGTCCTGTGGAACGGCTTGCCATGCCATTTCCACCTGGCGCCTCAGTTGGACCAGCGTTCGTGCTGGACGTGCAGACCGCGTGACACGACGCTTCATCCAGTCCCAAACATGCTCAATGGGGGACAGATCCGGAGATCTTGCTGGCCAGGGTAGTTGACTTACACCTTCTAGAGCACGTTGGGTGGCACGGGATACATGCGGACGTGCATTGTCCTGTTGGAACAGAAAGTTCCCTTGCCGGTCTAGGAATGGTAGAACGATGGGTTCGATGACGGTTTGGATGTACCGTGCACTATTCAGTGTCCCCTCGACGATCACCAGTGGTGTACGGCCAGTGTAGGAGATCGCTCCCCACACCATGATGCCGGGTGTTGGCCCTGTGTGCCTCGGTCGTATGCAGTCCTGATTGTGGCGCTCACCTGCACGGCGCCAAACACGCATACGACCATCATTGGCACCAAGGCAGAAGCGACTCTCATCGCTGAAGACGACACGTCTCCATTCGTCCCTTCATTCACGCCTGTCGCGACACCACTGGAGGCGGGCTGCACGATGTTGGGGCGTGAGCGGAAGACGGCCTAACGGTGTGCGGGACCGTAGCCCAGCTTCATGGAGACGGTTGCGAATGGTCCTCGCCGATACCCCAGGAGCAACAGTGTCCCTAATTTGCTGGGAAGTGGCGGTGCGGTCCCCTACGGCACTGCGTAGGATCCTACGGTCTTGGCGTGCATCCGTGCGTCGCTGCGGTCCGGTCCCAGGTCGACGGGCACGTGCACCTTCCGCCGACCACTGGCGACAACATCGATGTACTGTGGAAACCTCACGCCCCACGTGTTGAGCAATTCGGCGGTACATCCACCCGGCCTCCCGCATGCCCACTATACGCCCTCGCTCAAAGTCCGTCAACTGCACATACGGTTCACGTCCACGCTGTCGCGGCATGGTACGAGTGTTAAAGACTGCGATGGAGCTCCGTATGCCACGGCAAACTGGCTGACACTGACGGCGGCGGTGCACAACTGCTGCGCAGCTAGCGCCATTCGACGGCCAACACCGCGGTTCCTGGTGTGTCCGCTGTGCCGTGCGTGTGATCATTGCTTGTACAGCGCTCTCGCAGTGTCCGGAGCAAGTATGGTGGGTTTGACACACCGGTGTCAATGTGTTCTTTTTCCAATTCCAGGAGTGTAGTTCACATAAACGAGCTGTGGCCAAATTGTCCAATCTAACAAAGTGTCTAAGAAAATTACAGACACCATGGAAACTACGAACATCACGTTTTGTGGTAGGAACAGCATAATTACGAATAGCATCTAGTTTCTCTGGATCACGAAGAATACCTTCTGTAGAAATAACATGACCAAGAAATTTCACCTGAGAACGACCCAATTCAGATTTTTCCAAGTTCACTGTAATGCCAACTCTTGCAAAAATACGTAATAATGAATCCAAAATTTTTTTATGCTCACTCCAAGAACGTTTAGCAATAAGAATATCGTCAACATATGAAGTAATATTGTCACGAAGAGAAACAGGTATAGTTTCGTTTAAACTACGAATGAATGCTGCAGTAGATATTGTAAGTCCAAGCGGTAATTTCCGAAGTTGATAACAGTTACCAAAGTCTAAAAAGGCAGTGTATTTTCTACAATCAGGGAGGAGTTCTATTTGCAAAAACTTCGCGCATATCAATTGTGGACGGTCAATTTCAGGAATGTTGATATTATTTATCTGTCTGTAATCCAGAACCAAACGAATTGACCCATCCTTTTTAAGAACGACATGTAATGGGCTGATATAAGGACTGACTGCTGGCTCAATAACGCCTTAATCTAACATGCATTGAAGTTCACTCTTAACCTTGTCTCTAGAAGCCAAAGGAATAGCGTACGTTTTTCCTCGAAATGGGGTGTGTTCTTTTACTTTAAATAAATATTCTAAGCCTTGTATAGTTCCTGTGTGATGACTAAATACTGTAGCATGTGAATTCAAAATCTGGTGCAGTTCTTCTCTTGCAACGTCATCTGGCACTTCAGCTTTGTTAATCTTTTCATTAATTAATTCTTCGCTATTAATTATATCATCCATCCCGTGTCTGTGTCTATTGTCGTTGTCATGAATGAACACATTGTCGTCATACTACTCAGCGAAAACATCAGAAGTAAGAAACCTTAAACCTTTGTGTCTGATTCAGATTTCGTTACACACTCGAAAAATTTCAAATATCTCGGCATTCCGGCAACAGTCAAGTTCAGACTTCCTTCCTTAAAGTTTAAAATTGCCTTATATGTGTTAAGAAACTCCATACCTAATATAATTTGTGTACTGAGTAATGGAACAATAATAAAATTAGCAGAAAATTCATATCTTTGACAAATGAAATTTAAGGTGGTCTGTTGTTTGACTTCCACACTTTTTCCAGAAACAGCTCCTCGAATTGTAGTTTTAGAAACAGGTAACACAGGACAAGCAATAGTTCTTACACATATACGAAAAACTGATTCACTAATAACATTCAATGGGCTCCGGGGAATCTAAAACTGCAGTGAACTTATTCTTACCCACACATACTTCAATAACAGGATGTAAAAATGCGTCTACATTATTTTCCTTTTCGTCTAGCAAAATATCTCTCATGTCTTCCATGCGTACGTAGTGTAAAGTCGTAGTGTCATTACTTTCTGAACCGTCTGTATTGCTGCCAGAAGCCGAAGCTACAAGTCATTGTCGATTGTTTGCGTCACGTCTTTGATTACTCGCGTCATTTCGCGGATCAATTTCTACGATTTGCACTTGTCTCTCTGAAGTTCTGTCACGTGGAGGATGCCAATTAGATCCCTCCTGTCTGTTACATGTAAATTCTTGGTTGTGTCAGTTATTAATATTTCTATTTTCCTGGCTATCTGCATGACTACTTCTTGTGTAATTTCGACCATCACTTCTGAAATTATTGTTATATCTACTACCCTGGTTATTTCTGTAGTAAGAATTTCTATTATTGTATGAATAATTTCTGTCTTGATGATACCGATTACTGTTTCAGTATGATTGATCATTCCGGTAGGAATTTCGTTATTATAATTGTCTGTGTAATTTCTGTTAGAACATCTGTTATTGTCATAAGGCTGGTATCTATTGTCCTGTCTGTTTCGTCTGTCATTTTTAAAATTACCGCTATAACGTCCGTTCCGATCATTATCCCATTTCTCTGAAAATCTATTGTGATTACCGTTACTCAAAAAATTACAAGTAGTCCCGTCGTCGTTGTCATACTCAAGTTCTTGTAGCAAAGTCTTAAAAGTCTCAATGTCGTCTTTACATCTTCCGGCTAAAGCAATTTGTCTTATCGATTGTGGCAGCTTAGTTAAGCAAATGTGAATTAATTCAGTCGGGCTACAAAGGTTGGAAAGGAATTGATTTTTTCGAATCATGTCTTCGAAGTATTCTGCCGGCGTGCGGAACTCAGACTGTTTAAAATTACGCTGCATAATAAGACTATGTTTGACTCTGTCTTGCGTGTTTTCGGACCAATATGCCTATAGAAATGCATGATAAAAATCATTTAAATTATTACAATCTCTAATAAGTGTGCGCATCCGCGTCGCCGGTTCGTTTTCTAAATATCCACACATAAATTCCAGTTTGTGACTTAGTGGACAATTTGGTGGAAGTGCGTACATAAATTGATCTAACCATGAACATGGGTGTATGTCATTCTTAGAATTGCCAATGATCTTAAATTTCCGAACAGTTAAAAAGTGTTCAAAGTTTTCGCCTCGTGGCGACAAAGACCTACCGCGTCTGTCCCAGTCCGAATGTCGATTATTGTCAAGTTCGCGCGCCTGGCGCTCTCTTGCTGCATCTCGTAAATGAAGTAAATTATTTTCTTCAAAACCCGCTGCTATCTGTGATTCTAAACTTCTTTTACTGTCTTTTCCTACGATTTCGCTTTCAATTTGTTTAACTTGCTTTCGCAACGCCTCAAATTCCCTTTTAACGCGTTCATTAAAATTTCCCTGATTTTCAACATGTTTATTTATATTCTGGTACTCTTCTGTTTCTGCAAATGGCAATGGAGCTGTATCATCTGAATCTCTGTCCCCATTTAAACTAAGACTTGTCAATTTATCTTAAATCTCCTCAACTCTTTCCGATAAGTCACCTATTTGTTCTTTCTGTTTATTTACGTCTTCCGTAAGTGTCGTGACTCGGGTATCAGTATTGACACATTTAGTAGTTAACTGTTCATATTGTTGTGTTAGGTTATTTATTCTGTCATTTGGTACGGATTCCTCGATTCTTTCAAATATTTCTTCCTTATCGTCTGCACGTTGAAGATTTCACTCTGAAAATTTTTGTACTATCTCTTTCTTCCTGTTCTCTATCCTGTTCCTTTTGTCTAATTTCTATTGAAATTAATCTATTATTGTGAGCATTCAAAATCGGTTGTCCTTCTTCTCTAATTTCTTCCTTTAATTCGTCTTCCATGTTTTTAAAACATGTCCCTATTCGTGAGTCTAACCGTGTTTCCATTGTTCCCATATCAGTTTCTAACCGTGTTGCCACTGTTTTTAATTCAGATCCTAACTGTGATCCCAAATTTAATACTGCACTCACAACTGCTCTATATTAGCTGGTTCGAAATTTTTTTCGCCGCTAACATCTCACGTAAAACTAACTTCCTTCGTCATAGCTGTAAAGCTATCTGTGTTCGATACTATTCCAGAATCTTCTGTCGTTAATCTCGTATTCTGAAAATTTTTTGATTGTGAAAAATTTTGAACTGGTTCCGGACTAATTTCCCGGCTTATTAAATTATTTTCTACTTCATTATTTATCATACTGTTCTCCTGTGTTGGCGAGTTCGCCATGTTAACAATTTCGTCATTCTGACTATGCATCATTTTTGTCTTTTTCATCGATCGCGTAATCATTTACAAAACATAAAAAACTCGTCACTATACGAAAATTACACACAATATAACACTTTATCACCAACAATACCATTCACACGAAATGCTTCCCCACAAACACGATTAACGAACAATTGAAATCTTCATAATTGCACAAAATTGTCAAACCTGTATACGAGACATCAAAAATTAAATTCTGCAAAAATACCATTGGAAGAATGACAAGACAACTACAAATGTTCAGTTACCAAATCTACACATGTAATATAGACTACAATTAGTAAACTACAAATTAGTACAACAATACTACTGTCTGCTATTTTTACTATCGAAAGAATTACAAGGGACGATCCGAAGCAGCGGTCGCCACGTGCATGGGGGCTTAATTATAAAATGAATGCAATAATTTTAGTAGCTGTGTGTCCGGTTACGAAATCTCGTAACCGGTTGGCCCTGACTAGTATCAGTACGCAATCTGACTGCATAAAATAACAATAAAGAATGAAAGGAAATTTCCATTAACACAATTGATTAATTAAGTCCCCTGCAACTATAAAAGCTACGAAACAATAAAGTACAAGTGTAACTGTACTGCGTGTGGTAGTGTGACTCAACGTACATGTATCTGGCACGGTTCTTCCTCAATACGACAAGAAATTTTAAACACCATTTACAATGAACTAATTGAAAAACCATAAATACTATAATTGCACATAGAAACCAGAATCCGCCCAGCAGAACAATAACTGCACACGACATGCTCTCAACTAGAACTGCTCTCGACATCCTCTCAACAAGCACTGCCCACGACAACCTCTGAGCTACTACTGCCCTCGACATTATCTGAACAACTACTGCGCCAGTGGAGGCGGCGGAATAATACTCTTTGGCGCAATCTCTGGCGCTATGACTCAGTGTAGACACTTTTCAACTTCTACATAGAAAAGTAATGGACACTACAGTACATTTTAACAAAAATTTATTTCCACATTAATACTTATTGAATCCAAAAAATGGATGCTACTTTCCATACGTAATAAACTGTCGGTAATCTGATTAGATCACTAATTGAATCGAAAAAATGGATGCTACTTTCCATACATAATAAACTGTTGGTAATCTGATTAGATCACTAAACATGCCCCAGGCGTCTGCAATTTCACACAGACAGAAAGTTTTCCACTGTCACAATAAATTCCAACAAAATTTTCATCAACTTCCAGACCAAACACCAACAATGTACAACTTCCACAAGTAACCTTATATCAGAATATAACCATATAGGCTTCACTGTGGCCGGCAAATAAAAAGGTAAATCCTCTTCGCAATGCTACCAATACTCTCAGTTTCCATCCAAGTACAAGAAATCAAAAGATGTTCTCCTCCAGCAGCGTTAGTTCCAACAAGAAAGCTAAGACAAAAGCATATTCACTTGAAACACGAGAAAAAGAAAATGTTTCATTAAAGCTCAACCGCTGCAACAAAATCATCCTCTTACTTAATTTCATCACACGCTACATGAAGTTATCAATATACCTACATATTCAAATAGAGTTAGGACCACAAAAATAGCACTGTAATTCCGAATAAGACAGCAAACCACTTCAAGGCAGCGCTCAAAACTTATTAACTATTTGCACACGTTTTATTAATTTACATCTAACAAAATGACTCCTTGCTTCTTTATGGTAGAAAAGTGCTAATGTGTAAAAAGGGTGTCAAGTCCTCACTCACACTAACCTAATCCCACTCATTCACTAGTGAAAGCAACAGAATCTGAGTTTTCTCAGTTAACATGACAAGTACATACATTTTTAAATGACATGACACTAGCAAAAAATATGTCTAATGAGTATCAAGATACACTAGGCATCACCACGGAAATAACATAACAAGTAACCGTTGTACTATGCAGAACAAGAATTATGCCCAAATATCGGCTGGTTATAATTAATGTGCAGACACAGAGGTCTAATGTGAGCTGCAACTATCGTACGGCACAGAAACTTTGTTTTTACGAGTACCACAATCTGTCTTCCTCTAGAGTGTTTACTCTCTACATATCCGTCTAACACCTTGGAAGTTATTCCTTTATGTCTTAAAAGATTTCCTGTCAACCTATCCCGTCTCCTTGTCAGCGTTTTCTGCATATTCTTTTCCTCTCCGATTTTGCGCAGGACCCCTTACCAGTTCACTTTATTTTCAGCATTCAGTCTGTAGCATCACGCCTCAAATGCTTCTATTCTCTTCTGTTCCGGTTTTCCCACAGTCTATGTTTCATTATTATACAATGCTGTGCTCCAAGTGTACATTCTAAGAAACTTCTTCCTTAAATTAAAACGTTTGCTTAATACTAGCAGACGTCTGTTGTCCAGGAATGCTCTTTCTGCTGTGATAGTATGGTTTTATGTACTTCTTGCTCCGTCCGTTATGGGTTATTTTGCCACCTAGGTAGCACAGTTCCTTAATTTTATCTACACCGATGAGCCAAAACATTATGACCGCATTTTTATAGCGTGTTGGTCCACTTTTTGAACATAGTACAGCAGCGATTCTGCTTGGCATGCATTCTACAAATCCTTGATATGTTACCAGAAGTATGTAGCACCAGATGGCTACTCACAGGTCTCTAAATTCCCGCAAATTGCTGGACGGTGTATTGTGGGCACACTCCTGGCACCCGATATGTGTTTCACTGGTTACAAATCAGGGGCATTTGCCGGCTAAGACATAAATGTGAGTTTTTCCTCAAACCACTGGAGCACAATTCTGGCCTTGTGTCGCGGAGAGTCATTCTGCTGGAAGTTGTCATCGCCATCAGATAAGACGTCAACCATAGAGATATGGAGGTGATCTGCAATAACGTTCACTTAGTTCGCTGCTGTCATTGTGTCTTCGAGTACTGCCATAGGTCCCATAGAGGCCCAACTCAATGTACCCCATAGTATAGCCCTGCTCTCACCGTCCTACATCTAAGGAGCGGTGCACATTTCCAGCAGCCATTCGCGTGGATGATGATGTGTAAGGACCCAGCCATCGACCTGGTGTTACAAGAAATGCGATCCAATTGACAGGCGTCACGTTTCTATTGATCCATTGTGAAAAATCAGTATTTCTGTGCCCACTACAGCCACTCTTGAACATTATTTTATTCCCATCAATGCTTCTTCGATGTATAGGTGGAACAGTGAAGACTACGTCCCTATCTTACACCATTTTTAATCCGAGCACATCGTACTTGGCGGAAGAATCAGCAATGATGAACGGCATGAGGATGCAGAAGACAATGGAAACGACTGCACTGGAGATACGTGACACTTACCCATAATACATGTGGCCTGTTACTGAAAAAAGTGTGGTGATGATCTCTCCATCTCTCTATTGGCAAAGATCCCACACTAGTTCCCCGTTCAGATCTCCGTGAGGCGACCACCATGGGAAAAAGATAGAATAACTTAAGAAAGGAAAACGTCCTAGGAGGTGGGGCGTGGAATATACGAAGTTTGAACGTAGTATGGAAGCTATGATATCTGAAGTCGGAAATGCAAAGCCTCAATCTACGTAGAGTGAGTGTCAGTAAAGTAAAATGGAAAGGACAGGAGGATTTCTGACTGGATGAGTTCAGGGTAATATTAACAGCAGTAGACAATGGTAAAACGAGAACAGAATTCGTTATGCAGCTCGTGATTTAGTGGCTAGCGTTGCTGCCTCTGGATCACGGCTTCCTGGGTTCGATTCACGACCGGGTTGGGGATTTTCTCTGCCCGGGTACTGGATGTTTGTGTTGTCCTCATAATTTCATCATCATAATCACCATTCGTGAGAGCGTCTAGTTTGGACCGAGTAAATACTGGAACTTTGAGCCGGCCGGAGTGGCCGAGCGGTTCTAGGCGCTACAGTTTGGAACCGCGCGACCGCTACGGTCGCAGGTTCGAATCTTGCCTCGGGAATAGATGTGTGTGATGTCCTTAGGTTAGTTAGGTTTAAGTAGTTCTAAGTTATAGGGGACTGATGACCTCAGAAGTTAAGTGCCATAGTGCTCAGAGCCATTTGAACCATTTTTTTGGAAGTTTGTACGGGCGCTAATGACCAAGCAGTTGTGCGCCTCACAGACCAAAGTTCATCATCATCGTTATGAACAAGAAGGTAGAGCAGACTGTGAGCTACTGCGGATCGTTCAGTGATAGGGTTGTTCTCATCAGAGTCGACAGCAAACGTACACCGACAATTGTCCAGGTATACATGCCGACGTCGCAAGCAGAAAATGAAGGGATGGAAGAATTATATAAGGTATTTTAAAGAATAATTCAGTATGTATACGGAGATGAAAATCTAATAGTCGCAGTGGTAGGAATGCGGTACTAGGGGAAGGAGTTGAAGAAAGGGTGTGCTTGGCACTGAGAATGAGAGAGCAGAAAGACTCATTGAGGTCTGCAACAAATTTCAGCTAGTAATAGCGAATACTCTGCTTAAGAATCACAAGAGGAAAAAGTACACTTGGAAGAGGCCTGTACATATGTAAGGATTTCAGTTATAATACAGCGTGGCTAGGCAGAGATTCCGATATCAGATACTGGATTGTAAGGTGCACCTAGGAGCTGATATAGGTTCAGATCATATTTTAGTAATAACGAAGAGTAGAGTGAACGTCAGGAGACCGGCCAGGAAGAACCATTACCCAAAGAAGTGGTAAGCTTCATGTTCTCTGAGGCTATAGATACTGCGATACTGAATAGCTCAATAGGCAGTTCAATTGAAGAAGATTGGACATCTTTAACAAGGGCAGTCACAGAAGCTCGAAAAAAAACTGTGTACTCGGAAGCTTACTGTGAGGCAATCATATATAAGCGAAGAAATACTTCAGTTGACAGACGAAAGTAGCAAGTACAAAAACCGTCAGGGAAATTAAGGGAGGTCGTGGAGCCATCAAATATTCTGTTACTGTGGCAGGTAAGTTTAAATGTAGAGGTCGTCAATCACTTTCGGACATCAGTTTGGAAACTCTCCACAACGCAGCCAAACTCTTCTAGTTTCTTTATGTTGTAACTGTCTTTTATTTAAAATCATCCACCATGTGTCATGTGTTATAGTAGTCACAGTAACAAAATGATTTACACCGTGTGATGTCCAGTTTTCTGCAAGAGGGGTCAGAACATCTTAATGTCAGTTTAGGACCTGATACAGACCTCGAAATCGTGGCAGAAAAAGAAAATGTATGGCACTGTACAAGGCATGTTAGAAAATAATGTTTCAAACAACGAGGCAGGGTCACAGGGAGCGTCTCTTGCGGCTTACAGTATGGTCTGTGGGATACGGTCATCCTCCTACAGTAAAGATGATGGAACTTTCAACTGGCCTGTTCAGTTTATCAAAACCTGTATATTTAATAGGATCGTCACATGTGATCGATGCCTGCACACACGTGGTAATTATTTTCGATATATGGGAGGAGAGAGATGTGGTAAAAATCTTATCTAGGTATCTATGAGATGAAGTTAGTTGAGCATTTATAGGCTGTAATTTTTCTCTGATGGATGGTACACAACAACGAAAATAGCATGCTGGGGGGATAGATGTGAATGGAGAGGGATCTGTAGTATTTGTATGTAGTTTGGAGAAGCACCACAATGCAGTAGCAAAATCCACGTCCTTCCCTCAGTTCCCGTAGTGTCTTTTATACTACTTCATGTTGCAGGAGCAAGCTTCTTTTCTGTCCAATGGTCAAAACACATTTCTGTCGCAGTAACGCAGCTTTGCCTGTTTCTGCACGGATTGCAGGAGGGGCTAGATAAAGTTTCGTCTGACCCCTACTCAGTTCCGACTTACACTGGAATGAACACGTGCGCAAAGGTGTAGGTATGGTAGCGTAGAGTCTGAGGGGGCATTTGCAGGATGCATAGGGCTACCCAAAAAGATGCAGTAATTTTGCTGTAGCAGATAGATCCGAGAAACATGGGTCTTTTGGAGATATGCAAAAGCACACAGTCTTCAGGCCACAAGTCGCCCATCGGGACCATCGGATTGCTGTGTCATCCTCAGTTGAGGATGCGGATAGGAAGGGCGCGTGGTCAGCACACCGCTTTGGAGATATGGTATAACGTTGTTGGTTAATTTGCTATGAAAGCGGTACTGTTAGACAATAAAAGTGGATTAAAAGCTGTGAGCTGTCTGGGGAAGTTAATCTTGCATTACTGAGCAACTGTTTCACCAGGTATCCTGTCTAGCTTACCAAATTCCCAACCAGACTAACATTAATTATAATCTTTTAATAGTCATACGACAACCGGTGATATATATATAAAAGAGAATTTAAATAAAAAGAAATAAATCAGTTTATATTTGGAAATTTATTTTAACATTGATCATTGAAATTTCAGCATATTAAGCGTGAGTCATAACTAAGCTGGTGCCTTATTTAGGACTGTGAAAATGTGAGTTTGTAATCTTATGGAACACATCAAATATGGAGCCAAGATTGGGAGACTGCATACAACACTGCATTCATAGAACAACACACAAAGAACGTTGAAACATATGCAAGAGAAAATTGACCACTACCAACCGATTCAATTTTCACCCAAAGAAGTTACGTTCGTAGCACAACCCTGTCCGTCATGTAATTACCACACACTGGTATACTAAATTCATATTAACTCTTTGTGAAATCTTCCTGAAAAGAATAGCTGAGGACTACTTTGATGATTACACCACATGCTTCACGTGGTCAGCTTGGTTTACACAAAGAGTGTAACTCCACAATAATTTTGGTAATTAAAATAAATTAGATCGAAAAGCAATTTACAAAAGAAAAACCTCGAACTAGTTACTATCGTCTTACTATTAACCTGATGGGTCAAACAATTGTATAAGCACGTGGTACTGGTTTCACAAAGTACACCCCACGTGGGTTGAACATGAAGAGAAGTTGCTATATTGAAAATTATTGTCAAGACGAGATGTTATAATCTCACGCACATTCGCATTTAAGATTGATGAACTTAGTTAGAGTTACTGATCAACACGTGGTTCCACTTTACTCACAAAGTAGTGACAAAGCAACTACCGGAATATATTCTGAACTTCACACGAGAATTACACTGCGCTGCAATTTAAGAAAACATTAGATATTTTAGAGTTAAACCTGAAATAAAGGTGATTAAATTTTCAGTTAGGCTGAACTTAAGAAATCCATTGTCCTACGGACTTAGCAGACACGCGCTTAGCCAGAGATCTTACCACTTCAGACGCTCGCCACGGACAGACTGACCTGGTCCCTTTCTGAGGGTGGCTCACAAATACAAACGGAAGTGGCCAGAGGGGCAGCTTCCTATAGCAACATGACAAGAGACGGACAGGACTATACTAAGGATAGAAACCTCTTTGCTTTTAGAAAGCGTAGCTACCTGTTCCGACGTTGGTCCTACTGTTCTCTAGCAGACAGGCTTGTCTGCTACCCTCAAACATGCAACTAGAAATACACTCCTGGAAATGGAAAAAAGAACACATTGACACCGGTGTGTCAGACCCACCATACTTGCTCCGGACACTGCGAGAGCGCTGTACAAGCAATGATCACACGCACGGCACAGCGGACACACCAGGAACCGCGGTGTTGGCCGTCGAATGGCGCTAGCTGCGCAGCATTTGTGCACCGCCGCCGTCAGTGTCAGCCAGTTTGCCGTGGCTTACGGAGCTCCATCGCAGTCTTTAACACTGGTAGCATGCCGCGACAGCGTGGACGTGAACCGTATGTGCAGTTGACGGACTTTGAGCGAGGGCGTATAGTGGGCATGCGGGAGGCCGGGTGGACGTACCGCCGAATTGCTCAACACGTGGGGCGTGAGGTCTCCACAGTACATCGATGTTGTCGCCAGTGGTCGGCGGAAGGTGCACGTACCCGTCGACCTGGGACCGGACCGCAGCGACGCACGGATGCACGCCAAGACCGTAGGATCCTACGCAGTTCCGTAGGGGACCGCACCGCCACTTCCCAGCAAATTAGGGACACTGTTGCTCCTGGGGTATCGGCGAGGACCATTCGCAACCGTCTCCATGAAGCTGGGCTACGGTCCCGCACACCGTTAGGCCGTCTTCCGCTCACGCCCCAACATCGTGCAGCCCGCCTCCAGTGGTGTCGCGACAGGCGTGAATGGAGGGACGAATGGAGACGTGTCGTCTTCAGCGATGAGAGTCGCTTCTGCCTTGGTGCCAATGATGGTCGTATGCGTGTTTGGCGCCGTGCAGGTGAGCGCCACAATCAGGACTGCATACGACCGAGGCACACAGGGCCAACACCCGGCATCATGGTGTGGGGAGCGATCTCCTACACTGGCCGTACACCACTGGTGATCGTCGAGGGGACACTGAATAGTGCACGGTACATCCAAACCGTCATCGAACCCATCGTTCTACCATTCCTAGACCGGCAAGGGAACTTGCTGTTCCAACAGGACAATGCACGTCCGCATGTATCCCGTGCCACCCAACGTGCTCTAGAAGGTGTAAGTCAACTACCCTGGCCAGCAAGATCTCCGGATCTGTCCCCCATTGAGCATGTTTGGGACTGGATGAAGCGTCGTGTCACGCGGTCTGCACGTCCAGCACGAACGCTGGTCCAACTGAGGCGCCAGGTGGAAATGGCATGGCAAGCTGTTCCACAGGACTACATCCAGCATCTCTACGATCGTCTCCATGGGAGAATAGCAGCCTGCATTGCTGCGAAAGGTGGATATACACTGTACTAGTGCCGACATTGTGCATGCTCTGTTGCCTGTGTCTATGTGCCTGTGGTTCTGTCAGTGTGATCATGTGATGTATCTGACCCCATGAATGTGTCAATAAAGTTTCCCCTTCCTGGGACAATGAATTCACGGTGTTCTTATTTCAATTTCCAGGAGTGTACATTTGCTCATTCATCCTCTCACACAGAAGGGAAGGGGGTTGACAGTATCTTATCATATACAGTATATAAAAGAAAGCGGATGTAGGTTCCGTATGAGACTGTGTGACATGAATTACATGTAAACAGTGTTTGAAAGTGTAGTAGTGTGACAGATCGTTCTTGTTTATGTGTAAAAGTAACACGTTCCACTACTCAGTCTTCTCCCAGATAGTCAGAAAAGCCACAGTAAATTTAGAAGAGGAATTTATGCCGTAAATGACAACAGATTTTAGAAATTAACATGAAAGGAATCCAACAGAGACCTTTCAATGGGAGTGCGAGAAATGTGATTGAGCAGTGGTTGTAATCATTAAAGGACCCATTGCAGGTAGGTGATTGAATGGAAAGACTTGATTCCAAATGCCAGACAGCATTTCTAGTAGAGAGCGTGGTATTAGAGATCTGAAAAGCTTGTGTACATTTCTTATGACCTCAGTCATGACACCATCTACTACTGATTGTGATCCTTATCAACCAACCATTGCCCATAGTCCAGTGGATATATCACCGACCCTCAGACATTGCATCGAGACAGAATGCGTTACAATACTGTAGAATTATCTAGCTGGAGTGGTGTGAGGGAGTAGCAAATACTGCTTACATACCACGTTCCTTAGTAGAATCACTTGCAAAATGCGGTAATCTTATCACGAGGTTGCATCGTGGGCTATGTGTTAATCTGATACTACACATTCCCATGATCACCATCTCGGTATTTGTCCGGAAAAACGACCTCAACCAGAGGTAATGTTCTACCTCGATTTACAAAGCTAGTATAACTTGTAACATGGATACTTGTGTGAACCCATAGAACCAAGAACGCTCTTGATAGTAACATACATTAGTTGCTGCGATCGGTTTTTTTTAACATTTGGCCGATTACATGTCTCTTTCTAGGACAGAGTGGTTGCACTCGCAAGAAAACGTATGAGACATGCCTACCCATCTTTGATTTTGGATTAGTATTATTTTGTATCGTCTGTGATCAGTTATTGGCGAAGTATTATACTTAGTAGTAGAGGGTGCGTGATATGTTCGCATTTGAGCATCATGCTTATAAAGTTTGTATTATTTCTATTTCCAGAGCCACAGCCGTCAACAGGGTGTATTTCCGATACTTCACTCATTGTCGAATGTCGTTCAACTGATACCTCAATTGTAACATTTAGTTGTATGTACATGAATAAAATATATATGTGAGTGGTTTACTGGGGTGATGATTCTAGCTGTGTATGCTTGGGGTGCAGTGCTGGTGACCTGTGTAGGGAATGATTCACGTTTCCCGTTAACGGTAGAGGCCCTCAGAATGGAGAGACCTGTCGGAGTGTGGGAATGTAGAGGTCTTAACCGGAATGTCCTCTAGAGGACCGAATAGCGAACTAATACTTAGTATGTGTTGGATAGCTTTCGTGATCGCGTGGTAATTTGACGAGATTCAATATGGGCATGTGTTTGCACTGGGCCATTATCCGCTCCTATGTAAATTGTTCAGTTGACTGCTTCTTTACTTTTCGCGTCTTTATTTAGTTGAGAGAACATCGATTGTTGTGTGTGCATCTAGCATGTGGAAGATAGGTTTGCCGGTTCTCTAGACATGAGAAGCAGGTTATTTGACTTTGTAAAATGTAGGGATGATTAGAAATCTGCTACATCACAAACATCAGTATTCCAGAGTGGAAATATCAGTTTCCACTATTTTTTTTCGAGTTCTCATCTAAAGGACCCCGCGGACGGGTAAGTGCTAAAGTTTCGGGTTTGTAGAGAGATAATTGCCAGTCTGTATCTTCGGAATTATGTTGCACGAGCGATCGGTAGGCTACTACTGTGTGCATGATATCTAGAAGTACATCGAAAATGGTATAATATTTTGGCGAACGATGCGGAAATACTTCGTGTAATCCCAAAGTCCGGAGATGGGTATAGAAACGCAAGCAAGCAGGCAGGTCCGGACCAGAAATAGTAGCACGTTTGTACCGAGGGGGATATGGCCCAGTCTTTGCACATCAGTTCTGAGGGTGACTTCGATTCACCGAGGGCTTTCTGATGTAAGAGGGATGATTTTGTATAGTGTACCAAACGAAGTGTATGTTTACTACATCGGCACGGTACGCGGTGACATATTATGGGTCGCCTGTCGGTGTCACGTTCTAATATTGAAGCTCTTGTCCCCAGTGGGCGAGCATTGTAATCGGGTAAGAGTCTTTCCGTATTTGACGACATGTAGGACACGTTGCAGAGTTTAATTGCCGATGATATATGGTGGTCTGTGTAAAATAACCGCTGAAAGTCTCTTCTGCAGAAGGAAAAGAAGCTGACGGTGCTTCCACACCGCTGGCATCAGTAAATCGGCGGGTAAATTGAATAAGAGCCGATCATAATTCACAAGACAGCCTTTGTGCCAGGACATAGGAGTGTCTACAAACTGATTCGAACAAGATGGGGACAAGGTATGTATGGAAAGTTCTGAGAAATTAAGTGTTCAAAGACAAGTTGAAGCATACAATCCATCTCGGGTGGGGATGCCGACACTCATCCGCCACTGTGGCATTAGGACATCTCCATACCTGTAGCTGTATGATACCGAAAATTTCGGCCATTTTTTTCTCTTCTGTAAGACAGTGCTTTGAATTCTGTTAGCGTAATTGTTCTGATTTCCCCATCTGTGCTTAGAGAGTGCTCTCTTTTCAAACAACAAAAATGCTTTTTGATTAACGGTGTTTTAGTGAGCATGCACAGGCTTTTAGCAGTGAGAACGTTTGCGTGTGTTGAAAGCAGGAAGGGTAACTCGTGATGGACGGGCTGCCACGTAATTATGCGCCATTTTCATAAAAAGGTTATGTTAGGACAAGAATTTCTGTGCATACAAGCTGAGACATCACGAAAACTCATACAAAAGCATTTCTGGGACACTATGCAATTTGCGAGAGTTCGCTATAGATACTGACATTTCTTTCAGAACCACAGTTGACAACAGGAGACATTACCTGTACATCGATTGGTGTCAGACTGTAGCAGCAATCATAATATTTAACTGTAGCTATACTGGGAAATATGATCCTGGCTTTCAATATTCTCGTGAGTCTTGTATGTATTTGATGATCTGTAGATAACTTTTGCAGTGTTTAACTGTCAGTGCAATTCAACGATCTGTGCATAATAACTTTACCGCTGAAAGTCTCGTCAGCAGAAAACAATGGTGAAAGGACCGCTAGGAACATGCACCCTATGCTGTTCTGGGAAGCACTGGAACATCCCTCTCAGTGCTGGACCATACCACAGCTGTGCGTCATCGAGTATGGGACCAGCGTCAGCGCGGGTTGGAGTTCTGTGACGTCAATACGAAAATCGAATAATTCTAACTGTATACACGAAAATAGACCCAGCTTTCACCTGCAGCGGTGTGATAGAGATGGCTCGCGTTGGCTTGCCCCCGGCGGCTGCGGTGGAGGTGGCGTCGGCGTCGGCCATCGAGTGGCGGAATGTGTTTATTAGCAGTCTTTTGTTTAAACTATATACCATCGATTTCACCAATCAATAGGATGCTGTGAATTAAGAAAAACTACCCCATACATGTGAAGAATACTGATTAAATTAATTTGCATACACTTTTTATATCAATGTGGTGCTAGTGGTACAGTAGTTAATGGGAGGGAGAGAGTGAGTGGCTGACATGGAGCAGAACAGCGGGTTATGTGCTGAACACTACGTTAATTTGCATAATTTTTTGGTAAAACGCAGTACAATAGTTTAAGTGGGTGTGTGACAAAGGAGAATACGTCAGAAATGGCGTAGAAAAGCACGTGAAATTCGAAACTTGTACCAGAAAATGGTGAGAGGACATAAATGATTACTTAATTTGGTATCAAAGGCGGTACAATAGTTTAAGGAAATGGGGGTGACATCGAAAGCCAGTTAACAGAACAATAGGTTAAGTCCAACAACGGCCCAAACATTAGGTTAAGACACCCTGAGTACAGTGTCTAGCATTAGGTTATGCAACATGTTTGCCCCATGTAACTGCCTCTTGCAAGACCTACATGCTTCTAAACAGTTGAGAACCATGAGCAGAATAAATCCAGCCCCCACAAACCGATCATTGTTTTATAAATAAACAGTATACCATTTCCATATATTCCATACATTGTCAAAATTGTTTAAACAATATTCCACACAGAGCAATCGAATTCCCTGCAAATGATCGATCACCTGACTCTTTTTCCTGCCAATTCCTAGGAAGATGTGGCGGTTGGATGACTTGGGTTACTGGAAGTGCCCGTTTTTCCCGCCATTTTCTTAGGTTAGTTGAGGTTGCATTGTCCTGATGGAATTTGAACTTCCAGCCAGGGAGGTGTGGCACTTGCATCATCAACTGACGTCGCGGCCGCCATCTTGGATGTGGTCGTGCACTGTGCACTTTAGTACACATTAGTACGCGTTAACCCACCAACATGAGTTGGTAAGGGGATGTGGCAGTCGGTTAATGATCATGGTGAAGACTTTAACTATTTCATTGTAAGTCCAGGTATGCATGGCACTCGCGTAAATCTGACAAAATTTGAATTTCCCGCCTGGGAGAGGGCATGGCAGGGGGGGGCATGGAATTTTCCCACCAGAGAGGTTAATTAATTGATCAACTTAATTGAGTGGTAAAAGTGACTTCTCTTCCACCCATGTTCTTAAGTTAGTAGAGGTTGCATTGTTATAATGGAATCTGAACTTCCTGCCAGGGTTGTGTGGCAAGGGGGCATGGCAGTTTCCCACCAGACAGGTTAATTAATTGATCAATTTAATTAAGAGGTCAATCAAATTGATAAGAGTGAGAGGGGGTCTATTCCAATAACTCAGACCTGAAAGTGTACCTGTAGCAGCGAGGGAGGAGGGGGTTGGGGGGAGGGGGGGCAGGGGTATGATAGGTTAAGGTTCAAATGGCTCTAAGCACCATGGGACTCAACATCTGAGGTGATCAGTTCCCTAGACTTAAGACTACTTAAACCTAACTAACCTAAGGACATCACACACATCCATACCTGAGTCTGGATTCGAACCTGCGATTGTAGCAGCTGTGTGGTTCTGGACTGAAGCACCTAGACATGGAAAAGCACTTTACAGAACAATAACTTAAGTACCTGTCAATCAAAGAAGAACAACAAGTTCACCCCTGAGTGCATACCTGCCCCTGATGTATGCAAAGTGCACTAACGAGATGTGCTATCATCTCCATCCTGATGGGAAAGGGGGCTGGGAGGGGGTGTGGGACAATAGGTTAAGTGCAATGGCAAAAAAAGCACTTAGCAGAACAATATGTTAAGTACCTGTCACTCAAAGGAGAACAATAGGTTGACATGGAAAAGCACTTAAGAGAACAATAGGTTTGCCCCTGAGTGCATACCTGCCCCTGATCTAGGCAACCCACAAGATGGATCAGAACGAAGGTAGCCCCTTTACTACCAGTTTGGATGAAATTCTGCCTGTGGAATGAAGAAATTATTAACCATTGCCACATACCGCTTGTAACTGACACTGGCTGGCTATGTTCTGTAAAAAGAAATGTGGCCCCAAAGGACTGTCCAAAAGCATACCAGAGCACGACCTTTAGGCTACCCTGGACATTTTCATGAACGAAGTACTGGTTTATGTCCAAGTAATATCGGCAGTTCTGATTACTGACAAACCCGTTCAGAAGAAAGTCTGCCTCATCACACATCACAAGATTTTTCAAAAATGCGTCATCCTGTGCGATTCTGTCCAGTAATATTTTACAGAAACTGCGCCTACGCACTTTTATCTCCCAGCCCTGAATGCTGTGGCACTTGCAGCTTCTAAGTAAGAAACTTTAAATCCTTTTTCACAGTCCTCTGTAAACCATGCGAGAGGTTTCCAGTGTTCTATAATGATGACGAACAGATAGTTATGGGCTTCATTGCAGAGCTACACGAATTCATCACATTTTTTTCCGGAGTTCGAACTGTCATTTCAAGTTACTTATGCTTCATGATGCTCACAGACCCCGTCTCACGCCATTGCTTTATCCACCAGGATATTGTCGTTCTTTCTGGAACACAGTGACGGCTGTTCCCTGCAGGTCGTATTGCGGCTGAACAGTGGCAATGCTTTCCACTGCCTTAAAATGCACCTGCGCTAGCCGAAGTTCCATACTGATTTGGCATACAATATAGCACGAGAACATCTACAGCTTAACATGGTGGCTTTCTGCAGATACACTCCTGGAAATGGAAAAAAGAACACATTGACACCGGTGTGTCAGACCCACCATACTTGCTCCGGACACTGCGAGAGGGCTGTACAAGCAATGATCACACGCACGGCACAGCGGACACACCAGGAACCGCGGTGTTGGCCGTCGAATGGCGCTAGCTCCGCAGCATTTGTGCACCGCCGCCGTCAGTGTCAGCCAGTTTGCCGTGGCATACGGAGCTCCATCGCAGTCTTTAACACTGGTAGCATGCCGCGACAGCGTGGACGTGAACCGTATGTGCAGTTGACGGACTTTGAGCGAGGGCGTATAGTGGGCATGCGGGAGGCCGGGTGGACGTACCGCCGAATTGCTCAACACGTGGGGCGTGAGGTCTCCACAGTACATCGATGTTGTCGCCAGTGGTCGGCGGAAGGTGCACGTGCCCGTCGACCTGGGACCGGACCGCAGCGACGCACGGATGCACGCCAAGACCGTAGGATCCTACGCAGTGCCGTAGGGGACCGCACCGCCACTTCCCAGCAAATTAGGGACACTGTTGCTCCTGGGGTATCGGCGAGGACCATTCGCAACCGTCTCCATGAAGCTGGGCTACGGTCCCGCACACCGTTAGGCCGTCTTCCGCTCACGCCCCAACATCGTGCAGCCCGCCTCCAGTGGTGTCGCGACAGGCGTGAATGGAGGGACGAATGGAGACGTGTCGTCTTCAGCGATGAGAGTCGCTTCTGCCTTGGTGCCAATGATGGTCGTATGCGTGTTTGGCGCCGTGCAGGTGAGCGCCACAATCAGGACTGCATACGACCGAGGCACACAGGGCCAACACCCGGCATCATGGTGTGGGGAGCGATCTCCTACACTGGCCGTACACCACTGGTGATCGTCGAGGGGACACTGAATAGTGCACGGTACATCCAAACCGTCATCGAACCCATCGTTCTACCATTCCTAGACCGGCAAGGGAACTTGCTGTTCCAACAGGACAATGCACGTCCGCATGTATTCCGTGCCACCCAACGTGCTCTAGAAGGTGTAAGTCAACTACCCTGGCCAGCAAGATCTCCGGATCTGTCCCCCATTGAGCATGTTTGGGACTGGATGAAGCGTCGTCTCACGCGGTCTGCACGTCCAGCACGAACGCTGGTCCAACTGAGGCGCCAGGTGGAAATGGCATGGCAAGCCGTTCCACAGGACTACATCCAGCATCTCTACGATCGTCTCCATGGGAGAATAGCAGCCTGCATTGCTGCGAAAGGTGGATATACACTGTAATAGTGCCGACATTGTGCATGCTCTGTTGCCTGTGTCTATGTGCCTGTGGTTCTGTCAGTGTGATCATGTGATGTATCTGACCCCAGGAATGTGTCAATAAAGTTTCCCCTTCCTGGGACAATGAATTCACGGTGTTCTTATTTCAATTTCCAGGAGTGTATATTATTTCCCGAGGGCAAACTGTAGTTTATAAAGTTGTACTTAGGCAGTATATAACATAGAGGGTTATTCAGCTGCCCCTACAGATGGGTTTTATGCAACACGCAGTGCCTTCAAACACCATACACGACATTTTCATTTTGTCTCACTACAAGCAAACTACTAGCCCTACAGAAAAAATGAGCAGGATTTTTTGTAGGGAATTTAATGTAGTTAAACTTTGCGATGGGATTCGTTTACGCTGAAATCCACGATTTTCGAATTATTCAAGAAATAAGTGTTTGAAGTCTATTTTTGTACGTTTTTGTTGAATAATTCGAAGAATAAAACCTCTAGCGAACACCTATCCGAGAAAATTCTTTAACTACATCAAATTTCCTACAAAAAGTCCTCTTCATTTTTTTGTGAGTCTAGTAGTTTCCACGAAGCGAGCAAATGGATATTAAAATCTTGCACATACTATTTGAAGGCATTGTGGGTTGCAAAACACATCAAGAGGGGCAGCTGATCATCCTGTGTAGCGTATTTAACGAATGAAAAACTAGATACAGTGTAATAGTATATTTAATTTAAAAGCAACTAGTGTGACGATATCACAATAATCTACAACACTAGTAAATTTAAGTGGCAATATATATTCAAAGGTTACGTTGAACAAGTTCAATAAATACACTACCATAGGTATTCATTACTGTACGTTACTGTAATGAAAGTCTACACTGTTCTCGAAAATTAATTACTATGTTTACTATTGAGTATTACCTACCTTACAAGTTTTTTACTACTTTTTTCTCGACATGCAGTAATATGGTCCACAACAATCAAAGAGGAACTTCTGCCAAATGTTGATGGCATAGCAAAATTTTCATCGCCAGTATCTGTTGATAATGAGTTAAGAAAGGAACTTAGCTTTGGTTGAGACACAGTTATAAACTGTCATTTTATCAGTAGTCTTATCTTTTTAGTGTATGGTAATACTTTTGATAACTCGGAATAAAGTCAGCAAATTTAGTAAGTGTGTCCAATTTTTTTTTAACGTTTGTCAGTTTGAACACTGGTCTGAGGTCGTAAATTTCTTCTCCTTTACTGGAATCTCCTTGTGCCCGGTTCATTACTTCGTCCTCATTCTCAATTTGATTGTCAAAATATTCATCTTTAACAATGCAGTCACGGACATCCTCCACGGTTCCGCTCTGTTAATCTGAGTGCTCTATTCCTTCAAGGTTTAACTTTGTTTATTTATAGCACAGAAGATTATTCCATACGTTTTGAAGGGTTTTGAAGGGTTGTTCAACAATTTATATTACAAAAAATGCGCCTGCCTTGAATAATGTCTGCTGCAAGTGCAAGTGAAATAAAATGATTTGAATTATCACTAATTCCGGATTGCTTAAGTTAGAATGAGTGAGATTATATCAAATTTCACTTAAAAAGGCAGGAACAAATCATTCTAAATCATAAATAACACAGGTAAGCTGGGTAAAGTGGTGTTTATTCGATGGACGAGAGATAAGCTCTGCTTACCAAGCACAAACTGGAAGCAACGTTGAAACTAATAGAAACATTAACTTTAATACCACTCCTTACGTAGATTAACAAATCTGCATCCGCATCTACATCCACTGCCAAGTGGAAGGCGAAGCTTACGCTCCGTTCCGTCCCGTTGTACCATTTATTAGGGCTTTTTCCGTTCTTTTCTCGTATGGAGTGCGGGAAGAATGATGTTTAAATGCCTCGGAGCGTGTTGTAATTAGTCTGATGCTTTTCTCACGACCCGTTTGAGAGCGATATGTAAGGGACGTGCTATATTCTTAGAGTCATCATTCACAGCCGGATCCTAAAACTTTTTAAGTAGGCTTTCTCAGGGTAGTTTACGTCATCTTCAACAGTCTGTTAGTTCAGTTCTTTCAACATCTCTGTTACACTCTACCGCAAATAAACAGACCTGTGACCATTCGTGCTGACCTTCTCTGCATAAGTTCAATATTCCCTTCAGTTCTATCCGGTACGAGTCCCATTCACTTGACGAATATTCTAAGATGGGTCGCTGTAGTAATTTGTAAGCTATCTCCTTTGTCGACTGAATGCATTTCCGCAGTATTCTGCCAATAAAGCGAAGTCTGTCACTCACCTGTTTTATTCAAAATTAATCGTATGTGCTCATTCTATTTCGTATCTGTACAAAGTGCGTAACCTCCTCACTATATTTGTTTCTGTCTGAAATCTAGCTCAGCTTTACCTCTCACTCTATAAAAGTCTACGTATTACCAAAACTATGTCCCCACAAACTGTAATCCAACTTAAACTGGTTTGAGCCTTTGACTAAACAGAACCTACCATGGACTGAATTGAAACTGATCTGAATGAAACTTTTCTTTATCTAAAATGCGCAGCTGAAGTGAAACAATTTGCACCTACCTCGCGTCTTGACAACATTGTTGCAGATTTTCTCGAAAGCACAACAGAAAACAGCAAGCAGGCATTGGCTAAGCTATATTTCTGTTTCTAAATACATATTCAAACTACTGCATGTAATAATGCGTAACGACAAACAGTGTGGTGGGGAGAGCAACTATTCCCATGAAATGATACGCCAAGACAACGATTTTTGAGTGAAGTATATATTCAAAAAGACGAAGTAATACGTCGCGTGATCTTCACACATAACAATGATCTGAACAATACTGTGCTTAACAAGGCGAACAATGATTTAAAATGAGTACAGAGTTAACAGAGAACTTCAATGAAAATCAAACAGCTTAATCAGTTAATATGTTAATCCAGGGAAGTGGTGTGGTCTTTCTCTCAGCTCTGAGGAAATCAACTAGCTGACAATAATCACTCCTTGATGCGCAGTGCTGCAGTCTTGCCTCAAGCTTCTTCTCTTCTAAAATAATCACATTATTCAAAATTTACATTGCTTTCACCTTTTATTGAACACATCAAACTCATCCTTACTGTCCTTTCTTCTTCTAACAGATACAGTCACGAGTCCACACGGCATTACTGAATACGTCCATCACCTACCACACTTCAACTAAGAACGTATCAGATTGTGCAGAGGCAAAGACTGTATTACGACAAGACCAAAGATTGTTTAACAGTAACCTAACTTGCTCTCTCTCTGACGTGCACATCGATGACATACAAAAATCAAAATGACATGACCACTTTACAAGTGTTACGCCCAAGTATTTGTATTATTTTACCGCTTCCTGTTGGGATTCATGATATTTTAGTCAAAGGGTACTACATTTCTCCGTTGCGTGAAATGCACTATTTTTCGTTGCTGAACATTTAAAGAAAGTTGCCAATCTTTGCCTACTTTGTCAGGATCTGACAGAATATTTGTGCCTTTTCTTTCAGACAGTGCTTCAGTATACGTAACTGTATAGTTTGCGAGAACTCTGAGGTTACTGTTAATAGTGTCCGCAGAGTCGTTAATACATAAAATGAATATCAAAGGACACAGCATACTTTCCTGGAGTATACTCGAAGCTACCTCTACACTTGTATATGGCTCTCCGTCCACGATAATTTGCTGTACTCTCTCTACCAGGAATTAATCAATCCAGTCACAAATTTCGCTTGATACCACATACGGACGAACTTTTGACAAGGAGCGTAGGTGTGGTACTGATTAAAATGGTTTTCAGAAATCGAGAAATACTGCACCTACCTGATTGCCTTGATCTATAGCTTTTGTATATCATGTGGGATATGTGCAAGTTTGGTGCCACATGATCGGTGTTTGCTAAATCCGTGCTGGTCAGCATGAACAAGGTCAACGTTCTGTTCGAAATACCTCACTGCATTTTATCTCTGAATATGTTATAAGATTCTGCAACAAACGGATGTCAAGGATATTAGACGGTAGTTCTGTGGATCACTTCTGCTTACATAGGGGTGTGACTTGTGATTTCCAAAGAAAGAGCACCTTTTTTGTTCGAGGTATCTACGATGGACTAGACCTCTGATACGAAACTATACCGCTGCTCGTGCATTGGACAACATTATGTAAGACGTTAGTTTCAGTTTCGTTCTACATACTTTTTCAAATATTTTCCTTCTCAAACTTCGTTTGATATATTGCAAGTCCGAACTTACGATCTTGGCTACTGTGTAATAAAAATTAATGAATGCCAAGAAATGTTGAAAAAGAAACGCGACAGATGTGAAAGGATTTAGAAAAAAGTCATTTGTGACTAGCATATGGATGAACAACAAACTAAATGTATTAAGTATAATGAAGCCTTCGACTCGGAAACAAGTGATGGATCATTTACAAGAGAGATTCAGCAACTTTGATTATTATTTTTAGAACTATATTAACATTATTTCCATTAATTTAAGCAGCTTTAATGTGAACGTGCGCTACAGTCACTAAAAGACTGCTGAAGAATTCTAGATTTCGGGTGAAATGTGTCATCAGAGTAGTGGTGATTTGTTAAACTTCATTGTTAAATGGAGCTCACACTGCCTACTGTTAAATAGTAAAACTCTTTGGACTAATTTAAACCATTTCTACATCCAGTGCCTTAGCTGAAAGAAGCTTACCAGCCCTAAGAAGGATAAAAAGCTTCCTGTCAGGGAAGTTTGATATTAGCGCATACTCCGCTGCAGAGTTAAACCTTCAATCTGAAAACATCCCCCAGATTGTGGCTAAGCCATGTCTCCGCAGTATCCTTCCTTTCAGAAGTGCTAGTTGTGCAAGGTCTGCATGAGAGCTTCTGTGGAGTCTGGAAGGTACAAGACGAGGTATTGGCGGAACTACAGCTGTGAGGACGTATCGTGAGTCGTGCTTGGGTAGCTCAGATGGTAGGGCGTTAGACCGCGAAAGGCAAAGGTCCCGAGTTTGAGTCCCAGTCTGGCACACAGCTTTGATCCACCAGGAAGTTTGGTATCAGCGCACACTCTGCTGCAGGATGAAGATTTCATTGTGATCTGAGACTATAGCTTTTCCTCTGTACGCCTTACAACCCAATATCTGATTCTGGAATCTCTGTCTGACCATGATGTGATCTAATTGAAAGCTTGCCGTACCTTTTGGCCTTTTCCGTGTATGCCTCCACCTCTTCGCATTACTGAACAGAGTATTCGCTATTACTAACTGAAACTTATTGCAGAACTCAATTAGTCTTCTGCTCTCTCATTCTCTGTACCAAGTCCATATTCTTCCGTAACCCTTTCTTCTGCTCCTCCTCCTACAACCGGATACAAATTTTTCATGACTATTAGATTTTCATCTCTCTTAAAGTAATAAATTGTCCATTCAATATCCTCATATACTTTCTCTGTCTCTTCATCTTCTGCTTGCGAAGTCGCTATGTACTAACAACTATTGTCAGTGATGGTGTGCTATCGATGCTGAAGAGAACAACCATCTCACTGAACTGTCACAGGAACTGAATCTCTGCCTTATCCTATTCATACCGATTCCTTCTCGAGTTACACCATTTTCTGCTCTTGCTGATATTACCCTATACTCGTCTTAACAGTAATCCTGGTCGTCTTTCCATTTCATTTCATATCTAGATCGAGCCTCTGCACATCCCTTTTCAGCTGCACCCTGACGCCTTTGATCATAGCTCATTCTTCCGTCTATGAGAGGCAGTTTCCCGCACTAAGGGCAAGAAAGTGCATTGAATCTCCGTCTGCTTCTCAGCCCTCTTTGACAAGGCCGTTAGCAGAACAAGGGTGACTTCTTATGCCGAAAGTTTTCGGTCGCCATAGCTGATGACTTTTTTTCAAATTATGAGCAGCGGCGAGATTCGAACCCGGGACCTAAGAAGTTTTGATTACTAGTCGAAGACGTACCCCTAGATATCGCATCTAAGGTAACTGCGCCAAAAATTATGTTTCATTCTTTTGTAACTGCATAAATTAATGAAAATTCCATTACACTCCACTGGCCAGCTATGTTGCACAGAGTATGAAAGGCCACACAAGCAGACTGTCCGTCACACTGGGGAAGAATAGGTCAGGCAACGTGGCTGTTAGGATGAACTATCGTCCGGCTCTGTTTACCTGGGGTAGCCCCACCGGTAGGCATTGGCGGCGGTGCTCAGCGTCTGCGAAGATCCGACACGGCGGCTGGCGTGTTAACAGGCCATTGTTCTCGCGCAGGTGCAAAGCGCGCAGAGCCGCCGAGCACCGCAGCAGGCAGCAGCGGCGACCGCCTGAAATCACGCCAGCCGCAGCCGGAGACGAGTTCCAGGAAACACGAGCCGCCGCCATTCATCACGGACGCCGCCGCTCCAGGCCACCATTCGTCGCCACTTACTGTCGCATAAGGCGAGTTATATTGCTGCCCACTCAAGACTGCGTAGAAAAACCGGGACGGTCCAAGGGCTTACTCAGGCAGTTACTACACTGCTAGCCATTACCATCCCGACGCAAGGAAGGATAGGAAATAATGAAATTTTGCTTATTGTACGTAGAAAGAATGTATGATCAAATTTGCAGGTGATCTGGGTGTATATAGAGCGAAATCTTTGGTACATACAGCTATTACCACTAGTAGTAGAAACGGCCAATACCAGAACTGAGTACGGATGTCAGATCCGGTTATATCATTTCAGACTGCTTCAGCTCAGTGCAAGAGTGGCGAGTTGCGGCATATCTGTACTTCAGCATACCACGACGAGTTGCGAGGATGATTTGATAAATCTGGTATATTTCCATGAAAGAGCGGAACGTTTTTCTTTGTTGTGCCTTGATGGTTGGTAAGCCTGCTTATTCCAAGAATCGTATAAACAATTTCAACTGTGTACAGCGTACGTTTCATTGTTAACAGCCGCTTGAATTGGTCAGCGTGTCGTCCGTAATTGAAAATGGAGGAAACTGTTTCGTTCTATTATTAAACATTTTCATTTGAAGGGCTGGACTGCAGCACAAATCAAAACAGATTCGATGAAGTTCGCACGGACTCTGCACCATCACTGAAGAACATTTATTTTCGGAGTGATGAATTTAATTGCGGTCGGACAAGCACCGAATACAAAGGACGTTCTACCCGCTCAGCTGAGGGCACCACAAAGGAATTATTGACAAAATCTATTATATGCTAACGCAAGACCCCAACTAAAAATTCGTGAGATTTCTGAGACATCAGGCATCTCAACTGAACGAGTGCATTAAATCTTGCACGGTGAATTGGCTGTGTGTGACGTAGATGCCGCGATTGTTCATAGTCTATCAAAAGCGCATCAGGCACAACATCCTAACACAATGTGTCGTGATGTTTTATCGAAAGCTGCAAAACTTTAATAAAACCTGGATCCATCATACAACAGAAATTCCTGTAGGGCAATATACCTTCAAAAGTTTGGAAAAATTTATCATTCAAAAAACCCTAATATACATATTAAAGCAGATGAAATTTAAAGTAGAATTATTATTGAGAGTAATATTAAATTATATACTGATATAAAAGGTAGTATTGGAAGTGTAACCAACTTATTGAAGCTGATAAAAAACTGTTGCTAATGATTTCCTAAAATTATTCCATTTGAGTTAATTAATATTAAGTTTCATTAGCTGATGTAACGTTTGTGTAGGATAACGATCATTTTTATTGAGAAACTAATATTACTGCTTCACTCAAGCATAATGCTTAATTTGGTGGACCTGTAATTCATGAACAATGTTTTCCTGATTATAATCCAACATTCTATACTATGCAGGATTTATAAATTAGTATTACTGATGAAAATGAAAATTTAATTGACTCCAGTGGAGCTTGTGAGATAGAGATATGAAAATCTTCATAAATAAAATTAATTAAAAATTAAAATAAAGTTAATCAAAAATTAAAATTAATTTAATTTAATTGATTTAATTAAAATAAAATTAATTTAGCAAAAAAGGTAGGGAGTAAAAACATACCAAATGTGTTCAACATACCCACTTTCTACTCTTAGGGATACAATAGCTTCTAGAACATGAGTGCAAATGCATAAACACGATGATAAACAACCTAGAAACATAGACAAATTTACAAGAAATTTATCAAAAACAGTTCTTTGAAAAGAAATCTGTTGTGGTTTATGGAAATCAGACCTTTTTTTGCGAATGAACCTCGTTTTTCATTTTTCTTGGTATCTCATTTTGTCTGGTACAATCCGTAAATGTTTTTTTTCTGATGCAGACTGAATATATCACTTCGGTAGTTCAACATTCCATTTTTAATTATTGGGTTAGTCATTATCACAGCGTATTATGTCATTTGAATTTTAATATACATAGAATAAAACGGTAATAGCCGGCAGGAGTGGCCGAGCGGTTAAAGGCGCTACAGTCTGGAACCGCACGACCACTACGGTCGCAGGTTCGAATCCTGCCTCGGGCAAGGATGTGTGTGATGTCCTTAGGTTAGTTACGTTTAAGTAGTTCTAAGTTCTAGGGGACTTATGACCACAGTAGTTGAGTCCCATAGTGCTCAGAGCCATTTGAACCATTTTTGAACCAAAACGGTATATACTTATTTGGACACAAAACACAACTGTCGAATGTTAAGTTAGTGCAACTTAAGGCTTACTATAAACAGATAACTTTCTACCAGTCCAAAGGGTACTGTTGTTCTTAAACAAAATCGTATGAGCGGTTTTGCTCCTATATAAGTCACACTGAAGTGCTGCTTTAAGTAATTCCACTAGTGCTAGTGTTCAGAAACAGCTCATGTCCAAAATAATCAACTGTCTAATACTGCCTTATTAGAAGTTATTGTTCCAGAAAAGTTTGACCAGCAGGTCGCTCCAAAGGTGAGAAAATACGGTAAGTTTGTTTTCTTCTAATGAAATGTAAGTTTTCTGATGCTTTACTTCAACATAGTGTAATGAAGGGTTTGAAAAGAAGAATTATTCATTGCCACTAATGCATCGAAACTTAGCTTTCACAAGGAAATGCTTGGTCCAATCGGTCCTCAAAATAAATATGGCACATTTATCAGAAAATGGCGAAATGTGGCAAATTCCCACAGGTGTTTTGATGCAAATACAAACTGGTCCAGTGACGTGACGACAATGCATCAATGGTAACATCAGCAAAAGATGACCTTCAACCCATATTGTGTGAAAATATCTCATCTGAAAATATCATTCTGCCAGCTAAAATACAGATTTAGCGGAAATGTTCTGACAAAGCATTGAAATCTGTACTTTAGCATACAGTAAAGAAGGAATCAGAGAAGAATTCATGGGAAAAGGAAATCTTGCTACTGAGAATGAAAAACGTGCCAAAGAAAGAAAAGAACATTCTATAGAAACAAAATAATTGAAGTAACTCTTCAGGCTTTCCCGACGAGATCTTGACATGTAGAATAATCGGGTCTACTGCCGGATGTTTGTGTCGCTCTGGCACAATCACAGATGGTGGACGAGCCGGTCGCGGACGTCCGTGGGAGCACCAGGGAGGGGCCAAAACCTCAGGAGCAGCACCTGGCGGGCGCGGACTGCGAACGGGACGCCCGACACAGGACAGGCCTCAGAGAGCTGCCACAGATGGCGCCCAAGTCGGGCGTGGACGTCCGAGGGAGAACCGGGGAAGAGACAACACATTACAAGCAGCGCCAGGCGGGCGCGGACGGCAAAGAGAGCACCCAGCGCCCTCTGGGCATAAATAATGGGAAGATCCTCCAACACGGCAGTCTCAGGTAGCACCTGAAGAAGGCAACGAGTTACATGGCCGAAATATTGTGCCAGAGCGACACAAACATCCGGCAGTAGACCCGATTATTCCACAAAATAATTGAAGCTATATTTTGTTATATCAATTCCAGAAAAGGATTAAAATATGTGATAAAGCCAGATGATTATCTTTCAGAGTCAGATTCAGACTTTTCATGTCACGATGGTAGCTCAGATTAGATATGGACTTACTATTTACCGAAGAAGTATCCAGAGAAGAAGAAAAGAAGAAGAACATAAGAAAAAGAGCCTACAACTTCAAGGAAGCATCAGATTTCTCTACCATTCAATGACTTTGCATGCAATAAAAGTGGATGGAGAAACGAAAACCTCATTGTGTTAACTTGTACTTGTTACCTAGTCAACACTCTTAATCCCTGTTTAGTTCAAATGGGGCAAAGGCCCACACAATGGGGCTTTCCACCATTTTGTGGAGTAAAACCCCACAATTTGATTATTTAAGAAACTGTAAATTTTTCTAATAACTAGACAAAGCAGTAATTTGGATTGGGGATAGGAAAAACCCAATCTATGCCTTCAATTTGAAATTGCGCAGATATCTACCCCACAATGACCTCAGTGTCGGAAAAACAGATAAATGTGTGGCTATATGTGCATCTACCCTACCTCTCCATGTAGAATGAATGTTAGCAGATGGTGCTCGTCATCATCACATCAGCCAATCTGACATGGTCATATGGGGTGCCAGTGGGCCAGCAACACAAACGTTTTGGATGGCCCATAATTTACACAGCAAATGTCACAGCTGTCAAGTGGAAATGTCAGCAGTCTATATGTAAGGTCCTATTGGTGTTATCATTCAGCAAGATTAACACATGGCCACAACTTGTCTGTGCTGTCCTGACCTATTGTGGTTGTTGGCCCAGCCAGCACATTCTGTAGATGTCACATCCATTGAAATACTAGGGTGATTTGGTAGGAAATAGAAGGATAATGTTTCTTTTGTAAACAACTCAGTTTATATCCTTCAAGGGAGATACACATGATCCAGAGAACGTCCAGCTTTTTAATCCAATCAGAAAAATGGGTTTTCTTAAACTCTGAAAATACTTGAAGACTACAACTATCACTTTCTCATTTGATGAAAATTTCATCCCAGAAAACCAAAGTTTAATTTGTGATGCAGGGAGACGTCACTTGAGGCTAAGGCTGGTGAACAGGGTAATTAAGTAACCAGTACTTGCAATGTCGCTATTGTTACTGCTGATGTGTGGGATGGTGCAATATCCTGGTCAAAGAGACCTCTTTTTAACATCACTCTCAATAATAATTCTATTTTAAATGTTATCTGATTTAATGTAAAATATTAGGGATTCTATCATTTCTCCATCACAATATAATTTATTACTTTTTGTGTAATATTTGGAATTAGAAAAACTTTCTTTATAGGCACAGTCAACATTTTTGAGAACAGATGACTTAACATTCAACTGAAATAGGCAACTAATATAATATTTAAAAAATTTATGTAATGAAATGAAAACTGAGTGGCAAACAAAAATAAGAATTCCAGAGAAGGTATCAAACAATAAACATGATAAGCTTTTATCAAATTCTGTTCAGTATGCAATAATAAGACAAAGTGAACATGGGAAAACGACATTATTGATTAACAATGATATACTAGCTCCAGGATGGTTAAACTGGACTAAGGTAAATCCCTTATAAGTTTATTCAAAAAGTTCAAATCAACTGAAATTTCAAGATTTTATAAAAATGTGTACAAAAGTATAAGATAAAACTAATGAGTAGATTACTACTTCTATTGAGAATAATTATGAAATTATACCAATACCAAATTAAATCACTTGTAGTGTTTGAAGATCTTATTCTTGAAATCAGGATGTAGTTAGAGAATATTTTACTGGAGATGGACATTGTTTTTAACTAGCTCAGATGTACTCTAAAATACCTCAACAACTAGTCAGAGATAATCTAAATTTTTAAATATTTTAGACAGGATGATAAAAATTTAAATCGTATTTGCCACGAGTTTTTTGGTGGAGATTTAACATTTCATGGTTTTAAAAGTGTGTAGTAAATGTTGGGAAGATTAGTTTGGGTTTTTTATGATAGACATGACTAGGAAATCTAATGATGGGAAATACAGATGTCAATTAAAAGATTTCCTAACCTAATGTTTCTTTATCCTTATTAAATGAGCAATTTAAAAGCTGAGATTTCATGATGGTGTTTCACCTGAACACATAAACAAGTTTATAGAATTTCATGCCTATATAACAGAATATGAAACATTAGAAAAAATTGGTCTAGATTGTATCAACTATTGATGAGATAGTAAAAAAGCCAGATACACATGGTAGTTATTTTTTTGGTAAGTGTAAAAGCAGAATGCATTATTTTATTGCTTGTAATAAATCCAAGTTTCTTAACAACATAAATGTAAAATTTTAAAAATAAATTTTAATACTGTCTTTTTATCCTTAGGAAATACTTTCGAAATGTGACCCAAAGGTTGTTAGAAAATAATTTAAGAATTAAAAGAACAATTTAAAAAACAGTCAAAACAACCAAAAGCACAATATGAAAAATATAAGAAGAAGATCAAGCTGTTATTAATACAATCGAAAAATTAAAGAAAGAATTGAAGGATTTGGTGATAATGAGCTGCAAACTATTGATGGAAATAGAAAAGTTGGTAACAAATTGTTTCTTGTGCTCATCATATCATCAAGTAGAATTTCGAGATATGCCACAAATTGAACAATATGATAGGCTTCAACAGGACTATATTTTAAGTGAATCAGAAATAAATAGTGTGTTAAGTGAACATGAGAAAGAGGTTAAAGGTAGGAAAAAGACAGTTCAAACTCAGGGTGCTGTTAAAGAATAAAGGAGAGTGATGTTAGAGAAATAAATATAAACAAAAGAAAGGTTAAAGTTCTGTATGTAAAGCATAGAGAAGGCACAGTTTTTAGGTTAAGACCTGTCAGTACATATAAATATACTGGTGATAAATCAGTATAATTTTATTGAAATAAGTTAATGATCAATGGAAAGACTACAAAGGTGCAGATGGAGTAATCTGTTAACTAAAAAACCTTACTATAGATGGTAAGGGTGAAAAATTTGATGGTTTTGGTTTATCAGATTATGCAGATATGTTACTTCATTCATATGTGATACATTCTGAGAAGAATCCAAACAAATTAAAATCAGATAGAAGTATTAATTACAGTAATTTGATAATGACGTTATTGACGATTAATTCCCAAAATTAAGACTACAAGAATCAAATACAGATTCTTCTGAAGTAAATAAGAAACTACATGGAATTTTCATAGAGAAATAGACAGAAAAACTGACTGAAAATGTTTTGATGAATGATGTTAGAGATTTAATTGACAGATTAGCAGTAATTCATGGTAAGGAATTAGCTGGAAATAATAAATATTACAATGAAAAAGTTGGTGTAACACACATATTAACAAATTAATTTGATGCTTTCATTGTCAACAATCCTAAGGAACTCAATATTTGATTAGATTTCTCAATAATCTTTCCCACACATTTTGGCAAAGTGAAAAGCATGGAAAAGGCTTAGTAAACTGAATGATTAATCAAACGCAAAGGGTGACATTGATTTGTCACTTTCAACCTATAAATTCTGTGGTCCATGAAATCCAATAGGAAAACAACTTCCTGAAGGAGTTCAAGTCAAAAATCCACTATATGAAGCTTCTAAACAACATCATATAGCTTATAGAGATCATGAAGATTTAGAGAAAAGATATGAACTAGATAAAGAGCTACAAAAGGCAACAAAGAAATATTACTTAATAAGGATCCAAAACTAGACTAAAGGCTTGTATTAACTTGATTGTTGTTCCACCAACCTTAAAAAAATAAACTGTTTGTATTGAATCATTGGTGATAATGTAGGAAATATTATTCAATTCTTATTTAAATATTTTGTATTTGACCTGTCAAAGTTTTTAGTTCAAGATTTCTCTTTTTCTAGTGTACAGCAAGTTGTTTTTGTTCTTCTAGTTTTAATTTATTTTCAAATTCTATAGATTGTCATTCAATAATTTTCTGTGACTGGATGGGATTATGTTCTTTTTCATATTTCATATAATCATGAAATGTATCATCTTATGGTATATAATGATTTTTTAATTCACCATTAACCTGGGCTGTTAAAGCCATAATTAATTTTTGAAATTTCTAACTGAAAATAAAATCAACATTTTTTGCACAAAATTATTGGAAAACAAGTGTTACATTTTGAATATATTTGTATTCTTAATTTAATGTAGTATTGTATTTTATATCAATGTAATCCATGTTATAATTATTTAAGGATTTAATTAGAGTCAACTTTATTTTACTAATTTTTAAGGCATTATAATTGTATGACCTGTATTATTGACTGATCCATAATGAATTAATGATGGTATATCATTTGTAAGCAACACATTTTTCTCTTCAAGTAAAGGACACCACATATCCATAAATCAAATAACCAAATTGAGATGACAGCTGTTTTTCTGAAACAAACTCAAATATATTCACTATAGACAATTCAGTATTAGAGGTACCTGGAAGCGGTTCTATTTCAAATAAAATAATTTTATTCGGTTTTTTAAAAATCTTGTTACTTATTTCAGTGGAACCCAAAATAAATAGTTTTATAATTTTCTTATGAGAATAAATCTTGTTAATGGAGAGCCTAAAAGTAAGCAAATTTGAATGTAGACCAAAACAAACAGGACTAAAAGATTATTCTAAAATTCAAAAAAACAACTTACTAATCTTAATAACGACACCAACAATAACTACAGTAACGATAGAAAATAAAAATAATAATGGACTAACACCTAAATAACAACGTATTCAAATGGCTCCTCTTATGTGTAACGGTTTAAATTTTGGACAATTATGTGAACAGTATTTAACAAATAAAACATATGGTAATATAGTTGTTGAATACACAAAATTCATTTACTGAAATTAATTGGACTTAACGTAAAAGCAAAAAAAAAGTTATCTGAAGATTAGGTCAGAAACTTTGAAGATAAATTAAATTGGAATAATACATCAAACTATCAAAAATAATCTTAAGATTGTATAAGGGAATTTCAGGATAAAGTAACTTGGTAATTTTCAGAAGATTTTCACATTCCAGTATTCAGCCACATCTGTTTCCTTAAACCACGCTTCATTTTTTCATCAATAATCACAAATACTTGCTTCTATTTTAATGTAATGTTATTTTTGAAGATGTCTATGATCGCCTACATGTAATAAAATAGTTTTCATTGGAATTCCTTGTAAATACATAATATTAACCAGGTTCATTGATAAAATTAGAAATTTCTACTTTTTTGTAGTAATTTTTTTCTGTATAGGTGGAGCAGGTTCATTCTAAACTGTGTAAATGCTGCAAAACTGAGAAATCAATTGATAATTTTACTTCACAAAATTGCACAAATGTTAGGGAACAATAAGTAGGTCATGTACAAACGAATAGCATATAAGAGTATCAACAGTAGTCGAATTCGTTGTGTATGTGGAAAAATAATAGTGTATATTGTTATAAAAATAGTTCATAACAAATTCTGTGTGAAGAACATTTGAAAATATTGCTGTCAATGACAAATGATGAACAGACTGAGACCAATAACACACAAAAAATTGTACTATTCCAAAAGACTAAAACAAGACAAAAATGTGTAAATAATATTATAATTGAGATTAAAGATATAAAATGTAAATTAAATAAAAAATTTGTAGCTCAGTCTGTTGATTACAAAATTGACTTTAATGATGATAATGTTCGTAAACTAGGTAACATTAGTGAGAAGACAGATAATGCAATGGAAGCAGTTAATTCTATTGTACCAGTAGCTAAAAAAATAACTAATTTCAGAAAAGAAGACAAACTGAATATAACAACAGGATATCCAAAAATATTTTATCCAATTAATATGGTTTATAAAGCATTAAATAATACTACAAAAATAGAAAGTGTTTATAAACTGCAAAATGTTAGCACCAAGAGGGTTCTACCATCCACTTATGCTAGTACAAACAAGAATCAATAAGAATGAAAAAGTATTGTTTTCTTAGTGTGTCAAATGTGATAAGACTACAGAAAAAAAAACTGTAATCACAATGAAGACAAAAGAAGTTTTATTAGAACTTGAGCAACTTATGATAAATAAATCTGTAGCAGAAGGTTATAAAATTAGAGACCAGTCCTTATAATCATGTAACTAGTCAAATGTATATAAAACATGTGAAAGAAAAAAAGGCATAGACTTACATCTTGCTAAGATATGCCTAAAATATTTATGGGAAAAATTTGAGCAATGTCAAAATGTGAGTAAATCAGAGAATGTGACAGATTTACAACACTTTTTTGAGATACTATTGGATGGTCAATCAGATACTATAGATACAAATTTTATTAATGACAATATGGTTGAAATGAAGTATAATTTTAAGGATTATTATGCAGACAATAATATAGCTACAGATATTTATATAGCAGCATTCACTACATCAAATCCAAGGCTTCTGTTGTATGAGGGGTTAGATAAATTAGGAAAAAATGTTATATATTCTTATATGGACAGTGTCATATATACAGATAAGAGCAAAAACAGTTTTTGAAAAGTAAATATTAATTAGGATATACTAAACTGATTACAAACTGATCTTCCACTATAACAAAAAATTGTTATTTTGAGAAAAATGGTAAAAGTCTAGAGGTGTAATTAAAGGGCTTCACTTTGAACTATAAAAGCTTTCAAAAGTTGAATGGTAAATCTATAATAAAATCAATAGAGAGTGAAATGAAGCAGAAGATACAATTACACTACAATCAAAAATCAGAGATGTAAATACTACAAATTTAATCAACAAGTCAGTTAAGAATAGTTCCAGAAAATTATAATACAGTACCATATGGATATTAAATTTTATTAAATTATTATTCTATTTAAATGGAAGCTCAACAACACAATTCTAATTTTTTTTTTTAATTAGGTAGTTCCAGGTAAATATTTTATATGACACTACTAGTTGTTTAAATTTGATTACCAGACATGGAAAAAATATATGTTCAGAAGTGAAAAATGAATTTAAAATTATTTTATCAAATAGATATTTGAAATTAATTAGTGGTTGGAATTTTCAATTTTTTGAAGGAGGGACTATTAGACATAGGTACAAAGAAATGATATAATGGAAATCATTATGTAGAATTTTCACTTTAATTCATTTTTTATTCTTTTACATGTATATTCCCTGATTTTTTTAGTTTTTGTGAGCTTGAGAAGAATGTTAACAAAATTGCACTTGTACCAAACACACCCACTCAGTAGTTAGAATCAGAGATGATAAAAATTCAAAAAAATAACGGTTTTTCAAACAATAGTTGAGAGTAAAGTTAATTGCTTTTATATCTATGATTTAATTTTGTATATCAACTTGTTTTTTAAAAATATTTTCCAGCACTCTCAAAATTGATGTGGAATTTTTTATATAAGTAGTAAGTGGGTATGCTGAGCACAGTTGGCATGTTTTTATTGCACACCCTTTCTTGACAAACTAATTAAATTAATTTTATTTAATATGTATTAAATTAATTAATTTTATTTTTATTTTTAATTAATTTAACATTTCATTAATTTCTCAAAGAAGCTTTCCAAAAAACATTCCAACTATACTCAACATACCTACTTACCACACATAAGTCATAAACATCTGCCACCTGTGAGGATAATCAGAGTTTAATTGCAACTTTCAAGTCCTCATCAGTTGCGAAGCACTTACTGCTGAGAAACATCTTTAGGCAGTCAAAGAAATGAAAATCGCTCAGCACCAAGTCTGGACTGTAAAGTGAGTGGACAAGCTGTTCTGTCCAAAAAATCTGATCAGATTATGGATGTGACTTGCAGAATGGCTTTTGGCATTGTTATTCAGCAACAAAACTCCAGATGTCAGAGGTCCATGTTGCTTGTTCTGTATTGCACATCGAAATTAGTTAAGGTAGTGCTAAATCTAAACGGCCGCTAGTTTGGTGGGGATGTTTAGATTTGGCACGATGTTTGATAGGGCCTTCCTATATCCACTGTTTCCAGATTTGCGCGACAATCGTACGATCACGGCTAATGCTACTTGAAATACTGCATTAATTTTACCAGGTCGCTGTGTTGCCACTGTCGAATTTCATCACTTGCTGTTAATTTCTACTTCTGAAACGGGTCGTAATGCGACCTCGTCAGAAACAAAACGCATTGATTTGTGTAGTAACCATGTCGATCTGACTTTTACTACATACCACTTTCAATGTGTTACAGCTGTAATCACTGCCACTATAAATAAATGAATAAATAAGAAGTCGCATGTAGAGGCAAACGAATAATTATAATATAACAAAAATTGTACGATTTATTCAAGAGAAAGAGCTTCAGAAATTGAGAAACTCGACAACACGTTGGTTCACTTCTGGCCCTAATGCACGCAGATATTCGGCTTGGCATGGATTGATACAGTTGTTGAATGTACTCCTGAGGGATATTGTGCCAACTTATGCCCAATTGGCGTGTTGCTTCGGCAAAATCTCGAAGTGAGTAAAGGGCCCTGCTCATAATCCTCCAAACTTTCTCAATTTTGGAGAGATCCAGCAACCTTACTGGCCAAAGTACTGGTTGGCAAGCACGAAGACAAGCATTAGAAACTCTCGACATGTTCGGACATTATATTGTTGAAGTACAAGCCCAACTGTGGTGTCATCGCCAGACACCACACTTGATAGGTGGTAGCCTTTAAATCGGCCGCGGTCCGTTAGTATACGTCGGACCAGCGTGTCGCCACTATCAGTGATTGCCGACCGAGCGCCGCCACACGGCAGGTCTACAGAGACTTCCTAGCACTCGCACCAGTTGTACAGCCGACTTTGCTAGCGATGGTTCACTGCCTACTTACGTTCTCATTTGCCGAGACGATAGTTTAGCATAGCCTTCAGCTACGTCATTTGCTACGATCTAGCAAGGCGCCATGTTCAGTTACTATTGATATTGTGAATCATGTACCGTCAAGACCGACGTTCATCATTAATGGATTAAAGTTAAGTATTCCACCAGCTACGTCCGTTTTTCTAAATTCTAATTTCCTTCTCCTGTTCCAGACCTCACGCCAGCCTGCATGAGCTAAACCGCGTGCCTTTCGGCCTCCTCTAGTAACACGGTGTTGGCTCTCCTCCTAACCACAATACCAACATTGCTTACCATAAAGGGCAACAAAACATGGTGTAGGATATCGTCAGCGTGCCGCTGTGCTGCAAGAGCGCCACTGATGACAACCAAACGCGTTCATACGAAATGGCACCCTAGATCAACACTCCTGATTGTCCTGACGTATGGCGGACGACATTCAGGCTGGTATTCCATTGCTGTCTGGGGGTCTCCAGATACGTCATCGTGGCTCAGTTCGAACTGATCACATGACGGAAGACAATTCTGCTCCACTAAATTAGATTCCAGGCCGAAGACACGTGCGGACGTGTGGGACAGCGATGGGATAAAAACCTTGATGTCACCCGTCTTATGACCCAACAGCCAAGAGTGATGACTGGGGTGCCATTTCATTCCATAGCAGAACCCGTTTGGTTACCATCCGCATCGCCTATACAGCACAAAGGTACGTCGACGAAATTATATGCCCATTTTTGTTTCGCTGCATCTCAATCCATTAAATTTCAGCATGATAATGCCCATCCATATGCGATGAGTGTTTCTACTGCTTTGATAACACTGGCTTATCTAGCAACGTTGCCTGACCTCTCCCCAGTTAAGAAGGTTTGGAGCATTATGGGCAGAGCCGTCCAACCAGCTCGGGATTTTGACGATGTAACGCACCAATTGGACATAATTTGGCGCGATATTCCTGAGGAAGACATCCAATATCTTTATCAGTCAATGCAAAGCCGAGTAACTGCTTGGATGAGGGCCAAAGGTGGGCTCGTTTGTGAAGTGCTCAGTTTGTGAAGCTCTTTATATTGAATATATCATCCTGTTTTTTTTGAAACTGTGATCATTCATTTGTCTGTACATGAACATCACATTTGACGATTTCCGTCCAATTCGGATTATTTCGTATAGCGTCGATATTTTTCTTTCTTTTTGCCGCAATTAGTCTAATCCTTGAATAACTGGGGTGAAAGGAATGGAAATGAGACGAGATGCGAAAGAGAAAGGATGGAAATAATGACTTCCAGCCGCTTAGGGCATTACGGCTATGCAACGTCGAGAGCTGAAAACTGGTGCCGGACCAGGACTCGAGCCCCAATACTCCGTTTCTGAAAATCCGCTGCCTTTACCGCCTCGGCCATTCACAGTGGTTTCCATGAGATCCCAATCCACAATTTCCCACTCGCCGCTCTGCAACTGCACTAACGTCTGGACGCCTACAGGAAACGAGCAAGTGTCGTTGCAGTACGGCGGGCGGCAAGCTGGATTTTTGGGCCTGAAGCTGGTCATGGTGGCCGATGTGGTTAAGGCAGCCATTCTAGACAAGCGAAGCGCCCGCGTTCGAATCTCGGTCTGGCCGACAGAACAGACGCCACTCTTTTCTGTAGTCCAATTCTGTCTTCGCGCTCTGTACGGAAGAAGTATCTAGAGGCATGAAGCACATTCCAAGATTCCTCACTTAACGCTGGTTCTAGAAATTTTGTAAGTCAGCTTTCGAGATAACTGGTGTCCAAACATCGGCCAGTGCTGGTTTTCAACATTTTCGTGACCTTCCTCCGCGAATCAAACAAAACTATGACCATTCGTGCTGCTTTCTGTGTTTAAGTTCAATACCTGCTGTTAGTCCCGTTTGGCATACGTCACGTGCACTTGAGCAGTTTTTTTCTGATGGGGCGGAAAACTGTCATTCAATGTGTCTCCTTTATGGACTGACTGCATTTTGTCAGTACCCTACCAATGAACTGAAATATATCGCCTATTTCCCTACGACTCAGCCTTCGTGAACATTTCATTTCATGTCATACATGTTCTTGATAATCATAAATTCTATTAAATGAATGTGGCGTTCTTCCTCTCAAACTTCTTCTGTGTTCCAGAATTAGTTTCATCTTTTTAATCCATTAGGTGGTGTTAAGCTAGGTACAGTGTCATACCTATAAAACTGGTACCGTATTCATCTTATGAGCTTCTCTTCTTTTTGGTTTACAAATTTAACTTTCTTTGATGGCTTGACAGATAGTTGGTGCAACCATCTTTCGAATCAATAGTTTCAGTGAGGTATAGTATAAAAACATTACTGCGAAATTACAAATGCAGACAGACCAGAGCAGAGAGGTGCTTCCGGCTTAAAGTCGACAAAAACACAATGTAAGGTTCAAAAATCTATCTCTGAAGCATTTTAGAATTTTTCCTATAGTATGATACTCACCTCTTTCACTGCTTTGTCTATGGAATACACATCTAACTACGCTGTCTGATTACGTTAATTTTGAGGTCGCCTTATAAGTGACTGCCGTGAGTAAGTCTTTAGCTCAAAGGAAAGAAGTGTCTAGAGCCTGCAATAGCACAACGTCTTGTCAAACGCATTTGTTAAAACAGCCTTCAAGTCACCAAGTCGTTTTTTTACTTACTATGCTCTGGATTGGTCTCCTCTTTGCAGGACGTACGATGGTTCTTGTAGGAAATAAGAGCAGTCGTAGCTAGAGAAGTACGCTAAAACTACCTATTTTGATAGCGTAACAAGTTAGGTGACACATCCAAATGCTTGTCCTTCTCGACGTGCCGTAGTTGAAAACTGCCGCACTATGTGATCAAACGTATACTGACACGCCCAAAAACATATATTAGCTGTATTGTGCTGCCACCTACTGCCAGGCACTCGATATCAGCGACCTCAGTTGTCTTAGAAATCGTGAGAGAGCGTAATGGCCAGCTCCGCGGTCTCACGTCCTTCGAACGTCGTCAGGTGATTCGGTGTCACTTGCGTCATACGTCTATGCGCCAGATTTCCGCACCCCTAAACATCCCTATATGCACTCTTTCCGATGTGATAGTGAAGTGGAAAAGTGAAGGGACACGTACAGCACAAAAGCGTACAGGCCGACCTCATCTGTTGACTGACAGAGACCGCCGACAGATGAAGAGGGTCGTAATTTGTAATAGGCATACAACTATCCAGACCATCACATAGGAATTCCAAAGTGCATCAGGATCCACTGCAAGTACTATGATAGTAAGGCAGGAGATGAGAAAACTTGGGTTTCATGATCGAGTGGCTGCTCATAAGCCACACATCACGCCGGTAAATGCCAAACGACGCCTCGCTTGGTATAAAGAGCGTAAACATTGGACGATTGAACAGTGGAATAACGTTGTGTGGTGTGACGAATCACGGTACACAATATGATGGCAGGGCGTGGGTATGACGAATGCCCAGTGAACGTCAAAAATGGTTCAAATGGCTCTGAGCACTATGGGACTTAACTGCTACGGTCATCAGTCCCCTAGAACTTAGAACTACTTAAACCTAACTAACCTAAGGACAGCACACAACACCCAGCCATCACGAGGCAGAGAAAATCCCTGACCCCGCCGGGAATCGAACCCGGGCGTGGGAAGCGAGAACGCTACCGCACGACCACGAGATGCGGGCCCAGTGAACGTCATCTGCTAGCGTGTGTAGTGCCAACAGTAGAATTTGGAGTCGGTGGTGTTATGGTGTGGTCGTGTTTTTCATGGAGGGGCCTTGCACCCCTTGTTGTTTTGCGTCGCACTATCACAGCACAGGCCTACATTGTGTTTGAAGAACGTTCTTGCTTCCCACTGTTGAAGAGTAATTCGGCGATGGAGATTGCATCTTTCAAGACGATCGAGCACCTGTTCATAATGCACGGCCTGTGGCGGAGTAGTTATACGACAGTAACATCCCTGTAATGGATTGGCCTGCACAGAGCCCTGACCTGAATCCTATAGAACACCTTTGGGACGTTTTGGGACGCCGACTTCGTGCCAGGCCTCACCACCTGACATCGATACCTCTTCTCAGTGTAGCACTCCGTAAAGAATGGGGTGCCATTCCGCAAGAAACTTTCGAGCACCTGATTGAACGTATGCCTGGCGGAGTGGAAGCTGTCATCAAGGCTAAGGGTGGGCCAACACCATATTGAATTCCAGTATTACCGATGGAGGGCGCCACGAACTTGTAAGCCGTTTTCAGCCAGGTGTCCGGATACTTTTGATCACATAGTGTAGATCTGACTCTTTATATAGATGCGATGAACTGTTATGATACTGATCAGACTGAGAAAAATAAGTGAGCAGTTTTGACGTGGCGTTCAGTTTAGCCCGTAGAAATTACATATACATGAAGAATCTACTAGAGCGTGCTACATATATCTACATCTACATGGATACTCTGCAAATCACATTTAAGTGACTGGCAGAGGTTTCATCGAACCACCTTCACAATTCTCTGTTATTCCAATCTCGTATAGCGCGCGGAAAGAATGAACACCTATATCTTTCCGTAAGAGCTCTGATTTCCCTGATCGTTCCGCCCTATGTAGGTCGGTGTCAACAAAATATTTCCGCATTCGGAGGAGAAAGTTGGTGATTGGAATTTCGTGAGAAGATTCCGTCGCAACGAAAAACGCCTTTCCTTTAATGATTTCCAGCCCAAATCCCGTATCATTTCAGTGACACTCTCTCCCATATTTCGCAATAATACAAAACGTGCTGCCTTTCTTTGAACTTTTTCAATGCACTCCGTCAGTCCTACCTGGTAAGCATCCCACACCGCGCAGCTGTATTCTAAAATAGAACGAACAAGCGTGTTGTAGTCAGTCTCCTTTGTAGGTCTGCTACATTTTGTAAGTCTCCTGCCAATAAAACGCAGCCTTTGGTTAGCCTTCCCCACAACATTTTCTATGTGTTCTTTCCAATTTAAGTTGTTCGTAATTGTAATACCTAGGCATTTAGTTGAATTTGCGGCTTTTAGATTAGAATGATTTATCGTGTAACCGAAGTTTAACGAGTTCCTTTTAGCACTCATGTGGATGACCTCACACTTCTCGTTATTTAGGGTCAACTGCCACTTTTCGGACCATTCAGATATTTTTTCTAAATCGTTTTGCAGTTTGTTTGATCTTCTGATGACTTTATTAGTCGATAAACGATAGCGCCATCTGCAAACAACCGAAGACGGCTGCTCCGATTGTTTCCCAAATCGTTTATATACATAAGGAAGAGCAAAGGGCCTATAACACTACCTCTGGGAACGCCTGAAATCACTTCTGTTTTACTCGATAACTTTCCGTCAATTACTACGAGCCGGCCGCGGTGGCCGTGCGGTTCTGGCGCTGCAGTCCGGAACCGCGGGACTGCTACGGTCGCAGGTTCGAATCCTGCCTTGGGCATGGGTGTGTGTGATGCCCTTAGGTTAGTTAGGTTTAAGTAGTTCTAAGTTCTAGGGGACTTATGACCTAAGATGTTGAGTCCCACAGTGCTCAGAGACATTTGAATTACTACGAACTGTGACCTCTCTGACAGGAAATCGCAAATCCAGTCACATAACTGAGACGATATTCCATAAGCACGCAATTTTACTACGAGCCGCTTGTGTGGTACAGTGTTGAAAGCCTTCCGGAAATCCAGGAATATGGAATCGATCTGAAATCCATTGTCAATAACACTCAACACTTCATGTGAATAAAGAGCTAGTTGTGTTTCACAGGAACGATATTTTCTAAACCCATGTTGACTGTGTGTCAATAGGCCGTTTCCTTCGAGGTAGTTCATAATGTTCGAACACAATATATGTTCTAAAATCCTGCTGCATATCGACGTTAACGATATGTTCTTGTAATTTAGTGGATTACTCCTACTACCTATCTTGAATATTGGTGTGACCTGTGCAACTTTCCAGTCTTTGGGTACGGTTCTTTCGTCGAGCGAACGGTTGTATGTGATTGTTAAGTATGGAGCTAATGCATCGTCATACTCCGAAAGGAACCTAATTGGTATACAGTCTGTACCAGAAGACTTGCTTTTATTAAGTGATTTGAGTTGCTTCACTACTCCGATGATATTTACTTCTACGTTACTCATGTTGACAGCTGTTCTCGAAACGAATTCTGGAATATTTACTTCGTCTTCTTTTGTGAAGGCATTTCGGTAGGCTGCTTTTGCAGCAGTGTCTTAGATATTATCTCCATTGCTATCGCGCAGAGAAGGCGTTGATTGTTTCTTGCCGCTAACATACTTCACATACGACCAGAATCCCTTTGGATTTTCTGCCAGGTTTCGAGACAAAGTTTCGTTGTGGAAACTGTTATAGGCGTCTCGCATTGAACTCCGCGCTAAGTTTCGAGCTTCTGTAAAGGATCGCTGAATAGTAATAGCCTTAATGTCTTATATGAAAACTCTTACAACATTTTAAATAAAACAAACGTTATTAATATTCTACATCTTTATTCTTAGTATCTATTATTTGCAACACTTTGCCGCTAGTGGGCTCCGAATTGTAGCGTGTAACGTGGCTGTGAGTAAATTAACTATGTCGGTGAGTGAGAAACAGCGTGCTGTAATCGAATTTCGAATTTGAAGAGTCCAGCCACACAAGGAGTACACTCTCCTTCAGTATGACAATGCCAGACCATACATGATCGCTGTGACAGCTTCATGAACCTGTCGCCTTGGGTTCACTGTCATCGATCATCCTCCATATACGTAGTTCCGACTTGACCCCACCCGATTTCCGTCTATACCAAAACTTAAAGAACACTTTCGGGGACTTCAGTTCGATAGTGGAGAAGAGGTGCAAGTAGAGGTGAGGGTGTGGTTCCGTCAACATAGTCCAACATTCAACGCTGACGGCGTCAATAAGCTGATCCTTTCTTGGAGGGAAATGAGTTCGGCGCAAGAGTGCCTAAACTGAGAAACAAATATGTAGACAGCAAGGGTAAAGATGTAAAATGTTATTAAACTACATTCCGTCCGAAGAGGCCTCGGAGGGCCCAACAGTACCGGCCGACCGCGGTGTCATCCTCAGATACGGAGGGCCATGTGGTCAGCACACCGCACTCCTGTCCGTTGTCAGTTTACATGATCGGAGCTGATATTCTTCGATCAAGTAGCTCCCCAGTATTCCTGACAAGGGCTGAGTGCACCCCACTTGCCAACAGCGCTTGGCAGACCCGTCACATACGAAACTGGAAGCATTACTTTTCAGCCCACCATCATATATTCCCTCAGGCGTGACTAATCCGACACTGAATTCCACTGCATGAAACGTCAAACAGTAATGAGTGTAACGATCGGTGCGCTGAGAAGTATTTTCCAAGGACACTCAGTTGTTATGTTCACTTCGCATGCCCAGCCGTCAAAAGAATGTCACCCCCAAGGGTCATCGTGCTGATAGCATGTAACATCCCCTCTAACCCACAAATTTCTTCAGGTATGCATACGCATGTGAAACCACACATTGGTCATTAGGTCCCTTGTTGTTGTTGTGGTCTTCAGTCTTGAGACTGGTTTGATGCAGCTCTCCATGCTACTCTATCCTGTGCAAGCTTCTTCATCTCCCAGTATCTACTGCAACCTACATCCTCCTGAATCTGCTTAGTGTATTCATCTCTTGGCCTCCCTCTGCGATTTTTACCCTCCACACTGCCCTCCAATGCTAAATTTGTGATCCCTTGATGCCTCAAAACATGTCCTACCAACCGATCCCTTCTTCTAGTCTAGTTGTGCCACAAACTTCTCTTCTCCCCAATCCTATTCAATACCTCCTCATTAGTTACGAGATCTACCCACCTTATCTTCAGCATTCTTCTGTAGCACCACATTTCGAAAGCTTCTATTCTCTTCTTGTCCAAACTAGTTATCGTCCATGTTTCACTTCCATACATGGCTAAACTCCATACAAATACTTTCAGAAACGACTTCCTGACACTTAAATCTATACTCGATGTTAACAAATTCCTCTTCTTGAGAAACGCTTTCCTTGCCATTGCCAGTCTACATTTTATATCCTCTCTACTTCGACCATCATCGGTTATTTTACTCCCTAAATAGCAAAACTCCTTTACTACTTTAAGTGTCTCATTTCCTAATCTAATTCCCTCAGCATCACCCGACTTAATTTGGCTACATTCCATTATCCTCGTTTTGCTTTTGTTGATGTTCATCTTATATCCTCCTTTCAAGACACTGTCCATTCCGTTCAACTGATCTTCCAAGTCCTTTGCTGTCTCTGACAGAATTACAATGTCATCGGCGAACCTCAAAGTCTTTACTTCTTCTCCATGAATTTTAATACCTACTCCAAATTTTTCTTTTGTTTCCTTTACTGCTTGCTCAATATACAGATTGAATAACATCGGGGAGAGGCTACAACCCTGTCTTACTCCTTTCCCAACCACTGCTTCCCTTTCATGCCCCTCGACTCTTATAACTGCCATCTGGTTTCTGTACAAACTGTAAATAGCCTTTCGCTCCCTGTATTTTACCCCTGCCACCTTCAGATTTTGAAAGAGAGTATTCCAGTTAACATTGTCAAAAGCTTTCTCTAAGTCTACAAATGCTAGAAACGTAGGTTTGCCTTTTCTTAATCTTTCTTCTAAGATAAGTCGTAAGGTCAGTATTGCCTCACGTGTTCCAACATTTCTACGGAATCCAAACTGATCTTCCCCGAGGTCGGCTTCTACCAGTTTTTCCATTCGTCTGTAAAGAATTCGCGTTAGTATTTTGCAGCTGTGACTTATTAAACTGATAGTTCGGTAATTTTCACATCTGTCAACACCTGCTTTCTTTGGGATTGGAATTATTATAGTCTTCTTGAAGTCTGAGGGTATTTCGCCTGTCTCATACATCGTGCTCACCAGATGGTAGAGTTTTTTCATGACTGGCTCTCCCGAGGCCATCAGTAATTCAAATGGAATGTTGTCTACTCCCGGGGCCTTGTTTCGACTCAGGTCTTTCAGTGCTCTGTCAAACTCTTCACGCAGTATCATATCTCCCATTTCGTCTTCATCTACATCCTCTTCCATTTCCATAATATTGTCCTCAAGTACATTGCCCGTGTATAAACCCTCTATATACTCCTTCCACCTTTCTGCCTTCCCTTCTTTGCTTAGAACTGGGTTGCCATCTGAGCTCTTGATATTCATACAAGCGGTTCTCTTCTCTCCAAAGGTCTCTTTAATTTTCCTGTAGGCAGTATCTATCTTACCCCTAGTGAGACTAGCCTCTACATCCTTACATTTGTGCTCTAGCCATCCCTGCTTAGCCATTTTGCACTTCCTGTCGATATCATTTTTGGGACGTTTGTATTCCTTTTTGCCTGCTTCATTTACTGCATTTTTATATTTTCTCCTTTCATCAATTAAATTCAATATTTCTTCTGTCACCCAAGGATTTCTACTAGCCATCGTCTTTTTACCTACTTGATCCTCTGCTGCCTTCACTACTTCATCCCTCGGAGCTACCCATTCTTCTTCTACTGTATTTCTTTCCCCCATTCCTGTCAATTGTTCCCTTATGCTCTCCCTGAAACTCTCTACAACCTCTGGTTCTTTCAGTTTATCCAGGTCCCATCTCCTTAAATTCCCACCTTTTTGCAGTTTCTTCAGTTTCAATCTGCAGTTCATAACCAATAGATTGTGGTCAGAATCCACATCTGCCCCAGGAAGTGTCTTACAATTTAAAACCTGGTTCCTAAATCTCTGTCTTACCATTATATAATCTATCTGATACCTTTTAGTATCTCCAGGATTCTTCCAGGTATACAACCTTCTTTTATGATTCTTGAACCAAGTGTTGGCTATGATCAAGTTATGCTCTGTGCAAAATTCTACAAGGCGGCTTCCTCTTTCATTCCTTCCCCCCAATCCATATTCACCTACTATGTTTCCTTCTCTCCCTTTTCCTACTGACGAATTCCAGTCACCCATGACTATTAAATTTTCGTCTCCCTTCACTACCTGAATAATTTCTTTTATCTCGTCATACATTTCATCTATTTCTTCATCATCTGCAGAGCTAGTTGGCATATAAACTTGTACTACTGTAGTAGGCATGGGTTTTGTGTCTATCTTGGCCACAATAATGCGTTCACTATGCTGTTTGTAGTAGCTAACCCGCACTCCTATTTTTTTTATTCATTATTAAACCTACTCCTGCATTACCCCTATTTGATTTTGTATTTATAACCCTGTAATCACCTGACCAAAAGTCTTGTTCCTCCTGCCACCGAACTTCACTAATTCCCACTATATCTAACTTTAATCTATCCATTTCACTTTTTAAATTTTCTAACCTACCTGCCCGATTAAGGGATCTGACATTCCACGCTCCGATCCGTAGAACGCCAGTTTTCTTTCTCCTGATAACGACGTCCTCCTGAGTAGTCCCCGCCCGGAGATCCGAATGGGGGACTATTTTACCTCCGGAATATTTTACCCAAGAGGGCGCCATCATCATTTAATCATACAGTAGAGCTGCATGTCCTCGGGAAAAATTACGGCCGTAGTTTCCCCTTGCTTTCAGCCGTTCGCAGTACCAGCACAGCAAGGCCGTTTTGGTTAATGTTACAAGGCCAGATCAGTCAATCATCCAGACTGTTGCCCCTGCAACTACTGAAAAGGCTGCTGCCCCTCTTCAGGAACCACATGTTTGTCTGGCCTCTCAACAGATACCCCTCCGTTGTGGTTGCACCTACGGTACGGCCATCTGTATCGCTGAGGCACGCAAGCCTCCCCACCAACGGCAAGGTCCATGGTTCATGGGAAAGGTCCCTTAGTGTTAGTAAATTGCTGGGGTGTTGATCGCTATGTTTCACCTCTTTTCCAGACGTTAGCTAGATTACCATATGGTGATTTAAGGGTCCGTTGGAGGTGCGGTGGGGTGCCCAAGTGTTTGTCAAACGAATTAGGTATGCGTGAAGAGCTGCGAACACGGCTGTCACTATCTTGGAAGACAGAATGTCCACAGAATACTCATCAAGAGGATGAAAAAGGAAAGGCAATACGTCGTCACCTAGAATGTTTGAATAAACATCCTGGTTCATGTTGACGCTATCCTAAATTAGTGGGCGCAAGTGTTGGTACGAAAACTACCACCATAACATCACAGAACCACCAGCGGCCCACCCTACACCCTCCACACGCAGTGAGCTCTTAGCCTCAGTGGGGCAACTGCGGACTTGATGTTTTTCCTCATTTGAAAAGAGACCTTTACTGCAGCCCTTCCAATCAACTACTGTCCAATTTATGTGTTATTTGGCCCACTGAAGACGTGCAGCCGTGTGTGCCAACGCGAACAATAGGTCGTAAAATCTACCCTCTGGCCCTGGTGGGCCAGTCAGTAACGACCGACCACCGTGTCATTCTATGCGACTGGCGTCATTGGATACGGTATGCAGGGGTCGGCCATTGTCAGTCTTCGTGACCAGGAGCAGCTACTACTCGGTCATGTAGCTTCTCAACTGGCCTCATGAGGCTTACTGAACCCTAGTCCAATCCTTCCAACAAGTTAAAGGCCTTGGCACTAGCAGAAATGGAATCTGGATCCTCTGCAATGCTTTTGAGATGTGCCTGACTCCAAAAGTTTATCGCATGCAGGTTCCTTCGCTTAGTTTCGAAGAACCTTTATTCACTGACGTCAATGGTTTCTGTCGATTTGAAACCGTCTAGGAGTAACTCTCGTCTCCAGTCTCTGTCGTTTAGGACATCTTGACAACCACCGTTCTTTCACTGTGTTACATGGCTGCGATGGTACACTATTCTTCGTAGACGCGATGGACAGTCCACGATGATAAATCAACCACACGCTTTCATCTAGGGTGTGGTCTTGGTGACATCCAGAGACGAAAGCTCTTTTTTTGCTATTCCATGACATCTCCACATCGATTCATTCTACTGTCTTGGTTCCACACACCCAGCTGGCACATACGTCTCACAAAATTCTCATGAATTACGTCAGCAACAGAGGGTAACATGAGCGGCTGATAACAACTTTACACCATCTACAGTATTCCAAAGTGACAAATGTACTCATTTAAGGGTGTGACTAATATTTTCTCTAGTGAGCTTATATTGTCACGCCCCAAAAGTGAGCTTTACTTGGGATTTGGCAACAGGTTCGGAGAGAAAGGGCAATAGTCGGTGACCTAGGTTAGAGGGAGTCTTGACCTGACTATGTTGTTAAAATCCCCATAATACAAAAGGTAAGGATTGGAATCAGTACTGAATGACGCACACTAAATGTTTTACAATTTCTGGCTTTGTTCAAGAAATATTCTCCCAAAGTGCTTAGAGCCATTAGAACAATTTGAACTAGAAAAGGTAAAATGGAGTTATGTGAAAAGAACACTAGGTCTCTCAAAGAGCCGTCCGCGGTGGTCTAGCGGTTCTGGCGCTGCAGCCGGGAACCGCGGGACTGCTACGGTCGCAGGTTCGAATCCTGCCTCGGGCATGGGTGTGTGTGATGTCCTTAGGTTAGTTAGGTTTAAGTAGTTCTAAGTTCTAGGGGACTTATGACCTAGGATGTTGAGTCCCATAGTGCTCAGAGCCATTTGAACCATTTTTTTCTCTCAAAGACAACAAGCTCTAGACTAATGTACCTGCTAGCAAGAGAGACATTCCTAACCGAAGACAACAAACTTCGACATATGATGCGACTCACCAAGGCTTCCAGAAATCATCTGAAGATCATGGAGGGCAAACGAGAAAAAGTATGGTCGGAGTTCTATGACACCGAAGCAATGACGAACCGCTCATGGGTAGCACCAAACTTCGAACTGCGACATGTCGTAATTAGATTATATATTCACGGCTTTCATTATCTAATTTTCAGAAACCAAGATTATCACGACCCAACCATAACATGTGTGTGGGAACTGTGTAACGAAGCCTTGAACGATATCACATAGAACAGTGCAGTAAAAGAGTGAAATCTATAAATTAATATGGAAAAACGTAAAATGTAAATGTAAAATGTTAAGCAAAGCAACTAAATGTGGCTATTTACCTGAAATTTTATTAAATAAACTATTACGTGCACCTGCCATCTGTCTGGCGCCACCGTCTGGAAACATTCCTCTTACGTGACTTAGAAGCCTCTGAAACTTTATGTTGATGTGTTCTGGTACCTTTTTTCCTTGTTAGGTTCGCGAAGCTTTCCCTTGTTATTAACGTTTAAGATTTGGGTATTATTTCTGTGGATACGAGAGAATATGGTAACCGGCAACGGATCAGTTTAAGATTGTCTTGATGTGATCTAGAAAATTTATTATTGTTTATACAGATACACGTCATAGAGAGAATGGGTATTCTTCTTACTTGTTTCTTCATTAAACTGCTCGTGACAAGGACGTATTTGACGAACAGATAATCGCTACGAAAACAAAGAAGCGAGAAGAGACAAAACGTTTCGTTGCACATTTGGAGGTCCCTTTGCGGCACTGATAAATGGCCCGTTTAAAGCGAAGATAAGCCGGAGCCGTGTGGAATCGCTGAGCGGCTTAGCGGATGATCCAGCGGGCGCGCGCCCGGCCCGGCCCGGCCTCGTGCGGTCCGCGTCAAACGCGATTCTGCACGGCCGCGGCGCGCCTCGCGCTCAGATAAAGCGGCGCTGCGTCGTCATTAGGCGCGGACGGCGCATGCGCGCTGCGTCAGCGAATACCGAGGCGCCGCGTAATTTGCGCGTCGCGGCTGATTGATTTCACGCCGCGGGCGAAACGCTTCTCTCAATTGTTGCGGCACGTGACCGCGGGCCGTGGGGAGGGAATGACAAAATACGAGTCAGCCGCTGTAAATATCGCAGCGCCCCCACCGATAAATCAAGAGGACTGTGTATCAGTTGCGTCCTAGCAGCTTCTGCCCCCGTGCGCCGGTGCCTTCCCCCGGCTAGGACTCGCAGTTGAGGTCCGCGGCGGGTAAGGAAAACCTGGTTAATTAAAGAGCGACACATCACCATCCGTTTGTGTTCTTCCACAGCGTATAAGGATTCATCGCTGTAACATGTCGTCTTTCACCCCCTTTTTTGTTTTATTTCAGTGGAAATTAGCCGTAGCGAATATAATTAGAGACAATTAGTGAAAGAAGGAAAGTTTCTATTTTAGAGACGTCTCATGTTTTCTAGGTGCGGTTGATTAATAGTGAGTTTCCCGAATTTCAGCTGAGTTGTTATTTTCATTTCCTGCCCAATATTTTTCTACCGACCCGGCAATCTTCTTCAGGTGCTGACACTTTTGCTGTTAACGTCTACTCGTCGCCTGGACTACAATCAGACTCCGAATTATTTTTGGTCTCACGTCGCTGTTTATAGCCGAGTTCGATTGCCGACGTCCACTGGTCCCTCCGATGCCCTTATGTCTTACAGAGCACGCTGTGACACACCGTGAAACGAAAATTTACTCAGTGTTTCCCAACTCTGATGGATGTGATCACTGGTGAGATTTTTATTAAACTGAGTGGCGGACCGCAAGGGTTATTTAAACTGAAACCCCCATGCTGTCCCAGAAGCTTAGATGTTTCAGTTTAAATAACCCTTGGGGGCCGACACTCAATTTATTAAAATCTCGCTAGTTATCACATTCATCAGAGTCGGAAAACACTGAGTAAATTTTCGTTTCACGGTGTGTCACAGCGTGCTCTGTAAGACATAAGGGCATGTGTGGACTACAATGGGAAGATATTCGAGCTTTTGAATGACGTTGCATTCAGATAGATAGATATCGATCCTACGAATAATATCGAGAGGAAGACGTTGAGTCTTCTCAATTAGTCAGGCTTCCCATGTAAAATATTAAGGGTCTTAAAATGCGAGCAGCTGTGCCACCACCTAAGGTAGACGGGTACTCCTGTAACCCCGTAGTTAGTAAATACTGGTTCACCTCCATACCAGTGAGCGAATTACCTGAAACCATTGTTACAGAGTATGTGGGGAAATGCGCACACCACATTCATAATTCCGCCGACCTCGGACGTTGCCTCACTTAACTGTGCGTCCTGGACACGGATATTATTGTCTGTTTCGATGTAGTCTCACTCTTTCCGAAAGTTCCATTTTCTGTTTCGTTGGAACTAATCGCGGAAAAGTTAGACGGCTGTTTCACAGTACTTTTTAGGCACATTATGAAATCAACTTACTTCCTGTTCGATGGAAAGTATTATGAACTAACTGATGGCGTGGCGATGGGTCGTCGATTATCACCTGTCGTGGCGAGTTTTTACAGGACCACTGTGAAGCGAAGCCACTGGAATGTGCGAAGTTGAAACCCAAATATTTCTATCGTAATGTGGACGACATGTATGCTGCATGGAGAAGAAAAGTTTCAAGAGTTCCTGGAACATTTAAACTCTATCCATTGCAATATAAATTCCTGATGGAACTGGAAAAAGATGGCCGACTATCCTTGCTAGATGTGTTAGTTAAGAGATGATCGGACGGATCCCTGGGTCACAGTGTGTATACAGAAAACCTACAGACACTGATATCTGTCTACACCTCAAGACACTACTACCAGTTACGAAGATATTCGGAGCTAAAGAGTCTGACACAAACAGCTGGAAAGCTTTCAGGCGTGGAGAGCCTCGCCGAAGAATAACAACTCCTAAAGCTGGCGTTACAAAGGAATGGGTACTCAGAGCATCGGACTGAGTGGGCTATATAGGAAAAATCAAGAACGCCGGAGAAAAGGTTGGGACTGAGACCGAGGAAGAAAATCAAAAATCGCTAATCTGCTTTATGCTGGCCCAGTTTCTGCAACGATCAGTAGACCCCCTCCAACTAAAATAAAAAGAATTGTTTGTAATTTTAAAGGCGTTCAAGGTGTTCGAAAGCAGAGTCTGTATCGCGTTCCACGCGAATGATTCATGTCTTACATAGGGCAGACTATCGCTGGGCACTGCTTCGAATATAGTCATGAAATGGAACACGATGAGGGCACCAACGTGGAGCAAACGTCAAGTTTTTGGGACAGAATAATCAAGGAGTCTATCGAAATAAAGATGGTAAGAAAACGTAATAAGCCGGGATGGTGGTTTCAATTTAAATTACGCCTGGCGTCCAGCACTCAATTTACTAAAATCTGGACGAACATAACATCCATCAGAGTTGGAAAACGCTGAGTAAATTGCCTTTGGTCTCTTAAGGAAAACAGCAAGAAAGGGCTCAGCGGACGTCGGGAATCGAACTCGGTTACATAGGGGCGTGAAACCAACAACAGTTCACTGTCTGGTTGAAGTCCTGGCAGCGGGTGCACGTAACAACAAACCTCGCAGTACCTGAAGAAGGCGGATGGGTCGGTAGTCGAAATATTGTGCGTAAATGGAACCAACAACTCTGCTGAACACCCGGAAGCTTACTGTTAAATCTGTTTTAGTGCCATGATAAATCCAATTAGAGTGAAAGCAACAGAAGAGATTGTTTATGATGCTTTCAGTAAGTTGTTAAGTGGTTCTCCAAAAATGGACTGTCCTTAAATTGTGAGAAAATACACTTTATTCAGTTATGTCAACTAATGGAGTCACACCTGCAAATGATATAGCACGTGAACAGGAGTTATTAAACATGGAAGAATGCTCGAATTCTGATACTGTTTTCTGGAACGAACTTTTAAGTTGGTTGCACCTCTGTGCACCGCCGTTCTAGTGTTGGGAATTGTTTTTAGGACTAAAACATTTGGCTGCTAGGGAAAAGTTCAGAAGGACGCAATACAGATACAAGAGTCAAACTTGGGTGAGAATTATCTCAAATATGTTCAAATTGTGTTTTAGAAAAGGTAACACAAGAATATTAAAAAACCCCAGAGATAAGGAAATAACTAACTGATTCGGGTTTAGATAAGCCAAAGGTAACTAGATACACAATTAAAAACCCTAAAAATAATTATCACGGCCTAACTCGGGGAGGAATGCCGCTTGGTGCTGTTGCAACTTTGTATGTGCGGTATAGGAAGTGCATAAGCGGCCAACAGTCGAATTGGACAGCTCTAGAAGGGTTGAAAGGTTGTGATCTATTTGTTACTCAGGTGACATCCAGTGAGTCGTCCACATTCGAAGTCAGTGAGCTCTCCCGGCTTACCCATTTTGTCGTTACTGCTTCTCTCCCGGCCCCCTTTTATACTGGAGGCCCGAGCGAAGTGAAGCAGTGATTAGCACACTGGACATGGATTCGGGAGGGCGATGATCCGCGTCCGGCCATCCAGATTTAGGTGCTCCATGATTCGCGTAAATCGGTCCAGCCAAATGCCGATGTGCTTTTTTTTGACGTGGCACGGCTGATTTCCTCGCCCATCTTTGACACACGTTGATCTTGGCTCTGAGCACTATCGGACTCAACATCTTAGGTCATAAGTCCCCTAGAACTTAGAACTACTTAAACCTAACTAACCTAAGGACATCACACACACCCATGCCCGAGGCAGGATTCGAACCTGCGACCGTAGCAGTCCCGCGGTTCCGGATTGCAGCGCCAGAACCGCTAGACCACTGCGGCCTGCTACACGTTGATCTTGTTCTGCACCTCTAATGGCCTCGATATGACCAGACGTTCTTCTGTCATAAGGGCGGGTCCACTTCTAATGATATGTAGTGGTCAATTCTATATTACATACGGAGTTGGGATACTTCTGATCACCTAGTGTATGTCTTCCGCTGTGGCCAAGCGGTTCTAGGTGCTAAGTCCGGAACCGCGCTGCTGCTACGGTCGCAGGTTCGAATCCTGCCTCGGGCATGGCTGCGTGTGATGTCCTTAGGTTTGTTAGGTTTAAGTAATTATAAGTCTAGGGGACTGATGACCTCAGATGTTAAGTCCCGCCATTCGAATTTGAACCTTGTGTATACAATCAGTTTTAGTCAATGAGCAGGACCAATAAATTTAACTAGTCCAGCGTTCTTAGTCACGGGGGAAAAGAACCAATGGAATTGTAAGGTATTGGAGCACTTGCCCATGAAATCGACTTCAGCATCTCACTACAGTGCTCCTCTGATCTCGGGCGTTGATAGCGTTGAAGTAATAGAGAGCTTCGACCCGGGAGTGGTAAAGTGGTGAACCTAACTTCACGTAATATTTAGTCGCCTCAACGGCATTTTAACATTGAGAAAATAAACGAGTCAGAACAGGCGTTAGGACATTCACTACAAAGTCTTTACTAATTCAAAAATTTTAAACTATGTACACAAGAATTTCAGATGCGATAAACAGTAAGAGAATCAGTGTCAACAAGTCCTCAAAAGAACTAAGAAGTAATGCATTTGATTACAAATGTTGCGTTAACATCAGGCTACCAGCTTGTCTCAGACATCGCTTGTTCCCTCCAAATCTGATACACACACACACACACACACACATACATACACACAAAGAGAGAGACACTTTATAGTGACATAACCACAAGTGTCACACCAGAATATTTTGCAAGGCGTTTACAACTTCGACTAAAGAAACACAAGCTGCATACGTCGGCACAGTAATCTTAGATTAAAGAAAAGTACTTTAGCAAGTTAGAGAGAACAAACAAAGTAAAACGACTGCCAGTTTTAACGACTGGGTCACTAAACGAAAGCACATAGTTAAAACAAAGCAAAAACAAAAAACAGCTTTCTTTTACAGAAAGTACAGGCATCAGAATTTTACATAGCAGTCAATATTAAAATGTACTTTTCATTTCGTCTTTGCAAATAGGGATAGAATAACGCGGGTTAAATCTATTAATATAATTATAAATACAAAATAATTATATGTACAAAATCAAATAGGGATAATGCAGGAGTAGGTTTAATAATGAATAAAAAAAATAGGAATGAGGGTAAGCTACTACAAACAGCATAGTGAACGTATTACAGTGGCCAAGATAGACACAAAGCACGTGCCGCCTACAGTAGTACAAGTTTATATGCCAACTAGCTCTGCAGATGACGAAGAAATTGAAGAAATTTATGATGAGATAAAAGAAATTATTCAGGTAGTGAAGGGAGACGAAAATTTAATAGTCATGAGTGACTTGAATTCGACAGTAGGAAAAGGGAGTGAAGGAAACATAGTAGGTGAATATGCATTGGGGCTAAGAAATGAAAGAGGAAGCCGTCTGGTAGAATTTTGCACAGAGCATAACTTAATCATAGCTAACACTTGGTTCAAGAATCATAAAAGAAGGTTGTATACATGGAAGAATCCTGGAGATACTAAAAGGTATCACATAGATTATATAATGGTAAGACAGAGATTTAGGAGCCAGGTTTTAAGTTGTAGGACATTTCCAGGGGCAGATGTGGACTCTGACCACAATCCATTGGTTATGAACTGTAGATTAAAACTGAAGAAACTGGAAAAATGTGGGAATTTAAGGAGATGGGACCTGGATAAACTGACTAAACCAGAGGGTGTACAGAGTTTCAGGGACAGCATAAGGGAATAATTGACAGGAATGGGGGAAAGAAATACAGTAGAAGACGAATGGGTAGCTCTGAGGGATGAAGTAGTAAAGGCAGCAGAGGATCAAGTAGGTAAAAAGACGAGGGTTAGTAGAAATCCTTGGGTAACAGAAGTAATACTGAATTTAATTGATGAAAGGAGAACATATAAAAACGCAGTAAATGAAGCAGGCAAAAAGGAATACAAACGTCTCACAAATGAGATCGACAGGAAGTGCAAAATGGCTACGCAGGCATGGCTAGAGGACAAATGTAAGGATGTAGAGGCTTATCTCACTAGGGGTAAGACAGATACTGCCTACAGGGAAATTAAAGAGACCTTTGGAGAAAAGAGAGCCACTTGTACGAATATCAAGAGCTCAGATGGAAACCCAGTTCTAAGCATAGAAGGGAAAGCAGAAAGGTGGAAGGAGTATATAGAGGGTCTATACAAGGGCGATGTACTTGAGGACAATATTATGGAAATGGAAGAGGATGTAGATGAAGATGAAATGGGAGATACGATACTGCGTGAAGAGTTTGACAGAGCACTGAAAGACCTGAGTCGAAACAAGACCCCGGGAGTAGACAACATTCCATTAGAACTACTGACGGCCTTGGAAGAGCCAGTCATGACAAAACTCATCCATCTGGTGAGCAAGATGTACGAGACAGGCGAAATACCTTCAGACTTCAAGAAGAATATAATAATTGCAGTCCCAAAGAAAGCAGGTGTTGACAGATGTGAAAATTACCTAACTATCAGTTTAATAAGCCACAGCTGCAAAATACTAACCCGAATTATTAACAGACGAATGGAAAAACTGGTAGAAGCAGGCCTCGGGGAAGATCAGTTTGGATTCCGTAGAAATGTTGGAACACGTGAGGCAATACTGACCTTATGTTTATGTTAGAAGAATAATTAAGGAAAGACAAACCTACGTTTCTAGCATTTGTAGACTTAGAGAAAGCTTTTGACAATGTTGACTGGAATACTCTCTTTCAAATTCTAAAGGTGGCAGGGGTAAAATACAGGGAGCGAAAGGCTATTTACAATTTGTACAGAAACCAGATGGCAGTTATAAGAGTCGAGGGGCATGAAAGGGAAGCAGTGGTTGGGAAGGGAGTGAGACAGGGTTGTAGCCTCTCCCCGATGTTATTCAATCTATATATTGAGCGAGCAGTAAAGGAAACAAAAGAAAAATTTGGAGTAGGTATTAAAATCCGGGGAGAAGAAATAAAAACTTTTAGGTTCGCCGATGACATTGTAATTCTGTCAGAGACAGCAAAGGACTTGGAAGAGCAGTTGAACGGAATGAATAGTGTCTTGAAAGGAGGATATAAGATGAACATCAACAAAAGTAAAACGAGGATAATGGAATGTAGTCGAATTAAGTCGGGTGATGCTGAGGGAATTAGATTAGGAAATGTGACACTTAAAGTAGTAAAGGAGTTTTGCTATTTGGGGAGCAAAATAACTGATGATGGTCGAAGTAGAGAGGATATAAAATGTAGACTGGCAATGGCAAGGAAATCGTTTCTGAAGAAGAGAAATTTGTTAACATCGAGTATAGATTTAAGTGTCAGGAAGTCGTTTCTGAAAGTATTTATATGGAGTGTAGCCATGTATGGAAGTGAAACATGGACGATAAATAGATTGGACAAGAAGAGAATATAAGTTTTCGAAATGTGGTGCTACAGAAGAATGTTGAAGATTAGGTGGGTAGATCACGTAACTAATGAGGAGGTATTGAATAGGATTTTGGAGAAGAGAAGTTTGTGGCACAACTTGACTAGAAGAAGGGATCGGTTGGTAGGACATGTCCTGAGGCATCAAGGGATCACAAATTTAGCGTTGTAGGGCAGCATGGAGGGCAAAAATCGTAGAGGGAGACCAAGAGATGAATACACTAAGCAGATTCAGAAGGATGTAGGTTGCAGTAGGTACTGGGAGATGAAGGAGCTTGCGCAGGATAGATTAGCATGGAGAGCTGCATCAAACCAGTCTCAGGACTGAGGACCATAACAACAACAATACTATTAACACGCAATGCTGATCCAAATAAAGACAATTATAATTCTGGCTGACCAAAGCTACGCAGTATTGTAGGCTAGGACCCAATCTTAAATGTAACAAATATCTTCGACATTTCCTTGACACGCCAAAGTTTGCCTACAAGTAAATACCGACTGCACAGCGTTAACCAGCAAGGCAGCAGGAACGGAAAATATGCCGACCGCGGAGACGCAAACCCGCGACCACGAAGAGAGAGGAAAGCAGGACTTCTTTAAATGTATTCACACCGTTACTACATTCACTGGCATCATAACAAATCGGACCACCGTCCTGAGTGAGTGACCCCAGCTACTAAACAGAACGCCAGAAAACTCTGAGGCCAGGCAGGAGCACGTACGCGATCAGCTGAACACATCAAACGATTCCACGCCATCTCATGAGACGCTGAGCATGCCGTTGCTTGGAAACGACGAGCAGAGAAATCTCATGAGCGATAGGAACCTACTGTAGCACGTGAACGACTCAGCCACGATTCAGCGCTAGCTTAGATTTTTTTTTAAATGTTCAAATGTGTGCGAATTCCTAAGTGACCAAACTGCTGAGGTCATCGGTCCCTATACTTATGCACTACTTAGTCTAACTTACGCTAAGAACAACACACACACCTATGCCCGAGGGAGGGCTCGAACCTTCGGCGGGAGGGGCCGCGCAATCCGTGACACGGCACCTAAGACCTCGCGGCCACTCCGCGCGGCTAACTTAGATCAAGCATTATCGAGCCACACTAATGCTACCACCTGTCAGAAACCTGAATAACCACCTTCTGCAGCACGGACAGCCGCACGAGGCGAGCAGAGAGAGTGTATGAGGGCCTGGAAAATACCAAGAGGGATGTAGACCCATGACGACTCCAGTTCCGTGGCCATTTGCGTTAGGATTCTCGCTCGAGGATCCATGCCGCGAACAGCCCAATCGAGATGGTCCCACACATTCTCGATTGGGCTTAAATCTGGGGAGTTTGGTGGCCAGGGGTGTGTGGTGAACTCATCCTGTTGCGCTTCGAACAACGCAAATAAAGTTTCGAGGTGTGTGACACGGTGCATTGTCCAGCTGGTAGATGGCATCGTGCTGAGGAAAAACAAACTGTATGTAGGGGTGGACATGGTCCCCAAGGATAAATGCACACTTGAGCTGATGCAGTGTGCCTCTCAAAATGATGAGATCACCCAGGGAATGCCACAAAAACATTCCCCAGAGCATGACTCTCTGTTCTCTGGCCTGGATCCTTCCTAAGTTTATCGCAGGGACTTTGCTTTCAGACGTTTCACGCCGTACGCGCCAACGGCCATCACTCATCTGAAAAGGTCATCTGTCGATACTCAATGGACGTGAAAATGCCAGCCTGCGTCGCCGATTAACAGGAGTCACGATGGGTACATGAACCTGGTGCCTATATGGAGGCCCATACGCAGTAATGTTCGCTGAACGGTCGTTGAGCAGACGCTGTTGGTAGCCCCTTGGTTCATCAGGACGGGCAGTTACCTCGGCGCCGATTTTGGATAGCGTCATTTTGCAATGCACTGTATATTTTAATCACGACGCCACGCAAGCTGTTTACAAGCTTAGCAGTTTCGAAAATAGCTTCCAGTCTATTCCGAAAGCCTATGATTAAGGCCTTTTCTAAGGCAGATAAATCGCTCCGTTTCTACATTACGCCAACGACTGCACTGTTTGCGGTGTTACCCCGACACGCTTTATATACCCCTCCGCCGTTAGAGCTGCCACCAGCCGTCTGTCAGAAGTCATTATACACTACTTACCATTAAAATTGCTACACCACAAAGATGGCGTGCTACAGACGCGAAATTTAACCAACAGGAAGAAGATTCTGTGATATGCAAATGATTAGCTTTTCAGAGCATTCACACAAGGTTGGCACCGGTGGCGACATCTACAACTTGCTGACATAAGGAAAGTTTCCAACCGATTTCTCATACACAAACACCAGTAGACCGGCGTTGCCTGGTGAAACGTTGTTGTGATGCCTCGTGTAGGGAGGAGAAATACGTACCATCACGTTTCCGACTTTGATAAAGGTAGGATCGTAGCCTATCGCGATTGCGGTTTATCGTATCGTGACATCGCTGCTCGCGTTGGTCGAGATCCAATGACTGTTAGCAGAATATGGAATCGGTGGGTTCAGGAGAGTAATACGTAACGCCGTGTTGGATCCCAATGACCTCGCATCACTAGCAGTCGAGATGACAGGCATCTTATCCGCATGGCTATAACAGATCGTGCACCCACGTCTCGATCCCTGAGTCAATAGATGGGGACGTTTGCAAGACAACAACCATCTGCAGGAAGAGCTCGACGACGTTTACAGCTGCATGGACTATCAGCTCGGAGAGCATGGCTGCGATCACCCTTGACGCTGCATCACAGACAGGAGCACCTACGATGGTGTACTCAACAACGAACCTGGGTGCACGAATGGCAAAACGTCATTTTTTCGGATGAATCCAGGTTCTGTTTAGAGCATCATGATGGTCGCATCCGTGTTTGGCGACATCGCGTTGAACGCACATTGGAAGCATGTATTCGTCATCGCCATACTGGCGTATCAGTCGGCGTGATGGTGGTGTGCCATTGGTTTACACGTCTCGGTCACCTCTTGTTCGCATTGACGGCACTTTGAACAGTGGACGTTACATTTCAGATGTGTTACGATCCGTGGCTCTACCCTTTATTACATCCCTGCGAAACCCTACATTTCAGCAGGATAATACACGACCGCATGTTGCAGGTCCTGTACGGGCATTTCTGGATACAGAAAATATTCGACTGCTGCCCCGGCCAGCACATTCTCCAGATGTCTCACCAATTGAAAACGTCTGGTCAATGGTGGCCGAGCAACTGGCTCGTCACAATACGCCAGTCAGTACTCTTGATGAACTGTGGTATCGTGTTGAAGCTGCAGGGGCAGTTGTACCTGTACACGCCATCCAAACTCTGTTTGACTCAATGCACAGGCGTATCAAGGCCGTTATTACGGCCAGAGGTGGTTGTTCTGGGTACTGATTTCTCAGGATCTATGCACCCAAATTGCGTGAAAATGTAATCACATGTCAGTTCTAGTATAATATATTTGTCGAATGAATACCCGTTTATCATCTGCATTTCTTCTTGGTGTAGCAATTTTAAGGGCCGGTAGTGTACGTTGATGTCGAACGCGGCGCTCAGACTTAAGTGAATGCACTGTGCAATATCTGGATCGGGTTAAAGTAAGAGAAATAGAGTTCGGCACCGTTCGTAGTCGCTCAGTGGCGTCAGTGGGTACCCCGGCATGTCACCTGAACACGGCCCACACGCCAGACGTCCGGACATCGCGATGCTCCCCTGGCGACGCTTTTTCCGCGCCCACCGCTGTCCGCGCAACTGCTGTTTCCGGCCCAGCGCCAGCCCGCGGCGCCAACATTTCCACGTTTGCTGCGACCTAATAACCAGCTCCAACAAAAACAGAATTATGAAGGATGATCATGGCCGCGTTTTTGTTGTTAGTCGCGCACTAATGCGTATCGCCTTGTGGCAGTCGAGACTTACGGCTCATTTGTCGCTATTATTCCTGTCAGAAAAAACTGAGCAGGAACCGCTCCACGTGCCCATCGGTTCCACGAAACCAACAGATGGTGCCAACGTTAGCGTTTACCCCGAGTGCGCATTTGGCACGGAAGGATAGACTGTTTCGTTACGGACAGTGCGCTCGACAGCCCAATAGCGTAATGCTTGATGAAGCTACCATTTTACCTGTAAAGTAGTGTGTCTCCCCACCAAAATGTTTCACCGAAGGTCAAGATGGCTGGTTCAAAATACATTTGCGTTTTTTTTCTTTTCACTTTCTGCTAAATGTTTGTAGGATATGATATTTTGTCTAATCGTAACACAACATTTCCACTGAAGTGTGTCAATGTTTTTTCAGAAACTACAACATGGATGCCCTCACCAAGCAGCGTTTTTCAGACAATTTTGATTTCAGGCTGTGTAATTTCCTTCACTCATTTAATGTTTACAAACACTTATCTTCGGAAATGTTCCATTAATAGATCATTCCTGTTATTTGTCCCAATTTATTCCTATAAAAAAGCATTAAAAGGTGCTACACTTATGTTAGAGATACGTAGACAGTGGAAGAAATGAACATTCATGTGATTTTAATCCAAACGGTATTGCGCAGCTCACACGAAACTGAAGAACTTAATTTCTGATGACGAAAATCTGATACTGACTCCGCAGGTTGCACGTTTTAAGGAGTGGTTGTGGTGTTAGGACGAAGTGCAGCCGATGACTACTTTTAGTCATCAAAAATGAAGTATTTGAATGTTGTTTTCTTCGCTACACAATTCTGCTTTGCACGGTTGCTATTATCTGGCTTGTCTCAAGTAGAAGTAAAGACGTTCTTAAGCTCATAATATTCTCCTTCATTCTAAGAAACCTAAGAAGCGATAACCGCCGTTGTGGTGATAACTGATAATTGTAACGGAGTTACAGGAGACTAGAAGGGCTGATGAGTAAGTGATTTATTCTTAACACCATTTATTAAAAGAAAAATTAGAACAACACTTAATAACCTCCAGTAATCACAATAAAGGAGACACATCTGGAATAGTCACGTGTAGCGATCATTCTTTCAAAAATTACATTTTTTTAAATAAATAAATTAAAAAAGGGTGAACGTAACAAGCATCAATTTGAATTCAACAACTAAGCCCAGTGGCCACGTTATGAAAAACTCTTAAAATTTGAATTCAGTGATTAGGCCCAACGGTACCAAATATTAGAAAATTTGATCTTCAATGACACAACAGGCACTATAACAAGAACATGAATGTGAATTCAGTAATTAGGCGCGACATCCGCTTTGCGAAGAAAAAAAATGAAAATTGAATTTACCTAAGCCGGCACACTGGTCACCAAAATACAGTAGGTACAATGCTTATCTCTGATAATCTGAATCTTCTGAAGCTGAAATACGGAGGCTTCTTTCAGCACATAGTAGAAAAGGGAAAATGTAGTCTTCTGCAGGTTCCTTCCATGTTGGTGACAGTTGCCTCAGGAGTCCTTTTGACGTGACATGCAGTATTACCCTGCCTCACCCGTTAAGACTTCCAGATATTAGCAGACGTGAAGCCCTTGCTCTCTGCCAATAGCGGTCACGGTGGGCCCCCTATGCATTCCTCTGTCCGAATACCTCGCTGCTTCCCAATGCGTGGTCGTTGTGCGCCCTCTAGCGCTGAGACTGCGCCCCGCCGGACCGCCGCGAAATTCAAGTCTGCGCACCTGACAGCCGCGGAAACGTGCCGTATCTATCGCGGCCCGATAATCAGAAAGGTTACAAGAACCCAAAACAACTTCCGCATCTAATCAACAATGTGATCTACAAGAGGCACCCAATGAATAATCAACACACTTTTTTTTTCTCAGCCAGTTTTGGTTGAAAAAAATGCGGAAATTGTTGTGAGACATCGTGGAATATCTCCGCTTCAGCCCATATGGTTTCATGAAGTTCCAATAGGTGGTAGCACTATACGTAGCCTTCAAAATGTCGTCTGTAACGGAGTTCGGTTCCAAGCAGAGATTAGTCATTGAGTTCCTTTTTGCGGAAAATAAGAACATTGCAGATATTCATAGAATCTTGCAGAATGTCTACAGAGACCTGGCAGTGAACAAAAGCACAGTGGGTCGTTGGGTGAGCCATCTGTCAACATCGCAACAAGGTCGCGCAAAATTCTCCCATCTCCCCGTGGCGCCGCACCACTTCTCCTCCGAAAAAAAAGAGTTCAGAACCGCACCCGCAGCCGCTAAAGTCATGGCGATGATCTTCTGTAACTCTGAAGGGATTATTCTATTTCATGTCCTCGCTTATCGTGCAACGATCAACTCTGAAGTGTAGTAGTGTGCTACCCCAGGAAATTGAAGAAACGACTTCAGCGTGTATGTCGTCACAAATATGTAAACGAACTTCTCCTTCTCCATTACAACGTAAGGATTCACACAATTCTGCACACCTGAGAGGAGCTAATAAAACTTCATTGGACTGTTCTTCCTCATCCACCCTATAGGCCGGATCTCGCACCTTTCTGCTTGGGCCAATGAAGGTTGGGGGAGGTTACTGACGCAACAAGACGTTGACTCCGACGTCGACAAGTAGAAGTGGTACCTTATAGGTATACAGGTACGTCTTCAAATCTATAGATTCAACACCGAAGTGAGCAGAATAACGGTGTCTACAAGTACGTTTTGGCATGTCGATATGCAGTATGTGGACAAAAATGTGGAAACACCAAAAACACAACACTTTCCAATTCCTAAAACAACGCAGGAAAACCATTGGCGTTCGATACAGCTTCCAGTCGTCTCGGAATGGATTAATATGGGTCCTGTATGGTGTTCCATGGGATCTAATACCATTCTGGTTGCATCATAGTGGCAAGTTCACATAACGATGAAGGAGGTGGATAGTGATCACGAAACCCTTCTATCCAAAGTAGACCACAAAGGCTCAACAACATTGAGATCTGGTGACTGCGTAGCCAAGGAAAACGCGGGAGATGCGACAGTTCTGTCTCGTGCTCACAAAATCAATTCGGGACGCTGAGAGCTGTGTGAACGAGGGCCCTGTCGCCTTGGAACACAGCATTACCGTTAGGAAACATACATTGAGACATGGGATGGACCTGATAATCCAAAATGGCCACACAACCGTTGGCAGTAATGCGACCTTGCAAAGTTACCACGAAGCCCGTAAAATATCACTATACGGCTGTCCTAATCATTATCGAACCTTCCCCCTCTGCCCCTCCCTTCCATGTTTCGCTCTCGTGACCTAACCTCGACTAATAGTTGGAAACAGTGTGCAAGACTCATTTGACCAAATGACATCCTTCCATTGATCATAGTCCAGGATTTATTGCTTTGGCATCACGTTTTTCTGTCACGGGTGTTTACATCACTTATGGTTGGTTTAGCAGTTCCAGTTCGCCCCGCATTTCCCTGCTGATTGAGCTCCTTTGGTGTTGTTTTAGTGCTGACGGGGTTTGCAAGAGAAACGTTCTGTTCGGCAGTGACTTTTGCAGGTGTCGTCTTCTTATTTTTCTTCACAGTCCACTTAACAACAGTCTGTCACGATCACTGATTAGGAATTGTTGTCTGCGTTGTGACTGAGCGGATGATGTTTTTTGGCTTTCCCTGTACGCGGTATAAATCTTCGATGTGGTGCCTGTTGAAACACCAAACACTTCGGCTACTTTGCTTACGAAAGCAACTACTACACGAGCACCAACAATTTGCCCACGTTTGAATTCATTTAGCTCCGACGTAACGCATTCACAACTACACAGAACACTGTTTTGACCATGACTGACACTTTCAACTTATTATGAACATTGCACAGGAGGCACTCGTCGACAAATACACCCGCGCAACCTGGAGGCTTGGCTGGCATCATGCATTTATGTTCTAAGTATGCATTCCTCATGGTGTTCCCATGTTTATGTCCAACCATTGTAACTGAACTATAAGATCCACATTTTTACGTATGCAGCAGAGACAGTTGGATATTTCTGAAACATATTCTGTATCTCGAAGCAAAATAAATAATTAGAAGCATCATGCAAGATGAATCGATGTAATAATGGTTGGTAAACGTAAATGGAATCACTGGAAGAAGGAAATGTTATTCTTGTGAAACACTTTTTTGTAAAATTATTATTTGAAGAAGACTGAGCTAGCATCGTAGGTATTGCATTGAAAGAGTGAGAGCAGCGGAAAGTAGTGTGCACAGAGTCAAACAGTGCCAATCTTCTCCGTTCATGCAGGAACAGAAGAGGAACTGGAAATACTAACAATTTATGAAGTAATTTTTGATACTTTCTACAATAGCTTGAGATGTGTTAACTGCGATTAGCAGATGAAGATGTAAGTACCTTGTTCCAAGAGCATAAAACAAATGATAGGATACGACATTCCGAATCTCCTACGGAGACATTGACAGAAGGTCAGACAAAACACGTATGCCACATCCGTGATTAAAAGTCATAAATCAATTAGCTCTGCAGGGAAGGTAAAATACGGGTGGTCTTCGAGCCAGACTCTGAAAGAAAACCAGAGAGATGCCAACTATGTTCGGACGAAACTGAAAATGTTTCCAGTGACCGAACCGGTGAAGAACACTGCTCTGTGTGTGAACAGATGGTGAAGATAAAAATAAATGTTATTTTCGTTAGTCATTTCACGAAACGACTCTTGGTTATAAGAGAATAAAGTCTTATTGGTGAACAAAACACGGGGAACAATCAAGCTGGTTAAGTTTACCGAGACTCGCTTTTCGCTGGTATTATTGTTACCGATGAGGAAAGGTTGTGGAAGAAAGCCAAAGGCAGAAGGCAATCTGCAGTGTCCTCTCAAAGGAACCACCAAGTATTCGCCGTAAGTGATTTGGGAAAATCACGGAAACCCTAAATCTAAATTTACATACTATCAGTACCTGTCTCCCAGTCGCCCTTTCCTTTTTCAGTCGCAAATGGTTCGCAGGAAGAACGATTGATCGTAAACCTACGTGCGAACTCGAATGTCTCCTTCATGAGCTTTTCGCGAGATGTATAGGCAAAGAAACAATACATTGGTCGACTCTTCTAGGAACGTACGCTCTCGGATCTTCAAGATTAGACCATACCGTGATGTAGAACGTCTTTATTGCATCGTCCGACTCTGGAGACGGCTGAGCATAGGGACACTTTTCGTGTCGTGCTTACTAACTGAACCTGTAACGAAACGTCTTGCTCTTCTTTGGTTCTTGTCAATTTCTTCTATCCATCCCATCTGGTATGGATCCCAGACTGGCGAACCACATTCAAGTACTGCTCGAACGATGGTTTTATAAGGTAGGCAAAACTACACTTCCCTAGGATTCTTCGGATGAAACTGTCTGGCACCAGCCTTATCTGCGATTAGTTTTATGTTGCCGTTCCACTCTGAATCACACAGTACACATATTCCTAGATATTTCATTGATGTGACTGCTTCCAGTGATTATTTTGCAAACGTGAAATCATCCATTAACAGGCTTTTGTGCCTATTTATGAGAGACACGATTCACTGGTTTAGGTTGACAGTAAACTGTCAAACCCAGCAAACAGGCGGCGATCCTCTGCAGGTCTTCCTGCATTCCACCACAATTTTCTAGCATTACGACTTCTCCGCATACATCATATACGAAAAGTTCAAAATGGTTCAAATGGCTCTGAGCACTATGAGACTTAACTTCTGAGGTCATCAGTCGCCTAGAACTCAGAACTACTTAAACCTAACTAACCTAAGGACATCACAAATATCCATGCCCGAGGCAGGATTCGAACCTGCGACCGTAGCGGTCGCTCGGTTCCAGACTGGAGCGCCTAGAACCGCACGGCCACTCCGGCCGGCTCTACGAAAAATCTCATGAAAGTTTCGACGTTACCCGCTAGACCACGTCTCTTGAGGTACGTCTGAAGTTACTTTCATATCTGAAGATTTCTCTTCGTTGAGAATGACACGGTGTGTTATGTTTGCTAGAAACTCTTCAGTCCAGTCCGTAACCTCGTGTTTTGTTCATTAGGCGGAAGTGCCGAACCGTATCGAACGCCTACAGGAAATCAAAGAGCACAGCATCAATCTGTAAGCTGGTATCTGATGCTTCTGGGTCAAACGAAATCATTTTTTTCCTTTAACTCGTCTTCCTTCGTTTAAAGGAGACTTACAAAAGAGAGTTCCAGTCTCCGGGAGTGTCACAATACGCAAGAAGGTTGAAATACTAAACGCCTCTTTACAAAACGGTATCACTGAGAGTGCTTGCACTGCAGTTCACTCGTTAACTGGGCCCAAGAAGTCGGAATGACAGGCATCGAAATAATAAACGTAAACATGGACCTTAGTAGGATGTAATGTGATTTACATTTATCGTGCGATTAGCTAATTTCAACTACTTAGCAATGACAAGTAGTCGAAATTAGCTAATCGCACGATTAAATAAAAATCACATTGCACCCTGCTAAGGTCCATGTTTACGTTTATTATTTCGATACCTGTCATTCCGACTTCTTGGGCCCAGTTAACGAGGGAACTGCAGTGCAAGCTCTCTCAGTGATACCGTTTTGTAAAGAGGCGTTTAGTATTTCAACTTTCGTCTTTCATCCTCCGTTCCGGTACCATTACTGTTACAGCGTGTCTCAAAAGATGGCTTTGATCCGTTCACTATGTGACTGGATGGGCAGTTGAACCGTCGTTCTTCTGAATACGGATCCAGTGTTTTACCATACCCCAACTCTTTCCGTTCTTGCCGTATGAATTACACAGGCACCACCCAGTTCTCACGTTACCAATCTGCCAGCGACCCTTCCTTACTTTCCAAACTGTTTAGAAACTTACAGGACAGGCGCTGCTGGGACAAAGTATAGTGCGGATAATGAATACGTTTCCAGAATGAAACATACTGGGAACAGGTGAGTATCTCAGATAAAGAATGGACAGAGTGTGCGTGTGGTCTGTCCCGTTATTATGTGGACCAGATTTAATAAAGAGAAAACGAGGACGGAGTGAAACTTTCCCAGATACACTGTGTACGACCCAGATGACAGAACGTCGCATGCGACAGTTCTGTTTTCCCTCAAAAATGATTATAACAGAGCGATAGTCTCCTTAATGAAAAGCTGCAGTGTCACGCTGTGTGTAATTTTCTGCTCTATCTAAAGACGTACTTTACAGCTGGCCCTCGGTGTAAGAATGGGACGTTGACATCTCCCAAGACCCGGCAGTACATCTGTGCTGCAATTGCACGACATTAGCACAGCTTCGGACGTTTTCCCACGGTGGTCGTCCCTTTTGACGGCAGGCACATCTCGAGTTCTAATCTTTGTCCCCCCGGAGTAGCTGCGCCCCGGCTGTTAATGTCAACGCGACATGCTACGTCCACGGGCAATACAAAAAGTAATGCGGCGCTGAATGGCTGTGGGGAGAGCCTTATAATTTAAGCCGACAGAGGAAGCAGTTGAACGTCATTAGTTCTCCAAATAACTGCTACTTACCTTCTGAACTAAATGCGTCCGCCGTGTCGTCGTGCTGTTGTCCCTCGCGGAGGCAGAGAAACGAATCTCGTTGACCGACAAGTGTCGGCCAGCGGCGGTGGCCACTCGGAGACAAGGCCGGCCCCTCATTGTGCGCCGCTCATTGTTCTGTCACGGGAGACGGAATACTCGTAATTTAGGCCCGCTGGAACAACAGGTAATTCCGGGCGAGAAGGTGGCACCGAGACCCGCGGTGGCCGCAGCCGTAATTACACGGCCGATTGCGCGTCACGCGATCTGCCGGGCCACCCAGGGGCGGAGACGTTTGCTGACCGCAGGCGGCAGCACCTGCACCACTGGCCGGCCTCGTGACGTCACCACTAGAAGGCCGGCTCCTGCATACGCGCTGCTATTTGTTGCTCTCTCTTCTGGCTGGCAGGTTGCAGCGTCAGAAGACTAGCGAAGTGCAGGATGACCTGCAGAGAGCCGAAGACTTGTGTAGGGACTGGCAGTTGACTAGATTCAAAATACTTCTTGCTCCATAGATCATAAAGACGATATGCCCCTCGATGTAGGACATAACATAAAAATGTACAATAAGGGAAAGTGGATGAATAAGTGTGCACTCAAATAGATTTGACATATTCATAACAAGTTCACATCTATGAGGGGCAATTCCTTTGTTTGACATAGGTCCACAAGAACGTATTTGACATATTTGAATTAGTGAAGTGATGATGGTTCATGATTTTAACAAATACTACATATTCATCATTAATGATGATTTTACCAAATGAAGCCTTAGAACTTTGCCTCTGTAATAGCTTCCTGTACTTCATGACATAGTATTATATACACCAGAAGAAAGATACAAGTTAAAAGTTGCAAAATTGGTTGACTGAGTCTCTAATAGACTTCAATAATAACAGCTACTGCAGACTACTAGACTTTTCATTCAGTTCTATATTTTAATGTTGGAACACCTGTATATATGCACCTGATGTACTGTATGAATTGGTTAATCTATTAGGTATAGTAACAAGTAAGCTAAAACCAACTGTATGAAAGATTGTTATAGTTTCCCTACATTTACTACACTAAACAAATGTAAATGCAAAAATAGTAACAGTAATAAATTGTAAAAAATAGTAATAAAATGTAAGAAGTGGTAGAATGAAATTTAGCTGAAAATATCTTCAAACGCTGAGACAGAAGACGCAAAAAAAAAAAAAAAAAATTAAACATGCGATGGCGCACGATTCCCTACTCCATGGTGTAATTACTCGCAATGGTTCAGGAAGTGTGTGCTTCAGAGGCGAAGCTTATATGAATGAAAACAATCGCCACTTAAATTACCTATCAATTTCTGTTAGGAACTCTGAATACTGAAATGTTTTTAAACAGTATCATGGAGTGTGTAATCATTTTTGCTTTCACATTTGAACGGTTTTTGGAATGCCCGAGTCTCAGATAAGCTGTCAATCACGTGTTGGGGTGTCTCTTATCTAGCACAGGAAACATGATTGCAAGCACAGCACAAATGTGTTATTAACCCTTAAATGAATGTTTCAGAGTTTTCAGTTATTTCGCGTCCATGGTGACCACTCCACATAAGACCGATGGAATTAATGTTAGCAGATCTCTTTTTATTTTGTAAATATGTATTCTTTGTCTTACCTATTTCTCCACAGATGCGAAATAATTCATTAGATTTTGTACTGTGTAGGTTGCATCTTAAATGCGCCAGTAAACTCTCATAATCATCATCATTATCAACACATCAAAAAGTCTAGAGAAGTCTGGTACCTCCAATGCCTGGCGTTTCCTCCTTACTTTTGGTTTTGTTTTTCTGTTTTACGCGCTGTTCAGTACAGCACCCACATATAGCCTCCCCTTTCTTTTTCGTGACCCCAGTCTGTTGCTCGTTTTCATTCCCTACTTCTGCATTTCAGCCTCGTCCATCTTATTTTTCATGGGAGTGTGTACCTGGTTTCCTCTGCGCTCCCTTATCCTAGGCCGCCACTACACACTAAAGCGACGAGATTAAAGCGTTATATTTAAAAAGCAATCGATGCAATGATGAGTTATTGGTCTTAATAACATTCTGATGAAAGTAAATCCGTAATAATTGTAACCTTACCTTCTTCGTTCCGTCTGCTGGAAACAACGAGGAATTGTACTGTTTTATTTGCCTCACTCTCACGTATTCCATAGCTCAGTTGGCGCTTTTTTTGTCTCTATTTATTACTTACAAGTGTTACCAGAGGGCAGTAGTAGTCAGAAGTCATGTAGTTTATCGTGAGCTTCAAATATTGACTGCTGTTCATACTTGTCAAGCTCTCCCTTACATATTTCCGAAATGAAAAGAGATCTGCTAACATTAATTCCATGGATGTCAAGTGGAATGGTCCTTATGGATGTGTAATCAATAAAAACCCTGCAAGATTCATTTAAGTTGAAACGTCCCCTTAGAACAATTAATTAATTACTGTGCTGATAAACCTCTTACAATATTTGATTTTCAAACAGCTCAGCAGAACTGAACGCACTCAGACATTTCGCTCTTTACCTATTCTGATCAACACTAAACTGACACACAAAATCTTTAGCGCAACGCAGTCTGACTTCCAAAAATCCCTACAAAAGAATGGCCCTGATTAACATTAACACATACCTTTCACAAACCACTTACCTCACCAAAAATCTTCGTTACTCGAACTACTGCAATAATACAGTGAGCACCACTACTGCCAGCTAAATAAAAGATTCAAACTACTGAAGGCACTAACTACTGATAGGCATAGTTAGCAAATGAAAGATTTTGATAGAGAACAAACAATGTATTTACCTCAATAGTGTTCAAAAGTCATTATACATATATATATATATATATATATATATATATATATATATATATATATATATATATATATATATATATATATATCAGTTCTTGGCATCCAGTCTTACAAATTTACTGTCTCTGTCCAAAACTCCGCCATCTCACTCCCCACATCCACCACTGCTGACGGCTCACCTCCAACTGTGTAACGCTACGCGCTGTTAACTTCCAGCTGCCCAACACTACAATAGCCAACAACAATGAAAACCAACCACAGACTGCACACAGCACAGCCAGTGAATTTCATACAGAGCGCTACGGGGCGTTACCTATATAAAAACCTAACCAGCATACTTACATAGCCCCCATGCTCCCCACAAAAAAATTTACAAATTGTTTTGGACAGTGGCCAATAATGATTTGATAAAATTTTTCATAATTACAATAACAAAGATATCAAATGCACACACTTATTGATACAATGTTGGTCAAAAGCTAAAATTTTCTCACAGTCCATAAAGACAGTCCTGATCATTCATCACAGTAAAATTGCAGTGTTTTGTTTTTCTCAAAGTCTGAGCAGTAAAAGAGAATGCACACGGAAGTAGTGGAATTCCATGCAGTCTTGAAGAAGTAGTGTTGTCCTTCCAACGGAAAGACAGTGCTGACTCTTGACATGCAGACAGGTAATGGGCCACAACAGAGCAAACCCACAGCAGAGTCAGTCGAAGTTTTGAAGAATATTGGTAGGTAGGTCATCACAGAGCAGACCACTGTAGTCTTGTTAGAGGGTATGGTATTGGTGGGCCACCAGAGGCGCAGACCCACTGTAGTCATTGTAGAGACGGCCAGCAGCCATCTGTTGTGACTGTGCAGCTCCACAATCACCATCGAAGAGTCTTGTGGAGAATATAGCAAGTCCATAAACCACCACTTGTGCACTCACAGTCCCTTGCTGAATTATTAACACATGTGCAAACACTAACAGTCCCAACTTCTCACATATTGTGCATTGCTATGACCAACAGAAACGTGTGCAGTGAAATGTAACTTAATTTGAAGAACTGGTGTCTATACAATTATAAATTTACAACATAAGAATACAATTACAAAGGTACAAAATACATCATTAAAGAACATCATAGTACAGATAACATTTATTGTAATACAGGCTTTACAAAAGAATAGAAATAGACATATACATCAGTGTTACAGGAATTATGACATAAGTACATACATAAAAGATCAGAATAACTTTTGAATCATCAACTTCACACATTAGCATTAAAACAAAACAGAATAAATAATGTCTAAACATCTTTACAACGTAAATAACATATTATCAGAAAAATTCTACAACATAAATCTTATTAGCTAAACACATACAGACAGGAAAACACAAATTCACATAGTGTAATAACACAAAAATACTGGACAGGGTTTGTTTTCAGTGTGACATTTGGTACTGCAGTCCACCCCAAAACTTCATTCCATATATCTTTCCTCTTATTTCAACATTTGTTTCCACCAAAAAAATTCTAGCCAAGGATGCTTTCTGTATTTATATGTTCACATATTTCTTACCTCATTATTTATTTTCCATTATCTAACCTCATCATTTATTTCCAAGAAAATCCTACCTAAACCTGTTGTCCCTAAACCCTACTTTTTTGTTCATATCCTCTTTCCAAATACTTTTTGGCCAAATCATTTTCTTATAGCTTCTCAATGCATTTCTTCCAATTCATCACAACTCGTTCTCTTATATAGCCTACCCCATCTTAAGCTAACTTAAATCTACTGAAATCAGATGCTAAACTAAGGGACAAGGCAATGCAGCAGCACAAAACAATTAACACAAACAGCAATGACAAAAAAATGCAAATAGGCAAAGCAAGCAGCAATATATATATATATATATATATATATATATATATATATGTGTGTGTGTGTGTGTGTGAGTGTGTGTGTGTGTGTGTGTGTGTGTGTGTGTGTGTGTGTGTGTGTGTGTGTGTGTGTGTGTTAGCATAGCAAATGCAACATTATCATTAATATGAGCCAATCTGCAACAACAAGAAAAATAAATCAGTAGTAAATCTGGCTTATCAGAGTAATACAAACTGAAATTTAGTAGCACTATGCCTGGCAAACAGCAACAGCAAATGCAATAACTTATACCTAAACATGACATAGCTCAAGCAGAAAAAATATTACAATAAAAACAACAATGCAGATAAGGGAAATGTCTATTCACATCTTAATGTCTATGTAATTAAAGTGGTGCACCACAACTTACTCTACCATAAAAATTACCAAGTACTTGAAAAGTAAATTATGTATGCAGTTACTGTTATTAGTCCCTTATTACTGTTCTTTCCTTTCCAAGTGCTCCTTTTTTTGTTATTTTGTAGAATGTGGATCATAAAATTATTATCTAACAGATCTGTTGACAGAAAGTGTTCACGTTAGCAAGTGCATTTAATTTTATTTTATAAAAGCAATGATGCAACACACCTGGAAAACAGATATCAAATAAAATAAGCAACTATGTACAAAGTAAAGCATAAAATAATCATTCAGCAGTCATGAGGCGTTTCATAAGTTAGTAGAAATTCTCTCAATTCTCGTAGAAAGACACTTGTCATAATCAGGTGTGCAGATGTATGAATATTTCCCATCAATTCATAAGCATTTCAGTAAGTAGCACAAAGTACGAGTAATCATATGTTTTCAAGTAATGAGCATGTCATATTTGCGATGCTTTCTACAAAGGAATGTCAATAGCGAGGTTAATGGTCTCTTTTTTTTTATCCACCTCTGCCTCTGAAAGGCACACACTAATGGCTTTTGCCCAGGCGATTATCGTGCAGCTGGGTGCCCACCACGCATTTTGTGAAGGTCACTTAACTTTCCTACCAAAATATTTACGACAGCAGTTTGCGCTACAGTGACAGTCTCATATAAAAAATTTCACAGGTCAAGAATTTGCGTTAAAATGTGTAGAAACAAAATCCTATAAATACAACAGTGTCCAAAAAATTTTCAGTGGCATTGTGATACATTTACACATGTACACACATTTCATAATTCTAAAGTACGATTCTTGGTTTCCAACATCCTTTTCCACAAATCAGAGTACCTAACCACTACTCATTATTCATTACCTTATTATACATATATATGTTCGTCGACACTCCTGCAACATTTCATCATAAGAAATACATAGCACAATCAAATTCCTCATATACGGTAGCATCATCTTATTGGTCATAAACATACCTCAACAGCATAATACATATCATCGTAATAATATCATAACATCTCAGTCAATTCTCAAAATCGTCGTAATTTCCTCCAATAATTTCAAAACCTAAAAAAAAATTCTCTGCTCATTTCAATAGTGTCATCTACCTCAAACGTTCTTTAAAATCATGATCCCATACCAAATACTTCATTCAGAGCTCTCATAGTATCACAATGGTTCCGAAAAAATATGAACAGTTCACAAAGTACAGACGAAATACAGTTTCATAAGTGAGAAGTTATCCAACTGTGTAACTGCGTAAATATCTGTCACTGACGTAGTAAAAAAATTGTTTCTCTGTTAAATAATCAGATAGCTGTGTAATTCTGTGTTAGAGAAATATGGTACCGATGTGTAAAGTTGTATAAGCAAATACCATATTAGCTAGGGCTGCTTGTGTTTGCCAGACACATAGTACACAATGTAGGTGTGTACCCCCTGAGGATTAATGTCATTATACCCTCAGGTGCTACAGATTACAGAAATGGAATGAAATGTATCACGGAAAACCTTCTTTGTAATTCAAAAATCTTTAAAAATAAATGTTTTAAGTACAAAATTAATCACTCAAATACGTGTACCGCGGCGCTAAATTGTGCGTCTGTAATATAATCTCTGTCATTACTTGAGGGTAAAAAATGTGCCAATTATCGTCGTCCGTAAGCAAAGTTCTGAAGAAGTCTACTTACCTTGTAATAAACGAAGTGAATTGCTATGCGTATAGATATCGTAGTTGTTACGCTTATTGACGTGATGAAGTAAGTACTTACTGTAACGTATGGTTGTGCTACAGAAAAGGCTGTCTCATTGTAGCTATACCACAAAAGTTACTACTAAAACATGTTTTCCTTTCCAGAAGAATTCAGAAAAATTGTGGAGATATAAAACAGATACAGCGCAAAAGGAGTAATATAAATTGTGTCACTCATTCATAGCGTCGCGATATAATCGTGTAGCTGTCAAATAACCACTGTGTCATCTCATATTTCTCTGAAAGTACTTTAAATCCAGAATGCATTTTCAAGGAAACCAAAATGTTCCATTAAAATCTCATTAGCAGTATATGTTCTAAGTATGTGAGCCTTATAGTCGTTACGTGATCGTGCAACTAACAAGCAAGAATGTACAAATAACAACACTGTGTCGTCTGCTCACTATAACAATGCATTCGTAATTTCTGTTTAAATAATTTCTCTTGGTTCTTGACTGAATATTTAACTTCAAACATTGTTGCATGTTAACAGATTCTCAGTGTGACAAATTGTACTAGTAACATGAAGTGAAAAGTTTTATGGCAAAGACTAAGTTAAAAAGCAGATTATCTTTCAATAAACGGTTTTACATGTGGAATGTGGTGCAGTCCTTTGCCCTTTCTAGTGCGCAGAGTTTCAACTTCAAAGCAGTTATCATGTTCTATACATTGGTAAGGAATGCTAAAATTTTCTCAAGGTTAGCGTCTGTTATTTTCCTCTGAGCCAGCCAGCGCACGTGGCTGCCTGCGGTGTGAATCATTGTCCGTCTCTTTGTTGGCGCGCATCGTTATTGGGATTAGGAGACCTAACTTCTACAAATTCACCTTGCCGAGAGGGCCCAGCCCTGTTTGAATCGCGCCAGTTCTGATGAAATCCAGGTCTGTCGTTATGATTATATCGTCTGTCGTCATGTCGGTAGTTCCTGTAGTTTCTTTCATGTCGGTTAAGTGGTGTAGAATTTCTCCCTGGATTATCACTGCACAGTGGACCATTGCATCTGAAGTTATTCTGTCTCCCGTGGTAATAATAGTTCTGTTTGCCATATTGCATGTTTCTATGATTGTCTCTGTCATATTCATTACTACGGAATTGCGACCTTTCTCTGTAACTATTACTCTGCCAGTGGTTGTCATATGGGTGGTGTCTGTTTTGGTCACGATTTGTGTTGTGAGAATGGCCTTGTCGTGTCCAGTTATTATTTCTTTCATCGCAGAATTGCGACGGATGTGAGCTGCAATTGTTGTGTTCCTGTTTTCGCGGTCCGCGATTGTCAGTGTCAATTTCTAATTCTTGTAAGAGTCCCCGAAAAGCTTCAATGTCGTCTTTGCAACGTCCTGCCAAAATAATATGTCGTAAATGTTCAGGTAATTTGATTAAGCAAATGCGGATGAGTTCTGAGGGGCTGTATGGGTTTGACAGGTACTGATTCTTGTGCAACTTGTCTTCAAAATATTTCACAAGACTGGAAAATTCAGATTGTTCGAAATATTTCATCATTATGATGCTATGTTTTACTTTGTCTAGTGTAGCTTGAGACCAATATGCTGAGAGGAAGGCATGATAAAATTCTCCTTCACTGTGACAATCGTGAATGACCGATCGCATTCTTTCAGCTGGTTCATTCTCTAAGTAGCCACACATAAATTCTAATCTGTGCTCTAATGACCAGTTGGGAGGAAAACAATGAGAGAATTGATGGAGCCACGCTTGTAGATGAATGTCGTTGCCAGAATTCTTAAATTATTTGAATTTACGTGTAGTAATGAACAGCTTATAGTCAAAATCATCGTGTCGGTGAGTAGCATATCGGTCATTGTTACGTCGTGTCGGCGGTTCCATCTCAAAATTCGGTGCACCTTGCCAATTTCTTTCATAATTTCCGAAATGCCCTGTGTTATTATTTTGTGGCTTTTCCGTATTTCTAAATCCCTCTTGCCGTATTGGTGTGCGAGTGTCCTCTGAAATATGTAATTTTTGTATTACTAGTGCCAACTTGTTGAAAGGAAAGTGCAAGTATTAGTTGAGGACCAATTGGATGAAAATCAGTGTGGGTTTAGGCCTCTTAGAGATTGTCAGGACCAGATCTTTAGCTTACGGCAAATAATGGAGAATTGTTATGAGTGGAACAGGGAATTGTATCTATGCTTTATAGATCTAGAAAAGGCATATGACCGGGTTCCTAGGAAGAAGTTATTGTCTGTTCTACAAGATTATGGAACAGGAGGCAAACTTCTGCAAGCAATTAAAGGTCTTTACATGGATAGTCAGGCAGCAGTTAGAGTTGACAGTAAATTGAGTTCACGGTTCAGAGTAGTTTCAGGGGTAAGACAAGGCTGCAACCTGTCTCCACTGTTGTTCATATTATTTATGGATCATATGTTGGAAACAATAGACTGGCTGGGTGAGATTAAGATATGTGAACACAAAATAAGCAGTCTTGCATATGCGGATAACTTAGTTGTGATGGCAGATTCGATTGAAAGTTTGCAAAGTAATATTTCAGAACTAGATCAGAAATGTAAGGACTATGGTATGAAGATTAGCATCTTCAAAACGAAAGTAATGTCAGTGGGAAAGAAATATAAATGGATTGAGTGCCAAATAGGAGGAACAAAGTTAGAACAGGTGGACAGTTTCAAGTACTTAGGATGCATATTCTCACAGGATGGCAACATAGTGAAAGAACTGGAAGCGAGGTGTAGCAAAGCTAATGCAGTGAGCGCTCAGCTACGATCTACTCTCTTCTGCAAGAAGGAAGTCAGTACCAAGACTAAGTTATCTGTGCACCGTTCAATCTTTCGACCAACTTTGTTGTATGGGAGCGAAAGCTGGGTGGATTCAGGTTACCTTATCAACAAGGTTGAGGTTACGGATATGAAAGTAGCTAGGATGATTGCAGGTACTAGTAGATGGGAACAATGGCAGGAGGGTGTCCACAATGAGGAAATCAAAGAAAAACTGGGAATGAACTCTATAGATGTAGCAGTCAGGGCGAACAGGCTTAGATGGTGGGGTCATGTTACACGCATGAGAGAAGCAAGGTTACCCAAGAGACTCATGGATTCAGCAGTAGAGGGTGAGGAGTCGGGGCAGACCGAGGAGAAGGTACCTGGATTCGGTTAAGAATGATTTTGAAGTAATAGGTTTAACATCAGAAGAAGCACCAATGTTAGCACTGAATAGGAGATCATGGAGGAACTGTATAAGGGGGGCTATGCTCCAGACTGAACGCTGAAAGGCATAATCAGTCTTAAATGATGATGATGATGACTAGTGCAACTGATCTTGTACTTCCCGGATTTCTCTTTTGTGTTGCGTATTAATTTGATTCTGATTTTGTTTGAATTTCTTAATTTGTTCATACTCTTCTGTCTCAGTGAGGGCTACAGGTCTTGTGTCATTCAGATCATGATCTACCTTTGCAGATAAGTTAGTGAACTGATCCGAAAGTTCGGCTACTTTCTCCGACAGTGTACTTATTTCCTCAGTGTGTTTTTCTGACCAAGTTTCAGAGTGTCCATTTGTGTTGAAATCGTATCTACTGTGTCCTTTAAGTTTTCCTGAGTTTTTGCAAGTAGCATAACCGAATCGGTAGATGCAACTGAGTCAGTTGTAGCCCACAACGTCTCATGATTTTCATGAACAATGGTTTGCAGTTCTTTTATGGCTGCTTCGTAATTCTGTAATGCATTTTCATGCCGCGAAAACATAGGTTGAAAATGATCACAAATTTGTGTTTTTACGTCATTACAGACTTTTTGACATTTCGATTCAATGTTATGTAACTCAGTAGTTAAATCTTCACGTGTTTGTTCAAGTGTGGTGTCTAACTTTTGAAGCTTTTGCTGTGTTTGTCTCTGAATTTGTTCCATTGTGTCTAACTGTAGCTGTGTTTGTCTCTGGTGTTGTTCCATTGTGTCTAACTTTTGAAGATTTTGTTCCATTATGTCTAACTTTTGAAGCTTTTGTCTCATTTGTTGCATTAATTGTAATAGCAATGCACTGGTGTCTGAAACATGTTCCTCAGTGCTATTCGGCAATGCGTTTGAACCGGCAATATTCGCATTTTGAAAAGCAGAAAATGTGTCTTGACTTATTTGAGAAAACGGCGAGGACGCAAAACCTGAATCTATAGTATTTGCAAGATTGTGTCCTGTCATTTCGGAATCCTGAGGCGAGCTGTTGCCGACCCATCGATCGATAATGCTTCCCTGTTCACTAATTGTTTCACTGCCTACACCATTATTTGCAGCCCGCTCCATTTCCTTATGCACAATTACCAAATTACTACTTTGAACATTAGTTAATTCATGACACGGTGGCGCTAACACACTGCTTTCGTCTTCACTGTCATTTCACAGTTTGCTTTGGAGCCTAGTATTACGTTTTTCACACGCCATTATTGTCACAATATTTCACATGACAACACAGAAAAGCACAATTTGAAGAGCAAAATAATAAAACACAATAATATAGCACTGAAAATGATATCTCGTTAACTGCAGGCGCAGCTGCGAAATACTTGGTGCAAATCTACATGCATGCCACAACTGTTTTACTGTACAAGAATGAAAAACTACAACTACAAAGGAAATTCTCTCTACAATTACGCGCTAGCAATAAACAAAGGCTGCACTAATTGCACAAACTACAAGAAAAAATCAGAAGATTCCAGTGAGGTATCCTCAGCTAAGGGTCGACATATGAAACGTCCCCTTTGAAAAATTAATTAATTACTGTGCTGATAAACCTCTTACATTATTTGATTTTCAAACAGCTCAGCAGAACTGAACGCACTCAGACATTTCGCTCTTTACCTATTCTGATCAACACTAAACTGACACACAATATTTTTAGCGCAACGCAATCTGACTTTCAAAAATCCCTACAAAAGAATGGCCCTGACTAACATTAACCTATACCTTTCACAAATCACTTACCTCAGCAAAAATCTTCGTTACTCGAACTACTGCAATACAGTGAGCACCACTACTGCCAGCTAAATAAAAGATTCAAACTACTGAAGGCACTTACTACTGATAGGCATAGTTAGCAAATGAAAGATTTTGATAGAGAACAAACAAAGTATTTACCTCAATAGTGTTCAAAAGGCATATCAGTTCTTGGCATCCAGTCTTACAAATTTACTGTCTCTGTCCAAAACTCCGCCATCTCACTCCCCACATCCACCACTGCTGGCGGCTCACCTCCAACTGTGTAACGCTACGCGCTGTTAACATCCAGCTGCCCAACACTACAATAGCCAACAACAATGCAAACCAACCACAGACTGCACACAGCACAGCCAGTGATTTTCATACAGAGCGCTACGTGGCGTTACCAATATAAAAACCTAAACAGCCTACTTACAAAGTGCTAATAACAACTTTGTTGCAAAACATGTAAATATAGAATTTTTGTGTACATAGTTCCACGTAGTCAGCACATACACAACTTTCCCATTAGAGCGCGCCCCGCTAAGCACAACAGCACAGGCGCAGCGCTCGTCCGTCTCCGCACTACGCGATGGCGCTGCCTTAGAGATAGACCAATTTCTGCTTCCGCCGATCCGCGTATTAATATGTAACGCAGCGAGTGAGATTGCTGCTAACGTAGAACCTTTTCTCCTCGCGGATCACACTCGCGCAGTGATACCTGAATGCGCGAGGTATTGTAATGAGTGTACAGACCTCCGATAAGTCAGTCTGCATTTATCTGCACCAGTCTGTACCAGTCTGCATTAGTCTGTACCAGTCTATAGTCAAGTTTCAGTCTGCGCCTAATAAGATTACCATATTCCTGTAGATAGCCATGAAGATAAATGAACAGACACTTTGTCAAGTATCAGAGATATGTGAGAATAAGATTAACGTACCAAGACCAAAGGAACTTGAGATTGTCAATTGTAAACAGCATCCAGAATCAAGTTACGTAATGTCTATGCTTTTGTTATTTTAAGAAATGTGTGTGAAAATTAATCAAGTTCTGTTTAAAGTTTGTCACCGTCAATCTGCTACTCTAAGTGTGCTAGTCGCATTTCTATCGTCTGACCTAACGACAGAAGATAAACACGCCACGATAAGACCACGAGACATATTGCTGACACTCGCCTACTTCGTTAGAGCGACAAGTCAAATTATCTGATGGTGTGTGTACCGAACGTCTTACAGTATGCATACCACAAGAATACACTATGGTGAATATGGTAACTTCTAGGTTCTGTAGCCATGAGTCATCACAGAGAAAATTCAATTTACAACAGTTATTTACATTGATCACGCGACCTGCACTGCAGATGTTTTGGATAGATTTTCTGTAACACACAGGTTATCTGATATTATCAATCATATACACATACATCAATCAGTTCTATTCGTCAATGAAGTAGGAGGCATTGGTCACCAATGTTAAACTGAGTTTTACAGGTAATTAATCCCTTTATGGCGGATGGCAAGTTACTGAAAATATATGTTCCTGCACAATGGACACTTTTCTAGACCAAAGTAAAAGGCTGAAAATCTTAGTGAATATTAACCTTTAGTACTGATTCTAAGAACTGAGCTGTTGGTTGAGAAAATAGGTACATAATTAATGACAAATGTCATTAAGTAATAAATCTACTGTGTAGCAGTAATTAGATAGTATCCCCAGTTCCTTGAACAGGCACGCATTCCTTGAATTTTCAGCACAAATAATTTGTGTTACAAGTTTTTGGACTCGGTAATCGTTACGTTAGTTTGATTAGTTACCACTAAACGTTATCCCATATACCATTGCGGAATGAAAGTAGCGGAAGTAGGACGTATTCCTTATTTTATATAGTGTATTTCTGACAACATCGACATTGCAATTAAGGAATTTGCTTAGGCGCTTGATCAGTTCTGCCATGCAATCCTCCCAACCGAATTAATTGTCAAACTGTAATTTCAGTAATTTAACACTGTGAGGCTCTCCTATGTACTTGTCGTCAAATTTTTAACATATACTGGGAAGAACCCTCTTACCAGTTCTGAAATGAGTACAGTGTTTCTATTTTTCAGTTTAATGACAAAGAATTGGCGAGGAGCTATTTACTAACCCCAATGAAAATTTCACTAGCCGAACTTCCAAAAACTGTACTTGATCTGCTATTCGTTGCAAAATTTGTAACGTACATATTTGTACCGCATAAATATATGGAGAAATCAGTTGCTGTTTGATAACACTACAGATGACAAAAGAATGGAAACACTAAAAAGCCTAAAAGACCTGTGAGGAACCGTCTGGAGTAGCATGAAGTGGAATGACCAAAGAGTACCAATTTTAGGAAAATCAAATCCGTACTGAGATTCTTCAGAAGAATATGAAAGAACTTTAGTTAATCCACAAAATAAGTAGCTTAAAAAACGATTCACGAGTATTGCTCATCTGTGAACTGCTTAACAGGTAGAATTATTAGAAGAGGTACAGAAAATGCAAAGAAGAGTGGCGTGTTTCATTACGGTTTCAGCAGAAAGCGCTACGAGACGCTCATTATATTCCCATGGAAGACGCAAGGAAGAGGCGTTGTACGAGTATATCACAGAGATTTGTGAGAGTGAAGTGTCGGAGAATATATTAAATGTTACCATAAACATGTCACGACGAAAAAATCAGAGAAATTAGAGTTTATACAGACGGTCACACTACCCATCTTCCCACGTAGCATTGCAAATGCACCAGGCTAGGTGTAAAATGGTAGTACAGCCAGAAGTAGCTCCGCCCTCTTGTGAGGTATAGCTGTGAATATACGTAGCATTGCAAATGCACCAGGCTAGGTGTAAAATGGTAGTACAGCCAGAAGTAGCTCCGCCCTCTTGTGAGGTATAGCTGTGAATATACAAGGTGAATCCGAAAACAATGGAAAAAATTTGGGAGTTGTTCAGGGATATTTTCTGATTATTTTGGTGCAAGGAAGCTGTGATCTCCGATAGCTCATTAGAGATTAATGATGTAATTATGATTTATTCGATTGGTTACTCTAATTACCTTGGCTGCTGTGCAAATAACATGCAGTTACCCTGACATACAACAGAAAACTCTGAGAATTTCAACAACCCTCAGGCGAAACCTGTACATCTGCGTCTACATTTACATCACTACTCAGCACACCTTCAGAGTATTTACCTACTGTACCACTCTCTTCCAGCGCGTGGGAAAAAGGAACACTTAAATCTTTCTGTACGAGCTCTGAATTTCTTATTTTATTACGATGAAAATTTCACTCTATATAGATTGGCGGCAGTAAACTATTTCCAGATTCAGAGGAGGAACGTGGTGATTGAAATTTCGTGAAAAGATCTCACCGCAACGCCAAACGCCTTTGTTTTCATGCTAGCCACCCCAACTCGATTATCATCTTCGTGACACATTGTCCCCTACTTTTATCAGTGTGTGTTCAATCACTCTAGTCAGTGTACAGTCTTCAGATTTAGACAAATGCAGAACTCTTCCTTCACAGATACTGTTCAAAATGCCGACCACCGTGATCACGACGACTGATACAGCGATGTACCGTCGACTCCCTTACACGTTCAAGAATGCTGGGCATAGTACTTCCGCGGCTGCGATGGATATCTAGGAAGCAGATCCATTTGAGATTCGACCAGATTCTCGTAAACTATGCCCCTCACATGGCCCCAGAAGAAGAAGTCATTTCTGGCGGCTCATCCAGCCATGAAAAACCGTGGCTGCAATTGAAATTCAGCAGATGGTCTACGAAATCGATGTACCATCATTACTCTTATCAGATAGCTGTGAACTACACATATCTGTGGTGTGGTACTTACGATACATCTGATGTTGCTGTGAGCTACACGATTCCGAGTATATTTCAGTAATATTATAATTTCCGTTACCCATGGTTTAAGAATCATTCAAACTTTAAACCAAATAACAGACCCAAACAACCAGTAGTCTATGAGCCGTCCTCTATTGACGGCGCCTCGGATGTCGCTAGGTAACGGTATGTGGACAGCGCACCACTCTCTTGGGCAAACATTTCAGCTGTCGATCTGCTTCGCTGATGGTTTTCCTTGAGATAAATACCAAGGTGCACTCACAACACGGAGTACAGCTTTCTCCGTATCGCCGGCGCCTTGGAAGTACCAGAAAACGACTCCTCCGCATGACAGTCAGCCACGTTAACCGTCTAGTGACGAAGGCAGACCAATTACTGAAACTGAACTGTAAAATCAGTTCGACAACTATGAATATATGACGAACTACATACATGTACCAGCAACGAGGTATTGTTTGTACAGAGCATTATATTTATGAATAAAGTGTCAGTTATGTTTACATGAGAAGCCGGCCGGTGTATCCGAGCGGTTCTAGGCGCTTCAGTCTGAAACCGCGTGACCGCTACGATCGCAGGTTCGAATCCTGCCTCGGGCATGGATGTGTGTAATGTCCTTAGGTTGGTTAGGTTTAAGTAGTTCTAAGTTCTAGGGGACTGATAACCTCAAATGTTAAGTCCCATAGTGCTCAGAGCTATTTGAACCATTGTTTTACATGAAAAAAGTGTGTTTTTTGGCATAACAGCCATCAATTCTGACATGTTATTCCATAAGAGGACGGTGAACGTTGTTTTGTAAGCGGCTCCACAAATGTCTCTGTGCGTTTTGCTAGAGCGATGAGTCATTCTGAGAGAAGAAACGGTATCCTTCCCTTGTCACGACAAGTAGTGGTGGATCACTGATGAAGGGATTCTCTCAGTATACTGGGGGACTATTGTTCGGTCTATCCAAAGCCCCACTTGTCTTCAAGAAGTTTCAAGATGTTCTCACACAAAAAGGATACTCGATTAAATCCTTTTATTAGTGAATAAGTTCGTAAATTATCAACAAAATGTGACTCTGTTTAGCTAGAGAAAATTTCCTGATCTCGCTGATACTTCCAAAATTAATTTACTCTACTCGAGAAACTTCATCTGCTAAGCTTAACACCCCCACTTGGCAAAGACACACCATCCCAACCGACCACGGTATCATTTCAATAGGTAAAATGGAGGGGTTAAGCATTTATTATAAAATACTGTCGGTAATATGATGATCAGTATCTGTAGATCATAACCTCTTCTGCTTTCGTCTGACAATTTAAACCGACAATCTGCAAACTGGAGTCACATGCGGAGGGATAAATTCCGTGTGCCTACTTTTCCAAAAGGAATTCAACACTTTGCCACAGTGTCGACTTATAACTAATATGTCTTCTGAAACATATGATTGAATCAAATATGTATGACGTTTGGAGATTATTATGTTGTAGGGACCAGTGGAAGTTTAATAGAAACGAAAGTACCATCGACAAAGTCCAAAGAAGTGTTGTAACTGTTCTTCGTTATATTTACTTCTGTGCGCCGACAGCACTATCATAATGATTAAAGACAATACTGTTTCTTATAGGAGAGCTGGATGTTTAAAGAAGCAGAGAACGATTTAGCATTTCCAATCGTGCATTGAATGACAGCTTTCTTATAAGGTAGAGAGAACCCAACACAGGGCTGTCCAGTGACCAATTGAGTAGTAAACTTAGGTAGCTGGTCATATCATTCGATTACCTGGTGGTAACATTATAAAACCGAGAAATCAAGCAAACTGGTGAAATCCACAGTAGTAAAGTCGAAGGAAACTGTAGATGGTTGAGAGGAATCTGAAGGCGCAAGTGCGACAAGTTTGATACGGCCCGCCATTATTCGCTGGATGTATTCTAGTTCCTGTACTCCTACAAAGATTTTAGCCTCTACAGCTACCTATAGCACCATTGACATCATTCCCGGATGCCTTCACATACTTCCTATCATCCTGTCCCTTCTTCTTGTTAGTGTTACCGCATATTCAAAATGGTTCAATGGGCTCTGAGCACTATGGGACTTAACATCTGAGGTAATCAGTCCCCTAGAACTTAGAACTACTTTAACCTAACTAAACTAAGGACATCACACACATCCATTCCCGAGGCAGGATTCGAACCAGCGACCGTAGCGGTCGCGCGGTTCCAGACTGAAGCGCCAAGAACCACTCGGCCACTCCGGCCGGTCACTGCATATTCCTTTTCCGATTCTTCGCGGAACGTCCATGTTCCTTACTTTATCAGTCCACTTAATATAAACATTCGTCTGTAGCACCACATCTCAAATGCTTCGATTCTCTTCTGTGCTCATTTTCCCACAGTCCATGTTTCACTGCCGTACAATACTGTGCTCCAAACGTACATTCTCATAAATTTCTTCTTCAAGTTAAGGCCTATGTTTCATATTAGTAGACTTCTCTTGACAGTAATGCCCTTTCTGCCAGTGTTAGTCTGCTTTGATGTCCTCCTTGCTCCGTCCGTCATTGGTTATATTACTGCCTAGGTAGCAGAATTCCTTAACTTCATCTACTTCATGACCATCAGTCCTGATATTAAGTTTTTTGCTTTTCTCATTTCTACTACTTCTCATTAGCTTCGTCTTTCTTCGGTTTACCCTCAAACCGTACTTTGTACTCACTAGAATCTTCATTCCATTGAGCAAATCATGTAAGTGTTCTTCACTTTCACTCAGGATACTAATGTCATCAGCGAATCGTGTCATTGATATCCATTCACGTTGAATTTTAATTCCACTCCTGAACCTTTCTTTTATTTCCATCAATGCTTCTTTGATGTGCGGACTGAACAGTAGGGGCGAAAGAGTACATTCGCGTCTCACACCGTTTTTCACCCAGCACTTCGTTCTTGGTAGTCCACTCCCATTATTCCCTCTAGGTTCTTGCACTTGTGGCTTGTGGAAAATAATTTGATGCTAAATCACAGTAAGACTCAGTTTTTACAGTTTCTAACTCATTATTCAACAAGAACCGATATTTTGATCAGACAGAATGGGCATATTATAAGCGAGACGGAACAGTTCAAATTCCTAGGCGTTCGGATAGATAGTAAGCTTGAAACGTCCCCTTAGAACAATTATACACGACTGTGCTTACACTGACACACAATATTTTTAGCGCAACGCAATCTGACTTTCAAAAATCTCTACTAAAGATTGGCCCTGACTAACATTAACCTATACCTTTCACAAATCACTTACCTCGCAAAAATCTTCGTTACTCGAACTACTGCAATACAGTGAGCGCCACTACTGCCAGCTAAATAAAAGATTCAAACTACGGAAGGCACTAACTACTGATAGGCATAGTTAGCAAATGAAAGATTTTGATAGAGAACAAACAATGTATTTACCTTAATAATCATAATATATATGTTCATGACATCCAGTCTTACAAATTTCCAAACTCCGCCATCTCTCTCCCCACATCCACCACTGCTGGCGGCTCACCTCCAACTGCACAACGCTACGCGCTGTTCACATCCAGCTGCCCAACACTACAATTGCAGACAACAATGCAAACTAGCCACAGACTGCACACAGCACAGCCAGTGATTTTCATATAGAGCGCTAAGTAACGTTGCCGATAAGAAAACATAAACAGCCTATTGACATAGCCCCCACGCTCCCCACAAAAATTTTACAAATTGTTTTGGGCAGTGGCCAATAATGATTTGATAATTTTTTTCATAATTACAATAACAAAGATATCAAATGCACACACTTATTGATACAATGTTGGTCAAAAGCTAAAATTTTCTCACAGTCCATAAAGATAGTCCTGATCATTCATCATAATAGTAATTACAGTTTTTTTTCACAAAGTCTCATTAGTAAAAGAAATTGCACACAGAAGTAGTCGATTTCCATGCAGTTTTGAAGAAAAAGTGTTGTCCTTCCAACGGAAAGACAGTGCTGACTCTTGACATGCAGACAGGTAATGAGCCACAACAGAGCAAACCCACAGCAGAGTCAGTCGAAGTTTTGAAGAATATTGGTAGGTAGGGCATCACAGAGTGGACCCACTGTAGTCCTGGTAGAGATGACGGTACTGGAGGGCCACCAGAGGTGCAGACCCACTGCAGTCCTTGTAGAAATAATGGTACTGGTGAGTCAACAAAGGATTAGACACACTGTAGTCCTTGTAGAAATAATGGTATTGGTGGGTCATCAAAGATGCAGACCCACTGTAGTCCTTGTAGAGATTATGGTATTGGTGGGCCACCAGAGGTGCAGACCCACTGTAGTCCTTGTAGAGATTGCCAGCAGCCATCTGTTGTGACTGTGCGGGTGCACAATCACCACTGAAGTGTCTTGCGGATAATAGAGCAAGTCCATAACCACCACTTGTGCACTCACAAAGTTTTTGGAATTGTCCTTAGAACCAGCAATGCTGTTATCCAGTCCCTTGCTGAATTATTAACACACGTGCAAACAGTAACAGTCCCAACTTCTCACATATTGTGCATATACTATGACCAACAGAAACGTGTGCAGTGAAATGTAACGTACAAGTTAATTAATTAGATGAACTGGTGTCAATTACAATTTTATAACATAAAAATACAATAACAAAGGTACAAAATACATCATTTAAAAAATAACAATACAGATAACATTTGTAGTAATACAGGCTTTACAAAAGAATAGAAATAAACATATACATCAATGTTACAGGAATTATGAGATAAGTAAATACATAAAAGATCAGAATAACTGTTGAAACATCAACTTTGCACATAAGTATTAAAACAAAACAGAATAAATAATGTCTAAGCATATTTACAAGGTAAATAGCATAGTATTAGAAAAATTCTACAACATAACATCAGCTAAACACATAAAGACAGGAAAAACACAAATACACAATGGTACACAAACACATAGAGGGATAAGACAAAAGGAAAGGACAGGGTTTGTTTTACTGCAGTATTTTGGATGGAGATCTCCCTTCGTTCATCATTATTCACAAAAAGTCCTATCTAAGCCTGATTTCTGTATTCTGTTCATATCCTCGTTCCAAAATAGTTTTTCTCCACTGTACACTACTTTGTTGGCCAAACCATTTTCTTATAACTTCTCAATGCATTTCTTCCAATCCATCATAGTTAGTTTCTTATATAGTCTACCCCCTCTTAAGCTAACTTAAATCTACTGAGCTCAGATGCTAAACTAAGGGATGAGGCAATGCAGCAGCACAAAACAATTAACACAAACAGCAATGACAAAAAAATGGAAAATTGCAAAGCAAGCCACAGTATATCTAAATTACCAAGCAATGCAACATTACAACTAATATGAGCAAATGTGCAGCAACAAGAAAAATAAATCAGTGGTAAACTAGCTTAGAAGAGTAACACAAATTAAAATTCAGTAGCATTATGCCTGGCAAACAGGAGCAGCAAATATAAAAAATATAAAAAATATAAAACTTATATCTATACATGACAAAGCTCAAGCAGAAAAAATATTACAGTAAAAATGGCCATGTTTAATACCTATGTTACATCTTAACACTAGAGTGATGCATCACGATTTATTCTACAAAAGAAATTACCAAGTACTTGAAAAGAAAATTCTGTACGCAATTCCTGTGAAAAGAAATGTGTTTTTGTGCTCCTTCAGTTTTTTTTTTAAGTACATCAAAGTTATTCTTTGCTGGGTCTGTAGGCATAAAATATTTATATTAGTACATCTATAAAATTTTATTTTAACCAATGCTGCAGGGCAGCTAGAAACTAGATATTAAACAAAATGAGTAAATAAATACATAAAGTAAGCCATATGGCATTTCTCTCAACTAGAAAGACAGTAGTCATAATCAGGTGTATAGACATAAAAATCTTTCCAAGTAATGAGCGTGTCGTATTCGCGATGCTTTCTCTAAAGGAATGACAATGGCGAGGATAATGGCCTCCTTTTTTTTTCTCCACCTGCGCCTCTGAAAGGCACTAATGGCTTTTTTCCAGGCGTCTGTCGCGCAGCTGGGTGCCCATGACGCATTACGTGCAGGTGGTCACTTAACTTTCTTACGGAAATATTTACGACAGCAGTTTCCGCTACAGTGACAGTCTCATATAAAAATATTTCACAGGTCAAGAATTTGCGTTACAAATCTGTAGAAACAAAATGCTATTGATATAACAGAGTCCAAAAAATTTTCGCCGGCATTGTGATACATTCACGCATATACACACACATTTCAAAACTCTTAAAGTACGATTCTTGGTACCCAACAACCTTTTTCACAAACCAGAGTCCCTAAACACTACTCATTATTCCTTACCTTATTCGTCGACACTTCTTCAATATTTCATCATAACAGATACGTAGCCTAATCAAATAACTCAGGTGGTCACTTAACTTTCTTACGGAAATATTTACGACAGCAGTTTCCGCTACAGTGACAGTCTCATATAAAAATATTTCACAGGTCAAGAATTTGCGTTACAAATCTGTAGAAACAAAATGCTATTGATATAACAGAGTCCAAAAAATTTTCGCCGGCATTGTGATACATTCACGCATATACACACACATTTCAAAACTCTTAAAGTACGATTCTTGGTACCCAACAACCTTTTTCACAAACCAGAGTCCCTAAACACTACTCATTATTCCTTACTTTATTCGTCGACACTTCTTCAATATTTCATCATAACAGATACGTAGCCTAATCAAATAACTCATATAGCATCAGCTTATTGATCATAAACATACCTCAACAGCATAATACACATAGTCATCGTAATAATAACATCATAACACCTCAGTCAACTCTCAAAATCGTCATAGCTTCCTCCAATAATTTCAAAACCTAAAAAAAATTCTCTGCTCATTTCAGTAGTGTCATCTACCTCAAACGTACTTTAAAAATCATGATCCCATACCAAATACATCATTCAAAGCTCTCATAGTATCACAATGGTTCCAAAAACATATGAACAGTTCACAAAGTACAGACAAAATACAATTTCTTAAGTGTGAAGTTATCCAACTCTGTAATTACGTAAACATCTGTCACTGCCGTAGTAAAAAGTTTGTCTCTCTCAGTTAAATGATCAGATAGCTGTGTAATTTGTGTTAGGGAAATATGGTACCGATGTGTAAAGTTGTATAAGCAAATACCATATTAGCTAGGGCTCCTTGTGCTTGCCAAACACATGATACACAAAGTAAGCGTGTACCCCCCTGAGGATTAATGTAATTATACCCTCAAGTGTTACAGATTACAAGAATGGAATGAAATGTATTACGGAAAACCTTTGTATCATTGTACTTCAAATATCTTTAAAAATAAATGATTTAAGTACAAAATTAATCACTCAAATACGTGTCCTGTAGCGCTAAATGTACGTCTTGCTGTAAGATAATCTCTGTGGAAGTGTCGTAGTTATTGTCCTCCGAAAGCTAAGTTCTGCAGAAGTCAATGTACTTACCTCATGATAAACAAAAGTGAAATGCTTTGCGTATAGATATCTTAGTTATTACGCTTATTGCTGTGATGAAGAAATTACTGTGCTGTAACGTATTGTTGTGCTAAGGAAAAGGCTGTCTCATTGTAGCTATACCACAAAAGTTACTACTAAAACATGTTTTACTTTCCAGAATAATTCAGAAAGACTGTGCAGATATAAAACAGATACACCGCAAAAGCAACATTGTAAATTGTCACTCATTAGTAGCGTCGTGATAAAATCATGTAGCTGTCACATAAACTAACCACTATGTCATCTGGTACCTCACTGAAAGTTCTTTAAATCCAGAATGTATTTTCAAGTAAACCAAAATGTTGCATGAAAATCTCATTAGCAGTGCCTGTATATGTTCTAAGTATGTGAGCCTTATAGTTGTTATGTGATCGTGCAACTAACAAGCAAGAATGTACAAATAACAACACTGTGTCGTCTGTTCACTATAACAATGCATTCGTAATTTCTGTTTAATTAAGTTCTCTTGTTTCTTGGCTGGATATTTAACTTCAAACACTGTTGCATGTTAACAGATACTAAGTCTGACAAAGCATACTGGTTATGTAAAGTGAAAAGTTATATGGCAAAGACAAAGTTAAAAAGCAGATTATCTCTCAATAAACGGTTTTACATGTGAAATGTGGTGCAGTCCTTTACTCTTCATAGTACTCAGAGTTTCAACTTGAACGCAATTATCATGTGGTACAAGTCGGTAAGGAATACTGGAATTTTTCTCAAGGTTAGCGTCAATGTTATTTTTCCCTGAGCCAGCGGGCGCAAGTGGTTGCCTGTGGTGTGAGTCATTGTCTGTTGCCTTGTTGGCGCGCGTCGTTATTGGGATTAGGAGGCCTAACTTCTACAAATTCACCGTGACGAGAGGGCCCTGCCCAGTTTAAATCCCATCAGTTCTGATGCAGTTCAGGTCTGTCGTTACGATCATATCGTCTGTCGTCATGTCGGTAGATTCCATAGTTTCTTTCTTGTCGGTCACGTGGTGGAGAATTTCTCCCTGAATCGTAACTGTGTGCTGGGCCCTTGCGTCTAAAGTTATTCTGTATCCCTTGATAATAATTATTTTGGTTCCCATATTGTCTGTTCCTCTGATTGTCTCTGTGATAGTCATTACCAAGGAGAAGTGATATTTCCCTGTAATTATTACTACTCTGCCAACGGTTGTCACACGATGGTGTCTGTTTCGGTCACGATTTACATTGAAAGAATAGCCTGGTCGTATATTATTTCTGTCATCGCGGAATTGTGACGGATGTGATCTGTAATTGATGTGCTCCTCTTTTCGCATACCGCGATTGTCAGTGTCAATTTCCAGTTCTTGTAACAGTCCCTGAAAAGCTTCAATGTCGTCTTTGCAATGTCCTGCTAAAATAATATGTCGTAAATGTTCACGCAGTTTGATTAAGCAAATGCGTATGAGTTCTGAGGGGCTGTATGGGTTTGACAGGTACTGATTCTTGTGCAGCATGTCTTCAAAATATTTCACAAGAATGGAAAATTCAGATTGTTCGAAATGTTTCATCATAATGATGCTATGTTTTACTCGGTCTTGTGTAGCTTGAGAACAATATGCTGAGAGGAACGCATGGTAAAATTCTCCTTCACTGTGACAATCATGAATGACCGATCGCATTCTTACAGCTGGTTCATTCTCCAAGTAGCCACACATAAATTCTAACCTGTGCTCCAATGACCAGTTGGGAGGAATACAATGAGAGAATTGATGGAGCCACGCTTGTGGATGAATGTCGTTGGCAGAATTCTTAAACGTTTTGAATTTACGTGTAGTAATGAACAGCTTATAGTCAAAATCATCATGTCGGCGAGTAGCATATCGGTCATTGTTACGTCGTGTCGGTGGTTCCATCTCAAAATTCGGTGTACCTTGCCAATTTCTTTCATAATTTCCGAAGTGCCCTGAGTTATTATTTTGTGGCTGTTCCGTATTTCTATGTCCCTCTTCCCGTATTGGAGCGCGAGTGGCCTCTGAAATACGTAATTCTTGTATTACCTGTGTCAGCTGATCTTGTACTTCCCGGATTTCTCTTTGGTGTTGCGTATTAATTTGATTCTAATTTTGTTTGAATTTCCTAATTTGTTCGCACTCTTCTGTGTCAGTGATGGCTACAGGTCTTGTGTCATTCAGATCATCATCTACCTTTGCAGATAAGTTAATGAACTGATCCGAAAGTTCGGCTACTTTCTCCGATAGTGTACTTAATTCCTCATGTCTTTTTCTGAACCAAGTTTCAGAGTGTCCATTTGTGTTGAAATCGTATCTACTGTGTTGTTTAAGTTTTCTTGAGTTTTTGCAAGTTGCGTAACTGAATCGGTAGATGCAACTGAGTCAATTTTAGCTTGCAAGGTGTCGTGATTTTCGTGAACAATAGTTTGCAGTTCTTTTATGGCTGCTTCGTGATTCTGTAATGCATTTTCATGCCGCGAAAAAATAGGTTGGAAATGCTCACAAATTTGTGTTTTTACGTCATTACAGACCTTTTGACATTTCGATTCGATTTTATGTAACTCAGTAGTTAAATCTTCACGTGTTTGTTCAAGCGTATGTTCCACTGAGTCTAACTTTTGAAGCTTTTGTTCCATTGTGTCTAACTTTTGAAGCTTTTGCTGTGTTTGTCTCTGATTTTGTTCCATTGTGTGTAACTTTTGAAGATTTTGTTCCATTGTGTCTAACTGTTGCTGTGTTTGTCTCTGATTTTGTTCCATTGTGTCTAACTTTTGAAACTTTTGTCCCATTTGTTGCATTAATGGTAATAACAATGCACTGGTGTCTGAAGCATGTTCCTCAGTGCTTTCCAGCAGTGAATTTGCATCGGCAACATTCACATTTTGCCAAGCGGAAAATGTGTCTTGACTCATTTGAGAAAACGGTGAGAACCCAAAACCTGAGTCTACAGTATTTGCAATATTGTGTTGTGTCATTCCCGATTCCTGAGGCGACCTGTTGCCGACCGATCGATCGATAATGCTTCCCTGTTTACTACCTGTTTCACTGTCTACACCATTGTTTGACGCCCGCTCCATTTCCCTATGCACAGTTACCAAATTACTACTTTGAATATTAGTTAATTCATTACATGGTGGCGTTAACACACTGCTTTCGTCTTCACTGTCATTTCTCAGTTTACTTTGGAGCCTAGTGTTACGTTTTTCACACGCCATTATTGTCACAATATTTCACACGACAACACAGAAAAACACAATTTGAAGAGCAAAAATAGGGGAACACATTAACATAGCACTGAAAATAATATCTAGTTAATTGCAAGCGCAGCTGCGGTATACTTGCTGCAAATCTACATGCATGCCACAACTGTTTTACTGTACAACAATGAAAGACTGCAACTACAAAGGAAATTCTCTCTACAATTACGCAATAGCAATAAACAAAATCTACACTAATTACACAAACTACAAGAAAAAATCAGAAGATTCCAGTGAGGTATCCTCGGCTAAGGGTCGACATATGAAACGTCCCCTTAGAACAATTATACACGACTGTGCTTAAGCTGACACACAATATTTTTAGCGCAACGCAATCTGACTTTCAAAAATCTCTACTAAAGAATGGCCCTGACTAATATTAACCTATACCTTTCACAAATCACTTACCTCACAAAAATCTTCGTTACTCGAACTACTGCAATACAGCGAGCGCCAGCTAAATAAAAGATTCAAACTACGGAAGGCACTAACTACTGATAGGCATAGTTAGCAAATGAAAGATTTTAATAGAGAACAAACAATGTATTTACCTTAATAATCATAATATATATGTTCATGACATCCAGTCTTACAAATTTCCAAACTCCTCCATCTCTCTCCCCACATCCACCACTGCTGGCGGCTCACCTCCAACTGCGCAACGCTATGCGCTGTTCACATCCAGCTGCCCAACACTACAATTGCAGACAACAATGCAAACTAGCCACAGACTGCACACAGCACAGCCAGTGATTTTCATACAGAAAGCGCTACGTGGCGGCGGCGTTACCAATATAAGAACCTAAACAGCCTACATATAAGAACCTAAACAGCCTACTTTCAAGCTGTTGTGGAAAGTCCATGTCCAGGATCTTGTTCAGAAGCTAAATGCTGCTTTATTTACCATTAGAACAGTATCTGAAATAAGTGTCGTATGGTATTATTTTTTGGGGTAATTCTTCTGATTCCAAAAGTGTATTTTTGGCTCAAAAACTGGCTGTTCCAGCTATATGTGGTGTAAGTTCGAGAACCTCTTGTCGACCCCTATTCAAAAACCTGGAAATTCTGACATTGCCCTCACAGTATATATTTTCTTTAATGTCGTTTGTTGTTAGCAATATTAGCCTATTCCCAAGAGTTAGCAGCTTTCACTCAGTCAATACTAGGCAGAAATCAAATCTGCATGTAGAATGCACTTCCTTGACTCTTGTGCAGAAAGCAGTGCAGTGTTCTGCTGCATCCGTTTTCAATAAGCTACCACAAGAACTCAAAAATCTTAGCAGTAGCCCAAACTCTTTTAAGTCTAAACTGAAGAGTTTCCTCATGGCTCACTCCTTCTATTCTGTCGAGGAGCTCCTAGAAGAGCTAAAAAATTAAGCAAATTCCAGTGTTACATTGTTGATTTTCTTCATTTAAACTTACGACTTGTCACCTGAATATGTTTTTTTATATTTCATTTTATCTGTTTCTAATATCGTGTTATAATTTCATGAATTGACTCGTTCCATGACCATGGAGACTTCTCCTTAATTTGGTCCCACGAAACAATAAATAAATAAATAAATAAAACGTATTGCATATGATCCGAATCTCCCTATAGATTACCCCTCTTTTTCTCAGAATTTCGAACATCTTGTACTATTTTACAGTGCGAACGCTTTTACCAGGTCGACAAATCAGATGAACGTGTCTTGATTTTTCTTTAGTCTTGCTTCCATTATCAACTGCAACGTCAGAATTGCCTTTCTGGTGACTTTGTCTTCCGCAAAAGCCAAACTGATCGTCGTCTAACACATCCTCAATTTTATTTTCCGTTGTCCTGTACATTATTCTTGGAAGTATTTCTGATGAGAGAGCTGTTGAACTGTATGTGTGTTAATTCTCGAATTCGTCAGCTCTTGCAGTCTTCGGAATTGTGTGGATGATATTTTTCTGAAAGTTAGGTGCTATGTTGCCAGATTCACACATTCTACATACCCACGTGGATAGTCATTTTGTTGCCACTTCCCCAATGATTTTAGAAATTCTGATGGAATGTTGTCTATCCCTTCTACATTATTTGATCTTAATAGTCCTCCAAAGCTCTCTGAAGTTCTGATTCTAATACTGGATCCCCTATCTCTTCTAAACCGACTCCTGTTTCTTCTTCTATCGCATCAGCCGAATCTACCCCTAATAGAGGCCTTCAATGTAGCCTTTTCACCTATCTGTTCTTTCCTTTGGATTTAACAGTGAAGTTCCCGTTTCATTCTTAATGTTACCACCCTTCCTTCCAATTCCACCGAAGGCTGTTTTTCCTTTCCAATATGCTGAGTCAGTTCTTCCGCAACCATTTCTTTTTCGATATCTTCACATTTTTCATGCAGCCTTTTCGTTTTGGCTTCCCTGCACTTCCTATTTATTTCATTCCTCAGCTACTCGCTACTTATACTTCTGTATTCCTAAATTTCTCTGAACATTTTTGTACTTCCTTCTTTCTACGATAAGCTGAAGTATTTCTTCTGTTATCCATGGGGTCTTCACAATTACTCTCATCGTACCTACGTTTTTCTTTCCAGCATCAGTGATTGTCCTTTTTAGAGATGTACATTCCTCTTCAACTGTACTGCCTACTGAGCTATTCCTTATTGCTGTATCTATAAGCTTAGAGGATTTCAAGCGTATGGCGTTATTCCTTAGTACTTCGGTATCCCCCTCCTCTGCGTATTGATTCTTTCTGACTAATCCCTTACACTTCAGCAAACTCTTCATCATTACTACATGTGATCTCAGTCTGTATCTGCTCCTGGGTACGCCTTACAATCCTTTATCTTATTTCGGAATCTCTGTCTGACCGTGATATAATCTAACTGAATCTTTCCGGTATCACCAGGCCTTTTCCGAGTATATCTCTTCCTCTTGTGATTCTTGAACAGAATAATCGCTATTAAAGCCCATATTCTCCTGTAACCTTTTCTTCTTCTCCTTCCCCTACTGCATTCCAATCCCCATGACTATTAGATTTTCATCGCCCTTTACGCTCTGTATTATTCTTTGAATATCCTCGTATAATTTCCCTATCTCTTCGTCTTCAGGTTGGGACGTCGGCACGTATACCTTAACTATCGTTGTCGGTGTTAGTTTGCTGTCGATTCTGATAAGAACAACCTATCACTGAACTGAACGACAAAGCTGTACTACGAAGAGATTAAGGAGATGTAGATGGAGCTCCTCCTTTAATTCGTAGAAAACGGATTAGTGGTTAGCGTTGCTGGTTGCACTGCTAGGGTTCTGTTTTCGATTCCCAGTGAGCACCTCAGATTAACCTGTAAAGGAAATATCTAGAAAGAGTACAAATGACCAAACTGGAAGCCGATTTATAAGATAAATGCGGCAACTGACACACAAGCCACCAGAGAAGTTTTGACTAAAGCTGGTACAGAGTCCTTATGTATACACTATTTTTTTATAGACGTAGATGAAAATGTCCTCATGGCAGGCATTTGCGGATGGATGGTCTGAGAACTAGGAAACTCGATCATGACATCCGGGTTCTCCTTATCCTACCTCAATTTTTTAACTCTTCTTATTATATGATCTTCAATTATTAATGCGCCAATACCTCAATTTTTAGGATCCAGTACCTCAATCAGTAAAAACGGAATCCTTTAAGGTCACTTTGTTTTCCGTCTGTGTGTCTGTCCGAATGTTGAAAGCCGTATTTTTTAAGAACAGGTAAACGCATCAAATTGAAATTGAGGCTTCTAATTCAATGCAATCAAAAGATGCGGTCATTTATGCCACATATTTCAATACCTGAAAACTCATTCATCAAAACCTACAGAAATCATGAGATTTGACAAGAAGCGAGGTTTCACAGTGCAACTAAAGGAAGAAATCTGAAAACTGTTCGTTATTACGAAACAACTTGTCATTTGCTATGTGACAGTATGTCTCTTCGCAAGTGTGTTAAGACCGCTTTTTCCCATGAAAGGGTCATCGTATCAAGTATAAATTTGCCATGTACTTGTAAGTAATGTCTCTTGGTAGAGTAACATGTAAGCTTCTAAGTCAATGCAATCAAAAGATACCGCCATAGACACTGATCAGAGAGAACATTATGACCACCGACCTACTATCGATACAAACAGGTCCAGGCAATAGTAGCGTCACCAGGCGAGGAATGACTGCTAATCAGACACGCACGGTGCATGTGGCATCAGTAAGCGTGCTGTCCGGTGTGGAATGGGGAAGGCGCGTGGTCAGTTTGAGATCGAGCGCGGGGCACATGCCGATGGCCCGGCACGAGCATTTCGAAAACTTGACCTGTCGGGTGTTCGAGGCGTGCTTTGGTGAGTGTCTTCAACACATAGCGAAACCAAGATGAAGTCACGTCCAGACATCGTGATGCTGGGCGGCCATCCCTCTTACAGATGTTGGGTGTCGTGGTCTGGGAGTATGGTAAAGCAGGACAGGCAGCGAACTGTAGTGGAACTAGCATCAGACTTTAATGCTAGGCAGAGTACAACTGCGTGTGAACACGCAGTGCACCGAACACTCCTAACTATGGACCTACGCAGCCGACGACCCATGCTTGTGCCCATGTTAACACCACGACCTCGGCAACTACAACTGAAATTGGGATGTGACGATCGGCACTGGACGTTGGCGCAGAGGCAGAGCGTAGCATGGTCTGATGAATCCCGATAGCTTCTACATCATGCCGATGGGATGACGCGAATTGTTTGTCTTCCAGAAGAGCAGGATGAAGACAGGATGGCGGCGGCTGCATAATGCCCTGGGGAATATTCACGTGGGCATCCATGGGTCCATTGGAGCTCACGCAAGGAACCATGACGGCAAAGGAGTATCATATACCGGCTGCAGACCACTCTAACATTCTGCGTGGTGTCTGTCTGTTCTATATCGTGTCTCCCTACCACTTTCGCGCAACGACGCTCTCAGCGTGTTTTTTAGGGAATTGACTAGTTTGAACCTGGGACCTGTTGCTGGTAAGTAGACGCCAGAGCACACATGACATGTAGAATTCAGAAGAGTTCATTGAGACTAGCGATGATATAACCAAATACTTAATTATTTCAGCGTCAGCTCCACTGCACTCCCTGTAAAAGAATCTTAATACTAACTAAACTTAGTGGAAGGGGTTCAAGGCTTTCCTATTTTTAGTTAGCTGGTAAAATAACGTCGAAAAAGCAGTTAAGTTTACCATTGGAAATTTTATTCTACCCACAAAGCATTGTTTATAAATTGCACTATTGATAAAAGGAAATGTTTTAATACAGGATGGTAAAAACCAACTGCGTTCAACAAAAATGTGAACGAATATTCCCTGAGTGGGTTTCCAAGTTCTACAATGGATCGAAGGATGGCCTATGCCATATCACATCTATAATCTATGTTTAAATTAAGTTTCACAAGAGAGAAAACTATCAAAATGGTCTACAGAGACCCTCAACTATCTTTAATTACTTATCTAACTTGTCGTAAATTATAGTGGCTGATGTGGCTTCTCAATAACTATATAACAGAAAAATCATCACGTTTCAGATTTTTACTTCAAGTGGCAAATGTGAACACCATGAGCTTTAATTGACGATCGACACTAGTATCACGCAAAAAGGGAGTGTAACAGATGAGACTTCTGCAGTTCTTAGTGAAGCTTTATGCACTGTTATGCGGCATCGCGTGCGTTCATTACCTTGTCGGTGTTCGTCAGGGGGCGGTGGACAGCACAGCTCCGCTCGCCTCGCCATCTCGGAAACAACTCCTCCTAACTTCTCCTTACTACAATTTACCGAAGTTGGTTTAAAAAAACTAACTGGCTGTGTTTTCATCTGACCAATCAGGGTCTCAATGTTAACCTTAAGCTCTGCCTACAAAAATTCTGTCTATCCAATGAGAAACGTTATACTTTTCGTGGTGGGGCAATGTTTTTAAAGTTTGCAACGTAACAGAGACGCGAAAAAGTCTCACGCTAAAACTTGCAGCTGGTGTGGTCCTTTAGCGTTATCGTAAGATCTATACTGTTCTTCTGGAGGGCTCTATCTTTTAACTTGGGCTGGGGGGTGGTCCTAACGTGACAGAGACGCGAAAAAGTCTCACGCTAAAACTTGCAGCTGGGGGTGGCCCTTTTTGTGTTATCGTAAGATCTATACTGTTCTTCTGGAGGGCTCTAGCTTTTAACATGGGCTGGGGGGGGGGGTGGTCCTGACGTAACAGAGACGCTAAAAAGTCTCACGCTAAAACTTGGAGCTGGGGTGGTCCTACTGGTTAGCTGGCGACGTGGGTGTCCAGTCCGTCCCTTATCGTAGGGCCTTCTAGCTTAACACGGTTCTGCTCTCGGCTTCTGTTCTCTTTTCTCCACTTGGAACTGCGTCTGTCTCACGGTGGGAAGGTATGACATGCATTTAGGCATTCTTGTGTTAGTCTGTGGTATTCCATTTGCTCACTCGTTACTCGTATTACTTTGGTTAATTTAATGTCACGATTTATTCGGAGCTATGTGACATACTACTGGATTTGCTTATCATGTCAGGGTTTTCATGGAAGGTGTTGGATTTGCCTGACACCTTACACCACGTACAGGCCTTCATGACGTTCATGTTTCCAGACGACATTTTTATTTTTCAGCAAGATAATGCGTCGTTTTACAAGGCCAGAACTGAACCCGATCGAACACATCTGGCGGTCTAAGGCGCTGCAGTCATGGACTGTGCGGCTGGTCCCGGCGGTGGTTGGAGTCCTCCCTCGGGCATGAGTGTGTGTGTTTGCCCTTAGGATAATTTAGGTTAAGTAGTGTGTAAGCTTAGGGACTCATGACCTTAGCAGTTAAGTCCCTTAAGATTGTAGACACACTTGAACATTTGAACACATCTGGGGTGTGACTGAATGTGGCGTCACAGCTCATCGCCCTCCCCCCTCTCAGGAATTAACGAAAATTTGGTGACTTGTATGTGACCTACCAAGGCCTCATTGCTTCCATGCCACAGCGTGTCTCCGCTGTTAAACGTGCCAAATGTGGACATTCCGGCTATTAGGTGGATGGTCATAATGTTCTGCCTGATGAGTGTGTGATATATCTTTTGATTCCCGAAAATTCAGTCATCAAACTCTATAGGGAATTCCCTTTGGCCTAGAAGCACGAAATTCTATGAGAGAAAAGGTTTTACAGCACAAATGAAGGGAAAAAATCCGAAAGTTTTTAATGTGTAATGATGTCACATAGAAAAAAGTGGTCATTTCTTATCCGACTGTCTGTCTGTCCGTCCGCCGTCTTTTAAGACCTCTTCAACTAAGGAACGGGTAGATGCATTAACGTAAAATTTGTCACATACTAATGTCTAAAGTTTCTTGGCATTGAGGTAAACGTAAGCTTCTAAGTCACTGCAATGCAAAGCTACTCCGATTTATGTGACGTATTTTGTTACTCGCAAACTCACTCAGAAAAACCTGTGGGGTACTTCCCGTTGACCTGGAATCATAAAACGTCACAAGAAGCCAGATCAACAGTACAAGTGAAGCGAAAGATCATAATTTTTTTTTACTTGTGACTACATCATACAAAAAATACCGAGTGTTTATAAATGAATATTGGGATTTTAACAGTTTATAATATTTATTATATTAAACTTACAGTTATAAATGATATGTCAAGTAAAAGATCAACACAAACAGTTTTACCAAGAACCTTATAAATGTTCAATGTGAGCACCATTTGTCACACGGCACACATCAAGTCTATAAACGAGTTCTTGCCAAACGATGATTAGTGTCTCTTCAGTGACTGTAGCAACAGCTGCTTCAATCCGTTTTCTTAATTCAGGGAGGTCTGCTGGTAGCGGAGGCACGTACACACGATCCTTGATGAAGCCCCAAAGGAAAAAATCGCATGGCGTTAGGTCGGGTGAACGTGGAGGCCATGCAAAGTAAGCCCTGTTATTGGGCCCCTTGCGGCCTATCCTGCGCTCAGCTATAGACATGTGTGCCGTGTGACAAATGGTGCTCACATTGACCATCTACGAGGGCTATCCACAAAGTACATTACGTTTTGGAATTAAAAATAAATAAAGTATTGGGAATTTTTTTTATTATATACAGATGAAAGCCACACTTAAATACTACTTTTCTACATAGTTGCCATTTAAATTAAGGCACTTATCGTAGCGATGGACGAGCTTGGAAATTCCTTCGTCGTAAAATTCGGCCGCCTGCGCCTTTAACCACGTGGCGACTGTCTTTTGGGACAGAAAAGGTGTGATTTTTGTGGATTTCCTGGAAAGAGGCACTACAATAAACTCTCAAAGGTATTGCCAAACTCTGCACAACCTCAGAAGAGCAATACAAAACAAGCGCAGGGGAAAGTTGGGCTCAAAGATCTTGCTGATTCACGACAACGCTCGGGCCCACACGGCAAATGCCACTCGTGAAGTTCTCGAATCTTTTAAGTGGGAGTTGTTTCCTCATCCGCCGTACAGTCCCGACCTGGCACCGAGCGACTTCCACTTATTCCCAGCAATGAAGAAGTGGTTGCCTATGCAGCGTTTTGATGACGACGCACAGCTTCAAGAAGAGGTAACCACGTGGTTGAAGGCGCAGGCGACCGAATGTTACGACGAAGGAATTTCCAAGCTCGTCCATCGCTACGATAAGTGCCTTAATTTAAATGGCAACTATGTAGAAAAGTAGTATTTAAGTGTGGCTTTCATCTGTACACAATAAAAAGGAATTCCAATACTTTATTTATTTTTAATTCAGAAACGTAATGTACTTTGTGGATAGCCCTCGTATAAGGTTCTTCGTAAAACTGTTTCAGTTGCTCTTTCATTTGACATATCATTTATAACTGTTAAGTTTAATGTAATAAATATTATAAAGCGTTAAAATCCCGATATTCATTTATAAAGACACTGTATTTATTTTTCAATTTGTTATCTGACTTCAGACTTGAAATTAAAACATTCTCGAAAATCTAGCAAATGCCTTGGCAGTACCGAGCGAGGTGGCGCAGTGGTTAGACACCGGACTCGCATTCGGGAGGACGACGGTCAATCCCGCGTCCGGCCATCCTGATTTAGGTTTTCCGTGATTTCCCTAAATCACTCCAGGCCAGTGCCGGAATGGTTCCTCTGAAAGGGCACGGCCGACTTCCTTCCCCATCCTTCCCTAATCCGATGAGACCGATGACCACGCTGTCTGGTCTCCTTCCCCAAACCAACCAACCTTGGCAGTATCAATGTCGATAACAGGCAGAAATAGTGAAGATTTTCTATTCCAGTGATGGACGAAGTGTCTATAGACATACGTTTGTACCGAACCCTTCGAGCGTAAGTCCTGCTCGCATATGGGGTATACTTTTTTTTAACTGACTGTTATTCATGTCGCTCTTTTTACTTGATTTGTCACGTGTTCCTGAACGGATATTACACTGTTTCCGCATCACAAAATTCAGTGACCATTTTATGGATTGCCTGTGGATTGTGGTGCTCTCGAGCGTAGCGACATTACTTGAACGCTGACGTCGAACACCGGTAGCTGATACGTGGAAGCGCGTCTGGCGCCTAAAAACGCCGCGTGATTTACGCGACTTCGGTTCCGGCCGGCGCCGCGCTGGCCTTGTTGCCGCCTCATTAGCTTGATCTGCGCCTTTGATGGCGAAGTGACGGAAGCGAAAGACCGGGCAGCGGGACATACGGCACGAGATACACGCAGTTCCTCCTGCCGGGATAAGAAAGTGAGCGTTGATGAAGGTCCTTAGCTGCGCCGCGGCGAGTCTGCGCGGACCGCTTGCGATGAAGACGCCATTGTCTCGGGCTACGCAGAAACCGAGTTTCCTAGAAAGCCGACGGGATGTCGAAGGGACAAGAACTGCTAAAACGGCGGTCGCTACAAGAAAATTAACAGCCCGCCAGCGGCCGGCGGAATGTGGTGACGGCCGGAGCGTGGCGTGGCTGTGCGGCCTGTTCTTTTTGCCGGCCGGCCGGTCCTTTTTCCCTTGTTTCTTTGTTCCCGGCGGGCCGCCGGCGACGTGACGCGGAACAATGAGTGATGCCTGGCCGGCCATCCGTGTTCACACGTAACTATGTCGGCCCTGTCGCAGCGCGCCGCGGCCTGCATACAAACGGCGCATCTCACCTCAGCCCTCGCCGCTGCCGAGACTGTCAGTACGCGGGCTTTGCGCCGTACTCTGCGACGCGTACGCTGCCCCAAGATGCCGTCGTCGTCCTATGCCGCACGCTGAAGGAGGCGTCTCTAGGTGTTGAGTACGGTTTGGACAGAATAGGACGTCGACTGAACGGACCTGTAATTTCGAAGTAACTCGAACTCCAGACCATATTTTTGGAATTGCATTCGTTGCCTGCCTTGGGAAGTGTCGAAATTTCTTGCGGTTTGCAATGGCGCTGCGCAAGAGGGCATGTGGTTAGCTCGGACATCGATGCTAGCGCCTCTCGGGCCTGCTGCGGTCACCGTGGTGAAGCGAGTGGTTCGTTGATCGCCAGTAGAGATGGGCAAACTGAAACACTTAACTGTTTCGAAACAAATGAAACAGTACAATGTAATGCTTCGATACGCTGTTTCGAAACAGTGAAACAGTTTGTGTTTTGTAATCTAATAAACGTACACATTTAATCATCTTGAATGTCTACTGTATAAGTATGTCCATATAAACACAAATGAGGTGCGAGAGCGCTAATCATTTCGCAGAAAGTATGAAACTATCACCTGGGCGTCTTGGCAGTTTCGTATTTCCTGCAGCAAATGCGCTGCTTTCGTGTTATGTGACTTTCATACTTTTCAATTGGCTGAGGACAGCCATAGCTGAAGAGAGAAGAACCACCACGAACGGAACTGGAGGTAGGAGCAAACTGCAGAAACAACGGATATGCTACTGGGATTCCCACATTCCGTTAGTATGAGTAATATACCCATCCTGCTAATTTCCATGCACACAAAGGGAATAATTGTGGGTAATAGGCACAGTGACTATAGACTCGCAAATAACGCCAAATAATTCGAATAAATAACAAAATATAACAGAAAAAAATTTTGTCTTTCAAGGTGTTTCGAACCTTTACTATAAAGTCACCATGCTTCCCAGCCCTTCCCGTTCACCATTACATTATCAGTGACATGTCAAACAGATTGCTTGCAACTATACCTAGATCAAATTTATGTATATGTCTAATAACTGTCACTCTAAGCCTTTTTTTATTCAAAATGTTGTACGCTTACTTGCGTTTCTTAATACGATTACTGTACATGAAAAGAGAAGCGTATGTTATAAAAAAAAGTGTAATTTAATCGAATGATTTTCACATATTTATTATTTTGAATCGGAATAGTATGCGTTGTTTCATTGTTTGGTTACTGTTTATAAAGCAGATGTTACGCCATTTCGTAATGGGACAGTCAGCTAGAAACGAAGCTTTATTTTCGGATATCTTAAACTTCATTCTATTGCTTGTCAAAAAGAATTCGACGCTCTTGAAAGTGTTTCATGAAGTGTTATGTTGTGTTTCAGTATCTGTGCCGAGCCCGAATCTCGTACGACACAGGGCGGAATGAAACATCACTGTTTCGATACAATTAGTCCGTTCCAAGCGCAGGTGGACTGAAACAGCCTTATTTTGAAACAACGATACAGTTTCTGTGTCTGGCTCGAGATCGAATCTGGTGCGGTTATCCAAAACAGGGGCGGAATGAAACACCACTGTTTCGAAACAGTGAACTGGAGCCGTCCCGAAACACTGAAACAGTTCCACGTATCGATACACTGTATCGAAACATAGAAACAGTGGCCAAGTCTAATCGCCAGTAAGTGCGCAAGTGAGATTGGAATGTTGAGCATAGTGTATGCGGACACCGTGTTTGCAGAGCCTCAACGGTCTACGCGCGGAATGATGAAGCTGAACGCTGACATAGCCTGCCCTGGGAGCGGTTAGGATTTGTCGGAGTAAATTGTCGTGTAGCCGGAGCCGGAGTGATATTGTCTGCTAGTGTTTGGAGTTGTGTTTTCAAACACAGTGAACCCGTTGTAGGTGATACTGTACTGTATCTTGCGATCGTGGTGTTTCAGAGAGCGGTATTTTATTGCACTGTGATTATTTTACTCATCCATAGATCATGATTCAACAACTGTACCCAGACACCAGTTTTTCTGTGTTGTACTTCTTTTCCTTGCCCATGGTAGGTAGCTCCATGTAGTTGTGTTGTCCGTTGGCATTGGTTGGGCAATCGGTGGAGGTTGATACAGTTGCTCTTCTTAGTTTTTACCGTGTGGTTCTGGTTGCCTGCTTGTAAAGCTGTTTCGGGCTGAGATGTGACATTTATTGCTTGTTGGTGCCCACCTGTAATGTCACCTGAGTCGAGTGAGAGTACTGTTTAGGAACATTTAGATATGTTCAGAATATGCATTTATTCTCATTTAGCTGTACCCAGGTCTAGTAAAAAGTATTCCTGAGAAGAAAATCGTTTGTAGATGATTTTAACTCTGGAAGAGATCTGCCCTTAAGCTGTTATGAGTTTCCATGTTATAATATATGGAGAATAGTAAAAGTTATTTAAAAATAAAAACGCTCTCTAACACTCTCGCACGAAGCCAAGCCCGCTGCAATCGGAGAGGTGTCACAGAAGACGAAAGAACTGAAACAGGGGATGGAACAGCACGCTAAGTAGTACGAGTTGAATCAAACTGGCGAGAGTTAACGAAAAATGCCTGGGAAGACTTCTAGAAGAGGGCTGGAGATTGACTTTGAAAATCAAGAGAGGAATATCTTTGAGCCGCATTAAACAATCAGTTGTATAAATATACCGAAGATGGTGGCCTAATTACCAATTCAGGTGCACTCGGTGGAGCTACAAAGTTATAATCGGTGCGGGCAGGGGGGCCGGGGGGGGGGGGGGGGGGCAAGGACACAAGATCACTGAACACTCACTGTTAATGGCAGCGTATGTTCTCACGGGAATCGAGAGACAACTTCTGAGCCAGAGGACGTACGTAAGCAATTGGTACTGTGGTCAGTGAAAACTATTAAGGAACTACAAAGTTTACTGGAATGTAGCTACACTGCTGCTCTTCAGAATTGTAACACTGTGAGAAGTTGGCAAGCAATCAAAGTCAAATGGACATTATGTCCACTAGATGCTAGAATATGCAAGTGATCTTTCAGCGCAACTGCCGAAAGTTGCTAGGAGTAACGCCAGCTGTATTTTGGACATAAGGAAAGATTATGGAGCAGGTTCCACATTAAATCCTTCGGCGAATGGACTAAGGAATAGGATAAATGAGAAACTGACCTATCGATCCACCGAGGCCTGAAAAATTTTAGTCTTTACATTGGACTAGTCATGGGATATGGAAGTGTAGTGGGGGAATGCTTTGAAGACACATTTATAGGGGCTAAAACCGTTGTAAAATTAGGCATTACACAGAGTCTGATGAGTCCTAGGCAATTTCCAAGTCTCGTACCTAAACTGAGATGTAGATGACGTTCAGGGACGAGGATATCGCTTATTTCACGAAAAAAAAAACACAGGGGAATGGAGCAGGAAATTTCTCACGCTTGGTATACAAAACGCAAAATAATGAACGTGAGGTTGGTGCCGGGTTGTAGCAATGTCTTGTCTTCTCAGTACGTCGACTTCTTTGTACCAAGCACGGTGGCCGGGCGACTCAGTTCGATTGGACGACCTAAATTTTGGAGCGAAAGCAACCGTTCTTTTTTTTCTCACGCTGGCCGGGCACCATTGTGGCATCTCGACCTTTGATGTTCGTGCAAGAAAGGCAAAAATGCCAAACTCAGTTATTCTCTGGGGCATCAGTGGCGGCACGGCGCCCATTGCCTCCAGCTAGATCAGGCGACAGCAGCCGAAACAGGCCGCGGCCTCGCGAAAACTGCCAGTCTCCCTATGAAGGTTTGCCTCTCCTAATGAGATTCACCAACTGCTTTCTGCCGACAACTGGATCCTGAAAGCACACGGCGAATGCACCTTCCAGTACGAAATATGCAAAAACCTTCCTCTCAGGCCCATACGTCGAGTGCTCTCAATAAAACAGCTGCCGAATAGTGGCAGAAAAATAAGTGAAAGGATCCTATATCGTTTGACTGCGCAACTGGTGACACACACGTTCTTAAAGCATCCTAAGCAATTTAACGCGCTTTGAACTCACAAATTGAACGGTGGGGGAAGTAGATGCCAGAATCGGATATACTAAAAAGACACGCACTTTATTGTAGTTGTAACGAGGGACCAAAAATACTCTCACGAATAGTGAGAATTGTAAGGAAAAGCCGTTCTCGCATAAAATACCAGTTCCTGAATATTGTTCGTCCTTCTGGTGCCCTTGCAAACTAGGGTTAACACAAGTCACAGAAACATTCTAAGTAAAACTGTGATACTATTATCAACGATTAAGTTATAAATTAAAATAAAAATTCCTTACCGCTCGATATTCTGTTGTCCTCCGACATGCGAATCATTTGGAAATTACGTATCATCATTCCCTAACGCAACGTCTTTCAAACTTCAGTTATTGTTGATCACCAAGAAGCAATCACAGAGAGACCCAGAAAGACTCTTTTGGGAAGGGCCTGAGAAGCGCAGGAGTATATTTCTGGGAGACAGGTAGCAGTTACGACCAGCTAGATAACAGCAAACTATTAGATTTGGAGAGCTCGTGAGACGGATTTCACATGTTGTAGGAACGGCCGTTGCGGGTGGTATAAGGAAATGGTACCCATCATGACTGTCTGTTGTTTTTATGCTGGGGCTGATTTTTTAAATAGGGCACAGCAGGATTACTCAGCCTAACTTGCGTCGGTGTGTTAGAGCAACCAGCACATAGCGTCTGCGTACTCAATGCCCATTACAGAGCACCGCGTGGTGGTAACTGTATTGGCGAAAATCTGGCTCTCGCACCTCACGGACTCAAAAGAGTAGTGAGAGCTTCTGAAAATCGACCATTCTTGAGACGAAAATAATATGTGTGACTCAAGTACTCGGAAGACAACCGTCTGTATAATACGGCTAGACACTATGGCCTAGTAGTATTTCTCTCTCTCAGTATTATGTGACTTCCTTGATATCACTTAGTTTGATATCGAGGTTTGATCATAGGTGAAATCTGATATAGAACACTAGTGCACTTTTCCTCTGTAAGTCTTAAATGAAGAATCCGAAACGTGTCTGTTTCTCGCTTCGATTGGTTTAATTGATATATTAATAAGACGCTCGTCTGTCTTATCCAAAGAAGCACACGCATTTATAAGCCGCCATCGATGGTGCACTGCCGTGCGCAGCTCTTTCAACCCGCGGCTAACTGGACGCATATGCCTATTTCTAGTGTCTTTGGTTTGCGGCGAGCATGACATGCTTGCAGTGAGGGGCTTTGAACCTTGTCTTGATGTTATTCAGTTACTCTTGTGTCAGTCTTTGTTATCCTCAGCTACTCCGTCGTCGGTTGCGGTATTCAATTCACGCTGCTGCGGATCTGTTGGTAATATCACTGTATGCTTTTGGCTCAAGCAACGCATCTGAAATGTAGTGGGTTGCATTCTTATAAGGCATCAGTCTAGAACGCGCGTGCGGTGTATGTCACGGTAACGTGCAATAAGTCTTTTACTTTTTGTTGTCATTCTAACTGAATATGGAACTTAGTTATTTGTGGATAGGTTTGGTAGTGTGCCGACGTGGACAGGGATATGCATGCATTCGATTAACATTCGTCATCGTATTAGACATAAAACCTCTTTCATTCACTAAGAAGCGCCGCGCGGAGTGGCTGCGCCGTTAGAGGCGCCATGTCACTAATCGTGCGGCCCCTCCCGCCGGAGGTTCGAGTCCTCCCTCGGGCATGGCTGTCTGTGTTGTCTTTACCGTTAAGTTAGTTTAAGTAGTTTAAGTAGTAGGGACCGATGACCGCAGCAGTTTGGTCCCATAGGAATTCACACACATTTGAACACTAAGAAGGATCCGTTTCTTTTGCACTTAGTTTGAAATTCGATGCTGATCAATAACCTTCAATGTAAATTTTCCTAGTCTGTAAAAGTAGTGGTTTAACTGATCGAGCGAGTAACAGCATCCCTGGTATCAATCATCCTCTCCTAAAAGTCAAACCGTGGGGGGGGGGGGGTTACTGATTTTAATGGATCACCTCACGCTTTTTTTTTTGCCTTGGCTGGACTCACAAACATCACTTTAACCTGACTAATAAGGACCCCAAGAGTTTTACCGATTGCTACGTTCTTAATTAGCAGATTTACTGGAGCGTGCATCTTCAGAACCTCACATGAACCAACGAAATATGGCAAAAGCTTGGCAGCAAGTTTGCTTCGTCCCTTGCTACGGGTCGCAAAATTATTTACAAAAACCTTGTCGCCAATTATTAACGAGGCTGACCACCTATTGTCGTTGTACCTGCGAGCCTCCCAACTGTGTGTGAATCAAATCTTAGGAGACTCCTTTCTAAAACCTTTTTCAGTGTCAAGAGAAGACTGATTGGCCGTTCCTTATTAGGATTCGCCCGGTTCTTCCCTGGATTTAGGACTAGGGTTATGATGATTTACTTCCAGTAATGAGAAAAGTCCTGTGGAACAGAATGTTCTAAATATGCGCGACGTGTTGGGAGGCTTCTACTGGAAGTCGTTTGAGCGCTTGAAGTTGACATTGTCGTGCTCCGGTGCTTCTCCGGTCACACCCGTCTCTGCATCTATAGAAGAGAAATGTCACGGAGAGTAATTTGGAAAACCTCTGAATCGTCGAACACTCCACACAGATTCAAAGTCAAGAAAAAGATCGTTGCTTGTATAATGCCCACTTAACGATTTTATGGACTACTCACGGTACTTGGGAAGACTGTGTTTTAACACTAGGTCGTTTGATAGCTAACTCACTTAGAGAATAATAGGGTTGTTGGACGTCTCTCAACTGTTGTCATTTTTAATTGCAGCAAATTTCTCTTTGTTTATCCAAACTATTAAGAAGTCCGGAGGGAATCAACCACAAACAGTTCTTATGAATGAGAAGGAGGGTGAATGTGTTAGAAGCATTATTAATTCATTTAAAAGTGTTTTATGTACTGCGTATTTCCATTTAGTGTCCGCACCTGAATGCTACAGCTATCTCGAGCCTGCTCATGGTTTCTATATGGAAATCGTGCAACTACTATTTTTATAGCTTCTCTTTATTTTGCAGTTTCATTGAACCTTTAATCTCGGGACTATTCTCCCCCGGTTTTTCCACGACCCATGAGTTATTCATTTTTTCGAAGAATTATATGCCCTGTCTCTCTCTCTCTCTCACACGCACACAAACACGACTTCTTCCTGAATTCTACATCAATTTTTGCAACAAAGAGGTAACTTTTGCAGTGTTTCTTCTTAATCTTGGTCAAGTACATATCTTCTCACAATAATTCAACACAAGGTCCCACTTACCTAGTACCCTACCTGTGCTGATCCACGAAACGAAAACATTCGCAGAGTCCTTCGTTGCTGGTGCTCCCCCGCCTCTGTAACACCCCGTCCTGCGCTGTGGATACAGTTCTACGTCCTGCTGGATTTAAAAAAATCTCAGCCTCTCCTTCTGTCAACCTCATAACTTTCCCCTGAAGAATTAAAAACAGTGTAAGGTTGGCGTAGGTCACACTAGGAATCTATAAACTGGAATACCGTTATTGTGTTGTGTTAGTGAGCGCAGATTCCATCCAACCCTGAAAAAAACAAAGCTCAGTCACGATAAGACGGTATGTTATTACAATAAACGAGTCCAGTTCGCACCACATACTCGATTTTTTGCTTGTAGGAAACACTAATAAAATTCATGTGCTAGCTATCTGCCTAAACAGCTAGGTCCCAAACTGATAATGGACGGGGAAATCTATCGCCAGTGGAGCAAGGTAATATGACCACTGTCTTGTACCACTGTCCTCAACCTATCACGACAGTCGATGAGAACGTCTTCTCTTTCCGCCACTCACGAGGACCCAGGAACAACTCTTTCTTTCGAGCGGTATCGTCTGCAGACTCGATCTAACAATGAGTGTTTGTTCCAGCCAATCAGGGGCGGTAATTCCCTCCGCCCTAGTTCAGATTTTAATATTATTTTACAGCAGATGCAGTTTTTAAAAACAATTAGTCTCTCCAGATGACTTGTACCAAACGAAGCAGCTCGTACTACACGTGTTAAATCTTTTACTTATGCTGTATAGTATACATGAACACAATTTAAATTCAGGGTTAGCATTCATTGTCTCAGATTTCTGGCGGACCCCAGTATTTTAGGCATCCAGGGCAAAATTATATCCTAGTATTCATAAAAATTGCTATAAATTAAATTAATGTATCACTCAAATAACACCTTAACAATTATTGTATCATTAGTACCTGTAGTATCCCAGCCAGCTGTCTTAGATATGAGCGCAGAGGAGTTGGCACGGATCTCGTGGCAGAGTAGTGAGTAAGTTGTCCCGGACCATTGTAGGGGCAGAACCGCAGGTCCAGGTGTTATTTTCAGTGATTGGCCAGGCCTGTCGGTTCTTATGCTGACACTGACCAACTCGGACCTGGCTGTCGCATCTTTCCGCGCTGTTAGTTCAACGTGATAGCTGTTCAGTCATTTTCGCTGCTTGCCCGTATCTACGCAGTGTTAGGACCATGTGTTACCTGTGCACTGACTAGAATGTCGAGTTGGTTTTCCGGAATCCAGCTCGCTGGCTCCCATAGTCGAACCACCGCTATTCAGAGTAGTTTACATTTTTGCCGCGAGGAAGGTCTCGTGGCGTTGTCACACCGAGCAGACACAGCAGTGGTGGCGGAGGATGTTCTTGGGCGTGAGCACATGGACCCGACATTTTTGAAGTTCTGGCATGAACAGTAGCACATCCAGGAGCAGCAACGAAAGCTGCTGTAGGAGCAGATGTAGGAGCCGCTCAAACAGGATGCGGAATTGGCCCACTCTCACGCCATTCTGATTGCTGGGGGGTGGGGTGGGGGGAAGGGGATGGGAGAACAGGTGCCTTCCTTTCTCCCTCGTCGCCCCCCCCCCCCCCCTCCCCGAAGCCTTTCTCCAGTTTCGACAAGTCAAGAGGCAGTTGGGAGCGTTATCTACGCTGGTTCTTATGTGCAGTCAGGTACAGTACATCGTCGATCCAGCTGAAAAGGTCACCTTTTTATTTTCCAGCTGTGCAGAATTGCAAGAAATCGTGTATATTTTGAAACCCTCTACCGAGCCCGAGAAACTTAGCTTTCAGGAACTACGTCAGCGGCTCACGCAATATTGTTGCTCGGACTTCAGAAGGTGCCATAAAAAGGCAGTCAGCATTCGTATGCAGCCTAAATCATCAACCTGCAAGGCCTCTTGCGTGAGTGTCAGTTTGAGTGTCTCCAATGTGTAGCCTCAGATACGGACTCGCTGATTAGGAACATGATAGTCCGAACTAGAGCACTGGCCTTGGCATTGGCCGCCTTTAGCGGAAGCTGTCGAGATTGCTGAACCAATGATCTTATGGCAGCGGCAAAGGACGTTCCTTCCAACAAGTACTAGGTAGCGAAGGTAGATAATCCTGTTACACGGCTCACAGTGCCCCATGGAGTTTGACAGACGACTGTGCCTTGTGCTCAGCTGCCGTGTGTTGACGACGTTGCCATTGCGAGTGCGGTGACGTCTTGGTGCTGCCAGTCTAGGATCTCGCTGAGCTCGGAAGGTACAAGTAAGTCGAAACATCGTGGGCGATGCTCGCTTTTTTTCTGATTCCTGGCATTGTTCTCCTCCTGCATCTGTTTCTCCCCAATGGTCAAACTGGCGTTGCTGTCCCGATTGCATATTAGGCAGGATCGCCAGCAAATACAGTAGGTGTCATGCGTGGGGTATGCCATAACGTATGCCAATTGTCATCGGTTTGCGGCAGTCCGATTATCATCGGTTTGTGGCAGTTGGTGAGCCGCGGGACACTCGTTGGAGTCCCCACCCAGTGTTTTCGTTGGACTCTGTCACTGGCGCCCCGCAAGCACCGACCCAGCTTATTCTTCTGACGTTAATCATGCATGGGCCACCGACTGAGTTTTAAGTAGACACGGGGACAACTGTCAGCCTAACACAAAAATGGTTCAAATGGCTCTGAGCACTATGGGACTTAACTGCTGTGGTCATCAGTCCCCTAGAACTTAGAACTACTTAAACCTAACTAACCTAAGGACATCACACACATCCATGCCCGAGGCAGGATTCGAACCTGCGACCGTAGCGGTCACGCTGCTCCAGACTGTAGCGCCCAGAACCGCACGACCACTCCGGCCGGGTCAGCCTAACTGTAGACACGCACAGACTGTACTGTAAACACGTACAGACTCTTGAACTGCCGTGCTTTGCAATGACCGTTATGTCAAGCTGTATCTTATGTTAAACAATGTATTCTACTGTGGTGGCTATTCTTTGTCTCAGCACATTACAAGAATGTGAAGTGGTAGCTTGTAATTAGTCACTGATTCAACATTGCCGTAGAATTTTTTAGGTAAGACATCTTTTCTCCTTCTTGGATTCAAGGCTGTTAGCAAAATCTGAATAGTGCCACAATCGGTTGACTTCCAAGATTTGACTCTCTAATATGGGCGCAAGTCCAGCTGTTTGACAACACCTTAGATCAGGCAGCAAATTTCGAGGCTCGTCTCTCTTCAGCCGTCAGCCGTCAGCAACTTAGAACTACTTAAACCTAACTAACCTAAGGACATCACACACATCCATGTCCGAGGCAGGATTCGAACCTGCGATCTTAGCGGTCGCGCGGTTCCAGACTGTAGCGCCTAGAACCGCTCGGCCACACCGGCCGGCCCGTCAGCAATATTTCAATTTTGTCACCCCGTCCCATTCCCTTGGCCACGTGCGACAAGGTCAATGCCGAGTTACAAGGAATTCGACGTTGTTGCTTCTATTTCGTCTAGTCACTGGGCCACGCCTTTGGCGATGATTCAGCTGCCAACAAATATTACCGTGCGCCTTTGCAGCGATTTAAATCATACACACGACATCGACTCGTATAACACACTGCTCCTAGGGAAAACTTTGGCAAATTTGCCTTGGGGGGGGGGGGGAGGGTGGAGGGGAGGCAGTATTTGTCTCACATCAACTTACGTGTCGTATACCTGCAGTTGCTACTTCTTAGCATTTCTTAGTTCCCAACACCCCCTTTGAACCTTAATGCTTTCATTGTTGCCCACTGGAATTTGGTCTGTCTTATGAATATTTGAAGCATTTGCTTTAGTACATTCGCTGTTGTATCAACTACTTCTGTGACATCCGGGTCATGATCTTCAAGTGAGAGGAATATCTGCGACATCTTCAGGCGGTTTTCCGAAGCTTTCTGGAAAATAGCAATCGTTACAAATCGGAAAAATGTAGTTTTTCCGATTTGTAATGACAGTTTTTCCCCAAAGGTTCTTTTATTGGTAAATGTGCACAGGAAATATAGTCTTGCCCATAACGATGAGCACGTAAATGCCATCGTCAACCTGCTGGCTCCAAGAACCTGAAGAGGCTACAATCCTTTTTGAGCAAAATTTCTTGTTAATCTTCATTTCCTAGGCATCACACGTCTGCCATCCCTTTAATTGGCATCACCAAAAGAGCTTCAAAATCGTGTAGTTTGTAGACTGTCAACGGACTTTCCAGCCCCTCAAGCATTGTTTGTCCAAGCTCCCTGTTTGGTTTATTGTACACTGGATAAAGCATTAACCATGACAACGGTCTTCCCACAGTGGTAATATCGATCCCCGTCAGACCACCGAAGTTAAGCGCCGCCGTGGTGGGCTAGCACTTGGATGGGTGACCATCCGATCAGTCGAGTGCTGTTGGCAAGCGGGGTGCACTGAGCCCCTGCGAGGTAAACTAAGGAGCTACTTGACTGAGAAGTAGCGGCTTCAGTCTCGGAAACTGACGTACGGCTGGAAGAGCGGTGTGCTGACCACAGGCCCCTCCATATCCGCATCCAGTGACAACAATGGGTTGAGGACGACACGGCGGCCCGTCGGTGCCGTTGGGCGTTAATGGTCTGTTTGAGAGGAGTTTAGTTTTTTAAAGCATTAACCATGGCCACCGAAGTGTCCAGTATGGTATGGGTGCGGTCCTGTAACGTTGGAACCCAGATGACTTCAAGCAGCCTTTTACTTAAGCGTGGAAGGTATTTTCAGTGGTGCAATGCAACTGTTTACAGACGGGAAAGGAGGCATTCAGCCATTATTTTCGACATTAAAACGTTTCATATTTTTCTGTATAGGAAGGAGTTCCTGCTCTTCAATGACCACAGGCCAATAATTTGCCCACGAATGGCAAAGGTTCCGAGTTCGAGTCTCGGTCCGGCCCACAGCGTTAATCCGCCAGAAAGTTTCATATCAGTGCACACTCCGCTGCAGTGTGAAAATTTCATTCTGATGAGCTGCCTAGTTTTCCAGCCACTTACTGGTAGACGCTGGATAATGGGTGCTGTCCGATGGAATGTTTTCAGTGGCGCTGCGATCTCTTGCATTTGTTGCACTCCGAGTCACATGCCTCAGTCTGTCGTGGCCTGCTGCGTTTTCCTGGCGGGGCTACCATTGGGCTAGTTCTTTCAGCCAGCAGAAGAGGTGGCTGCAAGGTGTAGTGGGGGGCAAAAAAGGACGGTATTTGTTTGTGATTATAGTGGCAGTCTACCAAATCTATGGTTCCTTGGTTGTGTGTGCTACGTAAATGAATGAGTAAAGGGTAGGATTATTGGTTATATTGGAAGCATTTGTAGGGAAAGCAACGTAAATCAATGAGTAAGAGCCGAAGACTTCTCTTTATATTTTGTTTGTTTGATTGTTTTGCAAATAATTAGAGCCACTCATCATTCATTATTAGTCTGTTATTTCATACCTATACAGAATATAAATTGTAATTTATAAGGAATAAAAATTAACTGACCGCGTAACTTCTGCACTCTTATATAACCAAAGCAATTCGTTTGGTACAAGTACAAAGTACTCAATAGAATTTTCTTCATCATGGTTAGAGGCAAGCGTTTCCTGTTGATAAATGTGAAAACTCTTTATTAATAACAGAAACGTGTTTTAAATATTTTTGATGAGGCACTGAAGTTATGGTTGATATATATTTGTATTCTTTTTTTTACCTTCTTGTGAAGGAAAATAGGTTTTCAAGCGCTATATGATAAATCTGTTTTGTTTTCTTTATATTTACATCAGCATCTCTCTGTTTCACCTTATGAACCAACAATTTTCGAATAAAACATGGATTAAACATTGATAATTTCAGTTTTTGCTATAACTACTGTTTGCTTTTGAGTAAGAGACAGGAGGACAACTATGTAGAACAATAACGTTCTGTACGCTAACCGGCCGTTTATATATCATCAGCCAGTTTGTAGACGGTTCACTGCTTACCGTTCTTAGGGCTATCTGGTACGACACTGCTTGCATACGTAAAGAAAACGATAGGTACGAACACATCTGACGCACAGGTAACGCGGATACGACGTTAACTGATCAAATCTACTAGGAAAAATACCGTAGTCCGCGATTATTTATTATGGTCTACAGTAGCCTACGATAGTTTTACAGCTCTATTCGTGATGGATGTTGAACGGAAGCAGCTGATTCGTCATTCTATTCCGTGACCTGTTGGACCCCCATGGCGCCGTCTCTGCACCAGCTGGGCCATGGATCTGGTCATGGCGTTTTCCACGTAGGAGGTTCTAGAATGTGGCAACATGCACACCCGCTGCTGCTCCCACTGCGCCCTCCACTGTACTACTTTAGCCCTCCTTTTCCCACTCACCTATGGATGAGTCGTCGCCCCACCGATGCCGGCGGACCAGCCGCTGTGCCAGTCCTGCAATGTTCCGCTTTATCTGTGAGCCCTTTGAGGCTCACGACCTCTGAACACAACTCTGCATGTGAATCAGTTATGACTCATGCGGCCCATGGCGCAAAGTATACGTGAACCAAATATGGCTCACATGGCGTGTGGCAAGCTGTCATGGATGGTATCTGCAGAGCATTGTACGGGCAGTACCGCTGTCCCAGGTGGTTACCTGCAGGCGGCGATTAGGCGCTCCCTTCAGTTTTGTACTGACATCGACTAACTTGGACCCACCCTTCGCAACGTGCCGTGCTCCTTGTTCTCCGTGGTACCTGTTCAGAAATTCACGCTGGTCACATTTTGTGCTTTACCCTGAGCCTGTCTCTACGCGGCGTTCGGACTCTCTGCTCCATTGACTGAGCCGCATATCGAATTTGTTTTCCTCTTACTGTGGTCCAGCTCGCTGGCTTTCTCAGTCGAGCCATCGCTGGCTACAGCAGTTATGTTTATGCCGTCAGGACGGCTCCGTGGCGTTCTTACGCCGGGCACTATAGAACTAACACATCAGAAATGTAATCGGGTATCGACAAGTTGGTTACAAAATAATATCATGAAAGATATATACTTACTCCGTCTTATAAGCGTACCAGCGGAAGCTACACCGTACAAGATCTTCATTTCTAAATGCAATATTTATAATTTAGTGAACAGTAACTTCGTTACGTTTGACTAATAACCTTTTATTGAAGCGTGTAATGCGCTGAATAGTATTCTGAAGTAGCTTCGTAGCCCTATGATAAACTGACGAACAAGCGGTAGCTTGAACCTTAATGTTATCGAATAGGTAATATTATCCTGGAAACGTAATTGTCAACAAAAAATTACGTAACTCCGATAAGTGAAAGCTAAAATATTGTTTCTTCATGGTGCCCCAGGAGGAATGGTCAATATTTAGGGATATGACAGGACCGCTCATTTGGAGAAAAAAACTTCGAATGGACGTATTCCCTACTGCCGAAATGTTTCTGAGATAGAACACATTTAACGTCACATTTGTACTTTCTTGAATAATTAAAAAACCGTGCTCTCTAGCGAAATGTGTCGCAGTAAGAAGTTAAGCTACATTAAATTTATTACAAAAGAGGTGTTACTCATTATTTCTCTAGGGCTAATAGTTCGCTTGAAGAAAGTTAGAGAATACTGAAAATCTCGGGCTACACGCGTGTACTGTAGATTTGTGATCAAAAGTAGCTGGACACTTGGGTGAAACGACTTACAAGTTCGTGGCACCATCCATCGGTAATGCTGGAATTCAGTATGGTGTTGGCCCACCCTTAGCCTTGATGACAGCTTCCACTCTCACAGGTACACGTTCAATCAAGTGCTGGAAGGTTTCTTGGGGAATGGCAGCCCATTCTTCACGGAGTGCTGCACTGAGGAGAGGTATCGATGTCGGTTGGTGAGGCCTGCCACGAAGTCGGCGTTCCAAAGCATCCCAAAGATGTTCCATAGGATTCCGGTAAGGACTCTGTGCAGGCCAGTCCATTACAGGGTTGCTATTGTCATGTAACCACTCCGCCACAGGCCGTGCATAATGAACAGGTGCTCGATCGTAATGAAAGATGCAATCGCCATCCCCGAATTGCTCTTCAACACTGGGAAGCAAGAAGGTGCTTAAGCCATCAGTGTAGGCCTGTGCTGTGATAGTGCCACGCAAAACAACAACGGGTGCAAGCCCCCTCCATGAAAAACACGACCACACCGTAACACCACCGCCTCCGAATTTTACTGTTGGCACTACACATGCTGGCAGATGACGTTCAGCGGGCATTCGTCATACCCATACCCTGCCATCGGATCGCCACATTGTGTACCGTGATTCGTCACTCCATACAACGTTTTTCCACTGTTCAATCGTCCAATGTTTATTCTCTTTACACGAAGCGAGGCGTCGTTTGGCATTTAGCACCGTGATGTGTGGCTAATTGGCAGCCGCTCGCCCATGAAATCCAAGTTTTCTCACCTGCCGCTGAACTGTAGTAGTACCTGCAGTGATCCTGATGCAGTTTAGAATTCCTCTTTGATGGTCTGGATAGATGTCTGCTTATTACACATTATGACCCTCCTCAACTGTCGGCGGTCTGTCAGTCAACAGACGACGTTGGCCTGTACGCTTTTGTGCTGTACGTATGCTTTCTCGTTTCCTCTTGGTTATCACATCGGAAACAGTGGACCTAAGGATGCTTAGGAGTGTGGAAATCTCGCGTGCAGACGTATGACACAAGTGACTCCCAATCACCTGGCCATGTTCGAAGTCCGTGAGTTCCCCGGAGCGCCCCATTCTGCTCTCTCACGATGTCAAATGACTACTGAGGTCGCCGATATGGAGCACCTGGCAGTAGGTGATAGCACAATGCACCTAATATGAAAAACGTATGTTTTTGGGGGCGTCCGGATACTTTTGATCACATAGTGTAGTTTTTGTAGGCCACTTTGAGGTAATTTGCCGACTTGACAGACCACACATGTTCCATACGAAATTGTTTGTCTCTGCTTCCTCTACACTACTGTGGTATGATGTAAATAAGGACAAAATACCGAATAATACAGAAATAAATTACGGTGTACATAAAAACAATAGGTTCTGTCTCGGAAACCATTCGGAATGAGGCATATGTTCATATGAAATATTTTTCTTCAAGTGATCATTCCTGTCATATCGCAAATAAATATTGCCACGTCCAATACCAATATTTACCAATGCACCTGGGACACCCTGTGTATTACTCACGACCTGACAGTAAGGCGAGAGGAAACTAAATGAATTTTCACGTGTCGGAGGGCCTGTGATGTTATTTCAGTGATTAAAAATTTAATGAAATTCAGAAAATAATTGGCAGTACGAGCCCATTTAACAGTATGGCATACTACCCTCTCTGGCTTCATGCATGCACTTATTCAGTTGGGAACGGTGTCATAAGGCAGCAGTATCGTGTCCTGAGTCTAACTGGCCCACAACTGCTGTAAGTCGTACATTACATCCTGAATACTGCCACTGTCAAGGAGTTGACGTTAAGAGCTGGTCCCATACACGCCGTATCGGGGACCGATCTGGGGATCGTGCTAGCCGCGGGAGTAGGGTTGCCATAATCCAAGGACGAAAATCAAGGACAAACTTCGGTGATTATAAAGATGTGATTGAAACACGGATATGTTGTGCAAATGACCATTGGTTTGCATTTCTGTTGAATCTTCACCATTACTTTACAGTGGTAATTATGAAGATGTGGTTGAAACCTGGAATCACACAAGGTCCTTTCAGCTTTCTGCACGTCAGCCAAATCTTCATAATTACCATAATCCAAACAGCAATTCTGTCAACAAGGAAGTTGTAATTAACAAGGAAAATTAATCCAAACATTAATGGTGTCTATAAAGGAATGGTCAATGATGAAGAAAATTAATTGCCATTGACGTTAAATAACTTTTTAATTAAAGCACTGAACACAAATTATTAACATGTACACAATCATGGTGCTACAATTGATATATATCTTTCACCTTATGCTTTAAACCAGTCATATTTCTCTGAGCCCTGGACAGAAGAAAGAAACTCGCGCCGATTCTGTATTAGCCTATGAAAATCTGTGCAATTTGTGTTTCTCGTGTTATACTGGATTTGGAGCATTGTATTGACTGATGTTAAAGCTAGCCTGTTTCTTTCTTCTGTCCATTTTGCATTCACTAGGGAAAACACTCTCTCCACATTGGCATTATGCCCCGGAATGGAGAAATAGTACTGCATAATAGCAAGCAGTTCTGAATACTGCTCTTCAGAAATGCAATCCTCCCACTTTTTATGAGGCATCATCTCCAAATTATGGTTATCTTCCTGTGTAAGAAAACATTTCAGTTTCACTATCAAGTTTGCAGGAGTTATGAAACACTTGATTGGTGGTCAGTGGCAAAACTTAATTAAAAAAATTTTTTTACTTACTAGCCACTTTTTTCGCTGACATTTTCTCTTCGTCCAGGACACCCGTCTCCGAGCAAAAAAATCGCGGACTGTCCGTGAAATCCGCGACGTTTGGCCACCCTATACGGGAGTGCTTTAGCATCGCGCAGACGGTACGTAGAGACATGCGCCATGTGTGGACGAATATTCTCCTCTGGAAAAATGGCACCGCGATGTTGTCCCATGAGAGATAAGACATGAGGACTCAGGACGTCCGAAAGGTACCGTCGCGTCCTCAGAATTCCGTCACTCACTATTAGCTATGACCTGAAGTTATACGAGAACACAAATGCCACACTCTTCACTACTGCTCAAGTATCTGGGGTCACCATCATGTCGGATTAAAAGAAGTAATTCAGTAGCGTACTGCTAGATTTGATAATGGTAGGCTCGATCAGCAAGCAAGTGGGTTTTACAAAGATGCTTCGTAAAAGCGAATGGGAATCCTTGTTGGGAAGACGACGTTCTTTTCGCGTAATATTATCGAGAAAATAAAGAGAACCGGCATTAGCAGCTGACTGGAGAAAGATTGTGCTACCACCAACGTGCAGTTCGCGTGAAGACTGCGAACACAAAATAAAAGAAGCAGAGAAATTACGGCTCGTCCGAAGGGATACAGGCTTTTCTCCTTCGCTCCATTTGCGAATTGGATAAGAAAATAAATGACTAGTAGTGGTGGAAGGTGTTCTCCAACATACCTACGATGGCTTTCGGAGTATGTACGCATAGACAGATGTACCCAAAGGCTCCGCGAACAATTACACCTCTGTGACTCTCCAAAACATGAAGAGAACCGAACCTCTCCCCAGGTCGCCACTCTACTCGCCGACAATGGCCATCCTATGTAATGCAAAACCGTGGTGCATCCGTAAACCCAGTTCGATGCAGTTCATCAATTGTTTATACTTCCAGTCACAGCACTATTTCAAAGGTAGGCGCTTGTGTTGCGGTGCTCAAGGCAGTCTACGCATGGAACAGTAATTCCTTAGTCTGTCTGCTGCCAGTTCTACGCATGGGACAGTAATTCCTTAGTCTGTCTGCTTCTAGTCTCCGGTCAGCGCGCGGGGTAGCCGCGTGGTCTAAGGTGTCTTGTCACGGTCCGCGCGGCTCCCCCAGTCGGAGGTTCGAGTTCTCCCTCGGGCATGGGTGTGTGTCTCGTCCTTAGCGTAAGTTAGATTAAGTTAGATTAAGTAGTGTGTAAGCTTAGGGACCGATGACCTCAGCAATTTGGTCCCATAACACGTTACCACTAATTTCCAAATTTCCGGTCAGTCGTGCGGGATGACGCAGACCGATGCAGCTAGTCCATTACTCGCTGTAGAGTGGCAGGGGTAGATGTGAAGGGGTTACGATATGCTTGGTACACAATACGGCGATACTCCCTTGTGGTGGTCAGATGTGCTCAACAAGATCTTTAACGACGAGAGTACCTACCCTTACGTCCCAGTACAGTTCATCAACGGACCACTGTCGCACCCGGATGCCCCACAGATCTGGATATTGCACGACTCAACCTGCCGGCCCAACGGAGATCCACAATGGGGCCCCTTTAAAACTCTGTCTGGTGCTCATAACGTCGTCTCATATGAGTTAGAGCGATTTTCTTGTCCATCATAGTTATTACAGCCCTTATACCACGCAGGCCTGATAATAACACTTGAAGCGGACAACATGAATGCACTCTGGCGGCCATTCTACATGTCATGGAGAATTACAATTCTCTTATCAGTTACATACCCACCGATAGTGTTGTGTACGAAGTTACATCCGACCATGTCTTCTGGATCTTTCACTGTTGTAGTCAGGCCGTGTATTTCAGGCTCCTTGCCGTCTTGTCCATACAAACTTTCGTCCACCGGCAGGGAAACTTCTCCGCTGTGCGTGTGTGAAGACTGCTTTTCTAAAGGAACCACAGCTGTGTATGCAAGCAGATAACATCAACAAGGACAACCAGAACCGGAGTCACAGCTGAAAAAAAGAAAGTAATTTCACACCTGTAACACCAGTAACCTACTACTCCTCGCTGTCACTCGTCTCGTCAGCTGTCTAGACCGGATGTAATTACATTAACAAGTTTAATAACCTGTCTAGCTGCCATTTTTGACGAGCATCTTACTGATTAATAAATGCAACAACAAGCAGAAAGAAGCTCCAGGAGAAATGACATATTTAACATACAGTGCTCATTAATTTAAATAAATAGCATTTGTGCCTCAACTAATTTTACAGTTTTGAACATGGCTGTCTTACAGCAACCATATATCAGTTTCCATGGAGAAACAACACAGCCAACCCGTTGCAAATAATTGTTTAATACAATGACCTACATTTAGATACCTCTTCATCAGAATGAATTTTTAAAAGCCGTAAATTGATATTGCGAGAAGAGAACACTCAAATTTTAGAGCAGGCATGCTCAAGTCAAAAATTACAAATTGAATACTTTCCCCCCTTTGGTAAGTACACCTTTCAAGGAACAGCATAAATCTGATAAAGACACCCTTACAGGTGTCTAAACCTATGTCAATGTGTTAAAGAATTATTTGTAACCGGTTGGCTGTGTTATTTCTCCATTTCAACTAATTTTATTATGCTGTAATAACATACTATATGTCAATGCGTTTTAAACTACACTGTTCACTAACATTAACCTGACCACTACCTAAGTTAGACGTCAACGTGCAATAACCACTCACAGACGACAAGTGCCTCTATTAGCACCGGGAAGTATATAAGGCGTGTCAGGGAGGGATGCGATTTATCCGCTTTCGATGAAGCTTTTCTGAAGTGGCTAAGTTTGTGGACTGTTCGCTTGCCACCAAGCTTGATGTATACCGTGCATGGTAAAATGGTGCTGTCTAAACCTGCCGCCGAGGCAACTGCGGGGCATCACGGGCAATACCTGACAGGGGTGAACCGCAGCTGCGGAAATGTGTGCGAGCGAATAGACGTGCAGCTTTTGAACAACTGAACGCCCAGATGAACCAACTAGCTACCAACAATGTTTCCTCAATGACAGTGGGCGAACGTTGCTGGAATGAGTCTACGCAGCAGGCGCCTCGATCATCCAGGCATGCTGGCTCCTGTTCATCGGCTGGATTTTGCACTGCAGTACCGCAACTGGACATATGTAGAGACATGGAGCCTTTCAGACGACCGATGGCCGTTGGCGAGTACGGCTTGAAGCAGCTATCATCGTAGGGATCCAGACCGGAGGAGGGAGCGTTGTAGACGGGAAATGTTCTCGTGGCATTCCAAGGGTTGTCTCATCATTCTGGAGGAAAAATGGATCAACACGAGTATGGATCTGTCCTTTGGGTCCAGCTCCATCCCTACAAACAGCTAATTTCCCCTCATTACAACAACATCTACCAGCAAGACAACGTGTCACATAGGTCTCAGTACGCGTGCGTTTCTCGAAGACTACCACAAGCTCCCTGCATTAAAACTCAATCGGAAATATGTGGGACCACCTTGATCCGTCTGTCGGTGCCATGGATCGTCAGCCGAAAAACATAGCGCAGTTGGCCACGGAAATCTAGCCGGAGTGGCCGAGCGGTTCTAGGCGCTACAGTCTGGAACCGCTCGACTCCGCATCCCTTTCGGTATCTTCCGGAGCCTCATTGACTTTGTTCCTGCACCTGACTAGACAGTGTATTTATGCGCTACACTGAAGTAAAATTCTTATTTCACGCCATTACTTGATTAATCTACACCGTCTACCGAAAAAATGCCTTACTTCTTCCATCAAAGTTCTAGTGCGGCTCAATGAAGATTTATCTGTTGCATGGGGGCTTAATTAAAGAAAATGCAAATAACTTTTAGTAGCTGTAAGTCCGGTTACGAAGTCTCGTAACCAGTTGGCCCTGAGTAGTATTAGTACGCAATCTGACTGCAGAGAATAACAATAAGGAATGAAAGGAAATTTGCATTAACACAATTGATTAATTAAGTCCCCAGCAACTATAAAATCTACGGAACAACAAAGCATAAGTGTAACTGTTCTGTGTGTGGAAGTGTGATTCAACGTACACGTATCTGGCACGGTTCTTCCTCAATACGACAAGATATTTTAAACACCATTTACAATGAACTAATTTAAAAAACCAGAAATACTATAATTGCACATAGAAACCAGAATTACAGTCTAATACATGAACACAAGCCAGATGCTTTGTTGACTGAACCTGTGAGCAAGAGGCATTGTTATTTAGGAAATTTGAAATAAAAAATTTTTTTGTTACCTTCAGATACATTGACGAAAAATACACTGTGATCATTGCAACATCCCCAATCAAACATCGTGCGGTAGCGTTCTCGCTTCCCACGCCCGGGTTCCCGGGTTCGATCCCCCGAGGGGTCAGGGATTTTCTCTGCCTCGTGATGACTGGGTGTTGTGTGCTGTCCTTAGGTTAGATAGGTTTAAATAGTTCTAAGTTCTAGGGGACTGATGACCGTAGATGTTAAGTCCCATAGTGCTCAGAGCCATTTGAACCATTTGAACCAATCAAACAGCATCTGTTGTCTTTTCCAACAGAACAACTGCACACGACATGCCCTCAACTAGTACTGCTATCGACATCCTCTCAACAAGCACTGCCCACGGCAACCTCTGAACTACTACTGTCCACGGCAACTTCTGAACTACGACTGCTCCAGTGGAGGCGGCGCAATAATACTCTTTGGCGCAATCTCCGGCGCTGTGAGTCAGTGTAGCCACCTTTCAACGTACATTCCAGTGTTTTGATCCAATCTTATTTATAATGGTTTGTTTCATTCACTTTCTTTGCATTCTTTCTTTTCGCTACATTCTCAGCTTTTGGTTAATCCCTGTACATATAAGCAAAATGGGTTATTGCAGAAGGTGAGTGTTGTGAGTTGGCAGGAGAGCCCACCGGTTTTGAGAGGAAGCCGAAAGGCACGCGTTTTAGCTCACTCAGGCTGGCGTGAGGTCTGGAACAGGTCAAGGAAATTAGACTTTAGCAAAAAACGTACGTAGCTGCTGGAATACTTAACTTTAATCCATAATTGGTGAACATCGCTCTTGAGGGTACATTATTCATAATCTCAATAGTAACTGGTAATGGCGCCTTGCTAGGTCGTAGCAAATGACGTAGCTGAAGGCTATGCTAACTATCGTCTCGGCAAATGAGAGCGTAATTTGTCAGTGAACCATCGCTAGCAAAGTCGGTTGTACCTCTGGGGCGAGTGCTAGGAAGTCTCTCTAGACCAGTCGTGTGGCGGCGCTCGGTCTGCAATCACTGATAGTGGCGACACGCGGGTCCGACGTATACTAACGGACCGCGGCCGATTTAAAGGCTACCACCTAGCAAGTGTGGTGTCTGGCGGTGACACCACAGTGAAAATGGGGAAGAAGAACACCTAATTGGGAATATGTGGGAGACGATTTCCGATCCCGGCATTCTCCTGATAGGTAAGAGAAGCTTTCCCAGATCCTTGGTCGACATCTAGGAGCTGCCACAATTTTGATCTATTTCTCGGACAAAGCTACCTCTTCTTTAGTCTTCTTTCGAATCCCTCATACCATTTCTCCACGTCTATCAGTAGCGAGACGCAAACGGCCTTGCCCCTGTTGTAACACAGGTTCCTGTCAGATCATCGAAGTAAAGTGCTGTCGGGCTTGGCTAGCACTTGGATGTGTCACCGTCCGGGTCTGCCGAGTGCTGTTGGCAAACGGGATGCACTCAGCTCTTTGAAGTCAATTGGGGAGTTACTTGACTGAGGTGTAGCGACACTAGTCATAAAAACTGACAACGGGTGGGAGAGCAGTCTGTTGACCACATGCCCCTCTGTACCGCATACGGTGACGCCTAAGGGCTAAGGATAACACTTTGGCCGATCAGTACCGCTTGGTTTTTAAGTTCTGTTCGGACAATGTTTCAGCAGCGAGCCAAACATGATCCAGTTCTTATTATCGTGTAAATCAAAGCTCACTTTTACCCAAAACGCTATGTAGTTCGACTAATATCAGTACGATGCATAATAATGGAGAAAAGGTGCTCAAACTGAAGGTGATGTTGGCAAAATAGCGCAGCTGCTAAGACCATTTACTTGCCAGGATGGTTGCTTTGCAAGGTCAACATGAAGTTGCGATCCGTCTATAGCGATCCTGTCGTTGATAGATGTTCAACCCCGTTTTCCTCTTTTATCAGGAAATCACTTAATATACTAGAATACAGTAAGTCTGCGATCAGACCCAGCAGCTCTCGCAATTCTGACCGGCCATCCTGTCGTCCTCTGACAACTGGTGTCTTTCGGATGCGGTATGGAGGGGCGTGGAGTCAGCACACTGCACTCTGAGCCACTGTCGCCTTTCCGGATCTTGGAACCACTACTTAGTGATGGAAATCCTCAGTTGGCTTTGTATGGTTCGGTGTACACAATTTCATTCCTCCAATCACGTAAAAATCGGCGGCAGCAACGAAAATTCCCGTGCCTAAGCTTTGTAGTCAGAGACTCAGCGCTCAGCTCAGAAGGCAGACGGAATACAATACTTTAAATTTTGATAGTCTTGTTCAAAACTATTAGCAAACGGATCGCTGTGTCTCCTTCATCTGACGATAGCAGGATTTGCAAAGTAAAGCGGATTTTTTATACATAATATATTTTGTTTGTATTGAATGATTTTAATGAAACAGACCAAAAAGGTATAAAACATCGAAGTTAATAACTTTGTTATATTTTAAATTACTCGTATATTCATTTTTACTGATCGTGAGTGTCTCCGAATCTAGAGCGTTGTGAACAGTTACTCATTACGCTCAAAGTCACAGTTCCAAGTGACAACTACTGTTAACGTTCGTTGAACAGTGCTCTGCTTAGCACGTATGGCAAGTGATAAATAGCTCGAGGGCGCTCTACATTTCTTTCTTTATTTCTGCTTAAGAAGAAATTCATAATTCCCGGGAAACAGTCTGAAACGAGTAAGACAAAAATCTTTTTCTTTTTTGGTGTCCCGTACTGTCAGTACGTAAATAAGTAGATATTATAGGGTCACTTCGCTGTCCGACTGTTAACAATCCTTGTTTCTCAGAAACGGGTATACGTATCAGGTTCAAATTGATATCGCATACTAAGGTCTGTGGTCCCCAACCAGTGTAACTTTTTTTTCTAACTCAGTGGAAAAATGCTGCATATTCTGACAGTCGCAAATTCACTCGTCAAAACGTACAAGGTACTTCCGTTGACCTAGAATAATGAAAATAGGCAAGAAGCAAGAAACCACGGTACAAATTAAGGAAAACAAAATCCGAACTTTGTTAATTTGTATTTACATCACACAGAAGTGTTGGAATTCCGGGGACTGATATCTTACCAATATCCATATTGGCCACAGGACAAATATCGTTCAGATTTTTTATTTATTTATTTATTTGCTCTTTACATTACAGCCTATTATCTAGAAAGCTGACACAGGCCGTACAGTCGTATTTTTGAGGATAGTAATAAATATATGTATTAAGTATTTGCTTCTAAACTAAAATCCACCGGAACAGGCTATGAAGGCCGACCATCCGTCGAGTCATCCTCCGCCCACAGGCGTCACTGGAGGCGCATATGGAGTAGAGAGCCTGTATAGGGAGAGAGAGTGGCCAACCGGACGATACGGCTGCCAATTTTCTGTCAAACTGCGGGCGGGACTTTTGAATGGCCAGTAGTGGAGTAGTGGAGTACACACTCACCGAATCAAAAGCACAAGACAATATGGCGAAATAATTCGTTAAATGCCTTTGTTTATAAGAATAATGTGTTACAATAATTTTCACACAGCCAATTTACAGGTCTGTTTTCAAATTTAGCTGTGTATATTGCAAGTTGATTTATATGTAGTAAAAAGCAAAAACGACTTACTTAGCATAGATAAGAGTACTTGGTTGGTTTCCACAAGGCTCCTGTTTGATTTATGTCAGCCCTGTTGACTGCGACTGCCCACTGCTTTCGCCTTTCTTTGTTGCGTGGAAATGCTGACATGCGAAATCCACCTTCGCCTCTATTGGAACAACCAAATCCAGCACAATGTGGCATCGTTTACGAACGTCTGCAGAACGAATTACACATGTCAAAAACAATACTGTACAATTACTAACGTGTTTACTTCAAACATGTAGGCCTACCAACTTCATCACAAAACGCTTCATTATTTCAACTCGTGTTTAAGATCGCAAACGCTAATTACGTATTAAAAACGATATACAACTAAATCGAACATGCATGCACAACGCATAACAAGTTTCTCAATAATTCAAATACCTTTTAATCGTTTCCAAAAGTCCTCTGAACTTCAATTCAACTCAAAAGCACGGCGAACATAGGAAGCGCGAGAGACGTTTGGCGCCATTTTTCTGCCAAAGCTAATCAACCAATCACGGGCAACTTCACCTATGGCCATTCTCACCATATACAGGCTCTCTAATATGGAGAGGCTTGTGGTCAGTACACAGCGGGATGGCTGTATGTCAGTTTACGAGACGGAAGTATTTGTTTCTAGTACTTATAAACATTAGAAAAATATGCTAATTCTACAAAAACGTTACTACTACAATTATTCTCTACCACTGCAAATCTACAATAAAGAAACCTTAACCAAATACCCACCTACTAATACTACTCTATTGCTACATATTCTGTTCTGATTATGTCCAATTATTACGGTGCACATACACTCATGCTCCTAAATTAAGGATAATGCTTATACATGGTGAAACAACACTCTAGTGGGGGGTTTGCGGGTTTAAAACACCTCGGGTATGACCATGCGGTGCATTTGACCTTATCGTTGTACGGTAGCGCTGGCAGCAGTCCACATACGCAGAGGTGTGTTGGTGCATGTCAGAGTACAGTGCAGCCAGTAAGTGTGCAGACGTTTTCAGACGTGCTAATGGTGACTGTGTGTTGAAAACTGATGACGTTGTGAGGGTTAGAATACTAGGGCAACTGGTGGCTGGGAACACAGCAGGTCGTAGCACGGGCCCTCCGCATGCCACAAAGTGTGATATCAAGATTATGGCAACGATTCCAGCAGACAGGAAACGTGTCCAGACGCTACACTACAGGGCGCCCACAGTGTACAACACCACAAGAAGACCGATATCTCACCATAAGTGCCCGCAGACGGTCACGGAGTACTACAGGTAGCCTTTCTCGGGACCTTACCGCAACCACTGGAACAGTTGTCTCCAGACACACAGTCTGCTGACGAATGAACATACATGGTTTATTCGCCCGGAGACCTGCAAGGTGCAGTCCACTCATCCCTGGTCACAGCAGAGCCCGTAAAGCCTGGTGTCAAGAAGACAGTACATGGTCACTGGAAAAGTGGTCCCAGGTTGTATTCATGGACGAGTCCAGGTATAGTCTGAATAGTGATTCTCGCCTGGTTTTCTTCTGGCGTGAACCAGGAACCAGATACCAACCCCTTAATGTCCTTGAAAGGAACCTGTATGGAAGTCGTGGTTTGATGGTGTTGGGGCGAATTATGATTCAAATGGTTCAAATGGCTCTGAGCACTATGGGACTTAACATCTATGGTCATCAGTCCCCTAGAACTTAGAACTACTTAAACCTAACTAACCTAAGAACATCAAACAACACCCAGTCATCACGAGGCAGAGAAAATCCCTGACCCCGCCGGGAATCGAACCCGAGAGCGGAGCTATGATTGATGCACGTACACTCCTCCATGTCTTTGACAAAGGAACTGTAACAGGACAGGTGTATCGGGACGTCATTTTTCACTGGTATGTCCGCCTTTTCCCTTCCTCCTAAGGGATGATAAAACACGGCCCCACCGAGCTGCCTTCGTGGAAGAATACCTTGTAACAGAAGGTATCAGGCGAATGGAGTGGCGTGCCTGTTCTCCAGACCAAAACCCCATCGAGAACGTCTGGGATGATCTCGGTTGACCTATCGCTGCACGTTTTCAAACCCCTAGGACACTTCAGAAGCTCCGACAGGCACTGGTACAAGAATTGGAGGCTATACCCCAGCAGCTGCTCGACCACATGTTCCAGAGTATGCCAACCTGTTGTGCGGCTTGTGTACGTGTGTATGGTGATCATACCACATATTGCCACTTCGTGTGGCACCACATTCTGCAATTATCTTTAATTTATGAGCATGAGTGCAGTTTCTTCCGCTGCTCGATCCGCCTAATACTGCCCCTATCAACAGCCATCGTTTCCTAAACTCATTGGGGTTAGGCAGCGTTTCCACTTCAGAAGCGATTACACGTTTCACTGTAACTTCTCAGAATTCACACTTCTATGACCGCTTGCACCAGTGCAGTGTAGGTTCCTGAAAAACTATTTCATTCAGTGGTCGCCGACCTCAGCTCTCTTTCCTCCTTCTGTAGAGTATCTGGTGCTCTCCTCTAGCCGGGATGCCAGCACACTGCTGTGCCGGTAAGTGTTTGTGAAGTCTTCCTTCGCTTACATGGACACCGTGGCTGTAGCATCGCCCAAGATGCGCCAGGTCGACTTATTCCTCAGTGGTGCTCTGGGCTCGAACGTCCTTAATGCCTGGCCATCAGTAGTCGCTACATCTTCGTAGAGCACACAGTCCCACAATATGTGCTCTGAAGTGTTCACATTGCCGCAGTCGCAACTATCATCAATATGCCTTTTTATCTTGTATAGGTATCTAGGATACGAACCATGACCAGTCAGGTAATGCATCAGCTCACTCGAATGCTGAAAGAATCTCATTTTCAGTCCCTCCCTAATGCAATGGAGAAAATCGTATGTCCTCTTCTCCCTGAGTGAAGAGTCCCATTCATTTTGCCACAGCTGCAGGAAACGATCTGGTATTTAATTTTTTACTCTGTCCTCAGTTTCAAGTATCCTTCATACCATTTGCTTGCCTTTCTTTAGCCAATAGTGTGCTCCAGGTTTTGTAATTTCCAAATCCAGTGGAATATTCCCTTCCGGGGTAGTACTCTTCGTTGAACTCTTTTCACTAATGAAGAAGGCTCCACCAACTGCCTTCTGTTAGCACAAACGCTCGCACCGTCTCTTACGTCTCATGCTTGGTATGCCCTGACTGTGTTAAAGGAAGCCAAAATTGCCTATTTGCGATGACTGTAGTTTCTTTTTTCCTTATATTAGTATCTTTTCTGCCTGTCTCGTCTACATGATGTGAATTTTTTTACGTTCGTCCATGAATACCTCTAGATACCCCGTTACCGCGCTTCTTCTAATAGTTATTTCCCTTAATTTTACCGTAGGATTTCTTGTTAAATTCTCTTTCAGCAAGAGATACGAGGATTTGTGAGGTGCCAGTGACAATCTGACACTTCAACACTATCTTTCAGGCGCATGGAGTCCTGGATTACGTTACCACACACTGGTGGCTGTCGACAGCCTTTTGCTACGTTCTTCGTTATTCCCTCTCCACGGCGTATTAAAGCTGCAACTCTCACACGTAAACAGTCTCTCAGGCAATTGTAAAGCGCCTCTGGACACCCGAACTCCCTAAGCCGACCGAAGAAAGATCACCATACATATCGAGAGCGTCAGTAATATCGTGCACCACCGCTAGACCACACATAAAAGCAGTACAGTATATGTCGCTAACGAGATAGCCTTACTACATGCGTCTTTAGCTGACTTGCCTCTTCTAAAACTCGTATTGGGGAGGGCTCACTTCCTGCAGTAGTCTGTGATCACGTAATCATTTGAATAACAGTTTTTCAAATATTTTCCCAAGAACTTTCGCAAGAAAAATTGGTCCGTAGGATTTTGGTACCATCGAATCCTTGTCTTCTCCTTTACTGATAATCACTATCCCGGCATTCTTTCACAGTGCAGGGATCCTTCCTCGCAAGAGACGCTCGTTGTACATTTCACACAAGTAGATACTTGTTTGGTCACGTAAGGTTTGTATTACTTTGTCAGGGACCCCCACCTGACCCTGGAGATATTTTCCTCTTCAGCCTGAGGATTATTTGCCTAATTTCTTCTTGTGCGAAGGGAAACACAAGCTTATTGTTTCTATAATCTTCCCATAACACAGTTCGTAATTTCGCGCTATGTTGGTCCTCCGGAATCGAAAATCTAAAAGCCCAACCGAAATTCCTGCTTCGTTCCTAATGATCTCTACGTCTATGGGACGATTAACTTTAACCCTTCTTTCTTTCTGGACAAAAAAATAAAAATCCTGAAACACATCGTCACTGAAAATGATTCAAATTGTATAAGTTACCTTCACAACACAGAAATGAAGAACGAAGTTCGCCGTTCGAAGACTTTCGCACGTACAGGTTTTTGCTTTGTGTTCTTCTGTTATGTTCGTTTCTCTAGCGAGCTTGACATACCATCCGTGCTATCTCTTAACATCGACACGCTGGAAGTCGACAACACATAGAGAATCATTTCTCCAAATATAATATAGAGGAGAAAACATGAACTTATGTTTTATTGAGCACCAAAAATACTCGGAAGCGGGGTCGACGACCGACGCTTTGCAGCAGAAGAAAACAGACGGGGTTCGGCGACGTGAGATCTGAGCGGCGATAGCCGACGGAATGACAAAGCTGTGAGCACCGAAAACGACGCCGTTATCTGGCCGGCCCATCTCTTGGCACTCGAGCCGCAAGAACAGAAGCGATTTATTGTGTGAAGTGCCGAACAGATGTATAATTTCGTGGAGTACTTCATGGTTTCGATCTCAATCCCGTGACCGTCATCACAGACACCTCGCCACTGACGTACGGCGTCAATAAAGCGTCCAGCTAATGCAGCACTGCCAGCGAACCAAGCTCCGGATTCTAAGAGAAGCAGCAGTCGTGTATTTTCCCGAGCAGCTATAAACTCGACGCAAATCGCAACTGCAGCTCTCATCCCTTTACGTGTAACTTCGTGAAAATACAACTACACTCGTGCTCATAAATTAAGGATAATGCTGATACCTGGTGAAACAACGCTCTGGTGGACGGTTTGCGGGTTTAAATCACCTGGTAGTATGACCATGCGGTGCATTTGACCTGCGGTCATCGCACGTAGGTGCTGGCAGTAGTCCACATACGCAGAGGTGTGTTGGTGCATGTCAGAGCACGGTGCAGCGAGTAAGTTTGCAGACGCTTTCAGACGTGCTAATGGTGACTGTGTGTTGAAAATGGCTCAAAGAACACGTGTTGATGACGTTATGAGGGGTAGAATACTAGGGCGACTGGAGGCTGGTCAAACACAGCTGGTCGTAGCATGGGCCCACAAAGTGTGATCTCACGATATGGCAACGCTTCCAGCATACAGGAAACGCGTCCAGGCGCTACAGTACAGACATACTGTCTACAGACAACTGAAGAGACATGGTTTATTCGCCCGGAGACTTGTGCATTCCACTCACTCCTGGTCACAGGAGAGCCTGTGCAGAGTAGATGGTCATTGGAACAGTGGTATTAGGTTATGTTCACGGACGAGTCCAGATATAGTCTGAACAGTGATTCTTGCCGGATTTTCATCTGGCGCGAACCAGGAACCAGATACCAACCCCATAATGTCCTTGAAAGGGACCTGCATGGCGGACGTGGTTTGATGGCGTGGGGTGGGATTCTGATTGGTGCACGTACACCATTGGATGTCTTTGACAGAGGAACTGTAACAGACCAGGTGTATCGGGTCGTCGTTTTGCACCAGTATGTCCGCTTTTTCACGGGTCCACCTTCCTCCTGATGGATGATAAGGCACGGACCCACCGAGCTGCCATCGTGGAGGAGTACCTTAAAACAGAAGATATCAGGCAAATGGAATGGCCTGCCTGTTCTCCAGATCTAAACCCCATCGAGCACGTATGGGATGCACTCGGTCGAGGTATCGCTGCACGTCTCCAAACCCTATGACACTTCATGAGCTCCGACAGGCACTGGTGCAAGAATGGCAGGCTATACCCCAGCAGATAAAGCAAGGCCACATGTCGCTCATGTTGACATGCCCTATCTCGATACAGATACCCATTGAAAACGTTTGGTAATTAATTGCTGCCACCACTCTCCAGCCACTACAACTGATGAACTGTGGCACAGAAGTGAAGCAACACGGAAGCACATTTCGACTCGACACATAGTTGGGATAGAGCCATTGTCTGTTCCACGTACGACAGCTCTATGTATAGAATTTCCCGACCTCCATACCCGCAACTCATCTAAAAATTTGCTACAGTATTATATTCATCCTTCTATACTGTATTGTTGTTGTTGTTGTGGTCTTCAGTCTTGAGACTGGTTTGATGCAGCTCTCCTTGCTACTCTATCCTGTGCAAGCTTCTCCATCTCCCAGTACCTACTACAACCTACATCCTTCTGAATCTGCTTAGTGTATTCATCTCTTGGTCTCCCTCTAAGATTTTTACCCTCCAAGCTGCCGTCCAATACTAAATTGGTGATTCCTTGATGCCTCAGAACATGTCCTGCCAGTTCTTCTAGTCAAGTTGTGCCACAAACTTCTCTTCTCCCTAATCCTATTCAATACTTCCTCATTAATTACGTGATCGACCCATCTAATCTTCAGCATTCTTCTGTAGCACCACATTTCGAAAGCTTCTATTCTCTTCTTGTCAAAACTATTTATCGTCCATGTTTCACTTCCATACATGGCTACACTCCACACAAATACTTTCAGAAACAACTTCCTGACACTGCTGTATAATCACAACAAATAGAATGTTATTAGTCCTCGTAATCCTTCTGTTTTCAAGCCACGTCACTCTGAATAAAACAATCGGGCTTCCGACATCTGCCTCCGCCACTAAAAATCACTGAATGTCGATGCTGTTCCTCTGTTCTGCTTATAGAGGCGTGACACCAGCGCCTGCATCATTCCACACAGGAACACAGTGATGCATGCGCAAGAAGGAGGAATTCATTTACTCCACACGGTTTTTCATTCTCTTACAAGTTACGTATTGTATGAATCATTGTGCTGTAATTGGGTTGATGACTAAGTTCATTGCTGTCTGTTGTAATAACTTCCAACGGTACTCTCTGCGCCTTATTATTTATAAATCATTAAAAACTTCTTACACTGTGAACCTACACTCCTGGAAGTGGAAAAAAAGAACACATTGACACCGGTGTGTCAGACCCACCATACTTGCTCCGGACACTGCGAGAGGGCTGTACAAGCAATGATCACACGCACGGCACAGCGGACACTCCAGGAACCGCGGTGTTGGCCGTCGAATGGCGCTAGCTGCGCAGCATTTGTGCACCGCCGCCGTCAGTGTCAGCCAGTTTGCCGTGGCATACGGAGCTCCATCGCAGTCTTTAACACTGGTAGCATGCCGCGACAGCGTGGACGTGAACCGTATGTGCAGTTGACGGACTTTGAGCGAGGGCGTATAGTGGGCATGCGGGAGGCCGGGTGGACGTACCGCCGAATTGCTCAACACGTGGGGCGTGAGGTCTCCACAGTACATCGATGTTGTCGCCAGTGGTCGGCGGAAGGTGCACGTGCCCGTCGACCTGGGACCGGACCGCAGCGACGCACGGATGCACGCCAAGACCGTAGGATCCTACGCAGTGCCGTAGGGGACCGCACCGCCACTTCCCAGCAAATTAGGGACACTGTTGCTCCTGGGGTATCGCCGAGGACCATTCGCAACCGTCTCCATGAAGCTGGGCTACGGTCCCGCACACCGTTAGGCCGTCTTCCGCTCACGCCCCAACATCGTGCAGCCCGCCTCCAGTGGTGTCGCCACAGGCGTGAATGGTGGGACGAATGGAGACGTGTCGTCTTCAGCGATGAGAGTCGCTTCTGCCTTGGTGCCAATGATGGTCGTATGCGTGTTTGGCGCCGTGCAGGTGAGCGCCACAATCAGGACTGCATACGACCGAGGCACACAGGGCCAACACTCGGCATCATGGTGTGGGGAGCGATCTCCTACACTGGCCGTACACCACTGGTGATCGTCGAGGGGACACTGAATAGTGCACGGTACATCCAAACCGTCACCGAACCCATCGTTCTACCATTCCTAGACCGACAAGGGAACTTGCTGTTCCAACAGGACAATGCACGTCCGCATGTATCCCGTGCCACCCAACGTGCTCTAGAAGGTGTAAGTCAACTACCCTGGCCAGCAAGATCTCCGGATCTGTCCCCCATTGAGCATGTTTGGGACTGGATGAAGCGTCGTCTCACGCGGTCTGCACGTCCAGCACGAACACTGGTCCAACTGAGGCGCCAGGTGGAAATGGCATGGCAAGCCGTTCCACAGGACTACATCCAGCATCTCTACGATCGTCTCCATGGGAGAATAGCAGCCTGCATTGCTGCGAAAGGTGGATATACACTGTACTAGTGCCGACATTGTGCATGCACTGTTGCCTGTGTCTATGTGCCTGTGGTTCTGTCAGTGTGATCATATGATGTATCTGACCCCAGGAATGTGTCAATAAAGTTTCCCCTTCCTGGGACAATGAATTCACGGTGTTCTTATTTCAATTTCCAGGAGTGTATTACACGGCGGTACTACTGAAAAGGTTCCGTATCATTGTGCTGCTGCTTTCGTCAGTTTGTGAAGGTAAACTGTTGTACTCCAATAATTTATAGGCCTTTGCTGGTCGCTTGTCAAATGCCAGTCGTGAAGCTGAATGTGTATCTTCTGTTATCTTAAACACGAGTATTTTTCCAGAAGGTGGCCATACGGCTAAATGAAGCATTTAGCCTTTCCTTAGTGTTTTGTTTCACTACAGACCTAATTTGTTCAGGACGCTGCACATGATCAGAGCAAACTACAGAACATAGCCATCTGCCCTACACGTAGAAACTGTTACTTTGCTCAGGCAATGTAAATTACTGAGACGTGAAGAGATGAGACTAACATAGTTCCAAAGAAAAGTTTCATGATTATTTTGCGGTACTGAAACTAGTAGTGTCTCTCCATCATCTGTTATTACCCGATTTACGAGATGCCGCCGTTCGCTTATATTAAGAAATTCATGCTCATAAATTAAGGATAATTGCACAATGTGGTGCCACACAACGTGGCACTACACAAAACTGGCGCTAATAGCGTAGGAATATAGGGAACACACACGACATAGATCTGTAAGTCCACGGTGTTGGTGATAAGTTGAGAAAACCATCCCGAAACACATGTGCTACAAAACGCCACTGTTTCGTATGCATGTACCCCGACATCACTATGGGATATCATCACCATACACACGTACACAGGCCGCACAACTGGTTGGCATACTCTGGATCACAGATACCTCAAAAATAGGGCAGTCACTGGCCTTAGAACATCAGAAAGACATGCTGTAACGGGTAAAAGTGCTGATATTTTTGTTGGTGATTCAGCACAGTATACTGAACTACACTACTTCAGTATTTAAGTCATTTCAGACTAATAATTATAGCTATTAGGAGTAGTATGTTTTTAGATTCGTTAGTACATCGAAGTATGTGTGACAAGAGCGAAGACAGTAATGCTTATTTTCCCGTGGGCAGCATATAGATGTTGAAGTGTGGATGCATTTATGCAAAACATTTAGTATATATTGCAGGCGTAGTCTACTTAGTGATGCAGTTACGACCGTGCAGCAAATATCAGGTAGTAAATTTTGTCATGTGTTTACAGGAAGACTGTTCAATGCAGAGAAAAATCAAAGCAGCACACTGTATATACATATTAAAGTACCTCACATAAAAGTATCTGCATTTATACCCATTGCACACTGTGTAATACATGCGAGAGAAACGTGAACAGTGGTGCGACCAGCGACAACACTCGACACAAGAGTGGCACCACAACATCTCTTCAGACGAGACTGCATACAGCATAATAATGGACGTACCCAAACTTGAAGGCTCCAAGGGGAACATGTGTTATCAGATTAATATAGTCATCGTCATATGAGCTCAGCAGTGCATATGATGGCACGAAAAGCCATTAGGTAAAAAACTTGATCACCCCCAGCTCGTACGGCTGTTAATTTGGATGTCCACGTTTCTTTCCACGTAGGCACGTCAAGGGAAGTCACGTCAGTGCTTTCCATGCATACACCCCACGCTACTCCAGGCATCGTCGCACTGTCCTTGTAGACAACTGTCTTGCTGCAAACAAGCCAATTTGAGTTGGTGACTCATCACTTTACGACGTTTCCTCCTGTGAAGATTATTATTTAACCGAAACCGGTAGAGAATAAAGGTACATTTGTACGGCTGATGGCTCAGAGATGCAGTTCTTCAAATTCCATTCTAAGGCTACGCCTGTTGTCTGTTATGGTCTTATATGGCAGAGTGAACAGTAGGTGCATCCTCTCAGGCACTAGCTGTGTGGAGCCTTTGAGATTCTGAATGGTGTTGAGCATGGACCTCCTGAAACCATCGATTTCATCTCTGCATGGCGGTCGTGGGGTACCTGCCAATTCGAACAGCAATGCCATGTTGTGATAAACTAGTTTCGAGAGGTCACTAACCTGATGCTGTCGCGTTGCGACACTTGCTGTTAGTCGTTTCACCTTCTTACTGGCTGACCACAATATTACTGCAGCTGGGAATAATGGCGATTCTGTGCGTTCATCTTGGGTCAGCACGTAATCGGGTTGACAGTATATGCACAACTGACCTGAAAGCAGTGATATTGCGACGCATTTTCGTTAGTCACCGATGTTCTTGTTTACTGTAACTTCAGGGCATTTTTCCGATATAGGCCAAGAGCAAATAAAGGCCAAGTGCAGTTATATCGTGGTTGAATAGTACATGTGGCATAACACGATCTTATCACAATCAGCCAACATTTAAATGCGATTTCTCAATCAGGAACCTACCGTATAATCTTGACGTTAGTGATAACCGCTTTGTGGGGAAGCGCTGAAATGCTAATCATTTGCGTATCCGAGTACGCCGGGCGCTTCATACTAGTTTGACTTCGTGCCTTTGCAATCTTAATGGCCAGCAGTGTATACAGAAGCTGTGTGAGAGCTGCATAATGTGGTAACTAGCGATCGACTGTTAATTTTGCATTACATAGCTACAGCTTTAGCCACACAAAAAGACAGTTACTCAAGTTGCGTGAAGAACTGACTTCTAGAAAGCTCTTGGTCCAGGTGGGTGGCACATTCGTCCAACACTGACCAAGAGCAAATGCGAAAGCAAATTTCCAAATAACGTTTATTGTTTAAAACCCAATGCAGCTGATTTTGTTCGCCGAATTATTACTATAGGTATGACGCGTCTCCAGTACTTCGTAACAGAAACAAAACAGCAGTAAAGGGGATGAGTGGAGGCTGCTGTTCCTACATCGAGTAGGCTTTGTAGACTGTTGAAATCGAAAGCGTTACTGCTCGGTTTTTCCGGTAGGCAAAGGTTCTTATTAAAGAATAAAACAATGACTCGCGAATACTACACATCTGCTGGACCAAACACATGAAAATAGACCCGAGAAAGAAACTGGACTAAGAAAAATAATCTTTTTATATGCGTTGTATTTGCCTACAAACGTTCGTCAGCGGGAACATGAGTTATTTAAATTTTTAAATGACGGGCTACCCATTTTTCGCCAGAGTTAGTTTCATATTAACACTTTAAATGCGAAAATACAGAAAGCGAAATCTATTTTAGTTCACTGAAGACTTTATGTTAATAGTAGATGGGTGATTGTACATGACAAGTTAAAACTATGTGCCACACTGAGATTCGAGCCCGGAAATACGCCATTTTGTGGACAGTGAGTCACCACGTATGCCTTGCAAACGCTACCCCACTACCATATCAAAGGGTCAACTTGTCATGCATTATTCCTCTTTCCTTCTCACTCTCAGATGATGGCTGCTTAGAAGTCGCACCACACTCGCCCTCCAGCAAGGAAATCTGTAATGAGCTCCATCCTAACAGGCTTTTGAAGGCCCTACGGTACCAACCGACCACCATGTCATCGTCAGAACTAGACGTCGCTGGATGTGGATAAGTAGGGGAATGTGGTCAGCACACCTCTCTCTCGGCTGTTATCAGCTTTCGTGACTGGAGCCGCCACTTTTCAGCTAAGTAGCTCCTCAATTGGCGTCAGACGGTCTGAGTGCATCTCTCTTACTAACAGCGCTGTGCAGACCTGGACGGCCACCAATCACCCACTTCCAAGCGAAGCCTGACAGTCCTTAACTTCAGAAATCTGACGGGGATCTGTGGTTCTGCTCTGGCAAAACCGTTGACAGGAAGGGAATGTACCCTGTGGGAAAATACGAATAGGCACACCCAAAAGGAGGTTCAAATGGCTCTGAGCACTATGGGACTTAACATCTGAGGTCATCAGTCCCCTAGCACGTAGAACTTCTTAAACCTAACTAACCTAAGGACATCACACACATCCATGCCCGAGGCAGGATTTGAACTTGCGACCGTAGCGGTCGCGCGGTTCCAAACTGAAGCGCCTAGAACCGCTCGGCCACACCTGCCGGCGCCCAAAAGGAGGCTTACTCAAAAAATACTCACATCCCTTATGTAACTGAACACTGTTCTTCACACTACAATATGCCTTCACAGATACAGGTGTAGTAGATGTTGATACGTTTACCAGAACAAATAGTAATTCCAGTTCTCCTCGAATTGTCGTTACCACTGCAGTGTTCCATCAAATGTCACAGCAAATAATCACACATGTGTGCACTGTGACGTATAGGGAACGCACACTGACTCTGATGAAAGAATATGTCAGTAAAATCAAAAACGTTCCAGTAAGCATATGCGTCTCTATGAGAGCGCCTCAGTATTGTCGCTGTTCTATAAGCGAACGCTTTTTCGCCAGGAGCCACCTGAGCTTCGCTGTTGAGAACTGCAGACAGCACCGCCAACTGTTACGGCTTTTCTTCCGGTGTATGAAATGTAATTAGTAGAAATGTGTTTGAAATGTAAACTTTCCGATGACGTCTGAATTGAAATAGGCTTAATCCTAGCAGTGCCAATGGGGAGGACGTACTTTTTGTCCACCTTTTTGAAAATATTGTAATCTAGCCAGTTATTAATATTTTAAAATTTTTTGAAATTTTGTTGTTGTCGGTTTTAAGTACTTCTTCTACTGGATTCCAGAAATGATACAATATTTTCAGTTAAACTTCAGCCAAAAATTTAAGTCCGGGTAGAATATGCCACTTTCCACAATATTTTCAAGGTTAGGACCTTCCTTACACATGTCTTTAAAAAAATCTGTTGTGAGTAGAAGCCAACAACAATTAAAGAAATTAGCATTGTTTAAATTTTTTGTGGTGGTCTTCAACTATCCCCAGCTTGATAGTACACGTTATTGAAAACGCATTGCTATTGCTAACAAAGTGCTAGCAGACATTTTCAGGTTCTGGATCTACTTACTTATCAGACTCCCTTTAAAAGTATGTTGTTAATGTAAATCAACAACAATTAATGAAGTTTTTAAAACCTTTTATAGGATAGGCACAAAATACCTCTTCCTCACTTAGCAGTGTGCATAATAAAAATGTGATGGTATTGCTATTGTTAAATTTCACTATTTTTTTCATTGTTTTGATGCAGCTCTCCACAAATTCCTCTCCTGTGCCAACCTCTTCCTCTCCAGCACAAACCGTGTCTTTTTCCTGCTTGTTTCCAGGTGGGGGAGAGGAGGGGAGTGGGAGAGGGGTCTGGTGTTTTTCCAGAAGAGAACAGTTAATTAATTGATCAGTTTAAATAATTAGTCAATTAATTTGACATCAAAAGTGTGCTTGTATCGCTGAGGGGCAGGGGTAGGGCTGGGTATTTCCCACACTGGTGGGGGAGGAGGAGGGAGAGGGGAATCAGGTGGGGGATTTCCCATAAGGGTGGATTATCCCCAGAGGGCCATAAATCGACCCTCAGGTTGTCATAAGGTAAAGTCAAAAATCAATCACCTGTCACAATTTAATTAATTTGCATATCAATTTGACATCAAAAGTGCGCCAGTACCGACATTACCCTACTTCTTTTGTTGCCCTTTATGACATGTCATCCTGGACTAACGTTTCACCAAAATAATGCACATCTGTACACAGTGTGAGTTTCTACTGTGTGTCTTCATGGTTACCAAGAAACACTGTGGCCAGCAAGGTCGCCGGATCTCTCCCCAGTTGAGAATATTTGCAGCATTATGAGCAGGGCCCTCCAGACATTTCAAGATTTTGACGACTGGACAGAATTTGGCACGATATCCCTCAGGAGCACGTCGAACATCTGGATCAATCGATCCTAAGCCAAATAACTGCTTGCATGAGGGACAGAGGTGGATCAAATCATTACTGCATTCCTCATTTTGTGAAGATCTTTCTATTGAATTAATCATCCAATTTCCCTGAAACTGAAATCATTTTTTGCATGTACATGTACATCACATGTACCGATTTCCGTTCCATTCGAGTAATTCCTACGTAATGCCTTGTATTTTCCCTTTTTTTTCTTTTTACATCTTTCTTAGGGCATATCTCGAAAAATAAAATTTGTTGTTCTTTCACTGTGGCTTATGACCCTACTAATATTACACTACTGGCCATTAAAATTGTTACTCCACGAAGATTACGTGCTAAAGACGCGAAATTTAACCGACAGGAAGAAGATGCGGTGATATGCAAATGATTAGCTTTACAGAGCATTCACAGAAGGTTGGCGACGGTGGCGACACCTACAACGTGCTGACATGAGGAAAGTTTCCAACCGATTTCCCATACACAAACAGCAATTGACCGGCGTTGCCTGGTGAAACGTTGTTGTGATGCCTCGTGTAAGAAAGAGAAATGCGTACCATCACGTTTCGGACTTTGATAAAGGTCGGATTGTAGCTTACAGCGATTGCGGTTTATCGTATCGCGACATTGCTGCTCGCGTTGGTCGAGATCCAATGATTGTTAGCAGAATATGGAATCGGTAGGTTCAGGAGGGTAATACGGAACGCCGTGCTAGATGGATCCCAACGGCCTCGTATCACTAGCAGTCTAGATGAGAGGCATCTTATCCGCATGGCTGTAACGGATCGTGCAGCCACGTCTCGATCCCTGAGTCAACAGATGGGGACGTTTGCAGGACAACAACCATCTCCACGAACAGTTCGACTACGTTTGCTGCAGCATCGACTATCAGCTCGGAGACCATGGCTGCGGTTACCCTTGACGGTGCATGACAGACAGGAGCGCCTGCGATGGTGTACTCAACGACGAACCTGGGTTGACGAATGGCAAAACGTCATTATTTCGGATGAATCCAGGTTCTGTTTACAGCATCATGATGGTAGCATACGTGTTTAGCGACATCGCGGTGAACGCACAGTGAAATCGTGTATTCGTCATCGCCATACTGGCGTACCAGCCGGCGTGATGGTATGGGGTGCCACTGGTTACACGTCTCGGTCACCTCTTGTTCACATTGACGGAACTTTGGACAATGGGCGTTACATTTCAGATGTGTTAAGACCCGTGGCTCTACCCTTCATTCGATCCTTGCGAAACCCTACATTTCAGCAGGATAATGCACGACCGCATGTTGCAGGTCCTGTACGGGCCTTTCTGGATACAGAAAATGTGCGACTGCTGCCCAGGCCAGAACATTCTCCAGATCTCTCACCAATTGAAAACGTCTAGTCAATGGTGGCCGAGCAACTGGCTTGTCACAATACGCCAGTCACTACTCTTGATGAACTGTGGTATCGTGTTTGAGCTGCATGGGCGGCTGTACCTATATACGCCATCCAAGCTCTGTTTGACTCAATGCTCAGGCGTAATTACGGCCATAGGTGGTTGTTCTGGGTACTGATTTCTCAGGATCTATGCACCCAAATTGCGTGAAAATGTATTCCCATGTCAGTTCTAGTATAATATATTTGGCCAATGAATACCCGTTTATAATCTGCATTTCTTCTTGGTGTAGCAATTTTAATGGCCAGTAGTGTATATCACGTCATCGTACGCACATGTATGATTGTTTCTGACGTTGTTTCGGCAACGACTGAGGCTAAAAACACAGCATCAGCACATTCACATCCAAACCTATGCCGAAGGCGGGGGGGGGGGGGGGGAGTGGACGTTGCGATTTCCACCCCACGAGTTGGCGTCGCTTCCACAGGAGAACAGGTAGGGCAGCACCTATTTTGTTACGAAGCTGACGGAGCACTTGTGTACAGCCAGCGCACTCACCGCCGTGGCGTCCTAACGAGAGAGCCGTCCGTCAGTATAAGGAGGCCTGGACCGCCACCAACAGGTGCAGCGGCGGCTGGGGCTGCAGCTGCGAGGGCCGGCCACCTGAAACGAATTTGTCCGACTGCGGCCGCGACTGGCTGCGATGTAAATTCGAAGGCGGCTCGGCGCGAGGAGATGGGCCGCAGATAAGGCGCCGCTTGTCGAACAAGCCGGCCGGCGTTTTCCCGTAATAAACGGGCTTTTTACTGCGCCTGCGCCCGCGCCGCTGCCGCCGGCCGGTTCTGGAGAGCAGAGCAGAGCCGGCGAGAGGGTCCCGGCGAGGCCGCTTATCGCGCCCGCGGTGTCTGTGTGTGTGTATCGGCCGAGGGGCGGCGGTAGGGCTGCTTTTAAAACGGGCGCACTAAATTAAGATAGCCACGGCGCGTGGCTGCGCCGCGCAGGGGGCGAGGATCGAGGGACCATTAGGGGCGGCTGCTAGCTTTGTTCCCGGACGGGGTCGATGCGCCGTTTTGCTGCCTCACTGCCGCTGTTTCTCGCTAACTGAGGCTTTCCTTACATTGTACTCCTTTTCGTCTGCCGTCCGCTGAGCGACCACTGCGCAGCTGTAGATCGACCAACTGGAAATTTCCTAATGACCAGAATAACTCAAGTTTACGACAGTTATTACCGTGTAGGACCTGATTAACATAATTTACGAAGTCGGAAGGTGTTTGTTAGTATCGTGAGACATTTCTATGTATTTTAGAGGAAGAGTGCTTTATTGTGGCCGCCGCCAATTATAACAAATCTCCCGAGTGTTTTATTGCTTGTCACACGTCACGATGCGTTCTCAACGTCTCGCTTAAATTATAAGTGTTCTTACTTCCGCATAAGTACATAAGCCATCATTACTTCAGTATTTTTTCCTCCTGGTAGGTGGAACTTACACTGCGTGTGCTCATCATTATACTCGATAGTTTACCTACGCCCGTAACCCAAAATACTTTTGAAATTGATGAAGATATCGGAACAAAATTCTAGACGAACTGCAGTTTAAATTGCCCTCTCTGTTCATTGACTGGATAGCCACTGAATTGCTATATATTTATTTAATGGGATAATAATAATTATTAAAAGGTGTCAATTTTATTGAAGCACTGTTTTTACTCTTTCGATTGTTGCGAGGCAGCGATAGTGCAATGCTGCTCGCTTTGGAGAATAGACATTTTATAAGAATTATTTGCTCCAGGAAACACTTTTGCGATCACGGTTGCGATGTAGACGGTATTCGCGTAATTGTACTGATTAAAAGTTATCGTTTCCGAAAGACGCAAGTTCGATTAAAGCAGCGTGCACTTTTGCGCGTATAATGAAAATATTCATAACACGTCGCGTAACAAAAAGACACATGCGAATCACAACCGTGATCAATGATAACATAAATGTTCTTCGCTGTTATTCAGGACAGGCTCAGATTAGACCTTGCAATTTTTAGTTATAGGAAATCACAAGACGTTACACTTTAGAAATATTTGTTTTGAATAACTGTATTTTCCTTCTCTCTCTCTCCTTTATACCTTCATCTCGATTAAGGAACTTTTCATTCTCTACCGACCAGTACGAGAACAAAATTCAGACTCAACAAAATGTCTTACATCGAATTATTACATGCTTAACCCTTAACAATCATACATAGTTTCGTAGTACAAACAATTCTAATTTATTCCGTGCACTAGAAAGTCTTTGATACACTGAGTACAAAAATGAAAATAATAAAATTATAATTACATTTTTAATATGACGAATACTTCTTTAAATCATGAAAATAAGGTTTGACATCGTCGTAATATTAATTTTCATCGTTGTAGCACTACAAGTTGCTGTTAGTTCGCTGCACCGTCAGTGCAAACAAACCATTACTTGTACTGTCTGATGCCTTTTCGCCGTCCGCAGCTCGTGGTCGTGCGGTAGCGTTCTCGCTTCCCGCGCCCGGGTTCGATTCCCGGCGGGGTCAGGGATTTTCTCTGCCTCGTGATGACTGGGTGTTGTGTGATGTCCTTAGGTTAGTTAGGTTTAAGTAGTTCTATGTTCTAGGGGGACTGATGACCATAGATGTTAAGCCCCATAGTGCTCAGAGCCATTTGAACCTTTTCGACGTATTTATAGCTCGTAAAATTCTTGGGCAACCGCCACGTTCACGCCTTAAGTTCTCCACGGTATTTCGGCAAACAGACTCGTTACCACCTGAGTAATCAGGAACCACCTTAAGATGTGTAACCACCCTGTTAAATTGTTAAAAACTTAGTCAGCCGGTGTCGTAATTTTGAAATGAGAGTATGAATGTCGCGTAATAAATATTTCGCGTGAAGCGCCGTTGCAACAGAGGCAATGATCAATTGTGGAAACCAAACCACTGCTTATTAAAAGTAACGTCATTAAGGATACACCGGCCGGCCGGGGTGGCCTAGCGGTTCTAGGCGCTACAGTGTGGAACCGCGCGACCGCTACGGTCGCAGGATCGAATCCTGCCTCGGGCATGGATGTGTGTGATGTCCTTAGGTTAGTTAGGTTTAAGTAGTTCTGAGTTCTAGCGGACTGATGACCTCAGAAGTTAAGTCCCATAGTGGTCAGAGCCACTTGAACACCCGACTGCCTATAGAAAATAAGAGGGCGCGTACATTCGTGAGTGAGTGCTTCAAAATAAGAATTAATGCTGTAAGGGAAATGGGTCATAAGCATAGTTACGTCGGTACACACTCAGTTGTATGCGAAGGTACGATGGGGGTAAACGCACGTACGTTCTGAGTACTGTCATTCACCGTGACCTGGGTGAAAGGAATTGTGGTTAAAATGCTTTATTCATCTGACAAAGAAAATAACCGGACTTCGTAATTTAATGAAAAGAAAGATTGGAGGTTCTGAATGCCGGGGCAAATATGACCTAGATATTGAAAATGACGTTGCTGGCCACGAAGGGAAAGAGATGAACACATTCACGTACCTCTCTATTGTTGAGTAGCGCCGTTGTGAAGATAATCAGCTCCATCTAAATTCTACTTACAAAATTAAAATAATAATAATCTCCTAGAGTTACGGGAGCTGGGATCCTTGGCATCGTAAATGAGAAAATCGTATTGTTTCAGAAGTTGCGTTCATTATTTAGCATAATTTCACTTGGAATTACAGAGCACTTCGTTTATACGCTTAATCACCAGGACATGAGAACAATAATAATAACAATAATGTCGTGTAACTATGGCCTCCCGTCGGGTAGACCGTTCGCCTGGTGCAATTCTTCAGATTTAACCCCACTTCGGCGACTTCCGCGTTGATGGGGATGAAATGATGATTAGGACAACACAACACCTAGTCCCTGAGCGGAGAAAATCTCCGACCCAGCCGGGAATCGAACCCGGGCCCTTAGGATTGACATTCTGTAGGGCTGGCCACTCAGCTACCGGGAGCGAACATGAGAACAATGAAAGACAACTATTACTAAAATTAATAAACGAGGAGCGTAAAACGTCTCTGTGAAGTCGTTTCATAAGACGCTTGTCGAATTCGGTACAACTCATTCTCTTTACTACCTGATTTTAGCTCAGTTCATTAACTCTTCCAGAAAGACTGAGCACTCAAATAAGGCCTATGAAATATTATACGTGTGTTATAATGTGCGATTTCGGTATTGTTTTGTGGGAAACGCTGAGTTGGTCATCGTCTGCTGGGAGCAGACGATGTTGCTTCTCGTTCGGAGAGCACAGGTTGACCAACTTAGGTTTCCGATACCTGAACAGAGAGGTTTACCCATCTCAGTCGAAGGCTGTGTCGAAGACTGTTTTTGTGTGTGAGGTTGGTGACGGAGAGCTACCCCTCTGTTAGCTTCCGCTGCACGGGGAGCTAGGTAATCTCGAAAGAGAAAGCGGCACTCTTCGGTGAACGCTTGGTGAGTACGGATCGTAGCTCTTAAGGGAGGTTTCAGGTGATAGGAAGTAGGTTTAGTTAGGATCTCGTTATATTTAACTGTTGTAATACTTAAGAACTTCAGCTTAACTGAAGCATATGAAGCGAGTTATTTTTCCGAATGTGCCGTAATTATATTGCTTTAAATAGCCGATTTTTGGGTGTTTGAGTTAAAAGTGTGGAAGTTACATTGTTCATCTTGAACAACGATGAAGTAGAATTTCAAACGGTAAATATGATTAGGAAAAGCTGATTAGGATCAGTTCAACCGTACGTGAGTGTAATATTGTGTCGAAGCGAGTATGATTTTTATTCTTATATTTTGTGGAAGTTGCTTTTGTCTTTGTGTATCGATTTTGTGCCATGTGTCTGGTAATCAATGACCCTTCTGGTCCACCACGGCACCGCAATAGGCTTTATTTTAACAGTTGCTTGTTTAATGAGCTATAATTTCTGCAAGACTATCTGTTCTTTCGTGCGCTTTCTACAAAGCAGCACAACAGTTTGATTCGGAATGCACCACGTGCCCTAGTTCGGCCGTTTGCAAGCAGCAGACGCAGTTAGTATGTTGAATAATTATCGCACAGCCTTGTGCATTGGTTAAACCTCTGTCCAGAATAATGCATGCGTAGAATCGTAATGCGAATCTCACTGAGATATTATTATGGTATGAATGCAAAGGAGATGATAGTATCATTGTCTCCCACCCCCGTTTTGTGTCTTTCTTCTTGCCGTAGTTAAATTGTGCTCTGTTACATTCCCACATAGTTCTTACTTAAATACTTCTAGTCAGGCACCACTTATGTGTAGTTAGGATGTGCAACCAAATACTTAGATACAATAAATAATCTACGTGAAAGATAAATTCTGTGGTGTTGATCTTACCCACTTACTCCGATTTCCAATCCTGAATTAATCAAGTTGCTTCATGCACTACATGGAGTGCTATTTATCTTGCTACTTAAACAAATTTGCATACTTGTAATTAAATTATTAAACTAATAATTTTCCAGCTCCGTCTTTTTTCTCTAAATGATTAGGAAGGGCGTGGGCTGGTGGCGACCCTGAATTTCTGATTTTTTATCATTATTTGTGTGAGAGAAACAGTTAGAAATGCGAGATAACGTATATGACTCGATGAGAACCGCCGTAAAGATAGTAATACGTTACAAGCGTAAATCTTCTTTTGTACGTCAGCGTTAAATATTTTCAATTGAATCTTTGGCATGAGAGTCGTATAATTATCTATGCATTTATCAATAAGAAACAATTATGAAGTTTCTTTACTTGCTCCCTTGGGCAAATTGTCCAAAGAAATGTCAAATTCTGGGTAATAAGCCTAACCACTTTACACACTGGTAGGTCTTTCACTCCTTTACACATCGTACTTGAATTGCACTTTTCGTGTCTATTAAGGGATGTATCATCATCACTTTGCGTATACAGTTCTTGTGCCAGACCTGGCACTTAGCTAACCACTTGTAACATTCGTTTCTCTCGTATACTGTACATTTACGGTTTTTTAGCAGTGGAAACATGTACACCAGGGAACACAAAAAATACATTAACTTACTTACTACACACAAAAATTACTGCATCGTTCTTTACATCAAATACATGAATATTAGATTACATTTTATACAAGTCCCTAGTTCATTGTTTTATGATTGGTTTGTAGCGTCATTGTTCCTGCGAACAATAAGATTTTCAGTAGCAAGTTGACAACAAAATTACATTTCACAAGTCTTTCCTTTGATTCTACAATCCCATTTTCCTGAAAAAAAAAAAACACATATTCACAAGAACGTAGTATATTTTGGTGTGCTGATCCAGACTGTAGGCTTAGCAAGGGTAACTGAAGTAGTAAGTGTGATAAATTCTTCCTTATAGTTGCTTATGCTCTGCACTGCCTCCCTCTTTTATACCTGAATCCATTTGATAACATCCAGGATATCTCCTTTCTGAGTTTTTGCGGTTGTCTCATCATGGGCAAGATAAACATGTAACAAATGAATTCACAAAGGTTAGTACTTCTTTTAACTTAACCCTTAACCCGAAACATCGGCCTCTCAGACACCTCGTTTATTTTAAATGACGAGTGTAGCAGCACTGCAAATAGCGCGGCTTGAATTTCCCACTACCTTCGCCGCATTATTTGCAGCGTGTAAAGCTGCGGTCAACAATCAGTTTTACTTCGTCAGAGAATACATACAGAGTATTGTTTAGAGAAGTACGCGAAGTTGTGTGCCTGAGATACCACATGTTTTGTATTACGTAAAAGAGTTTCGTAGGTCCAATAGACCGCATGTTTCTCATTACAACATATTCTACTTTCAGTAGCTGTTGTTTTACAGGGTCTTCTTCTATGCGTGAATTTATGTCACATTTCAGGTATAACACGGATCGACTTTCTAAGAAGAGTAACATATCTACAGTTAATTCAGATTCGGAAGCTTGGGTGTACAAATAATACCTCACAGAAAACACAGTACTTTTATGGCAAAAATAATTTCCAGTGGGAACGTTCTGAGCCTGTTAGAACGAGAACACCAGAGCACAACAATCTGTAAGGAGAAATGCCTGGCCTAACAGCCGAAAGTCGAAGTTTGGGACAAAGTCCTACCACGTCTCAAATATGGGAGAATTTGATGAAGACATAATAGATCAAATAGTTTTATATACAAACGTGATGCTGAATACAATAACGGCAAAGTTGCAGGAAACAACTAATCCATCCAATTACAGTGATACTGACAACGTTGAAATCAAAGCTTTCAGAGGCCTTCCAATGATGACATCAATATTCAAATCGTCTCATGAAGATAGGTTGTCTCTTTTCGAAAAGGATCTGACCGGTCGTCCTATCTCTGTGGCGACAATGTCGGCAAAGCCCTTTGAAATACTTCTAAGCAACATGAGACTTGACGATGCGACTACCAGAGACGAAAGAAAAAAGTCAGATCGCGCAGCTGCAATAGTAAACATTTTACAGTGGATGAAATGTTAGTACCATTCAGGGGAATATGTCCTTCCGCGTTTATATGCCTAGCAAACCAGTCAAATACGCCATAAAAATTATGTGCCTCGCAGACTCTGGAAGCGCTTACCTCTTCAATGCCTACATATATTCAGGGAAAGATAGAGATGGATGTGGCCTGACAGGAGAAGAGAAAAAGCTTGCTACACCAACTCATGCTCTTTACGTCTGTGCAAACCAATAGAAGGAAGTACAGAAACATTGCCGCTGACAACTGGTTTACATCTTTAGAACTCATTCGTGAGCTGAGAAAGAGGGGACTAACATTCGTAGGAATGGTCAGATAGAACAAACGCGAAATTCCTCAAGAGTTTTTGGCTGATAACAGTAGGCCAGTTGGGTCAGCATTATATGGATTCTCTGAGAATACAACACTGGTTTCATTTGTTCCTAAGAGAAAAAAAGCAGTAATTCTTGTGTCTTCAATGCATCATTCCACTGAAAATGATACCATAAAAAATAAGCTAGAAATTATTTGTTACTGCAATGCAACGAAATCTGGAGTAGATTCGCTCGAGATGAAATGTGGCAATTATTCGTCAAACAGACGTACAAGGCGCTGGCCAATGGCAGTCTTATACACACTTGTAGACATCAGTTGCCTGAACAGTTTTGTTCTGTGTTTGTGCTACAGAGGAAACCCCATGCTAACTCGTCTCAAATTCACCAAAAGTCTGGCCATGGAGCTGAGAGCCACGTCTAAGAAGACACCTGGAAATTCAAAATTTACCTAGAAACATCAAAGAAATGATCCAGAAAGTTCTGGGAGACACTCAACAATCAAGCGAAGGCATTCTAAGTGATAGAATGGAAAAAAGGAAGACGTGTATGAAGTGTCCTGCGTCCAAGAAGGGGAAAACGGTGTATAAGTGCAGCACATGTGGTCACCTAGTTTGCCTGGAATGTGTGTCACCTTTGCGAAATAGATGTGATTTAATATTTCATTTCAGTTCATTACCATTTTTTTACATTTTCTGCGATATTTTATTTATATTTAGGAATATATTGTCTGGTGTAACAGTGGTGAAAATCATATGAAATCTGACACTGAATGACTGCACGTACTTGTGATATTTCATGTTTATTTTATGTAATTTAAACAACAAAGTGTTTATATGGGCTGAAAAGTATTAAATTTACTTAGAACATGAATTAACTGTCTATTTACTTGATTTCTGTCAACTTACGTAGAGTTCTGTGATATAAAATACTAGGTGGTCTGAGAGACCGCATGTTTCTAGTTACGCACATTACAGAGATGTCTCGATTTAGGGGTTAACATTAACATATACATAAACATAGGTGCTGTTCAATGATCACGGATGTCACTTTTATTTCGTAACATGACACGGAGATCGTGAGCTGTAGTGATAAGACCTTACTTAGTGGGCCAGGAAATAGTGTCTCTATACATCTCTTTTGAACTATAGTGAGCGTCTATTTGAAGTTAGATTTTGCTTTCCATTCAAATTGTCCTCCTGCATGTCGCCGTCAGTCAATAATGCGTCATTTACGAGTAACCTCACACACAACAATTAGTCTGGCAGCGCGCTTCGCACCGTCTGAAGTCCAGTGGCCGCGCACCAACCGTCGGGTAGCGATGCCGCGCGTGCCGGTCAGTACGTCTTTATGAAGTGTTCTGTGCAGCTTTCGCAGCATTTACGAAACTACTGCTCCTGTTTCAAATCGTCGTACACCTTGGCTGTGAGAAGGGACCACAGGGCACGTCCTACGTTCACCGCTCGAAGGTATGTGCTGCACTGTACTGGCCAACGGCACACTGCCCTAATGCACAAACACCCGTACCGTACGTAGCAGGCTTTCTCGATTCACCATGTCTCATTTATTTGGAAGTAGAAAGCTCGTGGTATAAAACTTGTCTACACGTATAACTTACATGTTACTGAAAAAATCACTATACTGTTCATTTTTACCATTTCAAAAATTATAGCTCATGAGACCACTGGCTATTTTATGCCCACGTTCGTTATTTGCTCCTGTATCCTCTTTCAAAACTTTATCTGTGTACATACTGCTCCAAATATTTCATTACGCAAGTTGGTAGGTGAACGTCCTCTCAGAATATACCTGCCACTACTACTACACTTCGCGATCGCGATACTATCTTATGTCTCTACACGTTTTCGAGAACAACAGCACTTCCCTAACTTAGGATCGTGCTACAAATGCACTTATACATCGAAACGACTACACAAAAAATGAATGCACCGAAAGTGCTTCTATAAATTGTCTGTGCTTTAGCTACCCAAACCTACGTAACAGCGCATGATACAAGCACCAATGAAAGAAAATAATAATTGACACACAAACAGAACAGATCTCTATACCTAAAATCACATATAAATACAAAACAAACAAGAATAACCTGACAAGTAATACAAATAACATTAGTGATAATGAAACGTGGTCGCTGTTCATTAGACTGCTTCTGAGTGTGTGTCAGTGTACTGTACCTGTCTGTGGTACAAATGGCTCTGAGCACTATGGGACTTAACATCTGAGGTCATCAGTCCCCTAGAACTTAGAACTACTTAAACCTAACTAACCGAAGGACATCACACACATCCATGCCCGAGGTAGGATTCGAACCTGCGGTCGCGCGGTTCCAGACTGAAGCGCCTAGAACCGCTCGGTCACAAAGGGCGGCCTCTCATATTGTGTTTGCTTCTTCGCTGCACTAGTATGTGCATGGATTAATAATCGTCGTGACCTCTTGTCACCTCTGAACTGTCATCCCACATAAAATATCTCCCACGTATGTCGAGTAAAATATTATAACTATAACAAAATTCAAAGTATTTACATATTGCGTGTTTGTTTTTGATAGTGATCTTATCACGTTTTCATGACGTAAAACTCATGTTTCCACTGGCGCTCCTGAGCGGCATGTTGTGTGCAGCCAACGCTAGTGATAAAATTTACATTGCCTGAAATAGTTGTGACGTCTGTATAACTCGACTGTTTTTTGCCGCCGGATGAAATCTTGTGGAATTTCGACGAGCACCACTCGTAAACAATTACGGATGACACGGTGTTAACTAGTATTCCTCCCGAGATTTGCGTTTGCAACTTACCTTGTACTTATTTGTAGACGGTGTCGTATTTACCTTATTTTATGTTTACAAATCGTACTACAGTAGCGTAGTTATCCTCTCACGTACACAGATAAACGTATCCTCGTCAGTTCACACTAATTCTCTATCATAGGTGTATTACTTGATACACATAACTTAGCCTAGGTTGTAGAGTAAATAGTAGATGATGCGAGAGACTTTCTTCAGCAGCTCGAAATCAATTCATCCTCGTAAAACATACTATAATTAATTCAGTTCTAATCAAAGTTGCGTCGAAATAGCATACATCTTTAAAGTTTCTATGCACTATGGCATGTACTTGCGTAACCATATACTGATAAACGTGCCTTAGGAGTCCGAATTTTTTACGAAACTTACCCAGATGCTTATTATCCTGACACACAAGTTGTGAAAAAAAACTTAACAGTTACTTTATTTTAATACCAGGTCTATGCTAATTGTTCGCTCCAAGTGTCTGTATTCATAAACTTAAAACTAAAACCACCGTGATCAAAAAAATCACTCAGTCAAAACGTTACAAGTACGTTCTGTCACTAATTCCTATCTATGTGTCCTAGTTTAACTACGTATCGTGTCCACATTCAGTTACGGTGAAAATAAAATTGGCACTGTTCTGATAGTTCGTTTTGCTGCATAGTATAAACGTAACTTACCTTGAACATATTTTCTTTCTCTTTTCATAGCGTACATAGCATAGTTATGTGCATAAACAAGTGTAACATGTGATTCTAAACATGGCAAAACTTCTGTAAGTCTCGGTTGCGTTAAGTCCTTTGACTTTGCCGTTGTGAGGGTATGCAGTCAGGTAACATCCGTGATGTGGAATATGTACAATCGTGTAAGGGCCAGTGTATTTAATTTGCCACGTAGCATTTCTCTTAGCTAATAAAGGTGAATTAACATGAGTTTTAAGTAAGATCTTCTCCCCAATAATAAATCTGGTTATACCTGGTAATTTCCTGTCAAATTGTTTCTTCCTGCGATTGTCTGGATTTACCCACTCCTCCTTCTTAGAATATTGTTTCAGTGGTATTCGATTGCGGGCTATACTTTGATGCGAAAATTTGCTGTATCTGCAAAATTGTTTCCAAGCCTGTCAGAAAAAATTAATTGTACTGTCGGATAAAATCACTTGAGGTTTCCCAACAGAGGGAAAGTAGTCATTTAGCATACGTCTGATGACAGGCATAGCTGCCGTTGATTTTGTGGCACACAGCTTCGCACATTTGAAAAATACGTTATATACTCTTATTATGTACTTAACACCACCTCGAGCAGAGGGCAGGGGTCATGTAGCATTAATACAAAATTGTTCTAGTGGATTCTTTGGCAGTATAGGATGTAGTACTGTTTCAAAGTTCTGATCGGAAGGCCTAGCCTTCTGGCAAACAATACAAGTTTTTGAAACTTGCTGGTTGTGTCGGAGCATATTAGGAAAATAGCAGTAAACACTAAACTTCTTACAGCACTTACGAGCACTGTAATGTCCCCAAGTGAAATGAGAGTGCCAAATTAAATTCTCTTCACGCGCTTCGTGAATACAAACACATCACAAGTCGCTGTCTGGGTTTCTCCTGTAAAATAACACATCGTGATACAGGTGGCAGTTAGTGCTGCTGCACAGGTACCTGTGGATTGTTGCTTAACTGTAACCTTCCTTTTTTCAGCGTCGTTCCTCCTCTTGCAGTTTAGCCACGTTATTACTCATAACCAAAAAATATTTTCTGAACTTAATGTCCTTTATAAGCATAATCTTAAACTCGGTATCCTGCTCTAGCAATTCCTCGAATTCAGGTAAACGTCGAGGCAATCGTGATAAGACATCAGTAATTATGTTATCTTCATCGTCCACATGTATAATTTCAAAATTGTAGGCTTTTAAGAACAGTGTCCATCTTGCAAGCCGATTGTGCAACAACCTACAAGTGAATAGAAAAATCTAGTACTTGATTATCGCTGTATACTCGCACATACTTATAAAACAGATATTAGATTAAATGCCCACGCAATAGAGAGCGTCTCCAACTCTGTTGATGAGTACCTGCCTTCACATTCAGTAAGGGTCCTGCTAGCGAAACTGATCACTTTCAAATCTTCGGGGCCCCCACTTTCTGTCACATGAAAATGATGCATCGGTAGCGACACAAAAGTTTTGGCTCATGACTGGGTGGAGTGGCAAAGACGTTATAGTTTACCAGAGCATGCTTTATGTCCTCCACGTCGGCCTGCCCTTCTTTAACAATCCTAACAAGGAGGTAATATTTAGCAGGTGATTAGGTATAAAACGATGGAAGAAACAACACAAACCCAAGAACGCTTTTAGCTGCAGTTTTGCCCAAGGTACAGGAAAAATCTTAATCGCCAGCAGGTTTTCAGGATCAGGCCTTATTCAAGCAGGTGAAATTATGTGACATAAAAATTTTATGTTTTTCCTACCAAACTTTTTATTTCTCAATATTCGTCGTTACCCCAGTAGCCGAAAATATTTGTAGCATTCTCTCTAATAGTTCTAAATTATCATCCCATGCGTTTAATACAATATCAATGTACACAGTGAGCTTGTCTAGGAGGTCAGGGCCTAATACACTGTCAAGTGCAGTTATTAAGACACCAGCACTAACGTTCAACCCAATTGGTTAAACGCAGTACTGGTAGAATCTGCCTGCAAAAATAAAGGCTGTGTACTTTCTGTTTTTAGGTGACAGTGCGATCTGCCAGTAAGAACTCTGGATGTCAACACTGGACTGATACTGCACACGATAAAACCGTTGTAATTGTTCCTCTAAATTTTCAGACCGGATGGTTACTGGGACCATTATTTTGTTAACTTTCTGGGCGTCGAGAACGAGCCTCATTGTGTTAACTGCATTTTTATCGCAAGTAGTGGGCTTAGGTATGGTGATAACGAATTCTCAATGATATTCCAAGACAACATCCTCTTTATCTCCTAAGCTACCGACTCTTTTTGCGACCATGGTATGGAATATGTGTTCTTCCAAAACGTGTCGTGGGGCCGAATATCTATGTAGTACTGATACGTTCTAATAACTCGGGGTATTTTATCGAACACACGTGCATATTCAAACAATAATCTTCTAAGTTCTTCATTTTTTTGCGGAGATACCTCTGTGCACTCTTCTACCTTCTTTTCAGTTTCATCACGCTCCAATTGTTGGCACCACTGTTTTGTTGAGTCATGGCAGTGAAAGGCGTTGCCTTCAAAATTTGAATTTGTATGTTTTTAAAAGGCTTTCCAAACCTACCGTTAACCTTTGTTAAATCTATTACACAGTTTTGACCGTTGATGAACAGATGACATTCCCCAGATTCTAAATCAATTTTAGCACACATTTCCCTCTAGAAATCCAGTCCCAAAATACATCGTTCTGTTAACCGTTAGACTACCAGGAAAATCGACTGGAATACGATGTCCTCGATCTGCACTTTGATCATGGTTTGCACTTTAATCAGCTCGGATTTGCCACCTATGGCACCTAGTATCCTGCAATTTTGTACTGGGTAGGTTGGTAGGGCCTTGTGACTTCCAATCTGTTTGAAAAGGGCTTTCGATATCGCACTGATCTTGGCACCGGTGTTCTAGCAAGATATTGGTCGGTATTTTTCCTACTAGCGCCTGCATACTTACTTGAACTATGCTGTCCTCCTCGTACAAACAGGGTATTTCATCGTTTATCAACACATCACGTATGTCAGCTTCATCTAGGTACCTCAGTAAATCGTTATGCTGATTGCATGGATCGCCGCCACGACTATCCGTGGGCAACATAGGAGGGCACAAGGTGGCCACGTTTAGTTTAACGCCACATTATCGTCGGTTGGTTTCTCATTCGTCACTTCGATAACCACCCTGTCCATTCCAGTTTCGATTTACCTTGCCAGAATAATTCCTATCACCATTCTTTCTCTTTCTTTTAAAGCCTTGATTGTAATTGGAATTAAAATTGCCTCTCAAATTCTGTTTTTGTATTTGCGCTGTAGAGGCTGGATCGACAAAAACCGGTCGTGGCCCAGCCGCTGACTCGGCATTGTTGACGCCGTATTGCTCTCGGTGCAACGGGGACTGATTTCCGCTACCGTTACGATAACTACACTCCTGGAAATGGAAAAAAGAATACCTTGACACCGGTGTGTCAGACCCACCATACTTGCTCCGGACACTGCGAGAGGGCTGTACAAGCAATGATCACACGCACGGCACAGCGGACACACCAGGAACCGCGGTGTTGGCCGTCGAATGGCGCTAGCTGCGCAGCATTTGTGCACCGCCGCCGTCAGTGTCAGCCAGTTTGCCGTGGCATACGGAGCTCCATCGCAGTCTTTAACACTGGTAGCATGCCGCGACAGCGTGGACGTGAACCGTATGTGCAGTTGACGGACTTTGAGCGAGGGCGTATAGTGGGCATGCGGGAGGCCGGGTGGACGTACCGCCGAATTGCTCAACACGTGGGGCGTGAGGTCTCCACAGTACATCGATGTTGTCGCCAGTGGTCGGCGGAAGGTGCACGTGCCAGTCGACCTAGGACCGGACCGCAGCGACGCACGGATGCACGCCAAGACCGTAGGATCCTACGCAGTGCCGTAGGGGACCGCACCGCCACTTCCCAGCAAATTAGGGACACTGTTGCTCCTGGGGTATCGCCGAGGACCATTCGCAACCGTCTCCATGAAGCTGGGCTACGGTCCCGCACACCGTTAGGCCGTCTTCCGCTCACGCCCCAACATCGTGCAGCCCGCCTCCAGTGGTGTCGCGACAGGCGTGAATGGAGGGACGAATGGAGACGTGTCGTCTTCAGCGATGAGAGTCGCTTCTGCCTTGGTGCCAATGATGGTCGTATGCGTGTTTGGCGCCGTGCAGGTGAGCGCCACAATCAGGACTGCATACGACCGAGGCACACAGGGCCAGCACCCGGCATCATGGTGTGGGGAGCGATCTCCTACACTGGCCGTACACCACTGGTGATCGTCGAGGGGACACTGAATAGTGCACGGTACATCCAAACCGTCATCGAACCCATCGTTCTACCATTCCTAGACCGGCAAGGGAACTTGCTGTTCCAACAGGACAATGCACGTCCGCATGTATCCCGTGCCACCCAACGTGCTCTAGAAGGTGTAAGTCAACTACCCTGGCCAGCAAGATCTCCGGATCTGTCCCCCATTGAGCATGTTTGGGACTGGATGAAGCGTCGTCTCACGCGGTCTGCACGTCCAGCACGAACGCTGGTCCAACTGAGGCGCCAGGTGTAAATGGCATGGCAAGCCGTTCCACAGGACTACATCCAGCATCTCTACGATCGTCTCCATGGGAGAATAGCAGCCTGCATTGCTGCGAAAGGTGGATATACACTGTACTAGTGCCGACATTGTGCATGCTCTGTTGCCTGTGTCTATGTGCCTGTGGTTCTGTCAGTGTGATCATGTGATGTATCTGAGCCCAGGAATGTGTCAATAAAGTTTCCCCTCCCTGGGACAATGAATTCACGGTGTTCTTATTTCAATTTCCACGAGTGTATTTTGGCTGATGCCGATGTGCCTCTTGTATTCATAGATCAAATCTATGGAATCTAAAGTCGATAAGAAGTACTCCAAATTGCTGTCAACTACCTGTACAAGTTTTTCTCCAATGTTAATGGCCAGTTTGGCTTTCAAACTGCGCATAACATCAATATGTGAAACTCGTTCATCCCAGAAACACGTTTTGTTTAGATACTTTTCGAAATATTTTCATGAAGATCCAGATTTTGAATTGTATTTTTCAGGAGCGATCACCGATTTCCTCAATCGTTCCTGTACACAACGCGAGCAGTACTTAGAAAGAAAAGAATTTTCGAATTGCTCTAATGTTTGGCAAGTTTCAGACATTTCGGTCGCCCACAGCGCAGCATCGCCTTGAATATATCCGGTAACATACTGAAGCTTGTGCTGTTCGGACCATGCCTTGGCCAACACATTCCTGAATGAGTTGATAAAAATAACTTGCGTTCAGGGATAAACATCTGAAACTGCCGATGTTGTATAAGACTCTCTCCGTGCTATACACTCGACGAATTTGGTTCTACTGTTGTCTGTTTCCTATTCACATTCGGGTATCATTGATTGCCATACCCCTAGTTGTTAGGAGAATACATATTAACACTGGTACTGAGATAGCCACTGTGTGCGCTATCGCCCTTACCTGCATGCATGTTTCAGGTTCTTCCTCTTCTTCTACATCTCTACGTTGCGCCTTAATGTCATGTAGTTGCCTGTTAATTTGCTCTTAGTCCGTCTGTAATTTTGTAACAGATGTGTTCTGTTTAGTGTAAACTTGTTCCATTGTGTTATTTATTTATTTATTTATTATTTTTTTGGTCATCAGTCTACTGACTGGTTTGATGCGGCGCGCCACGAATTCCTTTCCTGTGCTAAACTCTTCATCTCAGAGTAGCACTTGCAACCCACGTCCTCAACTATTTGCTTGACGTATTCCCATCTCTGTCTTCCTCTACAGTTTTTGCCCTCTACAGCTCCCTCTAGTATCATGGAAGTCATTCCCTCATGTCTTAGCAGATGTCCTATCATCCTGTCCCTTCTGCTCATCAGTGTTTTCCACATGTTCCTTTCCTCTCAGATTCTGCGTAGAACCTCCTCATTCTTTACCTTATCAGTCCATCTAATTTTCAACATTCGTCTATAGCACCACATCTCAAATGCTTCTATTCTCTTCTGTTCCGGTTTTCCCACAGTCCATGTTTCACTACCATACAATGCTGTACTCCAGACGTACATCCTCGATGTACAGATTGAAGAGTAGGGGCGAAAGGCTACAGCCTTGTCTTACACCCTTCTTAATACCAGCACTTCGTTCTTGATCGTCCACTCTTATTATTCCCTCTTGGTTGTTGTACATATAGTATATGACCCGTCTCTCCCTATAGCTTACCCCTATTTTTTTCAGAATCTCGAACAGCTTGCACCATTTTATATTGTCGAACGCTTTTTCCAGGTCGACAAATCCTATGAAAGTGTCTTGATTTTTCTTTAGCCTTGCTTCCATTATTAGCCGTAACGTCAGAATTGCGTCTCTCGTCCCTTTACTTTTCCTAAAGCCAAACTGATCGTCACCTAGCGCATTCTCAATTTTCTTTTCCATTCTTCTGTATACTATTCTTGTAAGCAGCTTCGATGCATGAGCTGTTAAGCTGATTGTGCGATAAATCTCGCACTTGTCAGCTCTTGCCGTCTTCGGAATTGTGTGGATGATGCTTTTTCGAAAGTCAGATGGTATATCGCCAGACTCATATATTCTACACACCAACGTGAATAGTCGTTTTGTTGCCACTTCCCCCAATGATTTTAGAAATTCTGATGGAATGTTATCTATCCCTTCTGCCTTATTTGACCGTAAGTCCTCCAAAGCTCTTTTAAATTCCGATTCTAATACTGGATCCCCTATCTCTTGTAAATCGACTCCTGTTTCTTCTTCTATCACATCAGACAAATCTTCATCCTCATAGAGGCTTTCAATGTATTGTTTCCACCTATCTGCTCTTTCCTCTGCATTTAACAGTGGAATTCCCGTTGCACTCTTAATGTTACCACCGTTGCTTTTAATGTCACCAAAGGTTGTTTTTTTGACTTTCCTGTATGCTGAGTCTGTCCTTCCGACAACCATACCTTTTTCGATGTCATCACATTTTTCCTGCAGCCATTACGTCTTAGCTTCCCTGCACTTCCTATTTATTTCATTCCTCTGCGACTTGTATTTCAGTATTCCTGATTTTCCCGGAACATGTTTGTACTTCCTCCTTTCATCAATCAACTGAAGTATTTCTTCTGTTACCCATGGTTTCTTCGCAGCTACCTTCTTTGTACCTATGTTTTCCTTCCCAACTTCTGTGATGGCCCTTTTTAGAGATGCCCATTCCTCTTCAACTGTACTGCCTACTGCGCTATTCCTTATTGCTGTATCTATAGCGTTAGAGAACTTCAAACGTATCTCGTCATTGCTTAGTACTTCCGTATCCCACATCTTTGCGTATTGATTCTTCCTGACTAATGTCCTGAACTTCAGCCTACTCTTCATCACTACTATATTGTGATCTGAGTCTATATCTGCTCCTGGGTACGCCTTACAATCCAGTATCTGATTTCGGAATCTCTGTCTGACCATGATGTAATCTAATTGAAATCTTCCCGTATCTCCCGACCTTTTCCAAGTATACCTCCTCTTCTTGTGATTCTTGAACAGGGTATTCGCTATTACCAGCTGAAACTTGTTACAGAACTCAATTAGTCTTTTTCCTCTTTCATTCCTTGTCTCAAGCCCATATTCTCCTGTAACCTTTTCTTCTACTCCTTCCCCTACAACTGCATTCCAGTCGCCCATGACTATTAGATTTTCGTCCCCCTTTTCATACTGCATTACCCTTTCAATATCCTCATACACTTTCTCTATCTGTTCATCTTCAGCTTTCGACGTCGGCATTTATACCTGAACTATCGTTGTCGGTGTTGGTCTGCTGTCGATTCTGATTAGAACAACCCGGTCACTGAACTGTTCACAGTAACACACTGTCTGCCCTACCTTCCTATTCATAACGAATCCTACACCTGTTATACCATTTTCTGCTACTGTTGATATTACCCGATACTCATCTGACCAGAAATCCTTGTCTTCCTTCCACTTCACTTCGCTGACCCATACTGCATCTAGATTGAGCTTTTGCATTTCCCTTTTCAGATTTTCTAGTTTCCCTACCACGTTCAAGCTTCTGACATTCCACATCCCGACTCGTAGAACGTTATCCTTTCGTTGATTATTCAATCGTTTTCTCATGGTAACCTCCCCCTTGGCAGTCCCCTCCCGGAGATCCGAATGGGGGACTATTTCGGAATCTTTTGCCAATGGAGAGATCATCATGACACTTCTTCAAATACAGGCCACATGTCCTGTGGATACACGTTACGTGTCTTTAATGCAGTGGTTTCCATTACCTTCTGCATCCTCACGTCGTTGATCATTGCTGATTCTTCCGCCTTTAGGGGCAATTTCCCACCCCTAGGACAAGAGAGTGCCCTGCACCTCTATCCGCTCCTCCACCCTCTTATAGCTTTCTGTAATACTGTTTCTAAAGTGCGGTTGATATGAACAATTTCTTCTTGCAAAAATTCATCTAACTGCCACTCCTGTTTTTAGATACCTTTTCAACTTGAGTGACAGCTTGCTGCATTTTTGTGTTAAGTGTTTTTTGTTGTTAAGTGCATAGCATTAAAGTCTTCAGTTAGTTTTCTTATTTGGTCAGGTACATCATTCATCGTTGTTTTTAATTTGTTGGTTCAAATGGCGCTGAGCACTATGGGACTTAACTTGTGAGGTTATCAGTCCCCTAGAACTTAGAAATAGTTAAACCTAACCAACCTAAAAACATCACACACATCCATACCCGAGGCAGGATTCGAACTACGACCGTAGCGGTCGCGCGGTTCCAGACTACAGCGCCTAGAACCGCTCGGCCACTCCGCCCACCTTTTAATTTGTCAATGCCCTGATTCATATTATTTAAAACATCCCGTATTACTTAAATCACCTGATCACCCACTTCAGTTTTTAACGGTGTTATATGTGTTGTCAGGTTATTTTGCATTTCTGTAAGATACGTTACATCAGTTTCTAAACTGCTCATCTGTGTATTGACGTTAGTTTGTAAACTGCACATCCGTCCAGTCATTTGTGTGGTTATCCGTTTTGCACACTGTGTCAACAGGTCAGTTTGCTTAGCTTTGAACAAGTTTAATAAGTTTGGCTCTGCTGCAACCTGCCTAAGTGCAGAGTCTGGTACGATTTCTAGCGAAGGCGTATTATCGCCTGCCGCATGCGACACAGTACCATTAGTCACTGCGACCGTGGTATCGCTATCGTATACATTTTCTACCTCAGGATTTATTAAAGGCTGAGCAGTAGATTCTTAGTCCGATGAACTATCCATTGTGTTAGTTAGAGACCTAAGTTTCACCATTATTACCTGTACTCGTTAGACAATGTATAACCGGGCTTCACGATTGCAGTAATTTTTATCACACGTAAACGAATCACATATGACGTAGCGCTGTTCGTTTAAATTAACGCAGTTAAAATGTCTCTGCTCAAACAATAGACTGGCGATCCAGAATCCCGCACGCAACTACTAAATATTTTCCGCCATCTTGTGATACATTCAAGTATAATATACTTAAAAAAATCTACAAAAATATCTGGGAAAGAAATTTTGAAAAAAATGCGTGCTGCGCAGTGAGTGTCGCAAAAACGCAATTCTGTTCCACATTTACGATCAACCGAAAGTGTAGTAGTACTGCTGCTCTTGTGTTACGTATTTTCTTTTGCGTGTCGGTTTTCTTGGTAGTAGGTTTACTGTTCCAAAACTTCCTTCTTTTCCACATTTTTAGGATAAATAATTGTCAGTTTTTTGGACTGATTTCGGTAATGATGTTCTTATCTGGTACGCAGTGGGCGTAACATGTAACAGAAACTATTTGTTGTAGTCACAATTATGGATGGAAAAAATTACTTGAATATTTAAACTTAAAATTTGTACTAATTTTTTCTGAAACAAAGGTCATGGCACTCGGCCGCCATTGTAACCGTCCTGTTAAATTGTTAAAGCCGTTGTCTTAATTTTGAAATGAGAGATCGTATGAATGTCGCGTAATAAATATTTCGCGCGAAGCGCAGTTGCGACAGAGGCGAAGGTCCATTGTGGAAACTTAGCCACAGACTATTAAAAGTGACATTATTAAGAAATACACCCTACTAACTACACAAAATAAGAGGGCGCGTACATTCGCTAGTGAATGATTCAAAATAAGAAATAATACTGTAACCGAGATGTCTTAAGAATAATTACGCCGGTACAACCTCAGTTGTACGCGAACGTACGATCGGGATAGAGGCACGTACGTTCAAAGGTACTGTCATTCCCCGTGGCCTGGGTAAAAAGAATTGGGTTAAAATTTGATTCATCTGAGAAAGAAAATAATCGGACTTTGTAATTAAATGAAAAGAAAGATTGCAGGTTCTGAATGTCGCGGCAAAATGACGTATGTATTCAAATCGACGTTGGCGGCCACGAAGGGAAAGAGATGAACTCATTCACGTACCTTTATTTTTAAGCAGGCCGTCGTGAAGATCGTCGCCTCCATCTAAATTCTTTGCACAAAATTAATATAATAACAATCTTCCAGAGTTAAGGGAGCTGGGATCCATGGTATCGTAAATGAGAAAACCGTATTGTTTCATAAGTTGCTTTTATTATTTAGCTCAATTTCACTTGAAATTACAGAGCACTTCGTTTATACGTCTTATCACCAGGACATGAGAACAACGAAAAGTAACTACTATTAAAACTAATTAACGAAGAAGGTAAATCTTCTTTTGTCCGTCAGTGTTAAACATTTTTCAAACGAATCTTTTGTAGGAGAGTCGGATTAAGTATCTATACATTTAACAATAAGAGAAAATTATTAAGTTTCTTTAAAAGTGACAAAGAGTCTGTTTGATGAAATATCACGCGGAACATAGGACTTGATTTTGGTGAACTACCGAGATTTCAAGAAGTTACGTTTTTTTTTTCATACCTGCGTGGATATTGCAGATGCTGCGAGGAAAGGATTATACGGAAAGCATTGACAAGGAGAAGGGACAAGACGGTAGGACGTCTGTTAAGATATCACAGAATAATTTCCATGGCACTAAAGCAGTGATTCCCAACCTGGGGGTAATGACCCCCTGAGGGGTAAAAATTCAATTGGCTCTGAGCACTATGGGACTTAACATCTATGGTCATCAGTCCCCTAGAACTTAGAACTACTTATACCTAACTAACCTAAGGACAGCACACAACACCCAACCATCACGAGGCAGAGAAAATGCCTGACCCCGCCGGGAATCGAACCCGGGAACCCGGTAGTGGGAAGCGAGAACGCTACCGCACGACCACCCCTGAGGGGTAATATGAAGTTTTCTGAGGGGTAAAAACTAAACGATTCGATTCTGTTTCAATCACGAAACTAAATTATTTTCAAAAGATCTTTACTACCATCACAATTTTGTAGGACTATATTGATTATGAAAGTTATGAATAATTACTTTTTCTCGATTAGTAGCATTAATGCGATGGAGGTTACAAGTTGCTTACATAGTCTACCCAGTACACACATATGTCGCGCTTTGCCCCATACATCGTTGATAATAAAAGTGAGACATAAACGCAACAAATGCTAAATACCTCAAGAAAATGTCTTCTGCAAGTTGTAGATAGTTCCTGCGGTAGTCCAGAAATTGCTTCATTTCTCGCTTCGAAACAAATGAATTGACAGCGCGGCACAGCAGTAACTACATAAGGGTTACTATAGTGCTGCACACAGTATTATTATTATTAGTAGTAGTAGTAGTATTAGTATTAGTATTACTAGTGGCTATGGTCAGACACAAAGTATTAACGGCCTGATGTCCTCCAATTTCTGCCATTTCAGAAGTGCAGCAGTGAAGCGATGTACGAGCAGTAAATATATTGCACACATCTGAACGTGTTTTATTTTAAATGGTGTGATGATGATGATGATGTTTGGTTTGTGGGGCGCTCAACTGCGTGGTTATCAGCGCCCGTACAATTACCCAATCTTTGCTCAGTCCAATTTCGCCACTTTCCTGGATGATGATGAAATGATGAGGACAACACAAACACCCAGTCATCTCGAGGCAGGTGAAAATCCCTGACCCCGCCGGGAATCGAACCCGGGACCCCGTGCTCGGGTAGCGAGAACGCTACCGCGAGACCACGAGCGGCGGACAATTTTTTTTTTTAAATGGGATTGCAGTGTGCAGGTCAAGCAAGTGCCGCAATGGAGAGGAGGAGGAGTGCAGGGGAAGCATGTTTTCTAAGTGTTTACCCTCACTGTGGATAGTTAGTTTTTTTTCTGAGAAGTAGTTGTGGGTACTACTTGCTACGCTCCCCAAATTTCTCCGTCATCCATCCTATGACATACACACACACACACACACACACACAGACACACACACACACACACACACATACAGAGAGAGAGAGAGAGACACACACACACACACACACACACACACACACACACAAAGTAAATATAATTCATCCTTCATTTTAAAAATATAAGTGTTCCAAGAAAAAACTTTCATTCTACAGTTTACTTAGGTGTTAAAGTTGGTGATAATGTGGGCAGGGGGAGGGGAGAGGCACTAACTAATGTCTGACGTCTAATTGCACTCAGGAGTAATGGTCTAAGAGAGATTGGGAACCACTGTACTAGAGGGAGGTGTATAGGGTAAAACTGTAGCGGAAAACACATTGGAATACATCCAGAAAATAACTAACGACCGGTTGCTTATTTCTTATCAGAGTTTTCAGTTGTCTGAATTAAATTAGAGGACATCTGACGTGAAGGTCCGAACTTGCGACGTCGTCGTGACTAGTACTGTCCGCAGTAGCCACCAAAATGCTCCACTATTTATAATCATAGAAGATAGTTTCAAGCTCTATATCTCCTACAAAAAGACGTGAAAAATCTTACATCCACATAAGGTATAATACTCTACAGTGTCTCTAAGTACATCAGTTTCAACTTTAATTACAGCCTGAGATATGATAAGTTTTCGGACGTCTGAATTTTTTCCGTTCGTGAAGTAGTTTCAGACTGTATCCTGAAAACTACTGAACTCACTAAAATACATCTTTTCATTGTGCACCGAAATATCTTCGCTCGGCAACAGATCTTTCCAAAGTTTCGTACCGCATTGTGTTTTCTATGTACAAGCGAAACAATGAGAATATGAAAAGATTACAACCACAGGTAGAAAGTGCTTTCTCGGGCAAAATAACTATGCTAGTATAAAATATTGGTCTCAGTTTGAGGGAGAAAATTCAAGAAACATATATCTAGAGCACTCCTTGAATGTCGTTTATGAACTGTGGGGAAAATGGAAAAGAAGAGAATGGAAGCGTTTGAGATGTGGTGCTACAGAAGGATATTTACAATTATGTGTGCTGATAGGGTATGAAGAGGCTCTCCGTAGAATTGGTGAAGAAAGGAGAATATGGAAAACACTCACAAGAAGAAGGAACAGGAAGGTAGGACATCCGTTAACACATCAGGGAATAACTTCCATGGTGCTTGAGGAACTGTAAGGGGTGAAAACTGCAGACGAAGACACAGATTGGAATACACCTAACAAATAATTAAGGACGTTTGGTTCAACAGGTGCTACTCTGATGTGGTGAGGTTGGCGCAGGAGAGCCGGCTGCTGTGGCCGAGCAGTTCTAGGCGCTTCGGTCCGGTACCGCGCGCCTGCTACGTTCGCAGGTGCGAATCCTGCCTTGGTCATGGTTATTTAGGTTTAAGTAGTTCTAAGTTTAGGGGACTGATGACCTCATATATTAAGTCCCATAGTGCTTAGAAACATTTGAACCATTTGGCGCAGGAAAGGAATTCGTGGCGGACAACATCATCAAACGAGTCTAGGGAAAAAAAAAAAAAAAAAAAAAAAACACGGGGTACAGTGTTTCTTGGCAATTTGTTCAGTATTTAATTTGTAACTGGTATGAGTTTTTTTGGCCCTATCTTCTGAAGAAATGTGTAAAAGTGGAAGTGGCCACACAGTGGCCGCTGACAGGAGTAGAGTCCCAATAGGGTATTGCTGGCTGTAGCTGCTCTACCCGCTGGCTGTCAAAGTCCAGTCACTTTAAAAGGGACTCCACATTCCTTCCAGTTGCAGGTATAGCCTCTTATGCTAATCGGGAAAGAGTATTTCCTGCATCATCTGGACTCGTTCGTAACAGGATCTGCTTCTTCTCGCTCTATTACGTATTTTAAGTGGTTTGTTATTGAGTAATGTTTCGTTCATCTCAGGAGTTTCGTTCTGAAAAATTTAACGGACCTAATGTTCCTTCTGCATGTGTTCACACCACAGCGAACAAGAAGTGCAGGAATAGAAGTGTTTTATTACAGTTTACTCTTGTATCTTGCCGATATTTGTATTTTAAAATGTTGTGGATGGGGTCAACTGATTCCAAAGCAAGTGGGTTTTACAGCTAGATGATTATCATTATTGTATAGGCGAGTTTGGCTGCCTGAACAGCAGAACCATATTATTTGTTCTGATGTTGTGTTGTCCGTAGTGTTTTGTTTTCGAACAGATACTTGGCCTAGAAAGCCTTCCCTTCAGTTTTACGCATATCAGTAAAATACTGTTTACACAGATGATTCACATGATGAACTGCACATTGCAACCCATCTTTTTATTTGACTATTATGGCGTATTCTCTAAAAAGTAAAATATTGATTATTTCGTGAACATATTACTTTGAATTTTGCACTTAGGCTTTAGTGTAGCTAATGAAAATTGGATAAGCTAGAATTCGACACAGTCAAACTCATCTATTTATTAGATTTTGACGTGTATCTTTTTATTGCTCTAGCATCCAAGTTATATTCACGGTTTTTTTCTGTTATCTGTTGTGTAATAATTACATTGTCTATAGCTAGTATCTCATTTCTAAACCAATCCTATACAAATTTACAGCAAAATATACAGGGTGTTTCAAAAATGACCGGTATATTTGAAACGGCAATAAAAACTAAACGAGCAGCGATAGAAATACACCGTTTGTTGCAATATGCTTGGGACAACAGTACATTTTCAGGCGGACAAACTTTCGAAATTACATAGTTACAATTTTCAACAACAGATGGCGCTGCAAGTGATGTGAACGATATAGAAGACAACGCAGTCTGTGGGTGCGCCATTCTGTACGTCGTCTTTCTGCTGTAAGCGTGTGCTGTTCACAACGTGCAAGTGTGCTGTAGACAACATGGTTTATTCCTTAGAACAGAGGATTTTTCTGGTGTTGGAATTCCACCGCCTAGAACACAGTGTTGTTGCAACAAGACGAAGTTTTCAACGGAGGTTTAATGTAACCAAAGGACCGAAAAGCGACACAATAAAGGATCTGTTTGAAAAATTTCAACGGACTGGGAACGTGACGGATGAACGTGCTGGAAAGGTAGGGCCACCGCGTACGGCAACCACAGAGGGCAACGCGCAGCTAGTGCAGCAGGTGATCCAACAGCGGTCTCGGGTTTCCGTTCGCCGTGTTGCAGCTGCGGTCCAAATGACGCCAACGTCCACGTATCGTCTCATGCGCCAGAGTTTACACCTCTATCCATACAAAATTCAAACGCGGCAACCCCTCAGCGCCGCTACCATTGCTGCACGAGAGACATTCGCTAACGATATAGTGCACAGGATTGATGACGGCGATATGCATGTGGGCAGCATTTGGTTTACTGACGAAGCTTATTTTTACCTGGACGGCTTCGTCAATAAACAGAACTGGCGCATATGGGGAACCGAAAAGCCCCATGTTGCAGTCCCATCGTCCCTGCATCCTCAAAAAGTACTGGTCTGGGCCGCCATTTCTTGCAAAGGAATCATTGGCCCATTTTTCAGATCCGAAACGATTACTGCATCACGCTATCTGGACATTCTTCGTGAATTTGTGGCGGTACAAACTGCCTTAGACGACACTGCGAACACCTCGTGGTTTATGCAAGATGGTGCCCGGCCACATCGCACGGCCGACGTCTTTAATTTCCTGAATGAATATTTCGATGATCGTGTGATTGCTTTGGGCTATCCGAAACATACAGGAGGCGGCGTGGATTGGCCTCCCTATTCGCCAGACATGAACCCCTGTGACTTCTTTCTGTGGGGACACTTGAAAGACCAGGTGTACCGCCAGAATCCAGAAACAATTGAACAGCTGAAGCAGTACATCTCATCTGCATGTGAAGCCATTCCGCCAGACACGCTGTCAAAGGTTTCGGGTAATTTCATTCAGAGACTACGCCATATTATTGCTACGTATGGTGGATATGTGGAAAATATCGTACTATAGAGTTTCCCATACCGCAGCGCCATCTGTTGTTGAAAATTGTAACTACTGTAATTTCGAAAGTTTGTCTGCCTGAAAATGTACTGTTGTCCCAAGCATATTGCAACAAACGGTGTATTTCTATCGCTGCTCGTTTAGTTTTTATTGCCGTTTCAAATATACCGGTCATTTTTGAAACACCCTGTATATATATATATATATATATATATATATATATATATATATATATATATATATATATATATATATATATATGCAAATTTCCATAGTTTTATCTACTAGGAAGGAAAGCGTTTAAGCATAAAGACTTGTTACTGACATTCGGGAGGCCTGCGAAATATTATAAAAAAAAATATGTTTACCGAATTTTTCGTTCGGAAATTGGAAATTTGTGTAAGTTATATGGGACGAAACTGCTGAGGTCATCGGTCCCTCAGCCTACACACTACTTAATGTAACTTAAACTAACTTACACTAAGGACAACACACACACACACACACACACACACACACACACACACACACATGCCCGAGGGAGGACTCGAAACTCCGACGGTGGGAGCCGCGCGGACCGTGACAAGGCGCCTCAGAGCTGATTTCATTTATCGCGCATCACTTATAGTACAACAGTTTTTGCCACGTATAGTAAATTGTATAATGACCTATTGATTAATTCCCCTGCCATGATCACATATTCATGTATTTTGATATTCATCGAAGACTTTTTAACACAAATTACCTTACTTAATGTCCTTGGCATCACCTGACTTTCTTCCACTGCTCTTGTTTTCGTTTTATTCATTTCCATGTCATATGAGTCTTTCAAGCTGTATCTATTCCTGTGAACTGATAATAAAACATAGTTTGCGTTACTTGACAGAATTACTATGTCACCGGGAAAAATCTTAAAGTTTTTAGTTCCTCTTATTGTTAATTCTGTTTCCACAGTACTCCATAGTTTGCTTTGCTGGTAATTTAATTTACAAATTAAATAACGTGAGGATAAGCTACAACTTTCATACTCTACTCACTTAATATCTCCCGTTCATGTTCTCGGATTTTTTGAACTGTAGTCTACTTTCTATAGAGGGTGTGGGATAATCGTTCACGCTCTGTGTTTTATCCCTGACAATTTCATCATTTCAAGCATTTTAATCCTGCCACTGTTTCCAAACGCTTTATCTAAATCTATAGACCAAGAAGCGGAGCTCAGTTTCGTAATGTTACTGACGTTTCTCAGTGCTACAGTCACAAATATATTGATAATAATTCATATTCGCGTGCATATGAACACTGCGAGCATCAACACTTAAAGCAGATACAGTACATTTCCTCAAAAATATTTTCGTCCGATTCTTCACAATAGTCACAGCACATTGCAATAAAACATTTGTAGAAACTTTGCCACTTACCGCCAAAAGAGATTCGTATTGCGATACGGCACCGTCCAGTTGCTCACGTGGTTCTCGATACCGGATGACCTCCTCGTGTCGGTGCTGGTGACAATGACCAATTTCGGCGAGACTTTTTTTTTCTTTTTTTTAAAATCCCGCCGACCCGCCACGAATTCCTCTCCTATGTCAACTTCGTCATCTCAGAGTAGCGCACTTGCAACCTACGTTCTCAATTATTTGTTGGATGTATTCCAATCTCTGTCTTCCTCTACAGTTTTGCTCTCTACAGCTCCCACCAGTACCATGGAGTTCCATTTCATTCTTAATCTTATTAGTCCACCTAATTTTCAACATTCGTCTGTAGCACCACATCTCAAAAGCTTCGATTCTCATTATTTTTTTAATTTACGCGTCAAGTTCCGTAGAACCAAATTGAGGAGCCAATCTTCAAGGTAATGGAACGTGTCAGTACATGAATTACAACATAAAAGTAATAGCGGATAAAAATAAAATGTTTATGAACCCTAAAAAAGTCAATCCATAAGTTGAAGTAAACGCCTTCAACAATACTACAAGAGTCAGCTTAATTTTTAAGGAACTCCTCGACAGAATAGAAGGAATGATCCATGAGGAAACTCTTCAGTTTGGATTTGAAAGCGCGTGGGTTACTGCTAAGATTTTTGAATTTGAGAGGCAGCTTATTGAAAATAGATGCTGCAGTATACTCCACACCTTTCTGCAGAAGGGTTAAGAAAGTCCGGTCTAAATGCAGGACTGATTTCTGCCGAGTATTAACTGAGTGAAAGCTGCCTAGTCTTGGGAATAAGCTAATATTATTAAAAAGAAATGACAGTAAGGAATATTATATTGAGAGGTCAGTGTCAAAATACCCAGACTCGTGAACGGGGGTCGACAAGAGGTTCGTGAACTTACACCACTTATTGCCCGAACCGCCCGTTTCTGAGTCAAAAATGTCGTTTTAGAATGGGAAGAGTTACCCCAAAATGTAATACCATATAACATAAGCGAATGAAAATAAGCAGAGTAGACTAATTTTCGTGTAGAACGATCAATCCCTTCACATACCGCTCGAATAGTAAAAATGACAGCATTAAGTCTTTGAACAAGATCGTGAACGTGGGCTTTCCACGACAATTTACTTTGTATCTGATCACCTAGAAATGTGAACTATTCAATTTCACTAATCATATGCCCATTCTTCGAAATTAAAACGTCAGGTTTTGTTGAATTGTGTGCTAGAAACTGTATTAACAGAGTCTTACTGTGATTTAGCATTAGTTTATTTTCTACAGGCCATCAACTTAGGTCATAAACTGCACTATTTGAAACCGAGCCAATGTTGCACACAACTTCCTTTATTACCAAGCTAGTGTCATCAACAAACAGAAATATTTTAGAGCTACTCATAATACTAGAGGGCATATCATATCTATAAATAAGGAGCAGGAGTGGCCTCAACACTGATCCCTGGGCCACCCCACACTAGACCGTACCCCACTCACACCCCACATCACAGCCATTCTCAACATTGTGAATAATGACCTTTTGCTGTCTATTGCTAAAGTGAGGTGTGTATCAGTTGTGAGCTACTCTATGTATTCTGTAATGGTCCAACTTCTGGAGCAATATTTTCTGATCCACACAATCAAACGCCTTAGTTAAATCAAAAAAATATGCCTAGCGTTCGAAACTTTTTGGTTAATTCGAAACATTTTGGTTAACCCTTCCAGTGCCTCACAGAGAAATGAGAATATAGCATTTTCAGTTGTTAAATGACTTCTAAAGGCGAACCGTACATTTCGTAGCAAATCGTGTGATATAAAATATTCAGTTTTCCTCACATACACAGCCTTTACAATAACCTTAGAAAACAATGATGGCATAGAAGTAGATCTAAAATTGTCTACCTTATCCTACTGAGTACTTTAATCGTTCAGGAAACTGACCATTCCTAAAGGAAAAATTACAATTATGGCTCTTCTGTTCCGGTTTTCCACAGTCGATATTTCACTGTCATACAAAGTTGTAAACCAAACATATATTCTCAAAAATTGTTTCCTTAAATTAAGACTTATGTTTGATACTAGAAGACTTCTCGTTGCCTGTGTTAGTCTGCTTCTCATGTCCTCCCTGCTTCGTCCGTCAATGGTTATTTTGCTGCCTACGTATCAGAATTCCTTTCCTTCATCTACTTCGTGACCATCAATCCTGATGCTAAGTTTCTTGCTGTTCTCATTTCTGCTACTTCTCGTTACTTTCGCCTTTCTTCGATTTACCCTTAATCCATATCCTGTACTCATTCAACTGTTCATTCCATATAGCAGGTCATGTAATTCTTCTTCACATTCACCCAGGATGTATATGTCATCAGCGAATCGTATCGTTGGTATCCTATCACCTTGAATTTTAATTCCACTCCTGAATGTTTCATTTCCATCATTGCTTCTTCGATGTACATATTGAACAGTAGCGGCGAAAGACTACATCCCTATCTTACACCCTTTTTAATCCGAACACTTCGTTCTTGACTGTCCACTCTTATTATTCCCTCTTGGCTCTTGTGCATATTGTATATTACCCGTCTCTATCTATAGCTTAGCCTTGTTTTTCTCAGAATTTCGAACATCTTGCACCATTTGCCATCGTCGAACGCCTTTTCCATGCGAAAAATCTTATGAACGTGTCTTGATTTTTCCATTACTAACCGCAACGTCAGAATTGCCTCTCTGGTGCCTTCCAGTCTTCTGTATATTATCCTTTTCAGTAAGTTGGATGCATGAGGTGTTAAGCTGAGTGTGCGATAAATCTCGCACTTGTCAGCTCTTGCACATTGGAAATTGTGTGGATGATATTTTTCCGAAAGTCAGATGGTACGTAGCCAGACTCGTACATCCTGCACACCGACGTGAATAGTCATTTTGTTGCCACTTCCCCCAATGATTTTAGAAATTCTGATGTAATGTTATCTATCCCTTCTGCCTTATTTGATATTAAGTCTTCCCAAGCTCTCTTAAATTCTAATTCCAATACTGGATCCCCCATCTCTTCTAAATCGACTTTTGTTTCTCCTTCTGTCACATCAGATAAATCTTCCCCCTCATAGAGGCTTTCAGTGAACTTTTTCCACCTATCTGCTCTCTCCTCTGCATTTAACAACGGAATTCCTGTTGCACGCTTAATTTTACCATCCTTGCTTTTAATTTCACCGAAAGTTGTTTTTACTTTCCCGTATGCTGAATCAGTCACAAGCATTTATTTTTCGATTTCCTTACATTTTTCATGCAGCCATTTCTTCTTAGCTTTCCTGCACCTCCTATTTATTTCAGTCTTCAGCGACTTATATTTCTGTATTCCTGAATTCCACTGAACGTTTTTGTACTTCCTTCTTTCGTCGATCAACTAAAGTATTTCTTCTGTTACCCACGGTTTCTTCGCAGTTATCTTCTTTGTACCTATGTTTTTCTTTCCAAATTCTGTTATTGCTCTTCAAGTACTGCATGCTGAACCACTCCTTATTTCAGTACCTATAGCCTTAGAGAACTTGAAGCGTATCTCATCATTCCTTAGTACTTATGTATCTCACTTCTTTACTTATTGATTCTTCCTGTGTAATCTCTTGAACTTCAGCCTACCCTTCATCACTACTACATTGTGGTCAGGGTCTATATCTGCTCCTGGGTAAGCCTTACAATCCAGTATCTGATATCGGAATCTCTGTCTGACTATGATATAATCTAACTGAAATCTTCCCGTATCACCGACCTTTTGCAAGTATACCTCCTCCTCTTGTGATACTTGACAGAGTATTCGCTGTTATTTGCTGAAATTAATTATAGAACTCAATTAATCTTTCTCCTCTCTCATTCTTTGTCGCAAGCCCATATTCCCCTGTAACCTTTCCTTCTACTCCTTCCCCTACAACTGCATTCCAGTCCCCCATGGCTATTAGACTTTAATCCCCCTTTACGTACTGTATTACCTTTTCAGTATCCTAATATACTCTATCTCCTGATCTTCAGCTTTCGACGTCGGCATATATACCTGAACTAACGTTGTCGATGTTGGTTTGCTGTCGATTCTGATGAGAACAATCCTATCACTGAACTGTTCAAAGTAACACACTCTCTGCCATACATTCCTATTCGTAACAAATCCTGCTCCCGTTACACCATTTTCTGTTGCTGTTGATATTACCCTACGCTCGTCTGACCAGAAATCCTTGTCTTCTTCCCATTTCACTTCTCTGGCCCCTACTATGTCTAGATTGAGCCTTCGCATTTCCCTTTTCAGATTTTATAGCTTCCATACCACGTTCAAGCTTCTGACATTCCACGCCCCGACTCGTAGAACGTTATCCTTTCGTTGGTAATTGTTTTTTTTTTTATCATGGTCACCTGTCCCTTAGCAGTGCCCTCCCAGAGATGTGAATGGGGGACTACTCCGGAATCTTTTGCCAGTGGAGAGATCATTATGACACATTTTCAGTCACAGGCCACATGTCCTGTGGATACACGTTACGTGTCTTTAATGCCGTGGTTTCAATTTCCTTCTGCCTCCTCATGCCGTTGATCATTGCTGATTCTTTCGCCTTTAGGAGCAGTTTCTCACTACAAGGACAAGAGAGTGCCCTGAACCTGTGTCCGCTCCTCCGCCCTCTGAAAAGGACGTTGGCAAAAAGAGGGAGATTTTTATGCCGGAAGTTTTCGGCCGCTTAAAATTTAAGCGGTGGTGGATTTCAAACCCGGGACCGATAACGTTTTGTTTACCAATCAAAGACGCTACCCTTTTTTTTTTGTTCGTGATTGTTCGTTGCATTTGTTCCGTGCGCACGTCAGATTCATCGTTAATTCATTTACTCAGTTCTTTTTTAATTTTTTATTTTTATTACAGAGCTGAGCTACCGTGCCGGCACCCCTGGAGCAGCTGTGTACTGAACATGGCAGCGCGTCGCGAGTTAACCAACATCGAAGGTAGAATTATTACTGGTGCAAGGCTCATCGTTGTGTTCCGAGAGGGAGTGAGAAAGAGACGTTGCTACAATTCAGGGGTCTTACCACTGTCGACCTTCTCGACGAGTTGAAGTAGGCGTGGGTAGCTTCCGAAACTCCGCCAGCTGGAAGAATCAAGCTATGAGGTAGTGCAGAGTATCGGTTAGGGAACCAGGGTATAAATGATAAGTTCCCTTTCACCTGAAAAATGAAGAATCTTACTGGCACTGCTGCTTATCCCCAATATCAGTCAAATTCCCATCTATCGAATTGACCTCTAGAAGTACTACGTAGCCGAGGCTAGGAATAGTTGTAAGTCCCGTTCGTGGCGCAGTGCGGCATAGATTCTGCGTCGTTATACACCTCAGATTTCGACTACTACTGGGTCCTCATGAGCCCTTATTTATACTGCTCGTATGACGTCACAGGGCGGCTTCTAGAACATTCTGTGACGCACTAGGCGAGGCTAGTTACGTATTCAGTACACCCCCATTTCCATATAAGGTGAGGTGGGGAAATTTCCCCTGGCGTGGACTGGCACTGCGAGGGACGTTAGCCCTCCTTGTTCCTTGGGCGGTGCTGGCCAGTAGCGCTTCTCAAATACTGAGGCAACTCTTCCTCCCCGAGGTTGGCTCATAGCTGCTCCAACGGAATAATTCTTAAGTATTGTAATTCATATGATTTGCAGGATTGAAGTTAGCAACATCGTATCAGACTGTACCCAGGAATTTCGTTGTCAGGGGTCAACAATCTTTAGGGTTTTTCATTTGTATTGCAGTGATAATGATTCCACAAGCGTAAAACGCTGCACAGAAAGACAACAAGTGTGTGACGAACGGACGTCACGTCACCTCTGTAGAACCTTGCGAAGCGATCGACGGTTTACGGTGCCTCATATCGCCTCTGATCGGGGCCGTCGAGAAATATCGGCCTTGAAACGAACTTGTGGCGTTAAACTAATCGGCTTGTCCGCTACGCTTCGCGAACTCTCGGCTCCATGCACGGGGCCAGGAAAATCAATATGTAACTAAAAGGTACTCACTAAAGACCTTAATTATGTCGTGTGCTATCAGAAGCTTGGGTGCATTTAAACGCCTAAGCAAGAATGGCTAAACTCGTCTCAAATAAAATTACCAAGTATGCAGCAACCAGTCGCAAAATCATGTTTTATTTATTCACTGTTGCAAATCGATTTCAACTGGTTGCTGCATATTTGGTAACTTTATGGTTTACGGTCGCTGCACGACTTGGGAACCAGATGGAGCCCACCATTCACCGTCTCAAATACACTCCTGGAAATGGAAAAAGAACACATTGACACCGGTGTGTCAGACCCACCATACTTGCTCCGGACACTGCGAGAGGGCTGTACAAGCAATGATCACACGCACGGCACAGCGGACACACCAGGAACCGCGGTGTTGGCCGTCGAATGGCGCTAGCTGCGCAGCATTTGTGCACCGCCGCCGTCAGTGTCAGCCAGTTTGCCGTGGCATACGGACCTCCATCGCAGTCTTTAACACTGGTAGCATGCCGCGACAGCGTGGACGTGAACCGTATGTGCAGTTGACGGACTTTGAGCGAGGGCGTATAGTGGGCATGCGGGAGGCCGGGTGGACGTACCGCCGAATTGCTCAAGACGTGGGGGGTGAGGTCTCCACAGTACATCGATGTTGTCGCCAGTGGTCGGCGGAAGGTGCACGTGCCCGTCGACCTGGGACCGGACCGCAGCGACGCACGGATGCACGCCAAGACCGTAGGATCCTACGCAGTGCCGTAGGGGACCGCACCGCCACTTCCCAGCAAATTAGGGACACTGTTGCTCCTGGGGTATCGGCGAGAACCATTCGCAACCGTCTCCATGAAGCTGGGCTACGGTCCCGCACACCGTTAGGCCGTCTTCCGCTCACGCCCCAACATCGTGCAGCCCGCCTCCAGTGGTGTCGCGACAGGCGTGAATGGAGGGACGAATGGAGACGTGTCGTCTTCAGCGATGAGAGTCGCTTCTGCCTTGGCGCCAATGATGGTCGTATGCGTGTTTGGCGCCGTGCAGGTGAGCGCCACAATCAGGACTGCATACGACCGAGGCACACAGGGCCAACACCCGGCATCATGGTGTGGGGAGCGATCTCCTACACTGGCCGTACACCACTGGTGATCGTCGAGGGGACACTGAATAGTGCACGGTACATCCAAACCGTCATCGAACCCATCGTTCTACCATTCCTATACCGGCAAGGGAACTTGCTGTTCCAACAGGACAATGCACGTCCGCATGTGTCCCGTGCCACCCAACGTGCTCTAGAAGGTGTAAGTCAACTACCCTGGCCAGCAAGATCTCCGGATCTGTCCCCCATTGAGCATGTTTGGGACTGGATGAAGCGTCGTCTCACGCGGTCTGCACGTCCAGCACGAACTCTGGTCCAACTGAGGCGCCAGGTGGAAATGGCATGGCAAGCCGTTCCAGCATCTCTACGATCGTCTCCATGGGAGAATAGCAGCCTGCATTGCTGCGAAAGGTGGATATACACTGTACTAGTGCCGACATTGTGCATGCTCTGTTGCCTGTGTCTATGTGCCTGTGGTTCTGTCAGTGTGATCATGTGATGTATCTGACCCCAGGAATGTGTCAATAAAGTTTCCCCTTCCTGGGACAATGAATTCACGGTGTTCTTATTTCAATTTCCAGGAGTGTAGTTACTCGCTCCACGCTGGAGACAGCCGCTGGTATTCGTAAGACCTGCAGAGTCGCTGTGACGTAAGCGTCACGGCTAAAGCACTGGATACACCGAGCTGTAGCATCCGCCATTTTGAATCCCAATCCGAGAACAGCGTTGCATGTTTCGCGTGGCGTAGGAAAGTTATTTCGCGATTTTTGCTTAATTTTACTTTTCCACAGTGTCATATGGTTGGGTGTGCAGCTCCAAACTGTTCAAATAATAGCAGACATCGTCGCTAAATCTTTTATCGGTTTCGTTCAGATATAAATGTGCGTCAAAGGTGGCTTGTAAATTCAAGGCGCAAAGACACCAAAATAGAGCAAATACCTGCATGATGTAGGTAAGATAGCTTTTTGTCTTTGTTTTAGAAATAGGTGTGCTCACAGAACGACGGTAATGAAATTATATAGGTAAGAAGTGCGTTTATTTTAATCTCCCTGCAGATTATTTTTACTTTTTAAATAACTTTTGATATATTTGATTTGAAACTTTTGAAATAATTAAAATTGGGATCAGTATTATACTTTGAGTACTTATGCAATTCCCTCTTGTGCAGACATGAAGTATTTATGCATGTTGTGTTCCATTTTTACACTATCCCGTAACTGTTTACGCATGCAACTCTAACTTACCGTAAACTTAAGTCTATGTAACATATACACACATCAAAAAAGTTTTGCATCACCTCGGTTCCGAGAGTTCCGGAACCTGTACAGAAAATTGAAATAGAGATCAACACAAACATCGTTTCTGCCCTTTTTATTGCTAATGAAAACCAGACATTGCATGTTGTACCAGCCATACAGCGAGACCTTCAGAGGTGGTGATCCAGATTGCTACACATACCGTTACCTCTAATACCGAGTAGCACGTTCTCTTACACTGACGCATGCCTGTATTCGCCGTAGCATACTATCCACAAGTTCATCAAGACACTGTTGGTCCAGATTGTCCCACTTCTCAACGCCGATTCGGCGTAGATCCCTCAGAGTAGTTGGTGGGTCACGTCGTCCATAAAAAGCCCTTTTCAGTCTATCCCAGGCATGTTCGATAGGCTTCATGTGTGGAGAACATGCTGACCACTCTAGTCGAGCGATGTCGTTAACCTGAAGGAAGTCATTCACAACAATTGCACGTTGGGGGCGCGAATTGTCGTCCATGAAGACGAATACCTCGCCAATATGCTGCCGATATGATTGCACTATCGGTCGGAGGATGGCATTCACGTATCGTACAGCCGTTACGATGCTTTCCATGACCACCAGCGGCGTACGTCGGCCCCACATAATTCCACCCTAAAACAGCAGAGAACCTACACCTTGCTGCACTCGCTGAACAGTGTGTCTAAGGCGTTTAGCCTGACCGGGTTGCCTCCAAACACGTCTCCGACGATTGTCTGGTTGAAGGATATGCGACACTCATCGGTGAAGAGAACACGATGCCAATCCTATGCGGTCCTTGCGACATATTTTTGGGCCCATCTGTACCGCGCTGCATAGTGTCATGGTTGCAGAGATGGACCTTGCCATGGACGTCGGGAGTGAAGTTGCGCATCATGCAGCCTATTGCGCACAGTTTGAGTCGCATCAGGACGTCATGTGGCTGCACGAAAAGCATTATTCAACGAGGTGGCGTTGTTGTCATGATTCCTCTGAGGCATAATCCGTAGGTAGCGGCCATCCACTGCAGTAGTAGCCCTTGGGTGGCCTGAGCGAGGCACGTGATCGAAAGTTCCTGGCTTTCCGTATCTCCTCCATGTCCAAACAACATCACTTTGGTTCAGTCCGAGAGGCCTGGACACTTCCCTTGCTGAGAGTCCTTCCTGGCGAAAAGTAACAATGCGGAAGCGATCGAACGGCGGTATTGACCGTCTAGGCATGGTTGAACTACGGACAACACGAGCCGTGTACCTCCTTCCCGGAACTGATCGGCTGTCGGACCCCCTCCGTCTAATAGGCGCTGCTCGTGCATGGTTGTTTACATCTTTGGGCGGGCTTAGTGACACCTCTGAACAGTGAAAGGGACTGTATATATGATACAATATCCACACCTTAATATCTATCTTCAGGAGTTCTGGCAAACGGGGTGATGCAATTTTTTTTTATATTTGTATGAACCAGAAAAATAAAATACTGGTAACGCATTTTAACTGTATTTCGTCGATATTTAGAACAGCTTGACTTGACTTACACAGAACGTAAGTTGATGTATCACATCTCGAAATACTCGTCTAATCACCTACTTTAACTGGCTTTCCTCTTAAAGTCAAGAGTAAGCCAATGCATTTACTACGTTGTAATATTGTCTGAGCAAGGAATGTACATTTGATGGCCTTAAGAGCATATTAAAAAGTGTAAGGATTCCGTGGAGTTTAAACGAGCGCCTTCGACCTGGGATTCAAAATGGCGGATTGTTCAGCTTGTAGTATACAGTGCTCTAGCAATGACCTGGTCTTCTCGTGGGCCTTGGCGGCCGATACGAATAAATGGCGTCAGGAACTCACTTCTACCAGACCTGTTCGAAGACAACATGTCCTTCAGCAGTACTCCCAAGCCAGCCGGAGTGGCCGAGCGGTTCTAGGCTCTACAGTCTGGAACCGCGCGACCGCTACGGTCGCATGTTCGAATTCTGCCTCGGGCATGGATGTGTGTGATGTCCTTAGGTTAGTTAGGTTTAAGTAGTTCTAAGTTATAGGGGACTGGTGACCTAAGCATTTAAGTCCCATAGTGCTCAGAGCCATTTGAACCATTTGAAGTACTCCCAAATTCTCGAGCGCCTTCATATGCAGCCACAAATTTTCTGCAGCCATTCACAGTAACTGAGCACTGGCTATCCCATGAATATTCAAATATATTACAGTCTTCTACGGGTCAAATTATAGACTAATTAATGATCATTTAATTGTCGCAGTCTGAATTCAACTGCAGAGTGTTCCTGAAAGTTGTTACATCCATGTCTGTAAGATTGGCAAAGTCATTCTGTTAGGCAAGCAGAGTATTATGTGCGTGGGTAAAACCTCCACGTGTCAGTACCTTGTAGCTGTGTTCAGATTAACTCCGAGGATAATCGCTAGCGTGCAGCATGATATATTCGCTAGCGGTAAGCTTCGCCTGTGTTTTATCGATTGATCTCTGGCAAATGTCGTTTCACGTTGCATGCAATTGTAGCCGTCGTTGTTCTCCGTTTCTGTCTTCGTGCAGTAATTTTTAATGTTCAGAGAAAATTGTAATAGTAGGCTATTAAGTTTCAAGTAAGCGCAACAAGTTATATACTTTACTGTGCAGCTGTTGCTTCGCGAACGAACGCAAGAACACGTGCACTTCATAAAAAGAAAAGTTTTCACACACCCGAAGATTTTTCCTCGTGATCGAGCAAGCGTTCACGCACTGACACGAATCTTTACGTCTTCCTGCGGACTGCGTCACCAGGAGTACCAGGAACAGTCACTCTCGTGGGCTAATATCTGACGATGGAGGATATTTAGATTAATCCATCAATCTGACAAGAATCGTCAGGAAGGTTCTAGCTACCCTCTTGTCTTTTTTGGAATTAAATTGGGACAGATGAATTAGTGAGAATTATCACGATGTAAGGCGACGAAAATTATCAGTGCTTTGAAGTCTGAAGGATTCTTCCATAAATTTTATATAAAATATCAACTGGAACCAATTAGAATGAAGGTATTTAAAACCAACTTTTAAATACGCTTCAGTGTACTTTTAACACTGAAACTCAAAATTCGAAATAGTCATTTGTGCTTATCTTGGTAAATGAAATTTCTTAAATTAACACGTTTCACTCACAAACTGCTTTTTCATAACAAGATCGTGTAGGAAAATCATCAAAGTTCTGTATAATTAAAATGTGAAAGTGACTGTAAGGGGTGATTGAAAAGTTCCTGTTTAAGGGCGTTGCTGCAGCGTATACGCAACGTAGTGGTTCTCCGATGCCGGTACATAAGCATCGCTACGAAAACAAGAGATTAGTCTGGTGTTCGTGCCTTTCCAACGTGCCTGCGGTAAGAGTAGGGAAACGTGATCTATTGTGACGTTATTACCAAATGCGTCCAAAGAGGACCAACGTGTTGTTACTCTTTTCTTGGCTGCCGAAGGACAAGCACCAGTAGACACCCATGGGGGAATGAAGAATGTGTATGGGGCAGTATGTCTGACGAACACCGCCGCTAGGGAATGGTGCGTCAGTTCCCGTGCTGCTGCTTCATAACGTAGATTCCTTTGTTGCAAATTTCGAAATGCAGAAGTTACGCTAACTGAAGTGGGAGATATTCGAGCACCCCACCTATATACCTGATGTCTCCCCTTGCGATTATCAACTCTTCGATCTCTTAAAAAAGACGATGAAGGGCGACGGTTCCTCTTGGACGAGTATTTACAGCAGACAGTTATCGACTTCTTCTTACCAATCCGGCATCTTCAACCTGGTGAGTCGTTGGGACGTTTGCCTCAGTGTTTAAGGCAATCTTCCCTGATTAGCTTACCGATTCAGGATTGCACGGCTTCCGAACGAAAATTTTTTTATCGCCCCTTACACAGTATCAGCTATAGAGGAGTGTACATTAATATACAATTAGGAGACAAAAGTCATGGTACGGTAATATCGTGTCGGACTTGTTTCTCCCGGGGTAGCGCAGAAACTCGTCGTGGCATGGAGTCAACAAGTCGCTGTAAGTCTCCTGTAGAAATTCTGAGGCATGCTGCCTCTATAGCCTCCATAACTGCAAAAGTGTGCCGGCCGCGGTGGTCTAGCGGTTCTAGGCGCTCAGTCCGGAACCGCGCGACTGCTACGGTCGCAGGTTCGAATCCTGCCTCGGGCATGGATGTGTGTGATGTCCTTAGGTTAGTTAGGTTTAAGTAGTTCTAAGTTCTAGGGGACTGATGACCACAGTAGTTAAGTCCCATAGTGCTCAGAGCCATTTGAACCATTTGAACCTAAAACGTACCAACCCATGTGCCTCTTAAATACTCTCGCCAAGGTACAGGAAAGGCCTCTATATGACAGCCTACAATGGCACAGATGCCTCTTCAGCTTAACACCCCATCAATTCGGCTTCACAGAGGTAGAGCAATAGAAGACACTGTCAGCTAAGCATTGATAGTAAAAAACAGCATCAGCGACAAATATATGGCTGCCATACTAATCGACATAACCGGAGCTTTTGATAAGCTGTGGTGGCCGTCTCTCTTGGCCAGGTTTTTTATGTTTTGTAATTATCTGTCGCTTCATTGCACTGAGTGGAACACAGCATGTCGTGCTTAGCGTAACTATTTTTTCTTGCACTGCACTTGGAAAAGTCTCTTTCATTCCTTTAGCTGGCTTCCAGCTATGCTGTATTTTAACATTCACCACTTTCGAGCAGTACCAAGTTGCCATTGCCACAATGTAAGTCATGAAAATTTCGGCCAGTTTAACATCAGTCAGTTAAGCATTACATTTCAAAATTGTTATCAGGTTTAGTTCAGATTACATTTCTTGGCTAGATGGTTTTATTCTTATTGTGAAGATTTACATTCGCGTATGAGCCGTTTAATTTTGGTAAATTTATTTAGTCAACTTGCGTACATAAATTTGCAGACCATTTTCACCCGAGAATTTTGAATATTTATTCTTTCAAAATTCGATTTGTAATTTTACGTAGAATTTTTGTTCTGTTGAGTTTGTGTATTGGAACAGCAATTCACGCACTGTGGCGGAACGCACGGTAGAGCTGTTCACTGCATTGTACAATACGGAATTTCACAGAACGTTTTACTTAGTATACAGTTTTAGGTTTTATAATTACAACGAATGAAGGCTCAGTACGGTGATGCATGTTTGTCACAGCAGCAAATCTACGAATGGAGTAGGAAGTTCGCAAATGGTGTGACTTTAGTGGAAGATGCTCCTCGTCCAGCTCAGGCACAACGAGTTGTGACTCCACAGAACATTGCAGTAGTTGAAGCCAAAGTGAAGGGAATCCGCCGAGTGACACTGAATGACATTACAGCATGTTTACAGATTAGTCATAGGTCAGCACACCACATTGTGCATGATATGCTCCAGTTTCACAAAGTGTTTGCAAGATGGGTGCCACGGCAGCTGACTCCTGAAATGAGAGAACGACTTGTTGATGCTTGTGAAGAACTTCTTCGGCGCTTTGAACGAGAAGGTGATGGCTTCCTTGCAAGAATCGTTACTGGGGACGAAACCTGCGTTCACTTCCACCAACCGGAAACGAAGAGAGCGAGCAAGGAATGGCACCATTACTCATCACCAAAACCAAAGAAGTTTCGAACAGAACCAACAGCAGGGAAGGTTATGCTGATTCTTTTGGGACGAAAAAGGCGTCATTTTGGAGCATTACATGCCTAGAGGGACCACTGTAACCAGTGCATCATACACAGATCTGCTAAAAAATCATCTGCGGCCTGCAATCAAATCAAAGCGACGTGGATTGGTGTCAGCAGGTGTCATTTTGCAACATGACAATGAAAGGCCCCACACTGCCCATACAACAGCTGCAACAATCACAGACCTGCATTTTGAGTGTCTTCCTCATCCACCATACTCACCAGACCTTGCCCCAAGTGATTTCCATATGTTTGGACCACTCAAAGACGCAATGGGAGGAAAGAACTTCCGTTCTGATGAAGAGGTACGCCACACGGGGCATGAGTGGTTGCGTGGACTACCAAAAGAACTGTTTTCTAAAGGAATTTATGCACTTCATAAGCGCTGCATGACTTGGATTGAGCGTGGCGGAGATTATGTTGAAAAGTGATACAGCTTTGTGCCACTTCTGCACAATAAATAATATTTAAAAACATATTTAAGGTTTTCATTTGACTCACCCTTGCAGTACGGTAATGTAGTTTTAGTTGGTCCTGGCGACTCTTTTTATCAGATATCGTTTATGTAATCACACCACTTGCATTACTCAAGTTCATTTTCAACACAGACATACACGAAAGTTTAAGAACAGAAAACTAGTCTAGTTTACAAAATACAATAACAACACAAAGTACAAAAAATTACAACTTTATTTAACAAATATAGCTGAAACAATGTATTCTTAAGAGAACTAAGTTCTACACAAGTGTAGTGTGTTCGAAGTAAACACTCCAAAAACGAATTCACGGAATACAGATATTGATGGCTCCAGTTATGCAAGTATCAATATAACTGAATGTCTATACATGGAGTGCATATGGGTCTGAAGATGGCATTAATGAGATGCCGAGACTAGTCGTCTAAATAAAATAACTTCTGAAAACTTACTGCTGTTTGGCGTTTTTCCTCCAGTTATGCAAGTATCAATATAACTGAATGTCCATACATGGAGTGCATATGGGTATGAAGATGGCATTAATGAGATGCTGAGACTAGTCGTCTAAATAAAATAACTTCTGGGAACTTACTGCTGTTTGGCGTTTTTTCTCCAGTTGTGCAAGTATCAATATAACTGAATGTCTATACATGGAGTACAAGACAAGCGTTTTCCATAGGGAATCTCTTCAGTTGTTGATAAACTTCTCCTCCTACCCCAAACCAAAGTTCACCCAAGGCTAATGTGTACACATTAATTACAGTAGAAGACCAATAAAAAGCGTTGTCGGAGGAGATGTAAAGTAACAAACTACGTATGGAAATTTTGGGAAAACATATAGTACTGAAAGGAAGAACAGGAGTCGGTGGGAAAGCAGTGACGCACATCTACGAGCTTTGGTAGGTTTCATAGTAGCCAATAGATACAAGGATGACATAAGCGAAATGAAAAGTAGATCAAGAAGGATATCAACGAGCAAGAAACAAAAAATATACAACAGTAAATGGACACGCTTAAACTAATTACAAGAACAGGAAATGCAAAAGAGTAGTATCAATTTCTGGGACATGTTACATGATACGTTGGTAAGCATACTACACAGACAAGTGAAGATTGCCACAGGCAATTATAGTTCGCAGATTGGAAGGGAGAACCATAAGAGAATCATAAGGGAATAAAAGATGAGTGCCCAGTAAACCAGAGGACAAAGAAAAACGAAAAAAGCTTATAGGCGTCGAAAACACTATACGGGACTGATGACAACATACGTCAGTGACAAACTGAGTAAGAAAAAAACATGTGAAAGCCCATGTACTGGCCTTGAGAAATCTGTAACAATAAGAGTAACAGACACTAAAGAGATCATCAATATCAAGATCAGGAGGACGAAATGTAACTGGATCACTACCTTCCAGAAATGGCGCCCTTCTGGATTACAGATCAAGGTAGATACCAACAAACGAATAGAGCAACTGGACACATGAAGGTAGCCAGACAAATTAAGAAGCAATCGAGCTAAATCTGAGGAAGGTATCGAAACAGACAATGAATGGGAAGACTGAAGCTGAATATTGGGAAGCAGGAGGGACGATGGGGGAAGGACGAAAAGAAAAAGATGCGCTGGTGGTAGATTACAAACTGCGAAGAAGCGGAAGGGAACCGCAGATTTGTTAGCGATAAATTTCGCGAAGATCCTTTGGGAACTCAAATGGCAGTCCCTGGAGGGAAGGTGATGTTCTTTTCAAGGAACACTATTGAGAAAACCGGCATTTGAAACTGACTGCATAACGATTCTACTGAAAACAAAATAGATTTCGCTTCCCTAATATATTTCCGATCCCATTCAATCTATGTATTGAGGAAGTTTGGAGGAATTCTAGAGGTAATCCAGAGAGGAAATTGAAATTCGAAAGAAGAAACAAAAACTTTGCGATTTGGTGAAGATATCGTAATTCTCTCAGAGACGGCGGAGGACTTGGAAGAGCAGTTGAACGGTATGGATAGTGTCTTCAAGAAAGGTTAGCAACAGTCAAAGTGAAACGAAGGTAATGGAATACAGCAGAATTACATCAGACGATGCTGGTGGAATTAGATTAAGAAATGAAACACTAAAAGTAATAAATGGTTCTGAGCACTATGGGACTTAACATCTGAGGTCATCAGTCCCCTAGAACTTAGAACTACTTAAACCTAACTAACCTAAAGACATCACACACATCCATGCCCGAGGCAGGATTCGAACCTGCAACCGTAGCAGTCGCGCGGTTCCGGACTGAAGCGCCTAGAACCGCGCGGCCGGCTAGTAATAAATGAATTTTGCTATTTTAACAACATAATAACGGACGATGGCCAAAGTAGCGAAGACATAAAATACAAACTGATGCCGCGCGGGATTAGCCGTGCGGTCTTAGGGGCTGCAGTCATGGACTGTGCGGCTGGTCCCGGCGGAGGTTCGAGTCCTCCCTCGGGCATGGGTGTGTGTGTTTGTCCTAAGGATAATTCAGGTTAAGTAGTGTGTAAGCTTAGGGACTGATGACCTTAGCAGTAAAGTCCCATACGACTTCACACACATTTGAACATTTGGCAAACTGATAACGCATGAGAAGCATTTTTGAAAAATAAAAATTTGTTAACATGTTATATAAAGTACTTGTCTCGCATATGTACTTGTAAGGTGTGAAATATGAAATAAGAGCAGTTGAGACAAAAAGAGATCAGTATACTTTCACACTTTGTGCTGAAGAAGAACTCTGAAAATTGAGTCTAGAGACCTGCTAGCAACGCACTAAGCTTCCTTAAAAACAATTCCCGTCGTCCCAAGTGGTAACTTTCCAAGCTCATCATTTTCTCTTGTTCCTATTTCTTGCCTATGTTGTATCCCGGTAATTCGTCCTGTTACCGAGGCTAGATTTACTGCAAGTACGTTTATTGAGTACCTAATGGCTTATTGAAGGTGAGAATGGTCATGGGACTGCCAACTCGCAATTCACAAAAGAGAGCAGGGAACAGCATTTCCTCTGTGCTAGATGTTATTGTTAAACTCGGTCGTCAGAGCCTTGTCTGCTTCAGGGCACACCATTGCCAGGTGTGGATTTCCCGTCGTGTAATCTGTGATCACTAGTGACGAAAGTGTTTCGTCAGCAGTCACAGTTCTGTTTGTACTTGCGTGTGGGTTCGTGAGGAGGGAATGACGGGGGACGTGGCAGGGTGCTGTGTCGTGAAGGCGCACTTAGTTTTGGTCGGCAGAGGAGATGTCGCTGATGCAGTACGAACGGTTTCCAGTACACGTAGAAACGCGGTAAAGGGTTGCAGTCGTTAGCGGCATTACCTGAGAGTGCGGCCAAATTAGGCGATCAGTAGGCAGGGGCGCGCGGGCAGAGCGCTCGAATGGCCGCTCCCGGAAGCTGAGGCCCGTGCAGGCTGCCGCCGGAGGCCTGTTAATATGCAAAGTGCGGCCCGGCCGCGCCGTCGCGCCGCCTAATTGCGCCGCCGTTAAGTTGGCGGCCTGTATCAGCTGCCGGCAGCTATCGTCAGCTGCTCTTTACGGTCGCGATTGCCCGCCGCGACCTGCTGGGGTCGCCCAGACTCGCTCCAGCCCATGCGACGCGTGCAGACGCTCAAGTCGCCAACCTACGGACGGCCCTTGGTCACGCTTTTGTCTTGAGCTTCCATTTCGGACGCTTGTAATCAGATAAGTTCTTCCTTTCTGATTCACTTGAAATGTGTCATTCTTTTTCACATCTGCCAGGATTCTCAGTCCATAGCAGAATCTTCATCCGTCGAAACAAGAAGAAACAAACACCGCCCGAACAGGCCTTGAAGGCCCAATGATTCTGACCGGTCGCCGTGTCATCCTCGGCCCTTAGGGATCACCGGATGCGGATAAGGAGGGGCATGTGGTTAGCACGCCGCTCTCTCGGCTGTTGTCAGTTTTCGTGACCGATACCGCTACTTCTCAATCAAATAGCTCCTCAATTGGCTTCGCAAGGGCTGTGTGCATCCCGCTTGCAGACGCGGTCGGCGATCCATCCAAATGCTCTCCAAGCCCTACAACGCTTAACTTCGGTGATCTGACGGGAACCGCTGTGACCACTAGTAAGGCCTTTGTTACAACCATCAAGAGAGAGAAATACTTTACCTATAAATAATATCAGTCTGTATACATACCGAAGGGAAAAAAAATTTGCAACAGCAAGTAGGAGTTGTGAGGTATTAAGGAAAGTTGGTGCCGGCCACTGTGGTCGAGCGGTTCTAGGCGCTTCATTCGGGAACTACGCGGCTGCTACGGTCGCACGTTCGAATCCTGCCTCGGGCATGGGTGTGTATGATGTCCTTAGGTTAGTTATGCTTAAGTAGTTCTAAGTTCTAGGGGACTGGTAACCTCAACTGTCAAGTCCCATAGTGCTTAGAGCCATTTGAACCATTTTTTGAAAGTTGGTTTGTGTGTGTGTGTGTGTGTGTGTGTGTGTGTGTGTGTGTGAATTACTATGGGATCGAACTGCTGAGGTCATCGGTCCCTAGACTTACACACTATTTAAACTAACTTAAACCATGCTAAGAACAACACACACACCCATGCCTGAGGAAGGACTCGAACCTCAGCAGGAGGGGAAGGAAAGTCGGTGTTTATGTTCCTACATAAGAGTTAGCGTCACTAATAGGATGCAAATCTGGTTTGCTGTAAATACACGCTGTAACAGTCGTAAATGGTAGTTACCTTCGAGACGACATTATGAGTTGATAGTAGGCAAGAATGCTTTTCGGGCGACAAAGACGCCATTATCAACACCTCAGAAGGAAGTCGTGTAACAGGGGTACGAGAAGCTGGCTGTTCCTCCTGCGATGTTGCAGAAAGCACCGCAGCAATGTTTCTGGCAGCGGTGGTCACAACAACGTACGGTCGCAAGAAGACGGGGCCCCGGACAGCCATGTGACACTAGAGAGAGGGAGAACCATCGTGTTTGGTGTGTGGCTCTGGCGCTTAGTACTGCATGTTCAGCAGCAGTCTGAAGAGCAGTTGCACCACAGTGACAGTTTCACATCTCCACTAGCCGTCAGGCAACAATCTTTGTGCGGCTCGAGAACAACCTACCTGTTAAAGGGGTAGGGTTGGATTTGAAAAAGAAGCGCAACCATAGATATGTGGATTCCCAGACTTAATGCATCCAGTATTTCAGAATGAGAGCATTTAGTGACTTGCAATAAACTTTTCAGATAATTTTGAGCTATCACAAAATTTTTCCCTGCTATCAACCACTACAAAATAACGAAACAAAAAAAGTTTTTCGCTTTCTACTTTTCGGCTCTTCATGCAGTAAGAGTACCGCATGAGTCATGACACTAAATTTCTTCTTTACTACAAGCTGTATTCGTGACACATTTTGCAGAATATGCCGCTGTTGAACCTACAAAATTATATCATTGTATGACACGTAGTTCATGAGACATGACGTCAAGGCAAACCACTGCGTGGTAGGAGCGTGGATGCACAGCTATAAATAAATACCTACGTAACGCTAGGTAGAATGAACAAATAATTTTAAATGCGACCATTCAGTTGTAAAATACAGGTCTATTTTCACAGACTAATTTTGAAGTCTTTTCAGGATCACCTTCTCATGGGACATTGAGAATTTAATTATCTATCTTTGTAGAGTGATTCTGGGTACTAGATCCGTGAAAATAATTTAGAAAACATCAGAACTTCTAATTACTGTTTTATTCAACATTCATGTTAATACAAGTCAAGACCAACACAAGTCGAGACCAACATATTTGACCACTTAACAACTATTTTATGTTCACATCAAAAACGAGGAGCTGTTTCTAAACGAAAAATTTTATGTCTTTGAGAAAGGATCTAAAAATGATTCAAATGGCTCTGAGCACTATGGGACTTAACTACTGAGGTCATCAGTCCCCTAGAACTTAGAACTACTTAAACCTAACTAACCTAAGGACATCACACACATCCATGCCCGAGGCAGGATTCGAACCTGCGATCGTAGCGGTCACGCGGTTCCAAACTGAAGCGCTTAGAACCGCACGGCCACACCGGCCAGCGAGAAAGGATCTTTGTAACATACATAAGTTATGCAGCACGTGCTGCGTACTGGCGGATTTATTGTGACAGTGTCTTTAGTAAATAGTTATTGACTCCGTCGGCAGTATTCAAGGAAAATAGAATCGACGTCATGGATATTCGTAACTTGCCAACAGCAACTGTCATTCCGGTGATACATTAAGTGTTTCCTATCTTCTTGCCACACAGTCAGCACCCAGCGCCACGCTACAACAATAAGTATGTAACTTCTGAATGCCTATTTGGAAATAAGCCTGAAGATGTTCGAAAACTAGTTTAAGAATATAGACAAATATTTCACAACTGACTGCACGCCGTTAACTTTATATTTAATTATTAGCTGAATGCCCTGCATTGCCCAGGTCTGTATTTATTCCAATTCTATTAATTCATTTCCTCCTCCCCACTCACCCTGTCCATCTCCTTCAGCCCATCTCTCTGTTTATACTCCCCACTGTCTCTCTGTCTACCTGCTCATCTTCTGTCTCTCTGCCCGTCTTCTCCTCTCCTTCTCTCTGTCCATCTCCCCATTATCTGTCCATCTCCTCTTCCTTTCCTCTGTCTATTTTCTCCTTGCTGTTCCTCCCTTAGTCTCCCTCTCTTCCTTCTCACTGCCCAACTCCACCTTTTCCTTTTCTCTGCCTGTCCGTCCATCTCCACCTCCGTTATCCCCTTGTACTTTTATCATCCCCACACCAACAGCAGGTTGCTTGTTCTTGCCCCCACAGTAGTTTTAGTCACATAGAAAATTATTTGTTCTCAAGTTCGGTTGTTATCGATCCAGGGATTTAGATAGACCTCTTCACTGGCGACATTGCCTGCATACGCATATGTCACATTTATCTAACATATATTAATATACACTCCTGGAAATTGAAATAAGAACACCGTGAATTCATTGTCCCAGGAAGGGGAAACTTTATTGACACATTCCTGGGGTCAGATACATCACATGATCACACTGACAGAACCACAGGCACATAGACACAGGCAACAGAGCATGCACAATGTCGGCACTAGTACAGTGTATATCCACCTTTCGCAGCAATGCAGGCTGCTATTCTCCCATGGAGACGATCGTAGAGATGCTGGATGTAGTCCTGTGGAACGGCTTGCCATGCCATTTCCACCTGGCGCCTCAGTTGGACCAGCGTTCGTGCTGGACGTGCAGACCGCGTGAGACGACGCTTCATCCAGTCCCAAACATGCTCAATGGGAGACAGATCCGGAGATCTTGCTGGCCAGGGTAGTTGACTTACACCTTCTAGAGCACGTTGGGTGGCACGGGATACATGCGGACGTGCATTGTCCTGTTGGAACAGCAAGTTCCCTTGCCGGTCTAGGAATGGTAGAACGATGGGTTCAATGACGGTTTGGATGTACCGTGCACTATTCAGTGTCCCCTCGACGATCACCAGTGGTGTACGGCCAGTGTAGGAGATCGCTCCCCACACCATGATGCCGGGTGTTGGCCCTGTGTGCCTCGATCGTATGCAGTCCTGATTGTGGCGCTCACCTGCACGGCGCCAAACACGCATACCACCATCATTGGCACCAAGGCAGAAGCGACTCTCATCGCTGAAGACGACACGTCTCCATTCGTCCCTCCGTTCACGCCTGTCGCGACACCACTGGAGGCGGGCTGCACGATTTTGGGGCGTGAGCGGAAGACGGCCTAACGGTGTGCGGGACCGTAGCCCAGCTTCATGGGGACGGTTGCGAATGGTCCTCGCCGATACCCCAGAAGCAACAGTGTCCCTAATTTGCTGGGAAGTGGCGGTGCGGTCCCCTACGGCACTGCGTAGGATCCTACGGTCTTGGCGTGCATCCGTGCGTCGCTGCGGTCCGGTCCCAGGTCGACGGGCACGTGCACCTTCCGCCGACCACTGGCGACAACATCGATGTACTGTGGAGACCTCACGCCCCACGTGTTGAGCAATTCGGCGGTACGTCCACCCGGCCTCCCGCATGCCCACTATACGCCCTCGCTCAAAGTCCGTCAACTGCACATACGGTTCACGTCCACGCTGTCGCGGCATGCTACCAGTGTTAAAGACTGCGATGGAGCTCCGTATGCCACGGCAAACTGGCTGACACTGACGGCGGCGGTGCACAAATGCTGCGCAGCTAGCGCCATTCGACGGCCAACACCGCGGTTCCTGGTGTGTCCGCTGTGCCGTGCGTGTGATCATTGCTTGTACAGCCCTCTCGCAGTGTCCGGAGCAAGTATGGTGGGTCTGACACACCGGTGTCAATGTGTTCTTTTTTCCATTTCCAGGAGTGTATTTCACACGTATTTGCACCCATATTTCACATGTACCCCTATCGAATTTAGGCCTGCAGTTCCGTTGCCAGGTAGCTCCATCTTTGTGATACCATATCTCCTAATGTGAAATGGAAAGAAGACAAAAATTTCTGGTCAAATGAGTATAGGATAGTATCAGCAGCAGAGAACGGTATAACATGAGTAGGATGCTTTATGAATAGCATGGTAGGGCAGAGAGTGAGTGAACGTCAACAGTTCAGAGACAGAGTTTTTCTCATCAGATTCGACATAAACCATCACTGTCTACAATAGTTCAGGTATACATGCCGATGTCGCAAGCAAAAGATGTAGAAATGGAGAAAGAATATGAGGAAACTGAATGGGTAATTCAGTACGTAACTGGAGACGAAAATCTGATATTCATGGGGGATAGGAAAGTGGTTGTAGGGGAAAAAGTAGAAGAAATAGTTACAGAAGAATATGGGCTTGCCATTAGGAATGAGAGAGCAAAAGACTAACTGATAAAAGCTTTCTAAAGCTGAAGTTGACGTCACATAAATGTTTTTTTACCATTTTCAACAAACTTCGCAGTCATCTTCAGGACTTCAAAAATCATTATCATAAAATGTGTTCATCTTGAGTTGTACCTCACGTCAAGTTGTCATGTAGATAAAATGTAGCTCTTTATGTAAAGATTTGTCTTAAATAAAACATTTAAATTGAAAAGCATCTTGTGCACATGGCCACACACATATATGTAGCTCATGGCCGTGTGCATAAGGTGCTTTTTGTTTTTTAATGTTTTATTGATGACAAACTTTTGTATAATGTGCTACATTTAATTTACCTGACAACTCAAAAGGAACACATTTTATTGAAAAACTTTTGGAATACATGAAGTTGACAGCAAAGTCTATCAAAATCTGTCATTTATAGATAAAGAGATATTTATACAATGTTGTGTGTAGAAAGTTTGTACTAAGTAAAACAGATTGCTCCTCTTGACTTCTCATTGTGAGTTCCGCAATGAATTTCAGTTAGTGATACTGAGTACTCTCTCCAGGAATCACAAAAGAAGGAGGTATACGTGGAAAAGACTTGAAAAGATGGGAAGATTCCAGTTATATTACATACTAGTCATGCATAGATTTCGAAATCAGATTTAGGATTGTAAGGGTTACCAAGGAGTAGTAGGGCAAAAAGGACATCAGGACACTTTGTTAATGCAGGTTACATACGTTCAGCAGCAAGTATACATTCAGGGACAAGCTCGTAGTTCTCTTCCGATTGACGGGTTCTTAACCTGTTGTTCGGCTAAGAGGATTATGACCTCCTGGGGATATTCTGTCCTTTTGATTGATAGGCCCTCAGCCTTGTGTTCAGGTAAATGTTTCTCCAAGGAACCCCCACACTCTCCCTCCTCCTTCGCCTCCCCTTCCTCACCCCTCCCAATCCTCCTCCCCCTCCTCCTCCCCCACACCTCTGCAAACACGGTTTTCCGATTCAAGCTCACTTTTGAATCAACTGGATTATCTAAATAATTAAATCGATCAATTAATTACCCCCTCCCCCTCTGGGAAAACCCCCAACCCACTCTTCCACCCTACCTGGAAATTGGCAGGAAAAAGACTGTTGATTGGTGGGAAATCGATAGTAGTGTATGGGATATTGTTCAAAGAATTCAAACATTGTGTGGAATATTGTTGATTTAAGCAATTTATGGAATAAAATGTGCTGTATGGCATATAGTTTATTTATTAATTTAAAGAATTTGGCGAGAAGTCGACCTGCGAAATTCAGATTTCAGCTCAGCTGCATGCTATTTCCTTAAACAATCTGCGGAGGGTTTGGACTGGTGTGTACGCTTGCAATACCACTATCGGAAACAATAAATTGATCAGTCAGGAATTTGATGTTGCGGTTGGGTTTTTAAAGCACTATATAACCCCAGGTCCTCCCCGCTACGTTCGGAAGGAGGAGGATGTGGAAGGATGTACTGCATGATATAATAGAGACAACATAACAACAAATACCAGAGCAAGACAGAGTCCACTGTGATGTATTGAGAAGCACTGAACACAAAACACTTAAACCACAAACCACTCCATAGTAGTATTAGTTGTCATAGCCAGATGTCAGAGATCGCTATCAGTTGAGATCTTGACGTCTTGATTGGGTTTTCGGTGTGTTATAGAATCTCTAAACTGGTTCTCTTCGCTGCATTTGGAAGGCAGAGGAGGAGGAGGAATGGTCTACTGTGTGATAGAATAAAGACAATAGTAAATACCACTGCTACACAGAATCCACTGTGATGTATTGAGAAGCACAATATGCGACACACTTAAACCAGCATCCAATCTGAGCAGCAGTTGCCATGACTAGATGTCAGAGATCGATGAAACACTCGCACATCCCTCACACTCACGTCACGAGGTCCACACGCAGCACGCCAGTCCTCTCATACACGATCGTGACATACATCTCGCTCCGTTTTCTAAAACTGCTTGGAAATGTAGAACAGTTGCGAATACATAGCGCAAATGCATTGTTTTTCTGGTCGGACTGCATACTATAGCACTGTACTCGAATGCATACAGTCACCTCCAACCACATATTCTACAGCTGCAGTGCGTTGCTCTATTTTCTGTACGTCGGTGTCAGTGCCTGCATTGTGGACAGTCCTTCACCTGGTGGATCCGACTTCGAATATAGAATACATCTCCAGACGTAATGTGTGGTTGATTCGAGCCCTGTCCTGGATGTGGCGTATTGTGGATCTTCCTCTGAACATCGCTCTGGGTATAACACGCTGCAGATCCATCTTCAAACACTATACCTGATGGGGGATATTGGAGATCCACATCCCAGCATCACTCTGGATATAACACGTGGTGGATCCACACTTGAATGCTGACTCGGGTGTACTCTGAGTTATGAAAGCCTCGTGTTGCAGGAGAAAGCTCCGTTTCTACACAACTGGTGAAGCTTTGACATGTTCCTATTCCACAGAGTAGTCTAAACAGGGTCCTGTCGGTTTAAATCAGCTCACCCTGTTTCCCCACGGGATTCTGAAGCCTACAGACATAGCGCTCTCCGACTTCTGCTCAGTTCTGACTTAAACGGGGACGATGACACGGACGAAGCTGCAGTGAGGGCAGGTCACAGACGGTGTACATTGGCATACATGTGCGTCCACGACTGCAGCTGTGGCCACGGTGGTACTTTTCATCGATTTCTCAGCGTTGCTGCCTTTGGCAAATAAGAGGACTGGCGCACTGTGAACCTCTGGAGATGAGCGTGCGGCAAGTGCGAGTGTTTCAGCGATCTCCGATATCTAGCCATGACAACTAATGCTGTGAATTGGGTGGTGTGTTGAGTGCTTCTGAATACGTAGCAGTGGACTCTGACATGGAGTGGTATTTGCTGTTGTCTGTATTCTGTCACATAGTAGACGCTACCTCCTCCTCTTCCTTCTTCCTAATGTAGCGGAGAGAACTAGCTTAGGAGTTAGATAGTGCTTTAAAAACCCAATCGCAACATCAAATTTCCGATTGATCAATTTATTGTTTCCAATGGTGATACTGCAAGCATACACACCAGTCCAAACGTTACGCAGATTGTTTAAGGACATAGCATGGAGATGAGCTGAAATTTAAATTTCACAGGTACCAATATCAAAGGGTTGCCGATATCTGATGCTTTTTTCCAGTTTTAGCTCGATACTTCACACAGCTGTGGAGTCGCCTACAGCTGACAGCGGTGAGGCCAGCAAACGCCCTCTGGCAAGCCCTGACGCAAGGCTGCCCACGGAAAGGCGAGACGCGAGAAATTTTTTCAGATATGTTTAAGCAGTCTGTGACAAAGTAATTACACTATGGGAATTGAAAAGCATCCCAGTTTTCTAAATATTTTACACGCCGCAATCGATTTCCTGACAAATTCTTTAAACAAACTATATTCCATACACTGCCTTTTAGCCTGTAAATTGTTTAAACAAACAGCACTCCATACACTGAAGTGAATTTCCCGGCAAATTCTTTAAATAAATGAATAAACTATAATACAAACACTGCCTTGTATCCCATACATTGTTTAAATAAACAATATTCCACACAATGTCAAAATTATTTAAACAATATTCCATACATTGCAATCGATTTCCCATCAAATTATTTAAATTAACTATATTTCATAAACCGGTTTGCATCCCACAAATTGCTTAAATATGCAACATGCCACACAATTTCTGAAATGCATAACACTACTCTATACACTGCAATTTATTTCCCACTAAATGACCAGTCAACTGAATCTTTTTCCACAAATTTCCAAGAGATGGACGGTGTTGGGGGTTTCCCAGAGGGGGAGGGGTTAATTAATTCATTCATTTAATTTTTCAATCAAATGGATATCAAAAATATGCTTGAATCGGCGAGGTGAGTTCCCAGGGAGGTGGGGGAGGAGTAGGGGTGGGGAGGAGGAGCGAGAGTGGGAGGGGAAGAGGAAGGGGGAGGGGTGGGGGCCTTCTAGAAAATCGCTTAGCTGAACAGTAGGCTGAGGACCTATCTATCGAAAGGACGGATTATCTCCAGGAGGTCATAACCCTCTTAGCAGAAAAATAGGTTAAGGAACTGTCAATCAGAAGAGAATAGGTTTGCCATTAATGTATACTTTCCTGTGAATTTAGGCAGTCTGCCCTAACAAATTTTCCTAATCTCTTTGTTCCCCTGATACTATCAGGAGCAGATATGTATTCAGATCACAAATTGGTTCAAATGGATCTGAGCACTATGGGACTCAACACCTGAGGTCATCAGTCCCCTAGAACTTAGAACTACTTAAGCCTAACTAACACACATCCGTGCCCAAGGCAGGATTCGAACCTGCGACCGTAGCAGTCGCGCGGTTCCAGACTGAAGCGCCCAGAAATGTTCGGCCACCGAGGCCGGCTATTCAGATCACAAGTTAGTAATGATGATGAGTAGTCTGAAGTGTAAGAGATTAGTCAGGAAGAATCAGTATACAAGGAAATGTGATACAGAAATACTAAGGAATGAAGAGGTACACTTGAAGTTCACAGCTATAGATACCGTGCTATTGAATAGCTCAGTAGAGAGTTCAGTTTAAGAGGAATGGGTGTCCCTAAAAAGTACATTCACATAAGTTAGAAGGTAAAAGATAAATACAAGGTAGATAACTGTGAAGAAACTGTGGGTAATAGAAAAAAAAATTGAGCTGATAGAAGAAGAAGGAAGTACAGAAACGATCAGTGAAATTCAGAAATACAGAAATACAATTGACTTAGGAATGAAATATACAGGAAGTTGATTGAAGCTGAGGCGAAATGGCTGCATGGAAAAGTGAAGAGACCGAAAAAGAAATGTCAGAAAGACTTACTCAGCATGCAGATGAGTCAAAACAATCTTTGGTGAATTTAAAACCAAGGTCTGTGACATTAAGAATGCAATCGGAACTCCACTATTAAATGATAGGGACAGTGCAGGTAGATGGAGAAAAGTACACTGAAGGCCTCTATGAGGGAGAATGTATATGTTGTTGTTGTTGTTGTTGTGGTCTTCAGTCCTGAGAATGGTTTGATGCAGCTCTCCATGCTACTCTATCCTGTGCAAGCTTCTTCATCTCCCAGTACCTACTGCAACCTACATCCTTCTGAATCTGCTTAGTGTATTCATCTCTTGGTCTCCCCCCTACGATTTTTACCCTCCACGCTGCCCTCCAATACTAAATTGGTGATCCCTTGATGCCTCAGAATATGTCCTACCAACCGATCCCTTCTTCTGGTCAAGTTGTGCCACAAACTCCTCTTCTCCCCAATCCTATTCAGTACCTCCTCATTAGTTATGTGATCTACCCATCTAATCTTCAGCTTTCTTCTGTAGCACCACATTTCGAAAGCTTCTATTCTCTTCTTGGCCAAACTATTTACCGTCCATGTTTCACTTCCATACATAGCTACGCTCCATACAAATACTTTCAGAAATGACTTCCTGACACTTAAATCTATACTTGATGTTAACAAATTTCTCTTCTTCAGAAACACTTTCCTTGCCATTGCCAGTCTACATTTTATATCCTTTCTACTTCGACCATCATCAGTTATTTTGCTCCCCAAATAGCAAAACTCCTTTACTACTGTAAGTGTCTCATTTCCTAATCTAATACCCTCAACATCACCCGACTTAATTCGACTACATTCCATTATCCTCGTTTTGCTTTTGTTGATGTTCATCTTATATCCTCCCTTCAAGACACCATCCATTCCGTTCAACTGCTCTTCCAAGTCCTTTGCTGTCTCCGACAGAATTACAATGTCATCGGCGAACCTCAAAGTTTTTATTTCTTCTCCATGGATTTTAATACCTACTCAGAATTTATCTTTTGTTTCCTTTACTGCTTGCTCAATATACAGATTGAATAACATCGGGGAGAGGCTACAACCCTGTCTTACTCCCTTCCCAACCACTGCTTCCTTTTCATGTCCCTCGACTCTTATAACTGCCATCTGGTTTCTGTACAAATTGTAAATAGCCTTTCGCTCCCTGTATTTTATCCCTGCCACCTTTAGAATTTGAAAGAGAGTATTCCAGTCAACATTGTCAAAAGCTTTCTCTAAGTCTACAAATGCTAGAAACGTAGGTTTGCCTTTCCTTAATCTTTCTTCAGTATTGCCTCACGTGTTCCAGTATTTCTACGGAATCCAAACTGATCTTCCCCGAGGTCGGCTTCTACTAGTTTTTCCATTCGTCTGTAAAGAATTCGTGTTAGTATTTTGCAACTGCGGCTTATTAAACTGATTGTTCGGTAATTCTCACATCTGTCAACACCTGCTTTCTTTGGGATTGGAATTATTATATTCTTCTTGAAGTCTGAGGGTATTTCGCCTGTTTCATAAATCTTGCTCACCAGATGGTAGAGTTTTGTCAGGACTGGCTCTCCCAAGGCCGTCAGTAGTTCCAATGGAATGTTGTCTACTCCGGGGGCCTTGTTTCGACTCAGGTCTTTCAGTGCTCTGTCAATCTCTTCACGGAGAATGTATAACAATGGCGATATACCATAAGACTTCCAGAAAAACATCATCCACACAATTCCGAATATACCAAGGGCCGACCAATGCAGCAACTATCGTACAATCAGCTTAACAGCTCACCCAGCCAAGTTGCTAACAAGAATAATATGCAGAAGAATGGAAAAGAAAACTGAGGTTGACTATCAGTTTGGCCTTAATAAAGATAAAGTCGCCAGAGAGACTTTTCTGACATGGTTGATAATGGAAACAAGACTTAAGACAAATGGAAACACGTTTATAGGATTCGTAGACTTGGAAAAAGCTTTCGATAAATTCAAATGGTGTTCGAAGTTGGCTGGCCGGAATGGCCGAGCGGTTCTAGGCGCTACAGTCTGGAACTGAGCGACCGCTACGGTCGCAGGTTCGAATCCTGCCTCGGGCATGGCTGTGTGTGATGTCCTTAGGTTAGTTAGGTTTAAGTAGTTCTATGTTCTAGGGGACTGATGACCTCAGAAGTTAAGTCCCATAGTGCTCAGAGCCATTTGAACCATTTTTTGTTCGAAGTTCTGAGAAAAGTAGGGGAAGCTCTAGGGAAAAATAAGAAATATACAATCTGTACGAGAACCAAGAAGGAACAATAGGACTGGAAGACTAAGCTATTCATCGAAGAAGCAATGACGCAAATAAAAGAGAGGTTCAAGAGCGGGATTAAATTCAAGGTGAAAGGATATAAATGATAAGATCCGCTGAAGTCATTGCTATCCTAGTTGAAAGCGAAGAAAAATTACAGGATCTGTTGAACAGTTCGAACACTCTATTGAGGACAGGATATGGACTGAGAGTAAATCGAAGAAAGTCGAAAGTAATGAGAATTACCAGAAATGAGAACAGTGAGAAACTTAAGATTAAAATTAGGGATCACGAAGTAGACGAAGTTGAATAATTCTGCTACAGAGGCAACAAAATAAACCATGATGAATGGAGCAAGAAGGACGTAAAAAGCAGTCTAGCACAGGCAAAAAGTGCACTACTGTTCAAGAGAAGTCAGCTAGTTGTAAACATAGACCCTAATTCGGGCAAGACATTACTGAGAATGTACGTTTGGAGCACGGCATTGTATGACAGTGAAATATGGACTGTAGTGAAACCGGAACGGAAGAGAGTCAAAGCGTTTGAGATGTGGTGCTATATAATGAGGAGGGTCTTCACAGAAACGGCGAGGAAAGGAATTTATGGAAAATACTGACAAGAAGAAGGGACAAGCTTATAGGATATCTGTTAAGACATTAGGGAATAACTTCCATGGTGTTAGAGGGAGCTGTAAAGAGTAAAAGCCGTGCGGAGTGGCCGCGCGGTTTAAGGCCCAATGTCAGGGATTGCGCGGCCCTCCCGTTGGAGGTTCGAGTTCTCCCTCGGGCATGGGTGTGTGTGTTGTCCTTAGCATAAGTTAGTTTAAGTAGTGTGTAAGTCTAGGGGCCGACGACCTCATCAGTTTGGTCCCTTAGGAATTCACACTTTCAAAGGGTAAAAACTGTACAGGAAGACAGAGATTAGAGTACATCAAGCAAATGATTGAGGAAGTAGGTGGGAATTTCTACTCTGAGATGAAAAGGTTGGCACAGGAGAGTTATTCGTGGTAGACTGCATCAATCCAGTAGGAAGATGGATGACTAAAAAAAAAAAAAATCTCGTTAACCATGTCTCGTACAATGACGTAATTTTTCAGGTACTTTCGGTGATGTAAGTATATACTGTTTGCGAAATGTGTTGCGAGTAGAGTTAGTACTGAAGAAGTAACAAATTAAAACGTCGTGATGATGCGGAAACTTTTCACTCTCGTGTTTTTGACGTGACATCTCCTGAACAATGTGTCGTACAATGATGATTTCTACAGGTACATTCAGTAGTTTTGTGAATAATTACTGCAAAAGTATTGCGTATAGAAATATTATTAAAGAAGTAATAAATTAAAAGATCTTGACTGAAGCGGCATTATTTTTTTTTTTTTTTTTGCGTGAAAGTCGAAAGTGTAGTAAGTGGTAAAATTCTTTTCCTTTCATCGTTTTGTAGGGGAGAAATTTTCATAAAGCTTGGACATTATATGCAAAGTTCGTTGAAAGTAAGAGCTCTACAATTACTGCGTTTTGTAGGGGGTGTGAAGGGGAGAAATTTTCATAAAGCTTGGACATTATATGCAAAGTTCGTTGAAAGTAAGAGCTCTACAATTACTGGTAGTGGCATGTTAATTTGTTAGATCTAGAGTGATAGTGATTAGACAGAGATACAACTTCCGACTACAAATGAACTCTTACAGATCGAAACTTAGGCGCTGAGCGAAAGGAAAAGGAAGTACCCTGTAAACAATGAAAGTTTCGAAAGTCAGTTTAGAGTCAATCACAACCAAAATCGTATTAAGTTTGTACTTGATACAGAAACAGTTGACAACTTTTCTCAGTACTTTGTTGGCAAAACGTGTAGTCATATAAATTAATGAAGTTGAACTGTAAGCAGTACTCGCATCAGCCTTCAATATTTACAATTATTCGCTCATATAAAAAGAACTTTTTCCGGTCTGCAGGATTAATATTTAATTTCCCAGACGCGTTTCGCATTTTCTGTGAGAGGCGTCTTCCGTGAGTGTTCTTGAACAGTAGAACGTTTCTTTTTATGTGTAGATCATAGAATTAAAATTGTTATATTAATATCTATTTCACTGAAACAAAATCCTACAGTTAGTTTTTGCTTTTCTTGTCGAGTTCTCTTTCCTCTTACTTGAGGCCACAGCTTGAGCCTCACAGAAACTCATCACTTGCGGAAATTAGATGCACTTTCTCGTCGAAGTTATTCTTATTCTTCCTTTTATAGACCTTGTACTTATTGTACTAGGTGGCGTGAAAACTTCATTTATAATAATTAGACAATAATTTAATCAGTTTAACACGAAAACTGTGGTAGTTCTGACTGCAGAACTGGGTGTTTATTTGAATTTTGTTATCGTATTTCTGAGTACAATTGCTGCCAGCCTTTTCTCTATTACTTCTTCCTCTCTCCCTCTGTCTGTCTCTCTCCCCCTTCTTCCCCACCCTCATCTCTGTATGTCTTGTCTGTCTGTCTGTCTCTCTCTCTCTTTCTCTCTCTCCCCCACTTCTTTCTTTCCTCTGTGTGTGTTTCTATGTTTACGTGCCCCCTGGTGTGTGTGTGTGTGGGGGGGGGGGGGGGTAGCCTATCCAGTAAGGGAGGATGAAAGACGGATTACGATGTTTATTAGAAGAATGCGAGTAACATGCCATGTGAATTCCAATCCAGTGAGGCGGTCCTTCCATTCCAACAAAATCATTGACTCAACAAACTCGTAAATCAGTGGTTTAGTGGATTCATGCTTGAATGGTATGCTGAAAGTATGGTTTCCATTTCCAACTGAGGCTGTCATTTTTAGCAAGCACGAATATTTCTCCTTCACTTCCCTTAACGCAGTCAAGCGAATAAACCCACGGTGCTCCGTGATTTCGGAATCCTCGCTGAATAATGTTGTTAGATGGTATTCACAAACTTATATTAATTACAGTAACATGATGTAACATACCAGAAAATTCTTAAATGATTTAGGCGGAATGATTCATAAAGATTACTGTGCTCAAGCACTCAAGCCAGCCGTAACTTTATATCATATCTACTTCGTCCATCATCTGTCATGTTGCTGCTCAAGTAGCAAAACTCATACACTACATCCTGATCTAATTTCCTCAACATTGCCTGAATTAATGCGACTTTCCACCGTCACCCTTGTCGTACCTTTCAAATGAATAAAACGTATCGCCACATCATACGTCAATACTCAGATACCTCCAAAACAGAGCTGGAAGTTTCCTGACCATTTAGTGCATTCAGAGACGCTAAGACTAAACTTGCGTGACTTTTTAGCTGTCCAATAAGTCTAAAAACACAAAAGCGACGTGTGTTAGGTTTTATAACGTTTCCGTATGATGATGTTTCTCGTCTGCATATTCATAGCATCCTTAACTGAAATAACAGAGTCAGAGGTTAATTACCTCAACAGAGAAACTGCAAGTGAAGAGCAGTGCTGAATAAATAATAAGTTTTATGGAAAACATATTTGTTTGGTTCATATATATAAAATGGCCTGTTGTACTAGTTGTCCACTGACTGCAATAACCCACTGCAGGCACTACACCCGAATGGAAGAGACATTTCTGCTAACTCATGGCTAGCCGTCTGCCTCCATCACAAGCTCGTTGCTATGATGTCGCAGACCATGCAATACAATTTATCAGATTAGAGTGACGTTCAGGCTAGTTACAAACAGGCAGACTCATGCGTGATAATTAAAACAGGTGATTGGGAAGGCCTGACGCCTGTTGGACTTGCAAATAAGCGCTTGACAGGTAGACACAGGACGCTCCCACCACAATGCCCATCTGGAGGTAAGACAAAGATATCCTTCGGAACACTGCACCTGCGTGTGGCCACTGAAAGCTTTTACTTCGCACGCTGTACTAATTGCTACACTGTGACCAGTTCCTATACGTCGTGAAGATAATGCATTTTTATAAAGCCGTACTTAACTCCATTAAACTGCCCTTGTTTATGAACGTACCAGCTGCCCATCTACGAGCCTGAACTGACTGTTCCTCGTCACTAACTACGATGTCCTTCAGGTATATCAGATCCACGCTGATATATTTGTTGTTTCCCTGTTCGAACTTTAGGAGCAGCGTCGCTGGTGCAGCAAGTCCAATGAAGCAGCTGCTCATAATTAAGATACAAAACCTTCACAACTTGGGCCTGGCTTGCGGAAACACTTTGGTTACTTCACTGGTGTGCAAAACTTCCACATAATTTGTTGCTGCACAGCTCGATGAAAGTTGGTCCACATACAGAAAGAACCGCTACAGTCCTGTATAGTCTGCCGACCAGAAATAACACTTTTATTCCAAGAATGTAATTGCGTTGGAAACACTGCGATTCATGTGTGCGTGTTTTATTGACAAATTTGCAAGTACTGCAAGATACACCTTTTATGTAACTGTTTTTGGATAAATACTTTTGAACATGTTGCACGAGAAGAAGTTCAGATCGTTGGGATGCTTTTCAGCGCAGTCAAGATGGCTACTCTGATTTCAGGAAAATTTTTCCAGGTAACATATTTCAGTGATTAACGTTGCAAGATCACGTCTTGATGTAAGCATGCGATAAACCAATACAAATAAGAAATGCTGGTACATTAACAAACGGTGTAATCACCAGAATACTTTATGACAGCATGCAAACCTGCATGTATGGTGTTGTACAGGTGCCAGATGTCAGTTTGTGGGATGGAGTTACACGCTTGTTGCACTGTCGATCAATACAGGGACGATTAATGCTCTTTGCAGGTGTCGCTGGAGTTGTCGTACGATGATGTTCGATACATGATCGATTGAAGACAAATCGGGTGATCGAGCAGACAATGGTAACATGTCGAAACTCTGTAGAACATGTTGTACTACAGGAGCGGTATGTGGGCAGGCGTGCTGTTCACAAATGGTAGCATAGCAAGTCGAATCACCTGATTGTCGTACACATTTGTTGTCAGGGTGCGTGTGTCAGCCACGAGAGTGTTACTGCTGTCATACGGAATGGCACCACAGACCATAACTTCAGGTGTGTCTAACCTGCCGGCTGGTTGGCTGCAGGCTCTCGAACGACCTCCTCGTAACCAACACACGGCCATCACAGGCACCGAGGCAGAAAACACAACAGACCTCCACCCTTTCCTCCGACGAGCTCTCGCTTGACACCACTGAAGTCGCAAATGATAGTGGTTTCAGGTTATATGGAGTCTGGCTGGGAGCTGTCCTTGAAGTAACCGATTTATAACAGTTCGCTGTGTCACTGTCGTGCCAGCTGCTGCTCAGATTTCTGCTGCAGATGCATTACCATACCCAAGAGCCACACGCCGAAAAAGATGGTCTTCCCTCTCGGTAATGCAATGTGGCTGTCCAGAGCCCGGTCTTCTTGCGACGGTACATTCTCTCGTGAGCACCGCTGCCAGAAATGACGTACAGTGGTTATATTCGTGCCAAGTATTCCTGCAGTATCGCGGAAGGAACGTACAGCTTCCCGTAGACCTATTACACAACCTCGTTCAAGCCCTGTGAGGAGCTGATAATGGCCTCATTGTCGCCTTAAAGGCATTTTACACTCATGCTCATAAATCAAGGATAATTGCAGAATGTGGTGCCACATAACGTGGCACTACACAGAACTGGCGCTAATAGCATAGGCACTTGGGGAGCACACACGACACAGATCTGTAAGTCCACGGTATTGGTGAGAAGTTGAGAAAACCGTCCCGAATCACATGTGCTACAAAACGCCACTGTTTCCTGCGCATGTACCCCGACATCAGTCTGGGATATGATCACCATGCACACGTACGCACCACGGGTTGGCATACTCTGGATCAGGTGGTCGAGCAGCTGCTGGGGTATAGGCTCCCATTCTTGCACCAGTGCCAGTCGGAGCTCGTGAAGTGTCCTAGGGGTTTGAAGACGTCAAGCGGTACGTCGACTGAGAGCATCCCAGACATGCTCGATGGAGTTTAGGTCTGGAAAACAGGCCGGCCACCCCATTCGCCTGATATCTTCTGTTTCAAGGTACTCCTCCACGATGGCAGCTCGGTGGGGCCGTGCGTTATCATCCATTAGGAGGCAGGTGGGACCCACTGAACCCCTGAAAAGGCAAAATGACGTTCCGATACACCTGACCTGTTGTTACAGTTTCTCTGTCAAAGATATTCAAGGGTGTACATGCACCAATCATAATCCCACTTCACACCATCAAACCACGACCTCCGTACAGGTCCCTTTCTAGGACACTACGGGGTTGGAATCTGGTTCGTGGTTCATGCCAGATGAAAACCCGACCGGAATCACTGTTCATACTATACCTGGACTGGTCCGTGAACATAACCTGGGACCGCTCTTCCAATGACCATGGCTTTATGGGCTCCCCTAGGACCAGGGATCAGTGGAATGCACCTTGTAGGTCTCCAGGCGAATAAATCATGTCTGTACAGTCGTCTGTAGAGTGTCTGGAGACAACTGTTCGAGTGGCTGCGGTAAGGTCCCGAGCACGGCTACACGCAGTACTCCGTGACCGTCTGCGGGCACTGATGGTTACATATCGGTCTTCTTGTGGTGTTTTACACTGTGGACGTCCCGTACTGTAGCGCCTGGACACGTTCCCTGTCTGCTGGAATCGTTGCCATAATCTTAAGATCACACTTCGTGGCACACAGAGGGCGCGTGCTACGATGTGCTGTGTTCGACCAGCCTCCAGTCGCCCTAGTATCCTACCTCTCACGAACGTCAACACGCAATCACCATTAGCACGTCTGAAAACGTCTGCACACTTACTCGCTGCACCGTACTCTGACATGCACCAACACACCTCTGCGTACGTGGACTGCTGCCAGCGCTACCGTGTGACGACCGTACGTCAAACACACCGCATGGTCATACCCCGAGGTGATTTAAACCTTCAAACGGCCCACCAGAACTTTGTTTCGCCATGTATCAGCATTATCCTTAATTTATGAGCATGAGTGTAGATTATCACCAACTCCAATCTCTAAAGCAACTAATGCTCTCGACCGTTACAGCGTGTTTTTAAAACAAACTTGATCTGCATCGTCTTAGTGAAGCTACTAACACCAGTCTTATGGGACTGGCGTGAAATTTGAACGGGAATCGTCACGTCAGATGTAAAAACACGCCTATTAACTTTCGTTTATGTCGCAAAGTTCGCTCTTGGTGCTGCGATTTTTTCCGTCAGTGTATATACAGACTGCTACGATATATAGGTAACATATTTACTTCTCTCTCTTGTTAGCTGTACCATTATATATCCAACAGACGGAAGATCTGCATTGAACTGAGAAATATGGCCAAATGTGGAAAAGGATGTCACATTTCAAGTGGACAAGCACAGGAAGAGGGAGAACGTATCTGGCTGCATATATTTGAAACAGTACAGTGGAAGCTGAAGAGAGGAACTGGGTTCAGCAGGACGGTGCCAAGGCACACACATCGCGTGTGTGAGTGATTTGCGACCACGCTTAAGGGTATCAAGACGTCTCTTCTCCTCGAGAGGCGATCTGCGCTGGCCAGCACGGTCGTCTGATTTAGCCCCTTGCGACTACTTTTTATGGTGGCGTCTAAAATCAATCATTTACAACGATCGTTCCGTGACCCTGGCTCGCCTGATGAACAACAAACGTCAGCCAGTTGCCAATATACCCGTCGATATGCTGGGAAGAGTTAAACTAAACTTTCGAGTTCGATCAACGCAGTGTAGTGAGAATAATCAACGCCATATGCCTGATATAGCCTTTAAAACTGTGTGCAAGTAAAATGTAAATGTTGTACTTGATGCTGTTCAAAGACTGAAATATGTACGTACGTTACTTTTTTATAAACTGAGTTTCTAAGTGAGCAATTTGCTTTGCCCCATCATGTACTTCAGGTTTGTTATTACTTTTCTTCTTAATTACATTGTCCGAGAGTGGCAAATAGCGATACATGTAGTGTGATACAGTGCAATAAAAAAATCCTTAAGCGATGTAGACGAAACAGTTGACAAAGGTAACTGAGATCACGGACTTACTTCGGGCATTTAATTTCTTTTTTTTAGAAGGACTTCCCTGCATTAAGCAGGAATGCGACCCTCTACATTGTATCCCATATTACCTGAAACTGCGCTCGCACCCTTGGCTCCTTTACGGAAAATCGTTGTTGAAAATAAAAAAGTTGTGATCCCTCAGGTTTTTCTCGGCGCGATTGCTTAATAGAGAGCTTCCGGGTTATTCTGCCGAGTTGTTACCATTTCATGCACAATATTCCGACGAACGACCCAAGCGCTTTCTCCAGGTGCTGCGAGTTTAGCTGTTACGTATACTCGCTGCCTTGACTCCAACCAGATTGTGAACTATTTGTTCGCCTCATAGTCCCATTTATAGTCGAGTTCGATTCCTGACACCCTCTACGCCCTTTGATGTTCTTTTATTTTTCAGAGCTCCCACTGATATTCCGTATAAATCAAATTCTCTCAGCTCTTTCTAACACTGGTGGATGTGATGACCGACGAGATTTCAACAAATTGAGTGCCGCACTCCAGTTTTTATTTAAGTTGTAACCGCCGTTCCTGTTTATTAGATTTTCTGACATCTTTATTTCGATATTCTTAATTATGCTGAGCGAGAAACTTAGTGTTATCACCACGATACTGGTCTCATTGTATTTCGTTTCATGGTTATTTTCAAGGCAGTGCTCGGCAGCTGATTTGCTTGGTTGTTTTTGTCGGGAACGTCCGTGATGGTCCTTCCATCACTCTTAGACTGTTCTGATAGTATTCCCCATGTAAGACATGCCACCTTCATATGGAATGCTTTCGGCCGGGCCTGAGAAAGTGGCTGAGTCCGAGGAAGAGGTGCCGAAAAGCGCTTTTCTACCGTATGATGGCCCAGTATCCGAGACGATTGGTAAACTCGTACGGAAACATGGCACCCAGTGTATTTCGATCCCTTCAACAAAGATAAGAAGTATTCTTTGTAACGTTAAGGCCGAAGTAGGTCTCCAAAAGCCAAGTGTGTATGGCGTACCATACTAATGTGCCATGTCTTACGTGGGGCGGACTATCAGAACAGTACAGGAGAGGTGCAAGGAACAACAGCGACACACCCGGCTAAAACAACCGAGCAAGTACTTTTATAAAAAACAGCTATAACTTAAATACTCATTTACGTAACATCAATAAAAACGTAAGGTGGCATTTGAGATTTCTGAGTATGTCGTATTATCTAAAATGTGTTTATGGATACCCGCGTTTATTTCAGTGACCCGAGCCCATTATCTACTACGCTGAGACTTTGACCTGCTCTTAAACACTTTTTGACGCGTAGTACTACGCATAGAACCGCTAGTTCGGTGGCGAATTAGGTGACTTTGACACACGGTCGAGGTTTGTGTCGGTTGGGTGTCTGCTTTCCTCATAAAATAGTCTCTGATAAAATGTCTCGGTGATCACTCTGTCTTTAACAAATAATGTATCGCGTAACGATCGGACAGAAGTGTACATAAAGCTCACCGAAGAGACCCTTTCGACGGTCTTTGGATGTGCGGAGTTTATCCCGCCAAAAGGAGAGCCAGATCATCACCGTGTATACCGCTGAATTCCGCAGGCTGTGTCTGACAGTTCCATAACATACAATCGAAATATGAAGAGAGAAAGAGAGGACGAAAGAGAAGGGAGAGAGAGTGAGAGAGAGAGACATGAGAAAGAGCGGACCGAGAAAGAGAGAGAGAGAGAGAGAGAGAGAGAGAGAGAGAGAGAGAAAGAGAAAGAGGGAGGGAGGGAGGGAGAGATGTGCGAAAGCACCAGGTGTGCGTCTGTGTTCACAGATCTCTAGGTATTTTCATTGGTTTCCAAGTGAATTAGCAATTTATTCCTAAGGAGCTTTTCTGTCTGGTTACAGGAGATGATTGGAGCAGACACTGTATGGTAGTGGAAATGAACTGTGGGAAAACCGGAAGAGAAGAGAATCGAAGTATTTGAGATGTGGTGTTATAGAGAAATGTTGAAAATTAGGTGAACTGATAAGGTGAAGAAAGAGGACGTCCTGCGTAGAATCGGAGAGGGAGGAATGTGTGGAAAACACTGACAAGGAGAAGGAAATTTTTGGAAATTTGTGGCAAGTTCCTATGGACCAAATTGCTGAGGTCATCGGTCCCTAGGCTTACACACTACTTAATCTAACTAACTTACGCTAAGGACAACACACACACGCCCATGCCCGAAGAAGCTCTCGAACCTCCGACGGGGGAAGCCGCACGAACCGTGGCAAGACGCCTCAAGGAGAAGGGGCAGGATGATAGGAGATCTGTTAAGACATGAGGGAATGACTTCCATGTCACTGGAGAGAGCTATAGAGGGCTAAAACTGTAGAGGAAGACAGTCAATGGAATACATCCAGCGAATAACTGAGGACGTAGGTCTGGGATGAAAAGCTGGGCACAGGAGACGAATTCGTAGTGGGCCGCTTCAAACCATTCAGGAGACTAATGACCCAAAAAATAAAAAGTTTAAAGGCAGATGAACTTGAGAACAGGTTCTCCCCACATTTCGATGGTAAATGTCTGATATGCCTAGAGATAACAGCTATATTTCAGTTCATGCGGTAGACATGCATCACTAAAATATTCGTTTGAAATGTTATCATAAATGTGTAAATGTGAAAAGTTAAATGAGCTTGTCAGTAAAACACCGTGCAGTTGTTCGCCTGAAAACACCTACCTCATTTCAGTTGACACATCATTTCTTCATGACGAACAATTTTCATCGTTACGTCATTCACAGTTTATAATACTTAACACGTTAACGCTGAAGTGTACCGCTTTTGGCTCACGCTAGATTTTCCCATCGGGCGGTGTGATCCGTCGGTGGCCCATGCTAGATTCCATGAATTGTGCTACCAGCACTACTATAGCGTGTGATGTATTACCTATCACTCGGTCGCAACGAACAATTCTGAATACAATTTTGTGTAACCCCTCAACAGGACAACTTTCTGAACAAAGGAGATACCACATAATTTGTGATCAATTTAATGTAAGACTACTTTATGTGATCCCTCGTCATTTTAAAACAGAAGGTCAATATTTTAAAATAGTAGCCTAGGCGTTTGGATATGTGCCGTCCCACAGCGAGAAACACAGTTCGCAGCGCCGGAGTGAACTTGTTAGCTGGAGAATTCGTAATTAAGTGGCGTCAATCAGAAATGAGAGCATCGAGAAGTCACAGACTATGCCGTAAGCTCAAACGGTTCCGCTGATGTTGACGTGCCTGCAATTTCGCCAGTATAAAGTAATTGAGAAGGCGTAACGAGATTTTCTTTGACTAATTTGAATTTAGTTAGTGGATTAATTAGAGTCCTGATATCTAGCGGGCGAACAAAATACAAAGAGTTCTTGTTATTGATAATTATGTCACGTTTCCGAATTTGCTGAGATAATGGCCCTGCTGCAGTGGTAACTCTAGTTCCCGACGGATCACCGAAGTTAACCGCTGTCGGGTTTGTGTAGCACATGGGTGACCATTCGGTCACGAAAAGTGACAACGGCCGGAAACGTGGAGTGCTGACGACATGCCCCTCCATACCCGCATCCAATAATACCTCAAAAATGGCTCTGAGCACTATGGGACTTAACATCTGAGGTCATCAGTCCCCTAGAACTTAGAACTTCTTAAACTTAACTAACCTAAGGACATCACACACATCCATGCCCGAGGCAGGATTCGAACCTGCGACCGTAGCGGTCGCGCTGGTCTAGACTGTAGCGCCTAGAACCGCTCGGCCACTCCGGTCGGCTCCAATAATACCTATTGGCGGAGGATGACACGGCGGACGGTCGGTATAGTTGGGCCTTCCGAGTGCAGTTCTGATGGGGAGAGAGTCTAATTTGCTGCATTTGTTTTCATTCATCATTCTTAGTTTTGAAGAAAAAACTGATCAGGTGACAGCGAAGCTACAGGCAGGTTCAAGCGAGAAGTGTTCACGTAGATAAAAAGGCAAAAAAGAAAAGAAAAAAGTGATGAAGATGTGACTTGGAGAGAGAAAGAACAACTTATAACACTTGCTCCTTTTACAGCTTAGACACCTCACCAAAACTTTCCAAAGTAGTTCAAGCACGATTTAAAAACGAGTTAATGTTTTTTCGTTTGTTCTTCTTTCTTTTATGGGATTCTCCTAACAATTACAGAATAAGACCTAATGAACAGGAAATCATCACTCCTGCAACATTAAAATCTGATGCTACTTTCTGTTAAGTGTGTTAATAACAAAAATGACGCCTTCCGGAAGTAGCTGCGTGCATCTGCCAGAAATCGATCGTACATTACAAAACATGACTTGTCGAAATTAATATTTTGATTCATTTTCAAGTCGCTGTTCCTCGGACGATAATTACCGCCACTTAAGCACGGATCGAAAATTTATGCTGGAAACAGGCCTCGAAGGACAGATGAAATAGCCTGTCGGTGTCACAAGCCTCAATGGAAAAGACAGTAGAAGAACCCACATCATTTGACTGTCTTTAGTGTTTTAAATTTCCCAACAGCGAATGTGTACCACACCGTGGCTCTTCAGAGTCTAAGGTTGCGGAAAACGAACGCCAAGGTTTTTCTTAGTCGTGCGAACTATGTAAAGCATGCAATACCGTAACGCTGACTTTACCGTGGATTTACGGTAAAGACGAAGAGCCAATAAAAAATGGTTCAAATGTCTCTGAGCACTATGGGACTTAACATCTGTGGTCATCAGTCCCCTAGAACTTAGAACTACTTAAACCTAACTAACCTAAGGACATTACACACATCCATGCCCGAGGCAGGATTCGAACCTGCGACCGTAGCGGTCACGCGGTTCCAGACTGAAGCGCCTAGAACCGCACGGCCACACCGGCCGGCGAAGAGCCAATACAGCATAAGGTTTCGAGAGTTTGTCAACTATACGAGTACTGCATCCGAGACATTATTCTCTCGAATTACAGCTCGTTTTTTCAAAAGCTTTGACGTTGCACTTCTCTTTGGCTCAGGGAAAAATCGGCGTTTAATTTTCCTGATCTTCTTCTTATTCTTCTTCTCATTATTATTATTACCATTATTATTTTCGTTAGTTTCACAATTTCGGAAGTGTATATTTATGGTTCAACATCTTCAAATGCCTAAATGTCGAGAAATCACAAATAATAAGTATGGGGTGTTCAAAAAGTCTCTCCGCAGTGCCGTATGATTGGTAGCCGCGCGTGCCGTATGCTGCAGTGAATATACCGAAATGAAACTCAGTGAAATACAAGTTATTAATTTATTGAATATTCATTTTTACTTACAAATTTTCACATTAAATGTTGAAAGTGTTCCCCCTGTTGTTGAATACACAATTCAATTCTTCTAATCATGTTTCCAAACACAAGCTGTAATATTACTTCTGTAACAGAAGCAGTGAAAGTGGATATTGCAGGTTTCAATTCATCGATGGATTTTGGAAGGTTTTTATAGACAGTTGCTTTCGCTGCACCCCAGCAGAAAAAGCCAGGTGGTGTTAAGTCAGGCGATCGTGGAGACCAAAGTTCCTGTGAAATTATGCGATCACCAAAAACATCAGCAAGCGATAACATTGAAACACGAGATGTATGCGCGGTTGCCCCATCTTGTTGAAAATAACCGTTCAGTATTTCACTTTAACATAAGTTCTCCTATGGGTGGGTACAGAATATCACTGCAGTATCGTTGTGCGTCTATTGTTTCGTTGAAAAACCCGGGCACGCGAACAATTCTACGGCACGCGCGGCTAACAATCATATGGCACTGCGAAGAGACTTTCTGGACTCTCCGTATTATTTTCTTAGTTGTGTGCTACATTTCTTTCATTTGCAATATTGTAAACGGTTAAATATGGTGAAAGGGTTCAGATTAGTCATATTGTATACTTTACCTACTTTTAAAAAAACTAGCCCACACATTACGGTACTGGGAATTAAAGTCTGTTACACATGGAGGATTTTTTTTTTTCTTTAAGCAAATTTTACATGCCCACCATGAAGAACAGAAACTCTGAAATATGCAGCAATGTCGTTCGCCCACTACTTTTGGTGTTGGTGAAAGTTATAAAAACAAAACGTTCTTATAGTCTTCCGTCCGAAGGTAGGTTTGAAGCAGTTCTCCACAGTGGTCTCCCATGACCAACGTCTTTGTTCTCTATATAACTACTGCAACGTCCCTACATCTGAACTTGGCTTAGTCTACCATTACAGTTTTTATTTCCAATAATTCCGTTGATTATCAAATTAACTATTCACTGATGTCCTTCTTCTTTTCGGCATTCTTCTGGTAATCCACATTTAGAAAGTATAATTGTCTGTATCATGTCGTCCACGTTTTATTTTCATATAATTTGATACTCCAGACAAATACTTTCACAATATATTTCCTAATACCTTAAATTCCACAGCCTGACAATAACAATGAAGCAAAGACAGACATGGTCGCGTGTCAATCTAACTTGTCTCATTTTAGAGTTCGAACTAGCCTGCTGGAGCTACGGGAGCGCACTGCGCCAGCTTCATATGCTTAATCCAGTACTGCTGAGAAAGCTAAGAGACAGCGTCTATTATTACAGGTTAAATTTTACTGCCTAACATGCATACTGTATTGTTATAGTAGAATGAGTCCGGAAAGTCCCTGTACCCACAAATCAAAGATATATATTGTATGCTGGATTATCTACGTATAAAAACCTTCTGGCGTACACCGATCAGCCAGAAAATTATGACTACCCATCTAGTAGCCGGTATGTCCACTTTGCACGTATAACACCCGCGACGCGCAGTGGCATAGGAGTTACGGGGGCTTGATAGATCACTGGAGGGAGTTGCCAGTACATCAGCACATACATGTCACCTAATTCCCGTAAATTCCGGAGAGGGGCGATGAACTCTGACACTACATCCCAGATGTGTTCGATCAATTTCAGATCTGGTGAGCTAGGGAGTTGGCATATCAATTGGAACTCGCCACTGGGTTCCTCGAACCCCTCCATCACACTCCTGGCCTTGTGACATGGCGCATGATGTTATTGAAAAATTCCACTTCCGTCGGGAAACATGATCGTCATGAAGGAGTGTACGTGGTCTGCAATCAGTGTACGATACTCCTTGACCGTATGGGGCCTTGCACTCTCTCCAATGGACCCATGGACCTCCATGTGAATGTTCCCCAGAGCATAGAGGAGCCGCTGCTAGCTTGTCTCCTTCCAGCAGTACAGGAGTCAAGGAGCAGTTCCCCTGGAAGACGACAGATTCGCGCTCTTCCAACGGCATGATGAAGAAGGTATCGGCATTCATCAGACCATGCAACGCTGCGCCAACGTACAGTGCCGACGGTCACGTGCCCATTTCAGTCGTAGTTGCCGATGTCGTGGTGTTAACTTTGACACATGCATGGGTCGTCGGCTGCGGAGGCTGGTCGTTAGGAGTGTTCGGTGGACTGTGTATTCTGACATACTATTACTCCGCCCAGCATTAATATACAGGGTGATTCAAAAAGAATACCACAACTTTAAAAATGTGTATTTAATGAAAGAAACATAATATAACCTTCTGTTATACATCATTACAAAGAGTATTTAAAAAGGTTTTTTTTCACTCAAAAACAAGTTCAGAGATGTTCAATAGGGCCCCCTCCAGACACTCGAGCAATATCAACCCGATACTCCAACTCGTTCCACACTCTCTGTAGCATATCAGGCGTAACAGTTTGGATAGCTGCTGTTATTTCTCGTTTCAAATCATCAATGGTGGCTGGGAGAGGTGGCCGAAACACCATATCCTTAACATACCCTCATAAGAAAAAATCGCAGGGGGTAAAATCAGGGCTTCTTGGAGGCCAGTGATGAAGTGCTCTGTCACTTTTCCCTTTGTACAAACACCCATTCTCTGTAAACTGTTTATACCAACGTTTAATACACCACCTATCAGGTGGTTTAACACCATACTTCGTTCGAAATGCACGCTGAACAACTGTCGTCAATTCACTTCTGCCGTACTCAATAACACAAAAAGCTTTCTGTTGAGCGGTCGCCATCTTAGCATTAACTGAAGCTGACGCCTAGTCAACAGCGCCTCAAGCGAACAAATGTACAACTAAATGAAACTTTATAGCTCCCTTAATTCGCCGACAGATAGTGCTTAGCTCTGCCTTTTGTCGTTGCAGAGTTTTAAATTCCTAAAGTTGTGGTATTCTTTTTGAATCACCCTGTATGATGTTAGTTCCGCCACAATTCACCGCCTGTCCTGTTTTACCAGTCTGCCCAGCCTTCCGACCTGGCCAACCAACCCCACGACGTCTACACGTGGTTTCACCTTGGTTTCTCCAGGCGTTAAAGACACTCGCCACAACACTCCTCGAACACCCGAAAAATCGTGCAGTTTCAGAAATGCCCGCGCCGACCCTCCGCGCCACTACAGTCTGCTCTCTGTCAAACTCAGACCGCGCACGTTCCCCATTCTACGCACGGACAGCACGCCCACTGATAACTGCAGGCACCGTCGCGTGTGCCCGACTAGCAGCCGTTTCTCGCCAGGTGACGCTGCTATCGCGTGGACGGGTTTATAGAGACAGTAGGTCGGTGGTCAAAACGTTTTGGGTGTTGTGGGTTGGCAAGAGAGCCAACCCGGTATACTAGAGGAAGCCGAAAGGCACGCGTTTTAGCTCACGCAGACTCGCGTGAGGTCTGGAACGGGACAAGGATATTAGACTTTAGCAAAAAAGGACGTAACTGTTGGAATACTTAACTTTAATCCGTAAATGGTGAACGTCGCTCTTGACGGTACATGTTTTACAGCATCAATAGTAACTGGTAATGGCGCCTTGCTAGGTCATAGCAAATGACGTAGCTTAAGGCTATGCTAACTATCGTCTCGGCAAATGAGAGCGTATTTTGTCAGTGAGCCATCGCTAGCAAAGTCGGTTCTACCACTGGGACGAGTGCTAGGAAGTCTCTCTAGACCTGCCGTGTGGCGGCGCTCGGTCTGCAATCACTGACAGTGGCGACACGCGGGTCCGACGTATACTAACGGACCGCCCGATTTAAAGGCTACCACCTAGCAAGTGTGGTGTCTGGCGGTGACACCACATTGGGTGATCAGTGTAATTCCCTGACATTCAGTATTTCCTGTTTTTGTTTTTTATTCTTTAACAAACAGATAAGGCCGTACTCAGTGTTTGTTTAGTACAAATGTACAGTTATGAATATAATTTATCGCATTTGCGTAACGAAAATTTATATAAAAATTCATTATATTAACATCTTTTGTATTATTAGAGTCACGTCTGTGTGAAATTTGTTAGATAATAAAGCCATCTGGCACTCAATGTTTTCCCCTCTGTAGCCATAGCGCTACGCGTCAGCCAGTTGGCAGAGAGCTGTCACACAGACATTTCCTTGTTCTTGTATCACAATTGATGTCCTTTTTACATCCACTCATGGGCGATGGAACTATCATTGTTATCGATCGTTCGTGTACATATATGGCAATACGGGCAGTGTAACAATGTTTCATTGGTGATTAACGTTGTCAGTTTACATAACCCACTACGATTTTTCAATTTAGGTAACGTTCAGATGGTTCAAATGGCTCTGAGCACTATGGGACTTAACTTCTGAGGTCATCAGTCCCCTAGGACTTAGAACTACTTAAACCTAACTAACCTAAGGACATCACTCACATCCATGCCTGAGGCAGGATTCGAACCTGCGACCGTCGCGGTTGCGCGGCTCCATACTGTAGGGCTTAGAACCGCTCGGCCACACTCGCAGGCTTAGTTAAGGTATTTCGTACCATTCGCCGTATGTTTTTCAGCGTTTTTATTCTGTCACGATTTAATACTTTTCCTGTTATGATCATATGGCCTTTTTTATTTAACTAGAGCGACTTTGCTCTAAGAATAGGACGATGTGTGATGATTGCCATGCACTGAAAAAATTTTACATTGGTATGTATTGCAAAATGGAAATTCAAGTGCTGGATGTATTTTGCACTGTTCTCTTTTTAATATTGAAATTTTTGTTTCTTTACCGAACCGTTGATCAATAAAGACAATTTGCGAGCTTGTCGCAGAATTTTTATCCACAGGTGTTTAAACGAACATGTCGCGCATCTCCCCATTGACAATGCCAAAGAATAAAATAAAAACCAAGTGTACAGCGGGTCTGTATGAATACCACTGTCCCATACACGAAGAAATATGCGTTTCCATGTCCTCTTTGACATCGTGCGCAGCATCTCGGAAGTTACACTTCCAAAGACGTCTACAATTTTGCGCAATTCTTCGTTAGTACTGTGCCGAAATAGAATTATTCCTGGTGTGGTAAAGTCCAGGCTTCACGGGTGTTCATTTGGATGGTGTGCAGGTGTTACCGTACCGCGCCCAACCTAGTGGCCTCGAAACGTGGCAGCAGGTGACTCACGCTTCTGAATAGTAAAGTGTGCTGTAGCCCCGTCATTTTGCTGTTATTATAGTATGGTTTGACTGAACATTCTTACGTAGATATAGAATGAAATTACTGGTTAATGTTTAAATTTGACAACCAGATGGCAGCCCTCGGTGTCGCTTCGTGCAATTCTTTCACATCGCCTTCAAAAGCATAGACCGAGCAGTCCTCCACATTACGTTTTACTGTCTATTCCTCGGCGCCACAGTCACACGCACTCCCTTTTCTTCAAGGTGTGTTCACACTTCCATTGCCGCGTTCGAATGCTGCTCGACCATTAGAAACGGGGGAAGATTAAACCCTGCGAGGGGTCTTTGTGGTTGGGTTTTGAATTAGGCTGACCTTTTGGGGTGGATGTTCATTCCAGAGTTCTTACCTCTTCGCGGTGATACTGACAATGTCTGCGATCCGAAGATCGACCCAAGGTGACTTGCGTGACCTCAGGCGCATTTTGGAAAGCTCCACTATGAACTTTCATCACGTCATCTTTTCTTCCGAGATCCGGAGGGGATAGGCTACTCCCACTGAGTGGGAGTAGATATGATAATGCCAGTAATGATCCTCATGACCTCTTCCAGGAGTACACCTGTCTCACTCATATGTGTGCCGTTTTCTCATACAGGGTAACAACATTCAGCATCTGAATACAAAAGTGAAATTTGGGCGTTTTGTAGGGTATCTGCGTTTGCTTTCCTGCAGTTTCTGTTTTGCGGAACCAATTTACTCTTGAGCCAAGCTTGGTTCAAGGTTCGTGCAGTGCTGTTTAAATGGGTGACACCTAGATACTGAGTGATGCAGTTATGATAAATTTCGACTCCGTCATTTAACAGGCGTTACTTCATGTGAGCTCCTTTATTACAGAAATATAAGATTGTTGCCTCTCTTTCTCTTGGGCATGGTTGGATTCTCCGTACGAAGAAGTACTCATTCAGTATGGCAAGGTCTCTTGAGAGCTCAATGCTTTTGTTGTGATGCGGTAATGTCACTGGATTTTCTTGGAGGTAGTAGTTGCTACGTCGTCAGCATAAAACTTAAATAAAAAGGGAGCCAAATATGATCAATGAAGAACGCCATTGTAAAGGGTTTTCCAGTCGCTAGTTTTTCCATTCAGAAAAGCTAAAAACCTTCTATCAGACACCATTTTTCATGAGATAATTTTCTGGTTTCTTACATGAAATCCTGCTGTAATAATACACGATCTCCTATTCCCTTGTCTGCATGCTTAGGACGTTCGCAACTTGTACAAATAAGAATTTCCATTCATGTACTGTTCAGATTACATGATCCCAACAGGCATGGTGGTGACACTCCGGGCTCATGTCATAACAAGAGACAGGTTTCTTTCCAACTTTTGCACATAACGTGGATTTTTATTAGTCCAGAAAACAACAAGTCCCTCATGTGTGAACTGCGAAACTGCAATGTAACGCATATTTATAACAAAATAACAATCTTGAGTGAGACGCTGCATTTGGAATCTGTGCCAACAAAACACGGTGACGTTCTAGACGCTGGTCCATGTTGTCGTCAGGTAATTAATTGACAGACTTCAGTCAAAATACTTGCATTTCCTTTTTTTATGTGGTCTTGTATTGTTTACATTTGGTACTTGACGTTCAGCTCCCCCTTTGCTAATTGATTTAATCAGTGACTGATTACCTGATTGCGCGATGGGCTCACACATTTTCTTTAACATTTTCTTTCGCACGTATACGAATATATTTTATTTCAAAAATATTTTTATTTCCATATTTTGTTGATGATTTCATTGACACCTCATTCGCTATTCTAGCATCTTCTCGAAATATCCTGAATTTAGTAAATAGTTCAAACTACTCTGACAGTTCAATATCTCACCAACGTAACTTTTTATACGGGAAACAGCTAGGCCTTGACGAGATGAACTTTTTGACACTGCTCTTGAAGTATTTCAATTGTCCCTCAAATCACATACTAAGTTTTTCTTGATTACCATGGTTACTTTCAAGCAGGGGCGCATTTTTTGCAAAACTAGACCTCACGCTGATCGATTTGATAACACATTTGTCCATTTCTCACTCTTCTTTTGGCCATGAAAATTAAGGCAAAAATTCATTGTGCAATTTTCTTTCAGATTAATAATTAAGTTCCTCTTCATTCCTCTATTTCTTTAAAGCAGTCTTAACATGTTTTGCGAAAGTAGACCTCACTCTGGTCAGTTCTACGCCCCATTTGTCCAATTCCCACTCTTCATTTTACTATGAATATTCGGACAATATTTTTCCATCAGATAATTAATTATCTTTTTTCTCTATTACTCTGATCACTTTCAAGGAAATAAATCCAGTTAGCAAACCTAGGCATCACCGTGATGAATTTCACATCCCATTTTTCCTTCTGTCACTCTTCGTTTGACAACCAAAACCTGGAAACAGCCCATAGGACTCCCATAGGGAGTCTCGTTTTCGCCCCGTCAAACCAGAAAGAAGAAACTGGTCATTTTGTTGAAAAAATGACTGAGCAGGCGAGCGAGTGGAGGAAGCTGACATTTCTTCTAAAATACCTTCTATTAGAGGACGAATATTCGTTTGTAAATAAAAATTAAATGAGGTATGGCATTATTGGCCAGGACAGTGGGGTTATTCGGCCGCCTAATGCAAACCCTTCTATTTGACGCCAGTTCAGTGACTCGCGCGACTTTGTGATGAAGATGACATGAACTGTTTAGGATAACACAAGCACCCACTCCACGAGCGAAGAAAATCTCCTTTCTGGCCGCCAGTCTAACCCAGGACCTCGCGATATACAAGCACCGACGTTAAACACTACGCCTTGAGCTGTGGACTGGTTGTAAATTAATTGAGGATGGCCGAGTACGGTTATCGATTTAAACTAGACCTCGAACAACTGAAATTAACGGTCCAGCACACTGTGATGAAAAAAACAATTACTTTTTCCGAAAAGTTGCTACTCTACACGAATGTGACAGAAGTCATAGGCACCTAATAACGTGTCGGGTCTCCCTTTTCCCGGCGTACTGCAGCAACACGACGCGGCATGGACTCAACAACTCGTTGGAAGTCCCGTGCAGAAACAATAAGCCATTTGCCTCCGTTGCTGTCCACAGTTGGGAAAATGTGCATGAACTGACTTCTCGGTTATATCCCACAGATGTTCGATGTCGTTCATGTTGGGTGATTTGGGTGTCCAAATCAGTTGCTCGAAGTGTCCAGAATATTCTTCCATTCAGTTGTGAACGACTGTGGCCAGGTGATACGGCGTACTGTATCCGTAAAAATTGCACAGTTGTTTGGGATATGAAATCGATGAATGGCTACAAATTGTCCCCAAGTAGTCGAACATAACAGAGGACCCAGTCCATTCCATGTTAACAAACCATATACCATTATGGGGACAGTACCAGCAAGCAATATGCCCTGACGGCAACCTGGATCCATGCCTCCGTGCTGTCTGCACCACACTCTAACTCTATATTATCTCTTACCAACCGAAATCGGAACTCATCTGATCAGGCTACGGTTTTCCAGTCTATGGTCCACCTGATACGGTCAAGAACTCAGAACAGGCGCTGCATGCGACATCATACTGTTATCACAGAAACTTGCATCGGTATTGTGTTGCCGTAGCCCATTAACGCCAAACTTTGCCGCCCTGTCGAGACGGATAGGTTCGTCGTGTGTCCCACATTGATTCCTACGGCTATTTCATGCAGTGGTGCTTGTCTGTTAGCACTGGAAATTCTACATGTATGCCACTGCTCTCGGTTGTTAAATGAACGTCATTGGCCACTGCGTTGTCCGTGCTGAGAGATAATGCCTGAAATTTGCTATTCTCGCCACACTCTTTGACACTGTGCATCTCGGAATATTGAATTCCGTAACGATTTCCGAAATGGAATGTCCCATGCGCCTAGCTCCAACCATCATTCCGCTTTCTAAGTCTGTTAATTCCCATCTTGTGGCCATCTCACGTCGGAAACCTTTCACATGAGTTGCCTGAGTACAAATAACAGCTCCGTCAATGCACTGGCCTTTTATACCTTGTGTACGTGTAACAGCGACTTCCGTCAGCTCAGCGTAAGACTGGCACTAGTGAATCGAAGTTTGTCGAGAAACTATACTTTTGATTCGCAAACGTCGTCGCTGGCAGCGCTACTTATCATCGAGGTCTCGTTATGTCTTTCTCTGCAATAATGTGAACGTAGAGTTATATTAATTTCAGTTTCTTCTTTTATTGCTTATGGTTTCATTCTTATCATGCCAAGCATATTTCGTTTAATGCTGTACCAATTTTGTTCCTGTTGTGATAATGTTTACTTCTGATGCCTAAAAGACACGGATTCAGACCATATTGCCAATTAAAACACTTGTGTGTTCTTAGCACCGACTTGCACATAATAACTTCTTTCTTCTCGAAAGCAGTTCGTTGGCCGTGGGAGTTTCTTACGTCTTACGGCCTGTCTTTGAGACTGCCTGAAACAAAAGACGTTTCTCCAAATAAGACAGGGTTGCTTTACGAGGTGGGGCCTTTCCAAACCGATTTCTAAACGCATTCATTATCTGCAGTCATTATTTTCTCTGTCTGTGAATGTTCGTAAACTAGCACACGCCTTGCCATTGGATTTTCGTGACTAGTATGTCGACCTACATTTCATCTTTTACGTTGTATTGTGTTGGACTCTTTTCGTGTCCCACGAAGTGAAAATTGTTTGATTTGCTGTAGGACTCTCTATGAATATTTCCAGTAGTGTTGTGCTATTACGTAGGCACACTATTTGGCGGGACAGTATTTCCTTGACAACTACAAAGAGACCGTTGATGACTACACTGTTCTGTGAAACTCGTCTCATTCTCGCGAGATGCCAGCGTAAAGTACACCAAGATGACAAAAATCATGGGATAGCCATATGCACATATACAGATGGCGGTAGTTACGCGTACACAAGATACAGATGGGCATCGCAAAGGCGGAGCTTTCATTTGGACTCAGATTTCCGACGTGATTATGGCCGCACGAGAGAATTAAGATAATTTTAAAGTGGAATGGTAGTTGGAGCTAGACGCATGGGACATTCCATTTCGGAAATCGTCAGGGAAGTCAATATTCCGAGATCCACAGTGTCAAGAGCGTGCCGAGATTACAAAATTTCAGGCATTAACTCTCACCAGGAACAATGCAGTGGCCGACGGCCTTGACTTAACGACAGAGAACAGTTTTTATTAAAAATGAAATTCCTCCAGCTGTAGTTAAGATTTTATATTTACTTCGCTACTAGTTTCGACGTTGCGTCAACGCCATCTTCAGGCCCTTACACTTCGATGAAATCAGTTGTGTATGGCTCAGTCTAGAAGTTCGCGGTGAGACAAACACGTGCTCCACATGGATGGTGGGCAGTAACTACTTCATCCAGTTTAAATATGGATGTACGAAGACATACGAGGTGCATCCAAGTTCTAAGGCCTCTGATTTATTTCTCCGGACTGGAAAGAGAGAGAAACATGCGCATTGTTTTAAAATGAGGCCGCGTTCATTGTCAATACGTCCCAGAGATGGCAGCACCGTACGGCAGATGGAATTTTACCGCCAGCGGCGACAATGAGAACTGTTTTAAATACTTAAAATGGCGATGTTTTCCTTACTTGAACAGCGTGCAATCATTCGTTTTCTGAATTTGCGTGGTGTGAAACCAATTGAATTTCATCGACAGTTGAAGGAGACATGTAGTGATGGAGTTATGGATGTGTCGAAAGTGCGTTCGTGGGTGCGACAGTTTATTGAAGGCAGAACATCGTGTGACAACAAACCGAAACAACCTCGGGCTCGCACAAGCCGGTCTGACGACATGATTGAGAAAGTGGAGAGAATTGTTTTGGGGGATCGCCGAATGACTGTTGAACAGATCGCCTCCAGAGTTGGAATTTCTGTGGGTTTTGTGCACACGATCCTACATGACCTGAAAATGCGAAAAGTGTCATCCAGGTGGGTGCCACGAATGCTGACGGACGACCACATGGCTGCCCGTGTGGCATGTTGCCAAGCAATGTTGACGTGCAATGACAGCATGAATGGGACTTTCTTTCGTCGGTTGTGACAATGGATGAGACGTGGATGCCATTTGTCAATCCAGAAACAAAGCGCCAGTCAGCTCAATGGAAGCACACAGAGTCACCGCCACCAAAAAAATTTCGGCTAACCGCCAGTGCTGAAAAAATGATGCTGTCCATGTTCTGGGACAGCGAGGGCGTAATCCTTACCCATTGCGTTCCAAAGGGCACTACGTTAACAGGTGCATCCTACGAAAATGTTTTGAAGAACAAATTCCTTCCTGCACTGCAACAAAAACGTCCGGGAAGGGCTGCGCATGTGCTGTTTCACCAAGACAACGCACCCGCACATCGAGCTAACGTTACGCAACAGTTTCTTCGTGATAACAACTTTGAAGTGATTCCTCATGCTCCCTACTCACCTGACCTGGCTCCTAGTGACTTTTGGGTTTTTCCAACAATGAAAGACACTCTCCGTGGCCTCACATTCACCAGCCGTGCTGCTATTGCCTCAGCTATTTTCCAGTGGTCAAAACAGACTCCTAAAGAAGCCTTCGCCGCTGCCATGGAATCATGGCGTCAGCGTTGTGAAAAATGTGTACGTCTGCAGGGCGATTACGTCGAGAAATAATGCCAGTTTCATCGATTTCGGGTGAGTAGTTAATTAGAAAAAGAAATCGGAGGCCTTAGAACTTGAATGCACCTCGTAGAATAGTGGCGTTTGTGTAGAGTTATCAGTGCTAACAGACAAGCAACACAGCAAGAAATGACAACAGAAATTTATTTAGGACGTACGACGAACGTATCCGTTAGGGCAATGCTGCTAAATTTGGGATTAATAGGCTATGGCAGCAGACGACCCTAGACTACTGGAAAACAGGGCCTGGTCAGGTGAGTCCGGATTTCAGTTGGTAAGAGCTGACGGTAGGTGTCGAGTGTGGCGCAGACCCAAGTAGTCAACAAGGCACTGCGTAAGCTGGTGGTGGCTCCATAACGGTATGGATTGTGTTCACGTGGAATGGACTGGCTTCTCTGTTCCAAATGAACCGATCATTGATGGAAATGTTTATGTTCGGCTACTTGGAATCCATGGACTTCATGTTCCCAAATAACGATGGCGATTTGTTTGAAGAACATTCTAGACAATTCGAGCGAATGATTAGGGTCATCCATCGAATGCTTATGGAACTTCATCGTGAGGCCAGCACAAAATCCTGCATCGGCAACACTTTTGCAGTAGTGGACGACTATAGAGGTAGCACCGATCAGTATTTCTGCAGGTGACTTCAAACGACTTATTGAGTCCATGCCTCGCCGAGGTATTGTACTAGGCCAGGTAAAAAGGAGCTCCGACACGGTATGAGGACGTATCCTATGACTTTTGTCACCGCAGTGGAGATGACCACCAGCTGGATAGAGGGACAGAAGTGAAAAATCAGCGGCTGTGTAACGGGGACGCGGCACGCCACGGAGGGACGGAAGGAGTGTGGTGGCCGCTAATTGTAGGTTCGGGCATTGTGGGCGCCGCCATCTGTCCCACACTTGCCACCGAGTGCTGTTTACGTGCCTCGGCAGGCCTCCTAAGTACACAGTCACGTAGCCCACAGGTGGACAGTGCTTCTGCGGCTTGATGGTTCGACCACTCGTAGGATTTACTAAGGATCTTAATGAACCTTTGACTGCTGGTAGTAACACTTCGTGGAGAAGTATAACGGCATGTTCCATGCCGTCAGCAGCAACCCCTTTCGTTTTTGAAAATTCGAATTACTGATAACTTGTACAGAGTGCTTGGCTGTTTTAGGAACAAAGGAAATGGGCGAGTTGAAAACAATAAGCCAAGCAGATTATCCTAATAAACATAGATCCAGAAACCACTGGCTTCTCTGATGCAGTGTACGCACAAGTGCAATAATGCTTACGTTACAATAGTTAATGTCTAAGGCTACGTTTATTTCGAAACACAGCAGGTGCGGCGTAAATTACGACGTGATGAACTGCCCTAGTTTGATCTTATTATCACTTCAGGTATCTAAGTACTGGTAAAAAGAGTTTCGACAGCAAATGTGTCGGTCTTGGGTAGCCAATACCATGGCCTCCCAGGTCTCCTCACTTGAAACCCATTGGGTTTTTTTGTGCAAGGATATTTAACAGCTTTGGTGTGTTCCAGTCCTGCTGATAGTGTCGTTGAACTCACGGATCGCATTGTGAATGGTTGTCAATCCATTCGGATCACATCTGGGATTTTTTAATGTGTACCGGATCTATGAATAGCTATGCTGAAAACTGCCAGTGACCACGTGGAACAGTCGTTGTTATTCGTTTCTTTTTCATTTGTTTCTTTTCAAGTGCACACTGCAGTTTTGGTCCTCGGAAACAGTTATAAGGTTAAATGCATTCGTCAAGTAATGGAGTGACATGTCTCATGCATCACTACCTTTGATTCAGTTTACAACAACTTGTACCATAAATTCTTTGGAAGTTTGTGGTAAGGACTATGGGACCACACTGCTGAGGTCATCGGTCCCTAGGCTTACGGACGACTTAATCTAACTTAAACTAACTTATGCTAAGGACAACACACACATCCATTCCCGAGGGAGGACTCGAACCTACGACAGGGAGAGCCCCGCGAACCGCGACAAGACGCCTCAGACCGCACGCTACCACGCGCGGCATAACTTGTACCATATTTCTAATGACTGATGAGTATCTGATGCTGACAATACAGATGATATTGGTGACTGCCAAGATCGAGACACTCATACGTTCAAAAGTGGTTCAAATGGCTCTGAGCACTATGGGACTTAACTTCTGAGGTCATCAGTCCCCTAGAACTTGAAACGTCCCCTTAGAACAAATTATACACGACTGTGCTTATGAAACGTCCCCTTAGAACAAATTATACATGACTGTCCTTAAACTGACACACAATATTTTTAGCGCAACGCAATCTGACTATCAAAGATCCCTGCAAAAGAATGGCCCTGAGTAACATTAAACTATACCTTTCACAAATCACTTACCTCACAACAATCTTCGTTACTCGAACTACTGCAATACGGCGAGCGCCACTACTGCCAGATAAATAAAAGATTCAAACTACGGAATAACACGTCCTAATTTCTCTTTACATGTGTAGTTAACTGCATGTACCACGTTAGTCGTATGAATCTGATGGAGCCTTGGATGGGTCACACTATGGGAAGGGGCCAGAGGCGCTGGTGACTAGGTCCTGGAGATCCCTGGGGAGAATAACCTATTTCGGAAGAGGCCACTTAGAGCAGGGGAGGGCGACCCAGGAACTGACCGCCACGGAGAAGTTTACAGGTCCTGTATTGTCGAGTGTAGTGCCAGCAAATCGTGTACAGTGAAGATTCCACAAACTGCTTCCTAACACTCACTAAACTGTCTAGAACTCTGGCTAAAAATCCAGTATTATGATCCATCTCGCCCATCCAGCCACTGCAGAATAAACTATTTCTGCAAGTCAGACTCTCTGTACAATGAACAGCTTGGTGGAATGATGTTTTGGCTTGTAACGCTTTTCCGAGAAAACTGGACGGTGCCGGGCTAGTGGAGAGATATTCATCTACTCATTTCTGCTTTTTCATGAGAACCGCGGTGGGTGGTTGTCGTTAAAAATTTCCTCCCCTTGTGGGAGTGGAAGTGCAAGAGCTGGGAGCCACTCCATGTGGATTGAGAATTTATCTGTCTCGCATGCTGGGAGAGTAGTTCATTGGGTGGTATGGGTGATCTAAAAAGATAACTGTAAGTTGGAGTTTAGTATGCTGTTTTCTAGAAAATTCAGATGTGCGAAAACAGGCTACTGGGCGACAGAAAAAGCTTATTGAGAAGTGGGAGTTGGTAAATCAGTTTTCTCAGAACTGTATGTGAGGGAAGGTAGATCTTTGGATAAGTTGTAAGACATTTGCTAGGTAGAGTGTTGGGCCGTTATTTGGAAAATATTTAGCACAGTGGACACACCAGTTTTAAAGAGGTGGACAAACAGATACTCTGAATCGTTATATGTAAGAGGACGGGCTGACTTGCATTTTTGTGGATCAGCCCGTCACACAGTGGCTAATAAGTAGGAGTTGTCAGCAGACCGGGCCATATGATGGCTTTGACTCTCCAGCTTGTTAACTATGGACAGAATATCTAACACCAGAGGATATGAGGAAACGAGTATATTTACCGGTTCTCAGTGTGCTGTTTTTAATCTTGAGTAGGTCCTGTGATTCAACACTTCGTCAGGTGTTTGAGGTTTCATCCCTGACCGGACAGGTTTAGTAGTCATTTGTAGGTGGATTTCGTACACCTTTCTGGCACGATCAGAGCAACCTCTTCTCGCTCACCCACGGTTATGCTTTCTAGCAAATGAGTCGCTGAGACGACAGTCACTCCCATCTCACTTGTTCCTCGCAGGCTTTGCCAAATTAACCTAGCACTGATTTACATTTATTTCAATGTTCATTACTGGCAGTTCCATTCACTCTTCATTTTGTTAATCACGTTAAAGTGTAATCACTGCTTTCTTTTTTATGTAGGTGCTTCTAGGAAGCAATTGTAAGAAATTGGTGTCAAATTGGACCCACATTTTTAATCTCAGTATTTAGATGAACCCCTCCTAATTAATTAATCCTTTAATGCTGTTTGTAAGAGCCATTGCCGGGAACTGAGTTACGAGTGTCACTCTATTCATACCGTTCAATCCATTTGACAGATTTATTTCTGTATCTCTGTTCATGGAGAATGATCTGTATCTCGGTGGGTCCAACTGTTGCAGATCATTATAGAAGCCAGAAGGCCTGCTAGCTCGGTTGACGTCGTATAAAGGTGGTCATGTACTCAATCGTAATACATCATATTGGAGAAATCATTGGTCACTAGACCTATGTTTGTTAGGATTATTTCCTTTTTCTATTGCCCTTTCCTGGTGTCTTTCGTGTGTACCTATACATGTCAAGCAGCTTGTATAGAGCAAAAGGAATTTGAGGATCTGCTAGATGAAGATTAGTTTGTTTTTAAGAATCAAAAAGGCGCCACAGAGACAGTTTATGTCGCTGGGCTCGAGAGACGAGGAAAATCACTTTTCTAGGATTTACTGACCTAGAAGAAGCACGACAATAGTTTTGCAACACGCTGCAATCTGCAAAAAGGTAGGTATACGCTACAGGCAAAGACAGGTAATGTACAATGTATACAGGAACCAACAGAGAACAGTAAGTTTGAAAAACTAAGAGAAACTTCCTTTAATTAGGAAGGGCGAAATGCTGGGGTGCTGTCTCCATACTATAGTGTTCAACATGTACGCCAGAGAAGTAATGAAGGATATGAAAGAATGATCCGGAAGCCGAGTACAATTTGGTGTCCAAGGATATCAGTAATACTATTCATTGATGTTATTTCTATTGCCTTTGATAGAAATATTCACAGGGTCTATCGAATGGAATGAACAGGGTATTGAGCAAAGTAAATCTCTGAGAGTGAACCAGAGAAAGATGGAAGTGCTGAGGCCATCAGAAATGAGACTAACGTTGAACTTAACATTGTAGAGTAGCGCAGCACGTGCCGGTGGGCCGTTTATCTGCATACTTTAGTTTTCCACGGTCCTTAGTATGGACAGCGACTGCAATTTTTGTGTGCGGATGCGAGCCGAGTTGGTGACACTTCACTCTCAGCTTCAGGATGTGATGGCTTCGGTTACACAGATTGAGGCTCCAGTGGATGGGCACCACTGTTGTGGGCCGGCCGTGGGGATCCAACGGACGTCCAGCTCGTCAGAATCCTCCGATCGGTTCTCACCGGTGGCCAACCCAGTTACTGTTCGCACTGTGGCTGACCCCTCACCTGTGGTCGAGTGGGAGGTCGCCCCGAGGCGAAGCAGGCGGCGAAAGACTTCCCAGGCGGCCGCACGTAAGGCCTCCCCGGTTTGTCTGACAAATAGGTTCCAGGTGCTGTCTGACACTGTCGCTGAGCCAGATGCCGTCACTTGTCGTGTTTCAGAGGAAATCACTCAGCTTGCAAGATGCAGGCAGTCGCAGAGGGTGGGATTATTGGTAGTTGGGAGCTCCAACGTTTGGCTGACAAGAAGAGTAAGAAAACCAACGTGCACTCCATGTGCATACTGGGTGGAATCATTCCAGATGTGGAAAGGGTCCTCCTGGATGCCATGAAGAGCACAAGGTGCAGCCAACTGCAGGTGGTTGCACACCTCGGTACCAATGATGAGTACCACTTTTGATCTGAAGAGATTGTCTCTGGTTTCGAGCGGCTAACAGAAGTGGTAAAGGCTGCCAGTCTTGCTTGCAAGATGAAAGCAGAGCTGACCATTTGCAGCATAGTCGACAGGACCGATTGGGGACGTATGGTACAGAGCCGAGTGGGGGGTATGAATCAGAGGCTCAGACGGTTCTACGACCGTGTAGGCTGCAGATTCCTCGACTTGCACCAAAGGGTGGTTGCGTTTCGGGTTCCGCTGAATAGGTCAGGTGTCCACTGTACGCAGGAGGCGGCTACACGGGTAGCAGGGGCTGTGTGGCGTGGGCTGGGCGGTTTTTTACGTTAGAGGGAAAGCAGAGGAAGGGCTTCAGTCACAAAGGGAACAGGCTGAACAGAGGAAAAACGTAGATGTAGGAACCATTGGTATAACAGTTGTAAATTGTCCTAGCTGTGTTAGGAAAGTACCAGAGCTCCAAGCGCTAATAGAAAGCACTAATGCTCAAAGCGTTATAGGCACTGAAAGCTGGCTAAAGCCGGATATAAGCTCAGCCGAAATTTTTGCGAAGAACCTAACGGTGTTCTGAAAGGGCAGGCTAAACACGGTTGGTGGTTGCGTGTTTGTTGCTGTCAGAAGTAGTTTAACTTGTCGCGAAATTGAAGTAGATACTTCCTGTGAGTTAGTATAGGCAGAGGTCATTGTTGGCAACCGGAATAAAATAATAATTGGATCCTTTTACCGACCTTCCAATTCAGATGATACAGTTGCTGAAAGATTCAAAGAAAACTTGAGTTTGATTTCAAACCCGTACCCGTCTCATGCGATAATAATTGTTGGTGACTTTAATTTACCCTCCATATGTTGGCGGAAATACATGTTTAACTCCGGAGGTACGCATATAATATCATCCGAAATTGTACAAACGCATTCTCTGAAAATTATTTCGAGCAGCTAGTTCATGAGCCCACGCGTATAGTAAACGGTTGTGAAAACAACAAATATACCTGAGTTGATAACGATCATCAAAACCGATTCAGTGATTAGTGAACACAGAGTTCTCGTAACGAGATTGAATATTGTAATCCCCAAATCCCCGAAAAATAAGCGAAAAATATATCTATTCAAAAAAGCAGATAAAAATTCACTTGACGCTTTCCTGAGAGACAATCTCCACTCATTCCAACTTAATAATATAAGTACAGACCAGATGTGGCTTAAATTCAAAGAAATAGTATCGGAAGCAATTGAGAGATTTATACAAAATAAATTAACAAATGACGGAGCTGATCCTCATTGGTACACAAAGCGGGTTAGAAAACTATTGCAGAAACAACGAAACAAACATGCCAAATTTAAACAGACGCAAAATCCCCAAGATTGGCGATCTCTTACACAAGCTCGAAATTTAGTACGGACTTCAATGCGAGATGCCTATAACAGTTTCTACAACGAAACGTTGTCTCGAAACCTGGCAGAAAATCCACAGAGGTTCTGATAGTATGTGAAGCATGTCAGCGGCAAGAAACAATAAATGCCTTCTCTGCGCGACAGCAATGGAGATACTATCGAAGGCAGTATTGCCAAAGCAGAGGTACTATACACATTCTTCCGAAATGCCTTCACAAAAGAAGACTAAGTAAATACTCCAGAATTCGACTCAAGAACAGCTGCCAACATAAGTAACATAGAAGTAAATATCCTCGGAATAGTGAAGCAACTTAAATCACTTAGTAAAAGTCTTCTGGTCCAGACTGTATAGCAATTAGGTTCCTTTCGGAGTATGCTGATGCATTAGCTCCATACTTAACAATCATATACAACCGTTCGCTCGACGGAAGATCCGTACCCAAAGACTGGAAAGTTGCACAGGTCACACCAGTATTCAAGAAAGGTAGTATGAGTAATTTACTAAATTACATGCCAATATCGTTAACGTCGATATGTAGCAGGATTTTAGAACATAGGGAACTGATGACCTCAGAAGTCCCATAGTGCTCAGAGCCATTTTGAGCCATGTAGAACATATATTGTGTTCGAACATTATGACTTACCTCGAAGAAAACTGTCTATTGACACGTAGTCAATATGGGTTTAGACTACATCGTTCCTGTGAAACACAACTAGCTCTTTTTCACATGAAGTGTTGAGTGCTATTGGCAAGGGATTTGAGATCGATTCCGTATTTATGTATTTCTGGAAGGCTTTTGGCACTGAACCACAAAAGCGGCTCGTAGTGAAATTCCTTGCTTATGGAATATCATCTCAGTTATGTGACTGGAATGGTGATTTCCTGTCAAAGAGGTCACAGTTCGTAGTAATTGACGGAAAGTCATCGAGTAAGACAGAAGTGATTTCTGGCGTTCCCCAAGGTAGTGTTATAGGCCCTTTGCTGTTCCTTATCTATATAAATGATTTGGGAGACAATTTGAGCAGCCGTCTTCGGTTGTTTGCAGATGACGCTGTCGTTTATCGAGTAATCAGTTCATTAGAAGATAAAAAAATTGCTTAAATATTTAGAAAAGATGTCTTCATGATGCGAAATTGGCAATTGACCCTAAGTAACGAAAAGTGTGAGGACATCCACGTGAGTGCTAAAAGGAATCCGTTAAACTTCGGTTACACGATAAATCAGTCCAATCTAAAACCCGCAAATTCAACTAAATACCTAGGTATTACAGTTACGAACAACTTAAATTTAAAGGAACACATAGAAAATGTGCGGAAGGCTAACCCAAGACTGCGTTTTATTGGCAGGACACTTAGAAAATGTAACAGATCTACTAAGGAAAGTGCCTACACTACACTTGTCCGTCCTCTTTTAGAATACTGCTGCGCGGTGTGGGATGCTTACCAGATAGGACTGACGGAGTAGATCGAAAAAGTTCGAAGAAACGCAGCTCGTTTTATATTATCGCGAAATATGGGAGAGAGTGTCACAGAAATGATACAGGATTAGGGCTGGAAATCGTTAAAAGAAAGGCGTTTTTCGTTGTGATGGAATCTTCTCACGGAACTCCAATCACGAACTTTCTCCTCCGAATGCGAAAATATTTTGTCGACACCGACCTACATAGGGAGGAACAATCACCACGATAAAATAAGAGAAATCAGAGCTCGTACGGAAAGATATAGGTGTTCATTCTTTCCGCGCGCTATACGAGATTGGAATAACAGAGAATTGTGAAGGTGGTTCGATGAACCCTCTGCCAGGCACTTAAATGTGATTTGCAGAGTATCCATTTAGATGTAGATGTAAATGGGGAACACGCAGTAGATGAATTGCAGGAATGTTTTTACAATGGGAGCAAAATATCTCATAACGGACGAAACGAGGACATGAGAAGCAGACTAGCACAGGGAAAGAGAGCATTCCTCGTAAAAGAGGTCTGCTACAAGTTATGTTATTCTTGAAGAATCAGGTTTGCGATCATCCAATGACGACAGCATAGATCTGTTGTAAGCGGTCATGGTAATTGTGGTGTCACCGCCAGACACCACACTTGCTAGGTGGTAGCCTTTAAATCGGCCGCGGTCCGTTAGTATACGTCGGACCCGCGTGTCGGCACTGTCAGTGATTGCAGACCGAGCGCCGCCACACGGCAGGTCTAGAGAGACTTCCTAGTACTCGCCCCAATTGTACAGCCGACTTTGCTAGCGATGGTTCACTGACAAATTACGCTCTCATTTGCCGAGACGATAGTTAGCATAGCCTTCAGCTACGTCATTTGCTACGACCTAGCAAGGCGCCATTACCAGTTACTATTGATGCTGTAAAACATGTACCGTCAAGAGCGATGTTCACCAATTATGAATTACAGTTAAGTATTCCAGTAGTTACGTACGTTCTTTGCTACTGTAACGTCCTTGTCCAGTTCCAGATCTCACGCCAGCCTGAGTGAGCTTAAACGCGTGCCTTTCGGCTTCCTCCTAGTGGATTGGCTGTCTTGCCAGTCCACAACAGTAATGAAAAGAATTGCTAGCGATCTTAACAAACTCGATTCTTCAAGACTAATGTAACTTTCAGAACGCCTCCGACGATTGACGTAGTGTCAAACATCTACCATTACAAGTAACTCAGACGTAGATGCTTACTAGAGATAAGAAACTTGTTACAATGCACTTCTGAGGTACTGTACTGCATGGTGGAAGTGATTCAGGGATGTCGGGAAAAACCATAAAATAGAGGAACCAATGTCTTTCAGATGTGGCGTTTAAAATAAAATCGACCAATAAAACCGACAAATAAGATAAGAAAGGAGGAGTTTATTGGGAGAATCGACAAGGGTGGAACGTATGGAGAAAATTGACCAGAAGAAAGGACATGTGTTTATATAACGAGGACTATCTTCTGCAGTACTACAGGAAGCCGCATATAAGAAGGCGAAAATGCCATTAGACAATAGGGATTGGAATATAACATACAAATGCGAGCGTTTGGTGTCAATACTACTCTGAGATGAAGAGATTGGTGCAAGAGAGAAAAACCATGTCGAGCCACATGAAGTCATTGTGACCACAAAGAAACTCACTGATTGGCTACTTATATTTGTTTACTGGGTTTTGTACTTTCCTATAAGATGATGAGTACCTTTTGCTGAGGAGACGACTGGTGAAGCTGCCACCTGCCTTCCGCGTGCGTGAGCGGTCATGGCACGTTCCCTTTACCAAAAGGCCTCCGTTATCAGACATGCTGAAGAAGAATGAATCCCCAGTAATGGGTCATGAGCGAAGTCTACATTACTACAGGTGGTAAAGTCAACTTTACCACCTTACTTAAGTATTTATAAGATTGACATCTTCAACTTTTATAGTCCTGTCTTCCTCAGTTGCGAATAATATTACGGTATATTAATAACTTTTTCTTATGGACCGTCTGACAGCAACTGAATAAAACACAATTTTAGTGCCATACGCGTTTCGCCTTTATTTTCTGCAAGGCATCATCAGTGGCCTGGAATATGTACATATGTTAGCTATTTTATTTACATTTTTGTCATTGTGCCTATAGGTTATAAACAGTTCTGGTGGTTGGTATTTCCTATTAAGTAGTAATGTTTTGAACTGTACTTACAGGTTGCGTGGACAATTTCCTACATATTACGCTCCTGTTGCATTTTTGGTGTTGTTCTTCTTCTTATGAACGCCAATTTGCGGTTTTTTCCCCCATTCCACAACACTATGCACTGAACGCTTGTTTTAAAGCAATGTTTTGGTTTCTGTTACCGACTGTCAAATGTTTTTGCCAAAGATCGAATGGTATTGCCAAACTTATGAGAAAAAAAAATAATACACATACACACACACACAGCACAAAAAATATATATGACACCAAAAAACACTCACACACACACACACACACACACACACACACACACACACACACACACACATACATACATACATACATACACAAACGCATACACGAACAGACCACAGATACTTCAATAGTTACACTCATAAGTTTGGCAATAACATTCGATCTTTAGCAAAAACATTTGACAGTCGGTAACAGAAACCAAAACATTGCTTTAAAACAAGCGTTCAGTGCATAGTGTTGTGGAATGGGGAAAAAAACCGCAAATTGGCGTTCATAAGAAGAAGAACAACACCAAAAATGCAACAGGAGCGTAATATGTAGGAAATTGTCCACGCAACCTGTAAGTACAGTTCAAAACATTACTACTTAATAGGAAATACCAACCACCAGAACTGTTTATAACCTATAGGCACAATGACAAAAATGTAAATAAAATAGCTAACATATGTACATATTCCAGGCCACTGATGATGCCTTGCAGAAAATAAAGGCGAAACGCGTATGGCACTAAAATTGTGTTTTATTCAGTTGCTGTCAGACGGTCCATAAGTAAAAATTATTAATATACCGTAATTTATAAGATTTTTCACAAATTACGAAAGATTAATCCAGAAGGCGTAGATGTCACGAAGAATGATAATAGCGGATTAGAAGAATATTAAGGGTGTTCACTGTAAAAATAGCGAGGCAAAAGTTGGAGGCACTGATTAGGTAAGAAAAAGGCTTCAAGGGGGCTAAAATAATAGATAATTAATAAATAAGTTGACAGACAACATTTTTATTGAACTTTTATATGGTAACAGTTTAAATGTTACCTTAGAAGACGGATGCATTGCCGAGTAAATTGGAAAACGAAGAGAAAATGACCGCATAACTAGTATCCGTAACATTAACACGAAATGTGGGCTGTATTGTGTAGGTGGTGTAGGCATTAAAGCGGTAACGTGAGGAAGATTGGGACCATTTTTTTTCCTTTATTGTGATTTTTATCACCTTACACAAGGCGGGCTGTCAGCAGCAGAGTACGCCGCTCTTCAGCCTTGAGTCTTACAATAAGTAATATAGAGAGGGGGCACAGAGAATACAAACAAAACGGCGGGCAAAACAATGTAGACACTAAAAAACAAAAAACATGGAGCTGTTCACGCTGGACGAGAAAACATTATTGACACTAGTGGACACGGCGCACATAACATGGATGATGGCGACGGTACACGCGAACAGTGGCGGCGTGACGGCGAAGTTTGGGACCATCAGATTCTTGCAATATATCATGGAAGTGACTGAGAGACAAAATGAGATGTAGTGATATTTATGCTGAATTAAAATCTCGTCGTCCGAGAAAATGGGAAAAGAAATGTAATATACTTCTTCGCAATGTGTGTCGACAACTGCTACCGGTACTAATAGACTACATATTACTCATCAACATCAGTTTTCTGGCGTTTGAACAGGTCCTCTTCGTTAGTTTTTGCGGCCAGTAGTTCCTTTCTTCAGTCTGACGGATTTACATTTACAATTAAGCACATAGTCTACGATCTAAGTCCTAGTCTTAGATTGCCATCTTTTTCGCTCAACATAAATTTCTATCGTCATTTTTACCTGTTTTCCGTCTTTCCCTTAGTTGCTCTAAATTCGAGGAGGTATGTCCCGTCTACGCAACTAAATGAAAGCAGTTTGTCTGTTCCCATACGCGTTTCGCTTCATTTATTTGAGAAGCCTCATCAGTGGCCTGAAACGCATGTTTCTTTTTATACGTACAATAAACGTATTATGTGATAGATATAATGTGCTGATATATTACAATTGTCATGTTTTTCGCTTGCGTATTACGTTAAAAGCAACTTTTGTAGCACAAGGTTCGTATTGTGAATGTATAGTTCGGTGTTACTTACGATTTCCAGCACTGTTAACGTATGTGTGTGTTCCTGGAGATGTTTGTTGTTCTTCATAATCCAGCTGCCGATTTCTGGCGTTGTTTCATACCCACTTGTCACATCACATGTTTCACTTTCACTTCCATTCAGTAATCAACGTATGTGTGTTTTCGGTGTGCAGTGTTGCCAACTGTTGTTAAGTGTTTGCCTCTCTTTTATTTCTGTTGTGTTTGATTTTTTCATTTGTTGTGTGTGTGTGTGTGTGTGTGTGTGTGTGTGTGTGTGTTGGTGCACGCGCGCGAGCGTCTGTATTCTGCTATTTTTTATTATAAATATGAGTTTGTGTGTGTGTGTGTGTGTGTGTGTGTGTGCGTAATTTGCTGTGTGCAAATGTATTTTTTACACCCACCCACCCACACACACACACACACACACACACACACACTCAACAACAAGAAACAAAAAAATCAAACGTAACAGAAACAAAACACAGACAAACACACAACAACAGTTGGCAACTCTACATACCGAAAGCACACATATGTTGATCACCAAATGGAAGTGAAAGTGAAACATGTGATGTGACGAGTGTGTATGAAACAACGCCAGAAATCGGCCAGCTGGATTATGACGAACAACAAACACATCTCCAGGGACACACACGTGTGTTAACAGCGCTGGAAATCATAAGTAACACCGAACTATACATTCACAGTACGAAACTTGTGCTACAAAAGTGGCTTCTAACCTAAAAAGCAAGAGAAAAACACGACAGAATGTAATATATCAGCATATTATATCCATCACATAATACGTTTATTGTGCATTTAAAAGAAACACGAATTTCAGGCCACTGATAATGCTTCCCAAATAAATGAAGCGAAACGCGTATGGCAACAAACAAACTGCCTTCACTTAGTTGCATAGACGGTAAATACCTTCAGGAATAAATTTCTAATTTATTTAGTTTGGTTTCTTAATGTCTCATCAGTTCATACTGAATCAATTTTCTTTTCCCTGCAATTATATTCAGTAATCGCCAATTGTCTCCCACTTTTTTCAGCATCTCGTCGTCGTTTCTCACTCTCTCTATACAAATGGTTCAGATGGCTCTGAGCACTATGGGGCTTAACGTCTGAGGTCATCAGTCCCCTAGAACTTAGAACTACTTAAACCTAACCAACCTAACGACATCACACACATCCATGTCCGAGGCAGGATTCGAACCTGTGACCTTAGCGGTCGCGCGGTTCCAGACTGAAGCGCCTAGAACCGATCGGCCACTCTGTCTACCCATTTCATTTTCATTAAAGTCTTAAATGTCTACTTTTCAGTAGTCTGTAATCGCTCCCTGTCTTCCTTATTCATGATTCAAGTTTCGTCAGCGCCCAGTAGGAAACTCGAAACGAAACACTTCATCAACATTTTCCTAAATCCCGTTTCCGTACCAACACAGAAAATCTTCCTCTTTTCAGAGTACGCCAACTTCGCCACGTAGATTTTCCATTCAATCTCTGTGCAGGACATCCAAGTGCTACACGTTCTACTTTCTAGGTTCAAAATGGCTCTGAGGACTATGGGACTTAACATCTGAGGTCATCAGTCCCCTAGAACTTAGAACTACTTAAACCTAACTGACCTAAGGACATCACACACATCCATGCCCGAGGCACGGTTCGAACCTTCGACCGTAGCGGTCGCGCGGTTCCAGACTGAAGCGCCTAGAACCGCTCGGCCACACCGGCCGGCTACTTTCTAGGTATTTAACGTCTTACACTTTTTCCATTTTGTCTGAATTCAGCATTGTTTTGCTCTTTTCATACCTTTCTATTGGCATTATTTTCCTTTTCTTGTTTAAATTCATTCCACCATATATTTTGGTAGTTTCTGTCTCGTGTACCATTTCTTCGGTCGCTTTTCCATCCGTAGTTAGCAGAACCATAAAATTTCCTCGTTCAGCTTATGGAAGACTGTGGAGCACACTGTTAAACTGTAGTATTGATTAGTAATCAAATAAAAGCACCAGTTGCGCTTATAGTTGTAATTTTTTATTATTGCCGCGACTGATTTCGGCCGCCAAGGCAGTTTACCTGACAGTTTGGCTCTGTACTCTCACTCCGGTAGACATATAGCCACTGGAAAATGGCCTTGGGGAACTAAAACGATCGTGGCAATTGAAATGTGCGACCGGTGCCTTTATTTGACTGCAAATGAGAAACATATCGACTGCGATCTCCAGCATCATTTCTTTCAGACCACGTACTTCTAAGCCCATATCCATTAATGATTTTCTAACTCGTAGACGAGCGTAGGTGATAGATAACACCCATGTCATACCTCTGCCAGTTCTATCCAGATGGTATTCTTTCCTTGCAGTCTTGCTGATAATAAAGTCAGTACTTATTCTTGTTCTTATTCCAATTTGTACCTCAACCTTGAAAGGTCTCTGTTGGATTCCTTTCATGTTTAATTTCTTAAATCTGTTGCCATTTATGGAATAAATTCCTCTTCTAAATGTACTGTGGCGTTTCTGACTATCTGGGAGGAGACTGAGCAGTGGAACGTGTTACTTTTACACATAAACAAGAACGATCTGTCACACTACTACACTTTAAAGCACAGTTTATATGTAATTCTTATATGTAATTCATGTCACACAGTCTCATACGGAACCTACATCCGCTTTCTTTTATATACTGTATATGATAAGATACTGTCATCCCCATTCCCTTTTGTGTGAGAGGATGAATGAGCATATGTATTTCTAGTTGCATGCTTGAGGGTAGCAGACAAGGCTGTCTGCTAGAGAACAGTAGGACCAACGTCGGAACAGGTAGCTACGCTTCCTAAAAGCAAAGAGGTTTCTATCCTTAGTATGGTCCTGTCCGTCCATTGTCATGTTGGGATAGGAAGCTGCCCCTCTGGCCACTTCCGTTGGTCTTTGTGAGCCTCCCTCAGGAAGCACACTCTAGGGTAGGGCAGTTGCTGTGTGGCCGTGGCGAGCGTCTGAAGTGGTAAGATCTCCGGCTAAGCGCGTGTCTGTTAAGTCCGTAGGACAATGGATTTCTTAAGTTCTGCCTAACTGAAAATTTAATCACTTTTATTTCGGGTTTAGGTCTAAAATATCCGATGTTATCTTAAATTGCAGCGCAGTGTAATTATCGTGTGAAGTTCAGATTATTTTTCGGTAGTTGCTTTGTTACTACTTTGTGAGTAAAGTGGAACCACGTGTTGATCAGTAACTCTAACTAAGTTCATCAATCTTAAATCCGAATGTGCGTGAGATTATAACGTCTCGTCTTGAGAATATTTTTTTAATATAGCAACTTTTCTTTATGCTTTTCTTTATGTTCAACCCACGTGGGGTGTACTTTGCGAGACCAGTACCACGTGCTTATATAACTGTTTGACCCATCAGGTTAATAGTAAGACGTTAGTAACCAGTTCATGGTTTTTCTTTTGTCAATTGCTTTTCGATCTAATGTATTTTAATTATCAAAATTATTGTGGAGTTGTACGCTTTGTGTAAACCAAGTTGACCACGTGGAGCATGTGGTGTAATCATCAAAGTAGCCCTCAGCTATTCTTTTTGCGAAGACTTCACAAAGATTTAATATGAATTTAGTATACCAGTGTGTGGTAATTACATGACGGACAGGATTGTGATATGAACGTAATTTCTTTGGGTAAAAACTGAATCTGTTGGTTGTGGTTAATTTCTTCTTGCTTATGTTTCAATGTTCTTCGTGTGTTATTTTATGAATGGAGTGTTGTATGCAGTTTCCCAAATCTTGGCTCCATATTTTATGTGTTCCGTAAGATTACAATCTCACATTCTTTTCAATCGTAAATAAGGCACCAGCTCAGTTATAACTCACGTATAATATGCTGAAATTTCAATGAACAATCTTAAAATAAATTTCCAAGTATAAACTGATTTCTTTCTTTTTATTTAAATTCTCCTTTATATATATATATATATATATATATATATATATATATATATATATATATATATATATATATATATTACCGGTTTTGTATGACTATTAAAAGATTATCATTAGTGTTAGTCTGCTAAATATCTGATGAAACAGTTGCCCAGTAATACACGGTTAATGTCCCCAGACAGATCACGGCTTTTAACCCACTTTCATTGTCAATTAGCACCGATTTCAGCATAGCAAATTAAAGTTACAATATTACACATCAGCATAACAAAATTAAAGTTACAACATTACACATGGCGACCCTGTTCTGTGATTCCGCTAGACTCTGGAATCTCTGAAATGTTAGATTGCGAGCGTGTTATAATCTTAATTTTTTTCCCTACAGCACTCAAACAACTTCTGCGTTATTTCTGAGCAGACTTTCAAAAGATTCACGGCGTTGTTGATCGGCGTTGCGTTGTTTGTCTTGTTTTGTTTTTTATAATTGTGTGTTTTATATGTCTGTGTGTTTTTTATTCTCGCTTGTAAATTCCACTGTTTCGATCAAAGATAAAAATTTGTTTTGCGTGTGAAAAAGTGTGTACTAGGTTGGGTATCTTTCGTGTGACTGTCGTAATTTTTGGGGGACACATTTATTGTGATTAGTGTGTTGCGTACTGAGTATAAATTGCACTAATGCAAACACGTAACCAAGCTAAAAGTAAGCGGTCCAACAACTTAAGCAACATGGACCAAGGGGATAATTTGATTTCCAATATTAACGCGTCGGGCGGTTCCGAAAATGCAATGGGGAATACTTCAGACGAAATGCAAAACAGCACGAACGGGCTCACAGCAGAGCCAGAAATTAATTTGCCTTCAACTAACCAAATTGATTTAGCAGAACTCATGAAAGCCTTATTGCAACAAAATAAAGAAAACACAGAGAAATCGATCCGCGAGCTAGGGGAACAAATGACGCAGAAATCAGAAAAATCGTTCGAACAAATGACGCAGAAATCAGAAAAATCGTTCCGAGAACAAAAAGAATCATCCGAAAAATCGATCCGCGAGCTAGGCGAACAAATGACGCAGAAATCTGAAAAATCGATCCGAGAGCTAGGCGAACAAATAGACGAAAAACTAATCCAGCAGACAAATAAAGTCGACAAGTCGATGCAGAGAGTGTCCGATGATATCTCACAAAGAATAAACAATCTGGCAAGTGAGATAAAAAGTGATATTATGAAAGAATTAGGCCGTACATTTGAACAAATCGATGATCGGCTGCAAGCTTTAGAACAGAGCAAGCGGAGGGGCGATACCGAATCTAAAGAAAGCGAAGAACGGCTACTTAGGAATTTCCAAGAGCTGAGGGAAGAATGCCAAAGGGAACACCAGCTGGTAATCTCGAGGATCGAAGAGGCGGAAACTCATTGTCCCACGTCCGTTAGCAACACAATAGCGGACAACAGTTTAGCGATCCACGCGTTGGAACAGCAAATAGAACAATTGAAGCAGACTGGGGCGGAGGACAAGAGACAAATTGATGATAAGATTGCGGCATTAGCGGACACTGTAGGCACGATGAAGCTAACGGAAAGCGAGAACAATACTACACCGGTAGCGGCCGCAGAGACCGAAGAAGTGCGTTCGCTTCTTAGATTTCAGAAGGGACAGTTTGAAGTGAACAGACAACACAAAGCTGTAACAGGCGAATTACAAGAACGCGTGGCGCATCTGGAAAACCGCATGGCGTGTGATTCCGAACTCGCCAATAGCACTAAAAATAGACGTACGAACAGTGCAGAGAGGGACTCCGGCCACGAGGGAGATTTTGACGACAGGGAAGAATGTAATTTAGGGGGCAGACATGAGAGAAACAGAAACATTCAAGGGCCTCGCCAGGAGGAAATGCGGGGATTTGATTTCAAACATTTCCTTACAGTAAGAAAGTTTGAGATATTCCGAAATTCGCAAAAAGGAATACATCCACGTGCATGGCTCGAGCAATTTGAGTTTTGTCTTCCCCCCGACTGGGCAAGTTCACATAAGATAGAATATATGTGTGGCTATTTGGAAGGCGAACCGGCGATTCGCATGAGGTCGGCAGCGCGTCTCTGCAACTCCACTCGGGAGTTTCGACAAGCCTTTCTGTCCGCCTATTGGTCGGAAGCGGCACAAGATAGGGTCAAACATGGCATAATTATGCTGCCAAATTTGAACCAGTCTGGTTTCGGCAGCCCTGCACGCCTATTCGACCACATGCTGCAGGCAAATCAATTTTTATACGACCCATACGGGCCTGCGGAACTAATTAGGATATGCATCACCAAATTGCCGATGCACTTGCGGCACGTCATTCTTGCGGGACGATGCAAAGAGGACGTGGAAACGTTTAAGACGCTTCTCCAAGAGTTGGAATACAATACAGGAGAATGCCCGCCTAATCAGGCACAAAGTTATTACGGGGCACAGCAGCGCGACCGCAGTCGTGGCCGTATTACTAATCAACGGCGTGACTGGTCGTCGCGACGCGAACGGAACAATAATCGGGACAGGCCGTATAGAAACTGGGGTGACAGTCGCGAACACAGGTGGAACAACAGAAATGATCGAGGACGTAGACAGAATCGTGAACGGAACAGTTACGGCAACCAGAATCGATACTACGGTGAACACGGTGGGAATAGGACTATAGGCGGAGCACCTCATGATGTTGAAATTCGGCCAGCTAACCCTAGACATAATCCAGCAAATGGAAATGAACAAAACCGGCAATGACAAACGATCAGCGCAGAAGGCGCCCAATCGGAAACAATGAACGACATGGCAAAGGAGTGCATAAGGTATATAGAGAGGGAAGATATTAGAGAGGATTTGTTGCAAGAAACTACGAGTGCTAAAATTTCGGGAGTAAATCCAGTCGTGACAATTGCAGTAAAAGAAATATGTTTTAAGTGTGTCATTGACACTGGAAGCCCTTTCTCGATAGTGAGCGAGGCAGCATTTCAAAAATGCGAAGGGACTGGGACTTGGCCCGTTTTTCAAGTGCGAGGAATTAAGGTGAAGGGCGCAATCTACGGTAAGAGCATAGAAATCCGAAGGCAGACTCGGCTTAATTTTACCTGCCAGGGAAGAGAGTTTGAGTACAATTTCTTTGTGCTCCCAATGCTGAATGTGGCAATGATTTTAGGAAATGACTTCATGAATGCCCACCATGCAGTAATTGACATGGGTGGAGGAGTAATGACAGTTCATGTTGGGGATCAGCCAATTAATTTAGTATTTGATGAATGCATATTACGTGCCGAATCAGAAATTAGTTGCCTAAAATTTCAAACTCAAACCGAGTCGCAACCCAGACTGGAGCTACTCGTGAACTACGTAAGTGAGTCGTGCTCTACGTCTGGTGAGCAGGGAAAAGATGTTGCTTTTGCTGATGCACTGAGAAAGAGCATCGCGGGTGTCAGAACCACGGACAGGGAAAAGGAGAAATTGTATTGCCTACTTAGGAATCATGAACGGGTATTTTCTGAGACTCCCGGGGCGATTAAGGGTTTTACTTACCAATTCAGGGTACGTGAACATCAGAAGTTTTCTGTTAGACCATACCCTATTCCCGTGGCATATAAAGCCCAGGTGGAGAAGGAAATAAACAAGATGTTAGAACAAGGAATAATTGAGCGGGCAGTAAGCTCGTACAACTCACCCTTGCTTGTCGTGCCAAAACGCGACAACTCGGTTCGTTTGGTGCTAGTCTCGAGACAGATAAACACAATTATTATGTCGGAAACGGACAGGCCTGAGAGCCTTGAGGAACTCTTACAACGTTTCCACGGGGTAAAGGTACTATCATCTGTCGACCTCCGTTCGAGTTTTTGGCAAATCGTGCTACACCCATCTTGCAGATTATATACTGCGTTCCTGTGTTACGGAAATTGTTTCCAATTCCGGCGCCTCCCGTTCGGACTAAATGTCTCATCAGCTGCTTTTATAAGGGGATTAAATAGCATTTTACCTGATGATTTGAAACAGCGAGTGACAATTTACGTGGATGACATATTAATTGCGGAAAAGTCGTGGGAGGACCATAATGACGTTCTGAACAGACTACTGGATGTTTTTGAGAAGGAAGGTGTAACAGTCAACTTAGATAAGTCACAGTTCGGACGAGAGAACATAAAATTCTTAGGCCATATTGTCTCAGCAAATGGAATACAACCTGACCCGGAGAAAATTGCGGCGATAGCGGAGTGTGCAATGCCGACAAATAAAAAACAGTTGCGCGCATTCTTAGGCCTGTGTAACTTTTATAAGCGATTTATAAATTTTAGTGTACTTGGTACACCCCGTCTATGTGGACTAACAGGGAAGAACGCTTTGTGGGTCTGGGATCAAGAGGCACAGGATGAATTTTATAAATTGAAAAAGGCATTGGTAGAGGCTCCCATCCTCGTGCATCCCGACCTGACACAAGAATTCTGTTTAATGACGGACAGTTCCTTGTCAGGATTAGGTGCGGTACTGTTTCAAACGGAAGGAAATGATGATATTACAACTTGGAAAACAATCTCGTTTGGGAGCAGGGTGCTCTCTCGATGTGAAAGAAATTATTCTGTGACGGAACTCGAAGCACTCGCGATAGTTTGGGCATTCTCAAAATTTAGGTATTTTTTATTTGGGAGGACCACCAAGGTGTACACTGACCATCGTGCACTCCAATTTCTTATGAGCACAAAAATCACGCATGGGAGACTAGGACGCTGGGCACTATACCTACAGGAATATAACTTCACTGTAGAATACATTCCTGGACAAAAAAATGTAATTGCTGACGCTCTATCGCGCATTCCTATAGGTTTGCCTCACACAGAAGAAAGGGAACTGGGTGAAAATAATTTTAGCATCCTATACTTACAGAATGTAGCGTTCGAGAATTTTGTTACCACCTCTTTAGGGAGTATAGCGGACGAACAGGATAAGGACGCTGTACTGAAAGATATAAAGACGAAGTGGGAGGACAAGGAGAATGTAGGAATACGCCAGTACTACTTAGTGCGCAATAGAATATTATTCAAGAAACGAGCCCCGGACGACTCCAGATGGGTTTTGGTGATTCCGGAGGAACTCGTAAACAAAATTATATGGTACATACACTTGAGTTATGGTCACTTCGGAGCACAGAAATGTTGTGAAAAACTGAAAGAGACATGCTATTTTAATAACATGCTACGGCGTATTCGTGGTGTACTTAGAGTGTGCGGACCTTGTCAGCGAGCAAAGGCGGCCACAGTGACTTATGCTGCGTCATTGCACCCGATAATACCAAGCAAACTTTGTGACCTCGCGGCCGTGGATCTATTTGGGCCACTAATACGATCTAAAGCAGGTTTTGCATATGTTTTCGTAGCGGTGGAGCTAACCTCCAAGTTTGTGTGTCTGACTCCGTTGAAGCGAGCCACAGGAAGGGCAGTGGCAACTGCATTTGCAAAGCAGTTTCTGCATGAAGTTGGGAGCGTGAAAAGGGTTATCTCGGATAATGGCCCACAATTTAGATCGCAATACTGGCAGCGGATGCTTAGAAGAAGAAAAATTAAACCTATATATATATATCTCTTTCACCCCAGCTCGAACCCCAGTGAGCGTATTATGCGTGAATTAGGAAAATTATGTAGGTTATACTGCAGTCGTGATCACCGATCGTGGGACATTCACCTAAAAGGATTTCAGAACATAATTAATGAGTTGCCTAATACGTCAACAAAGCTTCCGCCAATCACTGTGCTAAAAAACAAGGAGCCCCCAAGCAAATTCAAAGAGGTGGTGCCTTGGCCACTAGAGCCGAGACTACGCCGGAACGCAATTGTTGACTTAGCTTTACGCAACATCAAGCGAGCAGCAGAAGCCAGAGTCAAGGCGTATAAGAAACACGTGAGAAAAGCAGTGTTTCATGTAGGACAAAAAGTCCTTATCAGATCACACAAGCTGTCTAACAAACGGTCAGGTGTCTGCAAGAAATTTTTTAATCTCTTTAACGGGCCGTATCGGATAAGGAAGATTCCCCATGAAAACGCCATAGAAGTGGAAACTCTTCGATCGAAGAAATCAAAAGGGCTACACCATGTGTCAAACGTCAAACCATACATTGAGTAGAAAGGGCAGTGAGGACTAGAGAGGACGGTGAAGAGAAACAATTAATTAGTTTACATTTGTGATAAATGCATTTTGAATAATATGTTGATAAAAATTTATGATAAAGATGTTTCTGTGTGATGGATTGAAGTGATGTTTTAATTTTTTTTCTCTCCTTGTGCAATTAGGATTTAGTTTGATTCAAACGTGAAGATAAAAGGTCTTTGTGAACGAGTAAAATGCTGTTTATGTTTTTTTTTGTGTGTAAATTGAATGGAGTCGCTCCTGAGAGAAGCAAGATCGTTGCTGAATTAGTGCAAAAACTCAGGGGAATATCCGATCTGTGGGTATTATGGGTCTGGCAAACCCAGGTCCCCAGCTGTTAGTAGCCGTGTTTCCGATTTTCTGTTTTCAGTGCTACTATCTATCTATTACTATTCTATATCTGTCAGTGTAAATGAGGATCTCTTACTATAGTATGCGTGCTGTATGAATATTTTAAGATAGGAAAACTCAGGGGAATATCCGATCTTTGGGTATTATGGGTCTGGCAAACCCAGGTCCCCAGCTGTTAGTAGCCTTGTTTCCGATTTTCTGCTTTCAGTGCTACTATCTACCTATTACTATTCTATATCTGTCAGTATAAATGAGGATCTCTTACTATAGTATGCGTGCTGTATGAATATTTTAAGATAGGAGAACTCTGAGAAAGGAATGAGTAAGTTTGGAATCTTGAAAACAGGATGCGATAATACGATTGTTGAACCATTGGCTTCCAATATGCGATGATATGTTAATATTGATGATATATGTCTTTTTTGTTCTTTATAGCTGAGTACGTAAAGTGCTGTCTGTGGATTTCGTAAGTATATTGATTCCCTTCAAGGTGAAAGAAGAATTGTGGTTTGTGTAATTTACGTGGCTCTGAAATATTATTGTGGTAGTCAAATACGAGCAGCTTTTCAGCAAATGGAGAATGGAACGGAAATATGGATCCTTTTTGCAGTCTTGATTGATGTTGAGCCAAAGCCTAAAAAAAAAATTATTCTGCGTTAATACTTGTCCTAGAAAAGCGACGTTTATGTGTTTTGCTGATGCTGTGAGCATTACAGCTTACTGTTTTCGCTGGTGCGGGATGCACTGCAGCCTATATGATTTGTACTGAGGAAATTTCCCTCTTGAAGGTAGAGGATGATTAAATAATTTTGATTATGGGAGTGAAGGAAAGCTTGGTTTAAGGTAATAAGGATAAAGCAAAACATTTGTCATTTAAACTACAGGAGGATTCGGATCTTCTGTGTCTGTTGTAAGTTCAATATGTTAAGATGATACTGTTTTACAGAATAGAGGTGACCACAATTTTGCCATTCATGAGAAATGAATCCAGAATAACCACCACAGGCGAAATAACTGATTTGGAAGCGAAAGATAACGTAAAGAAGGAACGAAATCGCAGCAAAATGGGTAAGAAAATGTAATATAACCTGTATAATGCAAATATTTTTAACCTCTCAGAGTCATCTGCGTGATTAATTGTTGTGATAACGTAATTTTAGGTGAAATTTTCTTACTGTTTTACGTGTGAATATATGAGTATGATAAATGTATAATTGCGAGTCTCTTTTCAGGTGTGCGAACTGGTATAAATGTTTTGGCGTGTAAATAACCATTGTTCTTTTTAATGTGTATGTTTAAGGAAAGTTCTCCATATTTATCATGTGACAAGACGTATGGCGCGAGCGTCAAGAAGAGGACGAATTAGAACAATGTTGTAGTGGTATATACACGGTGTTGAAATAGCATTGAAGTAGCTTATGGGCTTAACTAGTAGTGGATAGAAGTAGAATATTGAGTAATGCATGTTTATGGGTAGTTAGTTTGTAGAATAGACAACAGGTGTGCATGTATGTGTGTGTAAATAACATGTGAACCCTATGCTGTCCTGACCTATACTTGCGCAAGGCATAATCCTATTCATTTTAGTGAATTAATAAATAGCATTTGATTTATTAAAACGTAAGTGAACCACATTAGTGATGTGGATTTAAATATTATATTGTCAGTTCATTTAAATTTTTATTTTTATACTGTCAAGTCATTTCACTTTTATTTTTTTTTACATTGTCAAGTCAGTTAAATTTTATTTTATATTGTCGATTCATCTAATTTTTTTTATTTAAAAAAAATATTAAGTCTCACTTTGTTCTTAAAAATTGTGAAAGACAATACTAAGTGGTATTATGTATGACATTGTGTAATCACATAAGGATGATGAAAAATTTCTGTGAATGCAGTTGAGAACGTGAAAGCGAACCGGCAAAACTCTTAAGAGACAGCGGGAGCAGCCGGACTAGTTGTAAACTGGCGGGTTTCCCAGCGGGACACGCTGTCATCCGGGCCACTTTGGGAGCGCGGCTGACAACAAAAGGAGAGTAAGCGGCAAACACTTTCCCTTGTACCTGGAGCTAATGGGCGGCCGCCCCGGGCGACCTTTCCTCGAGGCGATGACCTGAGATGGGCGAGCGGTCCACCGCGCGGAAATCCATCTGCTGGCAACGCACCACACGCACGCGACCGTGACGAGACGGCCGCGGTGAAACAACACAAGGGGCGTGGAGCCTTTTGACAGGTACTGCCCAGAGAAACTTGCAGACGTCAACGACGCCTATCGACATTTCCTGATGGATGCCTACTGTCAAGCGACAGTAAATCTTGGTTCGATGTTCTCTGGTCGCTAAGGGTGGCACAAAAGAAGAGCCATTAAGTGTCATCCTTGCCCGAGAATATCAACCTGGCGTATCAAACGAGGATACCGCACGAATTTGACAATACAAACATGGAACCAAATCTAGATGTACGTGACACGAGAGAAACTTCATGAGAGGGCAGAGACGGCGGGATCGCACGCAACAGATGGACAAAAATCCCTACTGACAGCTGCGGCGACGAAACCCCCCCCCCCCCCTTTCCCTTATATTGTGCCTCGGAACTGTGGAAGTACTGAGTGTGTCAGTGAACAGTGATTATACGGTTCTTAGTCCAGTGCATATACGTGTGTTTCTGTCAGAGAAACTCTGACTCGTGTGTTTTGCAGGAGTTCGATTTATTGGTGTTTATTAGACTGACTCTTGTATTTTGCAGGTGTTCTATTTATCTTTTTTTAGACATTGACTCTTGTATTTTGCAGGTGTTTTATTTATAGGTGTTTTTTTTTTGTTTTAGATGTTGACTATTGTACTGTTTTATTTATCAATGTTTGTTTTTGTGTGATGTATTAGATTTGTGATATTTTGTTTCGTAAATTCATTGCTGTGGCATTGCTTCGTTTATCAGTCAGATAGCTTTTTATTCTCATTGAACTGTGATCGATTAGCCTTTGCATGGGGCATATTTACTGTGAGGAACCCCTTAAGGGTAACAATCACATAATTATTGTAGTTTCAGTATAATGACACAGTGCTCATTGTTTGCTAGCTAATTGAAATATAGTAGAGTGATTAAATGAGTGCCACATAGTTATTTTAATTCTACAAATTATTAGTTTTATACGATATAGAATTTTTTTGCGATAACCACTTTGTAAAACATGTTTTTTTCTCTTATCATTTTTTTGCTTTTGCAGATTGTGCATTGTAATGTTCTGCTTTTTAATACCGATGTTATTTGATGTTCTTTTTTAATTGCTGTGGCACCTTTGCTATTTTCATAAATTTTGCTTGTTAATAAACAGTCATAAATTTTCCTGTGATCAGTTGGCTCTTGCAATGAGCAAATACTGGTGAACTCCATAAGGGTAACAACCAGAAATTGTTTTCATATTAATGACACAGGAACCATTGTTTTTACTTGCTGACCGAATTAGGTCTACACTACCTTTTAAATAGGTGTCACAGATTGTGTTCTTTTTTTTCTGTTTGAAATTGGTAGATTCTAAAGATGTGTTGAAATTATTGTGTTTTAGCAGGTAGCTGGTGTCCTTTTGCCTTTTCTTTTACACTTTTGGTTTAAGTAGGGTGTGAGAAGCCTGCTTGGGAATGTCCTAGCATGGCCAGAAAATTCCCTGCACAGTCTTTTCCCGGAGCGTTGGGGTTATGAAAGGTCTCTGTTGGATTCCTTTCATGTTTAATTTCTTAAATCTGTTGCCATTTACGGAATAAATTCCTCTTCTAAATGTATTGTGGCGTTTCTGACTATCTGGGAGGAGACTGAGCAGTGGAACGTGTTACTTTTACACATAAACAAGAACGATCTGTCACACTACTACACTTTAAAGCACAGTTTATATGTAATTCTTATATGTAATTCATGTCACACAGTCTCATACGGAACCTACATCCGCTTTCTTTTATATACTGTATATGATAAGATACTGTCATCCCTATTCCCTTTTGTGTGAGAGGATGAATGAGCATATGTATTTCTAGTTGCATGCTTGAGGGTAGCAGACAAGGCTGTCTGCTAGAGAACAGTAGGACCAACGTCGGAACAGGTAGCTACGCTTCCTAAAAGCAAAGAGGTTTCTATCCTTAGTATGGTCCTGTCCGTCCATTGTCATGTTGGGATAGGAAGCTGTCCCTCTGGCCACTTCCGTTGGTCTTTGTGAGCCTCCCTCAGGAAGCACACTCTAGGGTAGGGCAGTTGCTGTGTGGCCGTGGCGAGCGTCTGAAGTGGTAAGATCTCCGGCTAAGCGCGTGTCTGTTAAGTCCGTAGGACAATGGATTTCTTAAGTTCTGCCTAACTGAAAATTTAATCACTTTTATTTCGGGTTTAGGTCTAAAATATCCGATGTTATCTTAAATTGCAGCGCAGTGTAATTATCGTGTGAAGTTCAGATTATTTTTCGGTAGTTGCTTTGTTACTACTTTGTGAGTAAAGTGGAACCACGTGTTGATCAGTAACTCTAACTAAGTTCATCAATCTTAAATCCGAATGTGCGTGAGATTATAACGTCTCGTCTTGAGAATATTTTTTTTTAATATAGCAACTTTTCTTTATGCTTTTCTTTATGTTGAACCCACGTGGGGTGTACTTTGCGAGACCAGTACCACGTGCTTATATAACTGTTTGACCCATCAGGTTAATAGTAAGACGTTAGTAACCAGTTCAAGGTTTTTCTTTTGTCAATTGCTTTTCGATCTAATGTATTTTAATTATCAAAATTATTGTGGAGTTGTACGCTTTGTGTAAACCAAGTTGACCACGTGGAGCATGTGGTGTAATCATCAAAGTAGCCCTCAGCTATTCTTTTTGCGAAGACTTCACAAAGATTTAATATGAATTTAGTATACCAGTGTGTGGTAATTACATGACGGACAGGATTGTGATATGAACGTAATTTCTTTGGGTAAAAACTGAATCTGTTGGTTGTGGTTAATTTCTTCTTGCTTATGTTTCAATGTTCTTCGTGTGTTATTTTATGAATGGAGTGTTGTATGCAGTTTCCCAAATCTTGGCTCCATATTTTATGTGTTCCGTAAGATTACAATCTCACATTCTTTTCAATCGTAAATAAGGCACCAGCTCAGTTATAACTCACGTATAATATGCTGAAATTTCAATGAACAATCTTAAAATAAATTTCCAAGTATAAACTGATTTCTTTCTTTTTATTTAAATTCTCCTTTATATATATATATATATTTTACCGGTTTTGTATGACTATTAAAAGATTATCATTAGTGTTAGTCTGCTAAATATCTGATGAAACAGTTGCCCAGTAATACACGGTTAATGTCCCCAGACAGATCACGGCTTTTAACCCACTTTCATTGTCAATTAGCACCGATTTCAGCATAGCAAATTAAAGTTACAATATTACACATCAGCATAACAAAATTAAAGTTACAACATTACAACCTCCTCCTTCCCACCACAAGGCTGGAGTTCCGATCGAGGGACTACTTGAACTACGCATACTAATTAAACACGGAAAGAAGTCGTCATATATGCAAACAGTGAAGACTGCGTTTGAAGAGAAATTTGTCTGCGGTGGTATTCCGTAGCCTTTCCCATTTACTGAGACCGCCCCGAACATTGGGTGGCCTTATGCAGCCGCACGCTACCTGTCATACGTTGTCTGTTAGTGACCAAATAAGAGAGCGTGATTTTTTTTTTTCAGTCCGTTTCATATCCACTACTACACATGCGCGTCCTCAATCGAAAATTGTCCTAGTAGCGCAGTATCAACGTTCATCTTAATTCGTATTTTCTAAACACAGACTTTCGTCACAAACAAAGACAATCAAAGCCCAATAAGGATCGCGGAGTATTTATTTAAAATATAAGGGGTGATCAAAAAGTTTCCACTTTAGGGTGTGGCTGCAGTGTGTATTCAACGTAGCCTGACCCCATTCCGCTATGGGACCAAACTGCTGTCATCGGTCCCTAGGCTTACACACTACTTAATCTAACTCTAACTTATGCTAAGGACAACACACACACACACACACACACACACACACGACCGAGGGAAGACTCGAACCTCTGACGGAGGAGCTGCGCGAACCGTGGCAAGGCGCCCCTAGTCCGCGCGGCTACCACCCGCGGCTGACCGCTTGGAGGCATACAGGTGTGTTCGGATATTCCCGTAACAAACTTCTAGGACTTGAAGAGGGGATACGAACCGATGTAACCAACTTCTAGGATTTGGAGAGGGGATAGGAACCGATGTCCTCAAGTGTACGTTTCCGTACTACAACCATTTGAAAATTTATTGATAAGACTACCGCTTTTACAAGTAATTTACCATGTACCTTACCGGGCAGTGCTGGGAGCAACATCGTTGCACTCGCAGTTGATCGTGTACTCCTTCACGGGTTCTCTTCAACGTGATTCAGTAAAACCTGTTCGAATTTGGATATGCGGCTTATCCTTGCAGCACCACAGTCGCGTCTGCTGTCGCTGAAGCCTTTGCGTGATTGCGGCGAAAAAGGTATGCGATGGAGTCGGAAGTTGTGCATAAGATTCCGATAAAGGCGACGAGCAGCTCTTCCATTACCGCAAACTTCGCCGTACAGAAGGATGGATCATGTCTGCCTATTCTGAAAACGTCTACTCAACCATGTTTCTCTAACCACTCACAGAAGCATAAATAAGGCTCGAACCAGGCCAGCGAGTTAGAATAGATATCAACTGACATCAGCTGATCCGTCGTAAGAACCCCTCCATCATGACTATCCTAATGCATACCTACTTGACAACATGTTTTCAAACGGCTGTAGTGCGGAAACGCTACGTTTGCGGACGTGGCATCCTGTTCTAAATACACTCCTGGAAATTGAAATAAGAACACCGTGAATTCATTGTCCCAGGAAGGGGAAACTTTATTGACACATTCCTGGGGTCAGATACATCACATGATCACACTGACAGAACCACAGGCACATAGACACAGGCAACAGAGCATGCACAATGTCGGCACTAGTACAGTGTATATCCACCTTTCGCAGCAATGCAGGCTGCTATTCTCCCATGGAGACGATCGTAGAGATGCTGGATGTAGTCCTGTGGAACGGCTTGCCATGCCATTTCCACCTGGCGCCTCAGTTGGACCAGCGTTCGTGCTGGACGTGCAGACCGCGTGGGACGACGCTTCATCCACTCCCAAACATGCTCAATGGGGGACAGATCCGGAGATCTTGCTGGCCAGGGTAGTTGACTTACACCTTCTAGAGCACGTTGGGTGGCACGGGATACATGCGGACGTGCATTGTCCTGTTGGAACAGCAAGTTCCCTTGCCGGTCTAGGAATGGTAGAACGATGGGTTCGATGACGGTTTGGATGTACCGTGCACTATTCAGTGTCCCCTCGACGATCACCAGTGGTGTACGGCCAGTGTAGGAGATCGCTCCCCACACCATGATACCGGGTGTTGGCCCTGTGTGCCTCGGTCGTATGCAGTCCTGATTGTGGCGCTCACCTGCACGGCGCCAAACACGCATACGACCATCATTGGCACCAAGGCAGAAGCGACTCTCATCGCTGAAGACGACACGTCTCCATTCGTCCCTCCATTCACGCCTGTCGCGACACCACTGGAGGCGGGCTGCACGATGTTGGGGCGTGAGCGGAAGACGGCCTAACGGTGTGCGGGACCGTAGCCCAGCTTCATGGAGACGGTTGCGAATGGTCCTCGCCGATACCCCAGGAGCAACAGTGTCCCTAATTTGCTGGGAAGTGGCGGTGCGTTCCCCTACGGCACTGCGTAGGATCCTACGGTCTTGGCGTGCATCCGTGCGTCGCTGCGGTCCGGTCCCAGGTCGACGGGCACGTGCACCTTCCGCCGACCACTGGCGACAACATCGATGTACTGTGGAGACCTCACGCCCCACGTGTTGAGCAATTCGGCGGTACGTCCACCCGGCCTCCCGCATGCCCACTATACGCCCTCGCTCAAAGTCCGTCAACTGCACATACGGTTCACGTTCACGCTGTCGCGGCATGCTACCAGTGTTAAAGACGGAGCTCCGTATGCCACGGCAAACTGGCTGACACTGACGGCGGCGGTGCACAAATGCTGCGCAGCTAGCGCCATTCGACGGCCAACACCGCGGTTCCTGGTGTGTCCGCTGTGCCGTGCGTGTGATCATTGCTTGTACAGCCCTCTCGCCGTGTCGGGAGCAAGTATGGTGGGTCTGACACACCGGTGTCAATGTGTTCTTTTTTCCATTTCCAGGAGTGTATTATGTACTCACTCCCCTCTACATGTCCTTGAAGTCTGTTTTGGAAATCTCCGAACACCTTGTACGGACGAGTAAGCAAGGGATTACTGTGGCACTCGTGTCTTTCCGACGTGCGTGCGGTAAACGCGGAAACGCGAACGATGGCGGCGTTATAACGAAATGCGTCCAAAGGAACAACGTATTGCTGTACTTCTCTTGGCTGCCGAAGGACAAACACTGATCGACATCTATCGGAGAAAGAAGAGTGTATAAGGGGCAGCATGTCTGCCGAATGATGAGCGACAAAGGGTGCTGCAGCTTCATGATAACGCAAATTTCATAGAGCAGAAGTTACGCCACCTCTCACACCCGCCCTACAGTCCTGGTCAGTTCCCATGAGATTATCACTCCTTCGGCCCCATAGAAATGACCTGTAAAAGTTGTGATACTAAATGTAACACTTCTGTCGCTAAATGTAACTGGGTTTTCTCTTTTGATGCTGTCAATTGTCAGGATGAGCATACTAAAACATTCTGTCAGAGTGAAAATATTAAATAAATTAACTTTTTTCTCTTAACAACATGTGGGCAGGGTGGGTTCTTCCTTGGCTCGGGTATGAGGTAGAATGAAACAGCATTTTTACATAAGATAACCTTTATTGAAAGTTTCGTACAACTGTGTCTTACTGGATGTTCTGGTTCGGAGAACGGCAGCTGTGTCTTTTGCGTAGCCTTCTGCTGCGGCAGCGACGGCGGCGGCGGCGTCTGTTTACGCGTAGCGGTGTGTATCTCGTGTCGCCGTCTCGCCCAGCTGACCGGAGACGCGCAGCGCGAGGTGGCCCGTTTAATTATTGCGAGCGAAGTCGTGCATCGGATGGTGATACCTTGGATGTGGCGTCCCCGTGTTTCTCTTCTCTAAGCGGTCGCGTGTGTTGTGCGTCGGCCAGCGGAGCGGCGCGGCGGGGGAAGGCCAGTGTCCCGGACTCGAACCACGGATTCCCGCTTGCCAGTCTTCGGCTGTCAGGTCTTCATCCCAGCTCACAGGTGACTGCTGATGTGAGGCGTTCTCCTTCCCGTCCTCACGAGTCACCCGGGTACGTAAAAATCAGACTTCAAATACCTTTTAACTTCTGTCTTCTGGCGCCGCGGCTGCTGCTTGCTATTCCATTACAGCGGCGGACTTGGTGCGTCTGTGCACGATGTAGTCTCTTCTTGCATGACGGTCTTCAGCACCGAAACTGACTTAAAACAACTGCTACGCTCCTTCACTTCTTCACTTCTTCGTCTTCTTCGTCGCTCGTCTCGGTCTTCGTCTGTCGGGCCCACCGCGTCTCGCGTATTTATTCACTTCAGTTCACTGGAGGTGAACGACTTCACGGCCATTGCCTCTTCTGTCACGTTGAAAAGCTTCTCGAAGAATCTTCTTAACGTCGGTCATTGGCTCTTGGGATGTAGGCGAGGGCCTTTGCTCACATGCGACAACTGAGAAACACGTGAGCCGGTCGGGCGATGCCCTGACGGCTGAATCGACAGCGCCCGCTTATGTGGAACTTGCTGACTTCACGGTCATTGTCTCTTCTGTTCTGCTGTTCTGCCCGCTGAATGCCAGTATGTAACTCTCTAAACTAAACCATGTTTTTCATTTATATTCTAATTTCTACTTCACTTTGATTTCACTAATTTGTTTACTTAAGTACCACTCAACAGACCATAACGGCCACGAAGGGTCAACCATACCTGTCAGACGGGGATGTGCTGCAGGGTTACTGAACTATTCACGAAGCAGGACACGCTGTTTTATCAAAAGCGTATCTTCAGCCTGGTACATCGGTTGATTATTGTTTTAACGCTCACGACGTTTTTGAATGATTGGCATGTCATTTCTGGGCTGTACGGCCTTCGAACGAAAACAGTTTGGTCATCCCATTATATAAACTCAACAGACAAAATATTAGTCACCCTTAAAAGAGGTGACTTTAGAGCACTGTGGCCCTCCATAGCTGACGCGAGTCGTGGCAGTGATGCGATGAGGATGTATCAGCCTGTTTAAGGAGTGTTCAGATGAAAAGGAGCGTTCAAATGAAAAGGTCCGGAATGTCGTAGCAACCAAACCGGTTGAAATTTGCATAGGTCACTTTGGGGTAAGAGTGAGACATCCAGCGACGCTAATGCAATGTCACCACCTCCCCCTAATAGTTCCAAGCTGTGCCTTCGACCTCCGAGGTCCGATTCTCATCGAAGTCTGTGAGTAAAGGAAAAATCCTTAACAGTGACGTGTACTATGAAACACTCCGTAGCCTATGCAACTCTATCAATAGCAAACGGCATGGACTGGTGACGGAGGGCGTGATTCTTCTTCAAGATAACGTGTGTCCACACGTCCCAAACGTCACATACAGAGTAATGGCCAAGTTCAAGTGGGAATTTCTTGAGCACCAGACCTACAGCTCGGACACTCCGTCCTGCGACTTCCATGCGTTTGGTCCGCTAACAAACATCTCACAGTGAAGCGTTACAACTTGGAAGACGAATTGAAGGACACAGTGGAGGACTGATTCCTGTCACAGCCACAGGAATTCTGGATCCTGAAACAGTGGGGAAATTGTGCTCAGACCACTGATGTTTACTTTGAAAAAATACTTGAATTGTGCCCTCAGAGTTGTTTCGTACTTTTTCTTTTGAACACCCCTCATAGCTCTCGTGCTTTGACGTGGCCATAGCCAGGGGAAACAAACATCTTTTGTGTCAGGTTAGGGACGTCAAGAGAAACCCCCGCAGCTATCTTGGATTTTGTACGTAGCACAGGTGACCTACTTCCACCAACTTCTTGGATTTTCTACCAATCTTTTTGTTAGGACAAGAGCCCTACTTCCACAGTGACGTCATAGGAGTGGGGCAAAACCCACGTCCATAACTGGGCTATTTTTTAATTTCTCAGAGAATTTTGAATTTCTCACCAGTTTCTTACTTTCCCCCTTTTTTATACAGGGAAGTTGCCCTACACCAAAGGGGCTGGGGAAGGGGAGGGAGGGTAATGGAGCAACGATGCATGACTGATGATGTCATCCGAATTCTGGAAATAATGTACTCTGTCCTCGAAATGGCACAGCAGGCCTACTTTTGGATAATGTCTCCACTTGCTCACTTTGCCCTGTCAGGTGACTGGTCACTATACCTTACTGGACGTCATTGAGCTCAATGTTGTCGTAATAAGAAATTACATAACCTGGGCAATTCAGAAACATGTGGTTACGTAGTATAAAGCATATCATTTAAATGTTCAAATTTTTCTATACAAACACGGACCAAATGGATGAGTTCCAAGACAAAATGATTGTTTAAACATTTTTATTGGCTGAGATCCAGCAACCGTATGTTATTTAATTACAGGGTGTATGTATAGCCGCCTCGGTTGCACCACATTATTGTCAAATTTACCATGGTTTCGAGTGCACCAAGGCAGTCTTGATCAGAATTTAAAAAAAATTGCATAGGATTAACTAGAAAATATAAAAACATGGCTTGAAATACAAATTAGTTATTAGGATTAGTTCCATAAATTGTACAAACAGAGTGTACATGTAATCACACCATGGGTGAGAAACGTCTGAGCAAAAGCGGTCTCGTCAAATAGAAAATGTCACAAGAATAAAAACTAAAAATGTGAAAATGTAATGTGTTTGTCAACTGGATAAAATATTCCATAGAAATACAATGACAGCCGCAAGGTCGCTTAGGACCAAGAGTTGCATCAATACAGCCGCTACCGTGAGACTAAACGGCTAAGAGGGCAAGGCAGCCACGAGGTGGACACAAAAACAGATTCGGCCTGTAGGAAGAAGTACTCGAATTACAGAGCAAATGAGGCATTGCAAAGACAATTTTAAACATTACAGGTAAAAAACAGGAATCAGTGTATGAAAGTTACAACATATGGCAACAGTCCTTTTTTACAAAAGAAAATACAGTTCAAGTAATGTACAGAGAAAACATGAAAATTGGAAGGGAAACCGATGTTTAAGAGACTACACTGAGGAGAGTACCGCCATTGAGACCATTTTTAATTAGCGGCTCTATACCTCGAAGGGGTGAGTAAATGGGCCATGAGGCGACCCGGGTGACGACAGGGCCGCCACGCGCGGCGCCGCGGAGTGTGCAGCCCTGGCGGTGCGGCTCCCACACGTGGTCCTTATTACGGCCGTTTACAGCATCGGCTGGTGTCGCTGCGCCGCCAGCCTGCAGATGCGGACCACCGGCGCTGCTGCCGCCGGACCGCGTCGCCCTCCAAATTAGCTGCGCCCCCGCAATAAATCCAAACTCATTTACCGGCGTGGAGGGCGCCCGCTGCCGGCCGGAAGCTCCTCCGGGCCTCCGGCGCGGCTACCGGCGGAGGCGACGAAACGCCCGCTGCTCCAGGGTTCGGCTGCCCGTGGCCGCTCCCTGGGCGTACACAGATTTACGACGCTTACTGGTAGAGTTTTGCGCGAATATATCGGCCGAAATCTCCAGTAATAGTTACTTTGCTGACAAAAACTTACTTAGATGCGAATATCCGCTTAGTATATCTGCAGTGATAGCTACTAACGATTAAAAGTTGAAAGGCAGTTTTAACAGTATATAAGGGGCGACTGAAAATTTTCCATTTCAACAAGTTGCAGCAGAGGGTAGGGTAACGTGGGGCTATGTGGATAGAAATAAGAAAATATTCTACTGCATACTCTCTGTGCGCAGCTCGGACGCCATTACGTTAGAGAATCTTTGCTAGACAAGTCGTGCACAAGCTCAAAGCCGGCCGTTGTAGCCGAGCGGTTCTTGTCGCTTCAGTCCGGAATCGCACTGCTGCTACGGTCGCAGGTTCGAATCCTGCCTTGGGCATGGATGTGTGTGCTGTCCTTAAGTTAGTTAGGTTTAAGTAGTTCTAATCCTAGGGCACTGATGACCTCAGATGTTTAAGTCCCATAGTGCTCAGAGCCATTTCAACCATTTTTGAACCAAGCAGCAAGTAGCGTTTACAAAATATATTTAACTCAGACAGTAAGCTTCCGGAAGGAAATAGAAGAGGTAAGACAGTACTGCTTACAAAAATCTGCCGTGCAACATTAAGTCAGTTTGAAATAAGAACCAGTGTTGGAACACATGAATGCTACTTATAAATCTTTCCGCTACCGCTTGTGTAGGATCCATCAGTTCGGTCAACGGAACAACTAGCGATATCTGTTGCAAATTTGAACAAATGGCTACATCTTAAAAATGATGAGGCAATGGGGCTATGTGAACCGGTCTTCATGGGGCTTTGAGAATCGAAATATAACATGTATTATTTCTTCCTCTTCATTGAAGTATTTATGTAGCCTATTGAGTGTGTGTGTGTGTGTGTGTGTGTGTGTTTATTCCTAAGGGACCAAATTGCTGAGGTCTTCGGTCCCTAGACTTACACATTACTTAAACTAACTTATGCTAAGAACAAAACACACACACCCACGCCCGAGGAAGAACTCGAACCTCCGGCGGGAGGCGCCGCGCAATCCGTGACATGGCGCCTCAAACCGTACCGTCACTCGGCGCGGCTAGCCTAATTATTATGTTACAATGATAATTCAATCAAGTTTTAATTTAAACTAGATACTAATTTAGTAACTAGAAAAAGAATTTTTCATTTTTCTCTTTTTCAGGTGGCATGAACATATGAACGAAGCCATTCATACGATCTTCCATCATGCTTGGGTCGGTAACTTTTGTTCATTAATAGAACGAAAAACCAGTCTAAGTTCCAGATATTTTATTTTTCATTCGATGACTAGTTTAGGGCGGAGACCCATTTTCAAATCAACATAACAAAGTCGAAAATGTCATTTCCGAAGATGTCTACAAAATATGTAATGTACATTCATACTGCATACAGGTAACTAAGTGCAGTTATGTGTATGCACTGTGAATGTACAGATAACTAAGTGCAGTTGTTGCCTGCATGAACTGTGTATGTACCTTACACATTTTTTTGACATCTTCAGATACGCCATTTTCGACTTTGTTGAGTTGAAAATGGATATCGGCCGGAAACTAGTCATTGAATTAAAAATAAAATATTTGCAACTTGGACTGGTTTTTCGCTCTGTTGAAACCATTCGTATTTACAATGGTCTGAAGACTATAACCAGGAACTGTGTTTCGTTGTCTGCGACTTTTCCCTTTGTGGCACTTGGGGAATTCGACATGGTTGTCAGACGGGCCATTCTGCAAGTCGCCTGGCTAGGGTTTATGTCTCCCACGGGCACGTTGCTACTATCCAAGATGTAGAACGCCCTAGGCACTTTGCCTACGTAGCACCATCCTGCTGCTGCAACAAGTGGTGTGGGGCAGTCACGTGGCATGGAATTAAAAATTACATGCCTTACCAATCCCGACTGCTGGTGTCTTGTGTGAAGTTTTTGAATGCTGTGTGAACGCGCGGCATTTAGCGTACACAGTAGACTGGCTTGGTGGCTGGTGTGCGCCAAGCCCACAATATGGCGAGTATTGATCAAATTTTGCAGGGAAGTGTCTGCATGAAACCACCGTACAACAGACTACTACTTCGCTGTACTCCATGACCTAGATGTGCAACCAGCATTTCAGAGGGACTGCAACAGGATCAAGGCTCACACAGTGGCACTGATACCTGACTGGTTGCAGGGAGTGGTCGTTAGGACCCACCGTCAAGGTACGGCATGGCAGGAAGACCTTTCAGTGCATCACCATCTGACTGCCAAGAAGCACAACCAGCCACAGCTGACCTGGAAGCTAGTCACTCGCGAGGGGCACCGGGCCACCAATCAGACGGACATTATGGGTGTCTTTGTGGAACACTTTCGCCTCATTTATCAGTATGATGAACGTTAAGTTAAAATTTGGAGCCGGTTTTGTTCCACATCACTCATACAATCTCAGGTGTCGAGGTGGAAACCCTGACAGAGAACTTCACTTGTGATGACACCCAGGATGCGATAGCGAAGGGCGCTCCAAACAAGTCGCCTGGTGCAGATAGTCTCCCTGTGGAATTTTACTGGGCTTTGCAGGATTTGGTGTCGCCAAGGTTGACTGTGATGTTCCAAGAACTGTTGACGATGACCACCGTCGTCCCACCAGCATACAATGGAGGCATTATCATCCCCATTCACAAGCCATCACAGCGGCAGATGCTTATCCTTTACCGCCCCCATTCCTTACTCAGTGCTGACTACAAGATACACTACTGGCCATTAAAATTGCTACACCACGAAGATGACGTGCTACGGACGCGAAATTTAACCGACAGGAAAAAGATGCTGTGATATGCAAATGATTAGCTTTTCAGAGCATTCACCCAAGATTGGCGCCAGTGGCGACACGTACAACATGCTGACTTGAGGAAAGTTTCCAACAGATTTCTCATACATAAACAGCAGTTGACCGGCGTTGCCTGGTGAAACGTTGTCGAGCTGCCTCGTGTAAGGAAGAGAAATGCATACCATCACGTTAACGACTTTGATAAAGGTCGGATTGTAGCCTATCGCGATTGCGGTTTATCGTATCGCGACATTGCTGCTCGCGTTGGTCGAGATCCAATGACTGTTACCAGAATCTGGAATCGGTGGGTTCAGGAGGGTAATACGGAACGCCGTGCTGGATCTCAACGGCCTAGTATCACTAGCAATCGAGATGACAGGCATCTTATCCGCATGGCTGTAACGGATCGTGCAGCCACTTCTCGATCCCTGAGTCAACAGCTGGGGACATTTGCAAGACAACAACCATCTGCACGAACAGTTCGACGTCGTTTGCAGCAGCATGGACTATCAGTTCGGAGACCATGGCTGCGGTTACCCTTGACGCTGTATCACAGACAGGAGCGCCTGCGATGATGTACTCAACGACGAATCTGGGTGCAAAAATGGCAAAACGTCATTTTTTCGGATGAATCCAGGTTCTTTTTACAGAATCATGATGCTCGCATCCGTGTTTGGCGACATCGCGGTGAACACACATTGGAAGCGTTATTCGTCATCGCCATACTGGCGTATCACCCGATGTGATGGTATGGGGTGCCATTGGTCACACGTCTCGGTCACCTCGGGTTCGCATTGACGGCACTTTGAACAGTGGACGTTACATTTCAGATGTGTTACGACCCGTGGCTCTACACTTCATTCGATCCTTGCGAAGCCCTACATTTCAGCAGGATAATGCACGACAGCGTGTTGCAGGTCCTGTACGGGCCTTTCTGGATACGGAAAATGTTCGACTGCTGCCCTGGCCAGCACGTTCTCCAGATCTCTCACCAACTGAAAATGTCTGGTCAGTGGTGGCCGAGCAACTGGCTCGTCACAATACGCCAGTCACTACTCTTGATGAATTGTGGTATCGTGTTGAAGCTGCATGGGCAGCTGTACCTGTACACGCCCATCCAAGCTCTGTTTGACTGAATGCCCAGGCGTATCAAGGCCGTTATTACGGCCAGAGGTGGTTGTTCTGGGTACTGATTTCTCAAGATCTATGCACCAAAATTGCGTGAAAATGTAATCATATGTCAGGTCTAGTATATTTGTCCATTGAATACCCGTGATATGGTTACCTATTCACTATCTTGACGCAGTACCCTGTGCTGTCTCTATGCCTCGTCCAGGCTAACGGTCATATCACCATACCGGTACCGGTTTCTTACGTCAGGGATGCCTGCTATCGATGCTCCTGTACACTCTCGGCCTAGAGCTGCTTACTCAATCTTACAATGCACTTGTCAGGATTCACCTAGCAGCAATACACATTCCGCTGTTTTGCCTATGCAGATGACATGTTGCTGCTGGTACGGTCATGGGAGGAGACCGTGTCCATACTTAGTCTGATCTCCACGTACGAGGAGTTGATGGCCAGTGCTTTGAGTGCTGCCAAACCTAAGGCGATGCCATTTGCCCGTTGACTCACGTGAGGAGAATTGACATCTCCACCTTGCATTCAGAGCTTCCGCTACTTTGAATCGACTTTACGTCCGCTATTTTTCGCACTGCAGTGGTCAACGTCCAGCATGGCCTACAAGTCAGGAGCGTGACCGTTCGGCAACATCGTCTACACTGACTCGATTCACTGCTACGTGTAAATTATCAGTGTTCATGTAGTTTCCAGGCTGCTGCATCTAGCACAGATCCTTCCAAAGTTGCTGGTGGTTGGTCGTAGCCTACAGGCTGCGCTAGGCTATTTTCTGACGTCTGCTAACATTTTTAAGGTCAGCTATGATACATTTACTCTCTCCTGGTAGGCCAGGTTGGTGTCACGTGGCGGCGTTATAATCTAAACACCATGGACACAGCGGTTGATAACAGACAACTCACTCACGCGACATCTCTTGAACATTTACACGCCAGCCACCATCTCCCCGCCTTTGTCGGTAGGACACATTACACCCCTATTTGCTTACCTGTCTGTCTTCTTCGACGACATCAGCTATGTACATACTATCTCCCATGGACACATCCACCATGCCGGAAGGATTTCTACATACAATTACTGTGCAGTGTGTCTTTCAACGTTGAGATCAAGTGTCCGTTAATGAAGTGGACTGCAGTGTGGTGCAACTTTCGTCAGCTGTACCTCCCGACATCTGTCCGCGTGACATGGCATCATGTCGCCTGTGGACCAGCGTTTGCATACGATTGTTTTGAGGGACACTCGTTTATGCTCCAACTGTCACTCGGTGGACGATGATACCCATATCCTGACCTGCACCAGTGTTCGTAAAGTCTGGACACCGGGGCAGCAAGTGGTCGCCTGTTTCTTATACACCCCTCCAATCCTGGTCGAACCTTATGCGACCGGCCAGAGTGGCCGAGCGGTTCTAGGCGTTTCAGTCTAGAACCGCGCGACCGCTACGGTCGCAGATTCGAATCCTGCCTCGGGCATGGATGTGTGCGATGACCTTAGGTTAGTTATGTTTAAGTAAGTCTAAGTTCTAGGGGACTGATGACCTTAGAAGTTAAGTCCCATACTGCTCAGAGCCATTTTGAACCTTATGCTTTCATTACTTTGGAGGACGTGTATATCCCTGCAACCAAGACTCATACGATAATCGGGTTTGAAGGGTGGACGGTGGTCTACCTTCAGGGAGTAACGGAGTCAGGATCAAATCGAGGCTTGGTCTTGGGACCCTCCTAGAGAAATCTCATACGGTGATTGAACGACGTCCGCGCTATCGCACTGATTTCGTCAATTAACTACGTGGACTTTCGCACGATCTCCCGTTCAACTCGAATGTGCTTGGAGTGGTTCTGACTGCTGTCGAACTCCCCCCTCACGCTACTTCAAGCCCCTGGCAGCACTTGCTACCGCACTATACTTGTTTCCCGTTTCCCCCTCCCTTGCCTACCACTGCAGTGTCACACGATGGATTTTCATGATTACAGTTAAGTATCTTCTTCCTTCACTGTCCTTTCTTGTCGACCTCCGGTTGCTATTTGGTGTCGGGAACGCCATGACCAGGCCTTATGTGATCGGCCTCTGCCCACTTCGCCTCCGTCCTGCCATCAAGGCGGAGGTGCCCAGCCCTCAATCTGCCAAAAGGAACGGTCAGTTTTCCCCTTTTGCATTTTCTGACGTTATCTGCTGATTTCGCGGCCTTTTTTCTGCAAATAAATTTTATATTTCCCGCTCATGTTCCCAAAAAAGAAATAAAAGAAAAAGAAAACAAAAAGAAAGGAAATAACCAGAAAAATAAACAAAAAAGGAAACAAATTAAAAAAGCGATCAAGCTAAAAAACTGGTTCAAGCTCCGTATTTGGTAGAGCGCTAGATCGAATCCTACTCTTTTTTCGTAAATGTATATTTATTTCAACTCTAGTCTTTTTTATATAAAAAAGCGCGTTAAGGCACCCGCTTTTGGGACACGGGAAGCACGTCGACCTCGAACGGAATCCGCCCGGTGCAGTAATAGGGGTATCCGGTACGTCGGCCAGCCTGAATGTGCTTTTTGGATGGTTTCCCATATCCAGCTAAGTAAATACGAGATCCAGAGGTACTGCATGTCTATACCGACGGATCCAAAACCAGTTACACTGTCGGAAGTGGGTGCCGTAAACCACGTTTACGGAATTCTAGTTGTTTATATTACCAGCAGAGGCAAGCATCATGACCACAGAACTTGTTGCGACACTACAAGTACTTGGTTTTTGCTCGTTGATGACAACATCCCTGTGTTTCCTACTGTCTGTCTTCTTTAACAGGACTTAAAATTTTTAGCACATGTTTGAATGAAAATCCCATCGTATACAGGATTATCAAAGTGTTGGAATCTATGTTCGAAGCAATCCTTTCTGCTAATTTCATGTTAGTGAAATCACACCGTGGAATCACTGGGAGTGAAGCTGTTGGCCAAACAGGCAAAGAAGTTGCTAGTACAGGGCATACCAAATGCGCTGCAACCCCAGGTACGAATTACTTAAACGTCCTACACAGACGTATGATAGAAGACTGGCAATGCAAATGGGAGGAAACAACCCTGTCCCGCGGTTATATTGTGAATTAGACTAACGCCAGACCACGACCTAGTTATAATTCTAGGAGAAATGAATTGAAATCTCCGTAGTTAATATAAAAAATCGTAGTAATAAAAGAAGGGCGAGTGCACTGCTTGTTGCTGTCATGGAACAAGTAAAACTAAATCGTACTGATACCAGACAAGGTAGTACACTGCTTGTTGCTTTCACAAAATAATAAGTAAATTATCAGTCTATTTGGCCCATCTATACAGGAACAAGGCCGACACAGTGAAGTTAACCAGTTCGGTATCAACAGGTTATACAACTTCGTCCTCTTACATACAAGACGCACATTTCTGAACACTAAGTTGAGACTGGGCCGAAGCAAAGTCTTCAGGATTGACAAGCCTTACACACCAAGAACACTGTCCAGAACGACTAAGTTGTATTCTCTGAACAAATTCTTTAGAGCGATTGTAAATCACTCTCTCACATTGGTTAGATGCTGCTGTGTTTTGGTCTTTCATTTTCATACAAAAAGGCAAAAACGTCATGTTCTATTACTCTCTGGGAACTGTAGGGCAGCCGTGGCACTCAGTGACCACAGATGCTGGCGGCACTAGCCAGGCTTTCTAAAGGCACGGAGTGGGTCACTACCTGACTTCCATGAAAACTTCCCACATGCCCAAAGGAAGGACCTAATGGGATTCACAGACTGCCTTCTCCCAACAAAAGACGCTAGGAGATGTTTCCGGGAACACACCATCCCTGCATGGAGGAGGGCACAAGGTCGCCTTACCAAGCTCACGACTCCAGTGAGAAAATGAAATTGTCATATGCTACTGATTGCCGAGAGTCCCGAACTGGGGAAGCTGGGCCGCCGCGTTGCAAATCTTTTCAGGTGGCACCACATTGGACTACCTGTGTGTCCATGATGATGAAAAGATGATCTCACTAAAGCAGCCATGAAATACCATCGGAAAACGAAGTAATATTACATAGCGATATTTCACAGTAATGTCGCAGAACGAAGGCAAGAAATACTCGGCAATCCAGCTGTTTGTCCCCTATTCCATGAAATCTTATGCAAATTCAGTGCCTAGGCACCTCACCCCTCTAATAGCCAGACCATATTTAACCACAAGAAGAGGACGTAGATAAATTTCCTTTGGGTACCACAGACTACATGGAAGTACTACAATGATTTTACAAGAACTTGTGAGGTTGGTCATTGGTCACTTCCGACCTGTGTGATGGCTTTTTTGACAACGCAGAATCATAAATTTTTACACGCAATGTAAAGATTCACTGTTGCAGCAGGTATCTGCATCTAAGTCCAGCATATCACTGACAATGACTGCACAAAAGTGGCTCATAACATCTGATTTTGCACAGATTATTCCTTATTGGTCTATCTGAAAATATGTATATTCTGTCTAGTGTGTGCATGCGTGCAAGCAAACAATCGAACCCTATCTTACTATCAGTACCTGTCAGTTTTATGTAATTATGGTTTGGCTACGAGCCAATAAATTTCGTGTAGAAAATACCAGTGCCGATCCCTTCTAGAAACAGGAAAATTAGCATAAGAAGCAACGATGCACAGTAAAACATGAATCACGTTCATAATAGTGTATTCTACACCAAAATATTCGTTATAATTATAACACTTCAGTTCATTTATTCATATTTAAAAACCTGCTTCCTGATATTTTAAAAAGCATGCCGTACATTATACAACTTAACATGTAATATTACATTATTCCTCGTTACTGGTGAAATTTGTTTTGCGCAAAAAAAACAAGAGTAAAAAAAATGAGTTACAAATAAAATTAAATTAGTTGTAGGAAACAAAGAGTTAAAATAATAAATATTATTAATTTAGATAGTAAAGGAGCGATCTGCAAATTTTCTTTTTACTGTGAAAACAAATATAACAAATAAATTATGGTTCATGTTGTTACTATTCCAGGTGGGAGGGCCTGGACAGAAACATAAAGCCTCTCCCACGTGAGTGGCGTACAGAATTATGTCTTCTTACGTCACTAAATGAAATTCATCATGAGTGACTCAGCGTTTCTCTGCTAAGAATTGGTACTACTTGATATATCTTTTAAGTGCCTATGTAGGGCATACTCATCGCACTATTTGTGTTACTATATCTACTCGTACATGTTGTATGTGTGTTGTTATGTTGTATGTTTGTGTACATGAAGCCTCGGAATTTAAACTTCGAGCTTCGCCTCCCTGTATGGCTCATTCCTCAAATGTAATGATTGCCTCGTTGATTATGCTAACATTTTACTTTACGTTATCATATTTAAAGTGCAGTTTAGATACATGAATAAACCAAGAGCTATCTCTGGTTTTATTGTAATTATCTTATTTATTTAATTTCTGTGGCTAGTCTTGATGTCGTTGTATTTGTGTCATTTTCTGTGTCTGTATCTACTTCAGTATCTGTAGTTACGACTGAGTCTGTGTCCTCGTAAGGACCCTGTTGTCGTATTTATTGTGCGTCTGTTCGAGATCTGCCGTATGGATATTCTACTCTGTAGATGTCATGCAGTGTTCTTGAAATCTTATCAGCGATTTTACCTAGAGCACGCTATTTGTCTGGGTCGCTTAACGATTCTTTTACTTCATTATATTCTGTTACAGATGACATTTATTCAGAAGATCCATATGCCCCACATCTGCACATAGCGCTTTGTCTAGGGCCCACGCAGTTCAAACATGTTGGGTACACTCCGTGGCCAGTCAGAAAGTGAACCATGCCACGGCTTGGATCCGCATGCTTCAGCTTCAGTCGTTTCCATATGTTGAGGAAGAAGGAGAAAACGTGACGGCCTTAGTCGGTAGTGTCCCACTCCCGTCGTCATATATCAAGGCACCATTTTTCCCTGTGATTTCTCTGACCTTGTCCTCTCTGCCTCTCTTTATTCAGTATGTCACTGCGCTGAAGGGGGTAGTGACGTCAATCGGGCAAGTCCCCAGAACCAACCCAAGTCTTCTCCTGATGTGGTGCCAAAAGCACCCAACATTCTGAGTAGTAAGCCCCTCTGACCTCACGTCAATGTGTTTCTATAGGTCACTAGATATATTAGGTGCGCCCACGTATTTGCTGCAAAGCATACTAAGGCTTCCAAGAGAGCTGTGTGATACGTTAGTAGTGGTTTCAAAGGTAATCTGTATTGTGTGGTATTTAGCCTTTCAAGTTTGTGTATCAGTTTCATCGCTTTGTGAATTGCCAGTCTTGTATGCACATTGAAAGTAAGTCGTTCGTCAATACATATTCCTAAATATCGTGTTATTTGTTTTCTCTTTATGTTAACTTTAGCTAGTTTAATAACTGGGTTCATCCAGAGATACATGGAACTGTATGACATTATCGTTTATTTTGAGAGATGCATATGGGGCCTGAAGATGGCCTAGTGGAATGCCAAAACTGCTTGTCGTCAAAATAAAATAAAATAATATCTTAGTTACACAGCTATTGGAGAATTTCATTGATATTGACAATCACTTAACCAGATGATGTCCGCTGTCCATGACGGGTCAATTAATATTGAAGGGGCTTTATGTAAGGCCCATATTTTGTTGTGCCATGATGGGGTTTTAATTTCGGTGTCTCTGCTGTTTGTGTGAAAAGTGTTTTATTACTATTTTGAGATATGTTAGTGTGAGAGCGGAGTGAATGTGTGTCCAGGTGTATGGCTATTTCATTAATTTCGGTGTTTTGGACCTGAATTCTACAATCATTCAGCTGATGATTCTGTGTTTCTACATGTATCTGTGCATTATAACTATCTCGCCGAAAGATTTCCTTCCGAGTAAGATTCTGGTACGAAAGATGGCACATTCACACATGTCGTGCTTGATTTGTCTGGCTTCTTTGAAGGGAAAGGTTCCTGGATATTTACTATGACAGCGAATTTGTAAAGAGAAAATGTTTAAAAAACTGAATGAAGTAAATTAATACTGTATAAACCCCAAGAACCCGTTATACTTCCGGAAACTTCAAAAGCGAACCTCTGTATGAGAAGTCTCCCAGGCCTGTTAAAATTCTGATGTAAAATCCTTTGACAGTGAAAACAGTAAAACACTCTGTAGCTAATTTTCTTACATAAGGACACAGTGTACTGTAATTTTGCTGACCAGTAACAGTTAAACCCAGATAAACTTGCATCTAAACATGAATGAATGGAAATATGACGTTAAGTGGCTTGTAAACAAAAAAAGAATACCTTGACAGCTGTTAGATTCAAAGTTCCCTCTAATACGTCAGTTTGAACCAATGGCGAGTAAGATGCTTCTTTGTAATTGGTCCGTGTAAATAATTTTAATGGCGGATGCCTCAACGTACACGTATGGCCACATTTCACAGTACAACACATAAATTCTCCTGCCTAAAATACTGTATACACCCATCGAAGCACACACTTCCAAAAGGCACACACAACACATGCGACGACTAGTACAAACACACTGAAAAGCAAAAACAAATGAGTGATGGCAGTAACTACTGTTAGTGGTGGGGTCAATAATCACTCAAGGTGAACAGTCTTTACAATACACTACTTTTATTTACGAAGAGAAACATAAAGAGATCGTCTGTTACAAAGCAGAAAGAAGTTAAATTGGTTGCAATTGTGAGTTTCTGGAAGGTAGGAATTGTTTTCATTCTTGTCTGTTTTGGGTCGGCGTGATTTGGCGACAGAGCTAGAAGCAGTTTGAAGTTGCTGATATGAATCCTGTAAGTTCCTCCAGTCGTGTCCTCGCATTAATATGTATCCTCTTTCCTTACATCCTATTTCGGCTGGCGGTGGAATAAGCTGCGTAGCATCCACTTTTAGTGGGCCGAAACAAAGTAACAGTTCATGCAGCACTTGAAGGTCGTATTAGTTCAACAAACGATAGTTTGGCACAGTCCACACGTCATGTTTAAATTAATATTCCATTTGCTATAATTTGCCAGTTGCGAATTAAGACAGTCCATCTGCTGTTAATATTCATGGTCCCCGATAACACTGTTCCTGCGAAAACAGTCACTTATGTAGCAACAGAGTTCACTGTTTCCACATTGGCGGTTAGTGTTTTAGCACACGTCATATTTCGTTGTCATTAAAAATGAGCAATATTAAATTAATAGTTTACGTAATGCAGCTCAATTCTAAAACCGACGACAATACTGTCTGCCCACGAGTGCATTGTTACTGCCACAAGTATCTTTCTGCAAAACCCAACAGCGTTCGCGTAATACAACGTCCGTTTAGAATGTCCGTTATAAAGTCAAGTCTCAAACTGTGTTTAACACACGAAAGTCTGGTATTAATACCGCGTTAAACGCACACCATTAATGGTTCAAATGGCTCTGAGCACTATGGGACTTAACTTCTGAGGTCATCAGTCCCCTAGAACTTAGAACTACTTAAACCTAACTAACCTAAGGACATCACACACACCCATGCCCGAGGCAGGATTCGAACCTGCGACCGTAGCGGTCGCGCGGCTCCAGACTGTAGCGCCTAGAACCGCTCGGCCACCCCGGCCGGTGCACACCATTAATACACACAACTACAATCTGTGACTGCCTGCCACACACTGTTCGGCCCAACAGCTACCGATACCACTCTCGCTCCACAGTTCTTACAACACATCTGCCTCTTGCATTCCCTTTCACACAATACATTTAATAAAACTATTTGAAAGATCATCAGAACAAAATCTAAGTCCTTACATAGGGAACTCATAAAGAAAACAGCAAAGTAAACATAGTCACACTTCATGTTCTACACTGCATAACCAAATGAAAAAATTCTACATAACAGAATTATATCGAAAAAGTACAAGGTAGCAAAAGAAAGGGGAAAAAATTATATCTATTAGTCACGGCATCACACTACGTAACAGTGTATGGCACTTTGCACACATGCATCGTCATTTCGTCTATTATATGAACGTATCTCTGTTGAATTGTGTCAGACGAATGAAACGACATCAGTTTGCTTGTTTCTAGGTCCGTATTTGGCAAAGTCCCATGTATTGCCTCCAGGCAACCAGAGGACGCCAAGCTCTCTCTGGTCCTAGTTGATTTACACTTTTTTATAACTATAGTTTCTGTTTTATACTCCATACCTACGTCTGAGAGCTTCTCTACATAGTCGTAGATAATAATTTGACGTTGTAGATAAGATTTCTGTTTCAGAAAACTTCACTTCGTGGCGTCCTGACTGAAGAGCATGCTCGGCTACAGCTCATTTCTCTATTTTCCCTACATCTACATCTGCATGGATACTCTGCAAATTACATTTAAGTGCCTGGCAGAGGGTTTATCGAACCACCTTCACAATTCTCTATTATCCCAATCTCGTATAGCGCGCAGAAAGAATGAACACCTGTATCTTTCCGTACGAGCTCTGATTTCCGTTATTTTATCTTGGTGATCGTTCCTCCCTACGTAGGTCGGTGTCAACAAAATATTTTCGCATTCGGAGGAGATAGTTGGTGACTGGAATTTCGTGAGAAGATTCCGTCGCAACGAAAAGCTCCTTTCTTTTAATGATGTACAGCCCAAATCCTGTATCATTTCTGTGACACTCTCTCCCAAATTTCGCGATAATACAAAACTTGGTGCCTTTGAACTTTTTCGATGTGGTCTGTCAGTCCTATCTGTAAGGACCCCACACCGCACAGCAGTATTCTAAAAGAGGACGGACAAGCGTAGTATAGGCAGTCTCCTTAGTAGATCTGTTATATTTTCTAAGTGTCCTGCCAATAAAACGTAGTCTTTGGTTAGGGTTCCCCACAAAGTAAAGACTTTTGCGCTCTTTTAGCCGTGTAATTACGCTCCTCCTGGTATTTCCATTGTAAACTTTAGCACACGTACATGGAATTTTGAATGCACCACATGTCGACAGAGCAGGGCGTTTAGCCTTCACAGATCGGAGTATTTGACTTATTCCGATGTGCATATCCGTTCGGCACTATCCACAAAACTTTTAAGGACACCTCTCTTTTGATGTGGATGATGATTGGAATTTTTATGCAAATATCTGTCCGTATGTGTTACTTTCCGAAAAACTTTATATTCGAAACTTCCATCGGACTGTCTCACAACTAAAACATCCAAGAAAGATGTTCTGTTATTATTTTCCAGTTGCATAGTGAACTGGATTTTTGGATTAATTTTATTTAGATGATCAAAGAATTCGTCCAAAGCCTTTCCCACCATGGGACCAAACCACAAATGTCTAATCTACAAACCGATACTAGCGAGATAGTTTCTTATTTGCTTTGTCCAGGGCCGAATGTTCGAACTTCTCCATGTACAAATTAGCAATCGCAGGATCTAATGGGTTACCCATTGCTGTACCACCAAGCTGCTCATAAAGTCGCTAATTTCTATAGAGCGGAAGGACGTGTAGTGCTATGGAGACAATCTCATCAATCCGTGGACCCCGCATGTCAGCAGGGGACTGTTGAAGCTGGTGGAGGCTCTGTAATGGTGTGGGGGGTCACGTTTTCCTGCTGGAATTGCCCAAGACGGTCGTAATGCACAATGGACATGAATCGATGCAGGTGATTAGACAGGATGCTTACGTACGTGTCGCCTGTCAGAGTAGTATCTAGAAGTATCAGGGGTCCCATATCATTCCACCTGCACACGACCCACACCATTACAGAGCCTCACAAGCTTGAACAGTCCCCTGCTGACATACGGAGTCCATGGTTTCATGAGGTTGTCTCCATATCCGTAAACGTCCATCCGCTCGATACAATTTGAAACGAGACTCGCCCGACGGGCAACATGTTTGCAGCCATCAACAGTTCAATGCCGGTGTTGACAGGACCAGGCGAGGCGTAAAGCTCTGTGTCGTGCAGTCATCAAGGGCACACGAGTGGGCCTTCGGCTCTGAAAGCCAATATCGATGATGTTTCGTTGAATGGTTCGCACGCTGACACTTGTTGGCCCCGCATTGCCATCTGCAGCAATATGCGTAAGGGTTGCACTTCTGTCACATTGAACGTTTGTCTTCAGCCGTCGTTGGCTACATTCTTGCAGGATCTTTTTCCAGTCGCACCTATGTCATAAATTTTATGTTTTACCGGATTCCTGATATTCACGGTACACTCGTGAAATGTTCGTACCGGAAAATCCCCACTGTATCGCTACCTCGGAGATGCTGTGTCCCATCTAACAACTGCGCCAGACACTTCTTGTCTTATATAGGCGTTGCCGAACGCTGCACCGTGTCTGCCTGTTTACGTATCTCTGTATTTGAATACGCATACCTACACCAGTTTCTTTGCCGCTTCTGTGTAAATCCTCACTAAATTCATGCTGTCGGCTGTAAAAAACACGGTGGTTTGCCTTACTAATCTTGAGTTTTTATTTTACATAGGACTGTTTAAACCTTGAAAGGCCTCTGCGAAGACAAAAGAAACATGGCATTCTTACTGGCTACAAACGTGTACATTCTACAGCTGTGTGAGCCGAGTCTCAGTTATAATGACACCATATGGTCACGAAAATGGCGAGATTGAAAATTCCATTGGCTGCTATTGCGTAGTGCATCATGAAATGTACTCCAAAACTATGATATGAAAAGAAATGCCAGTTAAATTACAAATTCGCACAATGACGGAAGGTAAGTAACCTTATTGGAATGGAACAAGCTTTCATAAACTGAAATAACAGCTAATTAATGTGGCTGCAGGAAAGGAGTGATTTCAACGGGCGAGAGTAGTCTTAGTAACTGAATCGACCTAATCTGTTTGCTGGTTTTGCTGATTACAAATATACTAATGGCATATGCCTCGAAATATTTGTGCTGACTTCTGAAGAATAAGCTTTTTTACCTGCTCACTGTCGACCACACTGAATTTGTCAGGCCGGCCACTAAGGCCGAGCGTTTCTAGGCGGTTCAGTCCGGATCCGCGCTGCTGCTACAGTCGCAGGTTCGAATCCTGCCTCGGGCATGGATGTGTGTGATATCTTAAGATTGGTTATGTTTAAGTAGTTCTATGTCTAGGGGACTGATGACTTCAGATGTTAAGTCCCACAGTGCTTAAAGCCATCTGAACCATCTGAAGTTGTCAGATATATCCAAGCCAGCACAAATTTTCCTTTATGAATGAGATGTGACTTATTTACTGTAAATTATCTGTGCAAAGAACAGAAAAAGTGTTAAAAAGAATTAATCTGCTTAGTTCGTATAACGTTTCAATAGTGTAATGAGCTAACGAGTGCAAATGTTACGGTATTATATTTTGTTCTTGAAGTGTCGATAACATACACAGATCAGCCCGAACGTTATGACCACCGGCCTACTTTCGATATAAACCCTCCCAGGCGACAGCAGAGTCACCTGGCGAGGAATATCTGCCAGTCAGACATACGCACGGTCCACAAAGTATCACTGAACGTGCTGTCCGTGTGTGTAGAATGGGGAAGGCGGGCGATCCATCTGAGTTTGATCGAGGGCAGATTGTGATGGCCCAGAAGCCGACTTGTCTGGTGGTCGAGGAGTGATGTGGTGTCTTCAACACGTGACTAAACCAAAATGAAGCCACGTCCAGACGTCGTATGGTTGGGCAGCCACATCTCATTACAGATGTCGGCCTTCGTAGGCTGGGCAGGATGGTAAAACAGGACAGGCGAAAAATTGTGGCGGAACTAACATCAGACTTTAATGCTGGGGAGAGTACAAGTGTGTCTGGACACACAGCGCACCAAACATTCCTAACAATACGCCTCCGCAGCCGACGATCCATGCGTGTGACAACGTTGACATGTCGACATCGGCAACTATGATTGAAATAGGCACGTGACCATCGGCACTGGTCGCTGGCGCAGTGGCAGAGCGTTGCATGGTGTGATGAATCCCAACACCTTCTTCATCCTGACGATGAGAGCTAGTGAATCCGTCGTCTTCCAGGGAAATAGCTGCTTCGTACCTGTACTGAGGAATGGAGACAAGCTGGCGGCGGCTGCATTATGCTATGCAAAAACTTTACTCTGTGCTTGATGTAATTCTATGCCTACATTAGGGATATTAATCATATCAGTGAAACATTTATTAAAGCAGGAAAAATACTTTGTTAAAAACAATAGAACGTAAATGGCCGTGCGAAAGTGTAACGCTACAGTAAAACGGGGAGCGTGAATTTCGGAAACTTTATTATAGTTGTGCGTCAATTTATAATCGAGGCCAAACTAGGACTGCGGATTGTCCTGACAGGCATGAAAGAAAGGAGCTTGGTGGTGTTTTACTGAAGTGAGTCAATTTGGAGGCTGGAAAAATGATTTAGTGCGTCGGAAACTCTGGACCGTGTCCTTGTCGAATATCTTACAGAAAATGATAATTACATGATACGGTACTGTGTGATAGTGTTTATGTAACGGGCCTGGGATCCGTTCCTGGACGGGTTGAAGATTTTATCCGCTCAGTGGACCGAGTGGTGTATTGATCTCATCATCATTTATTGTTTCGCTTTCGCGAATAACGGATAATTCTCCCACACGATCGGAAAGTACACTATTGGCCATTAAATTTGCTACATCAAGAAGAAATGCAGATGATAAACGGGTATTCATTGGACAAATATATTATACTAGAACTGACATGTGATTACATTTTCACGCAATTTGAGTGCATAGATCCTGAGAAATCAGTACCCAGAACAACCACCTCAGGCCGTAATAACGACCTTGATACGCCTGGGCATTGAGTCAAACAGAGCTTGGATGGCGTGTACAGGTACAGCTGTCCATGCAGCTTCAATACGATGAAGAGTAGTGACTGGCTTATTGTGACGAGCCAGTTGCTCGGTCATCATTAACCAGACGTTTTCAATTGGTGAGAGATCTGGAGAATGTGCTGGCCAGGGCAGCAGTCGAACATTTTATGTGTCCAGAAACGCCCGTACAGGAACTGCAACATGCTGTCGTGCATTATCCTGCTGAAATGTAGGGCTTCGCAGGGATCGAATGAAGGGTAGAGTCACGGGTCGTAACACATCTGAAATGTAACGTCCACTGTTCAAAGTGCCGTCAATGCGAACAAAAGGTGACCGAGACGTGCAACCAACGGCACCCCATACCATCACGCCGGGTGAGACGACAGTATGGCAATGACGAATACACGCTTCTAATGTGCGTTCACTGCGATGTCGCCAAATATGGATGCGATCATCATGATGCTGTAAACAGAGCCTGGATTCATCCGAAAAAATTAAGTTTTGCCATTCGTGCACCCAGGTTCATCGTTGAGTACACCATCGCAGGCGCTCCTGTCTGTGATGCAGCGTCAAGGAGTAACCGCAGCGATGGTCTCCGAACTGATAGTCCATGCTGCTGCAAACGTAGTCGAACTGTTCGTGCAGATGGTTGTTGTCTTGCAAACGTCCCCATCTGTTGACTCAGGGATCGAGACGTGGCTGCACGATCCGTTACAGCCATGTGGATAAGATGTCTGTCATCTCAACAGCTAGTGATACGAGGCCGTTGGGATCCATCACGGCGTTCCGTATTACCCTCCTGAACCCAACGATTCCATATTCTGCTAACAGTCATTGGATCTCGACCGACGCGAGCAGCAATGACGCGATACGATAAACCGCAATCACGATAGGCTTCAATCCGACCTTTATCAAAGTCGGACACGTGATGGTACGCATTTCTCCTCCTTACACGAGGCATCACAACAACGTTTCACCAGGCAACGCCGCTCAACTGCTGTTTGTGTATGAGAAATCGGTTGGAAATTTTCCTCATGTCATCACGTTGTAGGTATCGCCACCGGCGCCAACCTTGTATGAATGCTCTGAAAAGCTAATCGTTTGCATATCACAGCATCTTCTTTCAGTCAGTTACATTTCGCGTCTGTAGCACGTCATCTTCGTGGTGTAGCAATTTTAATGGCCAGTAGTGTAATACATGATGATAGAACTTATTATGTTTAGTTGTTCTAATATCCTACTTCATTATAAGTGTAATCAAAAAGTTTCAGTTTGGGGGATATTGTTGCAGCGTATATGCAACCTAGTGCGATTACAATGTGGGTATGTATCCACGGACATGAAGGAAACGGATTACTGTGGCATTTGTATCTTACCGACGTGCATACCGTATATACGGAGAAGTAAACTATGGTGACGTTATTACCAGACGCGTCGGAACAGGACCAACGTCCTGTTATTCTTTTCTTGGCTGCCGAAGGACAAACATCGGTAGAAATCCTTTGGAGGATAAAGAATGTGAATGGGGCTGCATGTCCGTGTAAAACCACCGTTGTGGAAACTGTGAAGGATGCTGATGCTTCATGATAACGCACGACTCCATATTGCAAATTTCGTATCGCAGAATTTATGTTAAATCACATAGGAGACGCTCGAGCACCCACCCTACGCAGTCTGTCCCAACTCAGTCAGCACTGCTTGTGTGAAATTGCAAACTGCAATGCTATCTCGTGGCGAGTTTCAGAAACAGCTCTGTCGGAAGTCAAAACGCTATCTTTGATAACGCAAGCATGCTCGTCTCGAATGTAGCAGTTCGTTAACATTACTGACACACGACGGAAAATGGCAGTGGAGCAATGAGGCAATATCAAGTTTTTTGAGACTTCCAGCGTTTGTAGGCGAGAATTCGTCGAATTCGAGCGAATATCGAGGGGACTGGTTCGTGGTTGCTCCTGCATGAAGACATCCCAGCCCACGAAGCGAAGACTGTGCACTAGTTAATGGCCAGCAAATTGATCAGAGTCCTGGACCAACCTCCGTATTCGCCGGATTTGGCCACAGGCGACTTCTGGTTCTTTCCCAAATTGAAGTTAGCAGTGAGAGGATACTGTTGTGACGTAGTTGAAGACATTAAAGAAAATTGTTCTGCATTACTTAATGCGACTTCAAAAACAGCACTACGATGACTGTTTCAAATGGCTTTTAAAATGATTTTAGCTGTGTTGTGATTCTGGGGGTGTCTATTTTGAATAAATACCCGATTTTGTGAACGTAATACATGACTTTTATTTTTCGTAGCAACAGTCCTAACGGAATTGGACACACTATGTATAGTACGTATCTCTCCCCATGCGATTATCATGTGTTCAGTCCCTTGGATGGTTGACGATTCCGACAGGACGAGGACGTTCAGCAGCAGCTACGGTCTTCCTCACGCAGCAGAACACGGTGTTTTAGCAAACGCGTATTTTCAATCTGGTGTGTCGGTGGGATGACTGGCTTGATGCTCACAGCGATTTTGGCTGATTGGTAAACCGATTCAGGACTGTACGATCTTGGAATGAAAACTTCTTGGTCGCCCCTTATTTTATTGTTAGTTTTCATGTTTTTTCGACTAAGTGAGAGCATCAATCTGAGTTCGGTATGCGTAAATACCACGATTTCTTTCGACGATAACATCAATTACATCGACGCTGAGAGCTGATTTTGATTCATGTTGCTGCATTTCAGTATAAACTCATATGGAAAGTGATTAGTTCTCTAACTCATACATAAATTAATATTAATTCTGTTATGCTTAGCGAAATGACAGGAGAATACGTCTCGCTCCAGGAATTTACACTGTTAACGAAAAGAATCATTTAACCAAAAAAAAAAAAAAAACTAAAAATCTTTGTCGCGTACCTTTAGTAGAATTTTTATTAAAGGTTGTCGCGGTCCCGACCCTCATAATAGTACAGGGTTATTACAAATGATTGAAGTGATTTCACAGCTCTAGAATAACTTTATTATTTGAGATATTTTCACAATGCTTTGCACACACATACAAAAACTCAAAAAGTTTTTTTAGTCATTCACAAATGTCCGATATGTGCCCCTTTAGTGATTCGGCAGACATCAAGCCGATAATCAAGTTCCTCCCACACTCGGCGCAGCATGTCCCCATCAATGAGTTCGAAAGCATCGTTGATGCGAGCTCGCAGTTCTGGCACGTTTCTTGGTAGAGAAGATCTAAACACTGAATCTTTTACATAACCCCACAGAAATAAATCGCATGGGGTTAAGTCGGGAGAGGGTGGAGGCCACGACATGAATTGCTGATCATGATCTCCACCACGACCGATCCATCGGTTTTCCAATCTCCCTGTTGAAGGATGAAGTCGGCGCTGTCGGTCTCCAGTTGTGGCATGAGCCAATTTTCCGCGGGCTACGCGTGAAACTTGTCCGCACGCGTTCAACCGTTTGTTCGCTCACTGCAGGCCGACCCGTTGATTTCCCCTTACAGAGGCATCCAGAAGCTGTAAACTGCGCATACCATCGCCGAATGGAGTTAGCAGGTGGTGGATCTTTGAACTTCGTCCTGAAGTGTCGTTGCACTGTTATGACTGACTGATGTGAGTGCATTTCAAGCACGACATACGCTTTCTCGGCTCCTGTCGCCACTGTCTCACTGCGCTCTCGAGCGCTCTGACGGCAGAAACCTGAAGTGCCGAACAAAATTTTATGAGTTTTTCTACACATCTGTAGTGTGTCATGACCATATGTCAATGAATGGAGCTACAGTGAATTTATGAAATCGCTTCAATCATTTGTAATAGCCCTGTATATTTTAATGTGATGCAATGGTATTGCAGCGCACACGTTTCCAGTGTGGTAAAGGTTTGTGTGACGTAGAGAGGAATGGAAGTCAATTTCTTTCTGAAACATCTGGAATCACAAGACACGTGGTTTAACTGATACTCAAAAACCGGCGAACTACAGTCTAGTAAAAAGCAGTCATGGATAAGTTTTCTGCATCTTGCGCAACGTTTTGAACATGACAGAAGTCAACGCCTACTGGAATCCGTGACAGCCGACACCAATTCAAACGGGCAACGTAACTGAGGCAGGTGTGTCAGGCCAGTAAAGACCACTTCACTGTTTAGCCACCTAATCACGATGAAGGAGTGCTGGGTGTTCCACAACGAAGAAGGTTATGGAAACACGTAAACACGTGGAAAGAGGCACGGATTGGACCTCCAACGGGCAAGATGATGGTAGGTGTTCATTATCAGAATTTATTGTAGCATAAAAGATTTCAAGTACATATTTTTTCTCTACACTCAAGTCCCAGGTCATTCTACACAGGTCAAAGCTACTCATGCTCCCTTAGACCTATTAAACTTTTCCTCACCCTCCGAATTATCGTTAGATATTAACCAGTGTGTAATTCGCCTTTCCTCGGATTAAGAGACCATTGCGAGGAAGGCGCTTTCAAAATGACGCGATAGAACATATCCCGAACAGCCAAAACGCAGATTCCTGCAACCAGAGTCCCGATCCACGTCATACATCGTAGGGATAAATGTGTTGCATTGAAGAATGGATTTGCAGAGAAGGACCGACATCCTCGCCGATTTTAAAACTTTGTTACTACTACAAGAAATTACTAAAACTCTATTTCGAAGACTTAATTGTACTCTAGAAAGTAACCTCTTGAGGATATTTAGCTGTCTCTGGGATTTTCGTTCTTCTATTGTTTTAAAATGCGAAAAAAGCGGTGTCCAACTCATTTTTGATTCTTGTTAGGGCTTACAGATGAGATGGTTCTGTGTTTTTTTGCTACCGTAATTACTAATAAAATAATAATTAAATGCTTAAAAATGCGTTGTATTTTATTTGAAGTAGTGTAATCAGCACCATGCTACACTAATCCAATATCTTATTGATTTTCAGCTCGTTAATTAGGTGAAAGTGATCGGACTGGTGACCCGACGCAGGCGCACCAAAAGGGCCTCACGTTCCCAAATTTCAAGGTACAACACTCAAGCCTTCAGTTCATAATGTAAATGAACATTTAAAAAACCTATACCGGCCGGAACAAGGCAGCATTACGCTACCCTTATTACTGTCAACTGATCCTGTGGCTTGGCTCAGTTGCTGTTATTCTTTTCAGCCAATGTTGTACTCTTGAAACGAGAAAATTTATTCTGCATTTATATCTACATATTTGGGCGAGAAGACGTACTCATATCTAAGATGTTTTATCATCAGAAAAACAATCAGAAAAATACAAACAATGCTATTATTAGGACTGTATATAAGGCTACAGCAGGACCAGCTTTTGTTTTACTGCAGATTTGACTGTAAAATATAAATTCTCCAGTTAGAAGCAATAGATTACGTGTGTGCTCTTTACATGCTTTTATGTGTGCGTATAGAAGGGGGTGAATCCATAACATCACAAGTTCCACATGCGTGTTTGCCTGTTCCATAAGACTAGACTTAGCAAGGCCGTAGAATCCAGAATCGATATGTCAGTCGGACAAAATCGCTGTGAGCATTGATTATATCATCCTACCGATACTCCAGGTTGAAAATACCCGTTTGTTAAAAAAAAAAGGTGTCCGACTGTGTGAAGAAGTCCGTGACTGCGTGCTAATCATTCTCATCTGACAGAAGACGTCGATCCTTCTAGAGCTTTTTTAAGGGTCCGAGGGCGTGACAATCGCATGTCGGAAGATCAGGAGTGTCTTCCACTTGGGTTGGCTAACTTCTACGATATTTCCGACGCGTTATCATGGAGCAGCAATACCGCTTGTCGCGCACCATCCCGCAACGGTGGTTTTCGATAGACACGCTGCGCCATACACATTCCTAAATATCCGATGAATGTATACCTGTGTTTGCACTTCGGCAGCCAAGAAAAGAGTAACAGCACGTTGTTCTGTTTGGAGGCATTTGGTAATAACGTCGCCATGCCATACTTCATGTTTCCAGTTTAGTACACGCACGTCAGAAGGACACAGATGCCATACTAATCCCTTGCGTACATGTGCTTAGATACCCGCATCAGGTTCGCGTTAGGTTGCATACATCACTGAGGGCTCAGTGGCATTCACACCCAGAAGTAAGTTCTGTGGCATATTGTTACGTGTTTAAAATTGCGAAAAGGCCCAGATGCCATTTAGAACTGTTTACGACCGATTCTACCTGACATAACTGTGTCCGAATGTGTGTCAGCCTTGTAACGATGACTACTGAGTCGATTTTACCGAAAATCTACACAAATTATTTAATAAGTTTAGGTGATATACACATTAATTTGTGCAGAATTTTTCAGCCTCACATGACATTCGCACCATTCAGTTACTAAAATTCATTTTTCAACCTAGCATTTCTGTAGTGAAACACGTCAAGTTTTTGTTAACATTAATTAGCTTTCTCTTACCATTCCCTACACACGGCTTGCTAGTAAACGGGATCGTGTTACCTATTCTCTTCGAGAAAATTTGAAATTACGCACGGACATACTATCAACCAAATATTAAAGTTTATAATTTATTCCTGGAATAATTACTGTATTTCGCAATACATAGCTGTTTAATTATTTGTTTCCTAACACCATTAGCACATATGTACTGAAGCACTGAGGTAGATACTATATCTTTTAACGTAATTCATTCAAATATTTACAACACAAGTCACTAGAGTCTGATATACAATATTATCATTCTGCAGTTTGTTTATTAGACACGTTAACAGTTTTCAAGGCTAATTTTTTTTACATTTTTTGACATACACCTTTATAAGATATTTTCTTAACATTCGAAGCAAACCATTATGGACTACGAGTTAACAATCACTATCATTTTCCAATTTTAATACTTGTTTGCTGTCATCGTTGATGTGCTGTCGGCATCTCTCGAATCTATCACTCAGTGCCTCATTCTCGTCTCTTTACAGAGGGAGCCTTTGTCTTTTGAGTTCTTTTCCCAGCTTAAAAGCCCGATGTTTTTCCACCATTTTTTCTAATTTCAGTCGTATCCATGATTTGCTACTCCGGGCTACAGATTTATTTCAGTTCTTTATCACATTCTTAAAACCATCCCAATTGTTTTGCCTTTAGTCTGATTAAGTTTCAGATTCTGCTTGTTAGACAATCATCAGACTTCTGAAGATGTGCCTCCAGAAAACCTTTTCTTTTTCATCTTCTATCTTTTTGTACAATTCCTCATTTGATCTCAAAAATACGTGCCCATTACTCCATATATTGCTAAAATTCTTTCTTAATATCCTGCAATCTATTTTGACTAATATAATGACTAATTCCTGTCTGTTCATAATCAAAGTCTCTGACTTGAAAATCGTACCGTAGTAAGTTGTTTCTAATGCTCAGCAACTTCTTATTACGGAAATTTTTCGTCATGTGATGTGCGCGATGAATTTTGCAGATCATAAGATCGATCGCTTCCTAATCTAAGCCATTCTGTTGGATTAGCTAAACTAGGTATTTATTTCTTAACATGATCAATACTTCTTAGTTTAAAATCATCCATTCTGGTCCGCTTATGATGTTTGTCAACTATTTTGTTTCATCAAAGAACGTCTGTAACACTACTTTCTCAGTTTTCCGTGAGCCGATCAAGTTCTATAATAGATGAGTTAATATTATTGGCAAAAATGGTTACATCATTCGCAAACATCAATCAGTCAACTTACACCCCTTTCAGTTTAGGCCCTAGTATGATAATATTATGATAATTTTTTCTGTTCTGTGAGAAAATACATGAAAATTGTAATATAACATGGAGTAAATGTACTGAATGGTATAAATTGTATATCTACTTAACACATACTTTGGAAGTTCGAGATACCCTGTGTGACATATAAACAGAATGAACGTAGGTCTCTTACTTAGTTTCAAACCTGACGATGTCACGCGATATGCAGCTTATTTGACGACAGTGTAAATGTAGTTGTTTAGGTACGTATGTAACACATATTCATTGGTTTATCATGCTTATCGGTACACATATTAACTCAGCGATAAATATCGTGGATCACTTTTGAAAACTGCAAGCTTGTAATATTATGCCATGAATAATTGAAAAGTAAATGCTTAATGGTTTCAGTGGTTGGTAATGGTAATGGAATTGTCTTATGTATTTTCGCATTACTCTTAAGCTCTTGTTTACGTTCCGTATCCAGGTTCTGCTAGATGACGACCGCTGCTAGATGATGACCTTTAGGTCGAAACTTGAAGCAGAATAATAAATCAAAAACTTTTAGCAGCGTGGTGATTTTATAACGAAATATCGAATATGACTGCATGTCTTAAGGACAATCAGCAAGGTATCAAAATGTGGAAGAAAAGAGAAAGGCAGTGCAAGATCAGGCATTATTGCAGGTACTTTATATCTACGGAAATCTGAAGTTTATGTACTTCCGCCTCCGGCTCTGTGTATACATTCCCTACACCTTTTCTTTCCTTTTTTTATTTATTTGGCCTCTAGAGTAGACTGAACTGCTGAACTGCGTGAATGGAATACATGTATCCATATTTATACGAGCTCAAGCTGTCTTAATTTTGTCCACTATACATTTAGATGTAAATTTGATGGTTTTGATTCATAAATTCACGTCATTTCCGAAAGTTCACCATAGGTGAGACAAAAAAATGAAAAATGCCTGCCTTTAAAAGTTGAATATATTTCCCAATGCTCTGAACACTCACTTTAGGAGGCGAAGTTCTTTACTAATCAAAAGAGAAGAAGGTGAATGAGATAGGTGTTATTCTATACTAAGCAATGTCGTGAAAAAGTCCAAAAGTTTACAGCCATAATTGGCACACCAAAACCATATGACCTTGAAATCAGCTTGTGGCTCACAGTCACTTTCATGGGCAGAAGAACACTAAATGTCGATTCGATATAGATTGAGAAGAAAAGGCGTGGTCGAAGCGGAGGCGAGTGATGGTGAAAATAGCTGATCGATCCATATGACTGTGTCCTCGTATACCACGACTTTGTTGGAATTCTAGGTTGCAACACCGCATGATAACAACCTTTTGCGTGGTGGAACACATTCCACATCTTTTGCCAATGACGTCTTACGTGGCTCTTGACTTCGAGCAGGCAATTTCGCATCTACATCAGTAAGTACCTTGCTTCGCTAATACGTCGCTCATTATAGCGTATGAGGTACCCACAGCAAACGGACTCTCTGCCCCCTCCACTTATCGCAAACATACTCCAAAAATCGCATCCAATATATGCGTTGGTTGTTCTATCGTGTTCAGTACTTTAAGTATGCTTTAGTATTCAGACACGATTAAATCCTCGAGAAGGGAGTTCAAGACACAATGAATGTTTCCAAAAGTGCCAGTGTCTCCGCGTTAAAAGTAAAAGCACATTTACGCAGTTCAAAGGATTTCCTGGCTTGGATCTAAGGGCACAGAAAGGCACATCTAGTATATTCCTCATATCGAATTTTTAACCCACTGGCATACATACAGAGATAATCAGACCACTGAGCTGCAACAAGACGATTAAAAGTGTAATTTACAACAACACTCTCCGAGCTAGTCGTATTAAAATAATAGACTGGATTCTGTCAGCTGAATATATGGAGATCATAACGTTACAAAGCGGAAACCCTGTAACAAATATGTTTCAGAAAGCCCCAGGCAAGATGCCGGTTTGGAGGAGGGGGGCGGGGTCTTGGTGATCGGTTCTTACTTGAGCTAGAAACATGTAGTAAAAATTTTTGTTATACTATGGACCAGCAGCCATTTGTATAGCCATTCGCACATTGCTACGTTACAGTATATTTAGCAGAGTTTGAACGACGAACCGCAGATGGAGCCCAAGCAGATCGTACGAATCGATTAATTACTTTTGTAAAAGATGTTAATTGGGCTGAAATCATTGAAGAGATAATGGCACCACTTATACGTGCACAGTTCGTATTTTATATGCAACTACGTGAAATACACACGTTTTTGTGCGTAGTTTATGAAGCGCGCCACTTATATACTTTAAACTTGTACGAATCGGTTCAAATTTTGTAAGAAGTTAGACAAATATATGTAACTGATTTTCGTCCTATTGTTTTGTAAAAGCTTTATACGATTCCAAGATATAAGCAAAATGGTTCGAAAGACAATAAAGAAACATATACCTCATCAGTCTTTGCCCGAGTCAACGAAAACCGGCATCTGCTGCCAGGCTATGGTGGTCTAATACCAAACTTAAGATGGGGTAAAACTTGGAAACCATACAAAATGCTCCTATCGTAACAAACGAAAGGTGAATATCTCGTGGGCAGAGCTATGGCTGTAAAAGAAGGAAACTAACTTTTCGACTTATCTGGCAGCTTGAAAGGCATTTAAATCGGAACATCTTGACGTAGTCGCACTTTTTTACGGGTTAACCCTACATTCCGAGCGCAGTGAGCTCTCTTAGCTTCAAGGTGTTGGCACACATGTTCTTGAAATTTATAGGCTGAATTCCCTGGTCCAGTGTCCAAAAACCAGAAGAGTCAACAGCCACAGTAAACAATATAATACACTCCTGGAAATGGAAAAAAGAACACATTGACACCGGTGTGTCAGACCCACCATACTTGCTCCGGACACTGCGAGAGGGCTGTACAAGCAATGATCACACGCACGGCACAGCGGACACACCAGGAACCGCGGTGTTGGCCGTCGAATGGCGCTAGCTGCGCAGCATTTGTGCACCGCCGCTGTCAGTGTCAGCCAGTTTGCCGTGGCATACGGAGCTCCATCGCAGTCTTTAACACTGGTAGCATGCCGCGACAGCGTGGACGTGAACCGTATGTGCAGTTGACTGACTTTGAGCGAGGGCATATAGTGGGCATGCGGGAGGCCGGGTGGACGTACCGCCGAATTGCTCAACACGTGGGGCGTGAGGTCTCCACAGTACATCGATGTTGTCACCAGTGGTCGGCGGAAGGTGCACGTACCCGTCGACCTGGGACCGGACCGCAGCGACGCACGGATGCACGCCAAGACCGTAGGATCCTACGCAGTGCCGTAGGGGACCGCACCGCCACTTCCCAGCAAATTAGGGACACTGTTGCTCCTGGGGTGTCGGCGAGGACCATTCGCAACCGTCTCCATGAAGCTGGGCTACGGTACCGCACCCTTAGGCCGTCTTCCGCTCACGCCCCAACATCGTGCAGCCCGCCTCCAGTGGCGTCGCGACAGGCGTGAATGGAGGGACGAATGGAGACGTGTCGTCTTCAGCGATGAGAGTCGCTTCTGCCTTGGTGCCAATGATGGTCGTATGCGTGTTTGGCGCCGTGCAGGTGAGCGCTACAATCACGACTGCATACGACCGAGGCACACAGGGCCAACACCCGGCATCATGGTGTGGGGAGCGATCTCCTACACTGGCCGTACACCACTGGTGATCGTCGTGGGGACACTGAATAGTGCAAGGTACATCCAAACCGTCATCGAACCCATCGTTCTACCATTCCTAGACCGGCAAGGGAACTTGCTGTTCCAACAGGACAATGCACGTCCGCATGTATCCCGTGCCACCCAACGTGCTCTAGAAGGTGTAAGTCAACTACCCTGGCCAGCAAGATCTCCGGATCTGTCCCCCATTGAGCATGTTTGGGACTGGATGAAGCGTCGTCTCACGCGGTCTGCACGTCCAGCACGAACGCTGGTCCAACTGAGGCGCCAGGTGGAAATGGCATGGCAAGCCGTTCCACAGGACTACATCCAGCATCTCTACGATCGTCTCCATGGGAGAATAGCAGTCTGCATGGCTGCGAAAGGTGGATATACACTGTACTAGTGCCGACATTGTGCATGCTCTGTTGCCTGTGTCTATGTGCCTGTGGTTCTGTCAGTGTGATCATGTGATGTATCTGACCCCAGGAATGTGTCAATAAAGTTTCCCCTTCCTGGGACAATGAATTCACGGTGTTCTTATTTCAATTTCCAGGAGTGTAGTAGACGAGGTACTAGCGGAAGTAGAGCTGTGAGGACGGGGCATGAGTCGTGCTTGGCTACCTCAGTGGTAGAGCACTTGCCCGCGAAAGGCAAAGGTCCCGAGTTCGAGTCTCAGTCCGGCACACAGTTTTAATCCGGCAGGAAGTTTCAATATGTAATGTCATACAGCTGAAGAACATACACGTAATAGCTAAAAACGTTTTTCTGGGGAGGGGGGATGGGGGGGGGGGGAAAACTGACAAAATTTCTGATTTCTAGCGTTGGATTTGTTCCTGGAGGGACGACATCACATATCATGTTACTTTACTTAAAACGGTGTATATATTACACGAATATAACATTGGTACTAATACTAACAAGTAAAAAATGTGAATACTTCAAGATGTTTAGATTTAAAAGTCTTTAAGCTGCCAGATAAGTCGAAATCCTTGTTCCCTCCTTTTACATCCGTAACACCGCCCAGGACATAATCGCCGTTTTTGTTCTATGATAGGAGAATTTTTCATTCTGGTTCAAATAAAGGAAAACGCGAAGAGCGTCGAATAACACACAACTTAGGAGACTAGGTATAAAGTCTGGTACAGGCAGCAGGAATGTCCCACTCCTTCGGCCCCATACTTAAGTACGGCAGTGGTTTATAGGCGGCCACGTCGTGCACCGTGGCGGGCGGGCGCTGAGTGGTGCCCGCGATAAGTCCGCCCGTCGTTTTTTGGGAGCGCGGCCGGCAGCTGCGGCGTGCGCACTACATCTGCTTCCCATAACGCGTCCTCTTCGTTAGTTATGCTTCGCAAGTTGAAAACCTGTGACTAATTTTATGAACCCGTGTTCAAAGCAACGATAAAAGACTGTCTACTGTTAAATGTTACTACATATCTTCTTCACTTCATTGTATTACATTACTGTAGCTGTACAAGACGTATATGAAAACCACGAACGTCTTTAAAGAAACGGTGGCGGTTTAGTGTCTCACGCTAATGACGAAACCTGTTGAACAATGAGTTCAGACAGTTTGTAGAAGAATGGCGACTGGCAAATGAATTTACAGTATTTTTTTGTCGTATATATACGGTGCATAGAGGAGGTAGCCGTTCGAAGGTCAAAGTCGACAACGGCCGAGAGAATGGTGTGCTGACTCCATGCCCCTCTATACCGTATCCGCATGACGATATATATATATATATATATATATATATAAATATATATATATATATATATATATATATATATATATGTGTGTGTGTGTGTGTGTGTGTGTGTGTGTGTGTGTGTGTGTTCATAAATTAGGGATAATGCCTATACATGGTGAAACAACCCTCTGGTGGGCGGTTTGCCGGCTTAAATCACATCGGGGTATGACCATGCGGCACATTTGGCCTGCAGTCTTCTCACGGTGGCGCTGGGAGCAATCCACATTCGCTGTGTGTTTAAAATGGCTCGAAGAACACATATTGATGTTATGAGGGGTAGAATACTAGGACGACTGGAGGCTGGTCAAACACAGCAGGTCGTAGCACGGGCCCTCCGTGTGCCACAAAGTGTGATCTCTAGATTACGGCAGCGATTCCAGAGGACTGGAAACGAGTCCAGGCGCTACAGTACGGGATGTCCACAGTGTACAACACCCCAAGAAGACCGATATCTCACCATCAGTGCCCACAGAGGCCACGGAGTACTGTAGCACCGAGCGAGGTAGCGCAGTGGTTGGCACACTGGACTCGCATTCGGGAGAACGACAGTTCAATCTCGCGTCCGGCCATCCTGATTTAGGTTTTCCGTGATTTCCCTAAATCGCTCCAGGCTAATGCCGGGATCGTTCCGCTGAAAGGGCACGGCCGACTTCCTTCCCTAATCCGATACGACTGATGACCTAGCTGTTTGGTCTCTTCCCCCAAACAATCTAATCCAATCCAGTACTGTAGGTAGCCTTGCTCGGGACCTTACCGCAGCCACTGGAACAGTTGTTTCCAGACACACAGACTACAGACGACTGAACAGACATGGTTTATTCACGCGGAGATCTGCAAGGTGCATTCCACTGACCCCTGGTCACAAAAGACCCCGTAAAGCCTGGTGTCAAGAACACAGCACATGGTCACTGGAACAGTGGTCGCAGGCAATGTTCACGGACGAGTCCAGGTATAGTCTGAACAGTGATTCTCCCCAGGTTTTAATCTGGAGTGAAACAGGAACCAGATACCAACCCTTTAATGTCCTTCAAAGGCACCTGTATGGAGGTCGTGGTTTGATGGTGTGGGGTGGGATTATGATTGGTGCACGTACACCCCTGCATGTCTTTGACAGAGAAACTGTAACAACAGGTCAGGTGTATCGGGACGTCATTTTGCCTTTTCAGGGGTTCAGTGGGTCCCACCTTCCTCCTGATGGATGATACCGCACGGCCCCACCGAGCTGCCATCGTGGAGGAGCACCTTGAAACAGAAGATATCAGGCGAATGGGGTGGTCTGCCTGTTCTCCAAACCTAAACCCTATCGAGCACGTCTGGGATGCTCTTAGTCGTATCGCTGCACATCTTCAAACCCCTACTACACTTCAGGAGCTCCTGCAGGCACTGGTGCAAGAATGGGAGGCTATTCCTCAGCAACTGCTCGACCACCTGATCCAGAGTATGCCAACCATTTGTGCGGCCTATGTACGTGTGCCTGGTGATCATATCCCATATTGATGTCGGGGTACATGCGCAGGGAACAGTGACGTTTTGTAGCACATGTGTTTCGGGACGGTTTTCTCAACTTATCACCAATACCTGGCTTACAGATCTGTGCTGTGTGTGTTCTCTATGTGCTTGCGGTTTCGTTGCTGCAATACGTAGCTGGTGTCAGGGAAAACAAAAACTGCTCGTCTTGTTTTTCATACGAAGCCCAGTGTCGGTGGAAAGCAACGGTTTGTTTTCCGTTAGAAACAAAATGGTTTTAAAAATGAAATTTTAGTGCCCATTCGATACAAAAATGTTTGAAATGGCTCTGAGCACTATGGGACTTAACTTCTAAGGTCATCAGTCCCCTAGAACTTAGAATTACTTAAACCTAACTAACCTAAGGAAATCACACACACCCATCCCCGAGGCAGGATTCGAAGCTCTGACGGAGAGAGCCGCGCATATGTGTTATGTCACTGAAGTTTTCTTAGAAGATTCTTTCAAACGTCACAGAAAAAGCTATATACTTCCATTACAGCGAAACAAAGTCGATGTCGTAATTCCGCGACTATAAGCGATAAAAATGACAGGTATGTCAGGATATTCACTATATTCTCCGCTGTAACTTGGAGAAACCGCACCTCGGTATATTTATGCATTCTGGATACATTTGTGCTAGCCAGTCTTAGCTAACTGCAGTTAGCTTTCATGGAGTCAGAGCGCATGCTCCCTTTACCGCCACCGTCTACAATCTAAAACAGAGCTAAACCGGTAACCTACATTAAAAAGAAGTTTCTTGCGGTTGTGACAGTGCATGTGCATTTTTAAGAACTTGTTTACATTCATCTTTTGTCTATCTTCAACGAGTCCATTGTGTACATGTACTATAGGTATAGCGTCAACTGAAAGTGCTCCATCCAAAACTCGAACATTCATTTCGTGAATAGACAGACATGATCTTTATGTGCGACCACTTAGATGTTAATGTGTACTATGCTGAACCGCTGTATCAGTCAGCTGTTTCAGACCAAGGACAGCCGAGTCCTCCAACCTTCCTTTCCATGCATCGTCGACATGCCGAGACAGGATCCCTAACTCTACAGACTATAGTTCGAGGAAGACGACGTGTTGCTCGTATACCTGGCTAGGAAGAGCACGTTCTACAGGCTGTCGAAAGAGCGCCAGGTATCAGCGCAAGACAGCTGGCCCTGGTATGTGCTGCGTAGCCAAGTTTAGCGTGGAGAATACTTCACGAGCAACTAACGTAACCGTATCATCTTCAGCGTGTGCATAGTCTTATGTCTACCGATCACACACCACGAGAGAACGTTTGTTGACGGTTTTGTCGCACAACCTACCAATCAAGTTTAGTTTACAGTAAAGGCAACGTTTAGAAGAGAACAGAATATATGGGCCAGTCGCGATATTCGTACTACAGCACAGTATTACGGGACAGTTTTTCCAAAACTGCTCCGTAACCTTATTAAGGGGAGGTTTACTATCTTTTGGTTCAAAAATTCGATTTTTTAAAAATTGCATTTTTGATCAATAAAAGTGTTTAGAATCCACCCCTGAAACGGCTTTTCAGAATACGGAACGGAAATGTTTGTTATTCGCGGTTGAACAAAATAATGCACCTGCCTGAAATCGGCCTTTTTCACGCACCAGTTTTTTTTTTCTTTCGGAGGACGAATTATTGTACCTTTGCTTGGGAGGAAACACAAAAAATTCAAATGAAAGTTTGAACGCGTGTGTTTGGAAGTTAGCCCCCAATCATTTGCATTCTGGTGCGAAGACTTTAGAGATTGCGACTTTCCAGGCAGTGAGGAGCTTCAAGAAGGGCATTCAGCAATTCTGAAGACCATGACAACGATGGACGTCACACTAGAACTCTATTCGACGCTGTTCGTCAAGCATTCGGACGACCACCGGATTCAAGCGGCCGAAAACCGCTTGTCACCGCCCGTAAGAGCGGCTCTGGAGCAGCGCAGAATGGCCCAGATCGAGCTGAACGCCCTCTATGAGGAAGAGGAGGGACTACTTTATGAACCCGGAATAGCAGATTGAACGTACGTTGCATAATATTGCATTTATATTCCGTCAAAACTTCAAACGCGTTTTCCTCCAAACGACGTTTTTTTTTATCGCGCGGTATGGTAACTTCAAATTTACTGAACCAACTGGCATGATTATTTGTTTCCGACGAAGCTAACTAAATTGTCTAGGAGTTGTTCCACTTTTATTCCGACCCATCAACTATAAATATTTTTACTTGGCCGACAAAGTCGAAAAATCGATGAAAAAACCCTATTTCTTCAAATGGCCGCCATTTTGTTTCCTATGGTCCAAATAACTTATGCGAGGTACAACGCCTAAAGAATCTTCAATACTTCGCTAACGTCAAGTCAATTTCGATTTCAGACGAGCCGGCTGACCTGTGACATATCGCGCATGGAGGTCTAAATCGAAATTTTGTTTCGTTCCGAGGGAACTTCCGCCTTTTCTCTTCGACATTTCCGGTCGAAAAAAATTCCAGTTTGTGGAGGAAATATCAATAAACATTTTAACCAAATTTGACATTGATATCTATAACACATCCCGAGAAAAAAATTCTCAAAGTATATGCTTTTTTCGGGCTAAAGATAGTAAACCACCCCTTAATAAACCGTTGCCCGGATGAGTAAATCCAATCAATTTAAATTACGAGGGCGTGATGAAAAGTGATTCCTCCAAATACTTCATGTGAAATTAAACAAAAATAAAAGAAATAATAATTTTCTAAATATTTTCTAATGTTTTCTAAATGAAACAAACTTTATTAATTTTAGAGATCTTTGTTATACATTTTTACATATATGCAACTTCTGCCGCTAGAAGGCTCCGAGTTGTAGAGTGTATCATGGCGGTGTGGAACTACTATGCCAGTGCGTGAGAACCAGCGTGCTGTACTAGAGTTTCAAATTCGAAGTGCTCGTGCACTCAAGGAGCAGCCTCTGCTTCAGCATGACAATGCTAGACCACACACGTGCGCTGCGACATCTGCAGCAATTCGAGGCCTGGGGTTCACTGTCACCGATTGTACTCCACACAGTCCCGACTTGGCCTCATCCGATTTTCATCTGTTTACGAAACTTAAAGAGCACCTTCAAGGATTTCATTTTGATGGTGACGAAACGGTGACAGCAGAGGTGAGATTCAGCTACTGTCAAAGACAAACATCATACAGTGACTATCAACAAACGGTGCTCTCACTGGGAGAAATGTGTACGTCGCCAGGGTGATTATGTTGAGAAATAAATAGGTACACATGAAGAATAAAGACGTAGAACGTTAATAACGTTTGCTTTATTTGAAATTCTTTAAGCATGTTCACAAAAAAATTTAGAAATATTTCTTCCCAGCATGCCCTTATATTACCGCTACATTCACGTATATGCACTCATTTAAATCTGACATCAATTATTGCAAATCTAGATAGTAGTGTTTTATCTAAATCTGTATGTTTACGAGTCCTTGTAGTGCTTATTTGGATCTTGGGACAGCGAGCTGTCTGTGAGAATACACAGAGCTCTGAGGGCAGCTTGGCGCACACACCATAAACGTACGGGCTGTTTCAAAATGAACATACCGGTTTCAAGGCGTTGTAGCATTTATTACGTTCAGCTTGCAATTGTAAATAATACACCAAATGAAAAAGCACCTCAAACAGGTGAAACGACGTTGTATCCAACCGGTGGGTGGATTGGGCGCAAGGGGCCGGTTGACACAGCATTTTATGCGTGACCTCCACGTTCACCCACAATTTGACTGGATCATGTGTTTGTGCCTCCGATACCAGATGATCTATCCGACTTTAGAAACAGTGTTATTGTAACAGTTACTCCTGACACATTGATCAAGGTTTCGGTACGAGCAGCCTGACGACTCGATGTGTGATCGGTGTTCACACTCAATAATTGTAAGAAAAATTGTTTGTGTTTCTCTTTCATTTAGTGTATTATTTATAATTGTAAAGTGAATTTAATATACGCTACAAAGCTTTAAAACTCGAATATTCATTTTGAAACATCCTGTATTTCTGCTGAAAGCCAGGATTGAATCAGATACATGCTGGAAACTGAGATCTTTTTCTTTTCTTTCTTTTTATCATTCCAGTGCCTGCACACACATTCCGTTGAGCTAAGTAGAATGTCATATTTGTCCACTGCACCCACAGACCTGTTGTATCGCAATACACATTTTGGTTTGAATTTTTCGTACTAATTTGGTGGCCCATTTTCATAGATGACTTCATTGCAACTGTATGGCATGTCGTGACATACGTCTCTTTTGTCATGCCACTTCAAAGCCATTATACTGTCTGTTGACCTAAACTCCATTTCTCTTCTTTGCCGCTAGACTTCAAGCTCTGGCGCTCTTTCCTGTCCATACGAACTGTATTCACTGCATTTGCTCTTCTTTCATACAAGTAGTGGAACAGATATGGACTTGTGTACCAACTGTTCACATATAGCATGTGTTTTATAGCGTGCATCTCTTTCGAAGACCTCGAAACGTAGATATTCGACGCTAACAGTCCTGGGAAACTCAGTTCCTATCACATATATATACAGAGGATGGAAGATATTGTGGAAGCACCACGAAGGCAATGCATTTCCATGCGTAATACGATACAGGAAAACCGAGGGCGCTCAAAATTACTTCCAGTCGTCTCGGAATGGAGAAACACACCTCTTACAGGGTTTCGAAGAGAATCTTGTACCATTCTTCATGTAAAATAGTGGCAAGTTCAGCTAACGATGATGGAGGTGGATAGCGATCATTCTCCCTTCTCTTCAAAGTACATCATAATGGGTCAATAATACCGATATATGGTGACCGTGGTTATCAAGTTAGATACGACAATTCATCCTCGTGTCCACACAAGTAGTCCAGGACGATTCGAGATGTATGAATAAGGGGGCCTTGTCGTCTTGGAACACGGCATCACCATTGCGGACCAAACACTGTCCAATTGGTCGGACCCTATTAGGCAAAATAGTCACATAATGCTTAGCAATAATGCAACCAGACAGAGTAACCATGGGGGCCATGGAATATAAAGAAATAGCTACCCAAATCATCACCGAGCCCCATGGATATTTCACTATTGCGACTTAAACTTGAACAAAAGTTGGAAACTGTGTGAAACAAGCCTCGTTCGACGAAATGACATTCTTCAATTGCTCCACAGGCCACGTTTTATGGCCCCGCCACCACGTTTTCCTGCTACTTGCATTTGCGTCACTGATGAGTGGTTTTCGAATTCCAGGTCGCACTGAAATTCACAGTTTATGGAGCTTCCTTTCTTTTGTTGTGGTACTGGCATGGTTCGCAAGTAATGACATTCAGTTCTGCAGCGTCTCTTATTTTTCGTTACACTCCTCTTCCGTGACCATCTGTCACTAGCACTCAACACAAAATTTCGTCTGCGTTGTCACTTAGCGGATGATGTTTTCCCGCTTTCATTACATGCGGTATAAATTTATACCGGTACCTCCTGAAATACCAAATGCTTCGGCTTTCTTGGCCACGGAAGCACCCACCATATGAGCACCAACAATTTTCCCACGTTCCAGTTCACCTAGCTCCGACGAAATCCACTCACAACTACACGAAACGCTGTTCTGACTACAACTGCCAGACGGAAAATGGAAATGACCGTTTGGCGTCATTGGCCAGGAGGCCCCATGCGGGACAGGTCCGGCCGCCTTGGTGCAGTGGGCGACCTGCGCACCGGATGGGGATGAAATGATGAGGAAGACAGCACAACACCCAGACACTAAGAGGAGAAAATCCCCGACCCAACCAGGAGTCGAAACCGAGTCCGTAGGACGGCAATCCGTCACGCTTACCACTCAGCTATCGGATCGGACAACTTCCAGCTGCACCATAACTGAGGACACTACATGTACCGCTCGTGACCAGGTACAACAGTGCAACCTGCAGGCTTAGCGTCTGCGTTTGTATTCAGGTATGCGTTTCAAGTGGTGTTTATACTTTCTTCCGTCCTGTGTCGTTAGCTCTGGTGCACGACGACTATATACCGGTATATACGTCGCTAGCTGTTAAATGGTTAAAATCTTATGTGAGTGTCTGTTTAAGTAGCATTCTGACTGCTGTACGTCCGTAACCAATAAACACTGTGCAATATGTAAGGCACGATTAAAAAGAATACGTAATGCAGATATTTGAGTCGATATGTTAACAATAGTCCGTCAGATAACGTATTTGCATAATTTACACTTCGATCACCATTAGAAAAATCAGTTAAAGCTATCACAATTAAAGATAACGAAATCCGAAATGCAATGTCGTATAATTACAAATAACTGACGAATAATAAAAATTCGCAAAACGCTGATAACAGGATTCGACATGGTATAACGAAACAGTTCGTAATAATTCGATAGATGAATTACATGGGTTTCACCCACAAGAACTTCTAGTCAGTCAACAAGTAAAACTTTGATGCTACAGTTTTAACGGCAAACAAGTATACAAAGTTACACATGTGAACGGCTAAAACGTTACACCAACGACAAACAGAAGTGACAAACGTGAACAATTAACTGCACAAATACCAACACAATCAAGATGGAAAAGGTAATACGAGCACTCACCAAAATGTAATAAGACGTATCACTTAACTCAGCTGCAAAAATCAGTGTACAAATATACTATCGATGCAGTGCCTTTATGCACATAAAAATGTCTCGTGAACATGAATAGGACTAACTGGGTATAGACAGAATACAACATAATCCATGTACAATCGACTAATGATAGTGATTCTATGTATTGCCTGCAACGTTGTAAGGTGCCAGGACATGGGCACTTACACGTTAGCTTACCAACATTAGTATTGTTAATAAAGGGACCGGCAAGGGCATCAAATCATGATTCTATTGAATTATGATAAATATGAGGTACTCTCAAGCAATACTCCCTGCATGTCTCCAGGATTGAGCCACTAACTTAAAGCGTTGGTGAAAAGCGTCGAAAGTTGAGAATTGTGGAATGTAAAGTCTGCAGATGGCCGTAGCTTGCCGGACCGTCATGGGCGGCAGGTAGCGTGCACCGGAAACGTGGGACAATATGGCGCTTTTGGGTGTAGCCCGGCATCTGGAGCCACCTGTGCTGCGCAACACGTGGCGAAGACGGGAATTTCGTTAGCCTATGGGCGTTATGACCTACTCGATCATTGGGTAGCTCTCAGTGGAGGGATTTCGGCGATGATAGAGCGTCCGACATTGTCCGAAACTGAGTATTCTTCCGCCGTTTTTCCTCACGCGTGGGAGACGAGAGAATTGTGGAGGGACTTTGCCTTCAGCCATCGAGCGGTAGGACTTGGAGACGGCGTCTTGGCCATCGTCTTCGAAGGGAGATATACGGCCTGTATCGCAGCATTGCACCAACACGTGTTCCGTGCAGACTTCTGCGGTTAGAGCTCTTTGTGTGCTCAGAAGCGAGATTTTCACCAACGCCTAACCACTTCCAACAACTTACCTAATATTCTCGATCTAGATGTTATCCTTGCGAGGTGCCGAGTATTTAACAACGCACCTGCCGGTAATAGGGGCGCGTAATTGCAAATTGTTAATGTACCATTCTCAGGAGTGTGTGGGTGGACAAAGAGATTCACTTTTCAGAATGAGATTTTCACTCTGCAGCGGAGTGTGCGCTGGAGTGCTCTGGAGAGCTTCTGTAAAGTTTGGAAGGTACGAGACGAGATACTGGCAGAAGTAAAGCTTTGAGTACCGGGCGTGAGTCGTGCTTCGTTAGCTCAGATGGGCCGGCACGGTAGCTCAGCGTGTTCGGTCAGAGGGTTAGCTGCCCTCTGTAATAAAAAAAACTGAGTTACTCGATCAACAACGAACTAAAACGGATGTCTTACGACGTCCGCCCCGAGCAGATATAACGAACAAAAGCAAACAAAATGAGATTAAAAAAAAAAAAAAAAAAAAAAAAGATGGTAGAGCGCTTGCCCGCGGAAGGGAAAGGTCCCGAGTTCGAGTCTCGGTCGGGCACACAATTTTAATCTGCCAGGAAGTTTCAGATTCACTTTTGTTTTGTAAATTTTGTCAGTTGTGGGGAATATCAAATTAAAATGCCAATATTACGATCGAATTATTGACTTCATTGTAGCTAGTGCTTACCCTGTCCCAGTAAGCTTTACATGTACTCTAGTCAGTGCACAGCTTTCCCAGACGGGAAGGAAAGAAGGTTTGCAGAAAGAAGGTTTGCAGTCTTCAATGTCAGCGACGGACAGATAAGCTCACAACGTAATAAGCTTCATCAATATAAGCTTGTGTATTACATAATAGCCTGTAAGAAATGTGAAAACCAAATAAAGCAGATTTTACGAGTGAAATTTTGATAAACACGTACCAGTGATCGACATACATGACACAGGTCGTAAGAGCTGCTCTGTAGAAGCATAAAACAGAAAAGGAAAAATCTACATCCTACGGGAAAACGCGCGAATACCGAAAGCACTAACGGACATTACAACACGTCTGACACGCAACCAGTCCGAGTACCAATGGAGCGGAGCCTCTGGAATAGGAAACGACAGCTGCGCAGTACGGCACTACCAGCGGACATTACAACATCAACAGAACCTACGCGCAAATGCCGCAAATACCAGCTTGAAACAAGAAATGACAGCCCCCCCCCCCCCCACTAAGGTACTACTGACGGACATTAAACGACAAATCAACACACCAAGAGAAAGGAAACATGCTGCACACCAAACAACAGACCTACCATAGGGCATAAAGATTGTGGGAATTGTGCACTTTAAAGAAGATTTAAAGATAACTGAGTACAAATTGCTACCGGTGGACGCATCACACAAGTAAGTATAAAAAAATCGTGATAGTTGATCACTCGGTTCGCTTTACCTGCTGAATTTCTTGCACAGCCGCACGACGACTCGCAGTGCGTGGTTCCAACAAGTGCAGTAGAGAAATATTTTACAACTTCAGCGGCCACACGCCACAGTCAGATAGCACAAGGGCACGTTATGAAGCCGGAAAGCAAGTAACTTTGAGGAACAGCCAGTAACCTTCACATAACACCAAAGCCAACGCTTCCTATTAACATTAGCACCATTTTTAGATAATAAGATAATTCCATGCTGTGGTTAGCGCAGCAAGCGTGAAAATCACGCCAGGCCGCCGTTTTCTCCGTACTCTGTGCACCGCCAGGAAAATACCGCGGCCAACGCGGCTCTATAACAACACAGAATCCCTCCAGTCAGTCAATTCAACTGCGTCTCCAAACCAGCCAGCACACAGCCTTACGTCGAAGAACGACCCGTATCGCCCCCCCCCCCCCCCCCCCGCGTCCCGTTCCTAAGAAACGGTCAAAGATATGGAAAGCAGGGCCGCAGGTGTGGATAGTCGAGATTACTGAAGAATGGAATACGACCCGTCGGCTTTGACCAGTGCTGTCAGAAGTTACCAGAGATGATCTATTGCACAGATTTAAGTGCAAGGACGAATGTTGAGAAACAAAGTAATGCAGGACAGAGAAAGGAGATGGTAGACATATGGCACGTACATTCTTATTTCGAACATAATGTTAAGTGTGTTCGCGCGCGCGCGCACGCGCGTGTGTGTGTGTGCGAATTCTTAAGGGACCAAATTGCTGAGGTCATCGGTCCCTAGACTTACGCACTACTTAAACTAACTTGTGCTAAGAACAACACACACGCCCATGCCCGAGGGAGGACTCGAACCCCCGGAGGGAGGGGTCGTGCGATTCGTGACATAGCGCCTCTAACCACGCGGCCACTCCGCGCCGGCATAATGTTAAGTATATTGCTTCTTTGAGTGTCAGTATCCTATTCTTCAGTTGACCTGTATAGCTCATCTGAAGAATTGGATACTAGAACGAAAAAGAAAGGAAAAGAAAACAGTGACAGAAATAATGTAGCGTGGAATACTTGAGCTGACATACATGAGTTGTATCTCGAACTTCTGTTGATCAGTATAGGTTAACTGCAGAACGGAATAAAAATTTAACGTATGACGACTTTTTCGCCTTCGATACTACTGGTACCCTATTCTCCAGTAGATCTATGTAGCTCAGAAGAAGAACGGGTTACAAATTTTACAGGTGTTGCTTTTTCCGTCTCCACAACTATAGGCATCCTATAGCATCCTGTTCTTCAGTTAATACTAGCGCTAGCGAAGGCGGACAGACCGACATACGTAAAATTTGTATTCCATACTTCAGTCGACCTATATACGTCAGCTGAAGAATAGGACACTGATGCTAACGAAGACGAAAAAAAACGACGTACGTAACATTGGCATCCTGTACCTCAACTGAACTACACGAGGGCGAAAAAAGCGAAGTACATAAAATTTGTACCACATACTTCAGTTAACCTATATAGGTCAACTCAAGTATGGGATACAACATTTTTTTTCTGCCTTCGGTACTAATCGTATCGACTGAAAATTATCACAGTAGTGACCTATAAAGGTCAACTGTAGAACAATTGACTTCCGTAGTTCAACTGAGGCACAGGATGCCATGTTATGTACGTCGCTTTTTTTGGTCTTTGCTAGTACCAGGATCCTACTGTTCAATACGGGATACAAATTTTTCGTATGACTTTCTTTTCGCCTTCGTTAGTACTATTATCGAATGAAAATTATGGTAGTAACATTAGTGTTAGCGAAGGCGAAATAAAGCGACAGCTGTAAAATTTGCATTTCGTACTGCAGTTGACGAACCCCGGTTCAAGTCTTCCACATTTACTGCAAGAGATAAACCCATACCGAGAAACGAAAATAAAATAGTAAAAATTTCCAGAATGAAAAACAATTCTTCCAAAATATCTCAGACTCACTGAGAATGAAAATAAGTACCGAATAGTTGGAATTAGCAACGATTTGAATTAACACAAGCAACAAAAGTCGTACACAATGTCTAATCCTGCCTTTTAAAAACACCTTCATTTATATCAATTTACAATGATGACGCCTCGCCACAGAAGATAACCGATTTATTATCTATGGCTCGAATGTAAAGAGTTTAACATCTGTGAGTAAACTATGACGTCATTGGTCAAAGCCGAAGGGTTGTACCACTTCCTCACTTAACACCGATAGTCGATGTGTGCGCCAGAAAACGGGTATGCGCACGGCTCAAATTTGAAACATATACAGGGTGATTCGAAAAGAATACCACAACTTTAAAAATGTGTATTTAATGAAAGAAACATAATATAACCTTCTGTTATACATCATTACAAAGAGTATTTAAAAAGGTTTTTTTCACTCAAAAACAAGTTCAGAGATGTTCAATATGGCCCCCTCCAGACACTCGAGCAATATCAACCCGATACTCCAACTCGTCCCACACTCTCTGTAGCATATCAGGCGTAACAGTTTGAATAGCTGCTGTTATTTCTCGTTTCAAATCATCAGTGGTGGCTGGGAGAGGTGGCCGAAACACCATATCCTTAACATACCCCCATAAGAAAAAGATCGCAGGGGGTAAGATCAGGGCTTCTTGGAGACCAGTGATGAAGTGCTCTGTCACGGGCTGCCTGGCGGCCGATCCATCGCCTCGGGTAGTTGACGATAAGGTTTCATAACTAACCTTTTTCGTAGGTCTCTCCATACAGTTGATTGTGGAATTTGCAGCTCTCTGCTAGCTCTGCGAGTCGATTTTCCTGGGCTGCGAACAAATGCTTGCTGGATGCGTGCTACGTTTTCATCACTCGTTCTCGGCCGTCCAGAACTTTTCCCTTTGCACAAACACCTATTCTCTGTAAACTGTTTATACCAACGTTTAATACACCACCTATCAGGAGGTTTAACACCATACTTCGTTCGAAATGCACGCTGAACAACTGTCGTCGATTCACTTCTGCCGTACTCTATAACACAAAAAGCTTTCTGTTGAGCGGTCGCCATCTTAGCATCAACTGACGCTGACGCCTAGTCAACAGCGCCTCAAGCGAACAAATGTACAACTAAATGAAACTTTATAGCTCCCTTAATTCGCCGACTGATAGTGCTTAGCTCTGCCTTTTGTCGTTGCAGAGTTTTAAATTCCTAAAGTTGTGGTATTCTTTTCGAATCACCCTGTATAATGATTTATTAGAATCAGTCAGTGATAAATTGTTTGTTCCTCATGGTGCATTCTGTATGTTGGGAGCTTCCTTTTTGTGCGGAGCGGCGAGATTTGTCTTTTGGACTAGAAGGTTGCTCGCATTTGGCGAGACACCATCGCTGAACTGCACAGCCATATGGCGCGCTGCAGCACTGGCCGACAGCCCTCTCTCACGACCCGTGTGAAGAGCGGCGCGGCCCGCCGCCTAGAGGGAACAACTCAATTTTGCCGGCTCGGGAGGGAAACGCTTCACACCAACACACACACACACACACACACACACACACACATAGAAGGAAACGCGGGCGACCGTCGCTTCTCGTAAATGGCCCAGCGGCCAAATGTACGAAATAGTCAGCAGAAAAATTCTGGACGCGACAAGTGCGGGCGCGTCAGCGATATTAGAATTGATAGGCGCGCCTCTGGGTTGTCGGGGACGGTAATGGTACACCGCCCTCTGCCGAGGCCGGCCCAGCCAGTGTTAGGCGAGTGGCCTGCGACAATGGGCGTTGTTACGGCGAGTCGCTGGTCGGCGCGCGCCGCTTTTATTGCGAGAGCGGGCGGGCAGCGAGCGCGACGCCATCTGTCGGCGCGGGGTGGCGCCGCTCGCTGCTGCCCGCCTTTCCCATCAATGTGGAAAGCCGTTTATTAGGAAAGCATCCGCGCGGCCGGCGAGGCGTCCGCCCCCGGGCGCGTATAACCGGCGCGTAACTGATGAAGCAATTCGCTGGGTGTCACGTCAAATGATACACGCCATTTGTACGGAGACGCCGGGCTCGATTTATGGGGCGGCGGCGCTGCGGCCAGCTAACGAGTCGTGTTTACGCCGGGGGTGTTAAGAGCTGCTACACCCGGACTGTGCCACCGGTGTTCGCCGGCGAGGTCTAGCCAGTAACGTGTACCATTGGCAAGAGAAGGAAGCAAGGCTACACAGAGATTGTAGGGTTTTCATATGTCTTCTGTCATTGTAAATAATTCGCCTATACTGTTCTGAGACAAAGACGAATAAGCGCGTTGCGTGAATAGTAATAAGATCCTTGATTCCATGTTGAACTTTATATGTGATACGCTTGGTCGCTAGTCACTTGTGCAGAGCTGGGGCATTCTTATTTGAGGCGTAGTAGCTCGCAGTTGACGTTTTAGAGAAACAAATTTGATATTTGTATTTTTTGAGAGAAATTATCTAGAAAAATTTAGTTGTGGAGATGAAGTCTTGTTTGTAAACATACACTCCTGGAAATTGAAATAAGAACACCGTGAATTCATTGTCCCAGGAAGGGGAAACTTTATTGACACATTCCTGGGGTCAGATACAGCACATGATCACACTGACAGAACCACAGGCACATAGACACAGGCAACAGAGCATGCACAATGTCGGCACTAGTACAGTGTATATCCACCTTTCGCAGCAATGCAGGCTGCTATTCTCCCATGGAGACGATCGTAGAGATGCTGGATGTAGTCCTGTGGAACGGCTTGCCATGCCGTTTCCACCTGGCGCCTCAGTTGGACCAGCGTTCGTGCTGGACGTGCAGACCGCGTGAGACGACGCTTCATCCAGTCCCAAACATGCTCAATGGGGGACAGATCCGGAGATCTTGCGGGCCAGGGTAGTTGACTTACACCTTCTAGAGCACGTTGGGTGGCACGGGATACATGCGGACGTGCATTGTCCTGTTGGAACAGCAAGTTCCCTTGCCGGTCTAGGAATGGTAGAACGATGGGTTCGATGACGGTTTGGATGTACCGTGCACTATTCAGTGTCCCCTCGACGATCACCAGTGGTGTACGGCCAGTGTAGGAGATCGCTCCCCACACCATGATGCCGGGTGTTGGCCCTGTGTGCCTCGGTGGTATGCAGTCCTGATTGTGGCGCTCACCTGCACGGCGCCAAACACGCATACGACCATCATTGGCACCAAGGCAGAAGCGACTCTCATCGCTGAAGACGACACGTCTCCATTCGTCCCTCCATTCACGCCTGTCGCGACACCACTGGAGGCGGGCTGCACGATGTTAGGGCGTGAGCGGAAGACGGCCTAACGGTGTGCGGGACCGTAGCCCAGCTTCAAGGAGACGGTTGCGAATGGTCCTCGCCGATACCCCAGGAGCAACAGTGTCCCTAACTTGCTGGGAAGTGGCGGTGCGGTCCCCTACGGCACTGCGTAGGATCCTACGGTCTTGGCGTGCATCCGTGCGTCGCTGCGGTCCGGTCCCAGGTCGACGGGCACGTGCACCTTCCGCCGACCACTGGCGACAACATCGATGTACTGTGGAGACCTCACGCCCCACGTGTTGAGCAATTCGGCGGTACGTCCATCCGGCCTCCCGCATGCCCACTATACGCCCTCGCTCAAAGTCCGTCATCTGCACATACGGTTCACGTCCACGCCGTCGCGGCATGCTACCAGTGTTAAAGACTGCGATGGAGCTCCGTATGCCACGGCAAACTGGCTGACACTGACGGCGGCGGTGCACAAAAGCTGCGCAGCTAGCGCCATTCGACGGCCAACAGCGCGGTTCCTGGTGTGTCCGCTGTGCCGTGCGTGTGATCATTGCTTGTACAGCCCTCTCGCAGTGTCCGGAGCAAGTATGGTGGGTCTGACACACCGGTGTCAATGTGTTCTTTTTTCCATTTCCAGGAGTGTATGTTGTTGTTTCTATTCATGGAGAGGATTTTTTACAGGGAGTTTTCAAGTCAACCGATTCATACACAAGAATTAAAGATTTATCTGTCAGAAATGTTAATTGATGGAAATCTTTGTTCCTCAGATACCTAATAACATTCTTGATTAGTGTTACTTTAATCTCTTTGCTTTCATTACATCACAAATAACGCAGATGGTTGGAAGTCTGTAACTTTTGTATCGAGAGAGTTTCGTAATTGTTAGTACCTTCTTCTGTTGTACAGTCCTTTTTGACAGTAATCTCAGTTTAATTTTTCATAAGGGACTTTCTTTAAAGTAAAACTCTCTTCCATCTTTCTCGATCATGTTTTGAGTATTTTGTATTGTGTGCTTTACATCTTACGCCACACATAGCCACAGATTGTTCCTGAGAAAAAAAATGTAGTGAGTAGTTCGTTTAATGTCATTCTTTTTTGTTTCTAGCTACTGCATTTGCTGATTACTATTTGCTTTCGAGAAAGTCAGCACACAAGACACAAAACAACATGCTCAGTATGAGGTAAGTTGTTTTCATTTTAGGGCAGATCTCACTCTGCATTCTTATGAGGAAACACTTCATACTCATAATTATCAAGTGTTGTAATAAGTAGATTAATTTACAGTGAACAGTCTAGGTAATCTCAAGCAGTAATTTTGTCTATGTAGAGTAATATTTGATTTTTGTGTATATTTAAAATCAGAACTTGCACTTAATGTCACACAACTTTCATAATGTACTTCAGAATCTACTTTCAGTAAAATAATTTTTATTGAGTATATGGTCAGATACTTTCGGCATTTAATTAAATTTTTTGCATTATTCCAAATTCAATACTTCACAAAGAGAAAGTTTTTGATAAAAGGGTATTTTTATTTCTACATAAATTTTTATGGAAAGCTTACAAGATTAACAGTGTTTAGAACAGCATGTACTGCTGGTCATTAAAATTTTAGCACCAAGAAACCAGAACGCAACAACTGTCAAGTCGGAATTAAGTGTACTACTTCCTGGCACACGCTTCACAACAAGTTTTGAAGAGCACATGAACCTTAAAAAATACAGCTTTACCACACATCTTACCCAATACAATCATTCAAGACAGGTTTACAGTCATCCAATCCCCAACCCCCCGCCCCTCCCAAAGATACCCCGCTCTCGTTTTGTCCCTCTCTTTACAACCTAACTCCACTGACGCCAAGCTAAATATCCTACCACAAAATAAATCATGTATTACAAGTCTAAGTGTGTAAGCCATCTACTTGTAAAGTAAATCGGTACTTATATATGCATTATCTTTGGTTGCAATAAGCAGAAGCTATCTTTACTAGTATTCCAGATCATGTTAATGTCAGAAAAGGGATAAGTCAGCCGTTCATTTGAAGTTTTCTTCATCTTCTTTTCCAATGATCATACGAACAGATCCCATTCTCTCGAAGTACTGTAACTTTACATTACTTTACTTCTGGGCATTCACATCAATGCCAGTTTTTATTTAAGTATTTGCCTAAAAAACTGACTGTATTATATGTTCTTGTAACAATGCAAATAAAACACCAGATCATTTGAAGTTTGTTCCTGTAGCCATTTATTTACTTATTTCGTTTCTTTACAGACTCCAGTTCTAATAATGTGTTTCTCATACATCGACTTTATCATGTGAAAACAAAACCAGATTATGTCTTTGAGCAAAGAAGGACTATCTTGTATTTTGTATGAAGATCTTTGCGACAAGCAACAGTTATAAAACACATGCTGGAGGGTGCAAAATTTCTTGACTACAGTGTATATACATACATATCCTGTGAAAAGTGAGTGATACATTATCAACTGTCCATCGCCATAGAAGTTGACCCATGGGTATTAACAACAAACCCACAAATACAGTCTGCAGTAAGCTCAGATCTCATTTCTGGATCGAAATGATCAGATAAACAATACTCATGGCGACGCATTAAAGTTCCATCTTCTTTTCACAGAGCCAGCAACCAGCATTACACTCTTGGAATAGTCATGCGACCTTCTGTGCATTATTTGAAGATGAGGCAGAATAGTTTCTAAAAGTGGTTTAGTGAGTAAATGTATATTTCAAAAATGGGACTCATTCCAATTTTCTGTATTTATTTTCAATAAACAGTCACAGTTTTTTCTAAACATCTGCAGTGGATAACCTTCACATGTCTATAGTGTTACAATAGCTCCTTAGAGCCGAATTCATGTTCCACTATGGATGGAAGTCTAACAATTTTGCGCAGTAGTATCTTTAAAATTTCACATCTTTGCTAAAACTAAGGCTGTATTCAGTCTTCGATGAAAATGGTTTTAAAATCTGTTTTGGTTAGGCGCATAAGTAAGATATATGTGTTAATATACAATAAATATTACTATTTTTCTTGATGTGTTGATACAGTATTAAGTACCTCCTGTTCATCGTATTAGTTGATTTCGGTTTTGGTGTAGGTTGATGGTGTAAGTCGGGTCAGGACCATGAGGTCCTGAGTATAGTTAGTCTTGGACGTCCTCTTGCATCTAATTCTTCGTTGACATTGCTGGATCTGCAGATGTATCTTCTTTCTTTGGGTTCTTCTGGAATTCTGGTTTTCTTTTTTTAGAACAGTTGGGGTGTTTTTCAGCTGCTAAATCCACATTCCCCTAACCACGTAAGTAAATTATCAGCTGCTTTTAAAATGACTGAAAAACCACAGAACTACATTCAAAATTACATGCTGAGTGGAAAACTTAAATTCTGAAACATTCTTTTGGGTTGTCACAATCCCTTTCAATAAGAAACATGATTTAAGTGAACTTTGTCATATGAAAGTGCTATAAAGTGTATTTAAATAATTAAAAGAATAGTGACTTCAAATACGAAGGTGCTCTCAAAGCTCCAAAACAAATTTTCAATAAAAATTATCTGACACAGAAAAAACTTAGGGGAAAAAATTTCAGTATAATGCTGAAGAATTTATATATGGAAGAAAACGTTACAGTTGAGGGTCTTTATTTTTACAAGACACAAAGTAATCATGGGAGACTACCCCCTGAAGAAATACGTTTTGAAAAGCAGTCCTTTTACACTTACATGATAGCAGATTTAAAAAAATGTATTCTAGCCTTTTGGATATGGGTTTTTACTGGCGTGATGCTCCTCAAACCATTACTACAATCACTGGAAATGTAAGATAATTGGAGTTTTTCTTATGTTCTTCATTGAGTGTTTCTGATATACTCAAAATTTGACTTCTGGAGTGTCTTAGGCACCTATGCTCCAAGTTCTATATTAACGAAAGGACTTGATGTATTATGGTCAACATGTTCATCTAACAAGTCACATTCAGTATCATCATGATTATTAACCTTGCTCGCTTTATCAGTTACTGTAGTTTCATACTTACTTCAGAATTGTGTCTACTTATCACCATCATTTTCAAACAGAGGTTCCATGCTTAAACTTTCCTTTAAATTATCTATATTATACACCCTTATAGTTACTCTGCCACTCAAGACTATTTTGTTTAGTTACTGCTGTGAGTCGTTCCCAGATTTTGTAAAATTCTGTTGCAGTCTTCCCCTTTCTACACAGTGTAGCACTGATCCCCATTACTACTAGAATCTTGAGCAGAATTAGGCACATCTTCGTGTCCATCAGAAAACTCAATAGTGTCTGACAGTTCATCTTCCATCTCTCTTAACACACCTTTTCTCCTTAAATGTATCAAATACTTAAAATATTCATCATCTTCAACATCAGCTCTTAACTTTGTAGCATCTTTACTTAAAATATTACCCTTTGGATAACATGAGTCACCTCACTTTCTAATGCACTTACCCTGTGCTCAAATAAATCTACAGATTCAGTGCCCTCACCATAACTTCCTTCTAAGACACACCCAAGATATTGATTAAAGAACTCGTAAAAATGTGTTTTTTTTTAAACAAAACTTGTCACCTACAATGTTTCATCATTACTTTGTCTTTCCAAATGTTCTTACCAGTAACCACTCCAAAATTAATCAGAAGAACTTCTTTTAATTATTTGAAAAATATTATTAACTATTCTATTTTTAATGCTATCATAATTCCGACTAAGTGCACATCGGTAACATTGGTCCCCTGTGAAAGCTTTCTACTTGCTCTTACACTGCAGGCCACCAACTGAGGGGTTCTCAGTTTAAAAATTCATGTTTTTCCTCCTGATGTCCGACATGTTGCTGTATTTAATTGCACTCAGATAACTGCTACCTGTGCCATTAAACACCCTACTTCTATTTCTGTCATCATGATAGTTTTGCTTACCTTTTCCATGTCCTCTTTCTGAATAACAGTTCCTGTAATTATTATTATCTGCATCTCTTTTGTGATAGATAGTATTGTGGTTCTTCTGCTTCTTCTTCTTCTTATTATTATTTTTAGCAATATTACAGTTTCCATTTACCTAGTCAGGCCTCTCATAACCATCTGTTCTTTTGAATGCTCTGTACAACTTGTCCACATACGTCAGGAATTTATCAATAGAATCATCAGGTCCATAATCCAAATTCCACAGTATACTTTGTGGTAGCTTTCCCTTTATTGCATCTATCTCAGTTAATTCAAAAAATGATCGACTCAAATGCACTACCTTTTTCATTTTGGTCCTACTGAATTCCTTCATACTGCTCTTTTCTTTCTCTGAACGTAGGACCACGCAGAAAGTGACTCTTAATTCTAGCCTGCTCTGCTTCAGATGAAAACTTTTTCACAAAACTTATTTCAAACACATCAAAAGTTAAACTATGGCAATTAAGTTGGTTTGCCCAAGACAAATGCTCACCTTCCAAGAATCTTTCCACGAATATAATTTTGAGAACATCACTCATACCAGACATAAAGTTGTCTTCACAATGCTGCATCAAATGTACAGACTGAAAATCTTTAGCACCAGGATAGCTTTCCACAGGCCTAATCAACCAGTTAGGATACCTAGTACTGAAGAATGTTATGGAACAGCCCCTTCTTGTAATTGCTGTACTTATTAAGACATTTTCATGCAAACGTGATACATTTGTGTCTGTTACTTGCCCTATTGCCTGAACTTGATCTGAAAAATCTTTAGGTACTTGTAAAATTTTATCATTAAAATTATATTAATATATCCCACAGTTTTCTGACTAACAGTTCCAAGTTTAACGTTACATTTTGTTTCTGCAGGACCTCTTTCAGCTTTCATCTTTCCATCTAAGTCAGTTATTCCACCTGAGAATCTGGACTGTAAATTGTTCACCTTCTTTTCTATACTTTCCAAATACGCAGCTAGATTTTCCACATTGCTGCTAACGGCAGTCACATGTTCACCCGAACTCGTTACTAATCACGTTAACTTCGTTATTTTACAATGATTTCTGGTCCTGAGAACCAACTTCATCCACAGATACTGACACATTTGACATTTTGGAAAAAATTACTAGTTACTTCTTGTAAAATACCTATATGACAGTATATTTTCAAGGATAATAGTCTCCACTGTCACAATACAATCCAGAAAAACTGTGATACACAAGTCACAAGTATACTTAACCTAGTGTCACTATAAAACAGTTGATTTGGGACTCAGGTATCCGTCTTGTTTTTCAGTCCATGGATGCATATATCTTGAACATTTTTTCTTTGTATTATATGCAGACAGAAACTTTAAATAGATTTTCTGCAACAGAAACAGGACTTCTTGATATCTGCACATTTGAATCCTGGTCATGGTACAATGTCTAAGCTCACTTTATTCTGTTGTGGTGAAACTTTAGGACATGACAAAACTAGAGTTAAGCTGACTTAATTGTGCTTCGCTTGATGAAATCGAAGTCATGATGATAATCTCCCAGATTTTTTTTTTATTGTGCAAGCTTGTAAGATCGTGTTCTGGTATCGGGTTTCTATTTTATGTTTATCTTTAAATAAATAGTCTTGGCCATGATGTCATTTTAACACATGATTTAATCTCTGACTTCAATACCCTTTCGTATTCACAGTTTACATACATACTTGGGAGTACCCTTCAGTCTGTTCATCAAACCAGTGTTTTGCAGTTTCGTCCATTTCACATTCAACATTAAGATTAACAAATTATGAAAGGGATTCTGGTGTGAATAGTTCCATGGACTAAATGTGTTTCTGAATCCAAAATTACGAGGCAGTTTCCATATTTAAAATTTGAATATTTTCTGTTTGAGATATTTTTGACGAAAATTGGGAATTGGAGTGCCTCTGTCTCCTGAATATTTTGAAGTGATATAAAGTTGCAAAATGTATATTTTTCATAATTGTACAAGTTGTTATTTTCTTCTTTTAGTTTGTTATTGGAAGCATAATCACTGTTTCTGGGTTGTTAACACTCAGAAATTTCCATGCATGTAATATATAGTTTGCTTGTTTCGTAATTTATGTTTTCTGGATAAGTGTGTATTTGCAAATTCGGTTGAAGTATACACTGAAGATAATCATCGATTATCTGTAAAATCTTATTTCACTTAAGTTATATTTCTTGAATGCAGGTGTTACGAAGTGCCGAAAAATGTTATTTACTAAAACACATTATGAATGGATCAAGTCGCAAGATCAATGTCCACTCTAAATCGTAAAGTTGGATTAGGAATCCTTCAGGAATCTGTCGGTACTATGTCTATAGTGTTACAGGTGTCCATGCAAATGTTTTTGTCTATCGGAAGTTGTTCTCCAGGACATGTTGTATCACTCATAGACGTTTAAAGTAAAGAATTTGAAACATGCTGTGCAGCATATTTCACTTTCAGAAATCGTATTTTAGTGCTGCGTGTTTGAGAATAGATCATTTTATGCCTCTTGTAAGGTGAAACGCCTATCAACGTTAATCAGAATTCGGTGCAGTGCGATGCTGACAGTTGTTTATGCAAGGGAAGGAAGCGTTGCTGTTGGCGGTATTTTTTTTTTTAATACGGGTAACAGCATGTCAAACACGTCATACAGGGACTGTATAACAGATAATACAATTTAAACCCTATGCCACAGTACACGAATCATAGTCGCTGGCGAACTGGGGCATAACAGTGTCTCAGCCACCCATCATCAATGCGTGCTGGTGAGATTCATCTTTCTTCCAGGAGACGTAGTACGATCTTCTTACATACAACCAACATTCAAACGCAATTTCTGAAAGATAAACCGACTGCGTGATGTTTCTGAAGTGGTAGGGAGGTAGTTGGTGGAGCTTTAAGATGTTGCACTTTAATAAAAACCGTAATACTTGAAACAAATTTATCTAAAATATTTAAAAACCCAGAGCGTGGAATCAGAGTTGAACTATTAGTTTATACGACACGTCCACGATGGACAATAGAAAGTAATAATCTTGATAAAATGAATTTAATTAAAACAACTACAACCAAAGCTAAACTCACTATTTACTACTTAAACTATTTAGATAAATTCTACAGCAAGTGATAGTATGTTATTTTTTTAAAATAATTACATGTTTACAGTAGTCATTTCCAGAAATTGCAGCCATGCTAGCTCTCATGTACAAAATAAAGACCCAGTGGCAATATCGTCACAACAAATTACATTTATTTATTACAACGTACACCCTGGTCTCCATGTAACCATTTTTAGTTTCCAGCTGTTTACAATACAACGAAAAAGCTATCTGTAACCCACCAAACATATATAAGCAGAAATAGAGTTAACACACGCATACAATAAGATAACCCTTCCTAAATTCAACAGACAAAGTACTTTAAACCTGAAGGCTATCTCTAAATTATTACCCAGCAGCTGCAGCTGAATGAGCCACCAACATTAAGAACTTTACTTGAAATAATTTTTCAACGGCACAGGAAACAAGTACTGTAGCCTAATAGTGACAGCACTCGGATCAGAGTTAAACAGTAACTTTCGATAAATGACCACACTTTCTTATGTGTAACTCCATGGAACACATGTTATTTGATATAATACTTTATTCTACATGAGCCTTATAAAGGGTGAGTCGGAAAGCACGTTACAAGTTTGGAACAATATAAAAATTTATTGAGATTACTTACAGAATCGGTAGATGTGTCTGTTAGTAGCAAACAACCTCAAGTTTTACATAAAAGTGAGAACTATCATTTTGGTTCAATAGGGCTGCCATTTGTGATGCAGCAAACATCCCACTGGTAATCAATTTCTTCCTACACTCGTTGCAGACAATCAGGCGTAGCTTGTGCAATGTCTGGGTAAATTCAGTCTTTCAGGTCGGCTAAACTGTTTGGTCTAGGTAGCTCAGCGTGCTCGGACATAGGGTTAGCTTTCCTCTGTAATAAAAAGCTGAGTGAACGATCCAACAAAGAACCTGAGCGGGTGTCATCGGACATCCGTCCCGAACAAATTCAATGAACAATATAGAACAAAATGAGATCTAAAAAAACCGGGGGGGGGAGGGGGGGGTAGCGTCTTTCATTAGTAATCAAAATATTCACAGTCCTGGGCTACAATCACACCAGGGCTTAAAATATTAATAAACATCGTCAGCGATAGCGGCCAAAGACTTTCTGCATAAGTCTCCCTCATTCATCCAACGGCTTTGTCAAAGAGAGCAGAGGAGCAGACAGAGGTTCTGGGCACTCTCTTGCCCTTGGTGTGGGAAACTGCCCCTATAGATGGAAGAACCAGCAATGATCAACGGAAGGAAGGTTTAGAAGGCAATAGAAACGACTGCATTAAAGACACGTAATGTGTATCCACGGTACAAGTGCTCCATAATCGAAAAGGTGTCATGATTATCTCGCCCTTGGAAGAAGATTCTGGACCAGTCCCACATCCCGGTCTCTGTAAGGACATTGCCAAAGGGGAGGTGACCATTGGCTGAAGGTTGAGCAACTAACGAAAGGATAACGTTCTACGAGTCAGAGCATGGAATGTCACATGTTTGATCGTGGTAGATAAGCTAGAAAATCTGAAAAGGGAAATGCTAACGCTCGATCCACATATAGTAGGTCAGTGAAGCGAATTGGCAAGAAGACAAGGATTTCTGGTCAGATGAGTAGAGGGTAATATTAATAGCAGCAGAAAATAGGGAGTCGGATTCGTTAGAAATAGGAAGATAGGACAGAGAGTGAGTTACTGTGTACAGTTCAGTGACGACATAGAGTAAGTATATGACGATGCTGAACAGGTAATTCAGTACGTAAAACGAGACTGGATTGCGATTGTACGGGAAAGAGTAGAAGAAAGGGTTATAGGAGAATATAGGCTTGGTACTAGGAATGAAAGAGGAGAAAGATTGAGTTCTGGAATAAATTTCATTAGTAAAAGCAACACTGTTCAAGAATCGCAAGAGAAGGAGGTACACTTGGAAAAGACCGGAAGATGTGGGATGATATCACTTAGATGTGCAAAGAAGTGGACACAGAAGTACTAAGGAATGGACAAATACGCTTGAATTTCTCTTAGGCTGTAGATACTGTGATAGGGATAACGAAGTAGGCAGTTCAGTTGAAAACGAATGGAAATCTCTAAAAAGGGCAATAACAGAGGTTTAAGAGAAATATAGATACAGAGAAGGTAACTCGAAAGAAACGATGTGTAACAGAAGAAATACATCAGCTGATCGATGAAAGAAGGAACTACAAAAACGTTCACGGAAATTCAGGAATAATGAAATACATCAAGTCATTTAGCACTGAAATTTGTAGAAAGTGCAAGGAAAATAAGGTGAAACGGCTGCATGAAAAATGTTAAGAAATCGAAAGCGAAATTATTGTTGGAAGAAGTGACTCACCATACAAAAAACCAAATCAACCTTCGGTGAAATTAAGAGTAAGGATGGTAACATTAAAAGCGCAATGGGAAATCAACTTTTAAATGAAGAGTGTGTGTGGGTGGAAGGAGTACACTGAAGGCCTCTATGAGGGTGACGACTTGTCTTATGACATGACAGAAAAGGGAACAGGAGTCGATGTGGAAGTGATAGGGTGTCCAATATTAGAATCGGAATTTAAAAGAGCTTTGGAAAACTTAAGATGGAATAAGCGGAAGGGATAGACAACATCCATCAGAATTTCTAAAATCATTGGGGATGTGGTAGCACAAAAATGGCTCTGAGCACTATGGGACTTAACATCTGTGGTCATCAGTCCCCTAGAACTTAGAACTACTTAAACCTAACTAACCTAAGGACATCACACACATCCATGCCCGAGGAAGGATCAGAACCTGCGATCGTAGCGGTCACGTGGCTCCAGACTGTAGCGTCTAGAACCGCTCGGCCACGAAGTGGTAGCGAAACGCCTGTACCCGTTAGTGTGTAGAATGTATGAGGCTGACGATATACATATACGTCGGAAAAACCTCATCCATACAATTCAGAATATTGCAAGATCCGAAAAGTGCGAAAACTATCGCACAGTCATCTTAACAGCTCATGTATCCAAGTTGCTGACAATAATAATATACAGAAGATTGGAAAAGAAAATTGAGGATCTGTTAGCTGACGATCAGTTTGGGTTCATGAATAAATGCTCAGATAGGTAATGCTGACATTGCGGTCGGTAATGGAAGCAAGACTGAAGAAAAATCAAGAGACATTCACAGCGTTTATCTAATGGAAAAATCATTTGACAATATCAAATGGTGTAAGATTTTCTAAGTTATAAGAAAAATAGGGGTAAGATGCAGAGGGAGATGGGTAATATACATTATGTACAACAGCCAGGAGGTAACAACAAGACTGAAAGGTCAAGAACGAAGTGCGCACATTAGAAAGGTGGCCAGGCGATTGGCCTTTCATGGACAGTTTACCGACCTGTGATGAAATAAGGTGGTGCACCGTGTTCGTGCTAGTAAACCATCTCATCTCGGTAAGCTTCATCGATATGAGCATTCAAAAAAGTTTTCAAGCGAGCACATTCCACATCAGTGAAAATAGCCATTTTAACAGTGCAGTACGCTTGCGCTCCTGGTGATTCAAACTTGAGTTCGTCTGTTACAAAACTGCACATTTACTGATCTGTAAGTTTTCTGAACACATTTATATTCTAAAGTTGTAAAGCCGTTTTAACTCACCCTGTATTGTGCTGCACCCTCTGTGAGCTTTTCGTAAACCACAACACATCAGATACTAAACCAGGATGATACAGAACGGTAGGTTGGCCAGAACAAATCGAAAACTTTCTGAAAGAACGTAGTAAGGCGGAGGCTCACCATTCGAACATTAACGCAATACGCTCGAAGTAAGTTGGTCAAATATCATAGTAGGAACCATAGCGATACCAAGTGCAACTTTAAACATACGGCCCAACTGTCGTGTTGCCCTCGTAATGGCTCCTTCCAAGGTACACCACTGTACAGGTGAGTACCTCCGCTACGCCCCTAACTGGCAAACCTTCTTGGAGATATTTCACACTTCTTGATGGCGGACTGAGTCTCTATCAACTGTCCTCTCCTGCATTAGACCAAAATCGGAAATATACCTTAGTATTCTTGCGTGGAACAGACCTGCCACGGTAGCTCAGCGTGTTGGGTCAGAGTGTTAGCTACCCTCTGTAATAAAAAACTGAGTGAACAGATCAACGAACTACCTGAACGGATGTCATGAGACTCTGCAACGAACATATACAACGAACAAAATACGCTCTGCTTCCTGGACTCGGGTAGGCGCGCCGGCCCCAGATCGAATCCACCCGGCGGATTAACAATGAGGGCCGCTGTGCGGGTCAACCTGGATGTAATTTTTAGGTGGTTTCCAAATCCCGCTAGGTGAATACCAGGCTGGTCCCCGTGTTCCGCATCAGTTACACGGCTGGCAGACATCTGAACACTTTCGCACTGTTCCATGGATTACACTCGACGCAGACAGTTGGGGTACACTAATTCCGTCCCAGGAGGTACGGGTTGGCGGCAGGAATGGCATCCGACCACCCCTTAAATATTAACATTCCAAATACGATTAACGATGGCTGACCCTGCATAACTGCGGGACAAGGCTCAAGCTATAGAATTCTTGCTGTGAACACTGAACTCACTCAGCTTGCAGACCAAAGCACTACTACTTCTTACAACTCCAAGAGCACTATCCCTAGGAGCTACGGACGCATGCGCGCCTCTACATTCCCCATCTTCCGTCTGTCCCCCAGAGACAACTACCGAACGGCGGAGGTTCGAGTCCTCCCTCGGGCATGGGTGTGTGTGTTTGTCCCTTGGATAATTTAGGTTAAGTAGTGTGTATGCTTAGGGACTGATGGCCTTAGCAGTTAAGTCCCATAAGATTTCACACACACACACACACACACACACACACACACACACACACACACACAAAACTACCGAAAATTCACGTTTCGAGCAAGTATCTCGCTCTCACAACAAGCCTAATCGAAAGGTGACGCACCGCAGCTCAATTTTCTTTGCATAGAGAGTGTAGATGGCGTCACACCTGCATAAATATCTAATATTGCGCTACAGTTTTGATCATTTTCTTATCCCAACAAGTAGCACACCACATGCCAATTTGCCAGCCTAAGTGGCCAAGCGGTTTTAGGCGCTTCAGTCTGGAACCGCGCGACCGCTACGGTCGCAGGTTCGAATCCTGCCTCGGGCATGGATGTATGTGATGTCCTTAGGTTAGTTAGGGTTTAGGTAGTTCTAAGTCCTAGGGGACTGATGACCGCAGATGTTAAGTCCCATAGTGCTCAGAGCCATTTGAACCATTTTTGAACATGCCAATTTGACGTTTGTTGAAGTTTTAATGACCAGCAGTGAAAGAGTGCTGCTGTACGCTACCAAAGTCCAGCAGCTTATATGTTCCAAATGAAAGGTGTAATTGTGGGCGAAAGAAGAAATATTTTAAATTAGGCGGCAGAAGAACTCTTGTGGCAGAAATTCCGTACGATTATTTTACGTCGAGGGCCCACGAGTTGACAGACAGGAGTGCCAGCGACCCTAGACACGTCGCGGCGGGAGGTTCCATTTCTCAGTGTGGCGTCAGGTCCATACATCACCGCGCGGCGCGGACTTGCTAACAAGACGGCCGGCTGGCTCTGCTGTGCTCCGCTTTTCTCGGCGCGGCCCTGCGTCGCTCTGGCCGCTGCCACACGCCATCTGCGCCCGCCGGCCGCCTCACGTGTCGCGGCGCGGCGCGGCGGGGCCCGCACGGCTCGTTAATAACGCCGGCCAGACGCTTAGCGACGGCTCGTATTTACACTGCGCCCGCCTGAGAGCGGAACACACACGCAGTGCGCGCCGCAGCGCAGCCGCGGAGGTGTCGCACGCTTGGCTGCCGCCGGCAGCTCCGCGCGCCAAACACGTGTACAGCACGCCGCCGCGTGTCTGACGGGGCATTGCCGAGCTCGACCAGTTGCTGAGGTTTTGGACGTCCGAATCTCGAGCTGAGTGACGTATCCTGTTGTACAGAACGCCTGTAGTCCTACAAGCAGAAGTCTATGCAGGTAACGTAAATTAGTTCCACATTGGCACCGCATCCACAAAAACCTCATCCGCAAGTGTTTTAGAGCATTCTTGTAGAGGGTATAGTATGGATGTATTGGAATAATTAATGTTGGATGATGGTTGTAAAGTAATTCACGCGACATGAAAACTTTGTTGAAACGCGTCGATTTACTGGAGGCTAGTTTATCCCACGGAAGTATTCAGAGATGACCGCGGCTGGGTGGCGGCTCACAGCTGGGGAATGGCGAAGGGAAGCGACAATAGGCAGCTTAGGGCGGCTCAAACTCTGAGAAAGCGGGAACGGGGCGCAGCCTCCAGCAGCCTTAAGATGAGTGACAGTGAGTGGGTGGTTGACCCCATGCTGGTGTACCGGGAAACAGACAGAGAACTTATACGCCTGTTGATAAATGTCCGTCGTCCCATTTTCAGTGAAACATGCGAGAAACCCGCGCAAAGCTATTATGGAGCAGCCAACAGAGGCCGAAATATGCGTGTTCGTGACTATAGCAACTTCACGCTGAATTCAAGGTCTGCAGAGTCTGAAGTAAACAGGTGAAGAGCGACAGAATGAAATACGCCGGCCTCTGATGGGAACATAAGACCAAGGAATTTGAAGTACTCTCCTGGGATTCAGAATTTCGGAAAAAATTGGTGTTTTATGCAGATGCTAACCTTGATGGGTGGCCTGGGAGGAGCTAAATAGCAGACGTTGAGAGGAAGGGAAATTTTGTGGCAGTTTGTTCACTTCCCAGAGCAGGCATTAGTCGGCGCTAGGAAGTGACACATAATTAACACGACTTGCGCTGCAATTGGCGTAAGTGATTTTGCTGGGGGGAAACCGACGCGAAGAGTGGACTGGCAGACATCTCCGTAGATGTGTTCTGTTCCCAGCTTGCCTAGAGTGCGGACGTGGCGTTCTTTACTCAGCTTGCCTGAGAGAGAGTGAGCATCTCTGCAGTCTAGGACTTAGCAAACGGAACGATTGAGCTTGGAGATAGAAAGCTTTCACTCAGCTATGTACTGAGCAAGATAGCTAGGAGTGAATAGACGAGCGCAGCCTTGCAGCACCACGAGGCCGGCAGACGTCCGCACAACGACGACGCCCCGCCACGCTGGATTCGGTAATATTGCGCCCGCTCCGGCTTGAGTTAGGCCACTGATTAATTTGTTGGATAACGCCGGCAAAGTTTCCACGAGGATTTCATGGGCCGTGTATTCTAGAATTCTTCTCACACTTCGCATTACGCCTGGGTCAGTCGATAGGAATTAATTTTGATTTATCGCGCTTTACTCCATGTGAACGCAATTTATTCCCACTGCCTGTTAGGAGAGTCATGTAATATGATGATTGAAGGTTGTGAGTTAAAATAAATGTGTGCTAATCGAATGCATCTGTTTTCAATCAAGTATTTGAAATCCCAAGTTATTGTCTTAATTAATTTTATGTTCAACATTTGCATCTTGGTGTTCAATAGCTGAATATAACATCAATGTGCACCCCTTTTTAATTAAAAGGGATGAATACTGAATCAATTAATGTCAACACTGCCACCGCAGTTCAGTCAGGAGTCACAGGGCCTTATTACTTTCTTTGCGTTATCCGATATTGCGGCAGTTTTGCACTCTCTGTTGATCTGTTAGTCAATTAGCTGGGGTGAACACACGCCAAAACCAGATAAGTGACGGGTAGGGTGTTACACCATGCATACTGAAATTTTGCAAACCACTTGAACCTGATAGGTAGCTCACCTTAACTGTCGTCTGCTTAAGTTCCATTCCATCAACTAAGAACTTAAAGCCGGATCATAAAAATAAAGTCGTACAGCGTGATTGGCTTGGAGACCCCGAAGGGCAGGTTCAGCCTTCTGATTGGAAAGATTTTCGCTATCCTTCGCGCCAATAGGCACCATTCCTTCACGAAGTAAAAATTTTTGAAATTTGTGGTAAGGTCTTAATGGGACCAAACTGCTGAGGTCATCGGTCCCTAAGGCTACACACTGCTTGATCTAACTTAAACTAACTTACGCTATAGACAACACACACACACACACACACACACACACACACCCATGCCTGAGGCAGGACTCGAACTTCCGACGTGAGGAGCCGCACGGACCGTGACAAGACGCCCAAGACCGCGGGGCTACGCCGCGCGGCCCTTCACCAAGTATACGAGCTCTGTAGTACGTATATGTCATATATGTTTAACATATTTCACACATATTACTACACGTATTTCAGTTCTGTCTGCAGAGAGTTTCGTCTTGCAGTTCCGTTATCGCACAGGTTCAATCCTTGTGACGTCGTATCTCCTGAACGACGCTTCGCGCCATGTGAGCCAGTTTGGTACTGTCTCCAGTGCGACAGATCTATTGTTATCTACCCTGCGCGCCATCGCCGTCCAACATGCGCTGCAACGCACACCTAGTTGGCGTGGGGCTGGCGCTACGAAAATGATATTAATCCCTCTCATCGGCAGCGTCTTGTTCTCTTAGGGTCTCGGGCTGTAGTCATTTAGATGGCTGAGTACCAGTGACTTAAGACTGATATTTCGAGTTTTGGCATACGTTAAGTGGTGCTACAGTGAGGTCGCATGTCTGCAATGTCTGCAAGTTGCGTAGAGGTGTTTTAGATTGGAGTTGCCAAGAGACTAAGATTTTGTGGCCATGTTCTGCAGACTACTACCTTCAGAGGGTTAATCTACAGCAAGGGATCTCAAAGTTCTTCTTCCGTCCCGCCCACCTTCTCAAATATAAATTATTTTGCTCCCCTCACAGCCCCTTACTTTTCTTTCCTTCCTCGCCATTACTTTTTTTTTTTTTTTTACAAATTAGATAGTTAAAGCTACCATCTATTGTATATTGCGTCTAAAATTCATTTGCAATCTTTCAATATTTGATATATCACGACGTACAAATAATGACAGAACAGCAGTTAACATTTAAATGCCAATTTAAAAACTATTATATTTAAGCTGATCATGCTCAAAGGAAACAAACAAGCGTAAAAATGCATACGGATCAAAATTCGGATATTTTCGGACACCTGCACATTTAATGCGTTGTGCGTGCTTCAACTTGTGAAGAAAGTAGATCCAGTATTGGTTGTATCTCTGAAATGGTAACTCGCAGATCTCCTTCCAGGTATTGACGAGGCCGATATTTCTTATTGATTAATGCCTTTGTGGAAAAATGTTAGCTCACATAGGTAAGTTGATGCAAAGAGTAACAACACGTACACTGCCCTTCTAACTAAATTGGGATATTCATTCAGAGTCTGCACCCAGAAATTTTCAAGAGACTTCGGCTTAAATTGATTTTCTCAAGCTCCGAAATTTACTTAGTAAAAACTTTCGAAGGCCAAGATCTCATAAACATTTCTTTATTTACAAACGACCAGTTTCGACAGACTTTGCTGTTATCTTCAGATCTTCAAAAGTTTATATTGTGAAATGTGTTCGTTTTGGGTTGGACCTCACGCCAAGTCGTCATGTAGAAAAATTCAGTACATTATTTAGACTTTTATTTGAAATAATCCATCACAGTTTGAGAAGAACAATAGCGTACATACTTACAACACTATTTACCCATTGTTAAAGCTATCTGTGACTCAGAGGGGAATTCAATATGCAGCAATACAAATTATTGATTATTTTACCAATAAAATAAAATGTCCGACAGTTAGCGAATCTCGCTTTAAATCTAATTTGAAATCGTTTCTCCTGAACAACTCCTTCTGTTTCATTGACAAATTTCTACTTAAAAACTGGTAGCAGGTAAAGAAACAAAAAAGATAACGTGTTCATTAATCTTAACACAAATCATGTAAACTGACTGATTCCATGTCAATCTCTGTAATGGGATTTACTATAAAACTAGTGTCGTCTACAAAAAGTTACAATTTTGCCTGTTGGATGTTAAGTCGAATGTCATTCACAGATAAAGAATAGAAGTGATCCCAAAGTTGGAGCCTGTTGGATTCCTTTTGTGGTTATTACCCTAGTCTCTAATATTTTCTACCTTTCCGAAATTGAATTATGTAGCACAACATTTTGCATTCTTTTTGTGAAGAACATTTCCAACCAGCTGTGTCCAAATCCATCAGTTCTATAAAACTTGAGTTTTTCTAAGGGAGTATTATGTTCTATACAATGGAAGGCTTTGGAGAGTCCACAGAAAATACTAACTGGCGATATATTATAAATTAAGGCTCATACTATTTGATGAGTGTATGTATAAATTCCTCAGTCGAGCAACCATTCTGGAATACAAACTGCGATAAACAAAGTAAGTTCTTTCCACTTAAGTGTCCGACCGCTCTTGAGTATATTACTTTTTCGACTATTTAGGAAAAAGCTGTCACTGAGGAAACTGAATAGTAAATGTTTAAGCCTATCCTGATAATTTTCTTATGAAGTCATTTAATAATTACGTGTTTTAACCTGTCTGCAAAAATTCCCTGCGTCAATGATGCGCCGGCCGGTGTGGCCGTGCGCTTCTAGGCGCTTCAGTCTGGAACCGCGTGACCGCTACGGTCGCAGGTTCGAATCCTGCCTCGGGTGTGGATGTGTGTGATTTCCTTAGGTTAGTTAGGTTTAAGTAGTTCTAAGTTCTAGGGGACTGATGACCACTGATGTTAAGTCCCATAGTGCTCAGAGCCATTTGAACCATTTTTTGTCAATGATGCATTGCATATATCACTAAGGACATTACTTCTATGTTGGAATACCATCAAACGTGCAAAAGCTTCTGCTTTCAGATTTTTTTCTTTTATTAATTTCAGTGATGGAAGTTGGTGCTACTTCTAGTTGCTTAAAACTTTTTGGAATGACTTTTTAATATATTCTCTTGCTTCTTGAACTGAACCATCCTATATTTGCTGCTACATGTAGAAAGTGATTGTTAAAATTACTTGCAACTGGTAAATTAAGAGTCACAACATTGTCAATTAATTTAATTGTCATTATTTACTTTAACTTATACACTGAATGGCTGTCCTGTATCCGTTTTGACAATGTTCTATACAGATTGAATCTTATTATTGGCGTTATTTACAATGAAGCGCCAAAGAAAGTGGTATAGGCATGCGTATTCAAATGCAGAGATATGTAAACATGAAGAATACGGCACTGCGGCCGACAACGCGTGTATAAGACAACATGTGTCTGGTGCAGTTGTTAGATCGGTTACTGCTGCTACAATGGCAGTTTATCAAGATTTAAGTGAGTCTGAATGTGGTGTTATAGTCGGCGCGTGGGACGCAGCATATTCGAGGTAGCGATGAAGTGGGGACTTACCCGGATGACCATTCCGCGAGTGTACCGTGAATATCAGGAATCCGGTAAAACATCAAATCTCCGACTTCGCTGCCGCCTATAAAGGACCCTGCAAGAACGGGACCGACGACAATTGAAGAGAATCTTTCAACGTAACAGAAGTGCAACCCTTCCGCAAATTACCGCAGATTTCAATGCTGGACATCAACAAGAGTCAACGTGCAAACCATTCAATGAAACATCATCGATATAGGCTTTCGGAGCCGAAGGCCCACTCATGTACCCTTGATGACTGCACGACACAAAGCTTTACGCCTCGCTTGGGCCCGTCAACGCCGACATTGAAGTGTTGATGACTCGAAATAGTCATCAGCAGAACAGCTATCCCTTCAGGATTTTCTGCATCTTCCGTGCATACGATAAACCCATTTATCTGGTTTTCCAACCCTCTAATGATCTCATGAAACATGACTGGAAACATGTTGCCAGATCGAACGAGTCTCGTTTCAAATTGTATCGAGCGAATGGACGTGTACGGGTATGGAGACAACCTCATGAATCCATGGACCTTGCATGTCAGCAGGGGAATGTTCAAGCTGGTGGAGGCTCTGTAATGGTGTGGGGCGCGTGCAGTTGGAGTGATAGGGGACAACTGATACGTCTAGATACGACTCTGACAAGTGACATGTCCTGTCTGATTATTTGCATCCATTCATGTCCATTGTGCATTCCGACGGACTTGGAAATTCAAGCAGGACAGTGTGACACCTCACACGTGCAGAATTGCTACAAAGTGGCTCCAGGAACTCTCTTCTGAGTTTAAACACTTCGGCTGAACTCCCCAGACATGCACATTATTGAGCATATCTAGGATGCCTTGCAACGTGATGTTTAGAAGAGATCACCAACCCCTCGTACTCTTACGGATTGATGAACAGTTCTGAAGGGTTCATGGTGTCCATGCCCTCCAACACTACTTCAGACTTTGGTCGAGTCATGCCAAGTCGTGTTGCGGTACTTCTGCGTGCTCGCGGAGGCCCTGCACGATATTAGGCAGGTGTAGAAGTATCTTTGGCTCTTCAGTGTATTTCCGTCAGGACATGTCCACTTCTGGACATTTTAATGACTTTTCTTAAAGTATTCTTGAAGTGTTACTGTAATACGCAAGTAATGTTGCATCTTGACTTATTTTGGGCTTTACATAAGTTATTCTCTCCCTTTTGATATTTCAATTCTCTTTGTTATCCAAGGATTGCTTGTTTTCTTAATGGATATTTTTTTAGCAAAGCAACTTTAAAAGTTTTGACATAAATTTAGTATGTAATAAATTGAATTTGAGATTAGTATCTCTTCCTACTTATACCTAATCCTGTATCATCCCTTTCAGTGTAATCTTAAAATATTGTATCCTGTTCTCATTAATGAGCCTCACTGTTTTGTATGAGTGTCTCCAGGCTGCAATGTGCCAGCCTGTTTATTTCCATTAATTGTGCATCATGATCGGAGACTCGATTATAAATTGGATGCACATGAATGATTTCACCCTGAGCACTGTCTCTAAAACGTTATTAATCAGTGCACCAGTATTCTGCTGCACAGAAGTTCGAAAATTGATCACTTAAAAAAATGAAACAGTCAAATAATTCTATTTCATTTTTCCTGTCTGTATCTTTCAAAAATGTACACTGAAATCTCCACACACTACTAACCGTTTTTCTTGTCTGACAAGTAGCTCAAAAATGTATGTAGTTTTCTCATAAATAGCGGAACGTTTCCTAGAGAGGATGTGTAGGCAGTTACAATTATCAAACTACTACGCACTAACAGCTCACAAGCACTTGGTTCTAGGTTCTGATCAACACAAAAATATTTGTTTCGAGGTTTTTGACTTTGTGTCCAGCTTTACATATGTTTCAGGTCCACTTTCCTCCATGTTAACTCTTCATATAAATGATGCAAGTCGATAATCCTTGATATTTAATTTCTCCATCCCTGTGGTTACATGGTGTTCAGAGAGGCACAGAACAGCTATCCCTTCAGAATTTTCCGTATCTTATGTGCATACGATAAACCCATCTATCTGGTTTTTCAACCCCCTAATGATATCATGAAACAACTTAATTTTATTTTTCTGGAAACTGTTACACATATTATGGTCTTGTACCGCTCTAACTTCTTTCAGTACTGTTTGTCTGTAACCTGATTGTAACGTAAAAAATCTGTGCCTTTGATTCCAGTAATCAAAGGAATTTTGTTTTGTGTGCTTGTGCCCTGCTTACACTTTTTGCAGAATACTCAGTTAATCTTTCCTTCCCCCTCCCATTTTGAAGCAGGCCATGATTAGTGTATCCCCATCTCCCAATCGCAGAAACAGACGGGGCACAGATACGAGACGTTGTTTCACACAAAAGCAACTCGCTCAAGTCTTTGTTCACAAAGCTAACAGCCGTGTTAACCCAGGGCTGGTCATGTCACTGCAAAACGTTGACAAAATTCACATCAGTGTATGCTGTTGGTGCTCTTACTTTCTCCAGCTCACTGTTAATGCTATATTCTAAGTTGTTAGCTCGGCTGTTTCCTGCTACCCTACATTAGGTACCTACGTAATCCTCGCCATCAAAATCCCTGCACGAGTCACCTATGTTCTCGGTCATATGGCTATGCTTGGTGCTACGAGGATTCAGAACGGTCGAGCAGCGAGAGCTGTATCACAAAAATGGTTCAAATGGCTCTGAGAACTATGGGACTCAACTTCTGAGGTCATTAGTCCCCTAGAACTTAGAACTACTTAAACCTATCTAACCTAAGGACATCACACACATCTATGCCCGAGGCAGGATTCGAACCTGCGACCGTAGCGGTCTCGCGGTTCCAGACTGCAGCGCCTAGAACCGCACGGCCACTTCGGCCGGCGCTGTATCACACCTAAGGCATCAATGAGACAGCATTTAATTATCATCCCTTTATTGACGGGAGTTTTACAGTGATTCAGTCTCCTTTTCAGCACAGTATAGTAGCAGCTGTGCTACATCCATATTGCAGGAAAGTGCTCAGTGGCACGTCATCATCTGTCACAGAATCTGGGATCAAAGCATCTGCTGTTGCCCACAGTCAGTTCTGTGGCCTCCTGCCGGGTGGAACGGCGGTCGGCTCGTCCCCAAAGCCCAGAATGTGGATATCTGCCGAAGCTTCAGTGTTCTCGTTGAGCCTACTGCGCTTATGCCTGGTTCCAGAAATCTTCATACTCCTGATGGCGAGGATGCGAAAGTCCCAACAGCGTCGTGAAAGCCCGAGGGGTGATCCCAGCATACAGCCAATAAACCTGTACGTGCATTGCCAAGGAGTGGTAGCACTCGGTGCCCTGCTTATAGTGAGGCAGATCTATTGTGCATTCACAGAAGATCCTGCCTAGTCCTCATTTTCAATCAGACCGGCAGGAATGGCAGCTTACAACTGTGGACACTTCGAAACAGATTCCAAGCTGGAAGCAGCAGCCACGCTTCGTCGTATATCACCGGATCAAACTAACGAATCTGGTCTTTTGTTGGTATCAGTTATGCAGACGGAGAGATCAAACTCTGACCCTGAGGTGTAGAAAGGAGACGGCTGTATAGTGGTCAATGAAGTGGCTCCCCCCATAAGGGTGACCACATGTGCTCCAGCTTTCAAAGCCTGTCAGTGTACTTTACTGAATTAATGTTTAGTTTCAGACCATTCTTTTGTGCAAAGTTAGCAGCCTGAAAGGCGTTCCTCCATAGTCTTTGACTGTAGTTACTCCACGCTGCCTTGTTAAAAGAATTATGGCTCCTTCACAATGGCGTCATGATGCTGAATCAGCTGTCTTTAATGCTCCGAGCTGCACAGTCTGTGACAATGTATTCCTCGCTTGTTTTTACTCCGGCTTCTTCGAGTGTTTGTATCTGTTGCGCAGCGATTGTATACCATGCAGCACGCTATGCATGGATTTCGTTCTAAACTGCTCAAAAATTTTGTTCTTCACTGTGCAACATTTTTCCATCATTTATGAAATCCTCCCGAATTTGTGCACTCAGATCCTCTCTCCTGCTAATTTCAATATTCACATCTTCATAATTATTACGCCCATCACTAGGTATCTTTTCCCTCTAATTGACGCTTATTTCACGAAGCATTGTCTCTTACATGTAATTCCTTAGTCTATCACACTAATTCCTTGACGACTTATCTTTTATTTACTATCACATGGATCTACGACTGGACTTAATTACTCCGTATTACTTCCTGTCACATTATTAAACCAGGAAATAGGTAACCGACGCACTGTTAGCTCTGGGTGTCGTTCCGTCTTTCGCTTTCAAAAAACGCAGATTACCCAAATGGTGACAATAATCGCTACGGTACTGGTAGCTGTTATGTATAACATGGTTATGCTGTTTCTCTAACATGGTAATGCTGCTTTTCTCGGTACTGCTGGATATGTTGCAAAATGTGTTCTACGAAAATCCACCCCTTTTTGTGACGCTATAAAATTTTCTAACGAGTGATGTATATCTGTGTTCAAGGTGTCGTTCAGAAAGGTAAGGTTCTGGACTGGCAGTATCTCCAACGGCTTTTCTGGCCAAACAGCTGAGGGTTAGAATGTCACCGTTCCTCACTACTAAACTAAACTAAACTCCTCCGGAACAGGCCATGAAGGCCGAACGGTACCGACCGGCCGCCGTCTCATCCTCAGTGCACAGGCGTCACTGAATAAGGGCATGGTGGGGCATGTGGTCAGCACACCGCTCACCCGGCCGTATGTTAGTTTCCGAGACCGTGGCCGCTACTTCTCAATCAAGTTGCTCCTCAATTTGCCTGTCAAGGGGTGAGTGCATCACGCTTGCCAACAGCGCTCGGCAGACCGGACTGTTGCCGGCCGGTGTGGCCGAGCGGTTCTAGGCGCTTCAGTCTGGAACCGTGCGACCGCTACGGTCGCAGGTTCGAATCCTGCCTCAGGCGTGGAAGTGTGTGATGTCCTTAGGTTAATTAGATTTAAGTAGTTCTAAGTTCTAGGAGTCTGATTACCTCAGACGTTAAGTACCATAGTGCTCAGAGCCATTTTTAGACCGGACTGTTGCTTACTTCCATTTTAATCACATCCTGTGGCTCCCCTTCTTATAACAAATGAGGATTATAAACTCTGGAGTGAATACCAAATAAATCCATTGTCACTGAAAATGCGGGTAGAAGTTAGCACTTCGCTTCGACACTCTGTTGCTTCAGTTTTCGAATATCCTCGTTGTTCTCATTCCAACAGTTCCCCCCTGCACCAAAACCGGAACAGAAACGTAATATGTAGAAAATCGACCAGTAAGTAGAATTTAAAATATATACTACGTCATAGAATAAACCAAACACCAGACCTGTTTATAATCTAAAGGTACATTGCCCAAAAATTAAAACTAAATAGTAAAAATACGTACATATTCCAGGCCACTGAAGAAGCCTTGCAGAGAATAAAGGCATAACGCGCATGGCACGAAAATTGTGTTTCAAACAGTTGTAGTCAGACGGTCCAAAAAGTACAAATTATCAGTATACAGTAAAGGCTGTCCTTGGCTGGTCGTCTGGAAATACTGAACTACTTCAAACTGGTGGACGCCGCTCTTCAATTCCATGGTTGAGAAGTATCTACACTGACACAAATTGTCTACTGTCTCTGTAATGTTACGGTTAAGGTACACATCAATGACAGCTCTTATACTGAGGAAGAGAAAACCGCGAAGGAATCTATATTTTCTAATACTGTCTGATGATATTTTGAACTTGATGCCAGCACTTGCACCCCGTGGGCTTCCTTCAGTGATTCCTCCAACTAAATGCTGGTTGATGAATTCCTTCATCAATCGTGTAACTGTTTTGAGACCCTGCATGGCATCGTGTAAACTGGAGCATTGTTTCCTGTCGGTATCCTATGTTGTGTTATAGACGTCACTTCTAACGAACCCACTGGACTGAACAAATCTCTCAATCTAAGCAGTAAAGCTTCCCTGACTTTTCCATGCAAGTGTTTAACATTCTTACTTACCGCAAAACTGTTAACAGTATACTTGTGGTTCTGATCATCATTTGACCTATCAAAATCATCTTCCTGTACGACAGTGAGGCTGGCAACCATTAGGTCCTTAGGTAAACTAACCACTACCCTGGCAGACAACAGTCCAGAGCCACAGGAACCACAAATTCTCCGTATATAACTGTAACACATACTATGTTCCTGTACACAATACAGTGAGGCGTATTTAATTCCTCTTTCTTCTCCAGTGACTCTGCCATGCACAAAAATTCCCTTCGTAAGTCTAAACCTACATAAAACCAGATCGATTTTCCTGCACCTGTTGGTATGTTGTGCCACTTATTAACCTTAAGTGTACCCTTATGCAGTTTAGCTGGCAACAGCTTTATGATAGATGTATCTTGCAGCATAGTTTCAATAGCAGCTCTCTCGTCCAGTTGAAACAAAGTTCCATTAAGCTCGATCGTATCCTGCGAAAGATTAATTATAGCATATTTTCCCAGAAAAGCAAGTGTGATAACTGCAAAGTACCCCAAACCAAAGTGTGAGAACACTTCCATATGCTCCTTAAACCTCCTAGCCCCAACGCTAAAAGTGAGCAGCAGTGTTGTATGCAATGATTCCACCTCGTTGTTGCCCACTGTACGTAGCCTATACCTGGAGTCTCTGACCACCCCAGAATTCCCTACTAACAACCGACACATGTGTACCCGTGTCCACCAAAAATTTATGTTCCTTACAGTTCTCTGTGACAAGCTACCAATAATCCGTCTCTGTAAACTCCTTGCAGTGTCACGTTTTATTTGGAGTGATCTTTCACGGCTGAGGCTGTCCTCTTCATGATTAAGGAACGCTTCCTTCGATCCAGTTTACGCTGATTCCTACTTCTGCAGTCACGCACCTTATGCTCAACATCCTCACACTCAAAACCCTTTGGCTGGCGACATTACTTCTTCACATGACGCACTTTTCAACATATGTAACATTTGATGTCAGAGAAGAAGGCACCACAGTAACTCCGTTTCTGAGTCGCACTCAGGCTGGCAACCATTAGGCCCTTCGGTAAACTAACCACGTCCCTTCCAGCTGCTTGGAAATCGTGATAGCCGAGGACAATTCACTAGGATAATCCACTCTGACCCGCCGCGGAATCTACCAACTCATTGTGCTTCTGTGTTTATCCAAGGAAGTTTTCCTTGAAAAACGTAGTGCTATTATGCTTACGCTATCCGCTTGACAAGACCTACAGGCAGCTGGTGAAATGTCTATGCCTTCCTAAGCGTTTCAAATTACAGACCTACGTTTTAGTGTCTCCCACAAATCGTAATTTAGCCATATACAGACGCGTTTCCTCGGAACATTTCCGTAACTTAGCTGCTGCCCTCGTGTCATCAACAAATACCGAAACGTCATTATATTCCTTTTCAGATAAAGGCGCAGTGAGACTGGCAGTCATAGGATCAATAGACCGGACATGTATATTCACTAAGGTTCTGGTGTCCCCTCCCTGGGATTAGTGTCTGCCCATTCACGGCTTGTAATGCTTCCAGTTCCCTCTGCAGCTCCTCCTTAACCAGCTTCTGTTCTACTTTATCGTGCAGTAACGTCGCTACCTAACCCTTCAGAATTTCAGCGGCTTCACTTAAAGTTACTGTATCTGTTTCTGGTCGTTGTGTGAACTCCACTCTGAAATACGCTGAAAGAAATGAGAATCTAATACACCGACAAAGCATCAACAAGCAAAATAATCACACTAGTCCTTCCAGCATACCATGGCTCAGCAGGACTCAATGCACTGGTGTGCTTCGTGGCCAAGACTCCTGCGTTTATCACAAGTTACCGTCACTGCCCTAGAACAGATAATTCATGCCGTGACAAATCACAACACCGGCACCTGGTAGGCCATAAGTACTCGTATTCAAAATGGTTCAAATGGCTCTGAGCACTATGGGACTTAACATCTGTGGTCATCAGTCCCCTAGAACTTAGAACTACTTAAACCTAACTAACCTAAGGACATCACACACATCCATGCCCGAGGCAGGATTCGAACCTGCGACCGTAGCAGTCGCGCGGTTCCGGACTGAGCGCCTAGAACCGCGAGACCACCGCGGCCGGCTAGTACTCGTATTCGTCCGTACAGTTACCCCAGAGCTGATATAGATCTGAAGCTTCCTGTCGTCACTTTTCAGTTCATATGAGCATTACCTCGACTGGACAAGGCCCCAAAATAAAAGAAAAAAAGAAAATAGACCAACAGAAATTGGTTACTCACCACACCAAATAATGATGATGTCGATGATGGCTACTGATGTGCAGGTGCAGTTCCCCTAAAGCGGCGGCTGACATAATCGCTTCTGATTGCAAATTATAGGGGTTTAACTGGATGTGAAGTACTACGAGTGTCCAGGATTGTAGAGCGGCGAGGCAGTGGTGAGAAACTGTGTCACTTCCAAGGTATCGTGAGACTGCATTTAATTAACATGTTTTTGCTGACGGGACTTTTACAGTGATATAGTCTCCTCTGTCAGCACGGCCTGGCAGCAGCTATGCTACACCCACGTTGCAGGGACGCGCTGAGTGGCACTTCAGCGGCCTGTTGCGGAATCTGCGGCCAAAGCACCTGGTGTTGCCATAGTGTGTTCCACAGCCTCCTGCTGGGTGGAGTGGCTTTCGGCGAGTCTCCACAGCCCATTGTGACTGTGGACGTCCGCCGAAGTTTCTGCGCTCTCGTTGACACTAGTTGCGCTTACGCTTGGCCCCAGAAATCTGTATACCCCTCATAGCAGTTGTAATGATGACGAGAAAGCAGAAGTCCCAAAAGCGACTTGGAGGACAACCTGGAAGGCGGTCCCAGTGCACAGCCAATAAGGCGGTACATAAACTGCCAAGGAATGGTGACACTAGGTGTCCTGCACGTAAATCGAACACCTTGCTGTCAGATAGATCGCTTCTTCATTTATGAAAGATCTTCAGTCACCCTCTTGACCGACAGGCATGACAGCTTGGAGTGTTGAAATTCTTCCAACAGTCTTATAGGTGTGGACTCATAGACGCAGACTCCAAACTAGCATGGGTGGCAAACATTTTGTCACATGTCACAAGGTCTTCCAGCAGCTAACAATTCTGGCCTTCCGTCCGTATCAACGACCCTGAGCCACAGGAAGAAGAGTGTTATGTAGTGGTCAATCATGTGATTCCCTCCACATTGCTGGCCGAATGTGCTCCACCTTTTCGAACTTTTCAAGTTTCCCTGCTGGAGTAAATTTTAGTTTCAGAGCTTCAGTGCACTCTTTTGTGCTAGGTTTGCAGCCTGAAAGGCGTTCTAGGATAGTCTTTGGTACAGTTAATTCATGCTGTCCTATTAACAACATATCGTTACGCCTCCTTTGCAGTGATGTCATTATGCTGCATCAGGTATTTTTGACGCCCTCCTTTGCACAGTCGGTGGCAGTGTAGCATCTTGCTTGTTTGTTTTCCAGAACTCCTGCGGATTTATACTCATTACACACGTATTTTGTACCATGTAGGTAAGATAGGACTAGTTCAAAAATGGTTCAAATGGCTCTGAGCACTATGGGACTTAACATCTATGGTCATCAGTCCCCTAGAACTTAGAACTACTTAAACCTAACTAACCTAAGGACATCACACACATCCATGCCCGAGGCAGGATTCGAACCTGCGACCGTAGTAGTCGCGCGGCTCCGGACTGAGCGCCTAGAACCGCTAGACCACCGCGGCCGGCTAGGACTAGTTGTTCCAGACAGCTGAAAACATTTGATTCTTCGCTTTAATACTACTCTGTGCAAAGGGTCAAAATCTTCCTTCCTTAGGCCATCTTTATTGGCGGAAAACATTAATTATATATTAAGTGCTTACAATTGTTGTATTTAAAAACCAGATTCCTTAAATGCCCCATTTAGGTATAATTTGTGATATAACTAATCATGTACGTTTGTCTTCACAAGTGATCCCAAGATGGAGCTTTTGAAGATTTTCATTAAATATTTAAGTTGCGAATTGTGCTTCCATAGCCCATTACAGCAATTTTTAAGTAAATTCTTTGTAAATTTAAGTGATCTCTTTGCACACTGAGGTGACATAGGTCATGGAGTAACGATCGATATGCGTATATACAAATGGCGATAGTATCGCGTAGACCAGGGATAAAAGATCAGTGTATTAACTGAGAAGTCATTTGTGATTCATGCGAAAAGGCTTCCGACGTGATTATAGCCGCACAAAGGGAGGTAACAGACTGTGAACGTGGACTGGTGGTTGGTGCTAGACGCATGGTACGGGATGTTCAAAAAGATCTCTCCACAGTGCCGTATGATTTTTAGTCGCGCGTGCCGTATGATTGTTCGCCTGCACAACGATACTGCAGTGATATTCTGTACCCATTCATGGGAGAACTTGTGTAAAGTGAAATACGGAACGGTTATTTTCAACAAGGTGGTGCAACCACGCATACAGCTCGCGTTCCAATGTCACTGCTTGCTGATGTTTTTGGTGATCGCATAATTTCACAGGGACTTTGGCCTCCCCGATCGCCTGACCTAACACCATCTGACTTTTTCTTCTGCGGTGCAGCAAAACCAACTGTCTACAAATACCGTCCAAAATCCATCGATGAATTGAAAACTGCAATATCCACTTTCACTGTTTCTGTTACAGAAGAGATGTTACAGCTTGTGCTTGGCAACATAATTAGACTAATTGAATTGTGTATTCAACAACAGGGTGGGGGGGGGGGACACTTTCTATATTTAATGTGAAAATTTGTAAGTAAAATGAATATTCAATGAATTAATAGCTTGTATTTCACTGAATTTCATTTCGTTATATTCACTGCGGCATAAAGCACGCGCGCATATTCCATTTCGGAAATAGTTAGGGAATCAACTATTCCGAGGCCCACGGTGTCAAGAGTGTGCCGAGAATACCAGATTTCAGGCTTTACCTGTCACCATGAACAACGCAACGGCCGACGGCCTTCACTTAACGACCGTGAGCAGTGGCGTTGGCATAGAGTTGTCAGTGATAACAGAAAAGCAACATTGCGTGAAATAACCGCAGAAATCCATGTGGGACGTACTACTAACGCATCTGTTAGAACAGTGCAGCGAAATATGGCTGTAATGGGCAATAGCAGCAGTTGACCGACGCGAGTGCCTTTGCTAATCGCACATTTCCTGTTGCGCCTCTCTTGGACTCGTGACCATATCGTTTGTAGCCTAGACGGTTGGTAAACCGTGGCCTGGTCAGACGAGTCGTGGTTTTAATTAGTAAAGGCTGATGGTAGAATTTGAGTTTGGTGCAGAACGTTCGAAGCCATGGACCCAAGTGGTCAACAAGGCACTGTGGAAGTTGGTGGTGGTTTCATAATGGTGTGGGCTTCGTTTACATGAAAAGGACTGAGTCCTCTGGTCAAACTGAACCGATAGTTGAGTGGAAATGGTTATGTTCGGCTACCTTGAGACCATTTTCAGCCATCCGAGGACTTCATGTTGCCAAACAGCGACGGAATTTTTATGGATAACAATGCGCTATTTCACCGGATCACAATTGTTCCCGATTGGTTTGAAGGGCATTCTGAACAATTCGAGTTAATGATTTGGCCAAGCAGGTCGACCGACATCAATCCCATCGAATATCTATGAGACACAGTCGAGAGATCAGGTCGTGCACAGTATCCTGCACAGGCAAGATTTTCGCAGTTATGGGACGACGGTAGAGGCAGCATGGTTCAGTATTTCTGCAGGAGACTTCCAACGACTTGTTGAGTCCATGACGCGTCGAGTTGCATCGCTATACCGAGAAAAAGGAGGCCCGACATGATATTAGGAGGTATTCGAGACTCCTGTCACCTCTGTATCTGCTGCACGTGTATTTGACAAATTTGTTTTGTAAGGCATTATGTTCAGTTATTGTATGTACGTGATGTACAGGGTTATTACAAATGATTGAAGCGATTTCAAAGCTCTACGATACTTTATTATTTGAGATATTTTAACAATGCTTTGCACACACATACAAAAACTCAAAAAGTTTTTTTAGGCATTCACAAATGTTCGATATGTACCCCTTTAGTGATTCGGCAGACATCAAGCCGATAATCAAGTTCCTCCCACACTCGGTGGAGCATGTCCCCATCAATGGGTTCGAAAGCATCGTTGATGCGAGATCGCAGTTCTGGCACGTTTCTTGGTAGAGGAGGTTTAAACACTGAATCTTTCACATAACCCCACAGAAAGAAATCGCATGGGGTTAAGTCGGGAGAGCGTGGAGGCCATGACATGAATTGCTGATCATGATCTCCACCACGACCGATCCATCGGTTTTCCAATCTCCTGTTTAAGAAACGCCGAACATCATGATGGATGTGCGGTGGAGCACCATCCTGTTGAAAGATGAAGTCGGCGCTGTCGGTCTCCAGTTGTGGCATAAGCCAATTCTCCGCGGGCTACGCGTGAAACTTGCCCGCACGCGTTCAACCGTTTCTTCGCTCACTGCAGGCCGACCCGTTGATTTCCCCTTACAGAGGCATCCAGAAGCTTTAAGCTGCGCATACCATCGCCGAATGGAGTTAGCAGTTGGTGGATCTTTGCTGAACTTCGTCCTGAAGTGTCGTTGCACTGTTATGACTGACTGATGTGAGTGCATTTCAAGCACGATATACGCTTTTTCGGCTCCTGTCCCCATTTTGTCTCACTGCGCTCTCGAGCGCTCTGGCGGCAGAAACCTGAAGTGCGGCTTCAGCCGAACAAAACTTTATGAGTTTTTCTACGCATCTGTAGTGTGTCGTGGCCATATGTCAATGAATGGAGCTACAGTGACTTTATGAAATCTCTTCAATCATTTGTAATAGCCCTGTATTATTGTTCTCCACTGCCACAGATGAACCGAGGATGGTGAGACTGTGAACGAAATCGATTGTCAAAATAAAAAGACGTACATCTGCGTATTTCATGAGTCAATTCGTAACTATTATTAAAGCTTTTCAACACCGCCTCCAAAAACATACGTGACGGACGTTGACAGATTCACCGATTTTAAACCGATCACAATTTGTCATATGTGATACACAAATAAAAATCATACAATGAGGTGAATATTCCATGGGAAGGGATATCTTAGAAGAACCTGTATGGTTCCTAAAAATATGATATATTTGTGTACTTGTGCTACTGCTTTCAGTGGTCACTGAATTCTATATAAAAGCTGCCCTTTTTTAAAAGTGAATATTACGCAGTTTCATTATTCTCAGGTATGGTTCGTCACAGACACACATACTTAAACGTAACGGAATATTCTTTAGCATATGAAATAATATACTGTTAGTCATTGATTAACTTTCTCTGATAAATTAGAGTCTAGATATTGTTTCTGAATTTCCTCGACGATATTGGAAGAATACACATATACGTCAACTGCCTATATCACATTAATGATCAATATTTCGATGACTTTTCAATTAATTTGGATCTGAGACCTAGTACGCCGAAAGCCGTCGCTGACCAACTAAGTCAGTCATCGAAATATAGTGTTGAAAAACTGTTTCGTTAGCCTGACAACATTTCATAATAGAACGGGAAAACACAAAGTAAATACTCCATCAAGAATATTCAGTATTTTTTACAGTTTCTTCACACAGCTGGTTCAAGGAAAGCTCTCACTATTTAATTACAATACCACATCAACCATGGATTAAGTAGATGAAGTAGCGACTGGCGTCCAAAAGCGAATCAGATCCCAGAAACTAGAAAGGTCTTACGAGCCCAAACCGTCCTCTTCAACATTTATAAATAATCTCTAAAATGAATCAACTATACTCCTAATCATAATTTACCGCAGGCGCATTCAACGAAGAGTTGCTCTTAACGATTGGAAGAAGGCGAAGAACACACACATCTCAAAAAATAAAAAATAGAAAATAAAATAAAAAAATAAAAAATAAAAATAAATAAAAAATGGTCAGGAGAACAGGCAATACAGTACTACCCTCCCTTGTTACTGACGTCTCAGTTGAAACCCAATGACATAACGGAGACAAAATGACGTCCGTCATGGAAATTAACATGGTTTGAAAATAAACAGATAATATAAAATCCAAAAAACTGAAGTTATTGTTCTATATTTTCGAAAGTCGCTCAGTTTTACAGCGATCCGAATGCTTGTAAAGACGAAATCCTTAGTAAATCTACTGGACTTAGTTTGTGACAGCAGTGAGTACCTCTTTTCGTCGAGCACACAGCTCACTATCTTCCACAGGGACCTTTTAGAAACTAAGAAGTAAGTCGAATATGCCCCATGGGAACTGTAAAAACTTCCCCATTGTTAATGCATGTAATAGTGACTTGCCATATGGTTTTACATGCAAGTCTCAAGCTACTGTAGATGACGTGATGGTCTACGAGCAAATTCTGACTTACAGAGTGTGCAGTAATATTCATTTATACATTGATACAATATCTGTAGGGCGCTAGGTCTGAGAACTAGCTCTTACTGCAAGATAATGTAAAGTGGTGCACTTCTCAAAGTGACAAAAAGTAATAGCTTTGGCCAATATGACGAAAGATTTACACCTAGGTTCATTCGTCGCTTTAAGTAAAGCGAAATTAAAAGTGTGTCGGTTATGAAATGGAACGAACTCGCAGACTCCGTTGTATGTAACCCGAATGAGTAATTGGAACAATAGTTGGAAATTTCATTTAGTGGAAAGAGATTCCTTGCAAAACACTTGCACAATTTACAGTCGAAAACTATTAAGATCACTTCGGGCGGAATAGAACAGAGAACTAGGAAATATATGAGTGCACTTACACTACATAACTTAATCAATTTTTGTTGCTCACATAGGCCAAAATGTGTACACAGAGAACAGCATTGAAGAGAACTTGAAATACTACACCTTTCTGAGAAAGGAATACTATGAATTTGTCGGAAGAACTAAAAATATACAGCAACACCATAAACCTGTCTACATCTTGATTGATTAGTTAAAGAAACCAAATGCAGCTACAAAATTTATTCAACGCCTACAATTTTATACTGAGAGAGAGAATATGTTTGCTTCCATATTTAGCTTATCTACTTAATCAAAAAGACAAACTTAACATTATTCTGCAATACTGAAAAAAGAAAATAAAACAAAAAATAATAAAAACCCTTCATAGGACGTTGCCACTATGTTTTAAAATAAAATGTAGCGTATAGCTTTCATCATGACTTCGACTAACACAAGAATATTTGATGTTATTCAACGCTGCAAAGGTGTTTCATTACTGTACCATCCTGTCCTTTTGTACACTCATGTCACAACCAGATGCCAACACATGTGTCCGCCGTCGTATCTTCAGTGTAACTAATGGTTCAGTATGTCACGTATCAATGAAGCAGACGTCTTTGTTGTGATGTAGAAGGGAACACTTTTCCTCAAGTAAATAAAATGGACAGACACTGCACTCAATTTAAAAGTTTATGTTAACTACAAAATCACGAATAGGTTTTATTCTATAGGATAAGACTGTAAAATCTGTACGGGAAATCCTCGCTGCTGTCTGACAATGGGCCAATACCCAAATTAGTTGATTGAAAGAAATCATTCATTCAAAAAGTGTAGCTAGCTGCTGTTGTTTCTTCAGTGATATCTAAGAAAGCAGCCGTGATGCTCTCAAACCATAATCGATAATAGATGTATCGAGGAAGTGTTATTGACAACAATATTATGAATTACTACTTGCTGCCGCGACTGTGCAGCTTTCACTTTGCGTTTCTCAGGGATTTTACATCTCTGTATTTCAACGTTGGGTTCGCTGTCAGAACATCCGTACATTCTAATACTCATCCCTCAGTATCATCTTCACACCAAACAGAAGCTGCATAGAGGAGACGAACGCTTTCCACCGTAACAACTGCTACGTGACCTAATTTTAATTTTAGGGTTGTATCAGTCTACACACCTGCACGCTTAAGTATTAAGATTATCTGCGAGATACTGGACGGCGGTGGAAATAAGGAAGCAGTTCTATGATAATTAAATTATACGAGCGTACCCTTCCAATTATGAACTTCCGGATGAGGTTTCTAATCCTGATACATTGCTCCGCCTTTGTAGTTAAGAATTTTACGAACTTCCTTTACTTACTAAACTCTGAATGTCGTTCTACGTAACTCCATTCTTTTTCAATTCATCATATGTCGTGTTCAATCTGTTTCAATTCAGAGGTTGAATGGAGAGTAGTACGTTCATGAGGCATTTATACAGAACCGGGTTGTGATGAACTTCTTGTTACTTAAGTAAATTTAAAAAAAACCTAGCAAATCGACCTTCTCAAATATTTTTGCTTTATGGGACTCTTTCTAAGACGACATCATTTCTTGTTTGAGGAGGAGCGGGGGGGGGGGGGGGGCAGGGCGTAACGGGTCTGTAGCAACAAAAAATTTTGGACACGTCAGCGTGACCGGGTAGCGCAGTTGGCAAGATTTATAATGATTTCGCAACTTTGTTACTCATTCGTTGGATTCCATTCATGAAATTTCGACATACAACGGATCGTCACAAGGTCGTTATGAGACGCATCTTTAGAATTCCTTCATAACTACATGCTGATCATATGAAATACATCTTTCGAATTCCTTCATAGGTACATGCTGATCATTTAGACTGTCACAGTGAATAGTTTCACGTATGGTTATTTATCGCAGAATTATAATTACGAACGTAGTCGTATGTTCGATATTAGTGGAAAAACGCGCTTAATTCTTGTTTAATGACGTCTACCCATAGGTAGGTGACAGAATACCTGTTACGTAGCAACTGAAGTAAGTTGTCAGATGTGCAATATGAGAAGGTCTGTAAGATGAGGGAAATTTGATAGCATGCGAGGAATCCTTTTACACAAGTGTTTTCTCACTTGTCTGAATTCATCTTAGACCTACCACACATTTTTAAACCCCTAACACTAGGTTTTTGGTTTCCTTGTGAAGAAACACATACTTATATTACTGAATGCCATAACGTAGGTAAATTGTGTTTTTAGCTTGTTTTAAGCATCTCAAGAACAGTAGTAATATAGCCACTTTCTTGTGTTATATCCGTGAATTAATGCTGTTGCATCTTTATCATGTTTGAGAAAGGCAATGAAATATATTTTCAAAATCTTGTTAAAAAGCAAAAGCATCTACGTCACAGAATCAAAGGAAGAGCTGCTCTAGAATTTCGAGGAGTCCAACCTTAGCCAAAGTTTGAAGGTTTCCATGTCTCCCTGTGTTACATTACATTTAGACTTTCTGTGATCAATCTCAAGGAGAAATCATCAGAAGACCCACCTTTTTTCGTGGTCGGAAATGTTTGTAATCTACATCGATTTCCAAACTTTTCCCAGTTGTTGATCTTATTAGTTCTGTCGAACAGGTTGTCTCTCAGCTACCTTTGACTAGGAGAGAAGTATATGATATGTTAAAGGGGGAAATAGCTGAGTTCTGTCCCACTTAAAATGGTTGAGAGGATACTAACGTACTAATACCCTCCTGAAGAAATTTTCTTGTCGGAAGATGCAGTCAGAAGCCTTAACTCTTAGTTTACGAACCCTCCTATCTTATAAGGCCTTCTGCAGATCCATAAGGAAAGGGTTCCTCCCAGGCCTATTTCAGCGACATACTGTGTATCAAAGCACTTCGCTGATCTGTTCAGCCTACTGGTATGTCATTGTGTACGTCACATTAGGAACTAAACAGATTTAATGCTTCTATAGCAGGGATTTCCTTTGAATGACTATTAGATTTGCTATTCATACAGAGTTTGATATACAGGGTGATTTCGTGATGATGTTACAAATTTTCAGGGATGATGGAGAAGGGAAAATGAACCAATTCGAGGTAAGAGACCCTGATCTGCAAACGACGGAGTCGAAAGTTGTACTCGAAACTCTTTCTGATACCTTCGACTGTGAAATACATCTACCAGTATTGTTGCTAAAATTGTAGGGCAGGCAACTTTCAAAAATGGTAGTGTGGCCAAAAAGAAGAAAACAATGACCTTTAAATATAGGCTGTAAAATGCATACCTTAAGAGGTACTTGTTCAGTAAAAGAGATATGTTCCACATTAGCGAAGATGATCAAATGGCCATAGATCTCTAGCAACAAGAATACTGGTACTTGTATTTCCCATGTCAGAGGCAACAGAACGATTTTCGCTTTTAACTTTCGTCTGGGTCGTTTTCGGACCAGCTTCGCTTACCTCAGATTGACACATTTAGCGCCTACCCGTCTCCATTATCCCTGCAAATTTTAAAATCGTCAAGGACTCACCCTTTATGTTGACATCCACTTACTTTTCACTCAAACCAATTCTATGGGCAGACAGATGAAATTGCGATGGAAGCCAGTTGTCTCCTATAGCCGTCACTCTTTTTATTGATGATTTCGAGGAACTCGCCATAAATTCGGCGACACTGGAACTTCATGCTTTTTTGAAATATGTAGACGATACTTTAGTTATTTGGCCTCGTGGCAATGAGAATTTTCACACCTTTTTAGAACATTTCTGTTGAGCCTATCCGAATATTCACCATGATATGGAAGTGGAAGAGGATGCTGTCTTGATGTTTTAATCAGGAAGGAGGGTGACAGTACGTTGGGATATGCCGTCTACAGGAAGCCTGCTCACACAGATTTCTAACTTCAGGCTGTTTGTTGTCACCAGCTGCTCAAAGTCAAGGGGTACCTCGCATCTCGGATCATAGGATCCAAGTCATCTTACACTGTGTAAATTAGTCAGCTGGCTTAGCCCATTTTGAAATTACCTTTCGCCAGAACGGGTATTGTGAGAAACAGGTCAGATGCGCGTAGCACTGTAGACCAGCCGTGAATCGAGACGGTAATGATATTAGTGAAGTGAGGCCTACGTCCACTGCTTACCTGCCTTACGCAGGTGGTATTTCGAACAGGATTTATCGTATTCTGAGGAAACAAGTAGTGAAGTTCAATTTTCAGCCATTAAGCAGTCGTGAAATTCTGGGCTTGCAGACTCTTGGCACAGACTGTCTGTTGGAATACAACAACACAGAGATTCTGGCGTACAAGCTGAGTCACAGGTATAGCGTTATTAAGGAAGCTTTTGAAATTAAACTGGGCAGTGACCTTTATGAACAGGGACGGAAATTTTTGTTGGAATCCTACCTCGGTGATAAAACAGAGGGCTAAGAGATGGCGTGAGTCCTCTTACGAAGTGACTACATCTTTCGATTCCTGATTAGCGCAGACCCGCCCACTGAGGGTCTAGTTTTTCATAACTACTACTTATCCCATTTACGCCTCAAAACTGACGGAATGTTCGTATGTTGAAATATCGACGATTGACAGGGATGTTGCCTGGTCTCATCCTCGTAAGTTCCTTGACACCTGAAAATCTCAAGAAATTCAGGCTGTTTGTAATAACATCAGACATGCTTTAATTGCCCTGTTGGAAGAACACTGTCCATGAAATACATATGTGAGTTCTGGAGTCTTTAGGGGGGGGGGTCGCGCATTTCTTAATAGGGTTAGCATCCTACGTAGCACTGTAGTGAGCAATTGGCATCATCCAGAAATATCCTAGTCTGGATAAGGTCAATGCACTGTGCAAAAACATGTACAATAATCATCCAGCTTCTCGCTCCTTTTCGTGATGATTTTTATTTATGTTAAGACAAACAAGAATGTGTTGTACAAGTAGTGACTACTGTCGATTGTACGATATAGGTACACATACTACACGTCACTAACGAGTTCAAGTATTGCTCCCTGTTTCGTGGGGCTATCTGAGAGGAAGGTGCTAAAGCCCAGAATGAGCCATACTTTCACAGCTCAGAGGATACCTGTGTATAAACTGTTGGTCGCAAACAGCGTGACGGAAAGTGTATTACAGAGATGGTATACCGAGGATTCCGAGACGCTGGGACAATGGCCAATACAACGTACGCAAATTCACACTGTGTTTTGTAATTATCCTTTTGTGTGTATAATATAATCGCTTATATCCATTAATAAGTTTTTTGTTTTTGTATTTGATGCTCTCTTATCTAATAAAATTTTTTTACTGCAGTAAGATCAAATGCTCGACACAAGTAATGATCGTCTCCTTAAAAAATGTTAACAAAGACAAGAAAAAAATTGTAAAAGTCTGTACCTTAACATTGATACTAAATGTCGACGCAGAAGTAGTATTATCGTGTCACGTAGCAGAATGACGGTGTTGGACGTTGTTGGAGTGTAGAAATTGGCCGGAGATGGACACCGCGACCACTAAACACGGCGTGGACGTATGAGGGCGAAAACTGAGAAGTTCCATCTCGCCCCATACCATCATGAGATCAGCGTGACTGTAGCGCCAGATGGGACTGCTTCCACTGCACAATGCAGCTGGAAGAAAGGGAAGAAGACGTTGTTGTTGTCGTCTTCAGTCCAGAGAATGATTTGATGCAGCTCTCCATGCTACTCTATCCTGTGCAAGTTTCTTCATCTCCCAGTACCTACTGCAACCTACATCCTTCTGAATCTGTTTAGTGTACTCATCCCTTGGTCTCCCTCTACGATTTTTACCCTCCACGTTGCCCTCCAATACTAAATTGGTGATCCCTTGATGCCTCAGAATATGCCCTACTAACCGATCCCTTCTTCTAGTCAAGTTGTGGCACAAATTTCTCTTCTCTCCAATTCTATTCAATGCCTCCTTATTAGTTATGTGATCTACTCATCTAATCTTCAGCATTCTTCTGTAGCACCAGATTTCGAAAGCTTCTATTATCTTCTTGTCTAAACTATTTTTCGTCCACGTTTCACTTCCATACATGGCTACACTCCATGCAAATACTTTGAGAAACGACTTCCTGACATTTAAATCTAAACTCGATATTAACAAATTTCTCTTCTTCAGAAACACTTTACTTGTCATTGCCAGTCTACATTTTATATCCTCTCTACTTCGACCATCATCAGTTATTTTGCTCCCCAAATGACAAAACTCCTTTACTACTTTAAGTGTCTCATTTCCTAATCTAATTCCCTCAGCATCATCCGACTTAATTCGACTTCATTCCATTATCCTCCTTTTGCTTTTGTTGATGTTCATCTTATATCCTCCTTTTAAGACATTGTCCATTCCGTTCAATTGCTCTTCCAGGTTCTTTGCTGTCTCTGACAGAATTACAGTGTCATCGGCGAACCTCAAAGTTTTTATTTCTTCTCCATGGATTTTAATGTGTGTCGATTATAGAGCAGTTAGATTGCACTGTGAAGATGTCCTTCATCACAACATATTCCTGAGACAATATCTGGATGACTTCATACGGGGAAGAATCATTGGGACGAAACAGGACGAGTGTAGCCCACGTGTTTGAAATTGCTCACGCATTGTTTCACATGCATAAAGAGAGTTGCGAACCACAGGTACTGACGCCGGAAGTGGAGGAAGTTGTCGACTATGGTCAACTGCAGCAACAGATGATCGTTATATTGTGCAAAAGATAAGAAAGAACCCACGTTAAAAAGTAGGTGCAATGGCAACCACGTATGACGAGACTACATGGCAGGCAATATCCCTTTTCCCAGGCCACGGCAACAGCATCAGAGCGGCGTCTTGACCCGACTAGCAGAATATTGTGTTCTATTGACACCAGCACAGCGGCGGCGCCGTTTGCAATGTTGCCAAGAACATAGAGGCCGGAGTGGGACGAAGTTCTCTCCCCGGATGAGAGTTGATTCGGTCTGAGGAGTGATTCTGGACATCCCCTCATAAAGCGAGAGGTGAGAACACGTAATGCTCTTAAACGTTGTGTTGGTCCTAGTGTGAGATGTAATGTTGCATGGGCCTCCTGATCTACAAATCTTTGAACACGATACACCCAGTAGCCAACTTACTTCAATTTTTTCATGACAATGTGCGACCGCATCGAACAGCGCACATGCAGGAGCTCTAGGAACGATATGATATTCGGCGACTGGAACAGGCTGCCAGTTTCCCCGAATTAAATCCCACCGAGCAAGTGATTAAGACGAAGGACAGCCGGTCCACATGCACTAGCGACCGTTCAGCAGTTGCCAACCACTCTGGTTGAGGAATGGAAAGCTCTGCCACTAGAGGTGATTAAGCTGTCCTCTCATGGAACATGGAAACGTACGTTCAAAAATAGCTCTGAGCACTATGGGACTTAACATCTATGGTCATCAGTCCCCTAGAACTTAGAACTACTTAAACCTAACTAACCTAAGGACAGCACACAACACCCAGGCATCACGAGGCAGAGAAAATCCCTGACCGCGCCGGGAATCGAACCCGGGAATCCGGGCGTGGGAAGCGAGAACGCTACCGCACGACCACGAGATGCGGGCGGAAACGTACGTGGACGAGAAGCTGGTGACGTCACAACGTGGAAGTCCACGTTCCGCTACATTTGCAAAGCGTGAAATGAAGCATCTGACACGTCATATTTTTGCCTCGTCGAGAGGAACGTGGCCATTGAGTTGCGGAATCGGTTTTACGCCACAAGCAAAATTTTGGAGTCGCCATATTGTTTAACTCCGTATTTAGGGCTTCTTTTTATTGCGACATACGTGGTATAAACATAAGCCGCATCAAAGCACCAGTGCACTGAAGATATTTTGGAAACGACTCGTTTTATGTACGATTTGTTATAATAAAACGACAAGAACTATATATCAGCAGCTGAAGTCTTCGTGTATTTGATGCTTTTAGTATTATGACTTGCGTCCTACGAAAATAAACAGTGTAGTGCTGTAGCACATTGATGATCTGTCATGGGCGCATCGTTTTCGGTGCAATTTGTCATAATAAAATATCAAATAATGATACCTGTAGCTACAGCCTTCACTTATTGAATACCATATTAGCAAAGCTGGCAACACTTCTCAGTTGCTAAATATGTATAGGGATTCGATATTCGTCCTTATCTCCTTCCCCTCCCCCTCTGTCTGTCCGTCTCCCCTCCCTCTGTCTTTGTCCATATCCCCCTTTCCTCCCTCATCCCGTCTCCTCTCCCTCTCACTGTCTATTTCCTGCCCCTCCCCCACACCCAGTTTCTCTCCATCTCCATCTCATCCCTCTCTCTTCCCATCTCCTCCTGAGCCTTTTCTCTGTCCATTTTCCCACCTCCCCCATCTTCTGATACTCCACTTCTTTTCACGTTAGTCAGGCATCAGCAAAAACACCCTGTGAGTGCGTAGCGTCACTAGAATGAATGACTGAGGTTAGGAGTGGCCACTTATTTTATGACAGAGCACATCGGTGTTTAGCTGTAAAATTGGTTTAATTTCTTTATTATTGTCAAAGAAGCAGACGAGTTTACAAAGATTGTGACATGACAATCTCAGGACAGTTGTCAATATAATTCATTACGCCCTGTTTAGCAGAAATACCACTGAAAACAACAATGTTATATTTAAGTAGAGCTTCTCTACAAGATGTTTCTTACTTCTAGTAGAGCTTCTCTACAAGATGTTTCTTACTTCTACACAGTGAAATTGGCAAATATTACAACAAATCATCCGATTCCTGTTCTAAGTTCGGTACTATTTAAGATGACAATCAAGTCTACAGAGGATGGCTAGTTTTTGAGACAAGATAAGCAAAAGATTACTCATGGTTGCTCATTTTCACCGTGGACGCGAACTGGTAATCCAACAACTTTATGCCACTGCCAGCGACATTTACCTTTAGCTGCACCGTACTGTTGGCTGCATGGCTGCTCTGCCCTCAGAAAATACTATAGAAAGCTAATGAAAATTTTTACTGATCTTATTAGCTGAAACTGTCCTATGTATCTAGTTATGTGAGAAAACGTGCACTCATCCCTAGTCTGGAAAATATGGCGATATACACGTGTACAGAAGGAGCAGCGTGTGTACTTCAACACCCTCTCAGTTTTCGCAAGAACAATGAACTATGTGACTGTTTCGTTTCTCCGCTATTGGAGCTCAACGACTCTTCAGATAATTTCTCAGCCAAAGTGAACGCAGTGTTCACACAGAAATTCCTCTTTTGGCGTCGTACAGAGCGTGTTGCCCCTGTTCTACACTTGACGCTGGTTCAAATGAGAGTCCCCAAAGTTTTCGGTATTGTATCTTTCGTAACAAACTATCCCCCACCTGTGTCCTTTCGTGCACCACGTCACGGATTTTTCAGACCAGTGGGAGTGTTCCTTTCATCTTGTGGAAACTATCCCTGCAAATCGCAAATGGCCTACCTTTAAAATGCCTCGAAATATCGCCCCTTCTACTCCTTCTGATTTTATTTGAGCGAATCAGACATTTTGTGCCCACTCCTGAAGCCTAAAAGTTACACGTGTACATCACAAGCGTACCATGGGCCTTTCACGTGATCAACTGTGCCATTGGTCTGTTTGTATCCATCTGGAAATTCTGCAACGCAGTTGTCTAAAGAATTTCTCCGTCACAAGCAGTGATGGGCCGCTACCTGCTCCACTCGCTGTATCGCTTATCACGTTCGTTGTCTCTTTCACTGTGGGTCACCAACCCCTGTTAGAATCTTCCATTGTGTACGGGCCGTGATGGCGCATCTCGCGTCTGCCCCCAAACTAAAACATTTCTTCCAGCAGCTTTTTTCACCTCTTAATCAATGAAATGCAGGATTTGGGTTCAGAATGATAATACCTTCGAATCGAGTGTCTTCCCTTCGCATTACATACTGTACATTTCGATAGGCAAATCTGCTCGCTTTCGTCGAAGTATGTCAGGTGACAAAAAAAAAAAAAAAGGCTCTGAGCACTATGCGACTTAACTTCTAAGGTCATCAGTCGCCTAGAACTTAGAACTAATTAAACCTAACTAACCTAAGGACATTACACACATCCATGCCCGAGGCTGGATTCGAACCTGCGACCGTAGCGGTCACGCGGTTCCAGACTGAAGCGCCTTTAACCGCACGGCCACACCGGCCGGCTATCAGGTGACATATCCTTCTACTTGTTACACCATATAAAATCTCATGTAAGCTGCGAAATTAACATTCTTTCAAGCTGCCACCTTACAGTCTCTATCAATTTCCTCTTCCCCTTTATCTTTGTGCTTCATCCTTGTTTATTGTTATTGCAAATGAAATCTCTACTGGGGGTGAAGTAACTTAAAATGAAAGGGTAAATCGGTTGTCGTTATTAATATAGGGGTACAGGATAGACCTGTCCACTGGGTCTGTGAGGATAGTGGCTTCAATGAGGGTACTTCACACTTTCAATGGGTAGGACTGCAAAGTTTTTGATGATTCCGATTCTGTATAGTAAATAATAATAATTCGATAAGCCACAAATACAACATTCCTCTTTCCTGTGAAAACTGACTGCACTGTAGAAAGCAAAACAATACACTGTTGCGTATATAACTTTTGATTAATATACAAGGTGAGCCGCGTAAGACGTAACACCCCCTTTATTCCAGGGACGATTGCACGTATCGGCATGCAGTTTTCGGCGAATCATAATCGACTATGGGGCACGTACGTTGGTACATGCACAATAATCACTACGTTTATATTGACCGAGATAATGAGGCAACTACATGTTTCTTAAATGGGACGCTATCCTTTTTTACCATCATTCGAAAAAAATGTTCAAATTTGTGTGAAATCTTATGGGACTTAACTGCTAAGGTCATCAGTCCCTCAGCTTACACACTACTTAACCTAAACTATCCTAAAGACAAACACACACACACATGCCCGACGGAGTACTCGGACCTCCGCACAGTCCATGACTGCAACGCCTGAGACCGCTCGGCTAATCCCGCGCGGCATCATTCGAACGCTCTGGAAAAGACGCGTATAGTGATGTAACACATGTTGCTATTGTGATTCAAACTTTGCTTAAAAGACGCTGGGTAATATAGTACGATTGAATGTCGAGGCTGTCGGAAGCGGCTGCAGACTGTAAACACGCCTCGCGCGACCCGGAAAGCAGGCCGCGTCGTACAACTACACTCCTGGAAATGGAAAAAAGAACACATTGACACCGGTGTATCAGATCCACCATACTTGCTCCGGACACTGCGAGAGGGCTGTACAAGCAATGATCACACGCACGGCACAGCGGACACACCAGGAACCGCGGTGTTGGCCGTCGAATGGCGCTAGCTGCGCAGCATTTGTGCACCGCCGCCGTCAGTGTCAGCCAGTTTGCCGTGGCATACGGAGCTCCATCACAGTCTTAAACACTGGTAGCATGCCGCGACAGCGTGGACGTGAACCGTATGTGCAGTTGACGGACTTTGAGCGAGGGCGTATTGTGGGCATGCGGGAGGCCGGGTGGATGTACCGCCGAATTGCTCAACACGTGGGGCGTGAGGTCTCCACAGTACATCGATGTTGTCGCCAGTGGTCGGTGGAAGGTGCACGTGCCCGTCGACCTGGGATCGGACCGCAGCGACGCACGGATGCACGCCAAGACCGTAGGATCCTACGCAGTGCCGTAGGGGACCGCACCGCCACTTCCCAGCAAATTAGGGACACTGTTGCTCCTGGGGTATCGGCGAGGACCATTCGCAACCGTCTCCATGAAGCTGGGCTACGGTCCCGCACACCGTTAGGCCGTCTTCCGCTCATGCCCCAACATCGTGCAGCCTGCCTCCAGTGGTGTCGCGACAGGCGGGAATGGAGGGACGAATGGAGACGTGTCGTCTTCAGCGATGAGAGTCGCTTCTGCCTTGGTGCCAATGATGGTCGTATGCGTGTTTGGCGCCGTGCAGGTGAGCGCCACAGTCAGGACTGCATACGACCGAGGCACACAGGGCCAACAGCCGGCATCATGGTGTGGGGAGCGATCTCCTACACTGGCCGTACACCACTGGTGATCGTCGAGGGGTCACTGAATAGTGCACGGTACATCCAAACCGTCATCGAACCCATCGTTCTACCATTCCTAGACCGGCAAGGGAAGTTGCTGTTCCAACAGGACAATGCACGTCCGCATGTATCCCGTGCCACCCAACGTGCTCTAGAAGGTGTAAGTCAACTACCCTGGCCAGCAAGATCTCCGGATCTGTCCCCCATTGAGCATGTTTGGGACTGGATGAAGCGTCGTCTCACGCGGTCTGCACGTCCAGCAAGAACGCTGGTCCAACTGAGGCGCCAGGTGGAAATGGCATGGCAAGCCGTTCCACAGGACTACATCCAGCATCTCTACGATCGTCTCCATGGGAGAATAGCAGCCTGCATTGCTGCGAAAGGTGGATATACACTGTACTAGTGCCGACATTGTGCATGCTCTGTTGCCTGTGTCTATGTGCCTGTGGTTCTGTCAGTGTGATCATGTGATGTATCTGACCCCAGGAATGTGTCAATAAAGTTTCCCCTTCCTGGGACAATGAATTCACGGTGTTATTATTTCAATTTCCAGGAGTGTATTATAATAGGTCGTGCGACGTTGAACCATTAGGACGTGCGTCTCCTATCCAGACGTAGTTGCTGCTGTAACATTGCGTCCAGATATGTTCAGAAATCAGAAGTTAGAACATGTTACTTCTGTATGGCGAATGTCGTAGGAATGCTGTCGAAACCGTACGGCGGTACGGGGATATGTATCCTGATAGTCGGTGTCCTACTCGCCAGGCCATTGCAAGAATGATCACTACACTAGTGCGAACAGGCAGCTTTAACAGCAAACAAAGGAGGAGGAAGAAGACCGCGACCGACAGAGACCACGAAGAGGCTGTTCTGGCCATGACGTTTATCGATCCTCATTGTGGCACGAGACGTACTGCCGCCGAATGTGGGGTCAGCCAGACGAGTGTCATGCGCATTCTGCACCGGCATAAGTTCCACCCATATCACCTTTCACTCCATCAGGGACTCGAAGGACGCGATTTCGAACGTCGAATGGAATTTTGTAGGTTTGCTCTGCGGCGCCTGCGGGATGATAATACGTTCTTCAAACGTGTGCTCTTCAACGACGAAGCAACATTCACTAATCACGGGAATGTAAATTTACGTAACATGCACTACTGGGCAGATTTGACTCCACTTGATTTCTTTTTGCGGGGAACACTGAAAGATGCGGTCTACCGCGAATCCTCAACAACGCCAGATAACATGCGCCGCCGAATCGTCACAGCTTGCTCCGCCATATCATCCATTGACCATTCTCTTGTACGTAGATTACAGATGTGTCTTGCAGTCGAGGGTAAACCGTTTGAGTACATGCTTAAATAAAGTACAGCGCAATGTTTTGTTAAGAACACTATGAATTGTTATCAGTTGGTGCCAATGTATTATTAAACGATACGTGTCAATAACCAGTAATATCCTTGAAGTATAAATGTAACGTGTGTGGACAATGTGTATACCACGTAGGTTGTCCTTCTGCCTTATTGTCTGGTGGGAGGTGGTCAGCATATGAATGTGAATAAAATTATTATCTTATCAAATGTGTATTCTCTCTAATTATAATGTCCAATACTATCTGAGAAACAGTAGTTTCACAGCAGACACTTTGTTACCCCACAGACACACTCAGGCGTCACCCGGTGAACAGTTTCCCATGACGCATCCATCAATAACATTATCAGCGGCTTAATGTGCGTCAGATGTGACATGTAAGCTGGAAGGGGGCAAAGCTTAAATGAGAAACTGCGTGACAAAGCGGTTGCTATGTTCACACAATAACTATTCATTTAAGCCTGGGAATATCCATGTATTTGGCATAGTTCTCATAATCCCATTTTGATATGCAATTAGCTAGCATGTGCCACTGTTAAATACGAAACTCGACTTGCCACACTTGTACCTATGGTGTACCATGAAGAGGGTGGATGAGGATTTACCAACGTAGCGTAGGCCGTGCATGCTGCACAGTCGCGCGAGGCGTGTTTACAGTCTACAGCCGCCTCCGACCGCCTCGACCTTCAATCGTACAATATTTCCCAGCGTCTTTTAAGCAAAGTTTTAATCACAATAGCAACATGCGTTACATCACTATACGTGTCTTTTCCAGAGCGTTCGAATGATGGTAAAAAGGTAGTGTGTCCCATTTAAGAAACATGTACTTGCCTCATTATCTCGGTCAATATAAACGTTGTGATTATTGTGCATGTACCAAAGTATGTGCCCCATAGTCTGCTATGATCCGTCGAACAGCGCTTGTCGATACGTGCAGCCGCCCCCGGAATAATGGGGGTGTTACGTCTTACGCGACTCACCCTGTATATGGGGAAAGAAACAGTTTATCTAATCATTTAAATGCCCTGATGTAAGTTAAAATTGACTGCGAGTTTGGAAACTGAGTCGTACATTTCCATGCCACAGCATATTTATTCTCACAGTAGGTTTTAACATCGTTTAAAAAGTTTGTAGCGTATGAATACCTACATGTTAGTAGATTTTGTGCAACAGTTTGAAGTAAAACACTCAAGAACTTCTCAAGATTTCTGCAAACAATGTTACCTTTTATGTATTAAATATATATTTAAGCATCAAATATATTCAAAAACTTACAGCCAATGTCTGTCCGAGAGTTTATTAGATAATCGTGTAAAAATTTGAAATAAATTGGTCAGAACTTCTCGAGATTTTTGCTAACAACGATCCCCACTTGCACAATACAGAAAAATATTTATTTACCATATCTGTTTAAAAATAAGTAGCCTGTGTCCATCTGAAAGTTTACTAGAGTACAGTGTAGGAATGGAACACTTTCGCTCAAAATCTTTTCGAAACATTGTATTACACATACATTTGTGTACCATATATATTAAAAGTTTGTGTAGCCAATGTCCGTCCACAAGTTTATTAGAGTATCACCCAAAAATTTGAAGTAAATCAGTCACGAACATTTCGATATTTTTGGTAACAACTACAACTAGCCGCTGTACAGGGTGTTACAAAAAGGTACGGCCAAACTTTCAGGAATCATTCCTCACACACAAAGGAAGAAAATATGTTATGTGGACATGTTTCCGGAAACGCTTACTTTCCATGTTAGAGCTCATTTTATTACTTCTCTTCAAATCACATTAATCATGGAATGGAAACATACAGCAACAGAACGTACCAGCGTGACTTCAAACACTTTGTTACACGAAATGTTCAAAATGATCTCCGTTAGCGAGGATACATGCATCCACCCTTCATCGCATGGAATCCCTGATGCGCTGATGCAGCCCTGGAGAATGGCGTATTGTATCACAGCCATCCACAATACGAGCACGAAGAGTCTCTACAAGCGCGTAAGAGTCTCTACATTTGGTACCGGGGTTGCGTAGACAAGAGCTTTCAAATGCCCCCATAAATGAAAGTCAAGAGGGTTGAGGTCAGGAGAGCGTGGAGGCCATGGAATTGGTCCGCCTCTACCAATCCATCGGTCATCGAATCTGTTGTTGAGAAGCGTACGAACTCTTCGACTGAAATGTGCAGGAGCTCCATCGTGCATGAACCACATGTTCTGTCGTACTTGTAAAGGCACATGTTCTAGCAACACAGGTAGAGTATCCCGTATGAAATCATGATAACGTGCTCCATTGAGCGTAGGTGGAAGAACATGGGGCCCAATCAAGACATCACCAACAATGCCTGCCCAAACGTTCACAGAAAATCTGTGTTGATGACGTGATTGCACAATTGCGTGCGGATTCTCGTCATACCACACATGGTGATTGTGAAAATTTACAATTTGATCACGTTGGAATGAAGCCTCATCCGTAAAGAGAACATTTGCACTGAAATGAGGATTGACACATTGTTGGATGAACCATTCGCAGAAGTGTACCCGTGGAGGCCAATCAGCTGCTGATAGTGCCTGCACACACTGTACATGGTACAGAAACAACTGTTTCTCCCGTAGCACTCACCATACAGTGACGTGGTAAACGTTACCTTGTACAGCAGCAACTTCTCTGACGCTGACATTAGGGTTATCGTCAACTGCACGAAGAATTGTCTCGTCCATTGCAGGTGTCCTCGTCGTTCTAGGTCTTCCCCAGTCGCGAGTCATAGGGTGGAATGTTCCGTGCTCCCTAAGACGCCGATCAATTGCTTCGAACGTCTTCCTGTCGGGACACCTTCGTTCTGAAAATCTGTCTCGATACAAACGTACCGCGCCACGGCTATTGCCCCGTGCTAATCCATACATCAAATGAGCATCTGCCAACTCCGCATTTGTAAACATTGCACTGACTGCAAAACCACGTTCGTGATGAACACTAACCTGTTGATGCTACGTACTGATGTGCTTGATGCTAGTACTGTAGAGCAATGAGTCGCATGTCAACACAAGCACCAAAGTCAACATTACCTTCCTTCCATTGGGCCAACTGGCGGTGAATCGAGGAAGTACAGTACATACTGACGAAACTAAAATGAGCTATAAAATGGAAATTAAGCGTTTCCGGACACATGTCCACATAACATCTTTTCTTTATTTGTGAGTGAGGAATGTTTCCTGAAAACTTGGCCGTACCTTTTTCTAACACCCTGTATGGTTTGGTTTGGTTGTTTGGGGAAGGAGACCAGACTGCGAGGTCATCGGTCTTATCGGATTAAGGAAGGACGGGGAAGGAAGGCGGCCGTGCCCTTTCACATGAACCATCCCGGCATTTGCCTGGAGCGATTTAGGGAAATCACGGAAAACCTAAATCAGGATGGCCGGACGCGGGATTGAACCGTCGTCCTCCCGAATGCGAGTCCAGTGTGCTAGTCACTGCGCCACCTCGCTCGGTACACCCTGTATGACAAGCGTTGCTGCAGTGTATAGCTAAAGCACAATTTGTAGTGTCTTTGACGATAAAGGGACAGGTATAAGTTCGTGTCTAGCTACTTTCAAATAATTTCTTATCTTTTGTTTCCTAAGAGATTCTAGGTCTTTATTATTAATTTAATACAAGTATTATCTACAATAGTCGACATTATTTATTATATAAAATATACTTACTGCAATTCTTGTTGCGTAAGCCAACGACTGGCATGTTTCCCCAGTATCCAGATACCTTAACGTGGCTGCCATTCTGCGTCAGAAAGTAAACACAGTCGACACACTGGAAGTTGTTATAAAGCCTTTTGTAAAAAATATGTACCTGTCTCTTATTTCATGTACTGCCTCATGTTTTTATCGTGTCAGTAATTACCTTTTTCCGATGATGGTGAATAGCTTCGAAAAAATCTCTTCCTCCATTTAACTGAAGTTACGAAATGAATATAGATCTTGAAATCTAGTTGGTGACTGATAGTGGTCGATACAATATCGAGAGTACGGATATTATGCATGTATAAACTGATATTAGACACTATGCTTCAATTATAATCAGTTAAAAACCGAAAATGTGATGGAGATTCAATTGATGTAGTAAATAATTTGTACTACTAGTTACCTCATATCGTTGTACAGAATATGTACTTCTTCTATAAGCAATACAGTATTTTAACCATCGTCGAAACCACAACCTCCTTGGCAATTTTCTGCACTCTTGTCTATCGCTAACGGAACTAACGGGACTATCTTACGCCCGTCCATTTTCACAAAGTAACTGTGTGAGTTGCGCACCAGATGCAGCCGAAAACTGCCGCTGGAGAGCGCTGAGGTCACAAATCGCGATGAGAAGCGCGTTCCGTGAGATGGAAGCAGGTTTTTTTTTTTTTTTGAGCGTGCAGGAACCACAACGGACATTGTGTCCGGCATGCTTCGCGATGAGATACACGCCCAGTGTGAGGACAGCCTTACCAACATTGTGGCCAGCTTGGGAAAACGTTTCAAGGCTAGCACTGCCGTCTGTGGCGATTACGCACCCGATTAAGAACCATAAAGCGCCTTTAGTAATGTCCACGGGACCTTCATAAATTGTAGTGATTTGAGCGTTATTATTGTCTTCGAGTAAAAGCGTTCGCCGGCCGGAGTGGCCGAGCGGTTCTAGGCGCTTCAGTCTGGAACCGCGCGACCGCTACGGTCGCAGGTTCGAGTCCTGCCTCGGACATGGATGTGTGTGATGTCCTTAGGTTAGTTCTAGGGGACTTATGACCTCAGAAGTTAAGTCCCATAGTTCTCAGAGCCATTTGAACCATTTTTGAAGTAAAAGCGTCATTTTTGTTCGTCTCATTGCGTATTTCTTACAGTTACTTTCTGTGCTATACTGCAGCAATTTTTTGTTTCTACTGTTGATGTTTCATCGAGCTATGTTATTTGGCAGTGCGAATTATGTGAAAATTACTTTCGTCCATAATTTTTGCATACCAGTTCGTGTTGGTGCAGGAGGTAAAATGCCGTCATAAAGAAGGCACCGAATTCTGCTTGGAAGGTAAGAGGGAAAGAGTGGAAGATGACCAGATGAGATGACTGGACTCATGTCACCAACCGCACGCTAAAGGCATCCTTACACGGGACGTGTTTCTCATCGCGAAGTCCGCCAGACGTGGTATCTTTCGTGATTGCTACGACGTCTCACGTAACATGCTTCACATCGTAATTTCCGACCGCAGCGCTCTCCAGCGACAGCTCTTGGTATTATCTGATGCAGCAATCACACACTTTCTTTAGGAAAATAGACGCGCGTAAAACAACTGCGGTATGTCGAAGAATAGCGGAGAAAATTGCGGAGGAGATTCTGGTCTCGTCGATGGCTTCAACAACAAATTGCTGGGAGAGGAACACTAGCACGTAATGCTGTACAACGATCTGTTAACTCTGTTGATTATCAATCTCATTTTTGGTTTTAAGTTGAATACAGTTAATGTATAGTATCTAATGTAAGTTTGCGCGCAAGTGGACGCAACGATCACCTGGTGTCGCTCCAATAAGATTGCCCTCAATGCCGCCAAAACCATGGCAGTGTATTTCACTAAACGGAGTCCTCTACTCCGCCACAACATCTCAATCGGGGGCGTCCGGGTCCCGTGGGCCCAAGATACCAAGTATCTCGGGGTCTGGTTGGATAAGAAACTTTTCTTCCACCGCCACGCACAATACATCGCCCATAAAGGGTTAAAGTTGAATAGGGCCTTGTGCTCTTCTCCAGCCGAGAGCCGAATTTAGATACCATGCTCCGGCTGTATCACTCCGTTGTACTAAAATGTTTCAAATGGCTCTGAGCACTATGGGACTTAACTTCCAAGGTCATCAGTCCCCTAGAGCTTAGAACTACTTAAACCTAACTAACCTAAGGACATCACACACATCCATGCCCGAGGCAGGATTCGAACCTGCGATCGTAGCAGTCGCGCAGTTCCGGACTGAAGCACCTAGAACCGCTTGACCACCGAGGCCGGCCATTGTACTACCCTCACTAAAATATGGTTCCTATGCGTGAGCCACTATTAGTAAGTTCCGGATGCTGACGCTCCAGCGCCTAAAGAATAAAGTTCTCCGGTGGAGTCTTCGCGCCCCTCCGCTCACCAGGATTGTCATTCTGCTTGAGGAGACGAATACGGCCCTTCTCAAGACGACCATTCGCCGTAAGGCTCGACACCTATGCAGTAAAGTAGAAGCCCTCCGTGAGACGGTCGCTGGACTACAAATCGTCGGAACCACAGTTCCACGGCTCTGACACCGACACCCTGTTCCGCTCACCATCCTGGAGGACTCGGATTCGGGCTATGACTGACGATAGGTCCAATACGACCACGTTTTTTAGTCCGTTTCGTACAATCACTAGTAGTGGTCTGTTCTCGTCCAGCCACTTTCTTTTCCTTCACCGTAGAGTTGGAGCATTATTGCATCCCTCCTTGGTACTTCCACCGTCGGAGTGTGTCACCGCTACTCCTTCAAAGTGCTATGCTCGGCTCTTATTCAGCCGTTGCTTTGAGTCTCCTCTCACTTGTCCACCGAGACAGTTGGACCGAATCAAGTTTTTCGCATGAACAGTATGAATATACTCGATGTTGTATTGATTATCATTAAAGACGGGACTCGCTGCATAATTACTTTAGAATGGAACAGGAGATTTTTTCGAAACTGGTCACCATATTTGCAGAAGACATTTATCAGCGAGGTACAAACATGAGGCAGTTCATAAAAACCATTAGACAGTTGTATACACTAATCAGCCACGTACCTAATAGCCGTTATGTCAACCTTTGCCATGGATAACAGCGCCGACGCGTTGTGGCATGGAAACCATGAAGCCTTGGTGAGTCACTGCAGCGAACTGGCACCATTTCTTCACATCCAAGTCACCAAATTCCCATAAATTCCGAGGAGGGGGGCGATATGTTTCATCGGGTTCAGATCTGGTGAGATGCGGGGCCAACACACCAATTGGAATTTGTCACTTGTTTATGGAACCACTGCATCACACTCCTAGCCTTGTGACATGGCGCATTATCTTGATAAAATATGCCACTGTCGTCGGGAAACATGATCGTCATGAAGGGCTGTACGTGGTCTGAAACCAGTGTACAACACTCCTTGACCATCACGGTGCCTTGAACGAGCTCCACTTGACACCTGAATGGCCACGTGAATGTTTCTCAGAGATAATGGAACCGTCGCCAGCTTGTCTCCGTCCCACAGTACAGGGGTCAAGGAGCCGTTGCCCTGGAAGACGACGGATTCGTACTTCCCATCGGCGTGATGAAGAAGGTATCAAGATTCATCAGACCATGCAACGCTCTGTCACTGCGCCAAAAGTCCGGTACCGATGGTCACGTGCTCCTTTCACTCGTAGTTGTTGATGTCTTGGTATTAACATTGGCACACGCATGGGTCGTCGGCTGCGGAAGCCCGTCGTTAGAAGTGTTCGATACAGTGTGTGTTCAGACGCACCTGTACTCTGCCCAGCATTAAAATCTCTTATTAGTTCCGTCACAGTTCGCTGCCTGTCCTGTTTTACAAGTCTGCCCAACCTACGACGTCAGACATCTACAGGGTGTTACAAAAAGGTACGGCCAAACTTTCAGGGAACATTCCTCACACGCAAATAAAGAAAAGATGTTATTTGGACATGTGTACGGAAACGCTTCATTTCCATGTTAGAGCTCATTTTAGTTTCTTCCACCTATGCTGAATGGAGCACGTTATCACGATTTCATTCGGGATACTCTACCTGTGCTGCTAGAACATGTGCCTTTACAAGTACGACACAACATGTGGTTCATGCACGATGGAGCTCCTGCACATTTCAGTCGAAGTGTTCGTACGCTTCTCAACAACAGATTCGGTGACCGATGGATTGGTAGAGGCGGACCAATTTCATGGCCTCCACGCTCTCCTGACCTCAACCCTCTTGACTTTCATTTATGAGGGCATTTGAAAGCTCTTGTCTACGCAACCACGGTACCAAATGTAGAGACTCGTATTGTGGACGGCTGTGATACAATACGCCATTCTCCAGGGCTGCATCAGCGCATCAGGGATTCCATGCGACGGAGGATGGATGCATGTATCCTCGTTAACGGAGGACATTTTGAACATTTCCTGTAACAAAGTGTTTGAAGTCGCGCTGGTACGTTCTGTTGCTGTGTGTTTCCATTCCATGATTAATGTGATTTGAAGAGAAGTAATAAAATGAGCTCTAACATGGAAAGTAAGCGTTTCCGAACACATGTCCACATAACATACTTTCTTTCTTTGTGCGTGAGGAATGTTTCCTGAAAGCTTGGCCGTACCTTTTTATAACACCGTGTATAATTAGCGGCGACCGCCAACCCCACGGCTTCTGGACGTGGTTTTACTTTGGTTCCGCCAGGCGTTGAACAAACTCACCACAGCACTTCTCGAATACCCAGTTTCCGAAAGGCTCGTGCCGAGCCTCCGGGCCAATCAAAATCTGCCGTCGATCAAACTCAGATTACGCGCCTTCCCCATTCTACAAACAAACAGCACGATCACTCATACTACGTGCACTGTGCGTGTGTCTGACTAGCAATGATTCCTCTCCAGGTGACGCTGCTATGGCCTGGACATAATGTCGATAGTAGGTTGATGTCCATAATGTTCTGGCTCATCAGTGTTTGTGAAGGAAAAGTACAGTCGCAAAGAAGGCTTCGAATTCTGTTTTGTAGGACAGAGGGAAAAAACGGAAGGACTGCAGCCAAATCACTGACTGCACGATAACGATCTCTGCTCTACGTTACGGGCCATTCAGAAGACAGACAAGCGACAGTTCTCCATCTCGGCCGGTTGGAAGGAGCCGGCCTCCGCGGAGGCGCCGCCCAGCGGTTAGCCCGCCACGTGCAGCAGGCGGGTGGCCCTGCTCGCTAATCCATCACCTGCTGTCGTGCGCCGCTTCGAGCAGCGCTCATTGGTTCCGAATTAAGGCCCGGCTCGTCCTATTCGCGCGTCAGCCCTTGACGGATGGGACGCGGCGGTCAGCGGGCCCCGAACAGCGTCAGCCGGCCGGGATGACGAGATAATAGCGGCCGCCGTGTGGCGCGCCGTCTCCGCCGGCGGGCTGGAGTGCGGCGCAGCCGGGGGTCGCGGCGCGGTTTGCAAACTCCGGCCCAGAATGGGATGAGCGATCAGCCGCAAATGGCCCGACGCGACGAGCTGCGCGAGAATGGCGCTCCCGACGTGAGGCACAAAACGCCCGTGACAGAGCGGTCGCCCCCTTGTTTTGGCTGGGAACGGCTGCTGAGGTGAGAAGCGGCGGGGCTGAACTGATGTGGAGTAAACAGCCGCGGCTCCTACGAGACTGTTTGTCGCAGCCGAGACTCTTAGGCTGCTGGGAGGGACATTACCTGTTCTCAATCAGTGTAAGTATCTCACAGGCAGGAAAAACACGTACTCTTTAAAGTATTACTACAGTACTGGCCATTAAAATTGCTACACCACGAAGATGACGTGCTACAGACGCGACGTTTGACCGACAGAAAGAAGATGCTGTGATATGCAAATGATTAACTTTTTAGAGCATTCACACAAGATTGGTGCCGGTGGCGACACCTTCAACGTGCAGACATGAAGGAAGTTTCCATCCGATTTCTCATACATAAACAGCAGTTGACCGGCGTTGCCTGGTGAAACGTTGTTGTGATGCTTCGTGGAAGAGGAGAAATGCGTACCATCACGTTTCCGACTTTGATAAAGGTCGGATTGTAGCCTATCGCGATTGCGGTTTACCGTATCGCGACATTGCTGCTCGCGTTGGTCGAGATCCAATGACTGTTAGCAGAATGTGGAATCGGTGGGTTCAGGAGGGTAATGCGGAACGCCGTGCTGGATCCCAACGGCCTCGTATCACCAACAGTCGAGATGACAGGCATCTTATCTGCATGGCTGTAACGGATCGTGCAGCCACGTCTCGATCCCTGAGTCAACAGATGGGGACGTTTGCAAGACAACAACCATGTGCACGAACAGTTCGACGACGTTTGCAGCAGCATGGGCTATCAGCTCGGAGACCATGGCTGCGGTTACCCTTGACGCTGCATCACAGACAGGAGCGCCTGCAATGGTGTACTCAACGACGAACCTGGGTGCACGAATGGCAAAACTTCATTTTTTCGGATAAATCCAGGTTCTGTTTACAGCATCATGATGGTCGCATCCGTGTTTGGCGACATCGCAGTGAACGCACATTGGAAGCGTGTATTCGTCATCGCCATACTGGCTTATCATCCAGCGTGATGGTACGGGGTGCCATTGGTTACACGTCCCGGTCACCTCTTGTTCGCATTGACGGCACTTTGAACAGTGGACGTTACATTTCAGATGTGTTACGACCCGTGGCTCTACACTTCATTCGATCCCTGCGAAACCCTACATTTCAGCAGGATAATGCATGACCGCATGTTGCAGGTGCTGTACAGGCCTTTCTATGTACAGAAAATATTCCACTGCTGCCGTGGCCAGCACATTCTCAAGATCTCTCACCAATTGAAAACGTCTGGTCAATGGTGGCCGAGCAACTGGCTCGTCACAATACGCCAGTCACTACTCTGGATGAACTGTGGTATCGTGTTGAAGCTGTATGGGCAGCTACAGCTGTACACGCCATCCAAGCTCTGTTTGACTCAATGCCCAGGCGTATCAAGGCCGTTATTACGGCCAGAGGTGGTTGTTCTGGGTACTGATTTCTGAGGATCTATGCCCCCAAATTGCGTGAAAATGTAATCACATGTCAGTTCTAGTATAATATATTTGTCCAGTGAATACCCGTTTATCATCTGCATTTCTTCTTGGTGTAGCAATTTTAATGGCCAGTAGTGTACATCTATTCCCGTTATACACTAATGGAAATAGAAGATGTTACACCATCGACACTTTGACTGAACGCTGCCAAGCAAGAATTCCGGCATTTAAATGTGTACGCAGCTCACTTGCATACCTCTGGTCCTGCATTCATACATTTATGTTTGGAGAGCGAAGTACGAAACGACTGCTGCCTTGTCCTCATATGTACTCCACAATTACACTAAACATAGTTTGTTATGCTGTATAAAAATACTTTATTCCGTATTACGAAGGCAGAAAGCAATGCACCGCATTTTTTCTTCAACAGTTCTTTATGGAACATAATGAGAAGTACACACACGAAAGAATGGTAACGTATCTACATACCCTATTTTTCCACGTAATCTCGATACCGCTCTACGGCCTTCCTCCAACGCGAAACAAGGGCGCATATGCCCTGTTGGTACCAGTCCTTGTCCTAGTGGCGGAGCCAGTGCTTCACTGTGTTAACCAGCTCCTCATCGTCCTCAAAATTTCCAGAATAGCATCCTTTAATGACCCAAACAAGTGAAGATCGGACGGACTAGGTCAGGGCTGTAGGGTGGAAGGGGTAACACTGTTCAATCCTGTTACCCGATGTGTTCAGCAGCGCTCAGACTTGTGTTGGTTGAGCGTTATCATGTTTCAGCAAAACATCTCCTGTGTTGCTGTGGCGCCGAAGTCGCCGGAAGCGCGTCTTGACTTTTTTTTTGTTAATGTGTTCACATATGCTTCTGAACTAATGGTACCACCTCTTGGTATCACATCAATGAGTATCACTCCTTCACAGTCCCAGAACACGATGATCATGACCTTAGCGGCGGAAGCACTTGCTTTGAATTTTTTCTTCTGCGGGGAGTAGGAGTGGCATCATTCCATCGACTGTCGTTTTGTTTCGGTCTCAACATGGTGAATCCAGGTTTCTCGACCTGTCACAATCCGGGACAAGAAGGCTTCCCCGTCGGTTTCGAAACGTTGCAACAAATCAGATGTTTTTTCTATGCAGTTTGTGATCCACCGTTAGACACCGTGGGACCCATCTTGCACACACTTTTCAGTATCCAAGAATGCTGATAATTGCATCCACACTGCTGACTGACGGATGCAGCGCCAACTGCCGAGTCGTAATGCGTCTGTCCTCGCGTATGACGTCAGCTCGCTGCGACATGTCAGGCGTGACGGCCGTGGATGGTCGCAAATCGTGGAGCTCTGCCGAACCGCCTTCTGATGATCTCAACCTCCATGCCCAAGCGACTAACTGTACTTCTGTCAACCGTAGATGCTCATAGACTCCCCACAAGCGTTTGTAAATATTTCCCACAGTTTCTTTTTCTGCAGTTAGAAATTCAATGACGGCACGTTGCTTGTAACGTGCATCACCTACAGGCGCCATTTAGAAGCTGTCCTGCAGATACGTTATCTGTCGGAAGTGACGGAAACTTGGCGCGCTCACTCAGTAGACTTCAAATAATACATACATAACGTTTAGCATTCGTAGCATTGTTTTCGACTGAGAAAAAGAAAGCGGTGCATTACATTTTGGGCAACCCTCGTACTTTACAAAGTGTACAAGGTGATATTTAGTAATATTCACAAGGTGCCACGAGCAGCGGCCCTTGGCTTGTCGAGACGTACATCCACTCACTGCCGTGTCTCCAGGTTACCTGAGGCATCCAGTCTCAGCGGCAGCTCGGCAGTACCTGCGTGCACAAAGGCTCTGGAAAGTCCAGTTCCGCACACACGAGGTTACAATATTTTCCTACAGCGAGCAGATTATACTGGACAGACTGACTTGCCCAATTTGCAAAATGTCGCTAGATGGCAAATGGTTCAAATGGCTCTGAGCACCATGGGACTCAACATCTGAGGTCATCAGCCCCCGAGAACTTAGAACTACTTAAACCTAACTAACCTAAGATCGTCGCACACATCCATGCCCGAGGCAGGATTCGAACCTGCGACCGCAGCGGTCGCGCGGTTCCAGACTGTAGCACCTAGAACCGCTCGGCCACCCCGGCCGGCGATAGATGGCACTTGGAGTGGCAAAGTGAATTACAAAACTCAACACAGTGCCTGCAGGATATGTCAATTTAAATTTCATTCCTATGCGAGCGTATTTCAGTATTTTCAGCACAGAAAAAAGTCGTTTCTAACGGTGGAACGAGGCTGGGATGGTGAGCTTGGGGATAAATACTGCCCCAGGTGTAATACGACACAGGAAGTGACCTTCAGATAAGATCGTTATTGGGAACAGAACTCCACTTGATCCTCTATTTACCTATGTCCATTTTCTTGTAAATAATCAATTCCCCATCGTCTGTTTATAACTTGGATGAGTACTGACGTTTGAACAACAAACAGAAATTTATGATGTAGCACATGAACATAAATAAGTACTTAGAAATGAACGTTACAAATTTTTGGATGTACATATCGAAGAAAATCGTAACGGGAAGAAACACATTACCGAGCTTCTCAAATAATTAAGTTCAACTACTTTTGATCTTCGTATAACTGTTAGTCTTGGAAACAACCGTATCAACCTCCAGACATATTTTGCATGTTTCCACTGAATAATATGTTAAGAAATAATTTTCTGTGGTATCTCATCACTTAAAAAGAAAGTATTGATTGCACAAAAGCGTGCATTAAGAATTATATATGGTGGATTGTTCACCTGTAGTCGTCACATAGGTACCTCTTCCAAGAGTTAGGCATCTTAACTACACTATCAGAAAACATATATTCGCTAGTGAAATTCGTGATAAAAATTGGTACCTACAAGGAGAAAAATGACCTTTATTTCCCATTATTAAGTCTGTCAGTAGCTCAGAAAAAAAATTTTTTGATCATTTGCGCAATAACACAAAATGTCTGGTAAGTATCAAAACAAGTTTTAAATCTAACCGAAAATCATTTCTCCTGGATAACTCCTTTTATTCTATAGACGAACATCTATTTAAAAGCTAATAATGTGTTCATTAACGTTAATACTAATCGTGTATACTTGTCCGATGAACTGAGTCGTTCTACATCATTTAGATGAAAGAATCCTTCAAATGTTTAATGGAACATACAACTAACTGTTTACCTAGCTAACTACATAATGTTTGTTTATTACCGACATCTAACACAATCAAACACGGATATCTGAATCATCAAAATACAGCCTCCATTACCGTATCCAGCACACCATTATGCAACACTTGCTGTCACAACAACCACTACTGCCTGTCTCTGGCGATGCTCTCCGATACTTTGACCGTCTTCATATGACAGCGCTTTTTTGTAATGGTGACTTGTGACGTCAAAGTTAAGACGTCACGCACTCAGTACGTGGTAATTGTAACATTCAGTAATTCCAGTTACCTTTCATATAATTTCATATTACACTGAAGGACAATTTTGATGATGATTTAATAGACCAAAACAAAAATCTGAACTCCTTATTGATTGCCAGATGACATGGTGATGGAAGGGCAAGAAATTATTATTTGAAGAAGATATTTTTTTCTTATTCAAGTCCTGTTCAAGTGTGCTGTGGTCTCAAAGAATCTTCCGTTTATAATAGCGTTTTCTACATTAGTAAACTGCTCTTTTCATGGTAAATAATGTGGTGATAGAACTATTGAGCCCCAAGTATGCACAATCAACTGCCCGGAATCCATTCCACCTATATCTCACGCTACATTGGTATAAAAATAAACGGACGGTGTCAAGAAATTTTATGGTGTAGCCGAAAGTATGTTGCATCAGAAGGAACTATTTTTACGTGAGAATTTGGTTACCATAAATGAACAGACTCCTACTGGATCAGTCGATTAGGCACAGATCGAGTGCTTGCAATCGATCCTAAGCGCCAAAGAGTGAGGAGAATTCAACAAAATTTTATCACCATGGAAATACATCTAAAAGAAAGGCTCTGCACCAGACCGTAAATTCGACGCTTTTTTTGACCTTCTTGTGGCTTACTTCTTTGTGTCACAGATGACCTAGGCGTACCAATACATCCGCCATTCTGTCCCATTACATTCGCGGATGAAGTCACTTGATATTAAATTTTTACGAGTACGCCCCTCCGTGCGTTACTTAATTCCTGTTATGATCCATGTTTGGGATTAAAGGTGAATAACTCACATACAGTCTCCTTCTAATATAGTTTCCCTAAATTTATCCAACAGGGTAAATCTGGCTTTACATTTTGCAATAATGCAGGTAAACCAATAACTACATAACACGATGTCTATGAAGAAGAGGTCTCTAATGAATTAAAGGGCTAATTTAAACAATGAATTTCAAAGAAAAGCAAATAAGAAAAATTAAATATTCCTAACAAGATTGAAAGAATTCTTGCACAACTAAATTTGAACTGAATAAACAGTCAGATCCATTAGTAAGATAACAAAGATTTCTGACTGGATGGAGATACGCGGGGTTCTTCACAGTCACAAGAAGATCCTCTTGCGATGCATACTTTGATTTATTGACATTTGTCTTTTGGAACTTGATAACGGGCCCCAATTACACAGTACGTTCTTGTAAATGATTACATATCATAAGTTGTGACTTTCGCGCAATTAACACGTAAATTCCGGCTTACATATAGTAGTTGAAGCACAGTCTTTCATTTCCAACGTTTCACCAATCACCAGGCGGATACTACTTGTAGGGAATGGTTAACGGACGCACCAAAGTTCACTACCAGAGAAATTTAAGCAGAAAAAGGAGAGAAAAACTATTAGCCAGTTTTCAGCATCGTGATTTCAATGTAATTACCATCTCCCCGTATGAGTCTCGTGCAGTATAGAATCCAGATAAAGACACGTGGCTTGTTCGTGCTACCATTGCCCTGTGTTTGAATTTCCGTTGCTAACAACGACATGCCGTACAACATTACATAGAGCTGCATCAACGAAGTAATTTGTATGTCGTGCACAACGATTACCTAACTGCGTCACTGAACGCATGTCACTACACTTATCTTTCAATCTGCTGCAGTGCACTGCATTACGTGCATGTCACAAGGTCTTAAAATCGCATAAAATTGGGAAGGCTCCAGTTTTTTTTCTGTTCATCTCTAGCACCTTTTTCACCACTGCAAATTTATAACATTTCGGAACAATTTGCTGTTAACAGGTACAAGGGGAAATATACAAAAGTAAGGAAATTGACATCACTATCTGTGTTACTCGTTCGCATAGAAAATGCGAAGAAAACACGATTGCCTCTTATTTTTTTTAAAAAAGGTAGTTGTTTTGTATCCAACGTGTTGCTTTAATAAAAACCGCTGGTAGGACGTTCACACGCATGGTGACTTACATCAAGACCCATTCCGTAGACTCATGGACAATGATTCAAAAGTAGAAACCGGCATAGCCACAGAAAAATTTTACTTGAGTTTTTGACAGTAACAAAAAGTATTGTTAAGAGAAATGTGGTCGTTTCTACTCCTCGCCAGTAATACAGCAATATGAACCTCCATTTTATTGTAAAATAGTTTCTACACAAAACAGTTTTTGGTAACGATTCATTAGAAATATGTCGTAGTCCATTGTAACTGATTTAATGAATTCTTCTTGCAGAACATGGATTAACACTTACAAGTTCCATAGTAGGCGTAATTTATTAGTTTGATTCCTTCTGCTGAAGCGGCTCAGGTCTTGAACATAGTGTTCTCGCAATTTGAACTAGCTTCTGCTGACGTCTTTGAGAAGAGTTGCAGAAAAAAATGTTTAGATGGTGAAAGTGTCACACAGAAATAAATAACGCGACGCAAGTGGCCGCTTACACATCTTTTGCAAAACTGCTCGTAAAAACACTTCATTTGCATATCCTCCTGGTGCAATCCTGGTCGTCTGGCGAACAAACAATAACGTTAAATCCCGTACAGAAGCTCCTGATGGAACGAATAATAAATGTACTCTGTCAAGGGACACGCAAATTATCCACACAGAACTCGCTATTTATTACTGAAAGGATCTCCTCTTAGGCTCGAGGAAGGCCACAGAATGCAATATCGATCGATTAAAACAGTTGGCATTAGCTGTCCATTCACGAATAAATTATAGTTATTGTTCTGGATCTCATTTCGTTAATGCGGTAGGTTGATTATGAAAGGTTTTTGTCTTAAAACCAAAGCGAGCAGTTTTACAGAAAGTAATCATCATTTCTTCCACAGTTCTGTTCTCTTATTAATCTGAACTATTGACTGTGATGTTTTCTTTTTTTCCCTCCAAGTAGGGGTCGGAGAGAATTACGATGCTCATAACGAAACCTTCTAACACTATCGTTTATAAGAAGTTTATTCAAAATTTTTGTTGTTGATTTTCCCATGAACACTAAAAACACGTTAAACCGCATGGAATATCAGTCAACATATAGATGTCTCGATCCTGCATCCTCGTAGTACGAAAAAGAAAGAGTTAGACGCTTTGTGAGCTGGTGTGTTTGTGAGCTACCAAAGAAGATGACTTCTGTTCGACTTTGACTTTTCAAAAGACGACGACGTGATGGAAATAGTGTACCACCTGTCATTCATCAGTCACTGGTGTACGGTACTTACGCAAATGATTTTATGTTTTATTATCTTCGTGGAGGATGTTAAATTGATTCTTCCATTTCATTCTTTTCCCGGACTATTACTGAGTATCAGTTTCTACATATATATGCATATTGTGTGAATCACAGAAGAGTGTGTGGCTCAGGATACTTTTCGTTGTTCCATAAGTCAATATTTCCAAGTTTTCCATTCGTGGATAGAGAATAAGGGCAACAAATACTTATGTTTATCTGTAAAATCAGTTATTGTCAAGTTTTATCTTCACAGTCCGTACCAGACCGATATAAAAGGATCTCAAATTATAGTTTCCACCCTTAAAACCAATCAATGAAATTTTCCAGTTACGTTGTCATGAGATATATTGCGTATTTCTTTCATTTTCCAATAGATTTCTCATTCTATCGCAACTCAATCAAACCTGTGACAATTTGAGCCGCCCAACCTTTGTACACTCATGTTACCCCTGTAAGCCCAACCTGATTATGGATCCCACAAATTCGGAAACTATAGTAGTATGTCTCATATCAGTTTTGTGAAAGCGATCTCTATCCTAGGCAACTAATAACAACTACTTTATAAATCGCAGATTTAAAATAACTTCCGTGTCATTATTGTCACATCTCGCTAAGCGGCATTGTTTCACTTTCTGCCACTATTCGGTGGTTACTTTATTGAGAGTACTGGGTGTGTAGGACTGGGAGAACGCTTTGTGTTTTTCACACTGGAGATGTCCACTCGCAGTGTGGTCTGTGGTCCTGTTGTCGGTAGAAGACAATCAGTGACTCTTATTAGGAGAGGTGAGCTTCCCCAGGGAGACAGGCAGTTTTCACGAAAGTGAGACCACGGCCTGCTTTTGCTTTTGTGGGCAGAGCAGGTCCCGGGTTTAGCTTAGGGCAGGAGACGCCATGCTGCCACTGCCACTCCGGAGAGTAATTGAGTACGACGATTTTCCCTTGTCTCTACGAACATCAAAGGTTAGTATACTGCGGTGCTGCCCTGCTGGCGTGAGAGCGGTGTTTGTTTTCACTCCAAAAATTTAGTCATGCAGCTGAACTGAGTCGCCTCGCCACCAATCTTGGCTTGAAGAGGCGGACCAAACAAGGAGGCCCTGCTGTCGGCCAGTACCAACCTCGTGTTTGTTAATGTGCGTTTTGTATATGAAGAGTGAGAAGTTTCTGTTGTATTCCCCCGTTTTTTCTTGAAACAAGTGATATTCTGTACCATCACACCAGCAATAACATTGAGTCACCTTCTCCATGCGGAGTTTTTTTTTTTAAAGTAGATGGTTTGGAAGGAAACAGTAAGTTTCATTGCATTCGTGTTCCGGCTGCTGTGCATTGTGATCTTCCAGCTGCCGTCTGCCGCTGATGGGCGCAGGCTTTGCTGATTTTGGGAAAATGAAAGTTTTCCATTCTCCAGTAATGTGATCCGTACACTGGACAGCTCTGTACTTACTTCATCTGGCATCAAATTGTCTGTTTGATAATAATTTGTGATTTTGTTACTTTAAAGTTCAATTCATGAGCTACCCAGATAAGGATGTTGTTTTTTTCCATGTAGTCTTCTATCTAATTTGGTACCTACCCACAGTGTTGATGTCATTTTGTGTGAATTCGAGGAGACTTTAAGGTAACTTTGCTCTCTGTGAGCTATTTGTGTGTTATGGCGAATATTTACAGCAAATAAAAATTTGTAACGAGATGACATGACGTTATTTAAATTACAACATCGTTTAAGCTGTCCTAGAACCTATCCATGGTTAGGTGACCTACTAATAATAAATATAACCTGTTGCACTGCTAAGATCCTAGACCCTTCCCATGAGTGGGCGACCCACTAACAAACAAATATAAACTGTTTCGCATCTCAGCTTGTCGTCTCACAGTGCCAAGCTTAACGATCATCCTTTCGTTATTTAGTGAAGGTAAAGAGCATTGCTTGATTACAAGTCTGTTTATTGCCTTAGTGAGAGTCGCGGTGATTTCCACAGGATTACAGGTTTGCTGTGTGTAAGGTTTGCTGTGTGTTGTTTCATGAGTGTCTGGGTAATGACTTTGCAGTCTTCAGACGTAATAAGTAACAACATTTTATAATAAAGTCATTTCGTAACGGAAGTATAGGGTTAAAGACTCATAAAACAGCTTAAAATTTTACTTTATCCACAATTCGTAGTTGCGAACGTGATTGTACTGAATACATGGAAAATATAAGAGGCAGCGCTTTTTGTCATAAACATTCGTCCTTTTATTGTGTAACACAACACATTTTTTGACGTTATATAAACATGCAGTGCTGAGAATTGCGCTTCATAATAACGCATTACGTGGCTTTTCAGTACAAGAGACTTTGGGCAACATGGACCAGGTGCAGTAATTCTCAGCGAAACTCTGTTAATGGCGGCTATACTGAAAAGCTGTTTGGTTACAACGTGTGAGCCTCCAGGCACATACCACACGCTTGAAAAGACTGGACATTCCACCAAGGCAATGAAATACCCCACGAAACAAAATCTTTGTTGACAGTTCTTGGGAAACAAGGTATTAAATACACGTCCGTCAAAGCACATGCACAGCAAGACTATATATTCTGTTGCCTTACATTAAAAGAGCAGAAAATTTTACAAATGATAAACTGTACGACAGAGTGGTTACGTATCCCTGGATTTTTTTCCAAGTGCCTTGAGGACTTATTTCAAACAGTTGATTTAAAATGAAAAAGAAGTTCATGTCGATGAATGTTTGAAGAAACTCATTAAGTAGGTAACTATTGTTGCGGGCATGAACTTGAACAAAGAACAAATGTAATACGAACATGTGGAAAGTGATTATAATGTGTCAGTTGCAGATTTTCATGGCCGTTGTCAGTAAACGTGAAATCTTATAGGATGTAAGCCCACGTCACAGTTTCCTTCAACTCCTTCTAGAGTATACGCTAAGACATCAGCACAACATGTTGTACGTTTTAATTTGGTATTTTAACTGTGGCATACTGATTATCCCTGACACTTTTTATAACAGTTTTAAACAAAATCACTGTGTGACTTCCAGTTGTGTAAAAACCATGCATATCTAATAATGTTACAGGATGCAATGACGATAGCGTAGATCTCTCGAAACCGTTAATAGCAATAAACAGAAGTACTAATGATCTTTGCAAACTTGATTCTTCAAGAATAATACACGTAAAATAATTACCGAAAGCCACGCCTCTCGTTTCCAACGATGATTCATAGACTGTCACTATTTAGTCCAAACATCTAACCGCGGAGTGTTTATTAGGGAAGCTCATTGGCCCTTCCATTTTCAAATGTACTGTGGGAAGCACCGAATCTTCTCTGGGTTGAAGACTCTTCTTACTGCTGTTATGTGTACTTTTAGTTTTTCGGGTTTGACATTTCCTTGTATATTCGAGTTCTTGACAAGTCTCACTTACTTAACTGTGTAAATGCCAAGTCTTACTTACTTAACTGTGTAAAGTAAAGTAGTTGCTGACTCAATGAATCGGTATTATCGAATAATGGAAAGCGACGACATTACGATTCCAGCAGTCATCTTAATCGATTTAGACACGTCAATCAAACATTAAGTGTGGGCAGCGGGGTCGCTTTTGAATTCTGGTCTCCATGATTTCAGACGTTGAAGTCGTTGCCTTAAGCACTGCGCCATCTAGCTCGTTTCCATTTCGCAAAATTAGTAGCTGATTTAGAAGTTATTGAAGTATAATTCAGCGATCAGGAACAGCACTTTGACAAAATATTATCTCGCTTGTCTCGATGAAAATCCAACCATCATTTCGATTTGAGCCACACAAACTCAAACTTGCCGCTTCAAGATTTAGCAGTCTGTGTCACTTCTATTTACGTAGTACCATTTACAACTCACAAGAAGTCGACGAAACATTTTTCGGTTTTCGTTGAACAGATTTTGGGAAAACCTTTGGAAATAGAGGTACTAACAGAATCAACAGCCATTTGATTGGAGCTTAGCCCTGTTACTCATCGAGAAAGCAGCATTTTGAACACTTTGGTGCACTGTTCATAACTCGATGGAAAGAAAGCTTTCTCCGTCTGAACCGGACGGAACAAGATGTTTCTAAGATCGTGAAACTCAACACATAATTACGTATCCGTTCCGCTATGAAATCCAGAAAGAAAACTTAATCGAGAACTTAGTGGTACACCATTGGTTACGGGCTGTCAGCTGCGCAGTATTAGCTTCGCTCCTCCGAAAGCGGTAGTTTGGATTTCATGAAACAAACAACGCTTATTATACACATAACGAGCGCCAGTTAGAAAGGCATCAACAAAAAAAGTCTTATCTGTTCGAGATCAAGTGAAATTCTGTTGGCCTGCTTTCTGACTCGGAAGTATCAACATGTTTTTTTGCTAATTTCTTCTGCGCTTCTCGATCTTACGTAATTATCGTGTATAACTCGTTTCTCAGTCAAATTGCCAATGGTAGAAGCTTCACCTGACTCATAATTATAATCTTGCGAGAGAAATTACTTCAGGGAATCACGGGGAAAGATCTCAGAAGAGAAAAATTTGTTTTGCAGCCGCAGGTGCTAATGGTCACATAGCTGTTTTGCGTTTTTCTTACCTGCTCTGTTTCTAATATGTAATGCGGGTTACAGAAAGACGAATTTAGGAAAACTTCTTCGTAAAAACAAATTTTGTTTCGAGTCTAGCTTTAATATTAGAGGAGATTTTATAACAACAAAATAAAAGTGAAATAATTTTTTGCAACAGTTTAAAAAAAATTATTTGACTTCATGTTTAAAGCTTTCTTAAAAGTGAACATTTAATGAATATGCATTGCATTCTTACATATAATTTGTCATTTGATCATCGTAGCCTTTCTTCATGTGACAGGTATCTGCCTATATTTGCAGAAAGGCAACCTAACTCTTTTCCAATAAGAAAGTATTGATAGATAATCTTCCTAGCGGTTTTAAGACAGGGACGATTATTTACTAACGATGGTTGCATATAGCTGCTGGAAATTAAGGCATTTGACGAATTTAGTATAGAAATGGTAACAGCCATTTTAACATTTTAAAAAAGCTTGCATTTTCCATGTACGCCATTGCAAATAATTTGCATAACTTACGTACAAAGTTTGCACGCTCATTGCTTGAATTCTAAGTTCATTGTTAAATTAAGTCAAAAGAGAATTATTAACCTCTGACTATACATGACCTCATTAACAATAGAGAAACCACAAGCTTCTAAATGAAAATTCCGCTCTAAAACTTAAACAAAAGAAATGCTTTCATCTAGATTTAAAATATTTGAGATAATTATTTCATTAGGTAAATGTTTAAGCATTCTAAAACAGCGTTATTCAGCCATTTCTGAACCTACGCCAGTTCTAGACTATGTAGCGTAAATAATAGACTACGTAGCATAAATTTCATGAGAGAGTATATTTACTTGAACTAAGAGTGGGCAACATGATCGTAAACGACCACCACATATTTTCTTAAAACGTGTTTCTGTATGAGGAAACTATTTGTTTCCAGTGGCGATTTGCCCCAGAATACGTTTCCATGGGACATCCATACATATGGGTAACATATCACCGATATTTGTAATTACACAGAGCGTGAGGACTTCTGTAAAGAGTAGGCTTTTTCAGTTCAGTTGATTTTATGGTAGTTTGCTCTGTATGAAATAAAATGTCATCACTATATTAGACGCCACATTGCTTTAAAAGTGACGATTTCAGCAACATATTTTATTCCGTCACATGCTCTATCCCGAATTCTTTCCGAGATGGAAGACATTTTATCTATCTTACTTATTACAGCAATGGCGAACGGGTTTTATCTTGATTGTCTACCCTGTTTACTCTTTCCAGCCGTGACACAACGGCGGAGTAGTGCCTATTATTTGCTCCGTTTGTATAATACGAGCGGTTACGAGTATGTCAGAGTGAAACGTCAGATAATTATTCCGCTGTACAAGTATTCGCTAAAAATACCACACGTTTCCACTGAAGTAGAATATACCGACATAGTGTATGTTCACGACTTCTGTTGTGTTTTCCGTTATGTCAGAATTCGGACTGACGTATCTTTTCATTCTCGTTTTTTTCAGTGCTCTCAACACACTGCGTGAAAGCGAGAGGTTGACCAGAATGCACGTTTGGTGTGAGCAAAGATGTTAAGACACTGTTAATGACCACCAACATAGTTATATTTATCCTTATTACAAAGTAATTGGTGATGGTCACTAGCCATATAACGAAGTTCACAAAAGATCTTCCTATACGTTTTTTTTCCTTCAATTTTTTAATATTTGTCTGGCACGACTTTTTTGGCAGCACACTGCAATAACAAGTTCTAATACACAAGTAAAATGCCATTTTGTGCAGAAGACACTCCTTCCAAATATTATGGGTGTGTTGGATGTGCGCCGGCCGGAGTGGCCGAGCGGTTCTAGGCGCTACAGTCAGGAACCGCGTGACCGCTGCGGTCGCAGGTTCGAATCCTGCCTCGGGCATGGATGTGTGTGATGTCCTTAGGTTATTTAGGTTTAAGTAGTTCTAAGTTCTTAAGAACTGATGACCTCAGAAGTTAAGTCCCATAGTGCTCAGAGCCATTTAAACCATTTTGTTGATGTGCAATTTGATGAAGTGGCGAAATGTTGCTGCTAATTAAAAAAACGTTTGTGTAAATTGATTCATATAGTTTTACGGTGTGCGCGATTCATACGATGTGAGGAAGAACTGTAACATATACATACCGCGAGTATATAGACCAGCTACACGTTCTACCAGACTTTCTCATATCGCTGCCTTAGGCGTGACAGTGCCATTACCCGCCCATTCGCACTTATGACATAATACCGTTAGACTTTTTTTAACGGTGTGGCGCGGAGACCGTATGTTAATCTCCTGACTTGTGGCCCTCCATGCTTTCCTCTCCTATGCCAACATCTTTATCTTAGAACAGTATCAAGCATCGTCAGTTATTTGTTGGATAAGGTAATTCGGTGCCACAATCTTGATGCTCCCATTGAAGACGGAGTAATCGGAGAATGTATTGAGTTAAAAAGTCGTAAGTATACAACTTATAGTTCCGTTCTTGTTTATGGTAACGATTTTCCTCTTGAATGATTGCGTTATGATGATTTTAATGCGTGTTTTGCTATCGTGTTCAGTCATTTTTAATGAAGCTTACGTCCGTCCCCGGTAGCTGAGTGGTCAGCGCGACAGAATGTCAATCCTAAGGGCCCAGGTTCGATTTCCGGCTGGGTCGGATATTTCTCCGCTCAGGGAGTGGGTGCTGTGTTGTCCTCATCACCATCCCCATCGACACGCAAGCCGCCGAAGGGGCGTCAAATCGAAAGACTCGCATCCGGCGAAAGGTCTACCCGACGGGAGGCCCTAGTCGCACGACATTTACATTTTTAATGGGGTTTATACTGAAGAAAATGTAAATTGCATCTTCACAATGTAAAATGGGAAAAATACCATTTCATTCTCTGTGTGCAGGATAGGTTCAAAAGAATTGTTTGGTGTAAATTAATTATTTATGACTGATATTAAAATATATAAATAACACATTTAAATCTTAGATGTAAAAATTTGTTTTACTGAGGAATACGGTATAAACCTGTCATGCCTTGTCAGTACGAGAGAAAAACAAATAGCGCTTCCTGGTTAGAATTTAATCTCCAACTGATTGCAGATGTCAATAGTGGAATGCTTCCAAACTCTACCAAATACCATGCAGAACCCTGAAACGTAGAATGCAAAACAGAAATTTAACCAAAGGACGACCAGGTCCTGCAAGTAAGAATATTATCATAAAATCAAGAATGGCGCCAAATTTACCGTTACTCTAAACGCTGAAATTTTAGTAACAACAGAATACTGATCGTAATTTTTATTGAAAACTTCTTCAAGACAACTCATGGATGAAAATTAAAGCACACTTGTGAACTACATAAGACTGCAAAACGCTGGATACGTACCATCGATAGAAACAATTCGACGGATAGCGTATTCGTTTGAGGAGATACATGGAATACCTAACCGATTCAACAAAGGATATGAAATGGCAGGCTATGTCTGACTACATCTATGCTTGCAAAAGTATCACATTGTTGCTGTAAGATATACCCAGGCTATATACATTGCAAGAGTGTTGGGAATGTGTTGAAAAGAGGTTGAGAACTATTTATCCCTGTTGCTATACACCTACCACGAGAACAAGTAGTTTCAGCAGCCTGGAAAAATTTATAACTTGGTCAGTTGTGGTCTTTAGCTAAACAACAAACCCGGGAAAGTTCAGGTAGTGAAAGGTACCAAAGATGTCCATCACGCAATGTCAGTAGTAAAAGGTGAAACGGTATCTTTATTGCTTGCTGCAATGCCGAACGGAAATTCTTTCCATCCTACTGCATATTTGTAGGAAAACGAAGAAATCTGAATTTGAAGATGGTACGCCTCCAGCTTTCCCACGTTCGAAGAGAACGATGGACCTTCACATGTAAATATGACTGTGTTTATAAACTGGTTGAATATTCACTTCATTCATAGGAAGGAAAATTGTAAAGTATCGCTAATTCCGTATGTGCACAGGTCACGCTGTTCTGATATCAATCTTCTTGATTTTTCAGTTGAGAAACAGATTATCGTTCTCCACCTAGCTAGCCATACTACGCAGTACTTGCAACCCATAGATCGGACTTTTTCAAGCCCTTACAAATATTTTGGCAACAGGATATCAACAGTTGGGTTCAGAGACACCTAGGCAGCAGTTTGACGATTGAGGAGTTTTGCATGAAAGGACAACACACACACCTATGCCAGAGAGAGGACTCGAACCTCCGACACTTAGAGTGACCCTGGACAGCAGCTGGCGATATACATGACGCACAAATACAAATTTCAGGAAATATAATGACACCATGCAATGTAGAGCAATCTAGTAATACCATCCACAAGCCGTATTTCAACGCCCACTCCCGCACCGTCTGCACCCACACCCAAAGCAGCGGTCTCTGAACTCAATGTAAGATCATCCAAAAGTGCTGAAGGACCATTCAGAAGCCGTGGAGAACAAACTAATAATTCATCGTTTATGACATAGTCCTACATCCTCTTCATATAACTTGAGCATCTAGATCAATCAAGAAGGAAACACAACTTTCAGAGGTTCTAACGAGCAGCTCAAAATGAAGGCAGATGAGATACGAATCACAAATAACGGATTAAGATGATTCTGCGAAGGAAGAAGTTGAGACCACCAAGCTTCATCTTCAAGTAATAAGGATTCTCTGTATCTGAGAAACGCAAATGGTGAGACTGACCGGCGACGACTATATTTGTCTCGTCTACAAGGGCTTCTTTCACTACAAAAAGGACTCGAGTATGACTGGATCCAATGTAATGGATGTAATAAGCGGCTGTAGAAGAACTCTGGAAATGGCAGTGACTAATGCGATATTTGTAAAACATGAATCAGATAACAATGAACGGTAAATGAAAGCCTTAATCTAGCAATAACCGACTGCTGACTGTCAGATTATTCTTGTTTGTATTTTTCATAATCAAAATAAATTGTTTTTGTTCTGTTAGACTTAACAGTTGATTCAAAAATTTTGTTCCTTTCACACAGTTGATATTTTCCCAGTATAGGCTGCATCTTACTCAGCCATCAGTGGTAGATGCCAGCTGTACAATGCTTCTAGTATCACAGTGTGTCTGCCATTTATTCAAATATTTACTGTTTATATTTTCAGTGTAGTTAAATTCAGGATCATACTCCAACTTAAAAGGAATTTCAAGCTTTTTGGATGGTTCAACCGTTATAAAAGAAAATTTCTTAACTACGGCATCTCCCCCGACTTACATTGTATTCCGGTCTCTGTCTTCCGCTAAAATTTTTGGCCTCTACAACTCTGTAACATATGTCTAAAGCATCGGTCCTCGTCTTTTCTGGTTTTCTCAGAGTCCATTATTGAGTTCCATACAGTGCTGTGATCCAAACGTACATTCCCAGAAATTTCTTCCTCAAATAAATGTCTATATTTGAAATGATACTTCGTTTTTCATAAGAGGAAACCCGATGTAAAGAAACACAAACGCCGTAACACATTTACACTGATGTGGCTATCTCCCTACTTACGTGTTAGATATCATATTACCATTTTACTATGAATAAAATATTATAATGTATTAACAGCTGTCAATGTTTTTGTTAATCATACTTTACCTTCGTATTTTTGTTACTGAAATCACGCCCAGTCACAGTCTCCGTAAAAGCCAATTGTGCTCCGATCGTCGCGCTGTTAACATGTCCTGTGAATGTGGTTGCTTCTCGTAGCGCGCTAAAAATCGGTGGGAAACAGGTTGTTCTTAATGTTTTTCGCAAGTTTACAGAGAGAATATCCGTCACTAACGATACGGCAAATTGTAGTTTACTATTATTTCTGCGTCGAGAGCGTTGAGCGCGCGGAATGAAAGAATACGGCAACCTTTGCACTCCACGAAACAACAGTAATATGTTACCTAAGAGCCGGCTGGAGTGGCCGAGCGGTTCTAGGCGCTACAGTCTGGAACCGCGCGACCGCTACGGTCGCAGGTTCGAATCCTGCCTCGGGCATGGATGTGTGTGTTGTCCTTAGGTTGGTTAGCTTTAAGTAGTTCTAAGTTCTGGGGAACTGGTGACCTCAAAAGTTAAGTCCCATAGAGCTCAGAGCCATTTGTTACCTAAGAACGAGAGCATGCTACGTTTTTCGTCTCTTTTCCCTCAAAATGGTATTGCTGGAGATTTACTGTAATTATTTCTGTGCTGACGGTACTCACCACTCCAGGGAGTACCACACCACAATCGATAAACCGCGCTTCAAACAGTCCTAGCGTAGCAGCTGTATGGGTCGGCAATACGAGCTACGCAGAGACTCGCCAGGGGCCGCAGCTGCTAACCCATGGGCATCACGCGTGTGGGCAGCGATTGGTCGATGCCTCGTTAAACACCAGAGCACTGAGCTGCGACGGACGCAAGACCTGAAAACCTTGTCTGACTATTGTTTACGTGTCACTGGCAATTTTCTCCAACGCTGTCAGATAATGGTTCCCATCGACGGGCAACGCCCCAGCGTTAGACGCCTACAGGAATGTCTCCCGCAGGGCTCGGTTTTATCCCTCTTCTCATCGTTTATATTAACGACTTACCCGTCCTGCTCCAGATCATCCTGGCTCACTTTGCCGACGATACAGTCTTACTCACTGGTAGCCGGCGGATTACAGCAGCAGTGTGGAGACTACAACGTCAGCTTACGCTTACGCAACAGTGGGCACTAGATAATCACATTTGTCTTAAGGCCGACAAAACTTAGGCTGTCCTCTTCACTCGCAAACGCCCCGACTTGCGAGACCGGCTTACTCTTCACCATCAATAACTTGCATAGGTGAACGAAGTAAAATACTTTGGAGTGACCCTGGACAGCAAACCCCTTTCCAAACGTCCTATCCACAACAAGAGAATACTGTTATACGTCCTACACAAATTATACCCGTTGTTGGGCAGTTACCAGATGAATATTCGAACGTAGCTTCGGCTATATCGAACGACAGATTTAAGTGCACATCTTTATGGCTGCTCCACGTGGTAAACTATCAACCCATCCAATCATCGGTCACTACAAGTCTTTAATAAGACATGGTGTTTAAAAACAGATGCCTCCGCCACATCGTAGGAACTCCAACATGGGATCGGATTGCCGATCTTCACGCCGAGATGAACATCCCACGCATCTCCGATCTCATTAAATATGCAACGCAGAAACTCCTTCATAGGATCGATGAACTCAGGCCCACTACCCGACACCTAAAATATGCAGGCTCTATCGCTCTGTCGCACCGAGTGCAATCATTGAGGCTCCCCAGTAACTGGAATCATCGACAACGAACACCTTCAGTAGGGCCACGGGCTGCGAGGCCCCCCGCCGCCCTGTTTACGTCTGAATGAAGCATGAATAAATCCCTGTACCCAGACATCCCAGAAGTCCAGCCTTAATGCAAGGTAGTACTTGGGCTCACATAGCATACACACACACACACACACACACACACACACCGCGAGACTCGGGCTCCGTAGGCGTCGTAGGCCAGCGCTGGAATCTACGTAGGCAGCACTCAGAGCCACAGTGATAGGACTATAGTATTTCAGAGGACTTTTAATAATTTCAAACGTCTAATTGTGCTAAACATTTCATAAGTAGAAGCATCATTTAAGCTGATTATTTCTTCATATTTAATAAATATCATTTTATTACCAATTGTTGGGAATCCTTCTGATGGAAAATAACCTACGCCATCCTCCTGCATTCCCAACAATTTCGTTTTGCTTAAAAGTTCAATGACATTCGAAGCCATTTGTATCTGTTGCTCTCTTTCTGCGTATTAACTGCACCTGTTCACGTCATTCAGGGTAGTTCGACAAACTGCCTGGCCAATGCTGTCCAAGTTTTCCACGTGAAATGAAATCCATTGACAATAATGCATAGTGTGAAGATTACTTCAAGTTTATTTTATGATGAATGCAGTATAGTTAACTCATTTCAGCGAGAAATGCCCTCTTTGCCTGTACTAGTCAGCATTTCATGTCCTTTTTGCTTTGTCCGTCATGGGCTGTTTTGCTGCCTAGGTAGCAGAATTCCTTAACTTCATGTACTATGTAGTCCATAGTTTTGATTTGAAGTTTACCGTAATCTCATTTCTGCTTGTAACCATTATTTGTGCTCATTGCACTGCTCATTCTGTTCAACAGGCCACATATTCTTTCCCATTTTCACTGAGGACAGAAATATCATTAGCAAATTTCATCACTGGTATCCTTTCGCTGTGAATTTTAATACCACGTCTGAGTATTTATTTCCGCCATTGCTTCTTCGTTGTAAGGATTGAACAGTAGGGGCGAAACAGTGCATCCCTGTCTTACTCTTTTTAATCCGAGCTCTTTGTCCTTCATTTTCCAGTCTTGTTGTTCCCTCTCAGCTCTTATACATTTTATACTGTGCGTTTTTTCCGGTAGATTTCCGCTATTTTACTGAGAATTTCGAACATCTTTCCCGCATTACCACGCACGACACCTGAACCGCCTATACGATTTCTGAAACGAAATTGGTCGTCAAACAGACACTAATTTTTTTCCGTTGTTCTTCTGTGTATTTTGCGTATGAGGTGCATATGCAGGAAAAGTATGCTCTGTTCGTTTCAAACCTGGTGTTAACCATGTAGCTTTTCTCGCTTTTGTGTTTTAAGAAACGAATGCATTACGATACTTTGCAAGGCCGCTTCGAAAGCAAACTAAAAAATAAAGGAAGGACTAGCTGCTCAGAATGGTTGCTTCTAACTAAATAAATTCTTGATGCTGTGTGGATTCGTTATGTTTGTCGACGTGTCTCGTCCGAGACGTGGAGGAATGGCGGCCGCTACCTCCTGAAAGTACTGGATGGACCAGGCTACAAGTCGTGTTTCATGTAGGCATCCATGACGTTCGTGGTATTCGAGTTAGATGGAAGGCTACACCAGAATCTTTGTCGATTCTACGACAATAAAAAGTAAAGGTTTCTTGACAAGGTAAATTCTAGAGCCCCAGTAATAGGTCAGACGTTGCTGAGCACAGAAACCAGCGCTCGGGTAGCAGAAGCACGTGTGGAAATTCTTACGTAAGGAAAAAAAAAATCTTTGTAAGACCGATAAGCAGTTAGATGTAGTTCATTGCAGAGCCAAGTGTGTATCACTTCCGTTTAGTAACACACAAAGAATACATTGTTTTGAAGGTTCAAAAAAATAATTTTTTATGGGCGTGTCTTCTGACTGTTTTGATGCGGCCTGCCGATAATTCGTCACCTTTGCTGGCATATTCACCTATAACACATGCACGGAAAATCCTCAATTATTTTTTGGATATATTCCAACGCCTGTCTCTCCTTACAGTTTTTACATTCTAACGCCCCTTCAAGTACCGTTTAAGACGTTCCTTTCTATCAGTCCTATCATCCTGTCCTTTGTCCTCGCCAGTTTTATCCACATGTTCCTCTACTTGCCTATTCCGCGGATAACCTCCTGATTTCTTTTCAGTGGATCTAATATTCAACGTCCTTCTATATAGCACAACATCTCAGATGCTTCAATTCTGTTCTTTTCAAGTTGTCAGTTCAATGCAGTGCTCCAGTCGTGCATTTTTAGAATTTTCTTTCTCAAATTAAGGCCAATGTTTGATACTATTAGATTTATTTCGACCAGGAAAATTCTCTTTGCCTGTGTCATTTGCTTCGTCCGTCATGTGTAATTTTGCTTCCAAGTTAGCAGAATTCCATTATTTCATTTACTTCGGGGCACCAATTAAGACGTCAGGCTTATCGCTACTCTCATTTCTGCACTCCTTCTTGCTTTGTTTTCTGCTTAGTTTATTCTCAATTCATATTCTGTGCATATTAGAGGATTCATTCCATTGAATATCTCCTGTAAATCTTTCTCTCTTTCAACGACGGTACTAGCAATTTCGTCAGCAAATCTTATCATTTAGATCCTTTCACCTTCAACTTTAATCCCAGTCACGAATCTTTCTTTCATTTATGGCATTGCTCCTTCGATGTATAGTTTAAACTACTGGGGTGAAAGACTGCTTCCCTTTCTTGCACCCTTATTAATATGAGCACTTCGTTCTTGGTTTTGCATTCTTATTAACACCTCTTGGTTCTTGCACTTTTATGTTATTCGTATATTCTATTCTTCTGAGAATTCCCATTTTCATATCTTAGAGCAACCCATTCGTTTTCTCTTGTATTCCTCTATCCCGTTTCAGTCCAAAGTTGAATTATGCTCCCTCTGAAACTCTCAACAGCCACTGGCTCCTTCAATTTATCCAGTGCCCATCTCCTTCATTTCCTTCCTTTTTGTAATTTCTTCAGTTCGTCAACTACATAGCTTACCATAAAATAAAGGGAGTATTCCAGTAAAACATTTCTTTTAATAACACATTCGTATTTAGCTAGTGCTACGCTCAGTATACTCCTCTCATCTGTCCCTACAGCGCTCCGTGCAAATTTTATGCTGATAGTAGCACTGCTGGAATTCTTCCTCTGTGATCTGCTTGATGAAGCGGGCTACTCTTTCTTTCACACTTTCAACTGACTGAAATCTTCATCTTTGAACTCAGATTTCACCTTGAACAACATGTAAGTCACATAGTGCTAGGTCAGGCGAGTAAGGTGGTTGGTCACGCCGGCCGGAATGGCCGTGCGGTTCTAGGCACTACAGTCTGGAACCGCGTGACCGCTACGATCGCAGGTTCGAATCCTGCCTCGGGCATGGATGTGTGTGATGTCCTTAGGTTAGTTAGGTTTAAGTAGTTCTAAGTTCTAGGGGACTGATAACCACAGCAGTTAAGTCCCATAGTGGTCAGAGCCATTTAATAAGGTGGTTGGTCTAGCATAGTGATGCTGTACTTCGCTAGAGTCTTCAACACACAATGCTGTATGAGCCGGTGTGTTCTTGATGCAGAACCCATGACTAGTTCTTCCACAATTCGGATCGTCTCTTTCTTATTTTCTCACAGAGTTCAACAAGAGCTTCAAGATAGTAATTTTGATTAATACTTTGACTTTCAGGAAGTCGGTGAAGATGCAAAATCATCATCGCTTTGAATCTTGAGTTGCTCAGTCGACCTTCCTCGCTCTCGGTGACGTTGGACCCCTCCACTGCATGGATTTCCGCTTAGTTTCTGGATAATAAGTGAAAAACCAAGATTCGTTACATGTTATCATTCTTTCGAATGAATTAGGATCATTTTCAATGACATTCATGCAGTACAAATATTTTCACGAGCTTCTCTTTGTTCAATCGTGAGAATTTTCGGCACCAGTTTTGCACCCACTTTTCTCATGTTAAATTGGTTATGGAGATTTTCATTTACGCATTATTTGTTAATTTATACAGTTTCATCAATCGATCGAATAATCAGTCGATGATGATTGGAATCAGGTTGCATACTTTTAAGACATTTTTGCCCGTTTCTGATGTTGCAGGGCGTCCAGGGAGTGAGTCGTCTTTACCGTTTTCTCCGCCATCTTAGAAACCCTTGAACCAACAAAAAACTTGCGTAAGTGATAAAAAGGTCTTCTCCATACGCTTGTTTTTGCTGTGTACGACTTCGTACACGGCGGTAAGGAGAGGAGGGCTACAGCAATGTGCGGCAACTGCCAATGTAAGAAAGCTGGACAGCAGCAGAAATCATTAGCGAACAAGTTAACACAACAAAACAGAAGATTTACTTAACCTGTATTTCTCCAAAAGTATGAAGACACATTACAAATGATACTACAAGAAATAGAGTCCAGCTATATCAACGTCAGCAATGATGAGGCTTGTAAAGCAGTGGTGTTGGTGCGATGAGGCCCGAAGCGCGAGTGAGCTGAGCGGCTGCCGCCAACCATCTTGTATTGAGGGAGCACAGGGCGCTGGAGGTGTGGCTCAGCGAACTCGCACCATTGGGTCCACCAGATCCCACGCAGCTGCTATCAGCGTCAGACTAAATCTTGCTATTCCGTTACCAACTGTAGAACGCCCTTGGGGTGGTATCGATATGTTGTACCCCAAAAAATAAAAAAAATTTTTTTAATTAAAATAAATGGTTCAAATGGCTCTGAGCACTATGGGACTTCACTTCTGAGGTCATCAGTCCCCTAGAACTTAGAACTACTTAAACCTAACTAACCTACGGACATCACACACATCCATGCCTGAGGCAGGATTCGAACCTGCGACAGAAGCGGTCACGCGGGGTTCCAGACTGAAGCGCCTAGAACCGCTCGGTCACTCCGGCCGGCTGTTGTACCACAGGTTTACTAAATTATAGGAGTCAGTACCAGTTTTTCCAAGTTTATGTGACTCTTCGCGACAGTTCGTTGCTCTGTTAGTTCGATTACCATTCCACCGGCAAAACAATATAACAGCTCCTACACAAACGAAGGCCATGACCACACTGATTTTTCTACAGACACCACAATGCTGCATTCGACTGAGAAGGCTTCACGCTTCACAGCTACTGGACACGCTTGTTTACTCTGTGACAACATGAGCCCCGTTATTTTATAGCGTCATCTCTTATAAATGCGTCGCACCTTATCTGGGACACAGAAATGTCGGTAGCCGTGATTCCTAGACTCGTTGGAAGGAGGGGGAGGAGGAGGAAATCCAGTACTTGGCCCTCTCTGTAGTGTGGGTACTGATGCAACGCTGAGCTCTCCGGTTAGAGCTTACAGTACAAGGAAGCATTATCAGGAACAAGACCAGGTGCGTCACAGCTCGACGCCTCGACGTTCTTAATTCCCGTCAAGCCTGACCTACAGGCACGGAATCTACGTTACCGCCTCAGCAGCTCTTTTCTCTCGTCACCGCTCTGCGAGGCTGAGATTAAACTGCCTCTCCATTCCTTTTAGAGTCACTTTATTCCCATCGAGATAAGAGCGACTTCGCAGCTTGACATTTTAGTAGGCAAAGCTATCCTCACTCGCCCGCCTCTACACGGCAGCGAGAAATGGGGGGGGGGGGGGGGGAGGGGGTCTCACCGGGAGCTGACGAGCTGTCATGGCGCGCGCGCTCAGGCGGGGCTTTTAAAGCGCAGCGACGCGCGCGCTCGGGATTCCTGCCGGCATTGTGCTGTAATCTGCATGTCACGCGTCACTGCGGATAATCCGATGGGCGCGCGGGATAGCGCGGGGGCGGCTGACGCCTGTCCGCTGTCTACCAGGGATGGGGCTGTAGGCTCCCCGCGGGACCGAGCGGCTACACCGCCGCCGCTGGAAGCCGCGCTGCGTCAGCGAGCCACTCGTCAGGTTGCGAGCGGGTCCAGAAAGCGGCGCCGCTCCAGGTGAGTGGCGTGGGCCGTAGTTACACTGAGTCACTGGTATCATTTGCTACAGGCTGACCCGAAAGTCTGTTAACATTTGAAAATGTACTAATTCACGAAATAATGTGGGTAGAGAGATAGAAGACACACACATGCCTGAAATGACACGACGTTTTATAGAAACCGAAAATGAATGCAAAGACCGGCCAAATGATGGCTCTGTAAATGCGGGGTTGTGAAAGTGTCAGCGCACGGAGGCTTTCCGGCAGTCGTTCTTCCCGCGAACCATACGCGACTGGAACAGAAAAGGGAGGTAATGACAGTGGCACGTAAAGTGCCCTCCGCCACACACCGTTGGGTGGCTTGCGGAGTATAAATGTAGATGCAGATGTAGATGGGTGCGAGGTAAGCCGATATGTTACAGAATTGCATCTTCTCTATCATCTGCTAGAAGGTACGACTTTTGTGCACCCCGTATAGCTTGTAAGTAGGCTGTTTATATTTTCTTATTGGCAACGTTACGTAGCGCTCTGTATGAAAATCACTGGCTGTGCTGTGTGCAGCCTGTGGCTAGTTTGCATTGTTGTCTGCCATTGTAGTGTTGGGCAGCGGCAGCTGGATGTGAACAGTGCGTAGCGTTGCACAGTTGGAGGTGAGCCGCCAGCAGTGGTGGATGTGAGGAGAGAGATGGCGGAGTTTTGTAATTTGTCATGAACTGCTATATATATTATGACTGTTAAGGTAAATACATTGTTTGTTCTCTATTAACATCTTTCAATTGCTAACTATCCCTATCAGTAGTTAGTGCCTTCCGTAGTTTGAATCTGTTATGTAGCTGGCAGTAGTGGCGCTCGCTGTAGTTCGAGTAACGGAGATTTTTGGTGAGGTAAGTGATTTGTGAAAGGTATAGATTAATGTTAGTCAGGGCCATTCTTTTGCAGGGATTTTTGAAAGTCAGATTGCGTTGCGCTAAAAACATTGTGTGTCACTTTAAGCACAGTCATGTATAATTTGTTCTAAGGGGACGTTTCAAGCTACCTGTGTGAAAAATCTCTTGAGCACGTTGTCTGGTGAGGACCACGTGCTGCCCGCCACTTTCGCCATGCTCAACCTCCAAGCGCCTCAGACCTCAGTCCGTGTGTTCATTGGTAGTGGCGTTACCTGAAGTCGCGAGTCTACTGCGATCGTGCGACCTCATTAGGGATATTACAAGGTAACATCCGACGGCAATTTCCCACCATTCCTGCTGATATGTTGTGTGGTGTTATTCACAACATTGCTCCTCACCTACTCCTGAGTTGTTGAATGACGGCCGACATGCTAAGCATTCGTCATAAAGAACATCATCTTTGCTAAAAATCAACTGTTACGCTAATTATTGCTTTTGTACCACATGAAGAGCCATATGTTGGTCAATTTGTGCAGTTTTCTTTGCTTTCAGTACAACTCCAAGTCATTGCAAGCATTTGTGTCAATTTTTACCTCTCTCTCTACATTATTCCGTGTAGTAGTGAATTTTCCAATGTTAACGGTCTTCTGGGTCACACTATACATCTATGTACCCTGCAAACTACTGAGAACTACACAAATTAGGGTTTCTTCCCTTTCCAGTCGCTTATGAAGAGTGCAAAGAATTACTGTCGAAATGCTTCTGTGCGCTTTGAAGTTACTCAGATCTGGTGTTCATGATCATTGTGGGAACGATACGTGGGCTGATTATTGTACACGCTTACATTCATAACTAATCACTACTTCTTGAAACTTTCCAAGTAGGCAGTCCTTAACGGGATAAATGGGGTCTGTCTTTAGGCGTCTAACAGTTCATGTTTTCCAGTGAATGTCACGTAAGTCAAACAAATCTGTGACCATTTGTCCTGCCCATCTTTCTGTGTATTGAATATCTCCAGTTCTCTCTGATAAGTGTCCCACATGCTTGATATATTCTAGGATGGGAAGCGCAAGTGTTTTGCAAGCTATCTCCTTTGTTAAGCGCATTTTTTCAATGACCAACCAATGAACGAAAGCCTGCCGCATGTTTTACCTTCTATTGAACTAATGTCAAATTACATACACTATCTCATGAAAAGCATCTGGGACCATTATTGTGGACAGTTTGCCTTTATGACGGCTTGAACACTGGTGGAGGTTTTTTTCAATGAGGGTGTAAATGTTGTGGAGGAACGGCAGCCTGTGATGTTGGACGCTGGGGTCTGGAGTGAAGCTACATCACTGTGATGTCACCGTCGAACATTCGCTAGCATTTTACAATGAGAGTGATTCTGTTGAACTCTGAACTGCGAGTCGATGAAAGCACATATAATAGATCCATTTCAACACCACGGAGTACTAGTTTGTGTCTTTTACTTCATACACTGGTGAATAGATACCGTATTCTGGACTGCAGGACCAGTGGACACAACAGCACTGGGAAGAAGATATTAGTATGCAATTTCCAAATGCTACCGAATTGAAGAAGTAAATTCATCGTATTCTAGTCAAGAACCTCAGTCGAGTATAACACTCTGTGCAAACTGCTATCAAATAACATTATTAAAAAAAGAAATTGTCGTTAACAGAATAATACGATAACTATAATAAATAATAATAAAACAGGCTTCACTTTTAGTGTCTAGTCTCATTCAACATCGAGTGCAAATAACAGTTATAGATTTGATTTTTATGTGTTTGAATACAAGCTAGCCGTACAAAGCATAACTTCCATGTAAGACTGTCAGTAACAGTCTGAATAGCTAACTTCATTTCATTACCCGTTTACAAGTGCAAATCCAGCAACCAGAAAATTATAATGCACATAACGTTTAATTTTTCACGATAAGCGTTTATCTAGGAGTTGTGGACATATCACGAGGCATCTGTAGTGCGTTGCGTGCTAGAAACGGAAAGATGCCAGATTAATTCAGGTTTGAAAAAACAAAGCGCCTCTAATTTTTAGCAAACTACATCGCCCAGGACGTAATCATAGACATTTTATGAAGAAAACTATCACTGTAACTAACACTGCAGATCATCTGCGTAGACAGTGACGAATCTTCTATTTGAAGTAGATGTAGGTCGATTCACACTGGATGTCACAGAACTGTCCAGTCCCAAGAAAAAAGAAATTAATAAGCAATACTTGTCAGATCAAATGAAAGGATACTGCGCCAAGAGACACAAGCCCTGACGATAAAGGAATCTTGCCAGTACACGTAAAGTGGTAACATCGCGTGGAAACCTATAAGAGAAATCGAACATTAAAGTTTTTTCGTGTCAAAGAAGCCAGCTGATGGAAACATCCCGAACGGCTATCATAGAAGGTGGGCATCGACTTAGAACGGTATATCAGCAAGAAATTCTGAGAGAGGATTCCGAGAGCAGTAGTATGATCGACTAGCGAGTGGCCGCTTTGAGGAGCCGCCGTGTAGCTACGCCAGGCAGCAACAGCAGAAGTATGCAGAAGTAATAGTCTCAGCGAGAAGTCGATGATCAGATCTGGTGACACGCACATCGCGGTTCTAGGCGCTGCAGTCCGCAACCGCGGGACTGCTACGGTCGCAGGTTCGAATCCTGCCTCGGGCATGGATGTGTGTGACGTCCTTAGGTTAGTTAGGTTTAAGTAGTTCTAAGTTCTAGGGGACTGATGACCTAAGATGTTAAGTCCCATAGTGCTCAGAGCCATTTGAACCATTTGAACCACGCACATCAACTGCAAGATAAGTAATCATTATCTATTCTGGGGAATAGCTCTGAACATAGACTATCTGCCTTTGTCTCAAAGAATAGATAGCATTTGTAGTTTCGTAATTAACAAGGACAATTTATAGAATAGTAATTGTCTCTTGTAAGCTTAGGCGAGTGGCCTGTTGATAAGAGTAAACTGAGTCTGACATTTATTGCAGAAGGGGTTAGGAACTGGCACCTCTTGTATAAGTTATCAAAGAGATGTAATAAATGAATTACTTAAATACGTATTGAATCTTCAGCAAACCCTTGCTGCCATTAAACCTAAAAGATTACCACAGCTCTACCTCGGAGAGTTTTCTCCCCTTCATCTCCGGCAACAAAGGTGGACACTCCAACAACCCTCAGATTGTCGTCAACGTTCCCATTGCGCTACAAAACTGTCCTGGGACGCGGCAGAACGGACAGTCAACGTGAAAGGTTCTCAGGAAGCAAGTGTTGACATTGCTGTTAGTGGGGGTATATTGGCTTCATCTGATAATATCACATGTTCGCAGTTAACCTATACGTGCCGGGTTCACTCATACCATGATAGATGATTTTGTGCTTTTTTGGTTTCTTAATTTTATTTTATTTAAAACAGCTACATTATATTGTTTATTTCTGAGACCCAGCTGCAAATTTTTTAATAAATGACATATTTTCGTCTCCCTGTATGATTTTCAGGTCTGTGTAGTTGCGTTAGCAACCAGTCGCGACTGTGTCAAAATTGCACGTTTTATTGTTGGCATTGTTTTCGTGATACTATGCGAGGGTTGCATGAGGACTTTAAATTTTTTTCACATGGATTTTTTTTCACAGAAGAGGCCAAATATCTGAAAGCCAAAAATGATTTATTTTTCGCAATACTTGGGCAGTGAAAAAGTGTACATTGTGCATAAGTGCGAACGTAAATGTAAGTAGATTTCATTTAAAAACCTTTAACAGTGAAAACGGCAGCACCGTAGTGAGAGAAAAATACATTATTTTACATTATTTTATGGTGAGAAAAAAACGTAATGGATGACGTGAAACCATGATACATATTGTCTTCTACATGATTACATTCCAATTCACACCTAAGTGTTGGGCAGAATGTTCATGGTGGTGAACGTTCCTTCCGTTGTAGGGGAGAGCCAACAAAATGTTATGGCATTCGGAGGATAAAGTTGTTGACCTCAATTTCGTGAAAATTTCTCGCCGAAATGAGAAATACCTTTGTTTTAAAGACTGCCGCCCCACCTCCCGTATCATATTCGTCATACTATTTCTCCCATTTCAGGATAATACAAAATGGGCTGCCCTTCTTTGAACTTTTTTTTTATCTCCATCTTCAATCCTATGTTGTAAGGATCCCATACTGCGCACCGCTACTACATATCTTGGGAAGTCTCTTTAGTAGATTTGTTGCATCTCATAAATGTTCTGCAAATAAAACGCAGTGTTTGGTTCGCCAACCCTGAAATATTTAGTATGTCATGGTTCTAATGTCAGTTGCTCATAACTGTGATCCATAGACGTTTATTGTGAAGGTAGCAGAGGTAAAAGATACGGAGCGTGAGGCTATTCACAACTTGTACAGAAACCAGACGGCAGTTGTAAGAGGCAAGGGGCATGAAAGGGAAGCAGTGGTTGAGAAGGGAGTGAGATAGGTTTGTAGTCTATCTCTGACGTTATTCAATCTATGTATTGTACATGCAGCGAAGGAAATAAAAACTTTGAAGTTTGTCAATCATACTGTAATTCTATCGGAGACAGCAAAGGACGTGGAAGAACAGTTGAATGGAATGGATAGTGTCTTGAAAGGAAAATATGAGATGAACACCAGGAAAAGCAAAACGAGGGTAATGGAATGCAGTCGAATTAAACCAGGGGAGGCTAATGTAATTAAATTAGGAAACGAAACACTTAGATGAGTTTTGCTATTCTGGCAGCAATATAATTCATGGTGGCCGAAGTAGACTGGCAATGGCACGAAAAGCGTTTCTGAAAAAAAGAAATTTGCTAACACTGAATGTAGATTTAAGTGTTAGGAAGTATTTTCTGAAAGTATCTGTCGGGAGTGTAGCCATGTACGGAAATGAAACATTGACGATAAACAGTTTAGACAAGAAGTGAATAGAAGTTTTTTAAATGTGGTGATAGAGAAGAATGTTGAAGCTTAGATGGGTAGATCACGTAACTGATGAGCAGGTACTGAACAGAATTCGGGGGAAGAGGAATTTGTGTCACAAATTGACTAGAAGGAGTGATCGGTTGGTACGACATGTTCTGAGGCATCAAGGGATCGCGATTTTAGTACTGGAGGGAAGGGTGGGGGGGTTAAAGTGTTATAGGAAGACCAACAGATGAATACAATAATCAGATTCAGAGGGTTGTAGGTTGCAGTAGTTATTTGGAAACGAAGAGACTAGCTCAGGATAGAGTAGCGTGGACAGCTGCATCAAACCAGTCTTAGGACTGAAGAGCACAACAACAACAACAGCAATAGGTATTTAGGTGAATCGACAATCTTCAAATTTGTTTGGTTTATCGTTTTACCGATATTTTTACGGGATGTTCTTAGTACTCGCATGGAGGAGCTAACTTCCTGTTATTTAAGCCAATCACCAATTTCTTCAACCTGCAGATATCTTTTCTAATTCATTTTGCAAATCATTTCGACCTTTTGATGATTTTACTACACTTTAAACATCGTCATTTCCGAAGAATATGAGATTGAAGCACAGCTTGTGTCCTAAATGGTTTATATAGATTAATAATAGCGGAGGGACTACAGCACTTCCATGGAGAACTCCAAATGTAACTTCATAACTTCGCTTTCGCCAGATGAGTTTCCGTCAATTACTACAACCTGTTCCCTTTTTGAAAGTAAATTACGCATCCAGTCGCGTGTCTGAGACGATAATTCGCATGCACGCAGATTGATTTGAAGCCGTTTATAAGGAAAGGTGTCGAAAGCCTTCTTCGTGCATGATGTTTGATGTGTTTGCAAATGAATATTAAGGGTTTGAAATGTGTGGGTGTGCTTTTCGTGTACATTCATTTCTCAGCAGTATGGAAAATTTACGTAGTTTGACAAGAATATCTGTTTCGGATTTAACTTCAGCCATTAATAAAGTCTACTATCATTGCTAGTTCTTTGATGACTCATTCGGTCCATCATCTCTGCCGTTCTGCATATTTCGGCATTTTGTAAGATGGTCTTATGTCGTAGCCCCGCTTTCACTGTTCAATTCAGATTTAAGCAACATGGATTATATTGATGGCGAATCTGCTGTAACTACGTCGTCATTTCGTCATTTCACGCTAACTTCACTTCGTCGTCCAGCGTGCATCGACATTTCCTTTCCCGAGGTCTCTCCTCGTTTCATACGACTCGTCAGAGAAGCAGCCCCTCTCTAAGGAGTCACCAGTTCCTTGTTAGCATATGTCCCGCCCATAGCTGGGGCCGGCGTGCCTCTTCCCGCCTAGTTGAGTGGAATGAGACAACACGCGGCCGCAGTCTTTGTCCACAGAATTTACTTAGAACACCGCACGCACAAACAGGGACAACAGGCGCAAGGCCATCGACACAAATCAGCGTCCATTGTGCGCCGCGCGCCCCCTGCTTGCCGTAAGTAACGCCTGCGTGGCCCATTGTCCGGAGTGGCGCGTCGCAGGTTGTCGCGGCGGTCGTGTCAGCGGGTGGTACGGCGAGCCGCTGCCTGCTCTGCACGCTGCTCACGCTGAAGCGCCTGCGTTCCACGTTCTTTGTTAAGACCATCGCACTTGGGGTAACACGACTGAGTGTGTGTCAGTTTCTGCTGTGGTTTTACAGGTTGGACCTGAATTCCATCGACAAAAATCCTGAGTCTGTTCAGGAGTACGCCGGCCAGAGTGGCCGAGCGGTTCTAGGCGCTACAGTCTGGGACCGCGCGACCGCTACGGTCGCAGGTTCAAATCCTGCCTTGGGCATGGATGTGTGTGATGTCCTTAGGTTAGTTAGGTTTAAGTAGTTCTAAGTTCTCGGGGACTGATGACCTCAGAAGTTAAGTCCCGTAGTGCTCAGAGCCATTTTTTTTTTTTTTTTTTTTTTGTTCAGGAGGATTTCAAATGGCTCTAAGCACTATGAGACTTAACATCTGAGGTCATCAGTCTCCTAGACTTAGACCTACTTAAACCTAACTAACCAAAGGACATCACACACACCAATGCCTAGGACCGCTCGGTCACAGCGGCCGGCCAGGACTATTTCCTGCGTATTTTATATAAGGGACATGTGGTCACCATTAACTCTTTACGAACATTTCGTATAATTTCTTATGAAGTTTATGTTATTGTGTCTGTATTGCATTAGAACTATTTGTGCAATAGGGGAAATGTCGACGGCACGGACTGCGCTCTCTCTTTTCTTCCTGCCCAGTATCAAGTCCAGTGGCTCTGCCTCTTTCTATCTCCTTTATTTTCCTCGTACGTCTCTTCTGAGTTGGTATTTGAGGATTTTCCGGGGGATGCATGCGCCATCCGGTCTTCATCAATAATGCTGGGTGGTTATAAAATTAAAGATCACCTACCCATGGAGGTCCAGTGTTGGATGTATTCATCGTACGTCACAGAAACTTAATAAATACGCTAACGCGTCAATGTAGAAGCGATATATGCTGGAAAAAATTAGTTCCACTTTTGATCACCAAACGCAATCTGGCACTGTATACCGTTCGTATGATGGTACGATCCCCACGCTGTCGTTTGACGAGCTGTAACGTGAGAGACCGTGCACTGTTAGTGAAACTGTTGTATGTGAAGGGCAGCAATTATAGCAATTCATTGAGAGAGTATCATCGACTGAAAGGAATAAGGGGAGGTCCGATGCCATTAAATGGTTTAAGGAAGACGATAAAGAAATTCGTAAACACGGATGAGCTTGGTGTGGCCATTGGAAAAGGAAGGTGTCTATCCAGGTGAAGTTACTGCCGAGGTCGTTGCTGTATCTGACCGTACAGCACTTGCCCCAGGTAGTGCTAGAGATCGTGCAGTGTTAGAAGTAGTCACAATCAAGCTACAGTAGCCCATTGCAAACAGTATTGCAAGGTGCTTAAAAATGTTGTTAGGATTGCAAAGAGTATGTGGTATGCAAACAGAATAGCTAATCCATAGAATAAAATTAAAACCATACGGTTAGTTCAGAAGGAAGTGTCTGGTCAGCAGCACAAGTTTGACGATATTAAGTCAGTTCATAGTAAAAATGTTTCTGTTACTGATAAATCAGATATATCTACAGTATTTAACAATCATTTTCTGAACATTGTTAGTGAAGTAAATAAAAATTTACTTTCTACATTGAATCATATAACTTTCTTGCCAAATGCCTTTCCGAGATTGATGTCTGAAATTGTGATACAGGCAAGGGGGAGATTGAGTCAATAATTAAATCAAATGGCTCTAGGCACTATGGGACTTAACATCTGAGGTCATCAGTAGCCTAGACTTAGACCTACTTACACCTAACTAACCAAAGGACATCACACACACCAATGCCCGAGGCAGGATTCGAACCTGCGAGCGTAGCAGCCGCGTGGTTAATTAAATCACTGAAGACTAAGGACTCTCATGGTTATGGAGTGCCTAGCAGAATATTAAAGTACTGTGCTACACATGTTAGCCTTGTGTTTAGACATATTTGTAATTTTTCCTTTAGGAATGGTCAGTTTCCAGAACGCTTAAAGTACTTAGTAGTAAAGCCGCTTTATAAAAAGGGAGAAAAAGATGATGTAGAAAATTTTAGACCTCTGAGATGCAATCAGTGTTTGCTCAATTTATTGAAAAGGCTGTGTGTGTAAGAACAATTTATCATTATACATCACACGATTGGTTATCAAATGTACAGTTCGGCTTTGCGAGTCGTTTAACAAATGAAAATGCTGTATTCTCTTTTCTATTTGAGGTACCTGATAGGTTAAACAAAAGGTTTCGAACGCTAGGCAAATTTTTTGATTTAACTAAGGCGTTTGATTGTGTTGATCGCAAAATATTACTCCAGAAGTTGGACCATTGCTGACTACAGGGAGTAGCTCTCAGTTGGTTCGCCTCTTACTTTAGCAACGGACAGCAAAAGGTCATTATTCACAACATTGAGAATGGCTGTGATGTGGGGTCTGAGTGGGGTACAATCAAGTGAGGGTGCCCCAGGGATCAGTGTTGGGGCCACTCCTGTTCCTTATTTCTATAAATGATATGCCTTCTAGTATTAGTGGTAACTCTAAAACATTTATGTTCGCTGACAACACTAGCTTGGTAGTAAAGGATGTTGTGTGCAACATTGGCCCAGTTTCAAATGGTGCAGTTCACGGCTTGTAGAAAATAAACTAACGCCAAATCACAGTAAGACAAAGTTTTTACAGTTTCTAACAAACAATTCAACAAAACCTGACGTTTTAATTTCACAGAATGGGCATATGATTCGTAAAATTCAACAGTTCAAATTTCTAGGTGTTCAGATAGATAGTAAATAGTCGTGGAAAGCCCACGTTCAGGATCTGCTGCCATTTTTACTATTCTAACGGTATGTGGAGTGAGTGATCGTTCGACACGGAAATTAGTCTTATTTGCTCATTTTTATTCACTTGTGCCGTATGGTATTATATTTTGGGGTAACTCTTCCCATTCGAAAAAGGATATTTTTGGCTGAGAAACGGCTGGTACGGGCAATAAGTGGTGTAAGCTCATGAACCTCTTGTCGACTCCTCCTCACGAGTCTGTATATTTTGACATTGGCCTCTCAATACGTATATTCCTTACTCTCATTTCTTGTTAGCAATATTACTTTATTCCCAAGAATGAGCAGCTTTCACTCAGTTAATACGCGGCAGAAATCAATCCTGTATTTTGATCGGACTTCCTTAATTCTTGTGTAGAAAGGTGTGCTGTATACTGCTGCATCCATTTTCAATAAGCTACCGCTCGATTTCAAAAATCTTAGTAGTAATCCAGGCGCTTTCAAATCGAAACTGAGGAGTTTCCTCACGGGGAACTCCTTCTATTCTGTCGAGGAGTTCCTTGAAAAATTAAGCTTGTACTTGTGGCATTGTTGATTCCGTTTTCTTAAACTTATGGCTTGACTATTTTTGGGGTTCATAAATATTTTATTTCTGTCTGTTATTACTTTTTTGTTGTAATTTCATCTGTTATTACTTTTATATTGTAATTTCATGAACTGACATGTTCAATGACCTTGGTGATTTGCTCCTCAATTTGGTTCTACGAAACTTGACGTGTAAATAAAATAAAGAGAATTTTCCACTGCATGGTCAACAGTACAGAAAATTTTGCTGTTTATATTACAACGGCCTCCGTACAAGATCCAGACGGTGCAGCAACTGAAACCTCAAGATCCACATTGAAATTTTTATTTTTTTGCGTATTGTTAAACTGCGTGCTGTGCACGAAGAGCCATTGCAGTCACCGTATGTGACTCTGTGGTGTGTATTCAGAAGCACCTTCATTCTCGGCCCGTTTTTCTTAACAATGTACACATATGGCTTATCAGGCGGACCGTGACATCTGCACGTTATTGAGGTCTCCATGTACAGCTTGTGATTCCTGGTTTCGAAGAGCACAACTGTATGGGAATCCCTGTTTTCATGCAAGATGGGGCTCCTTAATTTAGTCCTGCGGAGCTTGACGTGTAAATAAAGAAACAAAAAAATAAAAAGAGTTCAAGTCGGTAGCCCAATGGAAGATCCGCTTAACACAATTTTCCACTTAGAGGTTTGCCAGATGCATGGTCTCCAAGATCATCTGATATTAATCCATGTGACTTTTGGCTCTGGGTATATCAAAAGGAACGCTTTTACCGAGCATACATTCAGTCTCTATTTGATCTGGAAGCCAGTATACAGGAACATGTGGATCAGAGTCCATTGCAAACTGTTGAGCACGTCATTTTACGGATGTAGCACCTCGTCGACGTCTCCGGAGCTCATACTAAAACGGTGTAAACGGTGGTTTTCTCACTTGTTTGACCTTTTCTGCCCATCTCCCCTTCCAAGTCCATTAAATGTGGAAACATTCCTATATGTCTTTCTTGCATTCACAGAGTCAGATTCGCGCTTGGTGGTAAAAATAGATACTATTTTCTTCCAGCGGAAATCGGCTCCGCATTCATGCATTACCATATCTTCCAAGTATTGCTCCCATACAATAAATATAGCCCACATTAAACCTCTGTGAGTAGCTGTACTGTAATTCTAACCATCCGGTACACTTTCTTTACAACATGTTCTGTAGTTTTGTTGCGTGTTGGAAACTGGTTTTCTCCTAAGGCCCTTAAATGAAGAGATCGATACCAGCTGGTACCGCAGGATTGTTTTCGACTTGATTACATTGGTCTGGATACGATTTTTATTAGTCCCGTGACTTTTGTGAAGTTTTTGATTTTATGTTTCATACAATTTTCTTGAATGTAAATGAGCTTGTACCCTACGCTGTGTGTTAGTAGTAATGTGAGACTTTTCACAAGTTATGCCGTTATCTATCATTATCTTCAACATTCATAAGATCAGTTGCAAAAAAGCGACACAGATATTCACTCAGATTGAGATGGGACTTCAGTGTGATCAAAAGTTGCATCAGATGCTGAGAAATCTAATACAATATTGCACTCATAATACAATGAAAACTAGCAACCTGTGAGTACAGTATCAATGAGTCACAACTGTAAGGCGTCAGGCAAATCCAACACCTTCCATGAAAACCCTGACATGATAAGCAAATCTAGTAGTATGTCACATAGCTCATAATAAATCGTGACATTAAATTAACCAAAGTAATACGAGTAAAGAGTGAGCAAATGGAATAGCACAGACTAACACAAGAATGCCTAAATGCATGCCATACCTTAACACCGTGAGACAGACGCAGTTCCGAGGGGAGAAACGAGAACAGAAGCTGAGAGCAGAACCGTGTTAAGCTAGAAGGCCCTACGGTAAGGGACGGACACCCACGTTACCAGCTAACCACCAGGACCACCCCCAACCCATGTTGAAAGCTAGAGCCCTCCAGAAGAACAGTATAGATCTTACGATAACACAAAAAGGGTCACACCAGCCGCAAGTTTTAACGTGAGACTTTTTCGCGTCTCTGTTACGTTGCAAACCTAAAAAACATTTCCCCACCACGAAAAGTATCCGCTAGGACCACCCCCCAGCCCATGTTAAAAGCTAGAGCCCTCCAGGAGAACAGTATAGATCTTATGATAACACTAAAAGGGCCACACCAGCTGGAAGTTTTAGCGTGAGACTTTTTTGCGTCTCTGTTACGTTGCAAACTTTAAAAACATTGCCCCACCACGAAAAGTATAATGTTTCTCATTGGACAGACAGAATATTTGTAGGCAGAGCTTCAGGTTAACATTGAGACCCTGATTGGTCGGGATGAAAACACAGCCAGATAGTTTTTTTAAACCAGCTTCGGTAAGTTGTAGTAAGGAGAAGTTAGGAGAGAGTTGCTTCCTAGAGGGCGAGCTGTATGGAGCTGCGCTGGCCACCGCCCCCTGACGAACACCGACAAGGTAATGAACGCACGCGATGCCGCATTTTTGAGCGCATAAGGCTTCACTCAGAACTGCAGAAGTATCATCTGTTACATCCCCTTTTTACGTAATACTAGTGTTGATCGTCAATTGAAGCTCGTGGTATTCACATTTGCTATGTGAAGTAAAAATCTGAAACGCAATGATTTTTCTGTTATATAATTATTGAGAAGTCACATCAGCCACTGTACTTTACGACAAGTTAAATAAGTAATTAAAGATAATTGAGGGTCACTGTAGACCATTTTCATAGTTTTCTCTTTTATGAAACTTAACTTAAATCTAGACTATAGATGTGATATGGCATATAGGTCATCCTTCGATCGATTGTAGAACTTGGAAACCCATTCAGGGAATATTCGTTCACATTTTTGTTGAACGCAGTTGGTTTTTATCATCCTGTATTAAAATATTCCTGTTATCAATAGTGCAATTTATAAACAATGTTTTGTGAGTAGAATAAAAATTCCAATGGTAAACTTAACTGCTTTTTCGACGTTATTTTACCAGCTAACTAAAAATAGGAAAGCCTTGAACCCCTTCCACTAAATTTAGTTAGTATTAAGATTCTTTTACAAGGAGTGCAGTGCAGCTGATGCTGAAATAATTAAGGATTTGATTATATCATCGCTAGTCTCACTGAACTCTTCTGAACTCTACATGTCATGTGCGGTCTGGCGTCTCCTTACCAGCAACAGGTCCCAGGTTCAAACTAGTCATTTCTCTAAAAAAACACGCTCATAGCGTCGTTGCGCGAAAGTGGTAGGGGGACACGACTTAGGACAAACAGACACCATGCAGAATGTTAGAGAATGGCGACCATGCCAGGATGGTAAAATACCATGATAGAAGGTCGACCACATGCCTAACTAGGTCAGAAAAAGATCTAGTTGAAAAATTGTTGTAACAAAATTTTTTTTATAGTCGAAAACAGTAGCTGCAGCGATAGATAGTAAGAGAGTATTTAATAGAAAGTGAGATACTCTAGCAGAGACAATAGCATAATTAAGTTATGAATTTTAATATTGTTAGTATTAAGTTTTCTCTCCAATGCAAGCGCACAGGTGGCGGATACATCGTTGACAAGTTGGTTCCGACCCAACAAGTAAGTGAATTGATTGTCAAGTCGTGTGTGCAAAAAGTTTTGAAACGCGTGAGATCGTATGAGCGCATGTTGACGCGAAGTAGGGCGCGTGAATTGCTTTTAAAACAGAAAATAAGGGATTCGGAAAGATAAGCAATGGCAGATCGAGACCTTGACCGAATTGAGGTAGAGATCCAACATGAAGATGGATAGAGAATAGAGGACAGTACAACAGACAATGCAGTATCGCGAGAAATAGTACGGATAACGCACCATAACGAGGATAATGTACGTCAAGGCACAGTAAACCCATGTCAGCGTAAGACAGAGGAGCAGGAAAGTAGAGAGACAGCCGATGAGGATTCTAACTTGCGTCTTGAATACGTAGAACCCATAGTGCAAGTAATCAGAACTCCCTCACCACAGTGTACAAGGAATTCGAGCAGAAACATGTCACCGCACATTTCAATGCAATCGGTTGCAAACCAACACTCGGGCGAAAACACAGAGCGTAGGACGTCGGAAGAAAACGCAATGGACCCACCAATCTGGCAGAATTATTACAATTAATGACGGAAACCATGGCAAGACAAAATAAAGAAATTGCGAACCAAATTAAAATTCAGAATGCAGAAACGACGAAACAAATTGCAGATACCACGAGACAAATGCGTGAGAGAAAAGAACAAAACAAAAAAATTCAGTTAGACCTAAGTCATATTGAAGACGAGGCAAAAGAATCTCGAGAAGTGATAGGAAACTTAGTAACAGGTCACAAACAATTGAGAACAGACATTGACAAGGTACAAGCGGACGTACAAACTTTACGTAATGACACTCAGGACGAGATCAAAACATTACTTAACAACACCCAGGGAGAAGTCAAGAAACTAGAGAAACAGATAAACGTAATTACTAGACAAGCAGCAGGTACAGAAAGTGTTGAAAACAGTGTGTTACGCAAATGTATCACAAAAGCAGCCCTGAAAAGATATAGTAACCGCATAGCCAAAATAGAAGCGCAAACGAAGCGACAATTTCAGAAATTGCGAACAGAGTTGTTGAAAACTATTGAAGAGCGTAGTGAACAGGATCGAACAAGTACTGAGTCTGCAACCACATCCGTATCTGTAACAGCACCGGAAAAACAAGCAATTAACGAAGATATCATGCATTTTCGATTCCAATCACAGGCGGGAAAAAACATATGTGAAATCAGACAGCCTGCACCGCAACAAACACGTTTCGAAATTCTTGATGAACAAACGGCATCACAAACACATGCGGAACCACAAATGTATGTTTCAAGACAGTTTGGATCATGCAATGAAGAGGCAAGTTTAGCCAGACAAGATACCGAACCAATACCTGACAATGGACAGCCAGGTCGCGAAGAGTACAGTGCAATGCATTCAGCTACACTTTCACAACCGATGGAAGAAAATTATTACGTACCACTCCAACGATACTACGCAAGAGTAGGCGAAAGTTACAGTGGACAATATCCAATGGATCTACTACAACCGTAAAGAACGACGGGAGAAATGATCAGAAACAAAAGTGGCGAAGAATCGCGAATTTCATATGGAACTATGACGAAGTACGACAACGATCATTTCCTCACAGTCAGAAAATTTCAACACTTTCGAGAAGGAAACTCATTACATCCACGAACTTTTATTAATCAATTCCGAGTAGGATTACCAGAACACTGGACGCTGGCACACAAATTAGACTTTATATGTGCACACATCTCAGGAACAGTCGCAGGAACCATGCAGAATGTTGCAGCGATATGCCGATCGTACGAAGATTTCAGAGAGAAGTTTGTCTCACGATATTGGTCCAGCGAAGCACAGAACAGAGTGAAGTACGAATTATTAAGAACACATATTTTGAAAATTCAGGAGAGAAGAATCCCGTGAAATTTTTCGAATAAATGGCAAAGAAAAATCAATGCTTAGATGTACCATACAGTGACGGAGAGTCGATTAAATTATGCGCGATGAAGTTACCATTGAAATACCAGCAATCATTAGTAGGTCGCGGAGGCAATGGCGTCGAAGCATTTAAAGGTATTCTAAGGGAACTAGAGTTCATTATTTCGGAAGGTGACGCAAGAAAAAGACGAAGCACACGTGAAATGGTTCAAATGGCTCAGAGCACTATGCGGCTTAACTTCTGAGGTCATCAGTCGCCTAGAACTTAGAACTAATTAAACCTAACTAACCTAAGGACATCACACACATCCATGCCCGAGGCAGGATTCGAACCTGCGACCGTAGCGGTTGCCCGGTTCCAGACTACAGCGCCTAGAACCGCACGGCCACTCCGGCCGGCTGCGCACGTGAAAATGAAAGCAAAAAGCAGTGGAATCCACAAGACGCAGTACGAAGAAACAATAATTACGAACCACGTGATAACTTCGCACCAAGAAACGACAACAGATTTCAACAAAGAACCGGTTATGGATTTAGAAGAGAATATGGCAATAACTATAATTCACCCAGGAACGGCAACAACTATTACAGAGGGAATAACGACTACCGGAACTGGTATTGGAGCGCCAATAGACCGACAAATTATCAACAAAGAAACCACTATCAACAAGAGGAGCAAGAAAAGAGAATACAGATAGAAGAGGTGGAGGTAAGACCACCAAACCCCGAAAAACGTTCGAATTGACAGCTAAGCGCCCATGACAAAGAGAATAACGCACCGACCCACGACAATTGCAGCACCTTGAACAGAGAAGTAAACACCTTATCACGAGAAGAGAAGAAGGAAGAAACAAAACCGCAGGGACCAGATGAAAACGAAGACAGGAAAATAACAATATCGTGTTTTGGTACGAAATTAATTGGGAGAATACTGACGAGGAAGATGAATTACCAGAGGCATGCACAACGAATGTAGGAGGAAAGGACGAAATAATGAGTATTGCAGAGCTATTTGAGATGGAAACCAGGGAAAGCGAATTCAATGAGGATAATGCGCAGTCGACAGAAGTTGAAAATAAGTTACTAGTGGGCACACAACCCAACGCATATAATGGAGGAAGTTATGAAGCGATAATTAGAGCATTTAGATGCGATTATGTGGAAGTAGAGTCGAAGAAGGAGAAGATATCCGAGGATGAGGAAAAAGTAGAGGATGTTGAAGAAAGCGTAAATGAAGGAAGAAATAGAGAAGAGGAAATAAAAGAGAGAGAAGTAGCAGTCGAAGCTTATCCTACAGAAAGTTCGAATTCACAAGGGAAATTCCTGAAAATACTCATGTATGATTCAGTGGAGGATTCGTTGATGCAAGAAGAAGAAGAACAGAACCAACCCTTTCAAATTCACCCAATTGTGAAGGCCATTGTAAAGCATATCCCAGTCAATATTGTAATTGATAGCGGAAGTGGACTGCGATCTCAGAAAATTTATTCGTGCAGTGTAATGCCAATGAGGAATTGCCAGTTCTGAAAACACGTAAGATTAAAGTAAGAGGTCCTATTAGAAACAATGCTGCGGAAGTTACGAGACAAACAAGGTTAACTCTTTCGTGTCAAGGTCAAAAGATCGAAGCCAACTTCGTGATTATACCTAAACTAACTGTAGATTTGATTATAGATGCAGAGTTTTTAAAATGAGAGACGAGCGATAATAGATATGGGGAAAGGTAGCGTAACATTCGGGAATGTCGCACTTCTCTTTGAGCAAAAGCTAAAATTAGAAGAAATACCAGTTATAAACAAACAATTAAGAATGTTGTGAGATAAAGAGGATGAAGAATGAGAATGGTATGCACAAAAGGGGGAGTTCATAAAGAAATCGACGAAAAATTGCAAGAAGTTCAAGGTATTTTGGAACACAGTAAAAGAGAATTAGAGGATATTTTACGAGATAAAGCAGAGGTATTTTTACCTAAGACGGGCAGTATTAAACACTTTCAGTACAAGTTTGGAGTAAAACAGCACTCTCCAACATCAGAATGGCAGCCATTAAAAGAAAAGAAAGAGGAGATAGAACAGCAATTAAAAGAACATTCTCAGTAGGCCAGACAGTATTTGTAAAAACACACCATCTCTCCAACAAACAGAAACAAAAAATACATAAGTTTTACGCTACATAAAAAGGACCTGTCATAATTAGCCGAATTCCTCATGATAATGCTGTGGAACTAATGAACCCAAAAACAGGCAAAACCTTAGGACTTCAACATGTGAGCCATATCAAAAACTTTGAAGATTAATTTTATTACTGGTAAATAATTAGCACGATATTTCAAGTTTATGTTGCAGATAAGATCGTCAGGAGAAAGAAGAATGAAGAGAGAGGAAGGTGGGAAAAAGAAAGTAGTTTCAATAAAAACAAAAACAAAAATAACACCAATAGTACCATAGATTAAGGTGAAGGGATAAAGCGTAGATAGTCCAACAGCATGAAATACTAAAACCCTACACACCACGACACTACACAAAAATAAAAAACGAATTTGAGGATTCTTGTAGAAGTTAAGACTCAAAATATCTTAGAATTGTAACATGGAAAGGGCGCCGAAATTTGTAAAGCTTTTTAAGAAGGCGTAAAACAATGTAGGTACTAGACATATGTTAGATGATTATAAGTAAAACTTTTTGTAAGAACCATTGTAAAAACTCCAGCAAAGACCAGATGCAACGACCCACAAGTTGCAACGCGAGAAGTATCAAGAAAGAAAAGGACGTAATTAGCAAGACATGATTCCTACAAGGCAGAAGCGTCGAGAGAAGGGAAAGGACAGCGAGACCAACAGGGGGTAGCCGAAGTGGGCATTAAATCTGCTGAACCACAGGGTGGCGGACCCTGCTGGGACAGAACACAGAACCACAGAGTGGTGGAACACAGAAGGACAAGAGGATCTTGGAACGCCCCGACTCAGTGGAGCGAGCAAAAAATGGCCCGACGAGAAGACCGCTTGGGCAAGCCACCACTGGCAAAAAAAATGTGTAAAACTCACAATACTGCTATTAAACAGCATGCTGATGCACGAAACTGAAGAAAACTTCCACAAAGTAAAAATGACACACCCAAACAATTTATCAAACTGTTACTAAGAGGAGAACTTCAAAGTGACTAATCAATAAATATTTCCATATCCTGCCCAGAGAAGAACCAAGAAGCAAGAAAGAAGCAGAGAAAAAGCAGGAAGAACAGAAGTTCGAGATTCGCAAGTTTGAGACCAAGAAAGAAGATGGGTGAAGAATAGACGACATACCTTCCCAAATCCCTATCCTATTGTAAACTAGTCGTCTGCGTAGTATTACTACAAAAAACGACCGCTTTCAGCAACACATAACGATGACTTTCATGCATACAAAGCCAGTAAACCACGAGATTCTGCACTTGCAGCTCCATTCCATTATGGGACCTCCACAACAGCAACACTCACTTGCAAAGTCAACAAGGAACGATGAACAAAGCTGTACATCAAATACTTGCTCACGTCCATCTCACTCAAGTCCATCACCTTCGTGTAAAAACATTCGCCAACTTCAAGCTTAAACATTCATAGGATTGTGTGAATGTGTGAAATCAAATTATGTGATGTAGGAATTGTGCAAAAGAAATGTGTGAAAAACTAAATAAGTTAAGCACACCAGACAGCTAATAAACTACGAAATAACAGTCATTGACTATGGACTTAAGTAAAAAATAGACTATCAATAAAAATAAGTCATTAGTTCTGAAATGGACAGTATATAAGTAACAAAAGTAAGGCATAATAAACACTAAAACTATATGCCACTTATTTTCTCCTTATAAAAATAAAAGAATAACTATATTATACTTATTTTCTCCTAATCGAAGAATAAAAAATTATCTTGTTGGATGTTTTCCCTTTTTTTTAACATTTGTACCACTTGTTAGGATAATATCTCAATACTTGTGTATGTGTATTTCTTTGTCATTGCAATTCTTGGAAATAATTCTTATTTGTTAGTGTAACGATATTGAAATGAGTGTCTAGAAACAAAAACATTTTACTTGTACATGATATTTAGAAAATGTGTTAGGAATAGATTTTACTTAATTACTACATTTTAAAAAAAAATATTTCTAAGAAAATCGATTTGAAAGACTCCTCACTTTTGATAACAAACTTCATAAAAAACAAACTTCACCCTTAAATAAAGTAAGAAAATAATTAAAAATTAAAAAATGATAATTATAATAGAATAAAAATGTTGTTCTCTTGTCAGTATAAACATATTTTTGAGAGTAATGTGGAAGAATATAAAAATACAAATTAATAATACCAACTAGCATAGAACCAGGATAATGTGGCTGAACAGTGGGCAACAAAATTTAGGTAAAGGAATAATTTTTGACTGACTTAGACAACGATTCAATCATTGATTAACTTCAGTGCAAAAATTAAGTTCGAAGGGTGCTGATATGTAAGGTGTCAGGCAAATCCAACAACTTCCATGAAACCCCTGACATGATAAGCAAATCCTGTGTATGTCACATAGCTCCAAATAAACCGTGACATTAAATTAACCAAAGTAATATGAGTAACGAGTGAGCAAATGGAATACCACAGACTAACACAAGAATGTCTAAATGCATGTCATACCTTCCCACCGTGAGACAGACGCAGTTCCGAGGGGAGAAACGAGAACAGAAGCTGAGAGCAGAACCGTGTTAAGCTAGAAGGCCCTACGATAACGGACGGACACCCACGTCACCAGCTAACCACCAGGACCACCCCCAACCCATGTTAAAAGCTAGAGCCCTCCAGAAGAACAGTATAGACCTTACGATAACACAAAAAAGGCCACACCAGCCGCAAGTTTTAGCACGAGACTTTTTCGCGTCTCTGTTACATTGGAAACGTTAAAAACATTGCCCCACCATGAAAAGTAACCGCCAGGACTACCTCCCAGCCCATGTTAAAAGATAGAGCCCTTCAGAAGAACAATATAGATCTTACGATAACACTAAAAGGGCCACACCAGCTGCAAGTTTTAGCGTGAGACTTTTTCGCGTCTCTGTTACGTTGCAAACTTTAAAAACATTGCCCCACCACGAAAAGTATAACGTTTCTCATTGGATAGACAGAAATTTGTAGGCAGACCCTGATTGGTCAGATGAAAACACAGCCAGATAGTTTTGTTTTAAACCAACTTCGGTAAATTGTAGTAAGGAGAAGTTAGGAGAGAGTTGCTTCCTAGAGAGCGAGCTGTATGGAGCTGCGCCGGCCACCGCCCCCTGACGAACACCGACAAGGTAATGAACGCACGCGATGCCGCATTTTTGAGCGCATAAGGCTTCACTGAACTGCGGAAGTCTCATCTGTTACATCCCCTTTTTACGTAATACTAGTGTTGATCGTCAATTGAAGCTCGTGGTATTCACATTTGCTATGTGAAGTAAAAATCTGAAACGCAATGATTTTTCTGTTATATAATTATTGAGAAGCCACATCAGCCACTGTACTTTACGACAAGTTAAATAAGTAATTAAAGATAATTGAGGGTCACTGTAGACCATTTTCATAGTTTTCTCTTTTATGAAACTTAACTTAAATCTAGACTATAGATGTGATATGGCATAGGTCATCCTTCGATCCGTTGTAGAACTTGGAAACCCATTCAGGGAATATTCGTTCATATTTTTGTTGAACGCAGTTTGTTTTTATCATCCTGTATTAAAATATTTCCTTTTATCAATAGTGCAATTTATAAACAATGTTTTGTGAGTAGAATAAAAATTCCAATGGTAAACTTAACTGCTTTTTCGACGTTATTTTACCAGCTAACTAAAAATAGGAAAGCCTTGAACCCCTTCCACTAAATTTAGTTAGTATTAAGATTCTTTTACAGGGAGTGCAGTGCAGCTGACGCTGAAATCATTAAGGATTTGAATATATCATCGCTAGTCTCACTGAAGTCTTCTGAACTCTACATGTCATGTGTGGTCTGGCGTCTCCTTACCAGCAACAGGTCCCAGGTTCAAACTAGTCAATTCCCTAAAAAACACGCTCATAGCGTCGTTGCGCGAAAGTGGTAGGGGGACACGACTTAGAACAAATAGACAATACGCAGAATGTTAGAACACAAATACCGTGGTATAACAGTTTGAAGGGACGTGAAACGGTCTAACCTAACACGCCTAATCGTAGAGAAGGAATGTGGGAGACTTGGGTTCTTTGGTAGAATACTTGGAAAAGGCAAGTACTCTGCAAAAGACATTGCTTACAAAACATGAGGCTGACGCGTCCTAGAATACTGCCAAAGTGCTTGGATTCGCACCAAATAGGACCAACAGGGATTGTGGAAATCATTCAAAAAAAGGAGACAGCACGTATGCCCACAGGTTTATTTCACACATACGAGAGCATCACGCAGCAGCTGATAAACCTGAACTGCCAGATGGTTCGAAATAGATGTCAGTTACCCCGCAACAGCCTACTTACATAATTTCAAGAACAAGTAATAAGTGAAGGATCTATCTCTCCCGTAGGGAACGCGAAAACGGCATTAGACTGCAACGTGCATAGAAGCTATTATGCAATCATCCTTCCTGCTCCATCCGGGATCTGAAGTGGTACAGTGAGAATTACGCTTTGCCATGCACTTCACATTGATTTACAACGTACGACATTGCGTATGAATTTTTAATGTGAAAACCCACGAAGCTTTTTAAATAAAATAAACTTTTGTTAACATTCTAAATCTTTATTCTTCATTTCTACATACTGATTTCTCAACATGTCACCTAGGCGGCGAACACATTTCTCCCAGTAACAGGCCAGTTTCTTGATGCCTTCACTGTAGAAAGTTTGACTCTGGTGATGGAGCCACAACCTGACCTCCTGACCCCTGTTTGCACCGTCTCATTATTATCAAAGTGAAATCCTTGAACGTCTTCTTTAAGTTTTAGAAACAGATGAAAATCTGATGGAACCGAGTCGGAACTGTATGGAAGATGATCGATTACAGTTAATCCAAGGCTTTAGATTACTGCAGATGTCGTATCGCTCGTGTGTGGTCTGGCATTGTCATGCTGCAGCAGAGGGTGCTCCATGCGTGGACGAAATTTTCCCCTCTTAGAAACTCGATGACAGTACGTTGTTTCTCACTCACCGGCATAATGTAGTTTCCTAGACACTGCCATGTCACGCTACAATTCGGAGCTCTCTAGCGGCAGAAGGTTACAATTTAAGTCAGTGAAGAGGTAAAGTCGACCGACTAATGTGCGTGAAATGTAATACTTCAAGCGATATTGAGACCAGAATAAAAAGTTCGGAAGCATCACTTTTTCAGTACGCCCTCGTTATATGCCAATGTAGATGTAAAGGTAATTGTTTCTCGTTAGTATGTGGCCGAGCGGTTCTAGGCGCTACAGTCTGGAACCGCGCGACCGCTACGGTCGCTGGTTTGAATCCTGCCTCATGCATGGATGTGTGTGACGTCCTTAGGTTAGTTAGGTTTAAGTAGTTCTAAGTTCTAGGGGACTGATGACCTCAGCAGTTAAGTCCCATTGCGCTAAGAGCCATTTTTTTCTCGTTAGTGTCCGGAACCGCGGGACTGCTACGGTCGCAGGTTCGAATCCTGCCTCGGGCATGGATGTGTGTGATGTCCTTAGGTTGGTTAGGTTTAAGTAGTTCTAAGTTCTAGGGGACTGATGACCTCAGCAGTTAAGTCCCATAGTGCTCAGAGCCATTTGAACCATTTTTCTCGTTAGTGAACTTGTTCTATTGACCCGTGGTATTTGCTGTCAACAACGGTAATGCCCACTTCAGTATTCGGCCTCAAGCTTGTATACAGTACTTCTCTGTTCCACCTCGGGTTTGTTTTCCCGGAATTGTTAGTTGTATGTCAACAATGATACCCAGAAGTACGGATAAATTTACTGATGAAATAGGTGGTCGGCATTCACGCATGTATGAGTTCACAGCATGCACTGGAAGAGCGGCACAATGAAACTATACTGACCTGTTGCGGCAGAGACAGCAACCACTTCACCGTACCTTAGCATCTGTTAGTAGGTTCTTGCATTCTTTGTTTTGCGTTCTACGTTTTGGTGAATACATATTACAGGCTTTTTCACTGTTGTGAAATTATTTCCACAGGAGTAAGGTTAATTCTAGTAACAAATCGAGTAAATAATGATGTGATTATTATTCTGCAACGGACTACAAGAGACTACATGGCCCATACATCTAAATACTCAGAAGATATCCGTGAACAACATTCAAAATTTTGTCTATGGATTTAGAGTTCACCCTGTAGGCGCAGTAAAAGCCCGTACAAGGAACATGCTCATCTGGAAAGCAAACACAGAATGACACCGCTGAAGGTGCTTATATTCCTGCGATCTGGAAACTTGCTGTCAGCATAGTATAAGGTTTCTTCAAACTATTATAATAGGTATGCGAAAGACAACAGCTACAACGTGTGCCCAATGAATATTTTGAAAACTTGTTTCTCTTTGCACCCATGATTTCCTACTGAAATTTCTAGATAGGCGGTCTTTCACCTTTACTCACAGTTCACATATTTCAGCGTTAAACCTCCATTCCTTAGTCTTTCTAGTGTATTATGTCTTTCTGCCTGTATTTAATCGTATTTAAAACTACCTTTCAGTCAGTTCTCGACTAGTGAATTTCTTTTCCACATAATATGTACCATTCTGCCATACAGTCCCGAAAGCAGTTTGAATCTTCTGGTAAACTTCAGTCGCTTCTGAAATATTGTCACGTCGAAACAACAAGCATCTCGCAACCAGTAGTTTGGATCGTCAGCAAAGCACAGCGCTTAGATCTGTAAGCAAGTTTATTATTCTCACCAACAAAAAATGTTCAAATGTGTGTTAAATCTTATGGGACTTAACTGATAAGGTCATCAGTCCCTAAGCTTACACACTACTTAAGCTAAATTATCCTAAGGACAAACACACACGCACTCATGCCCGAGGGAGGACTCGAACCTCCGCCGGGACTCTCACCAACACCCACCCAGGGCAAAATTGACCTGGACGGGGAGTACAGTTAATTATTCAAACAGCGAATACTCCGGAGTACTGGTATTTACACAAGCATCGAATTTTCCACAATATGCAAGCATTACTAACATAATATATTTCAATCTTGCAGAAATGGGAAATACTAAATAAAAAAGTGGTTGCTGATGGTCGTGTCTGAGCTAGTGACTTGAAGCACATAAAACTGTGCCATTAACTATTACACCAGACTGCATGCGTCATGGTTTGCAGCAATGTTAATGAAATAGCACGTCTTCAGCGATGACCTGTAAAATAACAAGAGAACTTGTATATAGTGAACATAATTTTGTACGTTTTTACTTTATTAGAGATTTATTTCGAACATCACACCTCCAGAAGGTGATAAAAATTAGTTTAGTTTCTGAGACAAACATAAAACAACCATAACAAATCAAATAATTAAAACTGAGTCAGTACACCAGTCATTAACAGCAGAGATCTGAAATAATGTCACGTCCGTTTCTAGCGCAGACAGTTCGTGGCATCCCTTCAACGATGTAGTGGGATTCTTTCTTTCTTTCTCTTCCTCTCAAGACTGTCCTGGTACTTCTCCCCAACTAAGGAAACGCAAATTTTGTGGCTGGTGTGGAGTATGTACGCCAGTGCTACTGATTCTTTATGTGGAACACTGTGTGTGCTATATAGAAACCTGATACCTGTCTGTCTTAACAATTTCGGCTATCCATGCATGAATCACAGCTAGATCCAATCTTCCGTATCTCGTCGTCTCACAACCTGCTTCGTACATCACGTATATTCCCATCCAGGAAGAACGTATTTATTGAGCCGAGGGTTTGATATTACCGGATAAATACAAAATAGTGGTGCCTGTGTTACTAAGAACATTGTATCGTACTTCTTAATAAGAGGCACTGCTGTGTTATATAATAAGTATATTTTTAACGGTCAATAATACAGTATTACGAAATGAGGCTGTTTGAACCTTCTGAGGAGACCAATGATACATGTATCGGATTAGATTACAAAAAGCAATGTCCTGCCCATATGCTACTTTATTGAAGTTGATGACCAAATCTGATTTTTCGGCCATCATCAGATCTACAACCTACTGCAGCAACAGACAGGCACATAGTCAGTACATGATTTCGTGTTGTGACACTTCTGCTAAACATTGCCAAGTGTTTCATTTTCTGCTACTATTTCATAGTTTTTTATTGAGAGTACTGGAAATATGGGCTCGGGAGAAAGGCTTTGTGTTTTTCACACTGGGATCGCGCATTCTCGATGTTGTCTCAGGGTCTGTTGTTGACAAAAAGCGGTCAGTGAATCTCATTAGGAGAGACGAGTATCCCAAGGGAGAAGAGCATTTTCGCACAAGTGTGACTGCAGGCTTCTTTGTGCTTCTGGGGGCAGAGCCAGCAACTGGCCTAGCTCAGGGCAGAGGATACTGTGCCACCACTGCCATCCCAGAAGAATAACTGAGAACGACATTTTTACCTTTACAGCACGAACATCCCAGAGAATAACTGAGAATGATATTTTTACCTTTCCTGCACGAACATAAAAGGTCGAGACGTGGCAGCGCCACTTGGCTAACATGAAAAAGATGGTTGCTTTTGCTAGAAAATTTTGCTCATCCAATAGAACAAAGTATCCCTGCTACCGTGCTTGGCAATAAGAGGCCAACCAATCGAGTAGATAGTGCTGTCTGCCAGTACCACCTTTGTTATTGTTAATTTTTCGTGACCAGAGGAAGGTTTTTGCTGCGTTCCCCTGATTTTTCATGAAAGAAACGATATTCTCCTCTGTCACATCGGCAATAGTGTTGAGTCCTCCCCTCCATGTACAGTATTTTGAAAGTAGGTAGCTGAGGAGGCAGCAGGAGCTTTTCGTGGGTTTGATGTCCTAGCTGCCATCTAATGCTGATGGGTGCACATTTTTCTGATTTTGGGTAAAATTTGCACTCCGCGGTAGCATGATCTGTACTCTGAGTATCTTCTTGCTTACTTTTTCTGGTGCACAACTTAAGTTGCCCATCTGATTATAATTTGTGATTTTGTCTCGTTAAGTAGAATTTGTGAGCTGACCAGATAGGGAAAATTTGTTACGTTTTCTCGAATCTGTCTCCCACATAATTTGGTACCTCCTGACAGTGTTACTATCATTACTGTGTGAATTCAATCCAGATTTTTATATAACTTTGCTCCGTGTCAACTACTTGTGAATTTTGATCGATAACTGAAGCAAATAAAGAAATATGTTAAACTCCTCAGATTTGATTTATGTTAAAAGATCCGTTAAATTATCCTACCACTTTTCCATGGTTAGTTAACCAACTAATTGCAACTTACTGGACGCCTAAGCTTTTTGTACTCATGGTCACGGTGTTACAGTTGTGCAACCTACTTACGGACAACTATATAAGTATATACAAAATGGTCAGGAGTACTATTAGCAGAGATATAAGGAGAGGTTTCTGAAGACAGTGAAGGAGGCTCTGATGACGCAGACACAAATCCTCTCGCGTCGAAAGTAAACGTCAGTTCTTTAGACACACCAATGTACTCCGGCAGAAATTTTTTTTCCTTATTATTACACGTTTTAAACATTTTTCTCAATTTGTTTATTTATTATTTTGGTTTCAAGGGTGTCCCTAACCACCAGGTATTGTCTGATCTATAACATTTCTCCTCACTGGCTGCCACTGTGACCGTCTTGTGTTATCATTCAAAGTATTTCTTTGTTGTTTTCAGTATTCTCAAGAACTCTCTCGTAATCATTTTATTCCTTCTCTGCGAAGGGCTACTGAAAGATTCTTGTTACTGATCCTTTCCCAGATAGCAATGAGTACACGTGTAACATCTTCTCTCTCTCTCTCTCTCTCTCTCACACACACACACACACACACACACACACAAAAGCACCGAACGACTTCGAGCCGTGGTAAGACTCTGGACTCGTATTTCGGAGGATGCAGGTCCAAATCCTTGTCTGGAAATCGAAATTTCGGTTTTCTGTTATTTCCTGAAGTCGCTGAATGGCAAGTCCTGATCGTTTCATTCAAACAGCAAGGCCGATTTCCATTCTTATTCTTCCCCCAACCGAACTTACGTTCCGTTTATAACGACCACTTCGTCGACGGGGCGTTAAACACTAACGAGCCCTCCTGTTTTTCCAAAGCGAAACACGGTGTCGTGGTATAAGCTATTTCGTTCTCGTCGCTTAGGTACGCCTTAACAATACTACTAATTATACCCACGGATGAAAGGAAACAATAATGAAAAAAAGAATACAATTGGACGTGTAAGTTCCGTTAGTGTGAATTAACTGAGGTGCTACTGCTTCACTAAATATCTGACAGCAAATGTTCTCACACAGGTACGGAGACAGCACGGCGCGGCACGCCACGTCGTTAATCACGACTGGGAGGTGCGGGCTGCGCGCGCTGGAGAGGGTGTTATTAAGTCTGCTGTGAGGTCGCGTTATTTACTCAGCGGCACGTGAGCCCGCCAAGGTGTTCCGCAGGGGAGGGCGTGGTGTCGCCGCAGACGCGCTGGCGTCACATGTCGGCGTGGTGGGTGGCGGCCTGATGGATGGCCTCTCGCAGCCTGGGCCCTGGGGGCGAGGGAAACGGCGCCCTTCCCACCAGCCGGCTGCGCAACCCTACAAAGTGCTCCGCCAACACGGCTACACGCTTCCCGAGCAGCAGCATTTCTAGCTAATCACATTGTTATGGTTATTTTTTAGGCGTGGTGTCTTCAGCTCAAGACGCAGCATACACGATGCGGACCAACGAAGGGCGTGGGGCGTTCAGTAAGTCATGCTTTTTTTTCTGAAAGCAGGTTAGTTTTACTCAGGATTCCAACTCTCCAAATTATTCCCCACCGTTTTGGCAACAAAATCCTATTTTTTATATAATCGTCATTCAGTGCGACGGCCTTACAATGCCTTATTGGGATGGCTGGTATTATCGCATGATACCACTCTACTGGTCGATGTCGGAGCCAACGTCTTGCGGCATTAGTAATCTCCCTCGTAACGCGCAGCCAGTTCCACTCAGATGATCCTACGTTGCTGTTTACGGTCTTCTGTTAGGCGGCGATGAACCGCCGCTGGTGGACGACTGTGTCAGCCCTACCGACAGATACCTCCAGTCGTGCAACGAGTTGTTTCATTGTCATCCGTCGATCCCCTCGAATAACAGTTTCTGAGTGTGCCAACACTAAAGGAGTCACAGCTGAGTGCAGCCGACCTCTACGCGGGAGATTGGACAAGTTTGGGCGACCTTGTTGCGATGATGATAGACGCCTAGATCAACGATTCACCGTGCTTTTGTTCACTGCCAGGTCTCCGTAGACATTCTGCAAGCTCCTACGAACAGCTGCGATGCTCTGGTTCTACGCCAAAATAAACTCAATGACGCTCCTTCATTACAGACCCCATTTTAAGGATGCGTACAACACCGCCACCTATTGGAACGCTGGCCGGGATGGCCGAGCGGTTCTAGGCGCTACAGTCTGGAACCGCGCGACCGCTACGGCCGCAGGTTCGAATCCTGCCTCGGGCATGGATGTGTGTGTGATGTCCTTAGGTTAGTTATATTTAAGTAGTTCTAAGTTCTAGGGGACTGATGACCTCAAAAGTTAAGTCCCATAGTGCTCAGAGCCATTTGAACCATTTTGAACCTATCAGAACTTCATGAAAATATAGGGCCTCAAGACGGAATATTCCACTATATTCTACAAAAAATTCCGCAGTTTTTCAACCAAAGTTTGCCGAGAAAAAAAAGTGCTGCATTACTTATTCAACGACCCCGTACATTGATCAACAAATTAATAAATCTCCTGACCCAAAAACAACATTTGGATTGATGATAACGAGTCCTCAAAATACTGTGACACGTGAAACAGTGATAGTGATGCTAGCTGCGTCCGGAAATGAATAAGAGCCTTGGGTGGTACTTATCGTATGTGCTGTCTCTCACTTTGTGACTCACAGACCGTTAACACTAAGAGCGAGGTGCTACAGGATGCATTAAATTCTGTCACATTGTCTCTCCACCATGCCTTGCGGTAATCCCTCTGTTATTAGGTGAACGTCCTCTGTGTGACACAGAATGGTCTGTGGTGGCTCTTATAAACTGCAGACCTTCGGCCTGAACGTCCCATGAGTCTTCAATTTGAATAAAGCCGGGTACCGGACTAGGAAAGAGAACAATGACATCGAGGGTGTCTGAGCCACCGACAGACATAAAAAAAAACAAGAACAGTCACAAAAGTGGGAAGCACAGCAGCCAGTCCTGACCATCGAGGAAGTGCAGCCATGAACCCCTCCGGTTGCCGCAGGCAGCTGGGACCAATCCAGCTCCTCAAGCGGCCGACGAGGCTAATGTACTTTACCGTATACACCATATGGGACAGCTCTTGCACGTTTCACGTAGAAGCATAACTTCAGCCACGACACACGGCAACAGGGACAGCATTGTCTCAGCAATACTGCACCAGTTCTTATATCATGTGTTTGTTCTTCGTTTCTTTCGGTATTTTCATTAAACCAGCACTGATCGATTTTCTCATTTTTTATAAGAATGCAATATTTAAAACAATCCAAATTTTAAGAATAACAATTACTCCTTTTTTAAAAAAGTTTCTTTAAAAACGAAAAATTTTTGCCCTGTAGCTATGGCTAATTGATATTTCGGTTCTTTTTCTCGGTTATCAGTAAAAATAAAAGGCACCTGTTACAACCGAGACCAAACAAAGGACGAAAAATACCGATTATTCAATTAAAATACCGGTATCGAGTTTAACCGGTCAGTTTTTCCGATCCCTAGCGAAAATGGCTCTGAGCACTATGGGACTCAACATCGTAGGTCATAAGTCCCCTAGAAATTAGAACTACTTAAACCTAACTAACCTAAGGACATCACACACACCCATGCCCGAGGCAGGATTCGAACCTGCGACCGTAGCAGTCCCGCGGTTCCGGACTGCAGCGCCAGAACCGCTAGACCACCGCGGCGCTTCCCTAGCGACACTCTTCCAGAGACAACCAGAACTCTCAGATCTTCGAACAAAGCACGATTCTCGCACTTCGTTACCAGTTCACGAACTTCACGTGTAGCTGTGGCGATGTAAATATTTCTTTGCGTTGTTTCCATTATCTTAGCTTGTGCTACGGTGAATTTTGATTTTAAGTAATGTTAGAAGACGCAGAATAAGGACCAGGTAATTTCCTTGCTGTCTGAATCCCTCAATATACGATAGGTTCGAAGAAAAACGACAAGTGGCTAGGTAGACCGACTGCCACTTTCAAAATTTCGTTGGTATTTAAAACGAAAAGTCGTCAATTCAGTAGAAAATTTAGCTTCGAACTGTACAGCAATCAGTGAGGGCTGTGTGGCTGTGATTTGAGAAACGACTATTTTCTTTTCCTTGTTTTATTGTTTAGAGGAGAGCTTTTTCAGACTAAATTCGGAGCCTGTGAGATTCAACACCTCCATGACAAAATTCGGAAACTTGAACTTTTTTCGGTCCATGTGAATAACTTTATAAATCTGGCTAGTGTAGGCAATGTAAATATACATACCCAATTAGACAGTGAATGCAGAGGGTCCGTGACATTACACGTCCAAAAAGTTACTCTTCATAGGTACATACTAAATCTAATTATAAAACCCTTATATGTTTCTGTGGAGCTTTGGAACTTGCTCCAAGATGATACGACAAGACTCAATAATCTTCCAGTCATTGCGTTTTTCGCGCCTTGAGTAATTTTAGTGCCAAATTCGACTGTGTATTAAAACACCGTATAGAAAAAGGAACAATTTTCAAACACACCTAGGAAAACATCCAGAATGAACTTCTCCAATGCTTGCTTCAAGTCTGCTAAGAGCAAATTGAAAACCAAATTATGAGTGCGAAGTTTTTGCTGTAATATCTGACGAAGCAAGTGATGTACCCTATGTTTTCCACAACGACGATTAATGGGAAAGCAAGGCATACAGCTACTACAGGAGAAGGTCTCACTGGAAATAGCCCGATAGCTTTCTGTCGGAATATGCATCTTCTCCCACAGCGACAGCTCCCTCTCTCTGTTTTTCTCCAAGTCCCATTGCGAGAAGAAACAGGTTCAGTCCTAAAAGCCGTTGCCGCCCCACCTGTGAGTCTGTGAGCACGTTGCGTACGGCCGCTTACACGACGGAACTTCGACATTTCTGAGTGCGCCGTCGCCCCGTATTTGTGGCTGAGTGGGTTACGCGGCGGCTCGCTGTGCGACCATACTGCCCAGACGCAGACAGCTTTTTACACTTGACAGTCGTTTACGTCAGAGAATATCAAACACGTTGGCGTTACTTACTTCTTACGCTTCTCATACATCTCTACGGAGAGGAGTTCAGCCCTCAAGCTTTTATTTCTGTTTAGATTAGATTGGATTTACTTTCATTGTAATTGATCCATGGTGAGGAGGTCCTCCAGCATGTAGAACATGTCAGAAAAACAATAATACATGACAAATATTTACAAGTGAAACAAATAAGCTAATGTACCTTCCACAGGTCCCAAGTGGAATTTTTTTTTTTTTAGTGAACACTATATGAAAGAACCATTTTACAAATACTAATGTACTGAATTTACAATAATAAAGTGTTTTTTATTAATAAGATACTAAACATGTAATAGAACTACTGTTGATGTTGTTGTCTTCAGTCCTGAGACTGGTTTGATGCAGCTCTCCATGCTAATATATCCTGAGCAAGCTCCATCATCTCCCAGTACCTATTGCAACCTACATCCTTCTGGATCTGCTTAGTGTATTCATCTCTTGGTCTCCCTCTACGATTTTTACCCTCCACGCTGCCCTCCAATGCTAAATTTGTGATCCCTTGATGCCTCAGAACATGTCCTACCAACCGGTCCCTTCTTCTCGTCTAGTTGTGCCACAAACTCCCCTTCTCCCCAATTCTATTCAATACCTCCTCATTAGTTATGTGATCCACCCATCTAATCTTCAGCATTCTTCTGTAGCACCACATTTCGAAAGATACTGTTCTCTTCTTGTCCAAACTATTTATCGTCCATGTTTCACTTCCATACATGGCTACACTCTATACAAATATTTTCAGAAACGACTTCCTGACACTTACATCTATGCTCGATGTTAACAAATTTTTATTCTTCAGAAACGCTTTCCTTGTCATTGCCAGTCTACATTTTATATCTTCTCTACTTCGACCATCGTCAGTTATTTTGCTCCCCAAATATCAAAACTCCTTTACTACTTTAAGTGTCTCATTTCCTAATCTAATTCTCTCAGCATCACCCGACTTAATTCGACTACATTCCATTATCCTCGTTTTACTTTTGTTGATGTTCATCTTATATCCTCCTTTCAAGACACTGTCCATTCCGTTCAACTGCTCTTCCAAGTCCTTTGCTGTCTCTGACAGAATTACAATGTCATCGGCGAACCTCAAAGTTTTTATTTCTTCTCCCTGGATTTTAATACCTACTCCGAATTTTTCTTTTGTTTCCTTTACTGCTGTAATACTTTTTTAGAGTGAACACATTACTCCACTGAAATGGTGCAGAAGTTATATATATATAATTGGAGGCCAACTCCTTCTACTCCATTGATGAATTTCTCAGTAGAACCAATGACTCCATAAATCCTTTAGGTTTCTCTTAAACTGAATTTCATTGGTTGTTAAGCTTTTTATGGCTGCTGGCAAGTTATTGAAAATGTGTGCTCCTGAATAGTGCACACCTTTTCGTACAAGAGTAAGTGACTTTAAATCCTTGTGAAGATTATTCTTATTTCTAGTATGGATTCCATGAATTCAGCTGTTGGTCTGAAAAAGTGATATATTTTTAATGACAAATTTCATTAAGGAATAAATATATTGGGAAGCTGTAGATACTAGTTCCCTAAACAGGCTTCTGCAGAATGTTCTTGAGTTCACACTACATATAATTCTTACTGCACGTTTTTGTGTCCCGAATGAATTACCCCAAAAATAATCCCAAATGACATTATGGAATGAAAATAAGCATAGTATGCCAGCTTTTTCATTTTTATATCTCCTATGTCTGTCACAATTCGCATTGCGAATAGAGATTTGTTAAGACGCTTCAGCAGTTCTGTGGTGTGCTCCTCCCAGTTGTATTCATTATCAAGCTGTAATCCCAAGACTTTAACACTGCCCACTTCTTCTATCTGCCTATCATCGTTTGTTAGGCGTATATGGTTCAGTTATTGTGATCGTTTCTCAGTTTTGGTTACTGATAATAACTTGCTACCAGTGACTATGAGTTTAATTTGTACACCACAGCATTGAAGATGATCACTATGTGATTGAAAATCGATTTTGCTATCAATAAACCATCAATATTAAGGCCAACGCTGACCTTCCTTTTAATATACTCGTGGGACACCACTTACAAGTTCTGAACTGCATGTAGTGTGGTTTTTGTTTTGTTTTGTTTTTTTTCTTTCAAAGTTTAGTGACAAATAATTGGCTAGGAACCAGTGATTAATGTCCACAATTATTTTACTAGCCGATGTTTCTAAGACTACAGTTGATTTGCTATTTATTTCAATGTTTGTATCGTCGTCAAACAAAACGAACTTGCCATCTGGTAATGTTACTGATGAAAGATCATTGATATACACAATAAAAAGTTAGGGCCCTAAAATGGAACCTTTTGGGACCCCAAATGTAATTAGTTCCCAGTTGGATGATGCCTGATACCTTAATACATGTCTCTTTCCTAATAACACTCTTTGTTTCCTGTCTGAGATATTAGATTTGAACTTCACTATACAGGGTGTATCAAAAAGAATCATCCGATAAAAAAATATCATAACTATTATGTTATTTGAGCTATGTGGGTGAACAACATACTGTTGGAATGAGCAAATTCTCGAGTTCTACATCGTTCGCGCTACGTAGCAGCAGTGTGTGCCCACTTCAGTTGTAGTAAAAAGTGTGACGGGACAACAGAAAGCGTTTTGTATTCTACGTTTAGTCTAGTGCGGGTCAATAATAACTGTTCAGCGTGACTTTCGTACTAGGTACGATGTGGATCCTTTTACAGCACAGAGCACTGGACGATGGCATGAAAAATTCCGGGAAACAGGTTGTTTGTGTAAAGGCAAATCGCCGGGCCGTCGCCGAGTGTCTGACACAGACGTTGAAAGCATCCTCTATAGTTTGACAAGGAGTCCGCTGAAATCCGTTCGCCGTGCAGCTCGACAGTTCAACATGCCCCCGATGTCCGTCTGGCGTGTGTTGCGTCGACGTTTACACATCAAACCATACAAAATTCAGCTACTGCAAGCTCTTCGTGAAGGTGACAAACAATAACGTGTGGAATTCCGAGATTTCGTTTCTGACAAGATGAAGGATGACAGCTTTATTACACGCTTAGAGTTTAGTGACGTGGTCATATTCTATTTAAATATAAAGGTGAATCATCACAATGTGAAAATATAAGGTACGGAAAAAACACATGAAGTTGTACAACATGAGAGCGACTCTCCAAAATTGACTGTGTCTGGTGCAGTTTTGCGGGAAAAGGTGTGTGGTCCATTTTTCTTTGCCGAGAAAACTGTTACAGGAAGCACATATCTCGATATGCTTGAGAACTTTCTTTTCCAACAGTTGGAGACTGATTCGAACGGCTTCATTTATCAACAGGATAGGACACCGACATACTGGCATCTGGAAGTGCGGGAATTTTTAAATCAAAGGATTACTGAACGATGGATAGGTCGCACTGGACCAAATGATTCGGCCTCACATTACTGTGTGTTGGCTATCCTTGGAATGCAACGGTCGGTATTCTTTTGTTTCTGCTGTTTGTAAACAACACGCTTTCAAACACGCGGTTAGTTTTGTTCAAGTGTGATTGCGAGTAGTTGTTATAGAAACTTGGAGGTATACTATGGGCAGGCAATTAGGAAAAATAAAGAAAATCTGGAGGCAATGAAGAGAGATGTTTTGGCCATATTCTTCCATAAGCCATGTCAAGGATTGTGTCCATCAGGAGAAAATTCGTGGTGCAAATACAATAGGGTTCAGGCAACTGTAGAATCTTATTCTCATCAGCATTCTCTTCCTGCTGCTGCTATTACAGCAATTAAACATATTTTCAGAGACTTGGCTCATCCTGACATTCTAAGGAAATATCTGCAAGGGCAGACACAGAACCCACATGAATGTTAAAACAACATGATTTGGAACCGCCTTTCTAAAACTGTATTTGTAGATATGCATACTATGAAACTAGGAGTTCATGATGCTGTTATTACATTCACTTGTGGTAATATTGGAAAGTGATGGATACTGAAAAAGCTGGGAATTAATCCTGGTGAAAATATGGTCACTGGGCTGCAAAATTGCAATAAAATGAGGATAGCCGATGCAGACAGGTCTGCATCTAATTTGGCCAAGAAAACAAGACAAACATCCAGGAAGGTGAAAAAGAAGCTGGAAAACTTGCTAGAGGTCAAAGAAAGGCCATCATATGCAGCAGGACAGTTTTAATTAACTGTAAGTAACAAATTTCAAAAGTTTTTTCTTTGAAGTCAATTTCCCGCAAACTCAAATTTTCAGTGCATATGCCCCATTATATCGGAAACAATCATAGATAAATGAATGTAGGTTTCAGAGACTCTGCATAATATAAAAAGCCACCTGTGGTACTTCATTCATTAATATTCCCCCATTAGGAAGTTCGCAAAAAATATTTTCTGCAGAAAAAACTTAATATTTTTGTTAATAAATTTAAAAAAGTATTTCATAAAAGCTATAAAATGGATAAAGTAGATATTAGTGCAGTTGACTCTATTACCAACATGTAACATTCAGTAAAAATATTAAGGTTCTGGATCAAATAGTTTTTTCAGAAATGGGTCAAATACTTGCCTAAATTAACATGGGGTTAGATAGGCAGGGTGTGGTCCTCTTAAATAAGAGCCCAGACAGTGGTAACACAAGTAGCATATCGTGTTATCATGTAGAAAGTCGCTGTGCCCTTCGATCGAGATTCAGATGGTTGTATTGTTTGTAAAATCGCGACTTAAATAGCTGCGAGCGTATTACTCAGAAACTGCTACGCTGAACCAAACTGCTCAGTCCACGGCTGCCGGCAAATAACGGAAGAAAGTTCATAGACACAGAAAATGGCGGCATCACATGCTCTACGGCTATCACGATGTGACTTCAGCGTAGGGCTGCAACGAAATGGCTCTTCGCGCTTCCGTCAGTTCACATGCCCCTTTACAGTACAAACGTCCGCCGGGGGAAAGAAATTACCCCAGCTAACAAACTACCATAGCTAACCTAACAGGGATGGAGGGTAAAATCCGTTCCGTTCAGTGACGGCCTGGACTCAAACCAACAGCTCGGAACCTCTGCCATTTTCGCCAACTGGACCATAATTACCAATAATTAACGTGTGGTCCTGTAGTACCCACAGGAAACAGCCATGTCGTGTGTCCTCGAAACATAACAAACGGAAAGTTAAAATTAAAAAAATACTGGTCTCCTAGGTGGCACTAGAGCCAGACTTTGGAGGGAGGTTTCATAGAACGTGAGAGGCTGCTAAACGCATCGCGGAAAAATACTGACCAGTGGTGCAAGGATGGGGTGGCAAATAATGACACCACTATAAGCTATAAAAACAAAAGTGATGCAATAGCAGACAAGGAGTAAGGGTAAGAGAGGGATAAAGGGAAAGTGTGTTTGGACGGGGCAACTATACATTATGTTTTGTGTCGTCTCATTGTCACTGTAAGCTTGCACCATGGGAACCAAGGAGAGAATGTTTGGTGACGGGTATCCTCTTTCTGTAACACAAACTGCATGCAAGTATTAACTGGGTTCTTTATTAATAAGAATAAGAAAGCTACTTAATTCAAGTTAGTCCACATTAGCCTCGCTGCTGGTGAAGTCCGCTATGTACACTATTCTGGTGGCTAGGTACTGCCTGACTCTGAGGTAGAGGCTGAGCTAACTGCTACTGCGACTCCCACTGGGCTGCCATGGATGACTCGACCCATTGACTTACTCGATGACTGCCAGGAACTGGCTGGGAGTGACTGCCCCTCTGGTCCGCGGCGGCGATGTAAATGCTGGCAGCCGAGAGGGCGTTGGCGCACGTTCCTTGCGAGTCCGACTTTGGCGTCTACCGATCTTATCGCAAAGAATTAGCCGCATGGTGTGCCGGCGACAGCTTACGCCAGCACATTACGAAGCGCCTATAGCAGTCCTAAGATATGACTACAGATGTTTCCCTCCCTCTACTGAGCTTCCGAAGTGCAATACACAATTAGAGCCAACGGATGGAGAAGGCCTTCCGCAACGCCATGTCTGGGAATGGCACGGATCAAGGGGAAAACTGCTTAAAACTTGGAAAAGGACGCGCTGAGGGGTCTGTTGCAGTCAGAGTAATATGCTGGTAGTAATATCAGCAGGGACAGCTGAGTACCCAGGCAGGACTATGTGGAGTTATGTACAGTAGCTACAGCGCAGTTTATGGAATCCTAGTCGTTTAACTATGGACTTCAGCAAGTAATGTCATAGATGTGGGCTGATTTAGTACTGCCAGTTTCATTTTAAGTAGACCGAACGGTGCTGGTTAGTCACCGTCTGTGTGTAAGGACTTGGTCTTTTCGTGGGTACAATTCATTTAGACCAAACATGACAGGAGTTGATACTGTTTTCTCAATAAAGTCAGAAGTTGTAAAACATAGTGTTCGTCATTTAAATACTTATTTCAAGTCTTATCTGTTTTAATAAAGGAATGTTAACAACATATTCATGTCAGTGCTACCTCTCGCTTACAGCAACCAATTATTTCCCCTGTTTCCGAACGCTGTCGCCCAAATCCAAGCAACACTCACTTTTGGGATAACGATAGTCTCGGTCGTGAAAATTTATCGGCCCTAGCCGTTCGATAGTTCCCTAGTTAGACTGGCTATCGGTCGTTTTAGATTGCTGGGGAAAACTGATATACTATGATCTGTTCCATAATTAAATGTATTTACTTGCGAATTAATAACACGGGCAGTGTGTGACTGAATTCATTTGATTCGCCAGTTCACAAGCAATCCGAACGTGTGATGGGAAATGTAAATTTAATCTAATTGGCAACTCTCTTCCTGTCAGGAGACTGGACAGGGTGGCAGTTGTAGCTTTTCCACATCTCATGTATTCCAGACAAAAGTTACTGAGTTACAGTGTGTTCACTGAAGGTGTCTTAACTTTAAACGATGTGTACCAGCTTTTACATACGAGACTACAGATGAATGCATTGGTTGGGTTGTTTGGGGGAAGAGACCAAACAGCGAAGTCATCGGTCTCATCGGATTAGGGAGGAATGGGGAAGGAAGTCAGCCGTGCCCGTTCAAAGGAACCATCCCGGAATTGGCCTAGAGCCATTTAGGGAAATCACGGAAAACCTAAATCAGGATGGCCGGACGCGGGATTGAACTGTCGTCCTCCCGAATGCGAGTCCAGTGTGCTAACCACTGCGCCACCTCGCTCGGTAGATGAATGCATTACATTCATAGAAAAAAAAAGCACCCTGCGAACGCTACCCCCTGAATTTGTCCGTGGCGATGCCAAGAAACGCCGATCACTTTGCATTTCACGCCCTCCCCCGGAGTGTGCCGTCCGAGCGGCGCGCACGCAGCGCCCGCAGCGGCCGTGATTAATACGCATGCGCGGAGCGGAGCGGCGCGGCGCGGAGCGGAGGCGTGGCGAATGGCTAATGCCCTGTATCTGGCGCGCCTTTAATAATTACGCTCGGTAGCCGCGTGACGAACGCGCGCCCGGTGCGCCGCGCAACACTTTATTTTCACGAATTATTGCCCGGGAAATGAGCGGCCGCGCGTTATCGCGTTTACATTCCACCGCGGGGGGAAATTATGCGCCTAAATTACGAGACCTGCCGGTGATGGATATGGCGAGAAACGTCGTCGGTCGGAGGAATTGTTTAAAACGTGCCCTTAAGTGATTTTCCAGCAGGAGGTGGGGACCTGGACTTGTAATGGTTCGTGGCGCCGTGTCACGATCCCCAGACTCGAGCAATTAGCTCCCACCCTTCTCGTGAGATGCTGCTGCCCTCGTCACCTCTGTAAAGCAGACCTTGGCTTAGGGCGTGGAAGATGAAAGTAGGGGTATCAGCAAGATGTCATAGCTGATTCTCAGAAGAAAATAAAATTCTACGTAACACCTTCTCTTGATATAATTCCCTAGTTTTCCGTTCCGAAACAGGCATTCTTCTACTTTACACTAACGTAGTATTACGCCACATTTAATTTATATGTATCAAGTGAGAAAGGAAGTAAACGGCATTTGTATACCTGGTGATCAAAAAGTCAGTATAAATTTGAAAACTGAATTAACCACGGCCGGCCGGTGTGGCCGTGCGGTCTAGGCGCTTCAGTTTGGAACCGCGTGACCGCTCCGGTCGCAGGTTCGAATCCTGCCTCGGGCATGGATGTGTGTGATGTCCTTAGGTTAGTTAGGTTTAAGTAGTTATAAGTTCTAGGGGACTAATGACCACAGATGTTGAGTCCCGTAGTGCTCAGAGCCAGCCAATTAATCACGGAATAATGTAGATAGAGGGGGTACAAATTGAGACATGCTTGGAATGACATGGGGTTTTATTACAACCAAAAAAATACAAACGTACAAAAAATGTCCGACAGATGGCTCTTCATCTGATCAGAATAGCAATAATTAGCATAAAAAAGTAAGACAAAGCAAAGATGATGTTCTTTACAGGAAATTCTCAATATGTCCACCATCATTCCTCAACAATAGCTGTATTCGAGGAATAATGTTGTGGACAGCACTGTAAAGCATGTCCGGAGTTATGGTGAGGCATTGGCGTCGGATGTTGTCTTTCAGCATCCCTAGAGATGTCGGTCGATCGCGATGCACTTGCGACTTCAGGTAACCCCAAAGCCAATAATCGCACGGACTGAGGTCTGGGGACCTGGGAGGCCAAGCATGACGAAAGTGGCGGCTGAGCACACGATCGTCACCAAACGACGCGCGCAAGAGATCTTCCACGCGTCTAGCAATATGTTGTGTGTTTTTTTTTGTTCTAATAAAACCTCATGTCATTCCAAGCATGTGTGTCGATTTTTGTCTCTCTATCTACATTATTCCGTGGTTTATTAAGTTTTCAAATTTATACTGACTTTTTGATCACCCGGTATATCATCACTAATTTTCCACCAAAATGACAGTTCATAGTGTATATGAATATCACACATAATAGTCGAATGTGATATGGAACTTTCAACCCTCCTGCTCCTCTGGCTCGGTTTTTTCCTCCTTTTATGCAAAACCGTGGCCACCATCACTTTTATTACCAAATCTTGCGCTCATTCTAATTAGTATTAACTGAAGCTTTAGGATTTGGTCGATGACAGCCAGACGTTGCTCCCTGAATCTCTAGACATTTGTTTTAATAGGATACGAACTTCAATGAAAATCATGTGAGTACTGTCGCTATTTTTAAGTAGGTAGGACACTAGATAACAAAAGCTAAGATCAGATACTAAATGTAAATAGACTTTATTAATACTGGAACAGTTTTATCATTTTGTGTGTCTTAAAATAAAAGTATTTTTCATGTAGGGTTATGAAAAATTCGCTGTAAAACTCACTGATTCATTATTTCTGAGAAATTTAATTTAAGGTTGGGAGGGCAGAATCCGTGAAATAACTAAGTTAATTCTATTAGCCACATAAATTTTGACTATTTCATATCTTTATGGATATAAAATTTTTCTTGTCACTATAACACAAATTAGGCACTAGATAGATAACTCCGTCCATCACAAGCTACGTTTATTTCATTATTTTGCACAAGATGCTTAAGGCAATTTTAATTTCAGCGACACTATGGACATATATCATCAAAAATACTTAATTCGCTACTTTTTCAGTAGCTGCAGTGACTATTACATGCTGAAATGTCTGGCACTCTTGCAAAAGTTTCTACGAAAACGAAGGAAGGAAGATTAGGTTTAACGTCCCGTCAACATCGAGGTCATTAGAGACGGAACACAAGTTCGGATTGTGTTAAGAATGGAAGGAAATCAGCCGTACCCTATCAAAGGAACCATCCCGACATTTGCCTCTAGAGATCTTGGAACGATGAGGTCAGTGTAATATGGGTCATAATGTAAAATATGGATTTGTGAATAGGTTTTCGTGTTGGTAGCCCTGCGTGGCACCGGTCTACAATTGTCAGTTGTTTCCACATTTGGCCAGTCTGTTTTGGAAGTAATTAAAATTCATCTTCGATGTATAGTGAAGAAAAGGTGTTTTGAAGCAAATTTATATCATAATATAATGTGCTTTCTGTAGTTTATAGTCATAACAATTGCTCCAATTCTGTGAATTATACCATAGTAAAATCATACCGCATTGCTAAGAATCCATAATGTATTGCACTGTTTGAGAAACTTATGAAATCATGTGAAGCTGCCTTAGAGGCACAGTGTAACAGTTTAAAGCGGGTCACGATGTAAAACTTTGTGTTCTAGAAGTCACTGACAATGGCGAGAGTCAAAGTGTATCACAGGAAAGCCTTATAATATATCAACTGAGGAAGAAGCACCATGCTGGAAATAAATTGGTCCTGATATTTCTAGATGTTTCCCTAAAGCTGATGAATGAACGAAGTTCCGAGAAAAATAGGGGTGCATGAGTTGCTTTGCAACACACAATCCTGTTAAAAAAGATCATCCAAGTCAATGGAAGACCAAACAAGAAAAGGAAAATAAAAACCAGGAGAATCTGGTTGGAACAGTGGAAGGCAAAATTTGTGATCCTTGAGATTACTCACACAATGAAGACAGTAAAGGTCAAAATCATAGCAAAGTAGAAGACATTACGTAGGCCAGCTGTGCAAATAGGGGAGCCAAAAATCCAAATGCATTTGCACATCTTCACATAACTGTTAAACCAAAACGAAGCACGCATGTTCAAAAATCTGATGTCAATCAAAAACGATCTCTTCATTTTCGATAAATACTGTAAAAAAATTGAAATTATTTTCAAAGATTGTGAATATTAATTTTATCTAACATTTAATTGTAGTTCGTCTTCTGGAAATTCGAATAAGCTACTCCAATATTTTCAGTCTTGTTACAGCGTATCCCACTATATGTTACACTCTGCCCCACATTCGAGCACACTGCTAAAGTTCACATTCTTACATAATATTCTAAGTATATCAGTTTCAAGGCCACAATGTGTTTGTGAGCTTTAAATGATTTTTAACAGCTACTGAAAAGAAAATTATTCAAAAAGAACAGTGTCTTCACAAACACGTTTTTCAAAATTTAAGAAAATAACTTTTCTGCTATACTGTGCACCGCCTTCGTCTGCTGTTCACATCAGTTTGTAAATTTAAAACCTGTAATGCATCGGTAACAGTTGCGTCGGTACAGGTGGTACATTCAGCATAGTACAGGTCACAGATCTGCTGTAGCAGACATCTAGAAAAACACCATGTAAGGATTTCGTAATGGAATACTAGAAAAAAAAGCCAGATTTTAAGCTCTACGTACACACAGTCATATTAGCCCAAAGACTCTGAGTTTCATTAACTAACGTAGTATGAAAACGTTTATAGCACACACAATAACTTTTCAAATACACAAACCTAGTACTTATTTACTTAACAGACCTGAAGCTCAGTATTAGATAAAAGAAATATTTGCCGAAGCCTAAGTACACATTCATCTGAACTTATTAAGTAAAGAGTGCAATCGAGAAAGAAAACATCAATAAATTATGTTAATTCTACTAATACGTCAAACCCTAAAACAGAGAGAGAGAGAGAGAGACTTATTAAAAAGATAAAACATTAACAACTGGGACAAAAAAATAACTTATTAGGGCTTAAAATCCAGTGGTGTTTTAATACAGAATGCAAATAAAGAAAGTTTTGTTGCTAGGTAGCTCTCATGTTAGAGGTGTAGACCAAATTTTGCAGGACGAACTAGGATCTCAATAACAGATCACAGATTTTCTTTAAGCCTAGTGCTGGTCTGTGCCAGAGAATTTACGAGTAGTATCAATTCTAAAAACTTCACTAAAGAAGACATCATGTTTGTAGTGTTGTCCAGAGAGAGGTATTCAAAGACATCCTGTGTACAATAGAGTGTGAACTGATAAAGATTGCATCAACATCAAGACATACCGATGTTGAGTTTTTATCTACTCTTCTCTCGGGAAGATGGCCTACACTGATGCAGTGCCAGCACGGGGTATTTCCGATACTTCGCTTATTGTCTAATGTCGTCCAATTGAGACCGCAATCGTAATATTTAATTGTAAGTATAGCAATCAAATATGTATGCGGTCGGTTTCTCTGGACAATTCTGTCTAGGGGTACGTGGCGCGCAGCGGCGATGGCCTGTGTCGGGAATAATTCACCTTTCTTGGTCGGCAGGAATGGAGAGACCTGTTGGGGTACAGGAATGTACGTGACATAACTGTGTCATCCTCTGGACGGCTGAATAACGAACTAATACTTAGTATGTGTTGGGGAGCCTTCGAGATCGCGTGTGTTCTCCGTGGAAATTTGAGAAGATTCAATATTGACGCGTGTTTGCAATGGACCGTTATTCGCTCCCGTGAAAATTGTCCAGTTGACTGGTTCTGCATATATCCCATCTTTATTTGGTTGAGAGAACATCGATTCTGGTGTGCTCATCTAGCAGGGTGGAAGACATGTTTGCTGGTTCTCTAGACATGAGAAACACCTTAGCTGACTTTGTAAATTGTAAAGATGATTTGGAATCTGTTATATCACCGACATCGGCATTCGTGAGTGGAAATATTAGTTTCCTCGATTTTTTTCGAGTTCTCAGGTAAAGATCTTCGCAGATGGGATAAGTTTCTAGTTATGAATAATTTCCAGTTTATACACAGCAACCAATCGGTAGCATACTGCTACGTGCTCGATAGCGAAAAGTATTGTGAAAATGGTATGATATTCTGGTAAACCATGTGTAAATACACTTCTGGAAATTGAAATAAGAACACCGTGAATTCATTGTCCCAGGAAGGGGAAACTTTATTGACACATTCCTGGGGTCAGATACATCACATGATCACACTGACAGAACCACAGGCATATAGACACAGGCAACAGAGCATGCACAATGTCGGCACTAGTACAGTGTATATCCACCTTTCGCAGCAATGCAGGCTGCTATTCTCCCATGGAGACGATCGTAGAGGTGCTGGATGTAGTCCTGTGGAACGGCTTGCCATGCCATTTCCACCTGGCGCCTCAGTTGGACCAGCGTTCGTGCTGGACGTGCAGACCGCGTGAGACGACGCTTCATCCAGTCCCAAACATGCTCAATGGGGGACAGATCCGGAGATCTTGCTGGCCAGGGTAGTTGACTTACACCTTCTAGAGCACGTTGGGTGGCACGGGATACTTACGGACGTGCATTGTCCTGTTGGAACAGCAAGTTCCCTTGCCGGTCTAGGAATGGTAGAACGATGGGTTCGATGACGGTTTGGATGTACCGTGCACTATTCAGTGTCCCCTCGACGATCACCAGTGATGTACGGCCAGTGTAGGAGATCGCTCCCCACACCATGATGCCGGGTGTTGGCCCTGTGTGCCTCGGTCTTATGCAGTCCTGATTGTGGCGCTCACCTACACGGCGCCAAACACGCATACGACCATCATTGGCACCAAGGCAGAAGCGACTCTCATCGCTGAAGACGACACGTCTCCATTCGTCCCTCCATTCACGCCTGTCGCGACACCACTGGAGGCGGGCTGCACGATGTTGGGGCGTGAGCGGAAGACGGCCTAACGGTGTGCGGGCCCGTAGCCCAGCTTCATGGAGACGGTTGCGAATGGTCCTCGCCGATACCCCAGGAGCAACAGTGTCCCTAATTTGCTGGGAAGTGGCGGTGCGGTCCCCTACGGCACTGCGTAGGATCCTACGGTCTTGGCGTGCATCCGTGCGTCGCTGCGGTCCGGTCCCAGGTCGACGGGCACGTGCACCTTCCGCCGACCACTGGCGACAACATCGATGTACTGTGGAGACCTCACGCCCCACGTGTTGAGCAATTCGGCGGTACGTCCACCCGGCCTCCCGCATGCCCACTATACGCCCTCGCTCAAAGTCCGTCAACTGCACATACGGTTCACGTCCACGCTGTCGCGGCATGCTACCAGTGTTAAAGACTGCGATGGAGCTCCGTATGCCACGGCAAACTGGCTGACACTGACGGCGGCGGTGCACAAATGCTGCGCAGCTAGCGCCATTCGACGGCCAACACCGCGGTTCCTGGTGTGTCCGCTGTGCCGTGCGTGTGATCATTGCTTGTACAGCCCTCTCGCAGTGTCCGGAGCAAGTATGGTGGGTCTGACACACCGGTGTCAATGTGTTCTTTTTTCCATTTCCAGGAGTGTACATATATTCTTGTCATCCCAAAGTCTAGAGATGGATGTAGGAAGCAGGCAGGTAGAGGTCAGAAATAGTAACGCCTTTGTGCCGAGGGGAACCAACCCAGCCTTTGTACAACAGTCTTCGCAGTATATGTACGAGTGTCTGATGGTCGATAACTATGTGAAGGATGCAGAAGTGGTGATTTTGTATGGCGCAGGATACGAATTATTGTGTACTACATCGATATGGTGTGTGGTGATATGTAGCAGTGCTGGAGATCGTCAGTGGTAGAACAGTGTAATTGAGGAAGTGCTTCCCTTATCTGACAACCTGAGATCACTTTGCAAGGTTTAACTGTTGGTGCAGTATGGCAATCTCTACAGAATAGTTTTGCCACTGAAAGTCTCGTCTGTAGAAAAAAAATGGCGGACAGTGAACCCACACAGGCAGCAACAGCAGCAGTTTGGCAGGTAAATTTAGTAAGAGCCAGTCAGAATGCTCCACCAGACACCCTTTGTGCTGGGACATAGGAGCCTCTACAGACCATTTCGAACAAGATGGGGGCAAGGTATCTACGGAAAGTACTAAGAGTAAAGTGCAAATTCTGTTTGCGTAATTAATCTGATTTCCCCCTCAGTCCTTAGACAGTGGTCTCTTTCCAAACAACAAGAATGCTTTTATGATTAACTGTGTTTTTGCAGGCATGCACAGACATGATGAAAGCTTTTAGCGGTGAGAACAAGGGCGAACGATTACCGTATCTGAGACGTATGTCGAAAGCAGGACGTTACACATGATGGACGTGCTGTCCCGTTAGGATTGCTACGAAGAAATCCTGTGTTAATCTGGAAAGCATTGCAACAGTGACAACCTTTTAGCTGCACCAGCGAGGGTGAGCCGCTAGGTGACCATCTCGCTGGACGCTCAGGTGCGAAAGCTATGTGTCATCCTACCAGCAACGGTGCCTAGGTGAACACATGTTTCGACACGTATTTCTCAGGCGTCAAGTATGAAAAGGATGCCGCCGCCTCATCTTTGCGGGCGCCGAAGTGACAGCTGTGCATGGTTCAGCAGCTGATGCCCACATCGTCACTGTCACTTCACGGGACTGCCAGTGCATCCCAACTCCTGGCAGCAAGCGTGGTGGCGTTCTGTGCAGTCCAATGGACTGGGGATGGCGGGCAGTGCGTGCTTTGCGATCGAAAGATTTTTAACTGTCTAATTACTTCTGATGTATGTTTCATTATGGTATTCCTGGTGCAGTTGGAATAAAAAGAAGAATGATCGATTTAATCACTTCTTACAAGACCCGCATCTTTTCAAACAACAGAGAATGATGAGAAAGAAAAATCCAACCCCCGCAAACTGATTTTTTTATAAATTAACAATATACCCATGAATTTCCCTTTGTGGGTTCCTTCCTCTCCACTGTAGAGCCATCAATTTCTGGGTAGAGGAGGGGAGGGGGAGAGGAGAGGGGGGAATGGGATGGTAGGGGTGGGGTTCTGGTTTCCTGAAGAATTGGCTCTGAGCACTATAGGACTTAACAGCTATGGTCATCAGTCCCCTAGAACTTAGAACTACTTAAACCTAACTAACCTAAGGACATCACACAACACCCAGTCATCACGAGGCAGAGAAAATCCCTAACACCGCCGGGAATCGAACCCGGTCCTGAAGAATTATTTAAATAAATAAATAAATTATATTCCATGTTGTTGTTGTTGTTGTGGTCTTCAGTCCTGAGACTGGTTTGATGCAGCTCTCCATGCTGCTCTACCCTGTGCAAGCTTCTTCGTCTCCCAGTACCTACTGCAACCTACATCCTTCTGAATCTGCTTAGTGTATTCTTCTCTTGGACTCCCTCTACGATTTTTACCCTCCACGCTGCCCTCCAATGCTAAATTTGTGATCCCTTGATGCCTCAGAACATGTCCTACCAAACGGTCCCTTCTTCTTGTCAAGTTGTGCCACAAACTCCCCTTCTCCCCAATTCTATTCAATACCTCCTCATTAGTTATGTGATCTACCCATCTAATCTTCAGCATTCTTCTGTAGCACCACATTTCGAAAGCTTCTATTCTCTTCCTGTCCAAACTATTTATTGTCCATGTTTCACTTCCATACATGGCTACACTCCATACAAACACTTTCAGAAACGACTTCCTGACACTTACATCTATACTTGATGTTAACAAATTTCTATTCTTCAGAAACGCTTTCCTTGTCATTGCCAGTCTACATTTTATGTCTTCTCTACTTCGACCATCATCAGTTATTTTGCTCCCCAAATAGCGAAACTCCTTTACTACTTTAAGTGTCTCATTTCCTAATCTAATTCCCTCAGCATCACCCGACTTAATTCGACTACATTCCATTATCCTTATTTTGTTGTTGTTGATGTTCTTCTTATATCCTCCTTTCGAGACACTGTCCATTCCGTTCAACTGCTCGTCTAAGTCCTTTGCTGTCTCTGACAGAATTACAATGTCATCGGCGAACCTCAAAGTTTTTATTTCTTTTCCATGGATTTTAATACCTACTCCGTATTTTTCTTATGTTTCCTTTACTGCTTGCTCAATATACAGATGGAATAACATTGGGGAAAGGCTACAGCCCTGTCTCACATCCTTCCCAAGCACTACTTCCCTTTCATGCCCCTCGACTCTTATAACTGCCATCTGGTTTCTGTACAAATTGTAAATAGCCTTCCGCTCCCTGTATTTTACCCTTGCCACCTTTAGAATTTGAAATAGAGTATTCCAGTCAACATTGTCAAAAGCTTTCTCTAAGTCTACAAATGCTAGTAACGTAGGTTTGCCTTTCCTTAATCTTTCTTCTAAGATAAGTCGTAAGGTCAGTATTGCCTCATGTGTTCCAATATTTCTATGGAATCCAAACTGATCTTCCCCGAGGTCGGCTTCTACCAGTTTTTCCATTCTTCTGTAAAGAATTCGTGTTAGTATTTTGCAGCTGTGACTTATTAAACTGATAGTTCGGTATTTTTCACATCTGTCAACAACTGCTTTCTTTGGGGTTGGAATTATTATATTCTTCGTGAAGTCTGAGGGTACTTCGCCTGTCTCATACACCTTGCTCACCAGATGGTAGTGTTTTGTCAGGACTGGCTCTCCCAAGGCCGTCAGTAGTTCTAATGGAATGTTGTCTACTCCCGGGGCCTTGTTTCGACTCAGGTCTTTCAGTGCTCTGTCAAACTCTTCATTCCACACATGGCCATAAATAATTTAATAATATTCCACTAATTGTCTAAATTGTTTAAACAATATTCCATACACTGCAATCCAGTTCCCTCCAAATGACTGACCAACTCACTCTTTTTCATGCCAATTTCCGGGAGGGAGGGTGGGAAGGAAGGGGGTTTACCATAGGGGGAGAGGTTAATTAATTGATCAATTTAATTAAGTAGTCAAGAGTGAGAGAGGCTATTCCAGTAAGTCAGACCTGAAAGTGTACCTATAGCAGTGAGAGGGAGGGTGTGGGTGGAGGTTTCCTGAGGGGCGGGGGGGAGAGGGGAAGGGGGCAGGGGGACAATACGTTAAGGACCTGTCAGTCAAAGGTAAACAATAGGTTAATCACATGTCAATCAAAGGAGAACAATAGGTTTGCCCCTTAGTGCACACTTGCCCCTGATTTAGGCAACACACAGTAACAAATGAAACTAATGGCGGTATGTCTCACTACTATTATGAAACACCAGTATGTTTGGCGAAAAGAGACTGGAAGTCGTATATCCACATTGCTCTCTTCTCACTGGACACTAGACCACACTATTAAGGGATACTTAGTGTTCTGTAGTCATTGAGATGCGACTTGCTTACTTACAGTACACCTGGAAGCCAAATCTGAGCCACAGAATATATAATCCTCTTAGAAAACCCTACATCTAACCAGATGATCAATTTGTATTCACGAATATTTTTTAATTTTTTTTTATTTTATGGCCTTCATTGGACCACTCTAGCCAGTTACAAAAGATTTTGTTATTCAGTAATACGATTCCCCATTCAATACTATTTAAATAAGACAGTTCCACAGTACAGCATCTATGCAAGGATTATTATAATTCATTATTACATTTTTCCTTCGTCTAAGATCACTCCTGATGTATTCCTTTTACTGATCTTCGTTTGTTGTCTGGTTTGTGTGTCTTGTATTCTGTTTTCCTCTGAGTTGTTTTTGCCGCACGGGATTAGCCGAGCGTTATATGGCGAGGCAGTCATGGACTGTGCGGCTGGTCCCGGCAGAGGTTCGAGTCCCCCCTCAGGCATGGGTGTGTGTATTTGTCCTTAGGATAATTTAGGTCAAGTAGTGTGTAAGCTTAGGGACTGATGACCTTTGCAGTTAAGTCCCATAAGATTTCACACACATTTGAACCTTTTTTTTTTTGAGTTGTTTCTTATATCATCTACTGGAAATTGGAGTTCTGTTAGATCTTTCTTAATTTCTGCAATACATTTAATGTTGCTCTTACTATGCCACACAATTTTCCTATTATTTCCTGACCTCATCTGTTTTATGTCCACACAATGAGATAACTTTCTTTCTGTTCTTGCTCATTACTTGTTCTGTTTCCTTATATACTGTGTCATTTGAAGCTATTCTCCAATGCCTATTACTTGATATTGTTTATTTGTGCATGTACTAATTATTTTTTTTTGCTATCTTTGGTATTTTGTTAGTTTCTGCTGTATTAGTTGTCTTGCATGTGTTATTTCTGGTTGTGTATTTGTTTTATAATGTCTTAATTTTGCATCTATGGATAGGCTTTTATAGTTGTATGTGCCTTTGGTAAGGTAGTTTGCTTTGCTCAGTTTTTTTAATTCTATTTTGCATGTTGGTTTCTGTGGTGTGCGTACTGTAAGACTTTCAGTACACACACCATCAGGTTATTTGACTTGCGCTCTAACGAAGTAGGCGGGTGTCAGCAATATGTCTCGTGGTCTTATCGTGGCGTGTTTATCTTCTGCCGTTAGGTCAGACGATAGAAATGCCACTTGCACGCTTAGGGTAGCAGATTGATGGTGACCAACTTTAAACAGAACTTGATTAATTTTCACACACAATTATTAAAATAATAACAAGCATAACAATTACTTAACTTGGTTCTGGATGCTATTTACAATTGACAGTCGGAAGTTCCTTTGGTATTGATACGTTAATCTTATTCTCACATATATCTCTGATACTTGACAAAAGTGTCTATACATTTACCTTCATGGCTATGTACAGGAATATGGTATCTTATTAGGCGCAGACTGAAACTTGACTATAGACTGGTACAGACTAATGCAGACTGGTACAGACTGTTGCAGACAAATGCAGACTGACTAATCGGAGATATATACACTCGTTATAATACCTTTCGCGTTCATGTATCACTGCGCGAGTGTGATCCGCGAGGTTCTACATTAGCAGCAATCTCATTGGCTGCGTTACATATTAATACGGGGGTCAGTGGAAGCAGAATTTGGTCTGTCTCTATGGCAGCACCATCTCGTAGTGCGGAGATGGACGAGAGCTGCGCCTGCGCTGTTGTGCTAGGCATGGCATGCTCTAGTGGGAAAGTTGTGTACGCGGAACTATGTACACAACAGTTTCTCATTTAGGTGAAATGAAATGATCGTATGGCATTTATTGCCCGGGATATCCCTTCGGGGTTCGGCCGCCGTGTTGCAAGTCTTTTTAGTTGACGCCGCTGCCGCGACTTGCGTGTCAGTGATAATGAAAGTGATGGTGAGGGACACACAACACCCAGTCCCCTGCCGGGAATCGAACCCGGGCCCCCATACGTGGTAGGCGTAATGCTACTGCAGCGCTATGGAGGCGGACTCTCATTTAGATAGTATGTTATGATTTCGTCTAAATATTTAAGTTTATCAACAATCTTTATTTCCTATTCTTCTACAGTAATTTTGTTTGCAGGTTTTCGGTCAGTTTGCACAGTCTTTGTTTCTTTTTTTTTTTCTTTTTTCTTTCAGATGTTATTCTAAGGCCAATTTTCTGTGCTGCTTCTTGTAGTGATTTTAATTTTTACCTGGTTCCATCAACATTGTTGGCTATGATAGCAAGATCATCAACAAATCCCAAACAGTTTAAACTTTACCATTTTTCAGACTTTCAGTTCTTACGTTCGTTGGGTTATCCTTGTATCAGTCACTCACGTATTCCGGCACACAACTAAAAAGTAATGGTTATAGACAGTCACTTTGTCTTCAGCCTGTATTTTGAGATATGGTTTGAAATTTCTCTTCTAAGCTTCACTTTCTATTTGGTGATGGTTAGAGTAAGTCCTGTTAGTTTATCTAGTTTTCGATGGAGACCCAGATTCCTTAAAGTTTTTAATACTCAAGTTCTATTGAGCCTGTCATACGTCTCCTTAAAATCTACAATTGTTATTGCCAGACGTTTCCTCCATTTCCTGTGGTATGTCATAATCAATTTTAAATTTTGCTATGAACAGCTTGTCCAGGCTCTGAAACCTCCCTGGTATTCCATAACCTCCTTCTAGTTGTTCTTTGATTCTTCCATATACGATCTTGGATAAAATCCTGTATGTGCAATGTAAGACAGAACTTCCTCTTCGTTTTCTGGGCTGCTCTTATCACCCCTCCTGTGTATTGGGTACATGGCGGCCGTGGCCCAATGCTCAGGGAACTTTTCTCTAATCCAAATTTTGTTAGGGCCTTGTGTAAGGAGGTCTTGACTGTATTACTCGAATATTTCCGCATTTCAAACACCTGATCTTCTCCACATGCTCCATTTTTTTCTGTCTTTTGAGGGCTGTTTCTACTTCTTGGAAAGCTGAAGGGTTTAACTTGATAGGTACTGTTTTTCATGGAGTGTTTGCGTTGATTTGTATGAGTCCTTTGCGTTCTTTACAATTAAAAAGTTTATTAAATGCTTTTGCTATGATTTCAGCCTTTTCTTCTTTACTGTGCGTCATTCATCCATTTTCAACCTTCAGTATTAACATATGGGGCTCATACTGTTGTAGCTGTTTCCCAAAGATTTTGTAGTAATTCCTGGAATCGGTTTTATGATAATTATCTTCTATACAGTTTATTATGTTTTTATGGAGTCTTCTCTTAATTCTACTTATGTTTTGTGTCTTTTTTGCCTATCATTTTTGAGATTGATGGTATTTTTTACCTCTTTGGTCTGTTTGAAACTTTTTTGAAACTTTAACCATTCTTGGTGTCTTTCTTCACGTTTTTGTCACATTCTGTGACTACCACAGATGCTTGTTCTGTGGTTTCATGGAACCTAGATTTTCGGCTTGTTTTTTGAGACTTGGTACTATTTCTTCTAGACCACCTGTTAATTTAATGGTGTGGGTTATTTATTGGTATTTGTCGTTTTTAATCAGATGATGTAAGTCACATTTCCTTTTTGTTTTGTTAGTTTTCCCATTTTTTTTACTTAACGGAGTGAATTTGATTTTAATTATAACTAGGTTGTCGTCTGATTCTGTGTCTGCTCATCTCAATACTTCAACAATGTAGATTTCCATATGAAAATTTTTGTCTATACAGACATAGTCTATCTGCCACTCTCCCTTTTAAGTTTATTTGACTTCCTATTGAAGTATGTTGATTCAGATGTAAGATTGTCTTTTATGCAGAGTTCTACAATTCTTTGTCCATTCTTGTTTCTAAAGGTATGTGGATTCAGTTTTTCAAATGTATCTCTATATTTCGGTTCTCTTCACAAGGAGCATTGAAGTCTCCCAATAAGATTTTTGCATTCCCTTTATTTATTATGATCGCAGTTTGTTCGAGAAGGTCCCAGAATTTATCAACCTTTTCTTTCGTTTTTTCATCTGTAGGAGCATGAGTGTCTATAATTGTGTAAGCTTTATTCGTTGTTTTAAAAGTCAGAGTTGGAGTTCTTGGCGCTATTGCGTGAAAGTCAGTTGCCGAATCATTCTTGTGTTGACCATAAATCCTGCTCTAAACTGTGGTATTGTTACATAGCCCTCAGTCCTGGTTTCTCACCGTAAATTCTATATCCTTGTGATTCGAAAGGGTCCTTGATCGTGTTTCTCAGTTCCTACAGCTCTTGTATAAAACTTTTTTGTTTATTTAATTCATCTGTGAAATTCTTGAGTTTTCCGGTCTTACGTAGTTATTTTATGATGGATGTTGCTATGTAATTTATTTTCAAATGTTGAATCTTCTTTTTGTGTGTTATTGCTCATTTTGCTGATTGCAAACTTTGCCTCCTTGGACAGGTCAGTGGTATCTTTTTCCTAAAAGACATTTCCATAGGTGACTTTCCAGGGTAATTACCTTTAGCTGGAGCAAGCTCTGATTTAGAACCGCGGTTGTTAACCGCAGAAGGTGTGCTTGGTCCGCGAGAGCGATATTATTTCACTCAAGTCCGCCGGTAACCCAGTGAGGACCCCCTTATACGCCATTTGGGACGCGCCGCGTAGATTACCTCTCCTCCTGTCACGATAGTGTAGCATATTACGTTTTGTCGTCAAAATATTCTTGGACTGTTTTTCTTTAAAATTTGCTTTAGAGCTTTCCTCGATAACTCGGTAAATGTGTTCATCGTGGAATCTACGGGACTGAAGCATCCATAAAAGTTTTACTTCTCTTTCTTTATGTCTTTGTCCCTCATCGACCGCACAAAACCAACGATGTTAAACGTATTGAAAATGCAATGTGTTACACCAGGAAACAGTAATATCTCAGAATGTCAAATCAAACCGCTTTCAGCTGTCTAAATTTCCAAACAGTTATTTTAGTGGGCTACCAGTTTCGGCGATTTATTACGCCATCAGCACCCAGACAGACGTGTGGGAAGGTTCCAACCACGGTTTCGGTCAAAATAGAGGCCAGCATTCGAAGACTGGTATCTGTAAATTTTTGATACAGCGATCACTTCAGACAACATCTACCTGTGGCGTAATATATCGCCGAAACTGGTAACCCCATAAAATAACAATTTGGAAATTTAGACGGCTGAAAGGTGTTTGATCTGACATTCTGTACTGAGCAGCCGATGTCCAGTAATCACCTCTGAAAAGGAGGACATAAAGAGAATTAATATATCAGGCGGCGATTTTATGAAACATTTACTAGAGTTCAAAAGTTCATGTATATATGTGGTCATTTTTGGTGGGTGTAGAGACACAAATTCTTGAATTTTCCGCGTGCAGTATTGTGTGCGGTTATTAGACTGAGACAAGCAATCGCAACTCTAATATTTTGTTTAACGAGACTACTGCTTCAAACTGTCCTCTTTTAAACGTCTCATGCGTGCAGAAATATGTAATCTAAATATGTGTATTTGCAATCGAAACGCTCAAGCAGCTTCTGAATTATACCGTAGACGATTTCTGAACCAAACAGTATCCAGTTCACGAATGTTTACGCATATTTTGAACAAACTGTCTGAGACTGGTGGAGTTCCCAGTGCACGCAAAGTCTTGTAAGTTTGCAGTTGATCAGTGCGTGAAGGAAGTAGAAGGAATTCTTCACTCCATATAACGCAATCCTCGTATTTTCATTTCAAGTACACTAAAAATTTCATTGTACATCAGCGTTTCACATACAGAATCGTTAAGTCAGCGAGGTTTGTGTCCTTTTCGTCATCGGTGGATAGAGTAACTGGACGCATACAATGATGTTCGGTGATTTGGAATATGTTGGTTGATAATTTGTAATAACGTACTAACTATTTCCACCGGGTTTCCTTATGACATCGTTTTCACACTTGTCGATCCTAAAAAAGTGGGAAAGGCTTTTATGTTGCGAGAAAAATTCACTTCCATTTATTGCAACAACTATGATGCAGTGTGAGTGACTCTTGGTTAATTTACTCTGTTTTAGAGAGCCGCTTTACAGGTTTCATGTGTGCGGCTTACTTCTCACAGTTACCGGAAGATATTTCCCTGGGACGTGACTGACGTGTATTGTTTTAACAAGCCAGAGTACTTCATTCTTTCACAGTGTTACTGACGCAATCACAACAATTCACAATCTGAGTGAATTCAACAACAAAATATTAAAACGCATTGCGAGTTCTGGGTACCAATTTTATGTGACTCTTTGGTTGAAACCGATTACACTCTTAGATGTACTTCTGGTTGTATCACTTTGTGTTAAATGGTGCTCCACAGCTGATATGTGCAGTTATTAGACCATAATGTACAGACACACGAAAAGCCGCTAGATGACTTGCTCCTATTTAACAACCAGTGTCGATCTCTCAGAACATTTTCGTGTGCATAAACGGCAACACAATTACGCGTGTTCATATCCTGATCACCAAAGGTATTTGACAAACCAGTCTATGTTATAAGTTCCTTAATATTTCATTTGAAGAAAATCCGCATACAACATATCATTAATGGATGACAACAGCTGCTCATATACATTTGACAAAATTTTTCATACTCATCAGCCTTCAGTTTCATTCCAAACAAATAGTTTAAAATAAGCTAATACATCTTCCTGTGAGCTGTCCTATCTCAAAAACCTCTATTTCCGAGCACAGATATAAAAGTTCTTGGCTGGCATTTCCGTATCTGTAGCGCCATTCAGTCACCACCCTCGTTACCTTAATGCATCTCATATTGATCAGATGCTTTACTCATCTTCATCTCTTCGCCCGTACATCCTCCTGGATAAAGCGACGATATTTCACAGAAAGCAAGTCAGGTCCTGCGCATTCCTCAGTTGCATATGCTGCAAGACTCGAATATCATAGAAACTCCCGGCTACAAGGCAATTACATGTCGACTTTAAGCAATACTATGACATTTTGTTACGTGGAAACAAAGCAGTTGCAATGTTTCACTGCGCTGGCGCACTTGGATGGCAAAGGAGATATAAAATAATACAGAAACAACCATTTTCCTACCATTTAGTACCAGTCCGTTGAAGAAGTAACGTGGAAGTAAACATGAGAATGAATAGAATATGCACGGTCTAGTCACACTATTGTGACTACAGTCTATGTTCGACATCAAAGTGTAAAAACCACTCACAGAGGGCAGGTGACAGCACTAGCAGTGGAGGTTATACAAAGCGTGTAAGGGGTACGTGGGTAACAGTGCAGTCGTTGTCGTAATGCGGAAACGGAGTGATTTGTCTGACGTCCAAAAGTACATGATCATCAACTTTCGGCATTCCGAAAATGCTATATTTTTTAACTGTTCGCGTGTAGGCGGGATTGAAGTATACCGTACGTGGCGAAATGCATCCAAAACCGGCGCCCTGGCAACGGTGGTGCGCTACGGGCCATAGTGACGACAGCAGAGGTGACGTGTATGGCCGAATAGACGTGCAACTGTTGAGAAACTGACCACTCAGATGGCCCAAAGGGCTGCCATCAGTATCTCCTCTACGGACATTCAGTGAACGTTGTTGTGGATAGGTCTCCACAGCATGCTACTGGTTTATGCTCCCAGGGTAACTGCTGTTCATCGTCGACGAACGTTGGACTTCGCACGCCAGTACCACAGCTGGACGTCCACTGATTGGTGACAGGTGGTATTTTCAGTTTAATGAAGATTTGTGCTCCATTGGGCAGATGACAAATGACGTGAAATGTCTGAAAGCAAACATCCTGCTATAATTGTCGGAAGGGTCCACACTGGGGGAGAGAGAAATGTGGCTGGGTAATGTTTTCGTGGCATTCAATAGAAAACACACCTATCCATTGGGACCAGATCCAACCCGACAGACAGTTTGTTTTTCCTTGGTACGGTGGTATCTGCAAGGAGGACAATGTAGTGTGACAAACAGCTCGCATTGTACGTGCGTGGTTCAAATAGAATCAGGATGAGTCGGGAGTACCCCTTATCCCCAAACTTCCTAGATTTTAACTCAGTTGAGAATCTCTGGGACCACCTCGGTCGAGCTCTTCGCACCATGGATCTTCAACCGAGAAACCCAGCGGAGTCGAGAGTACCCCTTGTCCCCAAACTTCCTAGACTTTAACTCAGTTGAGAATCTCTGGGACAAACTCGGTCGAGCTCTTGCCGCTATGGATCCTCAACCGAGAAACCCAGCGGAGTCGGGAGTACCCCTTGGCCCCAAACTTCCTTGATTTTAACTCTGTTGAGAGTCTCTGGGACCATCTCGGTCGAGCTCTTCGCACCATGGATCCTCAACCGAGAAACCTAGCGGCGTCGGGAGTACCCCTTGGCCCCAAACTTCGTAGATTTTAACTCAGTTGAGAATCTCTGGGACCACCTCGGTCGAGCTCTTTGCGCCATGGATCCTCAACCGAGAAACCCAGTGGAGTCAGGAGTACCCCTTGGCCTCAAACTTCGTAGATTTTAACTCAGTTGAGAATCTCTGGGACCACCTCGGTCGAGCTCTTTGCGCCATGGATCCTCAACCGAGAAACCCAGTGGAGTCGGGAGTACGCCTTCGCCCCAAACTTCCTAGATTTTAACTCAGGTGAGAATCTCTGGGACCACCTCTGTCGAGCTCTTCGCGCCATGGATCCTCAACCGAGAAACCCAGTGCAGCTGGCTATGGCACTGGAATCGACATGGCTCCACTACCCTGTCGTTACCTTCCAGAACTGCACTGACCCTCTCTCTGCACATTTTGGAGAGCTCCACACTGCAAAAGGTAGTTATTCAGGCTTTTGTCAGGTGGTCACACTAATGTGACTGAACCGTGTAGCCTAATTTTCGTCGTATCAAACTCAATAAGTTCAGCATACAAAGTGCTCTTCACCTCCTTAAAAGAGTGCAGTAGTCGCTGCGGAGTGTTGTGGATGGCGAATAACTGATACCACAGGCGCTCATGTGATTGCTCACTGTTGGCGAATGTCACGGCGATGAGGTGATTTTATGGGCTCAGTGCAGTAACATGGGTCGACGTGCAAATGAAACAATGGCAAAAAGGAGTTTGGCCGTGCCCATGACCACATCGTGAATGAAGTGCCCGATTTGTTGGTGGATATATGTGAAGATTATCCAAATTGTATACATGGAATGGTATACAACTCACAGCCATCTAACGCGACGTGATAACAAGGGACAGTTTCAGACCCAACAGGAACTGTTGATCTCAGTGAAGGCAGTCCATCCTAAGTAGATTCCGAGCGAAAACTGGGAAGGGACCTGTCTCCAATGAGAATAAAGAGTGGAAAACCTTGCAAAAGGCCACTGGCCATGGCGGCACGTAGGCCTGCACGTCTTGAATTGAGCCAGACAACACAAAACTGGACAATAACGAACTCGAAGACGACTACTGAGGTCCAATGAGTCACAATTTTGCCTCGTTTCAGATGGTGCAAGGCGTGCAGTACGCCGATGCCTCATTGCGGCGTTCGACCTACGATGTGTAGAAATTGTACTTCTGGATAGATGTGGTCTGCTGATGTTTCGGGGATGTTTTTCGTTCAATGACTTGATCCCACTCATTCAAGTCACCGTGAACAAGAATTGCAGTAGTGTGTTTACATTTTCCAAATCTTGATCGTAAGTGAAATTGCATGCTTATGGAATATCGTCTCAGTTATGTGACTGGATTTGTGATTTCCTGTCACAGAGGTCACAGTTCGTAGTAATTGACGGAAAGTCATCGAGTAAAACAGAAGTGATTTCTGGCGTACCCCAAGGTAGTGTTATAGGCCCTTTGCCGTTCCTTATCTATATAAACGATTTGGGAGACAATCTGAGCAGCCGTCTTCGGTGGTTTGCAGATGACGCTGTCGTTTATCGACTAATAAAGTTTCATCAGAAGATCAAAACAAACTGCAAAACGATTTAGAAGAAATATCTCAATGGTGCGAAAAGTGGCAGTTGACCCTAAATAACGAGAAGTGTGAGGTCATCCACATGAGTGCTAAAAGGAACTCGTTAAACTTCGGTTACACGATAAATCAGTCTAATCTAAAGGCCGTAAATTCAACTAAATACCTATGTATTACAATTACGAACAACGTAAATTGGAAGGAACACAAATAAAATGTTGTGGGGAAGGCTAAACAAAGATTGCCTTTTATTGGCAGGACACTTAGAAAATGCAACAGACCTACTAAGGAGACTGCCTACACTACGCTTGTCCGTGCTATTTTAGAATACTTCTGCGCGGTATGGGATCCTTACCAGATAGGACTGACGGAGTACATCGAAAAAGTTCAAAGAAATGCGGCACGTTTTGTATTATCGCGAAATATGGGAGAGAGTGTCACAGAAATGATATAGGATTTGAGCTGGCCATTAGTAAAAGAAAGGCGTTTTTCGTTGCGACGGAATCTTCTCACGTAATTCCAATCACCAGCTTTCCCCTTTTCAATAATGACGAATCAGAATTATGATTATGGTTTGTACACAGTCAGATAACTATCTTTCAGACAAGCATTCTAGAAACTGAAAAGCAGAATATTTGTGTTGCAGGAGCATTAAGTTGTTATAAGTTACTAAAAACAAAGGTAAAAAATAGGAGACAAAATAATTTTTTGAGTCTCCAAGTCAAATCCACGTTACTGAGATTGTATGAGTGTGACGGACCAGCTCAAGATAGATTTTATTCATTTGTAGATATGTTCTCCAGCGTCGCATATGAGTATCTAGTTTCATGGAGTCAGAAATTTCCACATGACACCGACTTCCGTTGGTCTACTTTGAAACCTTCCTTATTTTTGAATCTGGGAACCCAGCTGTCAGAAGGTTCAAATTCAAAACCTGTAAACTGTAGTGCTACTGCTAAAGCCCACTGTTATAAATTCCATACAGCCACTTCCTGATAATTACCTCGGGCTTCCACAAACGGTCTTACGTCCAGGAACTGATTACTACATACTTATCAAATTGATTGCCTCATTTTTGTTTCTTCTTTCTATTGGGGTGAATATTCCTTCTTTCTTAATAAGTTGCATCCTTTTTCATAATGTCTGTAGTTTCCATGTGTGGTGAGCCTTTGCGATATTAACAACATTAGTTTTGTAATCTAAAGAAAGGCGGTCTACTTCTCTTGCCTTCTTTTCTGCTGCCTTCTTTTCTCCTGGTTCATATTCATCTCATGAGCTGTGGTCTTCCTACTTTTCGAAAGGTTCACCTTCACAGTTTTTATTTTCATGTGTAAGTTAATCATCAGGCACAAATACATTTTCAGTCAACATGTCCATAGTACCTCTGCAAATTTCTTCACTCATGAACACTGCTTCAAGAGAAATTGCCGTTGAAGATTCCGATGCAGTCAAATTATTGTGGTAACCAAGCTTTCGTAATAAACAACCGCATCTTTTAACATTACCTTTGACACTTCTCTGTATAATGAATCTGCAGCTTCTGATACTTTCTCGATGTCTCCATTGACAGAGATTTTTAATTCACAAAATTGTAAAAATTCCGATGATATTTCACAGTACAGAAGGCCAAGAACTCTGCGAAAGTCATGAATGAACTGGCACTGTAGGAGGTAAGGCCAATTGCTTGATTAGTTCCGTGAGGGCCTTGGTACTTCTTGATCGTCTGCTGTTTGTGTATACAACTAAGCAACAGCTATACTCTGCGTTTCCACGAAGATACTGGTTCCTTGCATTTACAACGAATATTTATAACCTTTCCATAACTTATAATAACGCCTCATTTTATAATAAAATTGACAGAAAGTAACTCTTTCATTTACTTCCATTAAAAATGCATTTGAAATTACTCAACTGCTTAAAAAGAAAGTATTGACGAGTGTGATTCACATCTTACATAGCCTCTGACAGCCATTTCATAAACAAAATAAAATTATCTATTATTTAATTGATAATACTTTAGGTCATTAACTTCATTTAAAAGCTGTTATAATTTTTAAAAAGTCAAGAAAACAAAATAGAATGGAGCCTGTAGGTAGGATCAAACACAGATCGGTCGAATGACATTTTAGTACGCTACTGACTACATTAGCTCACCAGTATGCCATAACGTTACTTCTGGCAGTATATGAAGTGCGTTTGATCTACGCTTAAAACTTAAAGACTCCTTTCTCTCTGATTTTTTTGAGTAGTGCGCTTTAAGACATCTATGAGCGGGCACCCTTGCGGGTATAATACCTACCTGTGAAGCCTCATCGTGGCTTGAAATTCCGAGACCGGAAGGCTCCCTTATTAGTGTGAAATTGAACCCACAATCTCGCGTATACAAATCTGTTACTTCATCCAGTATGTTACCACAACTGTGCATATTTGGTGATATTTGTATAATGTAAATGTTCCACGTTTCTTGTATTTAATAAAAACAAGGTGGAAACTTAAGCGTTTCGACATATCATGCTCGAAGGAGAAATTAAGAGTGTATTGACAAACCAAGCCACGACATGCACCGATCAGAACTAGCCATAACGTCGAGCACAGAATTCTTCACAGAAAACGACTGTACACGGTGATTTGAAGTAATACATGGTCTAAGCTTTTAGCATACTGATCAGCAGAACCGCTACCGTTTGTTACAATATATATATGTTTTTGAGTCATCAGTCTTTTGACTGGTTTTATGCGGCTCACCATCAATTCCTGTCCTGTCCCAATCTTTTCATCTCAGGGCAGCACTTGCAACCTACTTTCTCAATTACACACAACAAAGAAAGTTTTGCATCTCCTCGGTTCCCAGAACTCCTGAAGACAGGCGTTGACTGTGAATATTGTATCACAGACACAGTCCCTTCGACTATTCAGAGATGTCACTAACCTCGCCCAAAGATGTAAACAACCTTGCATGAGCAGTGCCTATTAGACGGAGGGGGTCCGACAGCCGATCAGTTTCAGTCATTCCACGAGGAAGGAGGTACACGGCTCGTGTTGTCTGTAGTTCAACCATGCCTAGACGGTCAATACCGCGGTTCGATCGCGTCCGCATTGTTACTTGGTGCCAGGAAGGGCTCTCAACAATGGATGTGTCCAGGCGTCTCGGACTGAACCAAATCGATGTTGTTCGGACATGGAGGAGATACAGAGAGACAGGAACTGTCGATGACATGCCTCGCTCAGGCCGCCCCAGAGCTACTACCGCAGCGGATGACCGCTACCCACGGATTACGGCTCGAAGGAATCCTGACAGAAACGCCACCATGTTGAATAAAGCTTTTCGTGCAGCCACAGGACGTCGTGTTACTCCTCAAACTGTGCGCAATAGGCTGCACGATGCGCAACTTCAGTCCCGACGTCCACAGTGAGGTCCATCATTGCAACCACGACACCATGCAGCACGATACAGATTGGCCCAACAACGTGCTGAATGGACCGCTGATGGTTGGCGTCACGTTCTCTTCACCGATGAGTGTCTCATACGCCTTCAATCAACCACCGGACACTGTTTTGGAGGCAACGCGGTGAACGCCTTAGACACGCTGTCCAGCGAGTGCAGCAGGGTGGAGGTTCCCTGCTGTTTTGGGGTGGATTTACGTGGGGCCGACGTGCGCCGCTGGTGGTCATGGAAGGCACCATAACGGCTGTACGATGCGTGAATGTCATTCTCCGACCGATATTAAACCATATCGGCAGCATATTGGCGAGGCACTCGTCTTCATGGACGACAATTCGCGCCCCCATCATGCACATCGTATGAATGACTTCCTTCAGGATAACGACATCGCTCGACTAGAGTGGCCAGCATGTTATCCAGACATGAACCCTACCGCACATGCCTGGGATAGATGTTAAAGGTCTGTTTATGGACGACGTGACCACCAACCACTCTGAGGGATCTATGTCTGATCGCCGTTGATGAGTGGGACAATCTGGACCAACAGTACTTTGATGAACTTGTGAGTAGTATGCCAGAACGAAACAGGCAAGCATCAGTGCAAGAGGATGTGCTACTGTGTATTAGAGGTACTGGTGTGTACAGCATTGTGGACCACCACCTCTGAAGGTCTCGCTGTATGGTGGTACAACATGCGGGGCGTGGTTTTCATGAAAAATAAAACGGGCGGAAGTGATGTTTATGTTGATCTCTATTCCAATGTTCTGTACAGGTTCCGGAACTCTCGGAACCGAGGTGATGCCCATCATATTTTCAAGGTTCCTCTACAGCACCACATTTCAAAAGCTTAATTCTCTTTTGTTTCGGTTCCCCCCAGTCCATGTCTCACTACCACACAATGCTGTCCTCCAAACCTACATTCTCAGAAATTCCTTCCTCACTAAAATTAAGCCTAAGTTTAGTACTAGTGGAATTCTCTTGGCCAGGTATGACCTTTTGGCCTATACTAGTTCTTTTTTTTCCCTTTTAGCTCCGTCCGTCATGGGTTGGTTTGCTGCCTACGTACCAGAATTAACTTAATCTGCTTCGCGGTCACCAATTCATATGTTACGTTTCTCGCTCGACTTATTTTTGCTACTTTCCATATACTTTCTTCATTCTTGGATTTACTCACAATCCATATGCCATACTCAATACACAATTCATTTGAGTCAACAGATCCTGCAATTCTTCTTCACTTCACTGAATCTTATTACTGATATCCTTGCAACTTTAATTTTGATCTCACTCTTGAACGTTTCGTTTACTTCCATCATTCTTCTCTGTTGTGTAGATTGTACAGTAGCGGTGAAAGACTACAGTCCTCTCTCAAACCCTTTTTAATACGAGCAGATTGTTCTTGGTCTTCCACTCTTATTATTCCGTCTTGGTTCTTGAACAAATCGTATTTTGACCGTATTTCCTTATAGCTCAAAATTTCGAACATCTTGCACCATTTTACATTGTCGAATGCTTCTTCCAGGTTGGCAAATCCTGTGAACATTTCTTGATTTTTCTTCATTCTTGTTTCCATTATCAAACGCAACGTCAGAACTGCTTCTCCGGTGCCTTTACCTTTTCTAAAGCCAAACTGTCATATAACAGATTCTCGATCTTATTCTCCATTTTTTCTACATTACTCTTGTCAGCGACTTGGACACATGAGCTGCTAAGCTGATTGTACGATAATTCTGGCTCTTATAATCTTCGGAATTGTGTGGACGACGATTTTCTGAAAGTTCGATTATATATCGCCAGTCTCATACATTGGACACACCGACATGAGTAATTGTTTTCTAGCCACTTCCCCCAATGATCTTAGAAATTCCTATGGAATTTTATCTTCTCCCTCGCAGAGGCCTTCAGTGTACTCTTTCCACCTATCCGCTCTCTCCCGCTGTAGCCTTAATGTTACGCCCTTGCTTTTAATTTTATCGAAGGATGTTTTGACTTTTCTATATGCTGAGTCAGTTCTTCGGACAATCATTTCTTTTCCATTTCTTCATATTTTCCAGGCATCCATTTTTCGCCTTAGCCACCCTCCCTTCCTATTTATTTAATATGTAAGTTACTTCTATTTCTGCATTCCAGAATTTTCTTGAACATTTTTGTACTTCCTTCTTTCTCTATCAACTGAAGTAGTTCTTCTGTTACCCATGGTTTCTTTGCAGATACCTTCCACGTATCTATCTTTTTTTTCCAACTTCGGTGGCTACCCTTTTTAGAGATGTCGTTTCTCTGCAACAAAATTGCCTACTGAGCTATTCATTATCGCAGTATATATAGCCTAAGACAACTTCAAGCACATCTCTTTATTTCTTAGTATTTCCGTATCCCACTTCTTTGTGCATTGTTTCTTCCAGAGTAGTCTCAAACTTCAGCCTACACCTCATTATTACTAAATTGTGATCTCAGTCTTTATCTGCTCCTTGGTATGCCTTACAATCCACTACCTGATTTGGAAAGCTCTGCCTGACCATGATGCAATGTAACTGAAATCTTCACGTATCTCCAGGACTTCCCCAAGCATACGCACTCTCTTGTGGGTCTTGAATAGAGTATCCGCTGCTACCAACTGAAATTAATTTTAGAACTCAAGTAGTCTCTCTCCTCTTTCATTCATACCACCAACGCCGTATTCTGCCGTAACCCTTTGTTCCAATCCATCTCCTACAACCGAATTCGAATCCCCATGACTATTAGATTTTCATTTCCTTTTACGTATTGAAATACCCGTTCAATATCGTCATGTACTTTCTCTATCTATTCATCTTCTGCTTGCGACGTCGGCATGTATACTTGAACTATTGTTGTTGGTGTTAATGTTTAGAAAGTCTTAAAGTTCCGTTAGCAGTAGTAAAATACAAAATATCTAACACATAATTAGGTCTACTTCCAGTGGCGTAACAATACCTGTGCACATATGTCCTGACGTCTGACCAATCGCCGCACGTACGTTTGTTCACAGTCCTCCTGCTCAGCTGAATGGTAACGTGCTTGCCTCCCATGCAACTGGCCAGTGTTCGATTCCCGGTCGAGTTGGAGATTTTCTCCGCTCATGGACTGGGTGTTGTGGTGTCCTCATCATCATTTCATCCTCATCAGTGGCACGCGAATCGTCCAATGTGGCGTCGACTGCAATAAGACTCGCACTTGGCGGCCGAACTACACCGGCAGGGGCCTCCCAGCCAGCAATGCCATACGATCATTTCATTTTTTTGTTTGTTTACATCAGGAGCGTTCTTACGAAGAATACAGTATAGTAGTCCAATGGACAGCAGCTCGAGTACTGCATGCTGGAGTTTGATAGTACACTACATTTATTGGCACAGAGGAAAACGTTTTTCCCTTAATGAATCACATAGAATCGCTAGGTATCATATTAACCTCGGCCCTAAAGCTTGACACGATGGCTAGCCTTAGAGCGAGATATCAGCAGAGAATGGGAGGAAGATTCAGATGAGATATGTGACACGTTCATTTGGCGTCAAACTTCTTAAACGAATTAATCCCTTTCACCATATTTTTTGACGGATGGAATCAATAATCTGTTATATACTACACAAAAACTGGGTACCAAAGTACAGCTGCCCTACAGAATATCCGTGCGAGGTGGCGCAGTGGTTAGCACACTCGACTCGCATTCTGGAGGACGACGATTCAATGCCGTGTCCGGCCATACTGATTCAGGCTTTCCGTGATTTCCCTAAATCGCTGCAGGCAAATGCCGGGATGGTTCCTTTGAAAGGGCATGGCCGACTCCCTTCCCTGCCCTTCCCTAATCCGACGAGACCGATGACCTCGCCGTTTGGTCTCTTCCCCCAAACAACCCAACCAACCTTGCAGTACATGGGAAATTTTAGATTGGCGATTGACATAAGAGTGCTGCCGTAGAGGCAGACGCCTCTGGTTTTCCAATGTGAGACATGGCATGTCATCTGTTTTTACAAAGTAAGTCCATGCACCTGTTGATTGGTCTCTGTTGCGACTCTTGATGTCTGTTTTACAGTATTGCCAGAAGCCTGAGACAAAGGTGAGGCATTGACATTGTCTTCAGTTTGACGCTTGGCTACGGGAGAGTTGTGATTAACACGAATAAATAAAAGTGGAAGTACATGAAGAAGCTGACTAGACCATAAGTGGCCAAAATTTGGTATTGTCGCTTTGCTCCAAGCCATCCAATCTTCGCCCCAATGGAAAGTGGCAGCAATGGCAGTTCCCCTTCCGGTCTATAGACTGTTGGGGATCAACTACCAGGTGGAAGTCAGTCGTGCATCAGTTTCGTTTAAAAATCTCCAGTCCCTCCCTATATCCAGTTCAAGTCCCTAAGTGATTTAAGCAAAGGAAGAGACTGAGCGTATGGTTCACAAAAGACCAGGCGTTCCGCGCCGCATTGGCTTACAATTAGCGGAAACGCAAAGCATCCTATTCATAACTGGATTCGAGATTGGGTAGGTCGAATCAACTGCGAGCTTCAGGTGTACACTGTGGTGTACCACGAGACTGTGCCTGGAAGGCGGTTTGCGTCCCGTGGGAGAAGAGAGAAGGTCACTAACAGAAAGTTCTGTTTTGTGATAAAATTGTGTAAAGAAATGATTACAATCAATTGCGAGAGCTAACGCTAATAATCGGTGTAGCGCAAGAGTATTCCGTGCTGCTACTACTCGCTGAATGGAGTACTTCTGTTTGGGATGTGAGAGGAGACGGATGTATTATAGATAAGCGGAAAAACGAATCTTCTCTTGTTAACGACAGACATATTGTAATTTTTCTGCCACCGAGACTTTGTTGTTAAAATATGTATAGAAAGAAGAGTAACCTACGATTGTAAGAGGAAAATTTAAATTGTTAACAACTAAGAAAATCTAGCGAACTTCAGTTAAGGAATAAAAGGTACGTTGGAGTTTCATTTCAATGATTACTAAGTATGAAATTCATGTACTCGTATGACTCGCGTTAACTAAGCGGACAGATGCGTATTGATAACTCGAGATCCTGCAGCTTGCACGGCCAAATTCACCTTTCAGAGTAAATTTCTAAGCAGAATAATAAGTACTGCATGCAATTCCTTCACCGCCGAAATCCAAAGTTCATCTGAGCTCTGTTACCGCACACGAAGTGAGGTTTACGTAAAGATTGGTACCATTTTTTGAGTTCTAGCTACATCATCACACAAGTCAATCAGTCAACAACGGATGAGCTCAACCTACTCCGACCTGAACAATATAGCAAAACGATGGCAGTACAGATGCTTGGTTGGCGTCGTGAGCTTACTAAATTTTTACTACGCTGATCAACCAGATCATTATGACCACCAACCTGCTGTCGGTATAAACCCGTGTAGGCGATAGCAGTGTCACCTGGCGAGGAACGACTGCCAGTCAGTCACACGCATGGTTCGTGTAGCATCAGTGAGCGTGCTGTCCGTGTGTAGAATGGGAAGGCGCGCGACGTATCTTTGACCGACTGAACATTGTGACGACAAGCATTACGAACACTGTCGGGTGTTCGAGGAGTGCTCTGGTGAGTGTCTTCAGCACGTGGCGAAACCAAGATGAAACCATATCCAGAGGTCTTGGGGTTGGGCGGCCACCTCTCCTTACAGATGTCGGACATCGTAGGCTGGGCAGACTGGTAAAACAGGACAGGCGGCGAACTGTGGTGGAACTAACATTAGAATGCAGTGCTGGGCAGATTACAAATGCGTTTGAACACACAGTGCACCGAATCCTAACGATGGACCTCCGCAGCACCAAATTTTAATACCGCGATATCGGCAACTACGACTGACATGGGCTTGTGACCATCGGCACATGCCGCGAGCGCAGTGGCAGAGAGATCGTTGCATGGTCTGATGAATGCCGATACCTTCTTCGTCATGCCGACGCGAGGGTGTGAATCTGTAGTCTTCCAGGGGAGCAGCTCCTTGACACCTGTACTGTGGGACGGAGACAAGCAGGTGACGGTTCCATTACGTTCTGGGAAACATTCACGTGGGCATCCATGGGTCTAGTGGAGCTCGTGCAAGGCACCATGATGGGCAAGGTGTATTTTACAATGGTTTCAGACCAAGTACAGCCCTTGATGACGATCATGTTTCCCTACGGCATTGGCATTTTGCGACAAGGCGAGGTCACCACGTCACAAGGCCAGGAGTCTGATGGAGTGGTTCAAGAAACACAGTGGCGAGCTCCAATAGATGCACTGGCCACCCAACTCACCGTATCATAGTTTTGGGTTATGAAATTGCCAGTAGATGTAAACGTGACGAAGTTTGGATGTAGAAGAATAAGCTACCTGAAGACATGATCCTCAAAGCGAATGTGCAGTTCGCGTCACTGAACAATGCAGGGATTCTGCTACAGTCTCTGATAACAAAGGAAACGAGCATATTAACTGCCTTTTCTTATTAATTCCATCTAAGCGTCGTAAACGAGGATTTCCTGATTACTTTTCTAGACTGCTTTTCTCTTGTTCCACAATTTTTCCCTGAATTTCTTGTCTCGCCTGCTTTTCCAGAAATTTGTTTTCGAAGTCTGCCTTTTACAGGAAAAAGAGCAGGCTTTAAACTTTGAGACACTGACGGTGAATGATGATTATCATGTGATCTACCAAATGATAAGCGAAGCTAATTTATGCGCAAGGTAATTATGAAAGTTGCCGTTTCTGGTGTTACAACAGCACACACAACGACAGAGGCTTAATAGTCGCTACCTCATTCTCCCCACAAAAGCTCCATTACTTACAGTGAGGGTAGACCTAGAGCGATAGCGTAATACAGCGAGCAAGCCAGCTGCACCGAGTATTTATTATCCGGCTTGCATCCGCGCAGGCGATCTTTAACAGGGACGATGATAGGCTGTAATGGCGGCATCGTTGATATTTACGACGGCTCAACTAATGAAGTCGTAGGCCGCTGGGCTGGGTGAGTGTCTCCCGGATGTGCCTCCCGGTCGGCCGCTGACAGACTGGGACGCCGGGTAGGAGGCCGCTGATGTAGTGGCGGCCCGCGAGCGCCCAGGTGGCCGCCCCAGACACTTCGCCCGTCGCAGATGCGAAGCTTCCGCCGACTGGGGCAGTCTCGATCGGAAAACCAGCCGCGTAATCGCTGAACACGGCCGCCGCTGCTCACCGGCCGCTGATGAAATCTGCCCGTAATTCCACATAAACTTGGGCGCTCGTTCTCCACTCCCTTTAATTTCTTCTCCTAGCTGCCGTAGCTGTGGCAATAAATAGGACTTTATGGCCGTTTTCGGCCGCGTTACTTCTAATTTAGCAGGAATAAAGTAACTGGAATTAGGTGAGCTGTAAATCGACGCGCGACCGCACCTGCTGCTCTTTGCCGAGCGCTTCTCGGAAATTGATAGGTTCGCGGACTCTGGTTACTGACTGATACGCCCAGAAGCGGCAACCGTTTGTGCTCGCGCGTGAGTTGGTGTAGATGTGTCTACAGCACTCCGAATGCCAGAATTAGGAGACGTTAAGGAAGCTTCTTGGTTGCTGTTAAGGCTCTTTGCTTCGTCACGGAGACGCATTTCCCGTCTGAAAACAGACAACAGGACTCTCGATCTAGCCTCGCCGGGGAACTCGTCCTGGATGGAGTCAGTTACGCTTTGATGTCTTCTTTTCGGTCAGTGCAATGAAGCGCGAAATACTGAGATAACTGTTATTTTCCCTGTACACGAATTTAGGTCAAGAGGAAGTGAACCACGACGAAGTGCATCTGCAGCCGAGATACAGCTAAATTTCGCGTGTCCAATTTCCTATACGGTCGTAAAATTCCCAAATAACTGTATAGCTGTGCGTGTGTGTGTGTGTGTGTGTTTTTGTATTGATAGAGAAAGAAGGAAGACAGAGACAGAGAGAGAGAGAGAGAGAGAGAGAGAGAGTGAGAGAGGGAGGGAGAGGGAGGGAGGGAGGGAGAAAGAGAGAGGAAGGGCGAAGAAAGGACTAGCTAAACCGTGCACCAGAAAGAAATGTTGAAGTAGATGTAACGGAACACCATGACATATTGTTATCGCTCCAGATAACGTGCTTCCAAACAAGACGTTGTAGCTGTTAGAGGCTCAGGTCTTTGACTCGACTGCTCATCTAGTTGTCCCTGTTTCATGTTTGTGCGGCTCTTCGTAACTTCTTCAGTGAGTGCAAGACGACCACAAGATTGACACATACAATAAATTACTTGAAATATATTCGTAGGTGCGATTATGGATAACCATGAGCTGTGTAATGGAATGACAACAATGAAAAGTTGTGCTGGTCCGGGTTTCGAGCCCGGATTTTCCGCTTATCGCTAGCGGTCGCCTTACCATTAAAATACCTGAACACACTTCCGAGCAAGACACGAACTTCCATATGTCGTCAACCATGTGTCTACAACCTGCACACCTACGTCCATTATATATATTCCTGTACAGGGGAGACATGACATATTTTAACTGACAGTCGTTTGCGCCGGCGTGGTCAGATAAATAGGACATTGCAGTATTGTGTTGTTGAAAAGTACGAGGCAATGTTCCTTCGGACAACTATCAGTTGTGTACGAGAATGATGGCAATGAAAAGTTGTACAGGACCGGTAATCGAACCGGATTTCTCACTTTACACGAGCGGTCGCCTTAACAGCTTATTTTATCCGTCCATGAGTGACGGCCAAACCCAAACTTCCAAATGTCGTGGTTTCTGCATCTCAACCTATTCTCGTACAAATGTTATGTAATCCACGTGCAGGGGAGGACATTATTTTTCTTTTTGTTTGTAACTGAAAGTCGTTGCTTAGTATTTGCGTATAAGTATGATATTGCAGTGCCTGTGTTGTTAAGAACTATGCAATGTTCCTTCGGACGTGCATGCATATCCCAAGGAACACTGCATCACTCTTCTTAGCAACACACGCATTGCAATTAAAATTAATAAATAAAAACCTTTCAATCAAAATGTCCTCCCCCTGTTCGGGACTTACATAATGTGTGTACGAGTACAGGTAGCGACACAGGAACGACGACGTATGGAGGTTTGAGTCTGGCCGTGAGTCGTGCAAGGATAGCCAAAGCGGTTAAGGTGACTGATCGCATAAAATGGGAAGTTCGGGTTCGAGTCCCGGACTGGCACAATTTTTATCTGTCGTCGTTCCCTTATACACCTGGTGCTTGTCGTATTCGCAACTACAAATGCATTCCGTGTATACGTAACTAGTCTAGTCTTGCAGGGACCGTTGTAGGAGCAGCTGTTCAGGTAACTAATTTGGTAAGAATTTTGTTGAGTACTAACATAGTGTGGACTGCAATTAATTGTCATGTTCCATGCGGAATGCAGGTGGTAACTAGAGTTACTACCTGCCTTCCGCATGGAACACGCCTATCTCACCACTGTTTACTTGTGTTAGAAACATACGGTTGCTGTCAACAAGTATGGGCCTGAAGATGATGTTGTAACAACAGCGAAACTAGTTGCCAATAAAACCAACACCTTAATACAGCTGGAGGAATTTCGCCATTTTTTAACATTTATTATACTAGCTGACGTCCCAAGTCGTCCGTTTCAATCATGGACATACGAACATAAAATACACTTAGTGTGCTTGAACACATTTCCTGGCAAAATCGAATTTCAGTTTGCTTCTCGTTTGATAAATGTACATATATCTTTCTAACACGCACTTTGATTGAAACAATCTAGCTCACACATGGTTCATTGTGTGATCCTTAATCTTACCATGCCGATATTATTTAGCAAACAAAACTTTTTGTGGAAAATGTATTTTGAATGCATTCTCTTTCTTTTTTTGACTTGCTGGACATCGAGGCCAGTAACGGTAATTGAGATTCAGTCATTTGTTTTGTTGCACGTTTGTTTGAGGAACAGCAATACCTGGTTTAGAGATTTTTTTTTTTTTGTGTAATTGATTATAGGCTCAGTGATTTGATGAAACTTTCTGCTTTATCTGATGTATGTCAAGACCACGTTATCCATGATATTTTATTTGTACTTACTCCCCTGTCTTATTGTAACCAGTTTCTTTATTTGCAAATTAGCTCTCATATACGCCAGAGTTCTTTAATATCCAGGGTTCACCACTGGAGAGTGTGGCATCACGAATAAATACTATGCGGCTAGGTGTGTTCTTCACCACTGGCCAAGTGTGCCTTTCCTCGCCATGGCACATTGTATCTTTTCTTATCTGAAATACGAATCATTGAACAGTTATGTATTATTAGGGTTTAGTGTATTCTGACTTGGCAGCCTGTTTCCCGTCACTCAGAAAAGAAGCCGGTTTATACAGAGGTCACGATTTGAACATGCCACAGGTCTATTAAGTAATCGGTTGTGCTAGAAGTTCCAATATTCCTGAACTGATAGTCACTCTGAAACATGGGTGTTTTACAATGAAGGGAGTAACGCCAGGAATTCGAAGCGGCGTGCTCTGAACAGAATATAATTTGAGTATAAACACGCTAAGCCCACAACAACTCTTATATATACACTGAAAAAGATGTCTGATGTTGCAAGCATCGTTGGCAAACAGTAAACATGTGGCCGGGCGATATCTATCAGCAAATTTTGTAAAAATCACTTGCGTGAGACTCGATGATCTTTACGAAGAATTTCACACCATGCTGTACATATGCTGTCAAATGTATATCAGTATTTGTGCTGATGGTCCAAGGAATGTAAAAATACTAGTAGTCCCGGATCTGGACGCCGTCAGCATAGAGATTCACGCCTGGTGCGTACTTCAGACGCACGATATACTGATATTAACCAAGAATGCCCTCACTAGTTTTCTGTCGTATCTTATAACTGTGCAGTAACTTGAGATGTCGTAGAAGAAGACACAACTGTTAGGTTGAATGGCATTAAATATTACTTACTCATCAGAGCAGATTAATTCCCGACGTTCGGTGCTCCAGCTGCCAGAGTGGCACAGACTACCTTTGAGCATTGTAGACCAGGGAGCCATAACTAACGATAATAGTACACCCATGATGATCAGCACTGCATGACAAAACTGTCTGATGGATTCTGCTCCTGTTCTTACTTCAGGGAAATTCCATTTTCAAAGACTTCAGCATGTGGGCGCAAATTTCTCGCTTTAATTTTCTGACCATGACGACCACAATAGCTGCTCTGGGCTTGTGTGAGGTATAAGCCGTCTGATGCGATGTTCGTTGCTGACGACATTACGTGACAAAAAATGATTCTAAGCACTATGGGACTTAACATCTGAGGTCATCAGTCCCCTGGACTTAGAACTACTTAAATCTAACTAACCTAAGGACATCACACACATCCATGCCCGAGGCAGGATTCGAACCTGCGACCGTAGCAGCAGCGCGGTTCCGACTGAACCGCTCGGCCACAGCGGTCATAACGTGACGTTTACAACATGAGTGAATCTCCCAAGATAACATTCTGTGCGTCTATGGCCTTTGCAGAACTGAATTGTATATACAAGATACTGAAGTCGTTACGCAAGATAATCTGTTCATAAATTAATTTTTAATTATTCTGTAGTGTATTTGAGCAACGTAGCGGGATAGATAGTAACAGGTATAAGAAACGACTCCTCAGGGGATGAATGGATGTGCTCAAGAGCACGAGATATAGCCAACAGCTCTGCAGTAAAAACACTGCAGCCATCGGGCAAGATATGCTGTTCAGTATGTCCTCCACGGACATACGCGAAGCCGACGTGACCATCAGCCATCGAGAAGTCGGTGTAAACCACTTCTTGGCCTCGGTACATGTCAAGAATCGAGAGGAAGCGACAGTGGAGAGCCGCAGGGTGAACTGAGTCCTTTGGGCTATGTGAAAGGTCCAGGCGAAGCTTCGGCCTATGTGTACACCATGGAGGTGTAAGTGAATGGACCTCGGGTATAGGTGAGTAAGGCAAGGACTCCAAATAGAAAGGATCGGACGCGAAATGCAATTGTAGGCCCTGACCTGGGTCGCCGATGCGGAAGATGAACCGCCGTGGATGGGAAAATGAAATGGTAATTCGCATGCACAGGAGAACTACGAACGTGTGCAACGTAATTGGCGAGCAGTTGTGCACGCCTGACCTGCAATGGAGAAACTCTAGCCTCCACCTGGACGCTGGTCATCGAACTCGTCCTAAAAGTTCCCGTCGCTAGTCGTTCACCACAGTGGTTCACTAGGTCGAGTAAACACACCGCTGAGGGCGCCGCCGAACCATAAACCAAACTCCCATAGTTAAGGCTCGATTGAACAAGGGCTCTGTAGAGCTACAGCATCGTAGAGAGATCAGCATCCCATTTGGTGTTGCTCAGGCAGCAGAGGGCATTGAGGCACAGCCAGCACTTCCGCTTAAGCTGAGGAAGGTGAGGAAGCCAAGTCAATCGGGCGTCGAAAATCATTCCTCAAAATCGATATGTCTCCACTACAGTGAGGGGATTGTCAGTAAGGTAAAGTTATGGTCACGGATGAGCGGTACGACGCCGACAGAAGTTCATAACACACGACGTTGCTGCCGAAAACTGAAAGCCGTGGGCTAGAGTCCACGGCTGCACTTGTGGGTGGCTCCCTATAGGTGCCGCTCAGCAACACCATACTGGTGGAGCAGTATGAAACGCAAAAGTCGTCTGTATATAGAGAGGGTGAGACGGACGGCCCTACAGCTGCTGCTAGACCTTTAATGGCCACTAAAAATGGAGATACACACAACAGAGAGCCCTGCGGGACCCCATTCTCCTGGATATTGGAGGAACTATGGGAGGCACCAATTTGGACGTGGAAAGTATGAAGCGACAGGATATTCTGGAGAAAAATCGGGAGCGGGCCTCGGAGACCCCCTCGTATAATGTGGCAAGGATATGATGTCGCCAGGTTGTGTCATACACTTTTCGTGAATCAAAAAAGATGTCAAGATGTTGGCATCTGGAAAAGGCTGTTAGGATGGCAGACTCGAGGTCATGGAGCCAGTAGGCCACATGACTGCATGACCCAACACAAACGCCGACACACCACATGTTCCAGCAGCTTACAAAGAATGTTGGTGAGGCTATAGGGCCCATAGCTATAAACATGAAGCGGGGTTTTGCGGGGTTTGAGCACTGGTATGATGATGCTCTCTCGCCAGTGAGATGGAAAGACGCCATCGCAGCAGATCCGGTTAAAGGTCACGAGGAGATGTTGCTTGTAGCCAGACGAGAGATCTTTAATTATCTGACTATGGATCCGATCTGGCTCGTGAGCTGTGTCGGGGCAATGTAAAAGGGCACTGAGGAGCTCCCACTTTGTAAATGGGGCGTTATAGGGTTCACTGTAGCGTGTAGTGAACGAGAGGACTTTCCCTTCCATCCGTTGTTTGAGTGCGAAAGGCTGGGGGGTAATTCTGCGACACAGAGGCGCGAGCGTAGTGCACAGCAAAGTGCTCGGCAATCGCGTTTGCGACGGTGGATAACACGCCATTTATGTTAACACCCGGAATACCTGTTGGGGTGGTACCCAAAAACACGTTTGATCTTTGCCCAGACTTTGGAAAATGACGTATGATACCCAATGGTCGAGAAGTATCTTTCCGAACACTCCTGTTTCCGTATTTTGATAAGCTAGCGAACGCGGGCACGGAGCCGTTTAAAGGTTATGAGGTGCTCCAGGGAAGGTTGCCACTTATGCCGTTGTAGAACTCGCCGACGCTCCTTAATTGCCCCAGCGACTTCCGGCGACCACCAAGGGACTGTCTTTCACCGGGGGCACCCTAAAGAACGAGGGACTGCGTTTTCCGCTGCAGAAACGATCGTTGTAGTTAGCTGCTCAAGTACGACATCGATGTCACCATGTGGGGGAGATGCAGCGGTGACAGCAGAGGTGGAGGCTTCCCAGTGTGCCTTGTTTAAAGCCCATCTGGGGAGGCGTCCGTGGGCCTGACGCCAGGGCAGTGACAGGATGATGGGGAAGTGGTCACTACCACACAGGTCGTCATGTGCTCTCCAGTGGATACATGGGAGAAGGCCAGGACTGCAAACCGAGAGACCAATGGTCGAATATATACCATGTGCCTCACTGAAATGTGTGGGGGCACATGTATTTAAGAGGCAGAGGTCGAGTTGTGATAGTAAATTTTCGACATCTGTGCCTCGGCCAGTAAGCATGGTGCCATACCACAAGGGATTATGAGTGTTAAAATCTCACAAAAGTAGGAAAGGTTTAGGGAGTTGATCAATCAGTGCAGCCAATGCGTTCAGGGGTACTGCACCATCTGGAGGAAGATACACATTGGAGCCAGTTATTTCCTGTGTCGTGCTTATCCTGACAGCCACAGCTTCAAGAGGGGTTTGAAGGGGCACAGGTTCACTGCATATTGAGTTCAGAACATAGACGCAAACTCCACCTGACACTCTTTTATCGTCACTACTGTTCTTGAAATATCCCCTATAGCTGTGGAGAGCAGGGGTCCGCGTTTCTGGGAACCAGGTTTCCTGAAGGGCAATGCAGAAAGCTGAAGAGTTCCCATAGCTCAGCCAGGTGGTGGAAAAAACCGCCGCAATTCCACTGGAGGATGACGTTATCGTGAGGCTGGAAAGGTATGAAGCGTGCAAGGAGGCAGGTTATGTCTCAGGGTCACCTGCTGTAACCGATTAAGTATTTGTTGTCATTTCTATGGTGGATGAGGCATCAGTGAGATCCAGGTCCACAGGGGACACTAAGATCTCCACGGCATCCTCAGATGCAGGATTAATAGGGAGTGGTGGTGTTGGGGCCCCAGAGGGTTCTGTTTCTTAGCAGACTTCTTCTAAGTTTGCTTGCTCTCTCGCTTCTTTTTAGGGGATTGCTGGGAAGATTTCTCCGAAGCAGCTTCAGGCATGGAGGAAGACCGTGAAGCACTTTGTCCAGAAGCTTTTGGCTCCTTGAGCCATTGGCAAGTGTCTGCCATGGCATTAGTGGAGACGTTGGGAGAGAGAGCCCCAAGGGATCCCTTCCACATGAGAGGAGCCGGAGGAGGCTGTTGCTTCCCTGGCAGAGGGGAGGGGGGGAGGGGACTGATGTCCCCTGCATTTGGGGAGTGTTGCTCCCGAAGTAGGTGCTTTAGGAGCAATGAACGAAGATTTGCCCCCTACCACCAAGGGGATGGATGTATTCTGGTGACATGGAGGGCCCACTGTTCGTGGCACAGAGTGAGGAACCACTGGCACTTGGGTGACGTAGCTGCAGCATATGTCGATGTCAACCGAATGGGGAGCCATCTTTCAGATTTACGTTTAGCCTCTGTGTAAGTCAACTGGTCCAGGTTCTTGTACTCCATGATTTTCTGCTCCTTTTGGAGTACTGGACAGTCTGGCGAGCAGGGGGAGTGGTGCTTTCCACAGTTAATGCAAATGGAAGGTGTTGCACATGGATTATAAGGGTGCAGTGGACGTCTGCAGTCTCGACATGTGACGCTGGAAGTGCAGCGGGAAGACGTGGCCGAACTTCCAGCACTTAAAGCACCGCATAGGGGAAGGTCCAAAATGCTAGAAATGGCTCTGAGCACTATGCTACTTAACTTCTGAGGTCATCAGTCGCCTAGAACTTAGAACTAATTAAACCTAACTAACCTAAGGACATCACACACATCCATGCCCGAGGCAGGATTCGAACCTGCGACCGTAGCGGTCGCTCGGTTCCAGACTGTAGCGATCTAGAACCGCACGGCCACTCTGGCCGGCGCATAGGGAAAGGTTTCAGGCAATGAATCACCCTCAAAGGCCAATATTAATGCACTGGTAACAACCCTGTTGTTTTTGAGTTCCTTGTAAACGCTCCGAATGAAATGAACACCCTGCCGTTCTAAATTGGCGCGGAGCTCGTCGTCAGAGTGCAAGAGGAGATCGCGATGGAAAATTATCCCCGGGACCATGTTGAGACCTTTATTGAAAGTGACTGAAACAGGAATATCACTCAGCTTGTCATAGGCGAGTAATGCTCGGAATTGGGCTGGGGATGCTGTCTGAATCAAGTCTGCGCCGGTTCGCATCTTGGACAGCGCTGTCACTTCTCCAAATTTATCCTCAAAGTGTTCAACGAAAAACTGAGGCTTCGTAGGTAGAAAGGAGTCCCCATCAGTTATGCTAAAGACTAAAAACCGAGGCGAATATGGCTCTCTCCGTTCTGTAGCCCTATGTTCCTCTCATGGAGCAGCGAGGGAGGGAAACGATTTAGGGATATACCTGTTGGCATTGTATTGGATCTTTCCCTTCTTAGTAACTGCTGGGCTGTACGGTCACCAGCAAGAGATGACTTAGTCCGTTTCATTGCAGGTCATCCGTCCCGATGCCACCAACTCAGGGGCTCTCCCCACGGGCGCCACCCAGCTACAGCAAAGGCTAACTGGCATGATGGCTGATGCCGGGAGTCCTGATACCCCTTGAAGACAGGCATCTACTCCTTGGCATACATGGGGAGTTTGGAGTTCAGGCATCGGCAGTGCGTTCCTGTGTTTTCAAGGGGCTACCACCAAATGGGTACTGGCTACCGTGCTGGATATTGGGCGCAGAGAAATCCAGTATTGTCATGGGGGCGAAAGAGGACAGGAGACAACGGAAGAAGATGACATACCAAGGAAAGTGTCCTCGCCCAAATAGTTGAATCGGAGGTGGAGATGCAAAGCCATGACAAGGGATTCAGGAGATCGAATCTAAGGGCAATATGGATAACTCGTGCACCAGGTAAGGCGTCCCTCCCCATATGGCCCGCACTTCTGTAGAATTTTGAAAGTGGCATCTCAAACAATAAAATGGGACCTGAACTCATAGGGCCAAAAAGTGTGAGACTCCTTTTAGACGCCTATTACGACAGGTATGAATACCTTAGGCCTATTCTAACCTCCGGATCCGCAGGGGGAGATTAAGAAATTTTGGAGCTTTTGGAGAGAGTCCTCTAACCATCCGGGGATTTTGACAATGTAGTGCCTCAATTGGACAGAATTTGGCACGATATTCTAATGCGCCAGTTGTACAGAATTTGGCACGATATCCATTAGGAGGTCATGCAACAACTCTGTCAATCAATGCCAAGCCGAAGAACAGCTTGCATAAGGGCCAGAGTTGGACCACCGTGTTTTTAACTTGTTCAGTTTCTGAAAATCTTTCTCTTGAGTAAATCATCTAGTTTCTTTTTAGGTTGTAATCATTTGTTTGTACAGAATTGTACAGAATTGCTACCGATTTCATTCCCATTCGGATAATTCCTTTGCAATGCGTCCTTTTTATTTTCCTTTTCTTCCTTTTTTTATTTTTTTTAGAGTATAGATTCTTGGTAGACATTGGGTCGTTGGAGAAGATATTCGTGTAGCTCCCTACCCAACACAGCCGTGTAAACAGTGCCCTGCGTCGCTTGCAGACGTGACACACTTCGGCCGGTGGCTGAGCTCGGTGCGGCGCCGTTAGGAGGCCTTTAGGGGCGGCCGCCGGGCCGGTAGCGGCCTGCATCGCCATCGCCAGGGCCAGCGCCGCTCTTTTGAAGTGGGTCCCGGCCGACATTCCGCGGCGCCCAAAAACCGCCTGTAATTGATACCGCCGGCCCGTTAATTAAAACCGCTGCCCTGGCCTGGCGGAATGGGACGCACTGCTCCGAGCAGAGGCACAGCGCGCTCGATGAAAGGTTTTTTCTTTACGACCGTTTCCACCGGAATCCGGTGGCTCGAATAGCTCCATCGGCGGCCCCTCTAACCTTCTACGGCCGCCGCTAGTAGGCCGCTTAGTCGCGGAGTCTTCGCCTGCCAGGAATGTCAAGCGGGGCATGTGGCGGGCGTGCTGGTACTCTTTGGCGTGGGCACCCGCCGGCAAGCACACGTCCGGGCTTCGGTTCTTGGGGCCATAGCTTGTTAGCCTCTCGCCCTTCCTGCCCCGCAAATACAAGTTGCATTCACCATTACTATTAACGTGCTACAGATATCTGTGAATTTGACATGAGAACGTGCTGAAAAGCAATGCCTCCGAAATTTTTATTTTGTTCTCAATATCGGTTGAGGTAGCCTATTACATGTCATCGTATTACTCGGTCTACTTTCTTGCTTCGCTGACGCAAGTTGTAACGCGCTGCCGCTAGAACTCTCCGAATTGTAGCGTGTGGAATCTTATGGGACTTAACTGCTAGGTCATCAGTCCCTAAGCTTACACACTACTTAACCTAAATTATTCTAAGGACAAACACACAGGCTGGCCGCGGTGGCCGAGCGGTTCTAGGCGCTCCAATCCCGAACCACGCGACTGTTACGGTGGCAGGTTCGAATCCTGCCTCGGGCATGGATGTGTGTGATGTCTTTAGTTTAGTTAGGTTTAAGTAGCTCTAAGTTCTAGGGGACTGATGACCTCAGATGTTAAGTCCTATTGTGCCCAGAGCCGTTTGACAATTTGAACAAACACACACACCCATGCCCGAGGGAGGACTCGAACCTCCGCCGGGCCGAATTGTAGTGTGTAATATGGCGGTGTGTAAAGTAACTAAGGCGCTGCGTGAGAAACGGTGTGGTATTATCGAGCCGGCCGGGGTGGCCGAGTGGTTCTAGGCGCTGCAGTCTGGAACCGCGTGACTGCTACGGTCGCAGGTTCGAATCCTGCCTCGGGCCTGGATGTGTGTGATGTCCTTAGGTTAATTAGTTTTAAGTAGTTCTACGTTCTAGGGGACTTATGACCTCAGATGTTAAGTTCCATAGTGCTCAGAGCCATTTGAACCATTTGTTATCGATTTGCAAACCGCAGTAAACGTGCCTCCACTTGAAATCCATGTAAGAACAAAAACTGTGTGCGCTGATGATTCTATCCACATCAGTAATGTGCGACATTGGGATGTTCGTGCTGGTAAAGAAGGAAACGTTGGTGCTAACCTCATAGACTGTGACGGAGTACGGAGTGGACGATAGTGCACGGCAACCGACACGACTCATCGGAATCAGTTTGGTGAACCCATCAGAGAAAATCCCCGGATAACACAGTCAGAGCTCTCAGAATATTGACTCAGGAAACTTTTGAGAGTAAGGGTGATGGCTTCCTTAACAACATGGTGACAGGTGACGAGAGCTGGGTTTACCATTTTGAACCCTTAAACAAGAAAGCATCAATGTTGTTCCACCACAAAGGATCACTGGAGCCAAAAAGTTCAAGACCATGACATCAGCAGGAAAAGTCGTCCTCACAGCATTCTGGGATGTTCAAGGAGTGATGCATTTGCTATTCATGCATTAAGGCAGCGTCATAGGCTCTGCAAGGTAATGTGCGAGACTATCAGAAAACTGAAAGCGCGAATTCGAAAAGTTCGCCCACACATGGAGCAACGTCTCCTTCAGCATTACAACGCCAGAACACACACGAGCGCTGCGACATCTGCAGCAACACGACACCTCCGGTGCACCGTCATTCATCGTTCTTCATACAGTCCCGACTTGGTCCCATCCGATATTCATGTTTCCAAAACTTAAAGAACAACTCCGAGGATTCTCTTTGATAGTGAAGAACCGGTGCAAGCAGAGCTAACGTTGTGGCTCCCTCGACAAAGCCAAACATTCTACAGTGACGGTATCAACAAATTGGTCTGTCGTTGGCAGAAATGGATTCGTCACCAGTCTGATTATGTTCAGAAATAAATATGTAGACATGAAGAATAAAGACGCAGAATGTTAATAACGTTTGTTTTATTTAATAAGTTTTAAGAGTCTTCAAATCCAAAATTCGCGACATTACTTATCAGTACTCGCTCGTAATAATAATAATGCAGCCAAAAAATTAGGTGGAAAATAAAAGAAAGATATGAAAAAGTCAGAAAAATATTACGTTCAAAAATGACGATAACAAATGGAAATTAAGAAGTAATAAAGATGTTTATAAAAGAACAGAACGAAAATTAGACACAATGGAGAAAGGAAGTATTGTATTCTATGGACGAACGAGACAGAAATCCAAAACCGACCTGAGGTTAACAGAAATAACTGAGGAAGAAATAGGAAAAACAGCAAAGTTCACAGAAAAATTAAAAAGTGTCGAGGGTTTTCAGGAGAAAACAAAGAAAAAGACAGGGGTAATATGGACAGAAGAAAGAAGAGGACAATTTAGGGAAAGAATGATAAACTACTGGATGAAGAGAGAAAAAAAGAAGACATAAGATGTTTCACTTGTTCCTCAGCAGGCCAAACCGATAATAACAACAATAATCACAGAATCTTAAATAACAGAACATAGTATGTTGTCCTGGACGGCGAGTGTTTATCAGAGACAAGGGTATCGTCAGGAGTGCCCCTGGTAAGTATAATACGACTACTATTATTCTCTATATACATAAATGATCTGGCGGACGGGGTAAGCAGCAATCTGCGACTGTTTACTGATGATGAAGTTGTTGTCGTTGAGTGACTGTAGGTGGATACAAGATTAATTATAGTTGTTGCGATGAACAACTGCTAGCTCTAAATCTACAAAAATGTAAATTAAAGCAGATAAGCTGGAAAAACAAACATGAAATTATGGCTACAGCGTTAGTAGTATCCTGCTTGACACAGGATTGTGGTAAGGAAGGCGAATAGTCTACTTCAGTTTATCGGGAGAATTCTGGGAAAGTGTGGTTCACCTGTGAAGGAGACCGCAGGTAGGACGCCAATGCGGCCTATTTTTGTGTACTATTCGAGCGTCTGGAATCCGTACCAGGTCAGATTAAAGGAAGATATCGAAGCAACTCAGAGGCGGGCTGCTAGTATTGTTTCTGGTAGTTTCGAACAACACGCAAGTGTTAGAGATGCTTCGGTAAGTCAGTTGGGAATCTCTGGACGGAAGGCAATACTCTTTTCGAGAAACGTTATTGATAAAATTCAGAGAAGCGGAATCTGACGCTGACTGCAGAACGATTCTACTGGCTCCAAAATAGATTGCGCGTAAGGACTACGAAGATAAGATACGAGAAATTAGGGCTCATACGAGGACATGTAGTCAGTCGTTTTCCTTCGTTCTGTTTACGAATGGAACAGGGAAGGGAATGACTAGTAGTGGTACGGGGCGCCTTCCGCCACGCACGATACGCTAGACTGTGTATTATGGATATTGATGAAGATGTAGAATGACATTAATAACAATAAGAATAATAATAATAACATCAATAATAATAAAGAATAATCACACAGGACAAATTGACAGTCATAACCCAGGAGACATCACTCTGATACCGCACAACACGGCAACTTGTCTAGATAATGGCTTCAGTTTGCCGAGAAGGAGAGTCCACAAGCTTCTTTAGATATGCCACATTCAAATGAAGCCTCGCACTGGTGATGAGTTCCCAAAGGGCGACAGATTTTCAAGAATGTTGATTGCTACATGTCACCCACTGTAAGAAACTGACGCAATTATTTTCAATGTCGTCAAAATAAGATGATTAGGGGGGCAATTTGAGGTGGGATAGGGTGCCTGTGTCTTCGTTAAACTACTAATATGTTCGTACAGCCCTTTCAGCACAGGTGTTGACATCTTGTAACACAGGAGCGTCGACGGAGTACTCAACATGAACATGTGAAATACATCGTCCGTCCAAAAAGCACAAAGACTGATTTCATTCCTGGCATACAAGTAATGCCTGCGCAGTAAGTGCGGTGGCAACTTGAACTAACAACTCTAAAAAATAGACATTCACTCGTCCGGTTAGTTGTAAGCAGGCAGTTTTATGAAGGGGACGTCCGACCACAGTGTGTTAGCGATGTTGTGTCACAAATCGCAGTCGAGCAACATCTTTCAATAAAGTGTTCAAGACATACTTCGGAACATTTTGAAAAAGAGAAAAGTGTGTGCAAAATTTCTCCTGGACACCTTAACTCTCGAAAAAAAGCAAAGGTGTTTGGACGTCTGCTGCGATTTATTGAAAGACAAAATGCAGACAGTTCATTTCTGGAAAAAACCGTCATGGGTTACAAGACTTTGTTACCAATACGAAACTACAACGAAACGAGTTGGGCGCAAGGTCTCCTCCGAACAGAAACGCGGCCGGTCGCGTCTCTTGTCCGTGCCAAAGGGGGCACAGATGTTTACAGTCCCTGCATCTTGTGTGTCTTTCGCCAACCCTTGGACTTCGTCAATCTCTGTGTTATCTCGCACCAGTATGGCTGTATCGCTGCCGGCGTCATCAACAGGCAGGACGCACGAAGTATAATCGGAGAAGTCTGGAAACGCCTCCAAACGAATTTCTTGCTTGAACGCAATGTCAATATCTGACATTCGTATGATATCGCACAGTGATTGAAGATTCACTTTCGAACCGGTGGAATTCAGATTGGTGGAATCAGTTCGGTAGGCCTGCCACAGGTTTGTAGGCGCAGGACACTCAGTGTTACAGAAGAATGTTTTGGTTCGACATGTTCTTCAGTATCCATGCACGCGTCTTCCTCCAATTCATAGAAATGTATTAATTATGGGTCGCCGAGGCGTTGGGCGCCAGCACAACCTCAGTCGTTGTTCTATTCTCCTCTGAAGAGAACATGGTACTCTTAGTCACATTATGAGCACGTCTTCGGCTGCCTGTCGTAAATGATGACGCCTCTGCATTCTCTAATAGAACGGGACGTGTACATTTAAAGTAATATGGACCTGACGCTCGCCATTAAGGACATAGTATGTGCTGAAATGAGGCCATTTCTCCGCAATATATCCTTGTACCACCCCATAAGATCGATGAGCGGACACCAACTCGTCCGCCGGCTGCTCAAAAGTAAGTTAAAAGATCTGGATCGTCGCAGTCGCATAACAGCGTTGCCGATCTCTACAGCACCCATATTGCTATCCGAATGGTAGAATTTGGGCCAGTTTTCAATCCCTCGAAGGACGCTGTCGGAGACTGCATCATTAAGAAGCTTGACATGCACTACACTGCTGACAATGGAAATATGTACCCTATCAAGTTCGTCACTTTGTATCTTTACTTCGTGTCGGAGAAAACATTCAACTGCCAGCGCTTTTAGTTGAGCAAATTTTCTCCTAAAACTGAATTCCAGCGCCGATTTTCTGTAAGAGTTGGCCATTCTAACCGATGAAAACATTAGCATATGCGAAATAGCCTAAGTAAGTAGACAAATAATGATCATGCGCTCCGCGGCAGGACGTAAACGGCACCTCCACGTCGCACGATTCCTCAAGCCAAACTGGTCTTCGTCAAACCACTAACATATTCACGCAGCCCTGGTAACATGCCTGTTGTCACTTTGGAAGCCAGGATCATTGAAGAGTGCTCATCATGAACATGTACAATACACCATCCGTCCGAAAAGTACCGAGGCCGATTTCATTCCTGGCATATAAGAGACGTCAGTGCAGTAACTACGGTGCCAGCTTTAACTAGCAACTGTAAAAGCCAGATGTGTATTCGTTCAGTCAGTTGTCAACAGGAGGTGATGCGCAAGAGACATGTGGCAATAGTGTATCAACGTTTCTCTGTCATAAATCACAATGGAGCAACATTTCTCAGTCAAGTGTTCGAGACATTCTCCTGACTATTTTGAAGGCGCGAAAAGTGCATGCAAAGTTTCTGCCGGACACCTTGAATCTCGAACAAAAACAACGACGCGTTGACGCCTGCCGCAACTTGATGGAAAGGCATAATGTGGATAATCCATTTCTGGAAAATAGAATCATAGGTGACGAGACTTTGTGTATCAGTACGAATCTATCACGAAACAACAATGAGCGAGAATTCACATCAAAGATCTACGCTATGAGACATAACAGACATTCAAGCCAATATCATGCGCAAGTTGAACAAATCCCAAAAGACCTTTCTGACAGTTTCACATAGCTGTACGAACGTTCTGGGCGTTGTAGGAAAGGGGAGGCCGGGAGGGGTTGGTGTGTGTGTGGGGGGGGGGGGACTATGTAGAACAGCTGAAGCACCAAACTCACCTTTTCAATGTTTCTCTATTTTTCGTAATTCCAGAGTCAGTGTCGAATCTTCTGGACCTGACAACATTAGTCTCCGAGAATTTAGAAGTAAATATCATCGTTCATATCTCCGGTAACTTGAACACGTCACGGCGCAGGAAACAGTCCCAAAACATCGCAGAATTACTTTCATCATAGAACCATCTGCACCTCCGCACACCACAGGTTACATCCTGCATTTAGCCACCGGTGAACTTGACAGTTCGCAGAATTTAAAAAGACCGAAGTCGCAATTTATCGACCACACTTTGTGCCTGAGATTTCAGTGCTGCCTGGCCAACTGAAGAGGCGCAACTTCATCAGCCGCTGTGAACAATGGCCTTTAGCGAGGAATTCGACTTCAAATATGGTTACCTTGGCAATTTTCACTAGGAAACTGATTGAGGAATTCCTTTGTTCACTGACTGCAGCAAATCTTGTCTTGATTGAAACCGATTGTCACTGACAAGACGTTGCACATGTCTGTTAGTTACGATCTTTTTACGACATTAAGCGAATGGACAAAAGGAGCAGGCCACACCCGCTTTCAAGGAAGATCTTCGGAGAGATGCATAAAGTTACAGGCCTTATCAGTGAAGTCGATGTGTTCTAAAGAAGACGATTATGAACCCGGGAAACGAAAATATCTTTTATGTGATTTAGCATGGATTCCGCTAACGTAGATCGTGGTTTGCTCTGTTCGTCCGTGAGGTACAGAGCACCTTCGGTAACGGCGTCCAGATTGGCGTCAGGCTCCTTGGCTACTGGGCGACATACGGTACAGGTCAGCACTGTCTTCAGTGAACAAACTACACCGGTCTTTGTGACCGAGCGGTTCTAGGCGCTTCAATCCGGGACCACGCAGCTACTACGGTCGCAGGCTCGAATCCTGCCTCGGACATGGATGTGTGTGATGTCCTTAGGTTAGTTAGGTTTAAGTAGTTCTAAGTCTAGGGAACTGATGACCTCAGATGTTAAGTCCCATAGTGCTTAGAGCCATTTGAACCATTTTGAACAAACTACGGTCTTACTGATTATCAGACCAGATTTGTGACTGTATTTCAGAACTTCGTATTAGACATAACTCAGCACGTCGTTCTGAACAGGACAAAAATGACAGATATACAGGTAATTGCGTGAGTACCCCTTTGAAAGTTATAGGGCCATTATCATTTACAGATCATAAAAACGATCCAGACTGTAACGTCGGAAACTCCGTAAGGCAATTTTCCGACGATGCTCACGTCTATAGGAAGAATGCAACGCCGGAAGACTCGGGAAGACCTATAGAATAGAAATAAATAAAATGGTAGTGCGTTGTATTTGGTCGCCTCTGCGTTATGTTAGTGCTCTGCTACACACTTTCTTTCCTCGTTTGCGTTCAGATGTCTGACGGTTTTATAGAGGTGCTTCTTTGTACCTTACAAAATCCTATATTTCAGGGTACGCCTTTAACAAATACAGAATCTGATTTCCAACAAATTTACAGACTTTTTTTTTTTTTTTGTGCCTTTAGAGGGTCACAATGGTTCCTCCAAGACAATCGTTTCTTCCTGTTTCGTAGAGATCTCAGATATTAACCACTCTGAATATTACTTTTGATTTTGAGGCTTCCACTGTACATCATTTAAATGTAATTCTTTACTGAACTACTACGAGGGCTGTTCAATAAATGATGCAAAGCTTTTTTCTGTTAGCAGGTTGGTTGTATTCAGGATTCCAATACACCATGTTATACCCCAGCCTTTTGGTTACAAACTCCTATTTTTCAACACAATCTCCGTTCAATACGGCAGCCTTACGCCACCTCGTTGGGAGGGTCTATATGCCCGCATGGTACCCCTCTACTGGTTTACGTCGGAGCCAACGTCTTGCTGCATCAATAACCTCCACACCATCCACGCACTGCTTCTCACAAAGTGCACCCATCATTGGACCAGACAGATGGAAGTCGGAAGGTGCGACATAGTGGAGGTGTCAGCAGTTCCCACACACTAGATCATTTGCGGTACCAGCTATTCGCCAAGTCTGCCACAAAAAGCAAACTGAGTCTTGCACGGTTGCCACCTACACAAGATGCTGCACAACATCATTCGTTGCGGACTTACCAACAATTCCAAAGTTGGATGGGAAACTGGGATCCTCCTGAGAAATGGGGCTGGAATCACAGTGACCACGGTCCAATACCCGTTATAATGAGCCGAGATCCAGCACCTGAAGCACTTCTTCACATTGTTTCATGCTCTTGCAAGCTGAACTGTGGCGGAGGGTGCTCCTGCAGAAAAGTGGGTTTGAAATGTTCTTCAATTTGCAAGAAATGTGTTGGGGTCAACTGTGAAAACGCGCCAAAATTTTTATATGAAGACAGTGAAGAAGATGTTATGGAGAATGTTGAGGAAACCGCTGACGAAACCAACGAACTTGCTGAGGCTGACTCGCTGTTTAAAGAAGAGGTCAATCTGGGATCAACTCTATGTACAGACCCTGAATCCGTAACTCAAGGTATTTCTGGTGACACTGAGGAATCTGGCCCATCAAAACGTTGGAAGTGATGCCCATATCTGTCTCAAGTGCGCTTAAGTGCAACATTGCAAGTATTACACTCCCAGAACTGTCAACATTTTTTAGTAACTGACAGTGCATTTTAATTGTAATAAAGCTACTTATTTTTAATGTCAACTGTGTGGCTTTTATTCACAAGAATAATTACCTACCTAAATAGGTTGCCTATTGCAGCTAATAATAGTTCAGTTTCCTGAGACAATTTATTTTGTGTGCGTGTGTATGTGTATGTGTGCGTGTGTGTGTGTGTGTGTGTGTGTGTGTGTGTGTGTGTGTGTGTGTTTGTGTGTGTGTGTATGTTTATGTCTCTTAATAATGTATTTTTATATTTATAGTTTTACAAATATCAGGGCTGAGGTGGCCCATAGTGAACTTCAGATAGTGATGTAAGAATCACAATAGTCGGGTGCCCAGCAATCCTCATGTTGCATACAGAGAAATTGAATACCTGAAAGTGAGGTGGTAAATTCCAACTTATAACATGATTATAATGTATTTATACTACACAAACAGAAACTGAAAAAATAGTGTTCAAAAATAAGGTATCTTGCCACTATTCTCAAAATTTGAAAAATTGGTATTTTTTGAGGCGCTGTAGCGCCTTAGATATTGGGAGTAGAAAAAAATGGCAAGAACCAAATTGGTAGAGAATTTTGTGCTCTTTAAAAAAGAAAATAGACGTTAAAGCGATAGGAGCAAATGAAACTGAGATATTTTGAAAAAACTGAAAAAAGTCCGAAATTTTCGAAGTTTTTTGACTGCAGAAAGTTTTACCAAGCGAAATTTTGTTGGCAAAACTCGTTTTTCTAATCTTTCCAACCATATGAACGAGTTGAAAAAATAAACTCTTCTACCCCACCTTTTGCAAGGTATATCTACTATTTGACTGGACTACTTGTCAGTATGGAATCGTTATGATCAGGAGACCCACACTCAGCGACATACTCGATCTCAACGGATCCTGCGACTGACACCAAGAAGACAGACACTCGATGATTAAAAATGAATAAGTTTATAACTATACAATGCGTATTCCGAAAGTAAAGTCCGATCGGTTGCGATATAGAAACCACAATGAAAATCAGAAAAAGCTTTGCATAGATGTGTTGGAATGTGTCTCTAGTGTGCCCGTCGATCGCGTCACGTCTGTCTTTCAGTTCTGAGCGCACATGGAGCACGTAAAGATGCCTAGAAAACAGTTTCCCGCCGAGTATGAGTGCGCGTGAGAAATTTCGCCTGATTTGATGAAGCCCACACAACTGTCATGCATTTCTGTCTTCACGACAGTTCTCGGTCGCACTCTGCAGGGGCAATTAGGACGCCCCTGCAGCGTTTTCGATGCAAGGTGTTTGCTCCCTCTGATTTTCATCTCTACTGACATGAATCGCTGGCTATGATGTCAACGTTTTCGCACAGACAACGAAATGCATATCAGCGTAGAGAATCTGCAAGAAGTGCAGGCGGCTGCCTTCTCTGACGAGAGTATTGGAAAATTGGTACAACGCTACGACAAATGTCTCAGGCGGAGCTGCGATTGTTTAGACACGTTGCTGGAAGACATGGCTAACTATTGCAAATAAAATACTTTTGGTTTACACTTTGGTTTCCACTTCGCTATCGATCGGAGCTTACTTTCGGAGTACGCCTCGTACTTTTTTATACGATGACACGATACAACACACAGAAAATTTTAATCGTCATGACAACGGCTGCAGAGGCGTGCGTAGTTATGACAGACATATGATTCGCTCGGACGTACGCGATCCTATAGTAGAGTCACGTGCGTTGTAACAGGATTTGGGCTTGTCTGCTGACATATCAGTGGCCAAAAGGGCAGCGCGAAGTCTTCTGGACGTGACAACAGAAAGAGAGAGAGAGAGAGAGAGAGAGAGAGAGAGAGAGAGAGAGAGAGAGCCGCGCCGATTGTTATAGGCACAATGTCAACAATGGACTCAGAAGCGGCATCTCTTCGTTTTTCTAGGTAAGTCCTGGCTCTCCACATACCGTCGTGATGGTCGTATTCGTGTGTGGAACGAACGATCGGTGGCAAACCGCATTCGTCATCGTCCTAGGGGCTAGGATCTAGCGGGACGGCGTGAGAGTCAACTGGTACTGGCATAGACAGCAGCTGTTACTCACCACACGTGTTTAAGTCAGTACGTCTTCCTCATTTTCTAGGACCTCGTGACGTTGTCTTTCAAGATCATACAAGTCCGCATGTTGCACATGCAGTCCTGACCCAGATCGGGAAAGAAAATGTAGGCTGTTGACCGGCCAGCACGATCCTCTCATTTTTCACCCATTGAAAATATGTGGTCGTGGGCTGCCGAAATAATGGCAAGCTGTCACTTTCCAGCCACTATGGCTGATGAACGGCACAGAGTTGAAACAAGATGGACAGCCACATAACCTGCCATCCAAGCTCGCAGTCATTTCGACTAGATAACCTGCTGGGTTAGAGCCATTGATTGTGCCAGAGATGGCACAAAAAACCGGGTTCGATTCCAGTAATGCCAGGGATTTTTCCTTGGCTTTTTTTTTGGGGGGGGGGATGGAGATTGGAACGAATTGCACTCAGCCTCGTGATTTCAATTGAGGAGCGAGTAGTAGGGGCTTCAGGCCAAGGAAACTGACAACAGCCGGGAGAGTGGTGTTCAGGCCCCAGGCGCCTCCATAGCGCATTTAACGATACCAGTGGCGAAGGATAACCTGCCGGCCGGTCAGTACCAATAGGCCCGCTAGGGCCTGTAGACCGAGTTCCGTTATCTAAAAATTTATGTATTCTTCCCATCATTATGTACAAACACCATTAGCGAAATTTCGTTGTTAACTATCCTTCCTTGTGTTACAGTTGTATTAGCAAACAGTGTATTCCATTCTTAAGGGCCACGACAGCTAAGTCTGCCGCAGGATGCAATCTACACTGAAGATCCAAAGAAACAGGTATAGAGATGCGTATTCAAATACAGAGATATGTAAACAGTCAGAATGTGGCGTTGCCGTCGGCATCGCCTATATAAGACAACAAGTGTCTGACGCAGTTGTTAGATCGGCTACTGCTGCTAAAATGGCAGGTTATCAACATGTAAGTGATTTCGAACGTAGTGTTATAGTCGGCGCACGAGCATCTCCGAGGTAGCGGTGAAGTGCGGATTTTCCCGTACGACCTTTCCGAGAGTCCACCGTGAATATCAGGAATCCGGTAAAACATCAAATCTTGGACATCACTGCGGCCGGAAAAAGTCTGCAAGAACGGGACCAACGACGACTGAAGAGGATCGTTTAATGTGTCAGAAGTACAACCCTTCCGCTAATTGCTACAGTTTTCAATGCTGGGCCTTCAACAAGTGTCAGCGTGCGAACCATTCAACGAAACATCATCGATATGGGCTTTCGGAGCCGAAGGCCCACTCATTTATCCTTAATGACTGGACGACACAAAGCTTTACGCCTCGCCTGGGCCCGTCAACATCGACTTTGGACTGTTGATGACTGCAATCATGTTGCCTGGTCGGACGAGTCTCGTTTCAAATTGTATCGAGCGAATGGACGTGAATGGGTATGGAGACATCCTCATGAATCCATGGACGCTGCACGTTATCAAGGACTGTTGAAGCTGGTGGAGGCTGTGTAATGGTGTGGGGCGTGTGCCGTAGGACTGATATTGGACCCGTGATACGTCTATATACGAATCTGACAGGTGACACGTACGTAAGCATCCTGTCTGATCACCTGCATCCATTCAAGTTCATTGTGCATTCCGACATACTTGGGCAATTCCAGCAGGACAATGTGAAACGCGACACGTCCATAATTGCTACAGGGTGGCTCCAGGAACACTCTTCTGAGTTTAAGCACTTGCGCTGGTCACCAAACTCTCAAGACATGAACATTATTCAGCGTATTTGGGATGCCTTGCAACGTGCTGTTCAGAAGAGATCTCCACCGCTGGACAACCCTGCAGGATTCATAGTGTCATTTCCCTCCAGCACTATTTCAGACAACAGTCGAGTGAATGCCACGTCATGGTGCGGCACTTCTGCGTTTTCGAGGGGCCCTACACGATATTAGGCGGGTGTACTAGTTTCTTTGGCTCTTCAGTGTATATCTACGAATGGAAGTCAGAGGAAGGAAGAATGTGGTACGCCTAAAAGAAAAAACTTTTGACAGATGTTTTGGATAGCGATGAGGTTATGAGTGCAAATATCGGTGAGCCGAATCTATCTCTGGTGGTGGAGGCAGCATGTTGCCCCAGTGCAAGCGCTTGAACCGGGTGGCGACCACCTGCGCAGCTATCTAGCCGCCCATCGCGCTGTTCTCGTAAACAATGCCATCAACAGGCGGCCCCACGGCGGCCGTCGTTCGTAACTAGATTACCCACCTCATCGACTACCTGCTTCCTGCGCTTCGATGAGCTACAGGAGACGTACGCAGTCGATGATCAGCTGGTGCGATTCCAACCGCATGATTTCACCGAAGTCACACGAAACCCTAATGGGCGGTTCTTTGCTCTTCGCCACCTGGCGCCGTTCATTATGTTAAACGATAATGGAGAACATTAACGTTCGAACATATACTGCAGGTGGATAGCTTGTTTTAGCTGCCTGTAGGGTATACTCGCTACATCTTCGGAAGTACGAGTTCAAACATCACAAATGTTCCGACGTCGGCTGTCAGTCAGTTATATAAAAATCAATGATGATGTCTATCGAGAACGTCACCAAAGCACGCTCGAATCATTAACTATACAGTTTATCATTATTGTTGACTTCGAACCATCTAGTGGCGGCAGCAAGAATGTGACGTATTCTAATTGATCCAAGACTCACTCCTTTGTACACAAAAGCTTCGGAAGGTAATGACATTCTGCTGGCTACCGGGCTACATAAGAATTCCTTACAATGATGTGGCTTACGGAGCAGCAGACTTACAGGTACGTAAGACGAGCAGAGGCATTAAACATGTGTGAATGAAGCGCTCGAGCTTGACAATATGGTAAAACGTAGTAGCTGACTGAACGAGATACTTCGTCGCTCGACCACCGGACACTTTAATCAGTGCAGGTAAGAATAACAGACGCTGTTTCACTTCAAGATTTCCCGTCATAGTAAAAGTATATTAATGAGTAATGAAAACCACCACAGATTTATTTATAAACATTCATTGTGTCGACACGGGTTTCGTTCTTTAGGGCGTCATCAGGTTGCTAAGTTGTGCCAATACCAATACGCAAATGGTCTGGTTCTCAATGTGAAGTTAGAGATAAAATCCGATAACCACGATCACAGTAAACCTTCTTCCGATAGTCTAGACGAAGCATGGCCAGCAGACGCGGCATGCAGCGTACACACTTCGCATAATTCACCAAGTTCTGTATGAAATCCGAACCACTGCAGTAGCTTAGAAAGACATGCACAGTTGTCGTACATGGTCCCGTTTTAACCAGCTAAGAGTGAATCATTTCCGATATCTTGATTTTGTTAAGGTTTTTACATTTCCTCTGATTTTAAAGTTATTCACTGAATCAACTCGTTTTTACTTTCTGCTTGTTGTCTGGTGGATGGAAGTTAATGGGAACCCACCATGTGTCTAACCAGAACAACTACGTTTTCAAGTTATAAGTGACATTCTTCTGTAGCTTGTACTTAAAATTAAAAGAATGAAGGTCCATTGGAGTAGGAGCCCTTTACGAATTCCAAGTAAGTATAGTATAGCTCGTAGCAAGCGGAAATGAAATAGGTGTGGAATAATTAAGCTGATCTTGTATCCAACCACATACAGATTATATATAAATCTACAAACTAAATGGAATGAAATGTTTTGTTTATTTCCATTGTGTAACAAAGGAATTATTTTCTCTGTAGCTATATAGAAAAGAATTAAAAGGTGTATGTACTGCTTTTTTAAACACAAACCTTAGTAATTCTTGCATGTACTTGGAATTGAATCGGTAGTTTAAATAAGCGAAAAGGCGCAAAAAAATTTTTTTTGTCTTTTTCTTACCAAAAGTGTGTTAGCACATAGAAACACATTCTAAATTATAAAAAAGGGAACGTTAATCACTCATATACCAGTTTAATCATATTTGGAAATATTCGTTGGTCTGACGAAAGGAACATATCCCAGTTTCGAGTTTATCCATCCTCAACACTGCGGTCTTGCTAATAGCTGGTGTTCGTATCTGGTGTTCAGTTACTTAAAACATCGTGTTTGCAATGCATCCGAGTATTGTTTTTTCTATATCGTCTGATGCCAATATTCTTCATTGAAGGTAAACGGATAATAATTATTGCTGCCTACGATATTGTATGAGGAATGATCTATGATCATGGGACCTGTAGTCTGTATGCCACAAATCCCTCCAGCAGTTATTGTCAGTAGATGAATCCTGATGATACCGCTGCGTCTTTACTCAAGGAGCTCCTCATTTGGCCTCACGAGGTAGAGTGAACCCCGTTCCAGATCTCCCAACTTCAGAGAAATCTGAGGAGGTACCGGGAATCAAATCTGAATCATTTCGTATCGAAGGTAGCAATGCTAACTATTCGGCTACAGAAGAAATCTTATATTATCATTTGTGGACGAAATGTTGAATATATGTTTTTGTAAGTGCTCATAATTGTCATGTTCTTCGTCTTCATAGAAAGCGTGTTAGGAGTATAAGCGCAGATGTTTATATTTGTGGCTGAGGACAGTATACTCAGCGAGATTACATTAGTATTTACTTCATTTGCGTATTAATAATCATAGCTATTAGAGATAGTAAGTTTTTCGGTCAGTTAATTCATGTGGCATGAGCCAGCAGGTCAGGTGTTTAAGTGTGTACAGGTGAATGCAAAACGGTTAGTCTGTACTGACAGGTGTAGCCCACTTTGTGGTGCAGTTACTACAATGCAGAAAATACCAGCTAATAACCATGACGTGATTAAGGAAAGACTGATAGACAAAGACAAAAAAACACAGGTAACACAATGGAATGGGTACATATTAAGGTACCATGATCACACTATCTGCATTTATACCCCGAAGGCCCTTACAAAGCCAACTCTCTGACTTGAGAGTTACCTAATTTTAAATTTCTGTTTGCAGGAAGCTGATGGCGCAAGGCATAAAAGTCGGTATTTATAGATATTTTGTCTTTAATTATACAGGTTCCACGTTTGGAATGGCTCGAAACTGTTATGAGACCCGTTATGTTTTGGAAATTAGTGCAACAAAGAACGCAATACTGGCTTAGCTGTAGAACAATTCCGCGTCTTTGTTCATGTCTGCCTTTTGTTAAGCAGCAACTGAGATAGCCAGTCACTGCAAGAGACTCAGCAGCAGAACATTGACGTCACAACTTGCACAGTGACGGTTTGTTATGAAACACACAAATGAAACTATGCAGTGAGTTCTACAAAAGACCAGTAACAACTACCAACTTAGTGTCTTAACTTAAAGTAGACTGCAATCTGCGCTACTTATCTGTCTGTCACCGTAACAAATATTTGGAACTCACGGTCGTCGACTCGGCTAACGTGCAAAGCAGCTGTGATCTTCCATATCTCAATCAAAATACGAAAGTGATTAGCAGTTGATCATTGGAGGGAACGATGAAGTCGGTTCACACGATGCGGGTGCTGTGGCATTCATGTGTGTATACATTCAGACACTACCTATTAAGGTGGATTCAAATGTCCCTAAGCACTATGGGACTTAACATCTAACATCTGAGGTCATCAGTCCCCTAGACTTAGAACTACTTAAACCTAACTAAGCCTAAGGACATCATACGTATCCATGCCCGAGGCAGGATTCGAACCTGCGACCGTAGCTGTAGAGCGGTTCCGGACTGAAGCGCCTAGAACCGCTCGGTCACAGCGGCCGGCTATTAACGTGGAATGCTAGGTTTTCTTAGCAGGGTGATAGTAGTCTTAACAATTTTCTGCCCACTTTCGCAATTAGTTTATGGCCTTTAGTCGTGTGAAATACACATGCCGCATAGAGACACTGCATACATCGAAAATGAATCACGATTGTTGTAACCGACCGCTGTTTGTGATAACTGACATCTGAGGTTGCAAATCAATACGATAGCAATGATCAGAATAGAAGGCTTGAACAAGCTCATTCCCTGATTGGTTCTTGCTATGGTAGACGGACGTACTGTGCACGAACAGCTATCAATCAGTTGTTATTCTTATCTCTGTATAACTAAAAGGTCTTGGGTACGCTATAGCTGTTTGTCACCACATCTCTGTCTTTCTAATCGCAGTCGATTTCTTATTCGCGTACGTTAGCTTCGCCAACTCACAAGCAAATACTTTGCAACTTGATAGGTCCCACAGATTAGTTTACCACTACAACCAGTATTTCGAATTTTATACGAAATTATTAATGACTGTTTCACAGATAATAGTTAAGGGGACCGGACGTCCCATGTTAGCTGGGACGGTTTCTTTTTTTTTCTCTCTCTGGTCTTTTCTTAAGGTACAAGGGGACGCCAAGATGTCCCTTTTTGTGGAAGTGTCTTATCGGCATAGAACGCCTTTTAACTATCCTCTCCTCTCGAACAGGCCATCAAGGCCCAACAGTACCAATTGTCCGCCGTGTCATCCTCAGCCCACAGGCGCCACTGGAGGGGCATGTGGTCAGCACACCGCTCTCCCGGCAGTATGTCAGATTCCCAGACCGGAGCCGCTACTTCTCAATGAAGGAGCTCCTCAGTTTGCCTCACAAGGGCTGAGTGCACCCAGCTTGCTAACAGCAGTCGGCAGACCGGATGGTCACCCATCTATGTGTTAGCCCAGCCCGACAGCGCTTAACTTGGTGATCTGACGGGAACCGGTGTCACCACTGAAGCAAGGCCGGTGGCGCGTTTAACTATAGTTTTCAAAAATTCAAAAGGTCCCGTTTTGCATCGTCTGATGAAAAATTTAAAGATACAGGGTGAGGCAGGTGTTGAAAGTGATCACCATTCATCTCTTGGCACTTGTGTGCCCTGGTCAGCAAGTTGCTGAAGGCGTATCAAAGCTGGATTACTGGAATTTCTGCAATCTCATTCAAAATTCTGCTGCAATTCTCTAAGACAAAGAGGGTTGTTGCGATACACCTTAGATTCTAGGGTTCTCCACACAAAATAATCACCCACTGCCGGTCGGGGTGGCCGAGCGGTTCTAGGCGCTACGGTCTGGAACTACGTGACCGCTACGGTCACAGGTTCGAATCCTGTCTCGGGCATGGATGTGCGTGATGTCCTTAGGTTAGTTAGGTTTAAGTAGTTTAGGGTACTGATGACTTCAGAAGTTAAGTCCCATAGTGCTCAGAGCCATTTGAACCATTTAATCACCCACTGACAGATCAGGTAAACTGTGTGACCAGCTCGGACCGCGACCAGACTGACCCCTGCTAACATCTCTGTCAGGAGTGAAGATTGTGTAAATGTGCTCTAAGGTTCGGCCAGCTGTGTGGTCAGTTGCTTCCTCCTGTTGAAATAACTGTAGGTCTTTTCTTCCTTCGTTAATGCTGCCACAAATGGTTTCAAAATGTTGGCAATGCAATGCGCCGAAGTCTGCATCTGATGAAAGAAGATGGGACCAATGACGTGGCTTGCAGACATTGCACACCAAACCCCACCCAACTGATCATGCAATGGTGTTCCGTGTAAGTCATGCGGATTCTGTGGTGCCCACAACCTGTGACTCTGTGAATAACCGTTCAGGTGAAATCAAGCTTTATCAGACATAAAGAACAGATCCATGTCCAAGCCAACCTTTTTGTCAGTGAACAGCCACTCACCAAACTGGAGACGCTGAGGAGCATGTTCGACGTGACATACCGGATCTTGCGAAGGGCGTCGTTTTGATTTAGTAGGACTCCAAAGCATTTTCTGGTGAACTACAGCCACATTTTCTGGTGTGCAGCCACGTTTCGGAACGTTTTTTGACTTATTCAAAACAGATTCTGTCTGACGACATTCTGACTAAGCGTTGCATTGCACTCTTTCCTGGCACTTTGATACCATTAAACATCTCATCAAACAACTGACAACACCATTTCTACGACTTTGTTGTCACGTAACTTTCCACAACGAACATCCGCTGCTCCACTGTGAGCACCATCGTCCCCTTTGCACTACTCCACTCATACTAACGCAGCCCTCACTACGCTGTGAACGTGCTTGGACCACAAGGCGGGTGTACACGCAGTCTGCGCGACACCAGTTGTGGTTATGTGCATACTTTCACGTCTAATCATGTACACCCTTCCGGGCCTCTTTTATTTGCGCCAGCCTATACTAACAACTGACAACCGAAACCGCTTCTTGTAAATACCCTTTAAAAAACAATTTACGACTAGATGTTCGATGCAGTAAGTTTGCATCTACTTTCAGTACAAGCGATCGGATGTATCACAACATACATAGAACGAAAAACGTAAAAGAATGGTGCGTGAAAGTGCTCCTTCTAGCACCGTATTGAGTAATTAAAAAAACCGTACGTTTTGGCGATAAAGATATAAAATTAGCAGCTGTGAAGGAGCTTTCCCTTATCATACTGTTGATCACAACCAATCATTTAGACCAGTGGACTGTATTGCTGAAATTATCCAGTGTACTTCTACATCAAAATTTTCTTGTGGCCGTAAGAAAACTGAGGCAATAATAATTTAAATGTTTTAACCCATTGGCTATTTCTCAACTAGAATGTGATTTACAGAAAGCAAATTTTATTCCAGGGATGACGGATGCATCAGACAATATGAACGCAAAATTATTTCAGTTGGTTGTGTGGTATTTCAATCCTATTGAGGGCACTCCAGTTACAATACTGGATCTGAAACCTTTGCTTGGAGAAACTTCGTAAATCACTGTTGCACTTTTGAGTGAGAGTTTTAAAAGCAATGACTTGAAAGAAAAACAATTGCTCTTTGTGCAGGTAACACGAACTGCAATTTTGGAAGTGCATCGAAGAATGGCGTCAACAGCGTCTTCACAAATCTGAAATGAATTTTAGATCATAACTTATTTGGGATTGGTTTTTGTCCTCAAATAACCCACAATACTATCCAGAAGTCTGGTGATGCCCTTCCCATTGATACTGAACGTATTGTTTCTAAAATACATTGTTTCTGTATGTATACTGAAGGGTTGAAAATCTTAAAGAGTTTTGTAAATTTATACACCAGAAGTACAACCAAGTTTCAGGCTATAGCAAAACAAGGAGGCTTGCTTTACTCGCTGCAGTCGGAAGTTTTCTGACTATATGTGTTCTTCAGAAACCATATTTCGAATCTCAAAATAAATGTCAATTTTTTATCAAATCATTATGTCTTTAATTCACATTCAGGCATCAACTTTTCATACTGCAGTTAAAGAATGCAGGGTGAACACTTACAGTTTTCGAAGTAATTTCTGAATTAAATGGTTTAAAAGTTAATTTAGTTTTCAATGATAAAGATTTCTTCATAACATCAACTATCTGAACAGTTCTTGGTCAATTAGAAAACTAGGGTTTATGATAACAGATAGCAAAATTTGAATACTGTGTCAGTACATTTTATCAAGCTGCAGCTAAATATTTAAGTGAGTGGGTTGAACCAACTTAGAGTTTGTGGGAGTGCAATTGGAGAACACCTGAGGGAGGAGTAGCTAAATGGTAGTATTGTAAGTAGGCTGTTTAGATTTTTATATGGGTAATGCCACGTAGCGCTCTGTATGAAAATCACTGGCTGTGCTGTGTGCAGTCTGTGGCTAGTTTGCATTGTTGCCTGCCATTGTTGTCATGAACTGCTATAGCTGGATGTGAACACCGCGTAGCGTTGCGCAGTTGGAGGTGAGCCGCCAGCAGTGGTGGATGTGGGGAGAGAGATGGCGGAGTTTTGATAATTTGTAATACTGGATGTCAATTATGAATATTAAGGTAAATACATTGTTTGTTCTCTATTAATATCTTTCATTTGCTAACTATCCCTATCAGTAGTTAGTGCCTTCAGTAGTTTGAATCTTTTATTTAGCTGGCAGTAGTGGTACTCGCTGTATTGCAGTAGTTCGAGCAACGAAGATTTTTGTGAGGTAAGTGATTTGTGAAAGGTATAGTTTAATGTTTGTCAGGGCCATTCTTTTGCAGGGATTTTTGATAGTCAGATTGCGTTGCGCTAATTATTGTGTGCCAGGTTAAGCACAGTCTTGTACAATTGTTCTAAGTGGACGTTTCATATGTATAAATTGTTCTAAAGGGGACGTTCCACGTATACAATTTTTCTAAGGGGACGTTTCATATGTCGACCCTTAGCCTAGGATACCTCACTGGAATCTTCTGATGTTTTCTTGTAGTTTGTGTATTTAGTGTAGCTTTTGTTTATTGCTAGCGCGTAATTGTAGAGAGAATCTCCTTTGTAGTTGCAGTCTTTCATTGTTGTAATGTAAAACAGTTGTGGCATGCATGTAGATTTGCAACAAGTATTTCGCAGCTGCGTTTGTAATTAACTACATATTATTTTCAGTGCTATGTTAATGTGTTCTCTTATTTTTGCTATTCAAATTGTGCTTTTCTGTGTTATCGTGTGAAATATTGTGACAATAATGGCGTGTGAAAAACGTAACACTCGGCTCCAAAGTAAACTAAGAAATGACAGTGAAGACGAAAGCAGTGTGTTGGCCTCACCATGTAATGAATTAACTAACATTCAAAGTAGTAATTTGGTAACTGTGCATAGGGAAATGGAGCGGGCGTCAAACAATTGTGTAGCCAGTCAAACAGGTAGTGAACAGGGAAGCATTATCGATCGATCGGTCGGCAACAGCTCGCCTCAGGAATCCGAAATGATAGGACACAATTTTGCAAATACTGTAGATTCAGGTTTTGCGTCCTCACCGTTTTCTCAAATGAGTCAAGACACATTTTCTGCTTGTCAAAATGTGAATGTTGCCGGTGAAAATGCACTGCCAAAAAGCATAGAGAAACAGATTCCAGACACTAATACATTATTATTGCAATTAATGCAACAAATGGAACAAAATCAGAGACAAATGGGACAAAATCTTCAAAAGTTAGACACCATGGAACAGAATCTTCTAAAGTTAGACACAATGGAACAACACCAGAGACAAACACAGCAACAGTTACACATAATGGAACAAAATCAGAGACAAACACAGCAAAAGCTGCAACAGTTGGACACAATGGAACAAAATCTTCGGAAGTTAGACACCACACTTGAACAAACACGTGAAGATCTAACTACTGAATTACATAACATTGAATCGAAATGTCAAAAAGTCTGTAATGACGTAAAAACACAAATTTGTGAGCATTTTCAGCCTATTTTTTCGCGGCATGAAAATGCATTACAGAATCACGAAGCAGCCATAAAAGAACTGCAAACTATTGTTCATGAAAATCATGAGACCTTGCAAGCTAAAATGGACTCAGTTGCATCTACCGATTCGGTTACGCAACTTGCAAAAACTCAGGAAAACTTAAAGGACACAGTAGATACTCTAAAAATTGGTTCAGAAAGACACATGGAGGAAATTAGTTCATTATCAGAGAAAGTAGCCGAACTTTCGGATCAGGTCACTAACTTATCTACGAAGGTAGATGATAATCTGAATGACACAAAACCGGTAGTCTTTAATGACACAGAAGAGTGCGAACAAATTAGGAAACTGAAACAAAATCTGAATCAAATTAATACGCAACACCAAAGAGAAATCCGGGAAGTACAAGAACAGCTGACACAGGTAATACAAGAATTACGTATTTCAGAGGACACTCGCGCCCCAATACGGGAAGAGGGACATAGAAATACGGAACAGCCACAAAATAATAACACAGGGCATTTCGGTAATTATGAAAGAAATTGGCAAGGTACACCGAAGTTTGAGATGGAACCACCGACACGACGTAACATTGACCGATATGCTACTCGCCGACACGATGATTTTGACTATAAGCTGTTCATTACTACACGTAAATTCAAAACGTTTAAGAATTCTGCCAACGACATTCATCCACAAGCGTGGCTCCATCAATTCTCTCATTGTTTCCCTCCCAACTGGTCATTGGAGCACAGGTTAGAATTTATGTGTGGCTACTTAGAGAATGAACCAGCTGTAAGAATGCGATCGGTCATTCACGATTGCCACAGTGAAGGAGAATTTTACCATGCCTTCCTCTCAGCATATTGGTCTCAAGCCACACAGGACCGAGTAAAACACAGCATCATGATGATGAAACACTTCGAACAATCTGAATTTTCCAGTCTTGTGAAATATTTTGAAGACATGTTGCACAAGAATCAATACCTGTCAAACCCATACAGCCCCTCAGAACTCATCCGCATTTGCTTAATCAAATTACCTGAACACTTACGGCATATTATTTTGGCAGGACGTTGCAAAGACGACATTGAAGCTTTTCAGGGACTGTTAGTGTTTGCACGTGTGTTGATAATTCAGCAAGGGACTGGATAACAGCATTGCTGGTTCAAAGGACAATTCCAAAAACTACGTGAGTGTACAAGTGATGGTTTATGGACTTGCTATTCTGTTTGCAAGCCTTCTAATGACAATTCCAAAAACATTGTGCGTGCACAAGTGGTGGTTTATGGACTTGCTATATTATCATGCAAGACTCTTCAATGGTGATTGTGCACCTGCACAGTCACAACAGATGGCTGCTGGCCATCTCTACAAGGATTACAGTGGGTCTGCATCTTTGATGGCCCACCAATACAATTATCTCTACAAGGACTACAGTGGGTCTGCATCTCTGGTGGCCCACCAATACAATACTCTCTACCAGGACTGCAGTGGGTCTGCTCTATGATGACCTACCTACCAATATTCGTCAGAACTTCGAATGACTCTGCTGTGGGTTTGCTACATTGTGGCCCATTACCTGTCAGCATGTCAAGAGTCAGCACTGTCTTTCCGTTGGAAGGACACCACTACTTCTTCAAGACTGCATGGAAATCCATTACTTCCGTGTGCATTGTCTTTTACTGCTCAGACTTTGAGAAAAGAAATGGCAGTTTTACTCTGATGAATGATCAGGACTGTCTTTACTGACTGTGAGAAAATTTTAGCTGTTGACCAACATTGTATTAATAAGTGTGTGCATTTGATATCTTTGTGATTGTAATTATGAAAAATTTTTTTCAAATCTGTATTGGCCAGTGCCCAACACCATTTGTAAAATTTTTTGTGGGGAGCATGGGGGCTATGTAAGTAGGCTGTTTAGATTTTTATATGGGTAATGCCACGTAGCGCTCTGTATGAAAATCACTGGCTGTGCTGTGTGCAGTCTGTGGCTAGTTTGCATTGTTGCCTGCCATTGTTGTCATGAACTGCTATAGCTGGATGTGAACACCGCGTAGCGTTGCGCAGTTGGAGGTGAGCCGCCAGCAGTGGTGGATGTGGGGAGAGAGATGGCGGAGTTTTGATAATTTGTAATACTGGATGTCAATTATGAATATTAAGGTAAATACATTGTTTGTTCTCTATTAATATCTTTCATTTGCTAACTATCCCTATCAGTAGTTAGTGCCTTCAGTAGTTTGAATCTTTTATTTAGCTGGCAGTAGTGGTACTCGCTGTATTGCAGTAGTTCGAGCAACGAAGATTTTTGTGAGGTAAGTGATTTGTGAAAGGTATAGTTTAATGTTTGTCAGGGCCATTCTTTTGCAGGGATTTTTGATAGTCAGATTGCGTTGCGCTAATTATTGTGTGCCAGGTTAAGCACAGTCTTGTACAATTGTTCTAAGTGGACGTTTCATATGTATAAATTGTTCTAAAGGGGACGTTCCAAGAATAATTTTTCTAAGGGGACGTTTCAGTATATACAAAAGAGTGAAGATTTAATATAGTGAAATAGCTAATTCAACTGGTCTGTATGATGAGTGTGTGCGTACTAAACAGTATATATCTTCGAATATATATTATGCAAATGGAAGCAGGAAAAAAAATCGCCTAGCGACTGTTTGGTGGGAATTATTTCGCATTGTATCAAGAACAATGTACCTTATACCAATTTTCATAAAATAATAGAATTTCTTCTTTGTTTATACGGAACTAACGCCCCCACAGAACGAGTGTTTTCTCATATGAACGATTTGTGGACAAATAACAATAACTCATTTTCAGTAGAAACGTTGAAAGCTATGTTGATTAACAGATGTAAGGTGAACTTTAATCGTGACAACATAACGTTGTGTGGTAAAGTGGGCTTCTGAAGGAGATCCGGGCATGAGGAAAATACCAGTGGTGACTGTCTCTTGCACTAATAACTTTAAAGGGTTGTTAGGCTTGAGTGAATTCAGAGTTACTATATAATATAAGTTACACATTGCTTATTTATTATTAATTTCGAAATCTTCGTCTTTATGACAAAGCAATTTTACGCATTCGCTTTTGTCCCTCGTTTCATTGGGAAAAAATTTAAATTTACCGTTTTCTTGTTTCAAAAATATCGTTACCGTAAAGTAAGTGCTAAAATACATCGAAAACAATGCTCTGCAAACTCAAAAACGTTCAATAAAGGGATGCTTCCACTCTGTGAGCTACTCGTTATTTTCCTGCATACGGATGTCATTAGTTAACAGGTTTTTGAGGATAATGTCATTGCCTATTTCTAACCGGCCGTAATAACGCATTGCCATTATCTGACCCATTCTACGTGAATCACTCACCGTCAGCTATAGAAATTTACTCAATTCAATTGTCGTAGATACAATCGTACGGAATTGATAAGCTAAGCAATATGTTTGGTACAAGTACGTATAGATATGTTTTCAATTTATTTTAATAAGTGCATAATCATTTATTTTTATACAAATACGCTGTCGAAGACCACTAACCTTTATTTCCTGCGGCAACGCTATCTTCCAACTGGAACCACATCTGTTTTCTTTCGTTTCGTAAATTCGTCTGTTCCATGCTGCCGCTTCGGACTGAAAATTCGTTCTGTTGTGGTATCTCCAATTAAATTGTTAGTGCACAATTTTATAATGTAGATTTCTCTGAACTGAAGAAACCAAAGATATGTTATTGCAGACACAGAACTCCAAAGACACACTATTACCCGGTTCCATAGCACCCATAGAGTATAGCACCTTACACAGACTGTACACGTAGAGTGGAAAGGTCTCTGGATTGAGCACTCGGTTGCGCAGGACAGATTTTGTGCTGTAATATACAATGCCAACTCGGCCACGTGATATCGGGACGCCGTAGGTCTGCCTGTAAAGCACCCTGTACATTTAGAATGTCGTTGCATGGCTAGTATGAACATATTCACTTCCTAGGTGCTGTGGACATGATATAAACGTTTCGTAAACATCGTAAAAATTTGTATTTGATAACAGGAATAAACAGGACTCAACTTTGAAGAGCTTCTTTGCGACTAGAGTCACATCACAGATGCACCCATTTGTTGGTATCTGGGTAAGACGCCGCTATTTTTCGATATTATACGGCACTTAATCGTATTGCCGAGTCTGATGTAGTACATTTTTGCTGTGATTGCTCTACAGAACGCCTTTATAGATAGCCAGTTAATTTGGACGTGTCCGTAGAATTCCGAATATGCCATATTTTTAGTGATTGTACACCTGCTCCTTCGTGGTTTTTCTCCAGTTTTTGTGTATTTGTTTTCCTCTTTCTTGTAGGCTAGCGCACCATTTGGATTGCTGGTAACACTTTAAACTTTCAAATATTTATTTAGCATCATTTTGTGCACATTCTCGCACCACAGTGCACAGTAAGAAGTGTAAAATATTCGATCGCTTTTTAAATGTAGGCACTACAAAGCCAGACGTATTCGAAATATTGAAAGTATACGGTTTATGACACATTACACTCCCCTCTTTCCGCCCCGTGTCCTCAACACAGGAGATTGCATGGAACTTACACAACAGTTGCCCCTGTAACATTTATTTTAGCTCTTCAGTGTTATCTGTTGAGGCATAGACTATGTAACAGTATCAAGTGACGTAGTCAGTGGCACACATGAAGGAACCTGATGGCGTCTATCTACTAATACTTTATGCTCGTCGATCAAATGGTAAAGACAGTATATTGAAGGTATCGTCCAAGAAAGCAGCTGAATCTGTACTTCCATTACACTTTGTGTGTGTGTTTTTGTCTGACTTTTGTTCCCCGTTATTTTGATTCACAGTCAGTCTGTTGGTTTCTTACTTGCTTGAAAAGCAGAACACAGAACCTAGGTGTGAGGATGCCAATGTTGTGATAAAAATAAATGAAGGAAGTGTTCTGCACCAGACTTATGCTGGAAATGCATTTAAGAGAAATGTCAGATGAAAAATGTCATATTTTCCAGATTTAATGTACTTACAGATCATTTCACCTCTCTCTCTCTCTCTCTCTCTCTCTCTCTCTCACACACACACACACACACACACACACAGGTTTTCATCTATATTCTTAAAACTTCCAATCCAACAAAGGGTGGAATATTTCGAGAACAATTTGCTTTTTGAATAAAACACGAAACTGTTTTAGCCCGTCTCCCCCTTTTAAAACAGTGAACAGTTACAACAATGGACAGTTGTATGCAATAATCGATTCTTAGCAATCTTCTACCGGCGTTTCAGTTTATTTCCTTAGTGAAGTTAGATGCTTCTTTTTGCGGTCTGCAAAACGACTTTCTCGATAGAAGAAAGAATTGAAATTGTTGAAGCATATTTGAAAACAGGTTCGAAAATGAAACTCGCGGAATTGTCGGCGCCAAGTATCCAGACAGCGGTCTACCAGCAAAGACTAAAACACAGAGTCTGTATAAAAACTGACGCATCTGATATCTGTACAAAATGTAAAACGGCAGAGGTTACTGCAGACATTAGCGGCAGAATTATTCAGAGACCAAAGACGTTTACACGTAAATTGGACCCAAAGGCCTATTGAAGTATGAGCGTATTGAAAAGTCTTAATTTGAAGCCATGTCGTGTAACGGTTGTGTAGCTGTTAAGAGAAGATGACAGTCAAAAACGTGTAGATTACAGAACGTGGCTTTTCAGTAACGTCAATGATGCTTTGTTAGACTCTTTTCTTATGAAGCATGGTTCATATTTCTAGTCAGGTTAATTCACAGAAAAAGAGGTACTAGGTAATGGAGAACCGGAACGTTGTGGTCAGCAGACATAGACGTTTGGTGCGATGTAACACGGACGCGCATCATTGCGCCGATATTTTTTGACACTACCCTCAACACAGTTGCATATACGGAAATTTTTTTATAAATTTTGTGATCAACTCACTGAAAATGAAAGAGAATACTGCTTTTCCAAGCAAGATGGGGCGATGTGCCACACACCTAAGGTATCTCTGCAATAAGTACATGATGTGTTCAGTAAGGAATGAACTTCCAATAAACATTTATGGCCATCACGTTCGCCAGATCTAACAACATGTGATTTTTTTCCTGTGGGGACACTTAAAGGGTAAGGTCTATGAAAAAAATCCACACACAATACAGGAACTGAAAGGCAACGTCAGCCGCGAAGTTGCCGCTATGGAAATCCGAACTTTACGCTGGGTGTATCTGAATATGCTTAGACGTGCGCAGCTATGTATTGATGTTGCAGGGGGTTACTTTCAACATCTTCTATAAATATATTTTTCACTCTATTTTTATTATAAATAAATTGTAAATCCGTTTCAGCTCTTCGTTTCTGTAATTTCATTGCATTACCATTATACTTACACAGGCTACTTTTAACTGTGCCATCCTTTGTATTTCAGTTCAAAACAAGCAAACTGACCATAAATTACGCAGATGTGGGCTATCAGAAATGAATAAAGAGGAAAAAAACTAACTCCTACAGGTCTATTTTGAGGTTAATCATTGTGAAAAGAAATAACCAGTTTTTGAGTAGTGGATGTCAATGACCTTTTATGTGTATGAAATCCAAGAAACTACTGTTGCAGATGACCAAAGACTTTGCTCAACAAGCCTACATATAATGCACTCATAACAACGGATTTAAAAATTTATTCCGAAGTTAACCAAAAGAGCACATTACGTCGAAGTTCTCAAACAACGTAGAACACTAACTTTTTCTCCTTGTGTGCTTTTCTCTTTGCACATGTAGCAACAGCTGGAGTTCACCATTGCTGTTACGAATACACGGATGGTGAAAATGCAACAAATACTTCCAATAAGTTTCGAACTTTTGAAGAAACCCTAAGAAACGGCAGCATTCCAAGGTCAAGTGGCAATCCCAGTTTAATGTTAACAACATGCACAGAACACAATGTTCTCATCATCTCGCTATTGTAAAATTCTTTAAAGCAGGAAATATCTGGAAGTGGCGTGCTCTCCGATGGCGTTACGAATAAAAAAGTAGAAAAGTTACTTGAGGAAGTTGGTTCATATCGCTCGTTATAAATAATAAAAGCTTTGACATATCACCTGGTTTATTAAGAGATGGTCCATAGCCTTTGTGCGATGTAACAGCACATGACCAAGTAACTGCATTTAACCGTTTCCATGAAGTGAATCCACGAAAAAATATGTAGATCCCAGTGTCTTTTTTTGTCCCTAAACGATCGAAGAGCATCTTTTGCAAATGTTTCTGAAAAATTATTGTTATCGCACTTGAAGGTGCTCTACTTATGCCTTTGATCAATGTACACTAAATGAAAATTATTAATAAACGGTATAAGGGCAATCAAATGAAAGCAAGAAAGCTGGAAAAAAAGTAATCTATTTATTACTCCAAGAGTAACTGCCAAAACTGTTAATGCTTTTCCCCCCTGTGAGACAAGACGGTCAGTGCCCTCATGGAAAAATGTTTCGGTTGCCTATGGAACCATGAACGGACGTAGGTGTGAACATATTCCTCAGAAACAAATCGACTGCCTTGAATGTCCTTCTTCAGGTCTCCAAAACTATGAAAATCGTTTGGAGAGAGATCGGGGCTGTATATGGAAAATGTGTAATGGTTTCCCAGCGAAACTTCTGCATCGTAATCCAAACAATATTTCCAGCATTTGGGCGAGAGATGCACGCCTGGGTGGAATCATGGTTCCGTAACCATGGGTCAGAGTGGGACAAATGAAATAACAGTTATGTCCATTATAAAGTTTACTTAGTTTTCCCAAAAGTCACGTTTTCATTTGACTGTTCTTAAGCAAACAGCCGCCTGCGGACGTGACATTGTTAACAACCTCTGGAAAGTAGAAAGGAAGATACTCAATACTTGTTTACACAACAGGAAATGTGCCGTAGTGTAACCAGGTGATCACCATTAGCGTTACATAGTACTAGTGACTCCAACTGTAATTTTAGGAAATCATTGGCAGACCATTGTCGGATTGTCAGACATGCCAGTCTGTACAGAAGGAAGTCCAATTTCAAATAATAATTACGTGCATCAAGTTTATACCTGTGTTAAGTACTAAACAATAATCAATTTTCCTAATTAAAATTACAGAGAATGTAATATACCATTCCTGATATCATTACAACAGTTGCGAAAGGACTTTAATATATCTACAACTAAATATTTCACCATTTAACACTAACTGAAGTATGACACTCTTTTTGCGACACAGAGCCTAAGTTTACAAACGCATTTCCTACAGGAGAAACAAATACTTAGCCGTAGACAGTTCGTCATGTTTAGACGACAGGTGTTATTAGTTTGTCAGTAATAATACGTCTAAAGGTAAGTACACACCTGTATACAAAGTCGAGCGACTATCTATAGATATTGTATGGGGGCTGTCTATAGACATGTAGCTAGACAGTGTATGTAGACAATCTAGATACTTTGTCTCGTGTACACACTTGAATGTCGTGTTCCTCAATATTTACGAAATATGGCTGATTGTATTGAGATCGCAGCTCGTGCAGTGATATAATAGCGGATAAAGAAAGAAATCGAAAGAGGAGACGTTGGTGAAAACGTGAACTATTTGCGGAGAGGCCCGCTTTGGCTGCAGTTTACTTTCGACTCTGGAAGTAGAGACAGCGTGATTATTTCCACATTATTGCCTGATACTTGATTTTTTTTTTTTTTTTTTTTTTTGCCTGCACTTCGATAAGCAGCTTCTTCTTGTTGCTATCTTTGTTCTCGGAATCACTAACTTCCCTCAAATATGATGTTGCATGAAAATCTTCAGTCAACTGCAACACTTTCACTGTTAACCAAATTTTAATAAAGTGATATTTAACAACAAGAAAAATAAAAATAATAAAAAATCGACGAAGCTTTTTCCACTTTGCAAGGAGAATAACTAATAACTGGAAGCCACGTCTACCAACACGTCCACACTACGAAATGTCGTGCAGCATTCTCAAATACGTAATTGTCGCATGTCTCCCATTTCAAAAGGGAGTCAAAAGTTCTACAAATTTGTTGCACAGACGTGGCTATAGACAAAAAATGTCTCTCAGTTGCTTATATACAAAATCGCTCGACTGTCAGTAGACACTGTCTAGATACAAAAAACGCTCGACTTTTTACAGTACTTTGCACAAGGGGTAATATGCGCTTTGTGTCTGTAAATTCACTTAGAGCTAATGAGATTGCACAAAATTAATTTCATGTGATATAGCTGTAGTGCGTTAACGCAGCTTCCAAATGTTGCCATAACACACCACATTCAGTAATAGAATGTACCCTCACAGTTCTGAAACTGCAAATTTCGTAACACATGATAATTGCATGTACGATATTTACTATTATTTTCATTCGCTACGAGAAATATGTTACATAATACACTTGTCATCAAGTGTTACAGTATTTTCTTAAGATACGTCGTCCATCCGACATACGCTTTGGCTCCCACTGACTGTTTTTCTGTCTCTATAGAACCTTAATAAACGATGTACGTCTCTCTAAACTATAAGTGAACTATCGCATAACCCTAAGCTAAATATTCCCTGCGTAAATTATAATTACACCCGTACCAATAAACAGAATGTTTTTCAAATACGCTTGTAAGGAGATTAATGTAATAAGTGCAGATTACTGCTTCACGTGGTGGTTACTAATTGACAACAACGTATCGTGTTGATGGATATATTCATTTTTCACTCCGAATTGCGTATTCTTGTTCCATGACACCAACAAAGGTCTGCATCGTGACACATCATGCGTTTTAAGTTCGGTTTTCAGTACGCAGAGCTCAGGGGCATTCTGCAATGTTCACAGTGTGGCCCGTAAGTTCCCGGACTACAGGCGGTAACCAACTCAAAATCAAAGGCGGGCAAGTTTTGACTCTTTGGATATTCATTATGGAATCCACCACATATAATACATTGTAAGAAAATTAAACTCCTACAGCCGTCCTTATGGTGTCATTTATTGTACGGCTACCAGTTCCGGTCCTTCAGTGCACCATCTTCAGGCCGTAGACGATGCTGAAGGGGTTAACACCATCCGTATACACGATGTATCAGTGGCCAACATAACTGGTTTGCGCAACCTACCAGTAACCGTGACGTCTCTCCAGTCTTCAACTGTCGGTTGATAGTTGATGGTTGGAGAGACAACGTCACAGTTATAGGTAGTCTGCGTATACCAGCTATGTTGGCCACTGATGCATCGTGTACACGAATTGTGTTAACCGCTTCAGCATCAGCTAAGGCCTGAAGATGGTGCTCTGAGGCGCCGAAACTTAGCCGCACATTAAATGACGCCATAAGGACGGCTGTAGGAGTTTAATTTTCTTACAATAGTGAACGGCCGTAGTTCCCCAGACTTCCAGCCACAAGGATTGACGTACAAAACTTATGATACAGTCCTTAGCACATGAGTTCTCAAACGATGCCCACTTTACGTTGCACAATCTGTAAAGCGCAACAGAAACAGATGACAGGATATCTTAGTGATGTAAAGCACATTTGTTCTAGATAGCATAATATTGTTGACAAAAAGGGTTTGCAATTTAACCAGACACTTAAGCAGTGGACTGCATACTAAAAATATAGAATACTCTCTTAAAAATGGGCTAAGAAAAGCTGCATTTCCTCTACTTATCTATGATATGTTTAGACCCTTCGATTTCATCTACGTTTCCAATAAACTGTCCTACTGTGTTTCAGATCAGTTTCAGAATATCACTAAATTGTCGAAGATAGAGTTGTATGTTCAATATTAAAGGTAACAGATGTGTTTGATTTCTATGAGCGTTGATTTTCCGGCTCTACAGCCTTGGCCCTGTCGCATATATAAAAGACATCCAACGAGCAGAGACATAGAAAGGGTTGCCTTCCGTCCCGATATATCGAGACCGTCACCGTTATGGACCTTCTTGTCTCGACATCCGGACAAGACCAAAACTGGTCTCGATTATGCAAAACACTGTTGCGAGCTTGGCTCTACAGCTATATCTACATCTATACTTTGTAAACCACCGTGAGTTGCACGCCAGAGGGTACGTCCCATTGTACCAGCTATTAAGATCTTTTCCTGTTCCATTCACGTATGGATCGTGGGAAAAATGATTATTTGAATGCCTCTGTTCCTGGAATAATTATTCTCATCTTATCCTCACGATTTCTGTTTGAGCTGTACGTAGGGGGTTGTAGTATACTCCTAGAGTAATGACTTAAAGCTGGTTCTTTAAACTGTCCATAGAGCTTCTCGGAATAGTTTACATCTGTCTGTAAGAGCCTGCCAGTCAGCTCCTAGAGTAACACTGTGACACTCTCCCATAGATGAAACAAACCTGTGACTATTCGTGGTGCCCTTCTCTGTATACGTTCAATGTCCCCTGTTAGTCCTGTCTGGTACGGGTCCCACACACTCAAGCAATATTCTAGCATGGGTCACACGAGTGATTTGTAAGCAACCTCTTTTGTAGACTGATTGACTTCCCCAGTATCCTGCTAATAAACCGAAGTCTGCCACCTGCTTTACCCACGACTGAAGCCATCTGAGCATTCCATTTCATATGCCTACGAAGTGTTACACGCAGGTTTGGAATTGGTCGATTCCAGCAGTGACTCATTGATATTTTAGTCAAAGGATACTACGTTTTTTCGTTTTTGAAGTGCAAAATTTTACATTTCTGAGCATTTAGAGCAAGTTGCCAATCTCTGAAACATGTTGAAATCTTATCAAGATCTGACTGAATATTTATGCAGCTTGTCTTCATTATGGATAACGGCATCATCTGCAAAAAGCCTGATTTTACTATTTATATTTTCTGCAAAGTCATTAACATAGAACATGAACAGCAAAGGTTTCAGCACACTCCCCTGGGGTGCTCTCGAAATTACTTCTACATCTGACGACGATTCTCCATCCAAGATAACATGCTGTATTCTCCCTACCAAAATGTCCTCAATCGAGTCACAAATTTCACTTGAAACCCCCATATGATCGTCCTTTTGACAATAAACTTAGGCGCTGTACTGAGCCAAATGCTTTTCGGAAATCAAGAAACACTGCATCTACCTGGTTGCCTTGATCCAAAGCTGTCAATATGTTATGTCAGAAAAGTGCGAGTTGGGTTTCACATGATCGATGTTTTCGAAATCCATGCTGATTGCCATTGAGGAGGTCATTCTGTTCAAGATACCTCAAAGTGTTTGAGCTCAGAATATGTTTTAAGATTATACAATGAATCGATTTCAAGGATATTGGACGGTAGTTTTGTGGGTCACTTCTACTACCCTTCTTGTAGACTGGTGTGATCTGTGCCTTTTTCCAAGAGCTGGGCACGGTTTTTTGCTGGCGGGATCTACGATGGATTATAGTTCAAATGTTTAAATGTCTGTGAATTCCTAAGGGAGCAAACTGCTGAGGTCATCGGTCCCTGGATTTACACACTACTTAACTTATGCTAAGAACAACACACGCACACACCCATGCCCGAGGGAGGACTCGAACCTCCAGCGGGATGGGCGATTACTCGTATAGTTAGAAGAGGGGTAATTCAGCCGCCAACTCAATACATAATCTGACAGGGATACCATCGGAGCCTGGTTCTTTGTTCAGTTTTAACGATTTCAGCTGCTTCTCAGCAGCATTGACACTAATTCTCTTTTCATTCTTTCAGTGGTACGAAGAATAAATTGGGGCTATTCTCCTATATATTTCTTTGTAAAGAAACAATTGAAATCGGAGTTAATCATGTGAGCTTTTGCTTTGCTATCCGCAATTTCAGTTTCTATCTCATTCCATAGGGTCTGTACACTAACTTTGGTGCCACTAACAGCCTTTACATACGACCAGAATTTCTTTGAATTTTCTGAAATGTCATTTGACAATATTCTGTTAACGATAGTCATTGAAGGCATTGCTCTCTTGACAGCCAAATGCGTTACATTCAGCATCTCTCTATCTATAGCCCCAAGCTTTGTTTCACATCTATTATGCAGCAATCTCTGTTTCTTTAAATGTTTCTTTATACTGACTGTATACCATGGAAGCTCACCCGCATTATGAATTGTTCTACTGGATATTGTATATATTGTATTGTATGTAAACCGGGGACCTAGAAACGACGGAGAGGCTCCGTTCCTGCCGCAGCCGCAGTGGTCCACAACCCCACGACGTCTACCGCAGTCCATTTCACCCCTCCGCCCCCCGACACCGAACCCAGGGTTATTGTGCGGTACGGCCCCCGGTGGATCCCCCAAGGGAACGTCTCACACCAGACGAGTGTAACCCCTATGTTTGCGTGGTAGAGTAATGGTGGTGTACGCGTACGTGGAGAACTTGTTTGCGCAGCAATCACCGGCATCGTGTAACTGAGGCAGAATAAGGGGAACCGGCCAGCATTCACCGAGACGGATGGAAAGCCACCTACAAACCATCCACAGACTGGCCGGTTCACCGGATCTCGACACAAATCCGCCGGGCGGATTCGTGCCGGGGACCAGGCGCTCCTTCCCGCCCGGAAAGCCGTGCGTTAGACCGCACGGACAACCGGGCGGGCTGTTCTACTGGGTACATATCTATCCAGTGCGTGGCCAACTATTTGTTTAAACTTAAGCTAGAGTTCCTCTATATACTCGTGACCTGTGCTGAAAGTTACATGTTTCTCGTTGAGACATGACATCACTGATTTTGTATCTAGTTTACTGAACGTATATATCTTTCTGTTAGTTTTAGCTGTCCTTGGTACTTCTGTAATCATTGTTGCCACCGTGAGTGGGGTTCCTAACTATCTGTTCTACGTAGTTTTCAGAGAAGGCATTTGGTACAGTTTCACACTGTGTCTTATCACACCCACAACTAACAAAATTTTAATTTTCCCATGTTATTGTTGGATGATTGAAGTCTCCACCGATAATTACAGTACGACTGGGGAACTTACATACGAGTGAACTGAGGTTTTCTCTGAACTTTTCGGTTACGTCAGGAGATGAGTCTGGTGGGAGACAGAAGGGTCCAGTTATCATTTTATGTTCACCGCTGATACTGAGTCTTTCCCCAGCAACCTCACATGCAACTTCGATTTCTGTCTCTGTGGATCTCAGTTTTTTGTCTACTGCGACATACGATAACAATACTAGTTTATCGCGGCGTTTGCGAATGTTCGAAATTTCACAGTATATCACAGTACGAACGGGTATTCATACAGTCAGTGAAACATTACGCAGAAGAAAAGAAGCGAACAGTAAAATATCCGAAAATAGAATTTTAAGTCGACACACGGTCTTGTGGAAGCGGTCTCACACAATGGAAAATTCCTAAGTTGGCTTTTACATAAAAATAAACTTGCGTGTTGCAATGATTTTTCACTTAGCTGATTGTGTGCAAACTTCTACACTGGCGTGCCGAAGAATAACACAGCAGCGTAAGTTTATTTCGAGCAAAATCACATCACCAACAAAGCACGTCTTCTACCTGTTGTAGCCAATAATGAGAGAGTACTGAAATAACGCCATCTTTTTAGAAATTGAGCTGCGTGTAGAACAATCCGTTGAATAAAGGTAGATTTACTTTCTTACGAAAACGAAAATCTTGAACGGAAGAGCCAACTGCTAAAATTATACCAGTGTTTGTTTTCTATTCCCGCACATAATGCCACTGTGGAAAGAGCATTTTCGTTCATGTCAGCCCAGTGGACTGATGAAAGACATCGACTGCTGCCAGGGACTGTGAAACCAATCTTAAAATGCCAGTTTAACTACAAGCTGACTTGCGTGGAGTTTTATAAATATGTAAAAGGGAAAAAGATTTGCCAAAACAGGTAAAATCTTCCGAAAAATACTATGTATCAACCACTTCTGCCGCAACAAGTTCCATGTAACTGTGTTCTAAATAGAAGCTAATTATATTAAGTAAATTTTTTCTTCATTTCTCTATCCCATCTCAAAGTGTGCTGACGAGAACCCAACTAGATATGGCAACTCTGGGCATAGAAAGGATTTATCGAGTTCCAGAGCGCATTAAACAAGAGTTTCTGTTTTTAAACAAAGAACGAGAATGTGTTTGTTTTTGTGGAAGTATCTGTCTGCTGATGCATAAAACGTTGATACTAGCACCTTAACAACGCCTGCAAACAGGAAATTAAATGAACGCGGAGTCTCTTGTTATTAACTTCGGCATTTCAGAATACGACTTGGCAACAACTACAAGAGACGCGGTGTAATGACACACACCGGTAAGCAAAGAACGTTCCTATCTTTTAAACAGTCCCCACACTTTTTTGAAAGGTGTCCTCTCCGCATTACAGCCAGACAACAATGCAAGAGATCATATCACGCAGCTGCGGAGGCCACTGAAGAAAAGATGTGTCGTGATGGCTTTTTCATTTTGGCTTTTATGGCTACTGATGTAATAAAAGATAAATACGTAAAAAGTATATAAATCTGACGGTAGTGTTCAATGAAACGTTCCGCTTTTGCGAGAATGAGGTCGTGTAGTGTTACAGACATACGTTCTGCACACTCAACCAAGTGGTCCTCGTCAGGGTTGAGCATTTACTTTGCCGGTAGAGAAAGACACCAACCTTACGGAGGTAACTTGCAGCAATTGCCGAATTGTTGGTCTACAAAACAAACCTGCCGACGTGGTTACACACTCAAATAAGTTTCGTTAAATATAGTAACAACTGCAGAAGCCTAGGCTAACGCATAATGGTAATACTTCGAAATGCTGCGAAGCTCGTGCCAGGTCTGCTGTGTGATGATAAGAAAGAGCATCGCATGAATGTCTGCAGGGAAATGAAATAACTGCTTCGAACTGAGTCCGAATTTCTTTCGGAAATTGGATTTATACATACGACCTTGAAAAGAAACAACCGTCATCCCAATGGAAAAGCCCATCTTCACCTCGGCCAAAGAAAGCCCGTCAGGTTCAGAATGACGTCATATCCTTATTGATCGGTTTCTTCGATGCTGATGGGATTATCAACAAGCAGTTTGTACTTCGAGGTCAGACGCTTAAAGGAGAGTCGTATCGTGATGTCCTAAGGCGTCTACGGGAGGACGTGAAAGGAAACATTCACAGAAGTGGTGTAGGAATGATTGGGTCCTTCACCGCATCAACGCAAGGCCACATACAGCTTTCATCGTGCAGCAGTTTATTGCAAAAAAAAAAAAAAATGCTATACCGCTGTTCTTCATCAGCCACCTCTTTCATACGACTTAGCTCCGTGCGATTTATTTCTCTTTCCCAAGGCGAAAATGAAGCTGAAGGTACGAAGATTTGAAATGATGAAGGAGATTCGAGATTCAAGCGGAATCGCAACTAATGCTGAACACACTGACTGAAAAGGACTTTCAGGATGCATTCCGTTCCTAACAGAAGCGCTGGGGTCGGTGTCTTAACGGACAAGGGGACTACTCTGAGGGTAACCGTGATGAATAAAAATCTTGTACGATGTGATGGTATTTGGTGTCAGATTTCAGGAACTTTTGGCTAACACCTCTTATAATCGTAGCCTAGTGTTTTGATTAACTTAGCGGTTTAAGCAAAGTAATATGAAATGGAAAAGTGACATTCGGAGTAAACTTTGCTTTGAAATATTAAAAAATGTGTCGGCCTGTCAGTGTTTTATTGGTCTGGAGCGGCCTATCGCTGGACAAGAGACTGGATGTTGTATTTTGTTACTAACCGGCTTCACACCTGTCACGATATTTCGTGGCGGTAATGCTGTAAAGTACAAGATATTAGAGTCAGAGCAACCGACATCCACGGATCGCTTCCAAACATGGCAAGGGCGCTGAAAACCGCTTGTTAAGAGCTAATTACGCTGTAAGTTTGCGGCAGTGTATTGCGTCAATGTAATATACTTTGGCGTTTCTTCGGGCTTCACATAATTTCGGCGAACTTTCACAAGTCTTAATATGGAAGCGAATCGCTTTTGGAAAACCTTCTCGTAATACGCCGAACCGTCGCTGGAAGGGTCTTCGTAATACGCCGAACCGTCGCTGGAAGGGTCTACAAATGTCCCGGCACATTTACACAAAAAAGAAAGAGATGAAACAGCATATATTTCAATATCTTTCCACTCTAGCACTTTGAACACTTCGCAACAATTAGTAAATTAAACTCATTTTCAGTATTTCGTTGTAAGTAGGCTGTTTAGGTTTTCTTATTGGTAACGCCACGTAGCGCTCTGTATGAAAATCACTGGCTGTGCTGTGTGCAATCTGTGGCCAGTTTGCATTGTTGTCTGCCATTGTAGTGTTGGGCAGCTGGATGTTAACAGCGCGTAGCGTTGAGCAGCTGGAGGTGAGCCGCCAGCAGTGGTGGATGTGGGGAGAGAAATGGCGGAATTTTGAGAGCGGATGATCTGGACGTGTGTCTATCAGAAATAGTACATTTGTAAGAATGGATGTCATGAACTGCTATATATATATATAATGACTTTTGAACACTTTTAAGGTAAATACATTGTTTGTTCTCTATCAAAATCTTTCCTTTGCTAACTATTCCTGTCAGTAGTTAGTGCCTTCAGTAGTTTGAATCTTTTATTTATCTAGCAGTATTGGCGCTCGCTGTATTTCAGTAGTTTGAGTAACGAAGATTTTTGTGAGGTAAGTGATTTATGAAACGTATAGGTTAATGTTAGTCAGGGCCATTCTCTAGTAGGGATTATTGAAAGTCAGATTGCGTTGCGCTAAAAATATTGTGTGTCAGTTTAGTGTTGATCAGAATAAGTAAAGAGAGTAATGTATGAGTACGTTCAGTTTTGCTCAGCTGTTTGAAAATCAAATAATGTAAGAGGTTTATCAGCACAGTAATTCATTAATTTTTCTAAGGGGACGTTTCATCGTGAACACAATGTTTACTGACTACTACTTTCGGGCATAATACGATGTTTATTTCATTATACTCAATATAAAGATAACGCAATATCACTCTCTGGGCCGTCTTCTTATCTTCTTCCAAATTTCTGTCTACGCAATGCTGTATGTCAGTATAGGCCCTGTGCCGTTTAGCCTCACATATTGCGGATACATATTTACAGAACGTGGGCGATAATCGATTCGTTAACTGTTTTTATATCGAATGAGAATGGTATTGTGCTTTAAACTAATCGTTAGTTTTATATTCACAGATGAAAGTCTTGTTTCACTGAACTGTAGTCCTGCAGCATTGTCTACAAAATAAAGTCTGCTAGTAAAGGCTGATGGACGTTTATACTCAGCAATATCCCTCACACTTTGTTAGCATTTAGTATAGTGTATAAGCATCCACCTCTGATTTAAACCAGTTACAGATCATTATCACTGACGTAAATTTTCAGTAGTATTTTAGAACATATACTGTATTCGGACATTATGAATTGCCCCGAAGAAAACGACTTATTGACAAACAGCCAATGCGAATTCTGAAAATATCCTCCTTGTGAAACACAACTAGCCCTTTACTCTCACGAAATAAGGAGTGCTATCGACAAGAGATGTCAAATTGATTCCATATCTTTGTATTTGCAGGAGACTTTCAACACCGTTCCTGACAATCGTCTTCTAATGAAATTGCGTGCCTTTGGAGTATCGCCTCAGTTGTGTGACAGGATTTATAGTTACCTGTGAGAGAGGTCACAGTTCGTAGTAATCAACGGAAAGTCATCGAGTAAAACAGAAGAAATATCTGACGTTCCCAAACGAAGTGTTATAGGCTCTCTGTTGTTCCCGATCTACATAAACGACGCAGGAGGCATTCTGAGTAACCTTCTTAGACTGTTTGCAGATATACAGTTATTTACATCTTGTAAAGTCGTTGGATAATCAAAACCAATTGCAAAATGATTTACACAAGGTATCTGTATGGTGGGTAAAAGTGGCAACTGTCTTTAAATTGTGAAAAGTATGAAATCATCCACATGGATACTTAAATAAATCCGACGATTTTCGTTTACACGATAAATCACACAAATCTAAAGGATGTAAATTCAACTAAATACTTAGGGACTGCAGTTGCAAACTTATATTGGAACAATATAGATAATGTTGTGGGCAAAGCAAACCAATGACTGCGATTTATTGGCAGAATATTTAGCAAGCGAAACAGGTGTACTAAAGAGAGAGCTTACACCACGCTTGTCCGGTCACTGCTGGAGTATTGCTGTGTGAGATCCGCGTCAGATTGGACTGACGGAGGACATAGAAAAAGTTCAAAGAAGGGCAGCTCGTTTTGTATTATCGAGAAATAGTCTATGTGTGTGTGTTGGGGGGGGGGGGGGGGAGGTGCCACAGACATGATACGTGAATTTGGGTAGTGGAAATCATTAAAACAAAGGCTTTTTTCGTTTTCGTTGACGCAGAATCTTCTTGCGAAACTTCGATGACCAACTTTCTCCTCTGATTAAGACAATATTATTTTGGCACCAACGTACAGAGGGAGAAATGATCATCCTGATAAAATAAGAGGAATCAAAGATGGCACATAAGGATTTAAGTGCTCGTTTTTGCTGCTCGCCGTTCGAGGATGGAACGGTAGAGAAACAGTTTGAAAGCGGTTCGATGAACCCTCTGCCAGGCACTTAATTGTGAACTGCAGAGTAATCATATAGACGTAGATGTAAACCAATTACTGATATCTGAGTTCAGATACAGTATATAATTTTTTCGCAAAAATCGAAGCACAGTCAACCTAAAATTCCTTGATAGTTGACGCCTGTCGTTTGTCACTAAATTATTGCTTCTGTGTCCGACAACGATGTGGTCAGTGATATTCAAAGAGATAACAGTGCGACAGCTGCTACGCACTATTCGGAACATCGCAAGTGAAGATTTAATGTGGTTCACTAATTGACGGTGGATTTTTGGATATGTATTCGAAATATTTATCTTTTCTCATAAACGCTTATTGCAAGAAGGGGAACTTCAGTTTCACGGCTATAGCCTGGGAGAGTCGTAAGATTAGAACTAGTACCAGCAGGGATTCATGTGAGATTGCTCTCAATGTCTTGTAGGAAAATTACTTCTAGTAGATAGAGAACCGACTCGTGAGGCCTTAGACCACTTTGTAACTAACAGACCTGAACTATCCTAATCATTTAAGATCGAGGAGGGAATCGGTGATTACAAGACCGCGCTAGCGTCAAATGTCTGCGCTTGTCACAAATGAACGTTGAAATACGCAGGAAAATATTGTTGTGTAGAATGACTGAAAGAATACGAGTTGCGGAGGCAAATAACAAATCATCTTCAAGTATTCAATACTAAGGACTAAAATGTGGAGTGCAAATGAATAAAAGTCTAATACTTTGTACGCTATGCCTTCGACAAGAATGTGATGATCAAGAAGTGCTTCACACTGAAGCAATGAATGTCACGCGACGTGATTCTCCTCGGGGAGACACTGGCGTGCGCACTGGTATGGTAGGATATGCGATTCGATACGCAATACGATTCGCCGTACGACAAGCAACAAGACAGCAAGTATCACGTTCCGGTTTCAGATTCAGTTGCAGTCTTGAGCACTTCTGAAGTGGACGTTATTGTGCCTCAAAAAACTGAGAAAGCAAAGGAAGTACCGGTGCACCATTGTAATGCTCCAAATATCGAACATAGTTCGGCTGTGGTTTCTTGAGATGTCTCTCAACACCGAAAATTCCACGAATTCTACAGAATGAGTCCAAACAGTGTCCACTTTCAGGGCAACTAGTATCAGCTACTCCGACGAAGCAGGACACAAATTTTCGATTTGCTGAGGAGTTACTCATTACAATAACTTGGTGAAAGTGTGTGAATGACACAAAAAATGACAAAACGTAAAGTTCATTTTTTAAGACCACGTAGTATGGTACTTTATTCAATGTGGTCCACATATAAATAAAGGTTACGAATTAATAGACCTAGGGTAGCATTTCTACAACTGTTCCGTTTCGCAAAGTTCTTGATGATACAGCTTGTAGAGTGTTCAGAAGAATCTTTGCTGAATTCGAAGTGAGATCAGTCATCGTCGATGGTGTACCAGTGGGATGTGAACCCTGCGTAGGAGTAGACAGTAATTTTGTAGAAACTGAAGGTGCCCACAATAATAAGAAAAATTCTGATGTGACTCCTCGACTTCCTACAGATGCTCAATCATAAATTTAGCTTTCAGTTCCCTTCTACATGTGTCACAAAGTTTCCTGTAATCAGGGAGAACAGACTGAAAAAACATCCAATCGGCATCATCACCTGGTGACTCTCATTTTAGAAAGTTTTTCATTTTCAGTTTCAGCTTCTATCTTCAGCGTACAAAAAAAGGAGAGAGAAGGCAATTTCGAACTCAGCATAGCAGCCGGCAATAGCGTTGCATGTGGTGTATACCTGCCAACCTCGTCGCGGGCAGCCTTCATTATATCTCACGCATTTTCTATAGAACGGAAAGACGTATCGCTCTTCTTCACCCGTAAAACATTTTCGATATGCTAGCTAGATTTTGTACTCAGAAATCTATGACCTGAAATCCACCAAACAGCTTCATCCTGCGCTGAAAACTTTTCAAAATATGCCCAGTGGTTTTTCAGTATCAATGTGTGGTGTCAGACTGTGAGGTGCGTTAAAAAAAATCGAGTACTTTCCTCAAAATCGAATGAGGAATCCTGCATAGCAGAGAGCAAGCACGAATCCCAAAATAGTGTTTTATAAATTCTTAACACGAAAAGTAATAGTTTTACTTACCAACTAACTATAGAGGCTGATGTAATTTTGCTTAATCTAGATAAAACAGTTGTTTTTAGGGACATCGGATTACTTGAAGTTTCGCTTGCCATGTACACACGACACAAGTTGCATGGAGCGACAAGCATTCTACGTTGCGCTGGGTGACACAGCAGAGATATATGCCAGTGTCATACAGCTGTCGTGCGAGTGTGAACAAGTTAAGTCTCTTCAGCTATATTCCTATGCCCTCTGCTAATGCAGGGTGCTTCTGGGTCTTATCGCAACTTGTATTACGTGTGGTATCGCATATCGTCTACTTAACCGGAGTCAAAAGCTAATCAGCAAATAAAGAAAGAGACAGAAATACAAAAAGAAAAGAAAAAGGCTGAACAACGTCAAAAGAAGGGCGAGGAAAGCAATGCGAGAGGTATTGAATCGATTTGAAGGCAATGTATTGCCAAACAATCTGACTAAAAATCGTAAATTCTGGTCTCACCTAAGGTCAGTTAATCGAAGTCATCTATTCACTCGCTCAGATGACTGTACTAGTACCGAAAGAAACGCTGACAGAGGCAAGGTCGAAATATTAAATTCGATCTTCCGAAACTGTTTCATCGCGGAAAATCGTAATACCATTACTACTTTCAAATCATAGTACTAACACCGAAATGGCCGGAGTGCCCGAGCGGTTCTAGGCTCTATAGTCTGGAACCGCGCGATCGCTACGGTTGCAGGTTCGAATCCTGCCTCGGGCATGGATGTATGTGTTGTCCTTAGGTTAGTTAGGTTTAAGTAGTTCTAAGTTCTAGGGGACTGATGACCTCAGAAGTTAAGTCCCATAGTGCTCAGAGCCATTTGAACCATTTGAAACGAAATGGCAGGTACTGAGCCAAGCGGCTGCTGCAGAGAAAATCATCCAACACTGCTAAAGAGTGGAAAGGAAATCGGATGAATTCAGCTGCGTGCGAGCTTCTGTATAATTTATGCTGAAGGTAATGCGCCCTGTCTAGTAGCAATTTGTCTTAGGTCGCAGCCGTGGGTACCTACCGATAGAAAAAGTTGCACGTCTTTCCATTTTCTAAGATGGCTCGTCGGACAGATGTTCATAGTTGTAGTCGTATAGCTCTGACGTCAGTCTGTCGAAAAACTATAGTATTTTACGCTCACGCACTATGACATTTTTAAAAAAATCTTCTCCTTAACAATCAACATGGACCTCGCAGAAAGAGGTCTTGCGAAGCGGCTCGATCCGTTCCTTCACGAGCTCTCGAGTGCCATACTTTAAGATGCTCAGGTTGACGTCGGGTTCCTTGACTTTCGAAAGGCATTCTATATAATTCCGCACTCTCATTTAGTGATCAAAATACGAGCTTAATGAGTATGGACTAGATTGGTAACTGGATTCAGGACTTCCTCGCAGATTGAGCTCAATATGCCTTTCTTAACGGATTAAAGTTGACAGACGAAAAGGTAATTTCCGAAATACCTCATGGGAGCCTTGATGCACCTCTGTAATGATATGCAAGAAATACAATTCCCTTCACAACTTCATTCACTGTGGGTTGTCAAGATGGCTAATGTAAATGTAAATGTCGTGTTACTAGGGCCTCCCATCGGGTGCAAGTCTTTCGATTTGACGCCACTTCGGTGACTTGCGCGTCGATGGGGATGAAATGATGATGATAGAACAACACAACACCCAGTCCCAGAGCGGAGACAATCTCCGACCCAGCCGGGAATCGAACCCGGGCCCTTAGGATTGAGATTCCGTCGCTCTGACCATTCAGCTACCGGGGGCGGACAAGATGGCTAATGAACCAAAAAGAATTGTTAAACAAATGTTGCAGTAGAATATACAGTTGACAGCTAGAAATATAAGACGATTATTACGAATGATGTCTAATAGCAAAACACACTTTCCCTAAATACACCAGCCGAAAGGCCTTTAGTCACTTGACCAGATAGATCAATGGTATTCACCTCACTCTCTCTCGGTTCTCTGACTATGTTTAGGTAAAGATTTGCGCAAGATCGTTCTAGTTATTCGATACGCCTTCGCTACTTATTGAGTGAGAATGACTGCATCTTTGTGGGCTGTCAGGAGCCATCTTCAGCACTTTAACCACAACTTTCACTGATGAGCCACTCAGGAGATTGTCACCGTGAGGCCGAGCTGGGGTACGACTTGCTCTAACATCTCAGCCTCTGATCCAGCATGCTGAAGTTAGGTCAGGATCAGTGAACAGCATGACATCAGAAGAATACAGTTAACTGATGGGTAGCAGAGTAAATTATCACGACAGCCAACACCATAGCAACTTGCAGTACGTGCTAAGGCAACACCGTCAGGCGTTATGGCATCTGACAACTCCACAGTGAAGTATGGGAAGCCAGGAGGAGCCGCAGGAGGAACCGAGCACTTCTGCATCTTCCCAGATGTCCAGTCAGAGGACCACAACAGCAGTGAGGGTCGGGCTCCAGGACGTAGCAGGGAACGGGAGATGCTGTCTGGATTGTAAAATTACTGAACAAAGGTGTCCTTCAATTAATCCTTCAGTTACAAATGGTTCAAATGGCTCTGAGCACCATGGGACTTAAAATCTGAGGTCATCAGTCCTCTAGAACTTAGCACTACTTAAACCTAACTAAGAACATCACACACACCCGTGCCCGAGGCAGGATTCGAACCTGCGACCGTAGCAGTCGAGCGGTTCCGGACTGAAGCGCCTAGAACCGCTCAGCCACAGCGGTCGGCCTTCAGTTACTGCGTTTGCCAAAGCGTTCATGAACATGTCACAAACATCATGAACATAGTAGGGGCACCAGCTGGGTGTGGTGGCCCCCATAATTTTGTATCAGAAGTGCTGACATTAGGCTGTTGCACATTCAGAGAACCTAGCCTGCAGCAGCACACCAGCTGCCAACATCTGTAGCAGTTGTGGGGTGAATGGACAACGAACACTAGTGCTTATTGGGTGTGTGTGTGTTGGTATATGATGTCCAGAGTAAGGCTTAGTGACTGGAAAGTTTCATTTGAGAAACCTGCTGAGTCTGCAGACCTTGTCTCATTTGAGGGGGAATGGTTCTCACAATCATTCGTAATTTCATGGGTCACACCGCACCGCAACATTTGCCACCTACAGAGGATATCGTCATGAAGCAGAAGACTATTCAGAGTGTTGCTGGGTTATGACTATCTGCTCTAACTGAATTAAATCTTAGTTGGGATCTGCTGTTTATAGATAACTGCATGGGAAAATGCCAGAAACACAGTCAACCGGAACTAGCGACGCAGTAAGAGTCTTGACAGAGCAGATGAATAAACTGATAGCAGAAAATGAGCAGCAGAATGCATTTATTTCACGTGGTCGAACAGCACTGCAGTCGTTTCAGTAGTCGAGGTCAAGGGTCGATGAAGTGAAAACTGGGCTAACTATTTCTTCTATGAATCCCTCTGCCAAAACCCTGATAACTCCTTTCTCCAATAAAGTACCAACGGATATGAAGGTGTTTACAAGCGCTGTCCAGGCCACAGCCAAGTTTCCTCACTGGTTAGAGGAGGGGAGTTTGCCAAGCTATGTCTCATGACTGATGCTTTGTGTTATGAGGCTTTAAGCAGTGTCCATATTTTCGAAATTAGCTGAGAGGTTACAGAAGAGGTTCAGGAGACATAATAGTGCCTGATTCTCCAGGGATAAGTTGAACCGGTAGACAAAGGAAGCGAATTAAACAGTAGAGTTTTCCGATGGGATTCCGAAGATCATCGTACAGACGTACGATTTAAATCAAAGTCCAGAGGCATATAGAGTGCTAGTTAAGGAGACAGAGAGTAAGGATTTGGATGTGTTCGTGCAGGGAGTTACTCCTGATTTCACGTGAAGGCTGTGAATGGAGAACCCTGAGGATCTTGCCACAGCACTTTGGGCTGTGATACATTTACAAGAAATAGACGGTGTGACTGGGACACGTGGGGATCAAAAAATATTCACGTTAGGTAAGGAGTGTTACACAGACTTTGAAAGCGGTGGCATCTAAAGGCACAGTGTCGCCAACACAATGTTTAACTGCCAGCGTTTTGGGCATAAGGGTTTGGAGCGTAAAGCTAAAACACAGAACGAAAAGATAGATGGAAAGAAACTGTTAAACAGCAAAGGGAATGTTCCTGCTGTCGAGAACCATTCCCCACAAACAATGGTGCTGAGGCAGTGCACACAGTGGTGGATTGCTGCTTGTTGAATTGGATGAAAAACAATAAGTACAGATTTTGAGTAGGAATTGGGGCCCATGTTAGCCTGAGCCTCGTGGACAATAGGGGACTGGAAACTCTGAGGTATAGATTGCACACAGTAGAGGATAATAAGTTAGATTCAGTAAGGAGAACACAGCACGAGTTTAAGTTAGGGAATGTATGGTTCTGTGACCACATGGAAGTGTTGCTAACTTTGGTGCAAGGATTTTCTGCAGTACTTGGGGTAGTAAAGGTTAGGCACCATCCTAAGACTGACCTTTCGCAGCACACACTTGAAGTCGTTCACGAAGGGTATAACAGTTGCAAAGGTTTCTAAGTCGCAAGGTACACCTATTGCTAAGGCAGTGCCAATTAAACTGCCTACAAACACATTAAAGGTGGTTTCACATGACAGAGTACTGGCGGGTACAGGAAAGTTGATATGGGTACAGATGGCTATTGATGTGCCGCAGCAGGTTTTGTGCATGTAGAGATGCTACGAAGTAACGATGTGTTAGACGAGAAATGTTACATTATGTTAAGGGATGTAGCAAATGGAAGGGATGTAAACTGGCAAGCTATGATACCAATACGCTTAAATAACTTCAGATAAATGGAAATGGATCTCCTGACGGGATTGGTAGTTGCCATGGTAGAGGATATTGATGAGGAGAACAACGACAATTCGAGGATAGATTACAAAGTCAAACAAAACATCAGTGCATCTCCATTGTGGAATGAGGTTGGTCATTTAAAAGGGGACGATCAGCTTAAGATGGAGGCATCATTATTGAAATACCAAGATTTGTTTGCATTCGAAGGACCTAAACTGGGTAAACAGATAACACAGAATTGGATTCTGACAGGGAACCATGCATCAGTACAACACAAGCCATACAGACTGATGAAGCATTTCCAACTAGGAGTCAAGCAAATAACGGGCCACCAGTTGGCAGATGGAATTATTCAGCATAGTAATAATCCATGGTCAGCGAGTACAGCACTTGTTCTGAAGAAGTCACCAGACAGATTGAGAACACCATTTTTGCTGTGATTAAAGGTATATGAATGAACAAACAGTAATGGATGTGTGTCCATTTCTGAATACTACAAAAACGCTGGATAAATTGGGGCAATGTAGGCTTTTCTTCATGGTGGATGTGAAGAGTGGGTACCACTAGATAGAGATACGTCCAGAAAATAGACCGAACACAGCATTTACGACCCATTCTGGCCACTACAATCATCGTAGAACGCATTTTGGATTGAACAATGCACCTGATACGTTCCAAAAATTATTAGATGGGGTCTTGTTGTCTAAAATACAAAAAGTGCATGGTTTATCTCGACATTATTATAGTGATTTATAAAGATTTGGACAAGCCCACAGAACCACTAAAAGACGTGTTTGATAGGTTAAGATCTGTTTGTCTCACGCTTAACAGCATCAAGTGTCATTTTTCTCATACACATGTGAATTACCTGAGGCAACCTATAAATCTGAGGTAAAGCAAGCAAATTCAGATACGTTGAGCAGCGAAATTACAGTATTACAGATGTCGAGAGTAAGTCAAGTTGATTGGAAGATGGCATAAGCAGTTACGAGGAATGTATAGCAAGCAGCCACAGTTTGTAATACAGAACAGGTTGCTCTACTGATCTCAAACTGCGGTCCATGTATCATTGTCCCCACTGCGCTTCAAACTGAAGTTTCGCACGAAGCACATGATTGCGTATTTTCGGACCATGGAAGGAGGAGAACAACAAACAGATGCACTCCACTGGACAATGCAATGACAAGATGCGGATCACTACGTCTGGAATTGTATACCGTGTCCGCTACGTGCGGAGTTGAGTTATCAAAAAATTTTGATTCGAAGGTTACTTTAATCAGACAAACCATTTTGGAAGGTAGGGGTTGAAGGCTCAGGACCCTTTAAAAGGAGTTTACGGCAGAACAAATATGAGCTGACGATGATCGGTCATTTTTGAATTATTTGGTAATGATGGTAATACCAGATTAGAAAACAAGTGTAAGCCATGGTTAACACCGGGCTTCTAGAATTCAGAGTGGCAGAGACCATAATCACAGATCACGGAACTAATTTATGTCTGATTTGATGAAGCAATTATGCTGATTGTTGAAAGTCAAGAAATTGCGCACTGGCCTATTTCATCCACAATCAAATGGTCATACGAAACGAGTTCACCATACGATATCGAAGATCTTTAGTTACTGGGTAAACAGCATTTGGGTCGGGGTGTGTATTTAAGTTATAACACGTTTGCCTATAATTCGAAAGTCCATACAGGGAAGTCTGTGTGGCAGGAGAATGCTGTCACCTTTTGATGTGCTACAGCGGAAGTTAGGTGCTGAAGGTGAGCATATGAAGCAATTTTTGAACATGAAAGGTAGTTTCGCGGAAGGTGAAACATGCAAACACAATAGCATTAAAAAGTCAGGAGCGTATGGGATAAGCAATGAGCAAGCTACAGCAGTATAGGGCAGGACAATGGATTTGTTAGCAAATCCATATATCCCGAAGGGTAAGGCTAAGAAATTCCTGGTTAAGTGTCAGTGGCCATACCAAGTGGTAGAAAGAACGTTCCGAGTGAATGTCAAGTTGCAGTTTACTAGTAAGATTTCTGTGGTCCACATCAGTCATATGAAACCTTTTCTTCGTGTAGTTGATGCAATAATGCAAGCATCTTCTTCTATGCAAAGAGAGAAGGAGCTACCGCATAAAGCCGGAGAAAGGCACAAAACGCTATATAATTCTAGGTCTAGGGATGAATAAGGTAGATGTGTGCATACGGATTCTCTAGATTAATGTTGTGTTATTTCCTTTCTTGTTCATAGAGGGGAATGAGGATTCACTGGCAGTTACTTTCTCCCAGGTGATGCCGACTATAATGCTCACACAGTTTATCATAGTCGTAATTCTCTACCAGGCATTTCGGGCTAGTGGAATACAAAATCTACCGCTGGGAACTGGAGTCTTGTTCTCGAGGCAGCTGGATGTACTCCTTACAAGCCTTAAGTGATCACTGAGGCTTATACTCGGAACATTTGAAGTAAGAAACAGAGTATGTCAGTTGCTAGATGTGTTTTTAAATTTGATTACTGATGCGACTTGAATCCGTTGTTTTCAGTTGTGTGGGGGGAATATCAAGAGCTATAATTTCGTAGCAGGGGATAAGAGGTCAGCTGCAGCGACTGACGGAAGTCATTCCGAAGACACGGGTAGGGATCGAGAGAGGTTGGTTGGATGCAGGGTGTAAACTGCTCAAGACTGTGTCTGAGACAAGTGATGTGGAAAATTTGAATTATAATTCACACCTTCTCCAACCGAAAGAAATATGCCGGCCGACAGGCCAGTAGTCACTCGATTAGAAGGATCGATGGTGTTCACCTTGTTCACACTCGATTCTATGATTATTGTTAGGTAACAATATATGCAAGATTGTTCCAGTTCTCCAGTACATTTCCGCTACACTAATGACAGAGGAGCTGCCAGAACATATCTTCGAGGCTAGAATGGCAGTAACCACTGATGAGCCCTTCAGGAGACTGTCGCCATGATGCTGAGCTATGGCACGAGTTGCTCTAACTTTGCGGCCTCCGATCCACGGCCAGCTTGCTGAAGGACGGGTCAGGTTCAGCGAACAGCACGACACCACGACACCTGAGAGGCAACAGCACTGCTCATCATGACAGCCGACAACACGGCAACATGCAATTCCTCTAGGGCAACAGCATAGGGCGTCACAGCATCCGGCACTCCAAAACGTGGTGTGGGAAGCTGAGAGGAGCCGCAGGAGAGCCAAGCACTCCCGCGTCCTCTCAGAGGTCCAGTCAGAGAACTACAGTACCAGACTTACGTGATGTTCCGTCCCCAGGACCTGTTAGAAAACGGAAGACTCTATCTGGATTGTAAATTTACTGAATAAACATATCTTACAATTGATCCCGCTTTTACTGGGTTCACCAACGTTTTTAGGAATCTGCCACGACCATCCTGAGTACAGTAACGGCGTGCTGGCCCCTACATTTGCATGGCCAGCAGAACTAGTGGAAAGAAGAAAGACCTATACAGGATCATCGGTTGATGCAGGTACTGGCAGGTAGCCATAAACGTAAGTAAATGTAAAGTACTGTGCATAGAAAGTCGAAGAGATCCACATCTGTTCGTAACACGAATGGCAATAAATTACTGAAAACAGCATCTACCATAAAATACCTTGGAGTAACCATTCGAAGCGATCCAAAGTGAAATGCTCACATAAAAAACTGTAGGAATCGCAGATCTCAGGTTGATATTCATTGAGTAAATCCTAAGGAAACGTAATTGATTCACAAAAGAAGTGGCTTAGGAAACAAGAGACGCTCAACAAACTTAAGTGGCAGTCGCTTCAAGAAAGGGGTGTGCATCACGGTAAGTTTTACTGTTGAAATTGGCAACATATTACTTTCTGCCACATACTTCTTGCGAAATCTACACGACGAGAAGATAAAAAACTAGAACTCATACAGAGCTCTAACAATAATAATAATCATTATTCGTATGCGCAACGTGCGAATGGGAGCAGGAAAGAGGGGGAAAGATTAGTGGTCCGGAGTACCCTCCACCACACACCATAAAATGGCTTGTAGAGCATAGATGGACATGTCTATATAGAGTCTTCCAAATTTGTCTCATTCTCGGACTAAAGGTAAAAAAAGGAATCGTCGGATGCGACAGGAAATAGGTGCATAAAATATTAATGTAATCATATAACAATTATGCGTGAATTCCACAATTTTGTAAAAGGGGGGGGGGGGAGTATTGTATCTTGGAATACTCCTCAGACATTCCCCCCTATAAAGGAAGTTTAATATATGTCCTTGTTCCATTGTAACACGATAACAGTCACGTTATACGTGTTGGTGTCTTTTTCTGAAATTACAAGCATTCTTCCGAGAAAGTAAGGTTTTTCCAAATCTGAGAAACTGTTTCAAGGTAACAAATTCATTAAAATACAAAAACTGATTTTGTAATGTTGCAAAAAACACACAGGTGCTCCTGCTGATCTATCTTATGGTTTTAAGTACACTCGTCTACTAGAATTAGTAAAGCAATAATGTTATTCCCACATCTAAATTCATCAAAAACTCGTCTCTAAAACCGATAACAAGCAGCCAAACATTATAGTGACCCCTGAAAGAGTAGTAACTTTATATCTCCGTTCGAAACGTATGTCATGTTCAGCTGTCACCCAATGGAAACTACGTGACACGTCGATTGAATAGCATACCGAACAGTAGTAACAAACATTGGTTTAGATGTAAATAAGGGTTGTGATGCGCTCTAACTCACCAAAACATTATACTGACTCCATACCAAGATATTACCTTCATCTTTCAAAGAAAACTGTTTGCCTTCTTCTGCTGATTTCAGACAATATAGTAATCCTAATGCTTCACTTCATCTTCCAGTACAAAACGTTCGTCTGTAGATCATCACATTAGAGCAAAATGCAGCTATGGGACCTTAAAACTGGCAACAAAATGGATCAGAATGTCATTCACGCATATCGTTAACACAGAATGGTACGAACTGGAACATAATGGGTCAGCGTGGAATGAAACGTGTCAGAACAGAATGATTCAAAGCGCAGTGGGTCGGAATGGAATGGGTTGTATAGAAAAGATCAGAATGGATTGAAACATATCATAACAGAATGAAACACAGTGGTTTGGAACAGAATGGAAGTGAACAGATTAAAGGAGAATGATTGGGATGGAATGGATAAGAATAGAAAGGACTGGAATGGAGTTGATAAGACTGGATTAGGACAGAACAAAATGCAACAGAACAGATCAAACAGAATGAACTGGATCTCAGTGGAATGCAAAAGAATGGTTCAGAGTAGTATCATCATTTCCCTACCCAATGTTTTCTTTCAAAAGGTCTGTGTGAATGACATTCCAGCCAGTTCTGTTTTTAAACGGTCTATGTGAAAAAAATTATGTTCCATTCCTTTCCAAATCATTCTCTTCTTAACTGTTCCCCTCTGTTCCATTCTGACCCTTTCTGTTCCAAACCTAATATATTCAGTTTTTATCTGTCCTGATCTGTTTGGATCCATTCTGACTCATTCTGTTCCATTCCATTCTGATCAATTTTGGTTAGTTCCAATCCATATTGTTCCAATCCTTTCTGTATGAAACCATTCTGTTGCTACTCATTCCACTATTAACCATTCCATTCCAAACGATTCATTCCAGTCTTCTTTGACGTATTCCATTACATTACTTTCTGACCTGTTGAATTATGTTCCAATCCATTCCACATTAATAGGCTGTATAAATGAAATTCCAATCACTTTCATTCCAAATTTCAAGATCCAGTACCTGAATTTTTCTATAACATGATAATGTATTGACAAATGAACTGCAAGATAAAGTTAAGCATGAGGGTCACTGTAATGAATTATCAGCAGAATATGGAAAATTTTGTATACTGAAAGATGAAATTAATACACTAGTAATGAATCGGTATTATGTCTTCGTGCCTCTGAAAGCTTCTGTCCAGTATGCTATTCCATTAATGGGCCATGCAGTTTCCACCGTGCGATACTTGAAGATGACAAATGTTTTGAACTGAAATATGATGTTATTATCCCAGTATGGGTCGATATAATGCTTGGCTGACCTTGATATCGGTTCTAGAGGAAAGTGTTTGATCAATTTAGATTTGGAATAGCATTGCTTACTTTGGTAATTCTCATCGACAAGCTTTAAGCTATAAAGAGGATCACCAGTAGTGCTTATGTCTGTTTTTTTTAAGTTATAGACCTAACTGTTATTTTTTTGATGAATTTAGTGGATGGTTTTAATGTTTGGTATAAGAATCGAACTCCACTCATCCAGTAATCAAGCTACATGTATTTTAATAAATAATACGGACAATTTAAATGTGGAACTATTTAATTTGGAAGTCCGTTGTGCTTGCCAAGTGTGGTACAACAATTGAACCTTAGTCGGCAATAAATGTTTTTTGTATGAATTTTATCGGTAGTGGGAATATACAAACCATATATACTTCCAAGACCTTATAGAACAACTGTCAACGGCCTTGCCACAGTGGTAACACAGGTTTCCATCAGATCACCGAAGTTAAGCGCTGTCGGACTGCGCTAGCACTTGGGTGGTTGACCTGGTTTGCGGAGCAGTATTGGCAAGGGGACTGCACCAAGCCCCTGTGAGGCAAACTGAGAAGGTACTTGATTGAGAAGTAACAGCTCCGGTCTCGTAAACTGACATACGGCCGGGAGAGCGGTGTGCCGACTACATGCCCCTCCATATCCGCATCCTGTGACGCTTGTGGGCTGAGGATGAAACGGCTCCCGGTTGGTACTGTAGGGCCTTCCAAGGCCTGTTCGGATGGAGTTTAGTTATAGAACAATTAATATACTGCAGAAATGCCACTTGTGTTTTGTTACAAAGTACATCTGGGTTAGGTCCACCATCTTGAATTTTTAATTTAAAAAAATTTCAATTTTTTTAAAGCTGTTTTTCACATGGAATTTCCAGCCAGCACCAATTTTTAGTTTGAAATTTTCTGCCAGTGATATCTCGAATTTTTTAATTTCCCTCCATCCACCCTCTAGGAATTTTTAATTTCCTACCACAGTCAGAGCAGCAGTGCCATGACAACAGCGCTGACTAATGGCGGAAACTTGAACTGTGGTTAGATAATACCTTGATATACTGCTGACTATGTTCTACATAAAGATTAGAATAGCTGAAATTTCCCCTTCGTATCATTGTTAACTGAAATGCCATAAAATGCCTGACAGAAAGAATGATGCACCCTGAAGACATGGTAGGATGCTAATGTAACTTCGTACACTTACACAACATTAATGGGCATATAAATGGTGAGTGTCGCAATTCTCTGTGACAGATAGAACGATCATCAGAGTGCATTATTGTTGTTCATGTTTAGTGCTGTTTCCAGGCGAGGTAGGATATTTAAAGGGCATGCAAAGTGTCAGATGCTAGGTGATCGCTATGGAGGACATGGCGATACCACGCTATCAGCGCTTGACAGTCTGAAAGCGGCCTTGTAGTGTGTACCCATTTGGCCAACTGGTCGAATCATGCTACATCCAGATTTTTGGAATATTTGGACGTGACAGCGTCCTGATGTTCGACTGCATGGGAATGTGACAGTAGGAATTGGCCACGTGTAAACGCCACAAGGGACGATCATCATGTTGTTCACTAAGCACAATCTAAGCTATTCAAATCAGTACCTGCTACCTGAGATTAAGTAATGTTCTCCCCAACATTCTGTGTCACTCCATAGAATTGGTCGCGTCCGCAGCTTGTGGTCTAGTGGCTAGCGTTGTTACCTCTGCGTCATGGGGTCCCAGGTTCGATTCCCGGCCAGGTTGGGGATTTTTCCCTGCACAGGGACTGGGTATTTGTTCAAATGGTTCAAGTGGCTCTGGGTACTATGGGACTTAACTGCTGAGGAACTGCTGAGGTCATCAGTCTCCTGCAACTTAGAACTACTTAAACCTAACTAACCTAAGGACATCACACACATCCATGCCCGAGGCAGGATTCGAACCTGCGACTGTAGAAGTCGCGCGGTTCCAGACTGTAGCGCCTAGAACGACTCGGCCGGGGTGTTTGTGCAGGCGGTTGTGGACCAGTGCTACCGTGTATTTTGCGTCAAGGTAGCGTGTCAAGCTGACTTTTCGGGGAAACTGCTGAAGCAGCCGACGGACAGGTATCGCGTAACAGCCCTTGGCAATGCGCACTAAAGAATAAGTTGGGACTTGCAGGAAGACATATTCTGTTAAAATGGTATCATTCTATGCTTTCGGGCTGCGTGCCAGACACGGGTCGTGGACGAATGGAGTGAGGGTGGTCAGAAAGATAGATAAGATCGCATGTGGTTTGTAAGGGGACAAAACTCGTGTCAGCCGCAATTCGTTGCCAGGCCACGAACTTTGTTGGCCCAAGAATTTCAGAAAATAGCGAGAACAACGATAGTCAGGCAGTGCTAAAATTAGGAGCTCCAGTAGCTGGCCGGGCGCCATTTACCGAGTAAAGACGGCGCAGCTGCTGCTCGGATTGGTTAGTGCAGTAGCTCTTCTCAAGCATGAGAGATTGCCAGATTGGAAAAATAAGAGATTGGCCAGATTATCGGAGGAGAGGGGGCAAGTTTTGTGTCGAAGTTTCCCATTTGGACGTGAGTTTGCATTGGTGGGGTTTCTATGGAGGTCATGGAGCAGGGGGGATTTCTCAGACCCTTAGCACTTGGTTGTATAGACTTGTAAAGAGATGATTGATAGAGATACTTCTGCTGCGACTGGCTATTTGGCTTGGGCTCAAAGCGTTGGAGGTATCGAGACGGTGGAGAAACGACAGGCGACGCATGCAGTCCACGATGCAGTGGAAAAGGACTGTCGTAAGCGCTTGCTGCCGAGATGTATGGGAGATGAGAACGTCTGTTGCTTAACTGTCTCAGGCATTCTGCCTCTTTATTATTCCTAATTTCTCACTCATAAGAAATGAAACACGATAATAAATGCGGAAAGTGACTATTGGTTTCTGTAAAGAACACACCATGGATTCATTTGTTAGGGCTATTAATTTTCAAACGTTTCCGTTGTACGACCGCTTTTCGCTTTAATCTGAGTGTGTCGGGAGCTAGGTAGGGTTCATTCGATGCGAATCATAGTGGCAGCTACTAACAGGCTACGATATGCATCGATGTGTGGTACATTTGATGAAAGAGTAAACGTCAGATTTGATGACAGAGTAAAAGTCTGTTTATAACTAAATAAAATTAAAATGAAATACAGCTACATTATCACTTCTTAAATATTTTTCACGTTGCGAGATTGTAGCTATTTTATTTAGTTACATCAGTTTCCTGTGTGAAGCACAAAACTACACTCCTGGAAATTGAAATAAGAACACCGTGAATTCATTGTCCCAGGAAGGGGAAACTTTATTGACACATTCCTGGGGTCAGATACATCACATGATCACACAGACAGAACCACAGGCACATAGACACAGGCAACAGAGCATGCACAATGTCGGCACTAGTACAGTGTACATCCACCTTTCGCAGCAATGCAGGCTGCTATTCTCCCATGGAGACGATCGTAGAGATGCTGGATGTAGTCCTGTGGAACGGCTTGCCATGCCATTTCCACCTGGCGCCTCAGTTGGACCAGCGTTCGTGCTGGACGTGCAGACCGCGTGAGACGACGCTTCATCCAGTCCCAAACATGCTCAATGGGGGACAGATCCGGAGATCTTGCTGGCCAGGGTAGTTGACTTACACCTTCTAGAGCACGTTGGGTGGCACGGGATACATGCGGACGTGCATTGTCCCGTTGGAACAGCAAGTTCCCTTGCCGGTCTAGGAATGGTAGAACGATGGGTTCGATGACGGTTTGGATGTACCGTGCACTATTCAGTGTCCCCTCGACGATCACCAGTGGTGTACGGCCAGTGTAGGAGATCGCTCCCCACACCATGATGCCGGGTGTTGGCCCTGTGTGCCTCGGTCGTATGCAGTCCTGATTGTGGCGCTCACCTGCACGGCGCCAAACACGCATACGACCATCATTGGCACCAAGGCAGAAGCGACTCTCATCGCTGAAGACGACACGTCTCCATTCGTCCCTCCACTCACGCCTGTCGCGACACCACTGGAGGCGGGCTGCACGATGTTGGGGCGTGAGCGGAAGACGGCCTAACGGTGTGCGGGACCGTAGCCCAGCTTCATGGAGACGGTTGCAAATGGTCCTCGCCGATACCCCAGGAGCAACAGTGTCCCTAATTTGCTGGGAAGTGGCGGTGCGGTCCCCTACGGCACTGCGTAGGATCCTACGGTCTTGGCGTGCATCCGTGCGTCGCTGCGGTCCGGTCCCAGGTCGACGGGCACGTGCACCTTCCGCCGACCAGTGGCGACAACATCGATGTACTGTGGAGACCTCACGCCCCACGTGTTGAGCAATTCGGCGGTACGTCCACCCGGCCTCCCGCATGCCCACTATACGCCCTCGCTCAAAGTCCGTCAACTGCACATACGGTTCACGTCCACGCTGTCGCGGCATGCTACCAGTGTTAAAGACTGCGATGGAGCTCCGTATGCCACGGCAAACTGGCTGACACTGACGGCGGCGGTGCACAAATGCTGCGCAGCTAGCGCCATTCGACGGCCAACACCGCGGTTCCTGGTGTGTCCGCTGTGCCGTGGGTGTGATCATTGCTTGTACAGCCCTCTCGCAGTGTCCGGAGCAAGTATGGTGGGTCTGACACACCGGTGTCAATGTGTTCTTTTTTCCATTTCCAGGAGTGTATTTTACGTATAAATATGGTCTCTGGATATCTTAAAATGCGATGGAGTAAAAGATATTTCTCAAGTTTCAGCACTAATAAATGCTTTCTCGCAATATTTTACACATTTAATTACGAAAGTTACGTCTAAGTCGACTCCAAGTCGCAGTTCAATTGACCACAGCTTGTGGGATTTCTTTGAAATTACGAAATGAATTATCACTTTGTCGCCTTTAGAATGGCTGTCGGACTCCTTTAATGCAATTAGATTCAGATCCCATTTTGGGGACATAATTGATTTACTGACTGTCTGTGAGGCCGACAAAAAGTTCCTCACACGAAAGCTTCAATTATTACAATGCTGAAGGCCAGTGTTGCTAATCTTTATTAATAATAATTTCTAACTCGTAAGAAATGAAACACGAATAAAAATACGCAAAGAGACTTAAATCTATAAAAGATGGGTAGGCATTTTTGCTTAAGAACAAACCCTTCAGCGCACATTATTGAACTTGGGTCTCTGCAATTGTCGTCCTCTAGGATCCCATGTTGACCCAACGACATCGACGATGACGACTGCAGTGGGCCCAAGTTCATTGAGACAGCGTAGTCGATGAATGGAAACTGATCCTTTCTTGAGATATTATGTTGCTGGTCGTGTCCGGGGACGCTGGCACCCAGGCGAATGTCTGCTCGAAACATGCAGCACGCCAGGGGCTCGGGCTGATGGGGGCAGTACTATGCTACGAGGGACATTCGTGTGGGCTTCTGTAGGATCTGGTGGTAACTTCAGGTACCACGGTTGCTGTTTAATATGTGATTGTTATTGTAAGCGTCCCTTCGAGTTTGATACCTTTGCCGACAGCAACGGCGATGACATCCAGCAGGATAATTGCTCATGTCAAAGAAACCAGAATCGTGCAACAGCACTTTGAAGAGCACCAGGTCCTCACTCACAAACCACTGGGCCGTAATTTACGAAATAATTTAGGGGAATAGCATGTCCCATGTGCAGGCATATCGTGCCAGATACAATATACGATCAAAAATATCCGGACACCCCAAAGTCATACCTTTTTACTATGACAGTTAAGAGGAGGTGAGGAAACGGGCCGGCCGGAGTAGCCGAGCGGTTCTAGGCACTACAGTCTGGAACCGCGCGACCGCTACGGTCGCAGGTTCGAATCCTGCCTCGAGCATGGATGTGTGTGGTGTCCTTAGGTTAGTTAGGTTTAATTAGTTCTAAGTTCTAGGAGACTGATGACCTCAGAAGTTGAGTCCCATAGTGCTCAGAGCCACTTTAACCATTTTTTTTGAGAAGACTGATTTCATGGTCGACCGACTGCTCATAGGCTACACATCACGCCTGTAAATGCCAAACGACGCCTCGCTTGGTGTAAGGAGCGTAAACATTGGACGACTGAACAGTGGAAAAGCGTTGCGTGCAGTGACGAATCACGGTACACAATGTGGCGATCCGATGGTAGGGCGTGGGCATGGCGAATGCCCGGTGAACGCCATCTGCCAGCATGTTTAGTGCCAACAGTAAAATTAGGAGGCGATGATGTTATGGTGTGATCGTGTTTTTCATGGAGGGGTCTTGCACCCCTTGTTGTTTTGCGTGGCAGTTTCACAGTTCAGGCCTACATCAATGTTTTAAGCAGCTTCTTGCTTCATACTGTTGAAGAGCAATTTGGGGATGGTGACTCCATCTTTCAACACGATCGAGCACCTGTTCGTAATACACGGCCTGTGGTGTAGTGTTTACACGACAATAACATCCCTGTAATGGACTGGCCTGCACAGAGTCCTGACGTGAATCCTATAGAAGAGCTTTGTAATGTTTTGGAACGCTGACTTCAGGCCAGGCCTTACCGACCGACATCGATACCTATCTTTAGTGCAGCACTCCGTAAAGAATGGGCTGCTATTGAACGTATGCCTGCGAGATTGGAAGCTGTCATCAAGGTTAATGGTGGGTCAACAACATATTGAATTCCAGAATTACTGGAGGAGGGTGCCACAGACTTGTAAGTCATTTTCAGCCAAATGTCCGGATACTTTTGATCACATAGTGTACTTCCATAAACCTAACAATACCTTATGGAATTCATGCCATGCAGAATAGCTACTGTAATGCGTTCCAAAGGTGGACCAATACAGTACGAAGGAGGTGATTATAATGTTTTGGCTCATAGTCATTAACCTCGACAAAGTTACATTTTTAAATACTGATTTATTAAGCATCAAGAATAAGCCACTTTAAGTAATATCAGATTTTCAAACCTTTATCTCGTATTGTTGTTGTTGTTGTCTTCAGTCCTGAGACTGGTTTGATGCAGCTCTCCATGCTACTCTATCCTGTGCAAGCTTCTTCATCTCCCAGTACCTATTGCAACCTACATCCTTCTGAATCTGCTTAGTGTATTCATCTCTTGGTCTCCCTCTACGATTTTTACCCTCCACGCTGCCTTCCAATACTGAATTGGTGATCCCTTGATGCCTCAGAACATGTCCTACCAACCGATCCCTTCTTCTGGTCAAGCTATGCCACAAACTTCTCTTCTCCCCAATCCTATGCAATACTTCCTCATTACTTATGAGATCTAGCCATCTAATCTTCAGCATTCTTCTGTAGCACCACATTTCAAAAGCTTCTATTCTCTTCTTGTCCAAACTATTTACCGTCCATGTTTCACTTCCATACATGGCTACACTCCATACAAATACTTTCAGAAATGACTTCCTGACACTTTATACTCGATGTTAACAAATTTCTCTTCTTCAGAAACGCTTTCCTTGCCATTGCCAGTCTACATTTTATATCCTCTCTACTTCGACCATCATCAGTTATTGTGCTCCCCAAATAGCAAAACTCCTTTACTACTTTAAGTGTCTCATTTCCTAATCTAATACCCTCAGCATCGCCCGACTTAATTCGACTACATTCCATTATCCTCGTTTTGCTTTTGTTGATGTTCATCTTATATCCTCCCTTCAAGACACCATCCATTCCGTTCACCTGCTCTTCCAAGTCCTTTGCTGTCTCTGACAGAATTACAATGTCATCGGCGAACCTCAAAGTTTTTATTTCTTCTCCATGGATTTTAATACCTACTCCAAATTTTTCTTTTGTTTCCTTTACTGCTTGCTCAATATACAGATTGAATAACATTGGGGAGAGGCTGCAACCCTGTCTCACTCCCTTCCCAACCGCTGCTTCTCGTATTATGGATGAGGAAAACCGAAACTGTGATGAATAAATTTTCATGACATTACTGCAACCAGTCCCCTTTTTATTTTGTTCTTCAGTTCTTTTATTGTTCCATGACCGGTTTCGAATCGTCCAACGACACATCATCAGATGGTACATATTTATTGTTTGGCTACAGCATTGTGGGAGTCGTGTAGCTGTGGTAAGATGTATAATCGAAAGATGTAAGCACTGAGTGTGGCTAAAATTATTCACATTATGTGATAGATTTTATTGCTTTACTTCCAGTCACCAGTAAACTTTGGTTGGATGTTGGTGTAGCCAGTATCCTGGAACACATAATGAATATTTTTCAAGATATTGTGTGCACCAACATTCAACCAACGGGTACTGATAACTGGAAGTAAAGCAACAAAATCTGTCGCTTAATGTGAATAATTCTCAACACACTCAGTGCTTACATCTTTCGTTTATACATATTACCACAGCCACACGACTCCCACCCTGCAGCCCGCTGGAGTGGCCGTGCGGTTCTAGGCGCTGCAGTCTGGAAACGAGCGATCGCTACGGTCGCAGCTTCGAATCCTGCCTCGGCCATGGATGCGTGTGATGTCCTTAGGTTAGTTAGGTTTAATTAGTTCTAAGTTCTAGGCGACTGATGACCTCAGACGTTAAGTCGCATAGTGCTCAGAGCCATTTGAACCAACCCACCCTGCTGCAGACAAACAACAAATATGTACCACGTGATGATGTATCGGTAGACGATTCAAAACCGTTGATGGGACAATAAAGGAATTGAAGAACAAAATCAAAAGGCGACTGACTGCAGTAATTTCAAGGAACTTTGATATCAGGTTTTTTATTTTCGTGATGTGTAATTTAAGCGTTGCTAGTGAAATACGTATTGCTTTCGGGTAACATTGGTAAAAGCGTCAGTATGAATTTTAGATCTATTGTAAAAAGCAGTTCCAAATCATGTAACACATCTTCAGTGCTACAAGAGTTGTTTCGCTGGTCAGATAGTTGAAGAAAGTTGGATGGTACTGGAACCACTGGAAGATAAGCAATATGCGCTGCAAATGTCTGTGCTGGTATCTTGCGATAGCAACAACAGCCTCGAAGAAGCTGGACATACCTTAAGACATCTCTCATAAATCACTTGTTGTCATAATTCCTAAGAAGTCAATGTCAAGAAGAGCTTCCTGACCAACGGAGTACGTTGAATATGTATGTTACGAAAAATGTTAGATTGTTTCTGTGCACGGATGTCCATTGTTTTACCTTAGTTTACATGTTACCCAGTGCAATAAATACTCTCGAAATTGCTGTTTGATTTCGTACAGGCGAAACTATAGATTCCTACGTAACAAATATCTTTGTTGGAAAGAAGTGGACATAAAATGTATCTGGTTTGTAGGTTACGCTGGAGTTGTGAAGTCAGCTCGATGCCAGCGGAGAAATCAGATGTACGTGAACCAGAGAGCCACCAACAAAATATTTGGTGGTAAATACCTATGGGACCAAACTTCTGAGGTCATGCTCCCTAGGCTTACACACTACTTAATATAACTTTAAATTACGCTAAAGACAACACACACACATCCATGCCCGAAGGAGAATTGAAACCTCCGAAGGGTGGGGGGAGGGGGGAGGCGCGCGAACCGTGGCAAGCCGCCTGAGACAGGGCGGCTGCCCCGCGCGGCGCCACCGACAAACTTGCAGGGATTGGGTAGAGGTACCTTCTGAGTATTTTGGTGTGAGGGACCCACCGTCTCCTGCAGCTCGCTACGGAGTTATTACTTTTCGTTTTGTTTTTTGCCTCGGTTAGATTTTTATCTGTATTACACTGAAAATAGTTCACAGCAGTGCAATGTCGGCGGCTTTCACTGTGTGTCGTGTTTCCATTCGCTCACGGTACCTCCTGTAGACAAAAGTAATGTCCTCCTTGCCTCGTTCTCCTCAGATTTGTGTTCACTACAGTTCGGTACTGTCTAGGGTTTCGTTTTTCCTCTGTGTTAATTGTGCGTTGCATGTGATATACAGAGATAGGGGTACTGGTGAGGAGTTGGCCGATACGCACTTCGTGTAAGGGATCACTGAATCCATTGGAAGAGTGGCATAACGTTGCTGCGCCTTTTTCTCGCAGCGATGGCGGCCATGCCGCATCACTTTTGCTTTGTGTTTTACTTTTCGGTTATTGCATACTGCAGGCTTATTCAATGTTGTGAAGGAACCTTACAGGAGCATGGATAACTGTAATAACAAAACGAATATATAACAGTATACTGAAAGTTTGTGTGTGATGTTCTCATTCATCCTTGATATTTCACAGACTATGCTCCCAGAGCTAACCGGCAACACTATATTTATTCCTCTAAAACCATTGTTGTTGTTGTGGTCTTCAGTCCAGAGACTGGTTTCACGCAGCTCTCCATGCTCCTCTGTTCTGGGCAAGCCTCTTCATCTCCGAATCACTACTGCAACCTACATCCTTCTGAATCTGCTTACTGTATTCGTCTCTTGGTCTCCCTCTACGTTTTTTACCCTCCACGCTTCCCTCCAGTACTAAATTGGTGATCGCTTGATGCCTCAGAACGTGTCCTACCAACCTATGTCTTCTTCTAGTCAAGTCGTGCCAAAAATTCCTCTTCTCGCCAGTGCTGTTCAGTACCTCCTCCTTACTTATAGGTTCTCTCCATCTAATCTTCAGCATTCTTCTGTAGCACTACATTTCGAAAGCTTCTATTCTCTTCTTGTCTACACTGCTTATTGTCCATGTTTCGTTTCCATACATTGCTACACTCCATACAAACACTTCCCGGAAAGACATCCTACCGCTTAAATCTGTACTCGATGTTAACAAAATTCTCTTCTTCAGAAACGCTTTCCTTGCCATAGCCAGTCTACATTTTATATCCTCTCTACTTCGACAATCATCAGTTGTAATTTTAACAGGCACAACTAACAGTTGTTATTAAGACAGATTGTTACCGACCATGCGTCAGTAAATCTTTGTTGGTGCATCATGACCAGGGGACATCGGCTGGAAAGTACTTTTCAATGTCACCGTTACGTTATTACACTGTATTTTGTATTGGTTAATTCCTTTTAAGTGCGGTGGTGATGTATATTTGTTATTTTATAGTGCACATTTCCTGAATTTTAGCATTAAGTTGTGGCACTTAGCGCATATTTTGGCAATTTTCGCTGCATGTCAATCAATCCTCTACTCATTAGCAACGACAGACTGCTAGCACGGAACGCTCTGAAATCTGATTGAAAAAACGCAGTTCAAGGCTTGAAGTGTCAACTAACAGGTGATTTTTAATCTTTTCCGTCTCAGATAATTAGTTGTGCCTTAAAAAAGCAAATCCCCTAAACAAAAACATCTCTCAGAAACCTTTCGTGCAAGTCGTGTATCTGTGCGCTTGCGACGTCTTGCACTATCTAATATGTTCCAAAACGCCGCGAATAAAAACAGAATAATTCCGGGGCTTATAACTTGGGTTCTGTTGATGATTGTCAAGGTTCTTTTTCGTATAGCCCATGGGCCAAGGACCATTTGTATACCCAGCAGAAAGATAGTCTTAGTATCACTATCCTGCAGTACAGAATCAAAGTATGAATATTACACACGTCCTACAGCTTAGGCAAATGGAGCAAATCCGTTGGTTCTTTTTGAATTTTATTTGGTCTGCAGTGGGCCTTAAGGGACTTACTGAGGTATCATTAGTTCATGGGCAATTCTTTAGAAAAAACCCAGGAAAAGCAGTTTTTAAAACTTTTTTCCTTCATAAAAAAGACCCGTGGATTCCCAGACGGACATGCATAACAGATGGCTGAAATTTTTCCTAAGATCCAGATCTCGAATATCCTCGAAAATTTTATTGATATCATCCTCCGTTTCCGAGATACAGCGGTTCAAAGTTTCTTTCCATGTACACGTAAAATAAGCACGTGAAATCCTGTGTGAAGCGAAACCTTAGTTTACAAACTGATGCAGCACCGACAAATATGCTGTAAAGTGTCTCCGTTATCATCAGAAGTATTGTGGGAACCATGTTTTTTTTTGTTGAGGAGGGGGCAGGGAAATAAAATACTGAAATAGTCGACATCATTCTGGTTGGAAGCATGTTGTGTGCATTGTTCTTTAACACGGCTATTTTTTCTTTCTGCTCGTCACTTATAAATCTAGCGAAGTTAGCTTTAATCAGTCTCTCTGGACTATGAAAACATTTTTTACTATCGCTTTCCACGCTTACACTACGAGCTAACAACACTTGCCGCTCTCAATGGAATCGTTGCGTTATCTCTAATGTGATCAACTTAGTTTCCATTAAGATTGACGCCGTAGTACGAGATCTGCCCAAAAACTTCCGAAACATTCGTAATTTCGCGCCAGTGGTGTGTTAGAGCGAAATGACGTTGGTATTCCTGTTAGTTATTGGTCACTGTTGTATTGAGTGAAGCTTTTTGGCGCACAGTTTTCGGATTTAGAGATGACAAGAGTTAGTGGAGCAGCTCTTAGGCATTAATTTTTGCGTGGAACTCAAGAAAACCTTTACAGAGACACACCAAATGATGCAGGAAGCCTATGGTAATGAGTTCTTAAGAGGTACTCGGTGTTACAAGTAGTTCCCACAGTTTAAAAATCTCCAGACGGAATTTAACGATGACCCTCGTTCTCGACGCCCTTCGGCCTCTACCAACGACGCCCATGTCAGATACGTCAATGAAACTGTGCCTGCCAACCGAAGACTGGATGTCCGACAGATTGCAGTAGAATGTAACATTTCATTTGCAACAGGTCATGAAATCCTGACACACCATCTTGGAATGCATCGTGTTACCGCCAGGTTCGTCCCACGGCTCGTGAGTCAAGACTAGAAAGACCTCCGCCTCGCAATCTGTAAATAGCTTTTGGTTCGCGCAAATGAGAACGAGATGTTCCTGAAGAGAATCATAACTGTTGATGAGACGTAGCTCTACCGTTACGATGTTGAGACCAAGGTTCCATCTTCATAATAGGTCGGGAAAGATTCTCAGAGACAAAAAAAAACTCGTCAGGTATGGTCAAATCTCAAAGCCATGCTGACAGTTTTCTTTGACTTTTAAGAATCAGTTCATCATGAATTTGTGCCACAGGGACTAACTGTTAATCGATGGTACTAACGGGACGTGTTGCGACGCCTGCGAGAAATGCGAGACAGAAACGGCCTGAAATGTTGCAAGACAATTCGTTGCTCCTACATCACGATAACATTCATCCCTCATAGTGCGTGATTATTGCATAAAAAACTAAAACACTGCGCTGCCTAGTCCTACGCAATCTCCATACCTGGCGGACTTCTTTTTATCTCCGAAGTTGAGGAACCTCATAAACGTATATTAGGTCTATAACTTTGCTTCCACGGTTTTGCATTATTGGATAGTAGTGGTGCAAATCGTAGGTCATAAGTGTCATTCAGTAAGTTTAGGCATTTGACACCATAACGCCATCAGAATATTAGTCGATTTTTGATTGCACGTTAAAGTTATTCTGGGCTGAATATGTCAAATTACGAGCCGAATTCTCGCCATCTGCGGGAGGTTTTAATTTTATGCTTTGATATGAAGGAATCTACGGCTGAAGCTCTTTAAAAGCTGGGCAAGACCTGTGATGAGACGCCTGATAGTGACAGAATTTTGCAGAAAATGGTTTCCATGCTTCAAGAACGGTGCTTTTGACATTGAAATGGCTATGAGCACTGCGGGACTTAACATCTGCGGTCATCTGTCCCCTAGAACTTAGAACTACTTAAACCCAACTAACCTAAGGACATCACACACATCCATGCCCGAGGCAAAATTCGAATCTGCGACCGTAGCAGTCACGCGGTTCTGGACTGAAGCGCCTAGAACCGATCATCCACCGCGGCCGTCTTGACGTTGAAGACCGGCATGGTTGTGAAGAAGAGAAATCTTTCGATGCTGCTGCAACCGACGAGAACAATCACAGGAGATCTTTACCGAAAGTAACTGATGTGTTTGACCAGAGTACTGAAAGTCAAACGGCCCCAGTACAATGATATACATGGAAAGGTGATATTTCAGCATGACAGTGCCCCACCTTAGTCGCAAAACACGCTAAAACATACCTGAAAACGTTGAAATGGGACGTCCTACCCCACCGCCGTGTTTTCCAAACATTGCTTACTTTGACTAACAACGTTTTACTTCAATGGTACAAGACCTGGCTGCCCAGCGCTTCCTGTCATATGAGCAATTGCAAAATTGGATCGATGCATGGATCTTCTCGAAAGACGTCCAGTTCTTCCGCCGCGGGATTCGTATGCTGCCCGAAAGAAGGGAGAAAGTAGTGGCCAGCGATGGCCAATAATTTGAAACGTAAATTTATTGTAAATTGTAAGATGCTCATATACACACACAGACACACACACACACACACACGTATATATATATAGGGTAAACCACCTAACGTTACCGCTGGATATATTTCGTAAACCATATCAAATACTGACGAATCGATTCCACAGACCGAACGTGAGGAGAGGGGCTACTGTAATTGGTTAATACAAACCATACAAAAATGCACGGAAGTATGTTTTTTAACACAAACCTACGTTTTTTTAAATGGAACCCCGTTAGTTTTGTTAGCACATCTGAACATATAAACAAGTACGTAATCAGTGCCGTTCGTTGCATTGTAAAATGTTAATTACATCCGGAGATATTGTAACCTAAAGTTGACGCTTGAGTACCACTCCTCCGCTGTTCGATCGTGTGTATCGGAGAGCACCGAATCACGTAGGGATCCAAAGGGAAGGTAATGGACTTTAGGTACAGAAGAGACTGGAACAGCACATTACGTCCACATGCTAACACCTTTTTATTGGTCTTTTTCATTGGGGCACATGTATATTACCATGAGGAGTGAAGTACACGTACACACGTGGTTTCCGTTTTCAATTACGAAGTGGAATAGAGTATGTCCCACTGGAAACGCGTCGACGTGTGTGGTATCAGCATGATGGTGCACCTGCACATTCCGCAATTAACACTAGGCTGACCCTTGACAGGATGTTCGACGGGCGTTTCATAGGACGTGGAGGACGCATAAATTGGCCAGCCCGTTCTCCTGATCTTACACCTCTGGACTTCTTTCTGTGGGGTACGTTAAAGGAGAATGTGTACCGTGATGTGCCCACAACCCCAGAGGATATGAAACAACGTATTGTGGCAGCCTGCGGCGACATTACACCAGAAGTACTGCGACGTGTACGACATTCATTACGCCAGAGATTGCAATTGTGTGCAGCAAATGATGGCCACCACATTGAACATCTATTGGCCTGACATGTTGGGACACACTCTATTCCACTCCGTAATTGAAAAGGGAAACCACGTGTGTACGTGTACCTCACCCCTCATGGTAATGTACATGTGCGTGAGTGAAAAAGACCAATAAAAAGGTGTTAGCATGTGGACGTAATGTGCTGTTCCAGTCTCTTCTGTACCTAAGGTCCATCACCGTTCCCTTTGGATCCCTACGTAATTCGGTGCTCTCCGATGCACACGATCGAACAGCGGAGGAGTGGTACTCAAGCGTCAACTTTAGGTTACAAAATCTCCGGATGTAATTAACATTTTACAATGCAACAAACGGCTCTGATTATGTATTTGTTTATATGTTCAGATGTGCTAACAAAACTAACTGGGTTCCATTTAAAAAAACGTAGGTTTGTGTTAAAAAACATACTTCCGTACATTTTTGTATGGTTTGTATTAACCAGTTACACTAGCCCCTCTCCTCACGTTCGGTCTGTGGAATCGATTCGTCAGTATTTGATGTGGTTTACGGAATATATCCAGCGGTAATGTTAGGTGACTCACCCTATATATATATATATATATATATATATATATATATATATATAGTAAACGAATAATATAGTAAACGAATATCTTCCTGCTTTTCTTGCCCCCCTTGTTCCCAGAGTTGGTCTCGTGATGATGGAGTTCTCTTATTGGTGATATAATTACTTCACACTTTTTTAGTTTTACCATTGTTGCCGGATTTCCTTGTGTCGGCACGAAAGTAGAAGTCGTATGCACCATCCGTCTGTGTATCGCATTTTCTGAGCGGGAATAACGATTGATTTTAAGCCTCTATAAAAGCTCGAATCGTTAGCGCTTACTAAAAGAATCTGTAAGTAAACGCACTGCTCAATTTATCTTCTCTGTTTCCCCCTATTATTCTTACCTGGTAAGAGTCGCAGATTGTGGAGCAGTTTTCAAGTATCAGTGAAACTTTATCAGTCTAACAAGGGTTTTGTAACTTTCATCGTGGTTGGACTATACTTTCTGAGGATTTGTCCAGTGGGTCTAGGTCGGGCATATTTCTTCCCTACGATTAGTTTTAAGTAGTCTCTCCAGCTCAAAGCTCTTCGTGCACATGCTGCCAGATATTTAATCAATGTGACTGTTTTCAATAAATTTTCGTCATTGTGTAGTAATACAACACTGAGTCTTTGCACCTGTTTGTGCGCACAACTTCACGTTTATATACATTCGTACACCAAGGGACTCTTTACACGTCTTCCTGCATTTCACCTCCAGGTTAACTGTCCGCAACTCGTGGTCTAGTGGCTAGCGTTGCTGCCTCTGGATCACGGGGTCCCGGGTTCGATTACTGGGCGCCTTGGGGATTTTCTTCGCTCGGGGACTGGGTGTTTGCTTTCATAACCATTCATGAAAGTGGCGAGATTGGACTGAGTAAAGCTGGGGAATTTGTACGGGAGCTCATAACCGCGCAGTTGAGCGCCTCACAAATCAAACATCATCATCATCATCTAGGTTAACTACTGAAACTTAAGTGCATTATTCTACCAATCCGTTTATTTTAGGCGAAGCATCTCTGTAAGGAGACATCTCTGTAAGGAAATCCTTTTACATATGAGTTAGTTCCTACTGACCTGTCGTTTGCGAATAAAGGGAAAGCAGTAATAGCTCCATAAAAATGATTTGCTTGAAATCGGTATATGACTTTTCAATGCCTTCCAGCATTGTCTGTTCGTCTCATCTATTATCAGTTTTAATGTGAAGTAAGGAGGTGGTGTTGAAGGTGGCGTTGGGTAGGATGGAAGAGTGAAAGAGGGGCAGGGGGTAGGGGGGTAGGGGGGATAGTGGAGGGGAATGGTCAGACTGTTTAAAATGCATAAACAGTTTGAATCGGTAGACAAAAGATAGCTTCGGGTGATTCTCACACTTTGCTATTTTTTTTTCCTTGGGATTAGGACTTTCTTCCTACGAGAGCGTGCTGTGTTTTATTCTGTTCTCAATATCGGGCAGGTGTAACATGTCATGCACGTTACTCGGTGGACTTTCCCGCTTTGCTGGTGTAAGTTGCAACCCTCTGCCTCTAGAAGGCTCCCAATTGTAGTGTGTAAAGCGGCGGTGTTGTAACGTAACTATGTCGATGCCAGAGAGACCATCAGAAAAATGAAAGCAAGGATTTTAATAGTTTGTCCACACATAGAGCACCATCTCCTTCAGCACGACAATGTCAGATCACACACAAGTGCTGCGACACCTGCAACAATACGACGCCTTGGGTTCACCGTAATCGATTGTTCTCCATAGGGTCCTGACTAGGCTCCATCCGCTTCTCATCTGTTTACAGAATTTGAAGAATATCTTCGAGGACTTCACTTTGATAGTAATGACGCGTTGCAAGCAGAGATGAGGTTGTGGCTCCGGCAACAGAACAAAACATGGTAGAGTGATGGTATCAACAAACCAATCTCTCCTTAGGAGAAACATCTTGGTGCCAGGGTGACTGCGTTGAGAAATAAATATGTAGACATGAAGTATAAAGATGTAGAGTTTTGATAAAGTTCGTTTTATTTCAAAAGCTATAAGATTTTCATCGCTATGTATCCTAAATTGATAAATATACCGCGCTTTTCACGGATTCCACTTCACGTATTGTTAGTCCATTTGTTGTAGAAAAATGAATACATTAAGTTTTACGTTTAGAAATCAAGGCTGAGTCAGTTTGCAGATACCAACTTCTTTGACGAGCATTAATGACAATTTATTTTGCTGCCCTCTGTCTTTAACATTTCTAGTATCATTGTAGGAAAGGTCCCTTGCTATAACGAGATGCAGGAGAAGGTAAACACACTCTGCTGAAGGCACTGCAGGTGCCTTTCGGGAAGCCATTGAGGAGGCAGGTCTGGAAGACTTGACCCAAGGTTTGTTGTTGTAATGTAGACTGGTTATAATACACAACAGGTGTGCCTGGTGACAAGAAAATGTATATGGTTCAACAGCGGACAGAATTTTGCTGATATAGCAAAGTGAATGCTTCTAAAGTTGAAGCAGTAGAGCTTCTGAAGCGGTACATTCCTGGGGTATGTGTGCAACTTTTAAAATCGGCATTGTCCAAGTCTTAGCTAATGAGCTGGTTTTCTCTCAGATGAGCGTAGCTTCAGGTCGTTGCTCAATGCTTTGAAAATGCTCTTGTAGTTGTCACTGGGCTGTTCTTTTTTTATAATGTTTCTCTCTATGATATCACCGTAACTCTATTAGATCCAGTCTCTTTCTTGAAAATCGAAGATCGATCGCTAGCACTCGATCCATATTTTACCGGTTGCTTCAGATGTTAGGATCTTTGTACATCACAGAATAAAAGTTGGTTCCATTGTAGTGAAACAGGCACTTTTGGCTACAACGTAAAATTGCATGATATTATCTGTCCCTTTTCATGTTAATCTATTTGCTTGTGTTTGCTTCAATATCTTTCTTCGTTTAACTCAAATTTTCACATTTCGTTTTTGTTTTTAACGTCTGTCTTCAGCATTCATAATATTTATTGTAAGCCACTTCTTATTTACAGTTACAGAATAGGTTTTGCGACGGACTGCTTACCTGAACCAACTCCGAAAAGGCTCACATGACAACTCTGATAAGCTTACTTTCCGAAAGTTTATTTACAAAAAAATAGGATATCTCACTTACTTAAAACATCGGTAACAATGCATCGGTAACGTTAGAAACAATTCGCCTTGGAAAATCCATTTGCAAATGTATGAAAGAAATGCAATGTTTTGACACAAAAGCTGTTACAAGAAGAATTCCATATTTTGATCGCTAGTAGTACGATGCAGAAAAAAAATCGGTAATCATGGACTTTAAAATTCATAACTTAAGAGCTATGAACACTTGTTCGCCTTCACTACTGTGAAACATAAGAGTATCTCTTCCGGTGGAAGCTCTTTGTTTTACGAACTATCTACAGAATACAGCAAACAAATAAGCAAAATGAGAGCACACTATTCTATGACTGTGAAACGCATAGCGTCTAATGTAATCTGCTTGCTAATATATTCGACCTACACATCTGAGTTATCGCCAAGGAAGCTGCTCAGTATGGTGTTGATTCGCAGTAAGGCATGATTCTGACATTTTAGGGACTCACACTCTGTATGAAAGATTCCAGGTTGGGCACGGATGCGCTGGCAGGCGTTGTTGACGTGCTGCTGTTGTCTCTGTACATCATTAATACCGATTGCACACATTAAAGATTTCAAGTACCTTCACAACCAAAAATCCAAGTGATTAAGATCCGGGGAACGAGATGGCCAACGTACAGGACCTTCCAACCAAGTCGTTGCCCATTACACATGTGTGTGAGGTGTTCTTGGAATTTCAGAGAAAATGGATGCTGCTCCATTGTGAGTGAACCACGTCACCAGCCATTTGTTGCAATCGTACTTTCTCTAGCAGAAAAGGAAGTCGTTTGATAGGAAGTGAAGATATCTTGCACCAGTCGAACTGCTCATTAGTATGTAAGGCCCTACTAGTGTACGCCATTAATTATTCCCCATTCACTAACGAAAACAAACAAGTGATCACACCTCTTGAGGTATTCATTTTAGAGCCCACGTTTAGCAGACATTTTTGTCTTGTTTTGGTCCATATTATCACCTCTCAAAATACGGAATACTTTCTTTTAGCACCCGGTAGATAACAACCACAATCCGGTTAACTTTTTATTTTGAAATTTTTGACTGCTTTCAGCAGTTCCTTCCCCATGTCAGCCCGGTTAAGTTAACTTACTACTGATGTTATTTGAACAGGACCGGAAAACTATGAACGTGGTCGGATAGTATTTTGGTCCACTGAACCGGATTAGAAAATAGGTCTTCAGTCTCGTTTGAAACTGTACAAATAATAATTTGATCCATAAGGCACATTGTAGATCCACCACAGGACTTTTCCGACGCAACAAGAATGACGTTACAAGCTATTGTAATAAAAAAAAATCTCGACTGGAGGGTGGGGTGGGGGGAGGCAGTCTCAGATGGCATCTTAGTGAGTTCGGACGTCTACGGAATGGCCTAAGCAACCTCTGGTGGTTTGGTTTGACAGCTCCAGACGACAGCGTGCATTTTCTGGTCATTAGTGTGGCGGCCATGGTGACGACACCTACATTGAAATGGAGAAAAAAGATTTTACTTTGTGTTGAATAATCAAACATTGTAAAAAGTTTCTGTTTTTCACTGAAGGTTTTATTTTTTAATAAATGTATGTGAAATCTTATGGGACTTAACTGCTAGGGTCATCAGTCCCTAAGCTTAGACACTACTTAACCTAAAGTATCCTAAGGACAAACGCACACACCCATGCCCGAGGGAGGACTCGAACCTCCGCCGGGACCAGCCGCACAGTCCATGACTGCAGCGCCTTAGTCTGCTCGGCTAATCCCGCGCGGCTTCAGTGACTTCATTCATATCTCCTCATCGGACGCGGCGAACTTGCAACTTCGACAGGACAGCAAAAACGTATTCGATGTAGATGTATAACTGATATGTATGCTTGTGACTGAGGTAAAAGCCAGACAAGCAGTTACTACAGAGCGAATCCAAATTAAAACGAGAGGAGATTTCCGTAAGTTACTGTCTACGGGTATTAGATAATTTGAAAAAAGCCAATTTGTACCATCAACTGTACAATTTTGTGTTTATTCTACCGGCGTAATAACTTTTCGTAGAAGTACTTGGAAACGGGGCTCCCTGAGGTTGTGATTAACATCATTTTTTCTTTTGTTTCATTTGGGAAATGCCACCTGTGTTGGCTGCGAAGAATGGGCCAAAATAGCAGCTCGTTATGAGGACTGGGGATCTGGGGTGCAAGTACGAATATGGTGGAGGGCTGAAAGAGGGAATCATGCAACACTGGATGCAAACGAAATTAAAAATTGCTATTCCAAATTACTAACGACTGGGAGTGTCGCCCGCACAAGAAGATCAGGAGGATCACCAACTTCGAGGATGATAGAGAATGATGAGCGAGTTCGTGATATGTTCAAGAGGAGCCCAAAGAAATCATTGCGTCAAGGATTTCGTGAAAGTGGTCTTTCGTGTTACGTATTGGAACGATTCTTACGAAAGATCTTGCTTTTACGCAGTGGAAGCCACGTAATGTGCGATAACTGTTTCCTGATGACTGTGATAGAAGAACGGAGTTTAAAGAAATTTTCTTGGACTGGAACAACGATTGGCCTGAGGTTTTTTGGAACATTCCGTGGACTGAGGAAACAGTTTTCCACGTTGGAGGATTTGTAAACAGGCATATCTACCAATATTAGGCAGCCAAAAACCCACACGAATGTGACGGATGCTGTACTATCACGACATTGGAAGTTGTTTCTTTCTGCGGAACTCAACGAATGGCGAAAGATACCTGGGAAAGCTGCAAGATCGTGTATGGCCAGTAACTTAACAATGGAACAACCAACAACTTCACTTCGTGCAGTACGGAGCTCTTGCACATTTTGCAAATGATGTCCGTGAATGGCTGTATGATCATTTTCCAGGTCGTTAGATTGAAGATGTGGTGCACATGAATGGGCTTCCCCGCATCCCTGATTTAACGCCTGGTTTTTTTTTTTCTTTGCGATGGGCTAAGGAGGAGGTTTACAAGAAAAAAACCACGGAACCTGAGTGAATTGGAAGCAGTAATATCTGATGTGTTGGCTAATGTTCCACGTAATATGTTGCAGGAAACAGTATCGGGAGCACCATTTCGTTTAGAAACATGCGTAGAGAATGCTGGAGCTTATGTGGAGTTTAAAAATTATGTAAAACACAATCTCAAGGAGTGCTGTTTCTAACAAAATTAGTTATAAGAAAATTAGTTCATAAATAATGTTTAAAACTAGGGAGTGGCTTAACAGATACCCTGTATATTGTTTTTTTTGTAGCTTTCAGTTTTCTCCAGTGAAGGTGAATTTAACAATCGAAAGCGTTAGAGAATATACAAGAGTGCAGCTGGTGGCACAAATATGCGTTTTTGAAAAAATGAAACGAGAAGGCTTGTAATGGTACTTGAATTACGTAACCATTACGGCACCTCACCTCAACCTTTCGATACCAGCAATATTCTACTGTCGGTTCTAGGCGCTGCAGTCAGGAGCCGGGCGACCGCTACGGTCGCAGGTTCGAATCCTGCCTCGGGCATGGATGTGTGTGATGTCCATAGGTTAGTTAGGTTTAATTAGTTCTAAGTTCTAGGCGACTGATGACCTCAGAAGTTAAGTCGCATAGTGCTCAGAGCCATTTGAACCAATAATATAGTGTATTTCTGTAAAATAGTTAACATATTTCTGTGACAACATTCAGATTTGATTTCATTAATGTAGAGGTACTCTGATACATCGATATGTTTATATGGCAATGATATGATTCTTATGTGTATTCTTTCTTTTGTCACTATGATCTTTGACGTACTTGTAACTATGATTTTTGGGCGCGTAAGCGGTTATTCAAGAGTCAAGTCTTGGTCGTCATGTTGAAAAGACGCAAATTGTAGTCAGTTTATGAAATGTGAACTTTAACAGTGAGGAAGATATTTTCAAGTATGTTTTATATTGAAAAGTGATGTTGCAACAAAAGTAATAAAAAATAAGTGTAACTTAAATCCGGAGTTCTGATTACTTTTTTTACATCACCATTGTCTTAACTTGCAAAAGTTTATTCTTCAAAAATTGGTTATGAAACACAGCTATAAAACTTTTGAACATCGCAGAATAACACCTAGGCCTCTTTGCACCCGAGCTGGGAATCATCACCACCTAGATTTTCTGCGATTGAGCCATGAGTTCACAACGAGACCAGCGTGGGAAACACGAAAAGATGGGTGCCTAGTTTATCCATTATTTCATGAAATGACTTTATTAACTGTGCTCTAATGACACCTGCCACATAATATAACTTTGTTGTTGCCCGAAAATGCAATATTTAGCAGCGTGAGCAACACTACAATCATAATTAATTTTTGACCTTTGTTGTGGTTGGGTTATGCTTCAGTGAGTGACTTCATTCCAGCCGTAGCGGCAGTTAAGACAAGAGCGACACTGAATAAATCTGCTACACACCGCCGTCTACCACGGAAGTACACGTGTGGCGGAGGCGAGATGCGAACCCAGACTGGCCCGCAGGCGGCCGGCCGCTGCCTCACGCAGCCGGCGGGCGACGAGGCGGTGTCGACGGCCGCGATGGCAGCGCCGCAGCGGCGGCAGCGCGAACCTAGCGGCCTGCGCCAGCGCCGCCGCCGCCGCCGCCTTTGATATTGAAATGTGCTCAAATTGTGGTCCAGGCGGCAGCGCTCGCGGCGGCCGCCACAGTAGCCGTTCCCACAGCCAATTAGCCTATCATCTGAATATCAAAGTCCGCCGGCCGCTCCAATTACGTCCGTCTCCGCTCTAATGGATTTTCAATCTCCTTAACTCACGTGTAAATGCTACATAAAACACCGTGTTTAGGCCGTTCTCCCGACTGGTTACAGAATAAATTGAATTTCTAAAAAATGAAGAAAGAAGGAGGGAAAGCGGGAAAAGCTTATGCGAGGGAACAGTATGTGGATATCCGTTGCGTGGCACTTTCTTTTTTTTTACGCTCTGTGGCTGACAGACGCCTAGTTTTAGTGATTTTGGTTCCCGCTCCCTCTTCTTTTGCCGGCTCGGTGAGTTGCTTAACTGGCAGCTAAACATTTTCTAAATATGTCTCTCCCGGTCCGCGTGTGTCGCGACGTTTTCGTACGAGTTATACGAGCGCTACTTAGCGACCCTTAACTTTAATATTCTAGCTGCACCTTTTTTGGAATGAAAACTTTCATAGCTGTCGTTTGGCATAAAATAAAAATATGGCCCGCGTTCTGGCGTGATTCTGTCAGTGACTACATTAAGGCGGCTATAATGCAGCGAAGCATTAGAGGCCGCCACTGTGGGAAGACGCGCTGCTTTTCTTCTCGTTTCCTTTTTAGTTCCACTTCCCACAGACGCGGAGTACATTACAGTCCCATCAGTCTATAAACGACGACGCGCGACGATAAATATTAAAAAGACTTCATCCACTTAGCGTTTCTCCGACAACAGACGCAGCACGAATTATATCAGCGTGATGTTTGAGGCCTTCATTACGATAATGATATTTCACATCTTCAACGTAATTTGACGCTTAGAATCAAGCATTCATAGCACATTAGTTCTAGCTTTCCATTAGACTATATTTTTCAATAATTTATGCGGCTGTTAACATTACTTCAAAAATTCTACACTTATTCACTGTCACAGATATCGTTCGCGTTTTCAAGCAAGTTCACCGAACAGGCACACATAATTATATCGCTACCAGGTTTACTGGTCGCGTCTTATCATATTTCTCTTCGACGAAAATCACGTCTGTAGGAATCAGCGGAGATTCCGCAGACATCTATCACTTGGAATCAAACTCACGCTGTTCGTCCACGAGACCCAGAAGTGAGTACATCCCACTACGTGCGAATGTGCTATTTTCCATGACTCCCTGAATGTGTTTGGTCCCCATTGTCGCCTAATGAACAAAGTACTAGCGAACGGAACATTAGATCTGCTGTGTGACTGATTTGAGTAATTCCTAGCGGATGGTGCTGTTATATAAAGGGTGATCCCGTTACTAACTTGTGGGGCTTGTAGAGGAGAATTAGTACAAAAAATTTAGAGTAGAAAACCATGTCCGGAAAATTACCATTTCCGTTCTGCGATGGTTTCAGTTCAGATGTTTAATACACCTAATTTTGCTTGAGGTATGGAATTACGCGTGACGCAGTACGGTTATTAGGTAACAATTCGAAAGAAAGCATAACGAAACATCCGTTTATCACTTAAGGACATTTCTATTAACACTTAAACATTACGTGTTTACATGATTCCGAAACAAAAAAGAACCCAGCATACTGTACGTACTTAACAGTACTGATGCATTACAGCAGCAGCTTGATATGGCGACCACCAACGTTGTTACAGACTTGAACACGTCTCCTGCGTACCCTGTTGCGGACTAGGACAACTAACTCTGAGACCTTTCTCTTTCCCTAAGCAGACAAGAACGCGTTACACATCTGAACTGTTACTGTCGTAGAACCGAAACGGTACGTTTCCAGACATGGGATGCTATTCAAAATATTATGTATTCACTCCGTTCTACAAGTCCTAGAAGTTTGTAACCGGAACTCCCGCACACCCTGTGCAGAGAAATCAGAAGGTGAAGAAACCGTAGCGAAATACGGGAATACCTGCAGAGGATCGGCGGTTGGTGCTGGTATTGGAAGCTGAACCTCAACATTAACGAATGTAACGTAATGCTTTAAATAGGCAGATATCCCCCTTACAATTTGGTTACACGAGTACCAAATAGTCACTGAAACTAATTGCATACATTAAATGTCTGGAAGTATGCATACGGAACTGTTTAAAGTGGAACGACGAGATGAAGCTAATCGTAGATACGAGACTGAGAATCATTGCAAGAATACTCAGAAAGTGCAGTACACCTACAAAGAAGGTAGCGTACTAAAGTCTCGTCCGACCGCGTTTGTTTGGAAATTTAGTGTTTTCCTTGACCCGACCGCTTAAACGTTTTACACTTTTAATAAGGATTGACTACCACTTGCTATCATTTGCTGCTTTAGGATGAAAGTCTGTCCTGATGGTTTAGTTGTTCTGGGGATCCACTCATATTCATCTAGGACATTTTCTTCACTCATCAGTTACCAACACAAAAAATTTAAACTCGACAGCGAAGTAACAATACCAAGTATGGTTAAATCAACGAACGGTATGTAAGTTTCTATCTAACGGACAGAGCATCTATGTACTCACATTTCACTATATTCGTTCCCTTTGACATTTTTGGTTGGTACTATGAACTTGTTGGAATGGAACAGCAGCATATATTCAGGGACACTATGAGCAGTGTATTCAATCTTTATTGTCCATGACTGTTACAAAAATGTGGCTCTATGTCTTTGGCAACAACCAGTCACATTTGATGTTCGATTGCGGTAATAGAGACATATGCGCTAAGGAAACCCAAGGTTTTAGAACACCACGTATGTCACAAGGATATTCTTACTATTCTAAAAATACTTGTTTAGCTCTTGGCAGTGTTATCTATTCAGTATACTGCTACAACAGCTAAAGTCTTTATTGACAGAAAGAATATTTTCAAACCGAAGTGACGATTTCCCTCGTTGGAAATGGTTCAAATGGTGCTAAGCACTATGGGACTTCATCTGAGGTCATTAGTCCCCTAGAACTTAGAACTACTTAAATCTAACTAACCTAAGGACATCTCACACATCCATGCCGGAGGCAGGATTCGAACCTGCGACCGTAGCGGTCGCGCGGTTCCGGAGTGTAGCGCCTAGAACGGCTCGGCCACTCCGGCCGGCCTCCCTCGTTGGAAACTCCTCCTTTCTATTCAGGTTTAATCAACTGAAACCAAAGGAAAATTATGTAATACTATCAAATCGCGTTTGGTCTGATTGAGTATGGTATGGTAACTGCAGTTCCGTAAAGAAAATGATGTACAGGGAAAATCTATTCAGTCTTCTGTGTTACATCAACCGATCCCTATTTGGATTCCCATGGTTTTTCCAGATGCCATGATGGCTCCACCCCCATGAACCATGGACCTTGCCGTTGGTGGGGAGGCTTGCGTGTCTCAGCGATACAGATGACCGTACCGTAGGTGCAACCACAATGGAGGGGTATCTGTTGAGAGGGCAGACAAACGTGTGGTTCCTGAAGAGGGGCAGCAGCCTTTTAAGTAGTTGCAGGGGCAACAGTCTGGATGATTGACTGATCTGGCCTTGTAACTCTAACCAAAACGGCCTTGCTGTGCTGGTACTGCGAACGGCTGAAAGCAAGGGGAAACTACAGCCGTGATTTTTCCCGAGGGCATGCAGCTTTACTATATGATTAAATGATGATGGCGTCCTCTTGGGTAAAATATTCCGGAGGTAAAATAGTCCCCCATTCGGATCTCCGGGCGGGGACCACTCAAGAGGACGTCGTTATCAGGAGAAAGAAAACTGGCGTTCTACGGATCGGAGCGTGGAATGTCAGATCCCTTAATCGGGCAGGTAGGTTAGAAAATTTAAAAAGGGAAATGGATAGGTTAAAGTTAGATATAGTGGGAATTAGTGAAGTTCGGTGGCAGGAGGAACAAGACTTTTGGTCAGGTGAATACAGGGCTATAAGTACACAATCATATAGGGGTAATGCAGGAGTAGGTTTAATAATGAATAAAAAAAATAGGAGTGCGGGTAAGCATAGCGAACGCATTATTGTGGCCAAGATAGACACAAATCCCATGCCTACTACAGTAGTACAAGTTTATATGCCAACTACCTCTGCAGATAATTAAGAAATTGATGAAATGTATGATGAGATAAATGAAATTATTCAGGTAGTGAAGGGAGACGAAAATTTAATAGTCATGGGTGACTGGAATTCGAGTGTAGGAAAAGGGAGAGAAGGAAACGTAGTAGGTGAATATGGATTGGGGCTAAGAAATGAAAGAGGAAACCGCCTGGTAGAATTTTGCACAGAGCACAGCTTAATCATAGCTAATACTTGGTTCAAGAATCATAAAAGAAGGTTGAATACATGGAAGAATCCTGGAGATACTAAAAGGTATCAGATAGATTATATAATGGTAAGACAGAGATTTAGGAACCAGGTTTTAAATTGTAAGACATTTCCAGGGGCAGATGTGGACTCTGACCACAATCTATTGGTTATGAACTGTAGATTAAAACTGAAGAAACTACAAAAAGGTGCTAATTTAAGGAGATGGGACCTAGATAAACTGACTAAACCAGAGGTTGTAGAGAGTTTCAGGGAGAGCATAAGGGAACAATTGACAGGAACGGGGGAAAGAAATACAGTAGTAGAAGAATGAGTGGTTCTGAGGGATGAAGTAGTGAAGGCAGCAGACGATCAAGTAGGTAAAAAGACGAGTGCTAATAGAAATCCTTGGGTAACAGAAGAAATATTGAATTTAATTGATGAAAGGAGGAAATATAGAAATGCAGTAAATGAAGCAGGCAAAAAGGAATACAAACGTCTCAAAAATGAGATGGACAGGAAGTGCAAAATGGCTAAGCAGCGATGGCTAGAGGACAAATGTAAGGATGTAGTGGCTTATCTCACTAGGTGTAAGATAGATACTTCCGACAGGAAGAACCACTTATATGAATATCAAGAGCTCAGATGGAAACCCAGTTCTAAGCAAAGAAGGGAAGGCAGAAAGGTGGAAGGAGTATAGAGAGGGTTTGTACAAGGGCGATGTACTTGAGGACAATATTATGGAAATGGAAGAGGATGTAGATGAAGACGAAGCGGGAGATAAGATACTGCGTGAAGAGTTTGACAGAGCACTGAAAGACCTAAGTCGAAACAAGGCCCCGGGAGTAGACAACATTCCATTCAAACTACTGACGGCCTTGGGAGAGCCAGTCATGACAAAACTCTACCATCTGGTGAGCAAGATGTATGAGACAGGCGAAATACCCTCAGACTTCAAGAAGAATATAATAATTCCAATCCCAAAGAAAGCAAGTGTTGACAGATGTGAAAATTACCGAACTATCAGTTTAATAAGTCACAGCTGCAAACCAGTCTCAGGACTGAAGACCACAACAACAACAACATGATGGTTCCTGCCGAAAGATAAAAGTCGACCGCATTTATTGTACGTCATTAAGTTTCTAAACGCCGACCTTTGTGGCCGAGCGGTTCTAAGTGCATCAGTCTGGAACCGTAGTATTCACACTACTTAACTGATAAATTCAATTAATTTGCACGTGGCACTTTCGAATCCGGCCTCGGGCATGGGTGTGTGTGATGTCCTTAGATTATTACGTTTAAGTAGTTCTACGTTCTAGGGCACTCATGACCTCAGATGTTAAGTCCCAGAGTCCTCAGAGCCATTTTAACCATTTGAAGTTTCGAACACTGAAACTATGTTTACATTAAATGTTTAGTACAAATTCTTCATTTCTGTGGTCATCTCGTGCTATCGTTGCAACTACAAAAATGCGTTATTTTCTCTTTTTTTCACCAGACGTGTTTCGCTTTATTGAGGTAAAGCATTATCAGTCGTCTGTAAATAAGTTATTTACATTTTGATTTGCTCTGAGATCGAAAAACAGTTCGTTACCAGTATTTTGGTCTGTACTTACGATGATTTTCGCTTGATTTCTTGCTTACATCGGGAAATGCCGTTTGCTAAAATATCTTTAAGGTTTTCGTTCTTTAGACACTGATAGTTCTGATTTAATTTTTAGTTGTTATGCAGCACTATGGATTTCTTACGTTTTTCACGACACACTTTTTCGTACACCACTGTTTTCTGTTTGTTTTTCTTCTTCTAACTACGTGTCGTGGTTTGTGTGCTGGCAGACGGCATTTCCGTTCCAAGAGACATAAAATCAAACTATAAAATTAAATAAGTAAGTAAAAGAAAACTTATTCTGACCCATGCTTGTTCCTCTTCTCTATAGGTATTGGGAGTGTGAATACTACAGTAATTCACCAGTATTCTCCTACTGATTCTACTGATTCTAATTTTTTAAATCTCTTCTCAAAAATCATGTTTTAATCCAGGATCATTGCTATTAGCGTAACTCCCTTTGTCTTTTGTTCTTTCATAGTCTTGACAGATATTTGATAAGCTTTTGGGTAAAGTCTGTAACGTTATTTTTCTTTAATTATTTAGAAAGAAAGAATCTGTTCTTCAGTGAAATATATCTCTTTGCCTTATAATGGGAATTTGAATACAATTAATTTTTTATTGACAAAACCTAAGTAGTTGGGAGATGGTGGCACCAGCCAAATTTCAGTATCAAATTTATATGCAGATTAATTGCATTTATCAATTAAGTCCCCCTCCCTCGACCACATCCACCCCCACCTGTTTCTCTAAGCCTGCACGTTTCGAGTTTTGGTAGGAGTTTCTTTGGCCCAGGACTGAACTGACATCCCACTCCACCCGCCACCCAGGAATTGGCGGGAAATTAAAATTGGCAGAGTCCTTTCTGGGACTCGAACCCTGGTTATTCTGGATGGAAATCCCAAGTGCACCCCCCTAACATAATTGGAATTCACAGGAAATTAAAATTCGCAGTGCCCTTTCCAGGACTCGAACCCTACTCCTCTGGATGGAAAGCCCAAATGCGCCACACTAACATGATTATACCACCAGAGGCACATGGAATTGACAGGAAATTAAAAATGGCGGTGCCCTTTCTGGGACTCAAATCCTTGTTCTACTAGATGGAAAGCCCAAGTGCATCCCCAACACACGGAAACTATCCAGGTGCAGGAGAGGAAGGTTAGGTCAGTGTACTTTATTTATTTTGGTCAGGAAAATGAAGTAAAGATAGGACCTAACTGCGTAATTAATCAGAAAGTTCAGGCCTAATTACACAACTATATGCTTAGAGCTACATACAGATGGTCTAACATCACAATAAAGCTCAAAAACTGACGATTCCAGGCAACTGGTGTTATCCTGCTGGGAACTCAAAACTAGTGACAGACACACTCAAACTTTACCCTTCATCTACAAGGTGGAGGGAAAAAAGGCTGGGATGTAAGGTACTATCTTTATTCTTTTTGGTGAGAAATACGTTCAAGTGACGAGATGCTGGTGTTTAACAGAGAGGAGTTTAAAAAGTGTATTACTTGTAAGCATACATCCGAGGACAGTATCTATCGTTGTTTGACGTCAGAGTTCACTACAAACACCTGATGAAAAACCACCCTGCATCCCAGGTAACCGAAGCCAATACATGTTACCACAACTGATAGAAATAATGTGTCACAGTTCTAATTACACATCGACGTTGTCATGAAAAAACCAGCACTTGTAATGAATGTGTATAATGCAACACCGGGGAAAATCATCGTCCCAAAATACTGCAGAAGTGGCGGTAGTTGAACGTGTGTTCTCATCAATAGGCGCCCACAAACTGCCGAAAATCGAGGCTTTCTTACCTCCCCTCATGCCTCCTCTCCCTTTCTCCCACCACCTAATGGGTGGGGGGGGGGGGGGGCGACGACACAGGCTTTTTCAAATGGTCAGCTGCCCCGCCGAGAGCCTTGTTGTTTTTCTGCAGCCAACAACCATCGCTTCATGTTCACTGGCCACACTCGCCCTTCCGATCTTTGCTGATTTTCTGCCGCCCCATTGCCACCCCTCTGCAGTCGCTGTTTTCACCAGGTCTCCCGCTACCCTCTGCGGCCACTCGCAGCACGTGTCCTGCCTTGAGGTGGCAACCCTTAGCCAAACAAAAGAGATATTTAGCAGCACCGCCACGCCCCTAGTCAGAGTGCAACTCCGTCTGGCGACCACTTCCAGTAGACACGCCCTGACCCGCTCCTAGCAACCCGCCGTTGTGCGGTGGAGAACAATTGTATTTAACATCAGTGCAGTTCATTCTTGGATTCTGTTAAACATATTTCTTGCAAAGACTGGATTCTCTGGAAAAACAACGGGATTCCGGAGAATGCTCCAGAAGGCTTTTTTCAAAGTTGGCTGCTTCGGAAACAAGAAGCCTTCTGCCTAAAGCGATCATAGCCTTACACTACAGGGCCCCCTGGCGAGAACGATTGCTGGGTGGTCAGCATTATTGACGCTGACAATAGCTACACATACAGCGTGATGCCGGCATCCCTCAGAACAAATCCATTATAAATGAGGGCTATCCCAGTCATGGTTTGTTTGTCTAAAGCGACAGCCGCGACTTCTAAGGGAACTCAGCCACCACGCCATTATGAGCAGTGGACTGTAACATTTGTATTTAATATCAACATGGGTTCTATAATAAAGCAACTATTACAAAAGGAAAATACAATCACAACGATATTAAATGTCCTCTTTCTTCTAGGCACAGTCCATATTATTTTAGTTTTATGAACAAAATTTGTATAGTTTTCACGTTCAACTGCAGGATACAATTCGCATCACATTATTTCGCGACATATGTAAGGTGTCAGGCAAATCCAACACCTTCCATGAAAACCCTGACATGATAAGCACATCCAGTAGTATGTCACATAGCTCCGAATAAATCGTGACATTAAATTAACCAAAGTAATACGAGTAACGAGTGAGCAAATGGAATACCACAGACTAACACAAGAATGCCTAAATGCATGTCATACCTTCCCACCGTGAGACAGACGCAGTTCCGAGGGGAGAAACGAGAACAGAAGCCGAGAGCAGAACCGTGTTAAGCTGGAAGGCCCTACGATAAGGGACGGACACCCACGTCGCCAGCTGACCGCTAGGACCACCCCCCAGGCCATGTTAAAAGCTAGAGCCCTCCAGAAGAACAGTATAGATTTTACGATAACACAAAAAGGGCCACACTAGCCGCAAGTTTTACGTGAGACTTTTTCGCGTCGCTGTTACATTGCAGGACCACCCCCCAGCCCATGTTAAAAGATAGAGCCCTCCAGAAGAACAGTATAGATATTACGATAACACTAAAAGGACCACACCAGCTGCAAGTTTTAGCGTGAGATTTCTTCGCGTCTCTGTTACGTTGCAAACTTTAAAAACATTGCCCCACCACGAAAACTATAACGTTTCTCACTGGATAGACAGAATTTTTGTAGACGGAGCTTAAGGTTAACATTGAGACCCTGATTGGTCAGATGAAAACACAGCCAGGTAGTTTTTTTAAACCAACTTCGGTAAATTGTAGTAAGGAGAAGTTAGGAGAGTTGCTTCCAAGACGGCGAGGTGAGCGGAGATGTGCTTCCCGCCGCCCCTGACGAACACCGACAAGGTAATGAACGCACGCGATGCCGCATAACAGCGCGTAAAGCTTCACTCAGAACTGCAGAAGCCTCATCTGTTACACCCCATTTTTGCGTAATACTAGTGTCGATCGTCAATTAAAACTCATGGTGTTCACATTTGCCACTTGAAGTAAAAATCTGAAACGCGATGATTTTTCTGTTATATAGTTATTGAGAAGCCACATCAGCCACTGTAATTTACGACAAGTTAGATAAGTAATTAAAGATAATTGAGGGTCGCTGTAGATCATTTTGATAGTTTTCTCTTTTGTGAAACTTAATTTAAACCTAGATTATAGATGTGATATGGCATAGGTCATCCTTCGATCCATTGTAGAACTTGGAAACCCACTCATGGAATATTCGTTCACATTTTTGTTGAACGCATTTGGTTTTTATCATCCTGTATTAAAACATTTCCTTTGCAATTTATAAACAATGTTTTGTGAGTAGAAAAAAATTTCCAAAGGTAAACTTAAATGCATTTTCGACGTTATTTTACCAGCTAACTAAAAATAGGAAAGCCTTCAACCCCTTCCACTAAATTTAGTTAGTATTAAGATTCTTTTACAGGGAGCGCAGTGGAGCTGACGCTGAAATCATTAAGTATTTGGTTATATCATCGGTAGTCTCACTGAACTCTTCTGAACTCTACATGTCATGTGTGGTCTGGCGTCTCCTTACCAGCAACAGGTCCCAGGTTCAAACTAGTCAATTCCCTAAAAAACACGCTCAGACCGTCGTTGCGCGAAAGTGGTAGGGAGACACGACTTAGAACAAACAGAGACCACGCAGAATGTTAGACATCCTGTAAAGTGCACCACCGCCGATCACAGGTCATCAGGTATGTATTACAAACATGTCAGACATGTGAAATAACATTAGAGAATACAATTTTTCACACTATTAGCTCACATGTCGGAAAAAAACAACCATTTTACGTTCGACAACAACAAGCTATAATTGCAGAGGACATAGTTGTTTTGTACATGATGGCAGGTCTCCTTTTACCCTTGCAATTCTACATCATGCAGATATTTACAAAACAAATCATGAGAGACTGTCTTGTAATAGAACCTCCTATAAGATTTTGTCATGAGTCTCTTCTGTTGCAGCGAAACCAATTACCATCTGCGTGCTTACATTTGACAATTTTGATGCATGATTCACCTGTACCAACAGGTCTGTAAAGTTTCTGTCATACAGTAGCAGATTCTTGCGGTCTGGTTTTGTAAGCAATTTGATCACCACAACCTGATTCACCCAATCTACTCACAAGTCGGAAAAAAGGCACTATCATTTCTAGATTCCACAATGAGCTGTAATTCAAGTGGTGTGTACTTCATATTTAGAGGTTATGAAGTATAAACTAAGGCCAATTTTTTAAAGACACAATGGAGACAATAATAATAATAATAATAATAACAGTCGTGAGTGCACGAGAATAGAGACTACCGATTCCAATTAGTTTTATTAGCAAACCCGGTGTAGTTTTGAGAGAACTATCTGCATCCAAACTTTAATAATTTATAGCACTCCTTGTAAGACTTTACCATTACTCTCTCTTCCCGTCTGGGTGTTGTCAAAGAGCATATTACATACACCGTATCGCTCCATTGGAGCTGGAGGACAATGCCCGAAGTCCTTTGCGCAGACCTGCACAAAATTTTGTCATCTGTACTGGAGGAAGAAATATCAGGCAAACTATTAATCATACGAGAGGTTGTTGATGATGATAATGATGTTGATGTTTGGTTTGTGGGGCACTCAACTGCTCGGTTATCAGCGCCCGTACAATTTCCAAATCTTTACTCCGTCCAGTCTTTCCAATTTCATGAATGATGAGATCAAGACAAACATCCAGTCCCGGAGCGCATACAAGAGGGCTCCTGTATTGTTCCTTCACAAGCAGTGTAAAAAAAAAAAGTCTTTAATTCTTTCCCTTTACGTCTATCGCAGTTTTCCACGTTAAATCCATACCTTTCCTTATGACAGGACGTAGTCTTTTTGCTTTGCACATTCTTTAGAAGCCTGCTGACACTGACGCTAAATGACAGACCTTAGCCTTAGCCCGAGTCATAAGAGTTTAAGCTGTTCGGAGCTGTTCCTGTTCTACTCCTGACTGATTGAATTGTTGGCACCTCCAGGTCGGGATGGGCCTCTGGGTTATCTGGAACAAAAGAAACTATCTGCTAGATGTCTCTGGCGGCTTCTTATTCTTCTTCTTGTTGTTTCCTGGCAGTCCGAACTCTATTTTGGTCTGATGGGGGTAGTCCACTGGCGGCGAGTTCTGTTTGATATAAAGAATGGCTTCCTTCCACCATGTACCTCCAGTCCTTGTTGTTGAATGTCGGGTAGCGGTTGATATGCTCCAGATTCGCGTGCTGGACGACTTCCCTCCCTTTAATCTTCTGGTTTAAGGGTTCACACCACCAGTGAAATGTATGGGGTTGGTGGGATGATGATGTTTGGTTTGTGGGGCGCTCAACTGCGTGGTTATCAGCGCGCGTACAATTTCTCAACCTTTGCTCAGTCCAATTTCGCCACTTTCCTGGATGATGATGAAATGATGAGGACAACACAAACACCCAGTCATCTCGAGGCAGGTGAAAATCCCTGACCCCGCCGGGAATCGAACCCGGGACCCCGTGCTCGGGAAGCGAGAACGCTACCGCGAGACCACGAGCGGCGGACTATGGGGTTGGTGTGGGAGAGGAGGGATATCGGTTACTGTGAAAGGGTATGGATTTCCAAGGTGGGAATAGCTGCCATCTCGTAGAGAGTCTACGATCTTACTGAGTACCAACCTCACGCAATTCTTGTTGGGGAGGGGCAGGCACTCGAAGAACGCCTCATCTTCTTCTCCTTCGGTCTCCATGGGCATCTCTTCAGCGTATGTGCAGAGGCTGAAGGGGTGACCGTTTCCTAGGGAGCCGACTTCTTAGTGTCGGCGGGTGTCGCCAACTCCATGACCATCTGCCCAGCAGCCTGCATCGGCCAGGGAGACAGTCATTTGCGTTTCTGCATGTACCGCCGTACTGGTGGGGGTTGGTGCCTCTTCAGGTGTCATGTTAGATGTGAGGGCCAGATCTACCCTCAATTGTGTCGCCTTGCTACACATCTCGTCCAGTTCCGCCTTCAGGACCGCACTCTCCTCCGCCACGGCGGATTTGAGCGCGGAAACGGCGTCATCGGTGGCTTTGTGCAACGTTTTGCGGAACCCACCGTCGTCGTCTTCACGGTGGCATGGCCCACTTCTCCTGCTTCAATAGTGGAGCGCGGCATCCACCTTGCCTTCTTGGGCCACCTCTTCATGTGTGGCGACCCTTTCTGCCGCTTCCATGACTTCAGGTAGCCGCAGGTGCGCGAATCTGCGACGTGCTTCGGACTGCAGTACCTTTATGATTTTGAGTCTACCTAATTTTCCCGATAAGAAACATCACTGTAACTTTTCGTACTGTCCTTTATACTACCTTATGCTGCAGGAGCAGGCTTTGTTTGGTGCTCACCCTGCATATTGCACATGTTTGGCAGAGCTATGACAACACGTTCCCATTTCCACTGAGTGATCAAAACTCGGTCGTGTAGCATTAAATCAACTCACTCTGTTTCTATAGAGGTTGCAGCATGTGGTAGATATAGCTCCCTCCGACTTAAATGGGGATGATCACATGCGCAAAGCTGCAGGGATGGCGGGGCAGAGTCTACGTAGCAGTTAGAAGACGCATGTTGGAATTTTACTGTAACAAGTAGTTTCGATAAAGGTGACTGGTTTCGAGATATGAGAGTGCACGAATATGATTCACTAGTGGGTGTAATCATTAAAAGACTTCTCCATAGGATCCAATGCAGGTATGTGGTTCAATGGGAAGACTTGATTCCAAATTGCAGACAGCATTTGTACTGGAGCGTAACACTAGAGATATGAAAAGCAAGTGTACGTTTCTTACGACCTCAATCAGCAAACCATCTACTGTATGTGATCATTGTTAATCAACCACCGCCTATAGCCCAGTGGATACGTCGCAGAACCTCTGACGTGGCATCGAGACAGAATGCGATACAGATACTAGAGAAATATCTAGTGTCAGCATGAGGGAGTTGCACACATCAGCTTCATACCACGTTCCTTAACTGAGTCATTTTCTAAATTGGATGATTGTATTAGGAGCTTACACCATCAGCGACGCGTAGCGGCGCTGTCGATCTGTTAATACACACTCCGGCGATCACCGCCTATATTCAATGTCGCCGTTTTTATGTGGAAACACCACTTCATTCGGAGATAATACCATACCAGGATTTATAAGACTTGAATAGGTTTTAATACGGATATCGTTAGCGATACTTGTGAGCACCTGTAGAACCAAGACCGCGTGCGACAGTAAAATGGCTGTTACCATCGTGTTTTTAACATCTGGCGGCTTCTAGGACGATCACGCCTCTCTTTCTAACACACATTGGTACCATGCGCAAGAAAGAAACTTATGAGGCATGTCCATCCATCGCAGATTTTCCTCAGTATTGTTTCGTGTCGCCAGCATTCAGTTATTAGTGAAGTATTATACTTAGTAATAGGGGATGCGTGATAGATTCGCCTTGAGCGGCAGGCTTACAAAGTATGTGGGTGTTCCAACATACGCCAAGAAAACGACTTTATCCTTTCGTATGGGACGCTATGGATTTGATGTGGAAAACTGCAATAGCCGTAAGGGGAGTGAAAGATTTTTTTTTTACACTCCTTGTGAAGGAACAATACAGGAGCCCTCTCGTATGACTAACAGTTTGCTGGATATTGTCTTCCTCCAGTACAGACGACGAAATTTCTAGCAGATCTGCGCAAAGGACTTCGAGCATTGGCCTCCAGCTCCAATGGAGCGTACGGTATATGTAATATGCTCTTTGACAACACCCAGACGGTAATTGTTTCTTGATATATTGGAAGAGAGAGTCGTGGTGAAGTCTTATAGGAGATTCTATTACAAGGACTGCTATAAATGGTTAAAGTTTGGATTCAGATAGTTCTCTCAAAACAACACCGATTTTGCTCATAAAACTAATAGGAATCGGCTATCTCTATTCTCGTGGACTCATGACTGTTTTTTCCTGTTATTATAGTCACGATTGCGTGTTTAAAAAATAGGCGTTATTTCATACTTAATAACCTCTAATTATAGGGCAGACACCACTTGAATTACAGCTCATTGTGGAATCTAGAAACGATAGTGTTTTTTTCTGACATATGAGTAGATTGTGGGGAACAGGTTTGATGATCAAATTGCTTACAAACCTAAACTGCAAAAATCTGCTACTGTTTGACATAAACTTTACAGACATGTTGACAGAGGTGAGTTATGCATCAAAAATGTCAAATGTAAGCATGGAGATGGAAATAGGTTTCGATGTAACGGAAGACATGCATGGTAAAATCTTATATGAGGTTGTATTACAAGACAGACTCTCACGACTTGTTTGCTAAACGTCTGTATGATATAGCATTGCAATGGTAAAACGAGACCTACCATATTGTACAAAACAGCTACGTCAAAATTGGAAATTCCAGCCAGTACGGTAGGTGGGGAGAAGGGGAGGGGAATGAGGGGGAATGTGGAGGTGGTTAGGGGGCTGGGGCCGACATGCAGGCTGAGAGAAACACATGTCGTCACAGTAGCTAAATTTTCAATAATAAATTACACAATTGGCCGATATTTACTGTCTAATCTGTTCATAAATACTCATTCTATAATGTCTCGATCTATAAATTTACTCCTTTCATCAGTGTCATTCAAAGACGATTTCAAACTTACAGAACACTCACAACTTCTTACCAAACTCGTTTTTTAAAAAAAGTTAAATCTAAAATTTTAGCATCATTGCTTCAGAAAATTTCTGGGTGGGGAGTGGGGTAGGATGTCACCACAGCCCTGGGGCAAAGAAATACCTACCAATCTCCTAGCAAAATTTGTACCCAGTTATCAATAAAAAATAAATACCTGTTATAGCCCCCCCCCCCCCAATCCCACGAACCGTGGACCTTGCCGTTGGTGGGCAGGCTTGCGTGCCTCAGCGATACAGATAGTCGTAGGTGCAACCACAACGGAGGGGTATCTGTTGAGAGGTCAGACAAACGTGTGGTTCCTGAAGAGAGGCAGGGGCAACAGCCTGGATCGCTGACTGATCTGGCCTTGTAACACTAACCAAAACGGCCTTTCTGTGCTGGTACTGCGAACGGCTGAAACCGAGGGCAAACTGCAGCCGAAATATTTGCCGAGGGCATGCAGCTTTATTGTATGGTTAAATGATGATGGCGTCTTCTTGGGTGGCCGGGTGGAGTGGCCGAGCGGTTCTAGGCGCTTCAGTCTGGAACCGTGCGACCGCTACGGTGGCAGGTTCGAATCCTGCCTCGGGCATGGATGTGTGTGATGTCCTTAAGTTAGTTAGGTTTAAGTAGTTCTAAGCTCTAGGGGACTGACGAACTTAGATGTTAAGTCCCATAGTGCTCAGAGCCATTTGAACCATTTCGTCCTCTTGGGTAAAATATTCCGTAGGTAAAATAGTCCCCCATTCGCATCTCTGGGAGCTGACTACTCAGGAGGACATTGAGAAAATTGGCGTTCTACGGATCGGAGCGTGGAATGTCACATCCTTTAATTGAGCAGGTAGGTAAGGAAATTTATAAAGAGAAATGGATAGGTTAAAGATAGATATAGTGGGAATTCGTGAAGTTCAGTGGCAGGATGAACGACTTTTGGTCAGGTGAATACAGGGTTATAAATACAAAATCAAATAGTGGTAATGCAGGAGTAGGTTTAATAATGAATAAAAAAAATTGGAATGTGTGTAAGCTACTAGAAACAGCGTAGTGAACGCAATATTGTCGCCAAGATAGATACGAATCCCACGCCCATGCCAACTAGCTTCGCTGATGACGAATAGATTGATGAAATGTATGATGAGATAAAAGAAATTATTCAGAAAGTGAAGGGAGACGAAAATTTAATAGTCATGGGTGACTGGAATTCGATAACAGGGAAAGGAAGAGAAGGAAACGTCGTAGTTGAATATGAAGTGGGGGTAAGAATTGAAAGAGGAAGCCACCTGGTAAAATTTTGCACACAGCATAACTTAATCAAAGCTAACACTTGGTTGATTATATAATGGTAAGATAGAGATTTAGGAACCAGGTTTTAAATTGTAAGACATTTCCAGGGTCAGATGTGGACTCTGACCACAATCTATTGGTTATGAACGGTAGATTAAAACTGAAGAAACTGCAAAAAAGGTGGGATTTTAAGATGTGACGTGGATAAACTGACAGAACCAGAGATTGTAGAGAGTTTCAGAGAGAGCATTAGGAAACGATTGACAAGAATGGGGGAAAGAAATACAGTGGAAGAAGAATGGATAGCTTTGTGAGATGAAACAGTGAAGGCAGCAGTGGATCAAGTAGGTAAAAAGACGAGGGCTAATAGAAATCCTTGGGTAACAGAAGATATATCGAATTTAATTGATGAAAGGAGAAAATATCAAAACGCAGTAAATGAAGCAGGCAAAAAGGAATACAAACGTGAGATCGACAGGAAGTGCAAAATGACTAAGGAAGGATGGCTAGAGGACAAGTGTAAGGATGTAGAGGCGTATATCACTAGGGGTAAGATAGATACTTCCGACAGGAAAATTAAAGAGACCTTTGGAGAGAAGAGAACCACTTGCATGCATATCAAGAGCTCAGATGGAAACCCAGTTCTAAGCAAAGAAGGGAAGGTAGAAAGGTGGAAGGAGTTTATAGAGGGTCTATACAAGGGCGATGTACTTGAGGACAATATTACGGAAATGGAAGAGGATGTAGATGAAGAAGAAATGGGAGATATGAAACTGCGTGAAGAGTTTGACAGGTCACTCAAAGACCTAAGTCGAACAAGGCGCCGGGAGTAGACAACATTCAATTAGAACTACTGATAGCTTTGGGAGAGCCAGCCCTGACAAAACTCTACCATTTGGTGGGCAAGACGTATGAGACAGGCGAAATTCCCTCAGACTTCAAGAAGAATATTATAATTCCGATTCCAAAGAAAGCTGATGTTGACATATGTGAAAATTAACGAACTATCAGTTTAATAAGTCACGGCTGCAAAATACTAACACGAATTCTTTGCAGACGAATGGAAAAACTGGTAGAAGCTGACCTCGGGGAAGATGAGTTTGGTTTCCGTAGAAATGTTGGAAAACTTGAGGCAATACTGACCCTGCGACGTACCTTAGAAAATAGATTAAGGAAAGGCAAACCTACGTTTCTAACATTTGTAGACTTAGAGAAAGCTTTTGACAATGTTAACTGGAATACTCTCTTTCAAATTCTGAAGGCGGCTGGTGTAAAATACATGGAGCGAAAGGCTATTTACAATTTGTACAGAAACCAGATGGCAGTTATAAGAGTCGAGGAGCATGAAAAGGTAGCAGTGGTTTGGAAGGGAGTGAGACAGGGTTGTAGCCTCTACCCGATGCTGTTCAATCTCTATATTGAGCAAGCAGTAAAGGAAACAAAAGAAAAATTGTAGCAGGTATTAAAATCCATGGAGAAGAAATATAAACTTTGAGGTTCGCCGATGACATTCTAATTCTGTCAGAGACAGCAAAGGACTTGGAAGAGCAGTTGAACGGAATGGATGATGTCTTGAAAGGAGAATATAAGATGAACATCAACAAAAGCAAAACGAGGATAATGGAATGTAGTCGAATTAAATCGAGTGATGCTGAGGGAATTAGATTAGGAAATGAGACGCTTAAAGTAGTAAACGAGTTTTTCTATTTGGGGAACAAAATAACTGATTATGGTCGAATTAGAGAGGATATAAAACGTAGACTGGCAATGGCAAGGAAAACGTTCCTAAAGAAGAGAAATTTGTTAACATCGAGTATAGATTTAAGTGTCAGGAAGTCGTTTCTGAAAGTATTTGTATGGAGTGTAGCCATGTATGGAAGTGAAACATGGACGATAAATAGTTTAGACAAGAAGAGAATAGAAGCTTTCGAAATGTGATGCTACAGAAGAATGCTGAAGATTAGATGGGTAGATCACATAACTAATGATGAAGTAGTGAATAGAATTGGATAGAAGAGGAATTTGTGGCACAACTTGACTAGAAGAAGGGATCGCTTGGTAGGACACATTCTAAGGCATCAAGGGATCACCAATTTAGTGATGGAGGACAGCGTCGAGGGTAAAAATCGTAGAGGGAGACCAAGAGATGAATACACTAAACAGATTCAGAAAGATGTAGGTTGCAGTAGGTACTGGGAGATGAAGAAGCTTGCACAGGATAGAGTAGCATGGAGAGCTGCATCAAACCAGTCTCTGGACTGAAGACCACAGCAACACAGGCGAGACCAAACAAATACTGAAAAATACCTTTAATTCAGAACTAAAATAGCGGTATCGTTTTTAACCGATCAGTTTTGTCCATCCCTAGCCAGAAGTTTTCTGTTTTTAAGCTATTAACGATTTTACTCACCGATAAGAACACTTCATGATGGTTTCTCCCGTAGCGGAAGATAAAAAATAATTCATGAAATTAGGCTTTAGACAAAATCAGAGAAGTCTTGTGGGAAATTAAGATTCTGGTCGCTAATACTGCGCTACGTAGTAGGCAACTATCAATAGGTCGCTGTGAAATGAGAAGTTTTACCAGAGTTCTTGGGAGCTATGTGGCAAAAGCGAAGTGTAAAGATTGCCTAGCATGAGTTAAGAGACTCTTATGTATCATTGCAATATTCATCTCTCTCACACAATATCTGCTGTCTATAAGGATTTACAACAGCTTCGGGAGGCAGCTGAACGATGCAGCAGTACATGAAGGAAAAAAATAAGGAAAGGATATACATGCACAATTCCTTGCGTCCAGATACAAATGGCTCTGAGCACTATGGAACTTAACATCTATGGTCATCAGTCCCCTAGAACTTAGAACTACTTAAACTTAACTAACCTAAGGACATCACACAACACCCAGTCATCACGAGGCAGAGAACCTTGCGTCCAGAATGCGTAACATCAAAGCAAGCCGTCTTAATTTGATTATTGTCCCTCTTCTGTACAATGGAACCCCGAAAACGATGGCCTTTTATGTGTGGCTATCCGATATCCGGCTATGGTTAGAGTACTTCCTATTACCGGAAAGCTAACGCATTGTATATATCATAAGGTTCTGCTGTGAGCGACGCACAGCGTGCGGGCACTAGGCAGTGGTGTCAGGCGGCTGTGGAGGTGCGAGGAAGAGCGCGCTAAGTGAGCCGTCACACCTTTATCAGGCGTCACCCTCGCGCACTTAACGTGCGACCTTATCTGTGACGTCACCAGGGGCACCACACTGGCGGCGGGAGCTATGGAGATAAGGCACAGTTCGATGACGACGCTGCCGCTGTGGGGCATGCTGACAAACTGAAATTGTGTGGAAACCCGCGTTTCGAAAATCGATTTGTGCATTTCAGTCGCATCGTCTAACTAAATGAACTTTCAGACCACAAAAATCTCTCGACTCGAAGACATAATCTGCTATTACTTCTGTCCCACCCTTAAAACTTTCGGTTCGGCCCTAGTTCAACCTTCAACATAGCCCCACGAAGGTCCATATCAATATCACTCTCCAGTGAACTGAACATTTCTTTCAGCAAGTGTATTCTCTCGACAAGTGACAGCCGCGATGCCGAACTGGGCAAGAGTACTTTATTCAGGTTAAACAAATGCTCTCTAGGGTTACAAGTTAAATGAACATAATAAATGTATATACATTGAAATAAAAGGATAAAATTAATTTCCATTCAGTGTTTGGTTCTAAAGATAGGACTGGAAAACAGAGAAATAAGAGGAAAAGTCCTGCACTGGGCTTGGTTAAGGACAGATGGATGATCGCTGCGATGGGAACCAGTTTTTGCAGACTACTACCAGCCCGACTGATTCATTATGTTGTTTGTTGTTGTAGTCTTCAGTCCAGAGACTGGTTTGACGCTACTCTCCATGCTGCTCTATCCTGAGCGATCCTCTTCACCTCTGAGTAACTACTGCAATCTGCATCGTTCTGAATTTGCTTAGTGTGTTCATCTCTTGCTCTCCCTCTACAAGTTTACCCTCCACGCTTCTCTCCAGTACTAAACTAGTGATCCCTTGATGCCTCAGAACGTGTCCAACCAACCGATCCTTCCTTCTAGTCAACATGTGACACAAATTCCTCTTCTCCCCAATTCTAATCAGTAACTCCTTACTAACTAAGTGATCTACCCATCTAATCTTCAGGATTCTTCTGTAGCACCACATTTCGAAAGCTTCTATTCTCGTCTTTTCTACACTCTTTATCGTCCATTTTTCACTTCCATATGTGGCTACACTTCATACAAATACTTTCAGAAGGCACTCCCTGACACGTAAATCTGTTCTCGATGTTAAAAAATTTCCCTTCTTCAGAAAGCTTTCCTCGCCATAGCCAGTCTACATTTTATACCCGCCTTACTACGAGCATCATCAGTTATTTTGCTTCCCAACTTCCCATATCACAAATCTCATCTGTTACTTTAAGTGTCTAATTTCCTAATCTAATTCTCTCAGCATCACCTGATTTAATTCGACTACATTACATTATCCTCGTTTTGCTTTTGTTGATGTTCATCTTACCATCCTCCGTTCAAGACACTGTCCATTCCGTTCAGCTGCTCTTCCAAGTCCTTTGCTGTCTCTGCCAAATTGCAGTATCGTCAACAAACCTGAAAGTTTCTTATAACTGTCATCTGGTTTCTGTACAAATTGTAAATAGCCTTTCCCTTCTTGTATTTTACCCCGGCCACCTTCAGTATGAAGGGATGGTGAATTGTTGACTTGCTGATATTGCTGGAAGATGAGGAAACTAACCTTGTTTGATGATAAGAACTGGCTTGTCGTATCAACCCCTTGCCTCTCTTGAACAAAGATGAACTGATAAGAATCCATTCCTACTCTTCAACAAAAAAAAAAAAAAAAAAAAAAAAAAAAAAATTAAAAAATTTCAAAAGCTTTAAATTTCACTTCGTGTTTACAGTTTTTAAATATATTTTATACTCATCGTATTAAAACAACAAACAGTAGCTTCATTAATAAAGAACTTGAAGGAAGCACTGATGGATGGTATGACCCTGCACTGAAAAAATGACAGAAGGTAGGTAGTTCCGTGCAGCGCACCGTAGGATCTAGAGGGTTAACGGTGTACGTGTAAAATATCTGCGGTTTATGGCAGGCATAATGTGTTCGAATGTGTGTCAATACAAAGAAAGTCGGGCCAGCGTACTAAAGAAGAGAATCGAAGAGTGGAGGGGAACCCTGGTATGGAGAACGATAGAGAAGTGACAGGAAGATCTGATAACGCGGGTTAGTATTGGTTTGCAAGTTTATTGGAAATTTATTGGGAGAAAATATGCAGTGAGTGTAGGTGCCTGGTGGGGCTGTGTGTTTAGGTGCGGTAGCGTTCGAGGATTGGCTGTTGGAAAAGAAAAGGAGAAGGTGAGGGGAGCATTGGGGTGGAGAGGGCACAATATAAGTAGTCTAGCTTCCCAGCTGATATGGATTCTGGGGAATTGAGGATGAAAAAAAATATAACTAACGCTGAAAGTTAACTGTTTTCTAGTACTCGCTATCTGTCATGTTTCATGAAAGCCACTTCCTGTAGTTGAATTTTGCTCTTTAATCTTCTGTGATTGTTGTTCCTTTTGGGACTTATCTGTGATCAGGTGTCTGTACGTTATACCTGCGACGCATGTTTGTGATACAAAGGTGCGCACTCGACAACTCAGGAACACGTACATGAATGGAGAACATGGCGTTATAGCCAGAAGCACACGGCTTAAGTACGGAAATTTCTTTGAATTGGTTTCTCTTACTAACGACAAACCATTATTAGTAATATGGCATAAATCCCCCAGATAAGGAGAGGATACGTCAGGGCCTCCCAATTTAAGGAGAGTTGTTAAGTGTAATGTGATTAATGAAAACCATCACAGCGGTATTATTACGCGTTTATTGTGACACGATCAGTTTCGTCCTTAGAACGGCCTCCGGCTGCTGAATTGTGTCGTTATCACGATATGTGGTTTAGCTGACATGTGTAACAAAATCTGGAATCAGTTTTCACAAAAATTCTTCCGACCGCCTGGCGGGAACGTAGCGAGCAGATTATGGTGTGCTATGTACGCTCGACTCAGCACATACAGTGTACATACACAGCATACAACAATAACATTCTAACCATACCTGGTAACGACACATCTCATAGTAAGCGTGCCAGGAAGAGTATGTTCTCGTTCCACGGGCAGCCACGAGTTCACAAAACAACCTGGGGGAAATTACACTACTGACCATTAAAATTGCTTCACCAAGAAGAAATGCAGATGATAAACAGTTATTCATTGGACAAATATATTATACTAGCACTGACATGTGATTACATTTTCACGCAATTTGGGTGCATAGATTCTGAGAAATCAGTACCCAGAACAACCACCTCTTGCCGTAATAACGGCCTTGATACGCCTGGGCATTGAGTCAAACAGAGCTTGGATGGCGTGTGCAGGTACAGCTGCCCATGCAGCTTCAACACGATACTATTATTCATCAAGAGTAATGACTGGCATATTGTGACGAGCCAGTTGCTCGGCCACCATTGACCAGACGTTTTCAATTGGTGAAAGATCTAGAGAACGTGCCGGCCAGGGCAGCAGTCGAACATTGCCTGTATCCAGTAAGGCCCGTACAAGTTCTGCAACATGCGGTCGTGCATTATCCTGCTGAAACGTAGGGTTTCGCAGGGATAGAATGAAGGGTAGAGCCACGGGTCGTAATACATCTGAAATGTAACGTCCACTGTTCAAAGTGCCGTCAATGCGAACAAGAGGTGACCGAGACGTGTAACCAATGGCACCCCATACCATCACGCCAGGTGTTACACCAGTATGGCGATGACGAGTACACGCTTCCAATGTGAGTTCAACGCGATGTTGCCAAACATGGATGCGACCATCATGATCCTGTAAACAGAACCTGGATTCATCCGAAAAAATGCTGTTTTGCCATTCGTGCATCCAGGTTCATCGTTGAGTACGCCATCGCAGGCGCTCCTGTCTGTGATGCAGCGTCAAGGGTAACGGCAGCCATGGTCTCCGAGCTGATAATCCATGCTGCTGCAAACGTCATCGAATTGTTCGTGCAGATGGTTTTTGTCTTGCAAACGTCCCCATCTGTTGACTCAGGGATCGAGACGTGGCTACACGATCCGTTATAGCCATGCGGATAAGATGCCTGTCATCTCGACTGTTAATGATACGAGGCCGTTGGGATCCAGCACGGCGTTTCGTATTACCCTCCTGAACCCACCGATTCCATATTCTTCTAACAGTCATTGAATCTCGACCAACGCGAGCAGCAATGTCGCGATACGATAAACCGCAATCGCGATAGACTACAATGCGACCTTTATCAAAGTCGGAAACGTGATGGTACGCATTTCTCCTCCTTACACGAGGCATCACAACAACGTTTCACCAGGCAACGCCGGTCAACTGCTGTTTGTGTATGAGAAATCGGTTGGTAACTTTTCTCATGTCAGCACGTTTGAGGTGTCGCCATCGGCGCCAACGTTGTGTGAATGCTCTGAAAAGCTAATCAATTGCATATCACAGCATCTTCTTCCTGTAGGTTAAATTTCGTGTCTGTAGCACGTCATCTTCGTGGTGTAGCAATTTTAATGGCCAGTAGTTTATATAGGCATGCAGTAATGCGTTCAGTGTGGAAGATGTTAGTTATGCGTAGGAGAAATTGAAGCACTTGCTCCCATTTTTACATAGTCTGCTCCACCGAAGGAGGTAGTTGTAGTACCAAAACTCACAGAAGCCCTTTTACATTTTCTTGATTTACAGGAGAAGGTTTTCCACTTTGTTTTGATGTACTGTAGGAGAAAGGAAAACATGTAGTAATTCTCTCCTAGTAAGTCCTAGTAAGTCTGTTCGACTCATTATAATGCGTGGTGGTCGCTGAAGGAGAAAAAAATCTGCCTTTCACTAAGATTTTAGAGAGTCGATTGAAATTGGGGTCTTAAAATGAGGATGTTAAAGCAGCACAGAATGCACGTGCATTTGACTTTACCAGACAACGGATGTATTATATCCCATTCGTTACCACTGCATCTTGCGTGGATGACGTCCTTGGAGTTCAGTTACCGATAGTATCTGCCCTGTGTATGTCTCTGTTCCGTTGCTGGGCAACTGAAGGACGCCGGCAGCAATGTGGAGAGTTGGAGGTCCAGGGTCCGGATTTCCCTAGGACGTGTGAGTCTCCGTTGGACCGAACGTAGCTGGAAGCTGGAGGCCTAGCCTGTGAAGCATTACTGTCGCCATCACAGAGGTTAGAGTTTAACAGTCAGCTAATCTATCGTTGGAGGAAGCAAGCCTGCTCGGGAAAATGTTGGGTACTGCTATTGTGCACTTTAAAGTGTGCCCTTTTTCTGTAAGGGCCAGTAATTTTCTTCTAAACTGAAGTGTGAAACAATGCATCGTGGTTCCTTTTGTATTTAGCTGGTAGTTGTGGTCGTTCCTCCAATATTCTGTTGTGAGCGAAGGCTCTTGTTTGTGTTTTTCTACGAGGTTGCGTTTAGCCAATTTTCTGGACCACACTTAACGTTAAAATTTTTCTGTAAGCTACTTGCCTGGCGTATTACCTATTCAGTGCTTGTCAGACTTGTTTTATTTATTTACTTTGTATTTTATTAGAACAGGGTTTAATTTTGCTTACGCGTGTGTGTTACAGGATGGATTCAAGAGTGAACCCGGAACAGGGCCTCATTAAATGAAGTCTTGTGGCTTCCATCAGATCATTTTTGGTAATGTAAATTCATCTTACATCTGCGGAGAAGGTATGTATTTTTGTAAGTGGGCTGGACCATTGTGTCCAGTATATCCGCATGACTGGTTGTTAGCTGTTTGCAGAACTAGTCACGAGTGTGATAATTACGTTGTGATTTGTTTGTTTGGCATTTCTGGCCATCGGACTCAGATAATTCTTTGTGTATGTTTGGTCGGCTGCTGCTATTGTTTGCTTGACTGTAACTCGCTGAGATTAAGTGTTTGCCTTAATTTGGCGTTCTACATTTCAGTTGTATATGGTACCGCTCAGGGAGCTTTTATATTTATAATATTTTACTGTGCGATCTACTTCCCCTAATTTCGTCTAAATCCTGTTTAATAAATCAAAGCAACACCGTCTAGAGGCGACTTTTTACTGTGTTTGGTTCGCCTGTTAGCTGCACCCTGTAAGTTCTAGGCAATTCGCCGTGAAGACCTCCCGAACTTCACGCCTCGTACCTGGTTTTGATCGGCCATTGCATCTGGTAGCCTGTATGCCCACGGAGGCGTGCATCGACGTAAGCTTAAGTTTCCCGAAAATAATCCTGCATTCTTAACCAAATTTCGTGTGAATGGCTCAATTGGTTCAAATGGCTCTGAGCACTATGGGACATAACTTCGGAGGTCATCAGTCCCCTAGAACTTAGAACTACTTAAGTATAACTAACGTAAGGACAACACACACATCAATGCCCGAGGCAGGATTCGAACCTGCGACCGCAGCGGTCACGAGGTTCCAGACTGTAGCGCCTAGAACCGCTCGGCCACTCTGGCCGGCTTCGTGTGAATCCCAAAGCATCTTCGCCCATTGAAAAACAGGCTTGTGATGTCACCGGAGGTTGACGATTTTATCTTGTATCTGTCCTGAAAGTCATTAAAGTTATTTGAGTAGTAAAATTTTGTTCCCTTAACAACGGTCAGTGTTGGCGTAAGGTGATCTTTACGGTGAGGCATCTTGTTCCTTAATGAAATTAGTATGTTAAATTTAACTCTTGAAAAGGTTTCGCCGCGTTAAGCATTTATCACTGGGTCTTAAGCCTTTTGTGTAGCTGCTAAGCGTAGTTATTTGTTTGATCAGCTGAAGTTCTTGACCTATAATTGTCTGTTAACGAGCAACGCCGTTTTGGCAATCACTAATTCTCGCTAGAATTGCTCAGTACTTTAAATCATTTTGTTCTGCAAAGGAGGGTGACTTTATTTTGGTTTCACCAACCTGCGGCGATCTTTGTGTTTTTATTTATATATTTTTTGTATTTATTCTTCTTTTTAAATTATGACTTTGTACCAATTCATGGTAAGAACTGTATTTGTTGACGTGGCGAATCTTAGGTTTAACCGGCTTTATTACCAGTCATCAGTGCTCCCGCTATTAAATTGTGTATCTTACTAGTTATAAAGTGTTCGATTGTATTTTGTTAATAAACTACTGTTTAAGTAAATACATTTTGTTAATCCAGCACCTTACCACTCACGAACCAGCTCCATCCTGCCTCAACCACGTGGAGAGCCACTGAACAAAGATCATGACACAGCACGAGTCAAATTTTCGGAAGAAGGACGGTTAAAACCCGCGTCCGGCCGTTCTTATTTAGGTTTTCCATGATTTTCCTGAATTGTTTGAGGAACATGTCGGGATCGTTCCTCCGAAACTGCATGGCCGTTTTCCTTCTCCATCCTTTCCTAAACCGAGCTTGTGCTTCGTCTCTAAGGACTTCATTGTCGAAGGGCCGTTAAACACTAATCTCCCCGTCGAATCAGATTATAAGGAGGTAAACTAATGTTGTGCAAACCACTGAGAGTCACAGGAATTTATTCTCGGGATCAGTTTAGGTAAGGATGTCAACAGTGAGCCAGCATTTAAAAGAAGGGCATCTCGTTTTGTATTATCGCCAAATAGGGGAGACTGTCACGGATATGAGACGGGAGTTCGGGTGGCAATCATTAAGACAAAGGCTATTATCGTTGAGGCGAGGTCTTTTCATGAAATGTCAGTCAGCATCTTGCTACAACGAATGTAAAATTATTTTTTTCACGCCATTCTACATGGGGAGAAATGATCATCATACTTAAATAACAAAAATCAAAGATTCCAAAAAAGATTTAAATGTTCGATTTTTCCATGAGCTGTTCGAGAGTGGAACGGTAGAGAAATAGTCTGAACGTGGTTCGATAAACCCTCTGCGACACACTTTGGTCTGAACTGCAAGGTAGTTACGTAGATGTAGTGAAATATGTACGCATTTATTTCACACAAAAGAAAAAAGGCGAAGTTATAGAAACAATGTGCTGAATAAGAAGTAAGAAGCAGGACACATTTATATTTACTGAAAGCACAGTTTTGCAATCGTAGCTGTCTCATCTGAGAAAGGTACCGGCAACCGCAGTGAATTAACTGTAATCTGTCATGTGTGTTTGTAATAAAACCTGGTTGCGCCATCGTAAAAGAAGTACGCTTTGGCCACTTTTGTGGGTGTCGTTGATCATATCGTGTATGTGTAGCTACGACCCATATTTTACACCATAAAGCTGTCACATTTAGCAGAATTTCAACTAATTGCCTCCGACTGATAACTTCTTACCAGTCGGATCATGTTTATGCTAGCAGACGGGAATCGGCTGCGAATTTAATGAGTCAGTTTGAAAGGAACAGAGTGTCAGCAGAAGAACGTTGCTCTGTATCATCCTACCATAAATGACACTCAATAACTTTGAGAGCCACATGGTATAATAAGTGGCCACATACCAACTTTTTCGTGTTGTAGTTTTAAGAGATATGACACACTGCTGCATCTTTATCTTCTAAGAAGGTTTTCGCACTATCTCTTCTGAAAGAGTGCTACCCGGTTATCGCTCTTGATACTTAAAGTTCTTATTAAACACCCACCTTATTCTGGAGAAATGTTCGCTGCACGATACCAACTCCACAAGAGGGAAGTTCGTGCCGAAAGCTTCCTCGCGTGAGCAGAGAGGAAAAACATAATTTATCGTATTTTGCATTCCGCTTTTACTATCGTTGATAGCAGTTCTTCGCGTGCAACTGTATCCCGAAGTAGGGATCTAACATACAATCTACTTCTTCTGGCGCTGTTCGTATGAATGATCTTAAGACGCAGTAAAGCGGTGAATGAGGCAGAGAGCGCAGAGTTAACAAATTCAACTCTGACACAGTTTCTTTTAGTTTAAACTTTTTTTTAATCTCACCATAAACTATGTCAAGCTGTTTCGGAATGTAGTTACTATCGCTGTCAGCGACAGTTTTATTTTCTCAGAACCTAAAAGTGAATCCTACAAGCAGTCAGTAAGCTTTGGGATCAGAGCAAGGATCTCTAATTGCTGCCCTGGCCCAGACTTGCGGGGGTACGAGGATCTTTCAGTAAATAACGCACCACAATTTTTCTCTTAGAATATATTTATTCTCAAGAGTTCGAACTTAGTGTGTCGCATGGTGTAGCCGCGCGGTCTGGGGCGCCTTGCCAGGGTTCGCGCGGCTCCCCCAATCGGAAGTCTGAGTCCTCCCTCGGGCATGGGTGTTGTTCTTAGTGTAACTTAGTTTAAGTCAGATTAAGTAGTGTGTAAACCTAGGGACCGATGACCTCAGCAGTTTGGTCCCATAGGACCTTACCACAAATTTCCAAAATTTCGAACTTAGTAACGGTGAATGGCTTTTTTTCCATGTACGAGGGCATGCTGAGAAGTAACGCCTCCGAATTTTTTATGTGAAAATTCTTAAAGCTTTTCAAATAAGGGAAACGTTATTAATATTCCTCATCTTTATTCTTCGTGCCTTTCTCAATGTAGTCACCCTGGCGGCGAACACGTTTCTCCCAAAGAGAGACCAGTTTGTTGACACAATCACTGTAGAATGTTTGACTTTGTTGACAGCCACAACCTCACCTCTGCCTGCATTGTCCCATCACTATCAAACTGAAGTGTTCAATAGTGTTCTTTAAGTTTTGCAAACAGTCGAAAATCGAATGGGGCCAAGTCTGGATTGTATGAAGTCAGCGATCCTAAGGCGTCTGATGGTTGCAGATGTCACAGCACTCGTGTTTGGTGTGGCAGCGTCATACTGAAGGAGAGGGTAATCCGTGTCTGAACGAACTCTTCCAATTCGAAACTCGATTACAGCACGCTGTTTGTCACACCGAAACATAGTTACATTCCAACGCCATGCTACACGCTATACAGTTCGGAGTCCTCTAGCGGCAGCGGGCAGAATAAAAGTGTAGAATATTAATAACATTAGTTTTAGTTAAAAAGCTTTAAGAGTTTTCACATAAAAAATTCGGAGGCATTACTTTTCAGCACACCCTCATACAGTATTCCCACATGGTCTCCGTCAGGTTCTATGGTCTTACAACATGTATTCGTTGTTGGTAAAAGCGCTTTTCCTGTGCTCGTTGGCATATTTACTCTGTATGAATTACGCTCTCACCATCTTCAAAATGTGTCCCGCGTAGAGAATTCTGATGCGTCCCCAAGTCTGAGGGCGCCAAGTCAAGGTTACACGGAGGATGAGGCTATTGACGATGGGTTTTCAGATTTCGAAACTTGTGGGCGGGGCAGGATCGAACACGCTCTAAACGATTCTTGAATTTGTTCGGAGTCTTCACCTATGCCTCTGAATTAAAGATTGACTCTTTTCGGAATACATCCACAAGAATGACAACATCATTATCCCAAACGACTGACATCACGACTTTACCATTTGTGGGATATGCCTTGAATTTCTACTTTTTGTGGATTTCGGGTACCACTCCAGTGACTGCCTTTTTACTGTTTAAGGCTCAAAATGAAGAATCTAATTTCGTGACCTGTAACGACTGCAGACCTCAAACTGCTACAACCGTTTTGGTGAAATGTTTTTCTTTTAAAGTCTTGTGCACTTTTCTGAACGTTCTTCGAACCAGTCTCGAACACACTCTTAAGTATCCAATAGTCACAGTGTCTTCACAGGCATTTTCCATCAATAGCTGTAGAGAGAGTTGTCGAATTGCGGTGCGCCAGTTTGCACGAATAATAGCATCCGCGCGATTCACCATCTTCGGAGCAAAGGCTGTGACAGAACGACCAGAACTTGGCTGATCATGAAGCTCACTTTGTGCCTTTCGCTTTAACTCTTTTTTTCCCATTGCCCAACAATACTCTTATCAACTGTATCATTAGCGTGCACTGCGCAAAAACATTTATAGATGTTCACTATTTTTTTATCACCTAAGAATTCAATTACAGCACGTTGCTTGTAACAAGTGTCTCGCGTAGTCGCCATTTTGATGGTTCACTGTGGCTCTGTCATCTGTCAGAATTGTTCGAAATTTCGCACATGTGCTGAAGAAACTTCATATTTGAAAAGCACGTTTTCCTACAATTTTCCAGTTTCAAAACGTTGCAGAAAAAGAGAACCACTGCTCACAACGATGTCTAAATTGAACACCAAGTTACTGACGCAGGGGAAACGTCACGAAAAAAGCTAACGAAACTTTGATCAACAACTGGCACTGTAAGAGTCAAAATATGCACACCAGCAGACGCGCAACACACAGGTGTCCCTCAGTTTGGGCCCGAGAAGCCCAACATTACTATCTTCATGAAGGATCGTGGATTGCTGGTAAACCTCTTTTCATAGAATCGCCAATAGCTCTACAAAAATTCCGGGCCGTCACAGGGGGTAATGAAAGGCATTGTCCGATGTCTGCTAAGGGCCTGGACAAAATGATTACTAAATTCCAAAAATACAAGTTCTTGTGAAGCGCAGTGTGGCAGAGGGAAGAAAGCAGTTGATCCGACATTTGTCGAACATGTGGTCACAGCACTGCTTGAGGGGTCGAGCGGCCGTGTGCAAACATGCAGTGCGTACGGAATTGCCCGAATACTGGACATGCCCTCGAGTACAATGCACACATTCCTACGAAATGTCCAGAAATGCTATCCATACAAAATTACCCATGTTCAGAAGTTGCTTCATGTTGACATGCCAGCAAGGCAAAAATTCGCGCTGGAATTTCTTGCTCACATGGATCTGGGTAATGAATGGCGATGGAACATTCTGTGAACAGACGAGCCCATTTTCGTCTCCAAGGCCATGTCAATACGCAGAATTGCAGAATATTGGCAACGGAAAATCCACACGCACATCAGCTGGTACCACCTCGTTCTGGAAAGGTGACTGTGCGATGCACATGCTGACGACATAGTTCATCGTAAGGGTGCATTTTTTCGAGGAGATTTGTCCTGCAGGTCCTGCTACCTGCACCGTCACTGGTAAACTCCATGAGAGTCTTTTGCTCAACAAGGTCACTCTAACCCTTAACAGCGTGGATGTGTGGGTAGAATAATTTTTATGCAAGGCGGTGCTCCTCCGCACATTACATAGTCAATGAAGTGGCTGTTCCAGAGGAATTTCTGAAGGTAGAGAATTATCAGCCGCCATTTCCCTATGGCCTGATCGTCCAAATTATCTGATCTTATTCCGCGTGGCTTTTGCTTTAGGTTTGTCTGAAAGACGTTGTGTTCAGCGCTCCAATTAAACTTATCTGAACTGAAGGCACGTGTGGCTCAAACCTTTCTGAACGTGACTCCCGAGACACTTCTATCTGCTTCGCAACATACTGTTTCCCGATTACCACTTCTGAACGTGACCCCCGAGACACTTCTATCTGCTTCGCAACATACTGTTTCCCGATTACCACTTATGGCAGAAAACAGTGGACAGCATATTGAACTTTCCTCGCGCCAGCCTCACGACATTTAGAAATCGATGTCATTTTGCTTTTTATGCTCTTTTTGCCCCCAGGATAATTCAGAACCGATATCATTTGTTTGACGTATGTCGATTTTCGCCAGAGGACAATTAAAAACACATGCCATCATGTTTTTTGTGCGCTTTTGGCCTCAGAACTATTGGATTGTTCCTTTCCGTACTGTTCAACCTTGCCATGGTGAAAAGGCTTACCTAACTAAAACTGCCTCAACTGTTGACTTCCGAGCTTGCGTAGCCATACACATTGAACAATACGGATGGTACAATGTGATACTGAAACCATAGTCGTGTACTGCGATCCACATGTCATATGTAGCCGACCCCAACTTACTTGAAGACAGTTACAGCGCCATCTATAGGTAAAATCTTCGTTAATTATTTTTGTTAAGTGACATTCCTCACTGTGTCAATAATAAGTTGTTCAAATTTGACGTCATTCGGAGCAGTGGTTCTTTTTCTACAGCGTTTCGAAAGTGGAACATTAATTATGGCCACTATACAGTGTATACTGAAGAGCCAAAGAAACTGGTACACATGCCTAATACCGTGTAGGGTCCCCGCGAGCACGCAGAAGTGCTGCAAAACGACGTGACATGTAATCGATTAATGTTTGAAGTAGCGCTAAAAAGAATTGACACCATGAAACCTGCAGGGCTGTCCATTAATCCGTAAGAGTAGGAAGGGGTGGTTGCGAGGCATCCCAGATATGCTCACTAATGTTCATGTCTGGGGAATTTGGTGGCAAGCAGAAGTGTTTAAACACAGAAGAGTGTTTCTAGAGACACCCTTTAGCAACTCTGGAGTGTCGCATTGTCCTGCTGGAATTGCCCAAGTCCGTCGGAATGTACAATGGACATGAATGGACGCGAGGTGATCAAATACAGTAGAATTCTTATGTACGTGTCACCTGTCGGAGTCGTATCTAGACGTATCAGGTGTCCCATATCGCTCGAACTGCACACGCCCCGTAGCATTATAGAGCCTCCACGAGCTTGAACAGTCCACTGCTTATATGCAGGGTCCATGAATTCATTAGGTCATACCCGTACATGTCCATCCGCTCAATTCGAAACTAGACTCGTCCGACCAGGCAACATGTTTCTAGTCATCAACACACCAACAGTTCAATGTCACTGTTGACGGGCCCAGGCAAGGCGTAAGGTTTTGTGTCGTGCAGTCATCAAGGATACACGAGTAGGCCTTTGAGTCCGAAAGCCCATATCGATGATGTTTCGTTGAATGGTTCGCACGGTGACACTTGTTGACGGCTCAGCTTCGAAGTCTGCACCAGTTTGCGGAAGGTGCACTTCTGTCACGTTGAACGATTCTCTTCAGTCGTCCCTGGTCCCGTTCTTGCAGTATCTTTTCCTGGCCGCAGCAGTGTCGGAGATTTGATGTTTTACCGGATTCCTGATATTCACGGTATACTCGTGAAACGGTCGTACAGGAAAATCCCCACTTCATCGCTACCTCGGACATGCTGTGTCTCATCGCTCGTGCGCCAGTTATAACACTGTGCTCAAACTCAGTTAAATCTTGAAAGCTCGCCATTGTAACAGCAGTAACCGATGTTACAAATGTGCCAGACACTTGTGTAACATAGGCGCGTATTCTGCGAACAATAAAGTTGACCTTGAAACTGTGTGTGTGTGTGTGTGTGTGTGTGAGTGTGTATGTATGTAATTGAAACACGAACACACACACACACACACACACACACACACACACACACACACACACACACACACACACATATATATATATATATATATATGTTAAGTGTCTTGCCCGCATCTCGTGGTCGTGCGGTAGCGTTCTCGCTTCCCACGCCCGGGTTCCCGGGTTCGATTCCCGGCGGGGTCAGGGATTTTCTCTGCCTCGTGATGGCTGGGTGTTGTGTGCTGTCCTTAGGTTAGTTAGGTTTAAGTAGTTCTAAGTTCTAGGGGACTTATGACCACAGCAGCTGAGTCCCATAGTGCTCAGAGCCATTTGAACCATAAAAGTGTCAGTATTAATGTACATCTGCAATGCCTCGTCGACGTTATTATGTTCCTGTGTATAGGTCACTGAAAGCAATAAACATTGATTTTCCTGGGCAATTAAATAAGCAGCAACTTTTTGGTGGTCCCAGTGTTTCGCGTGGACTTAGAAGGCAGTTCACCTATGACGTATGAGCAGCGTTTGGAGGCAGTACATGGTTTACCTTGGCTGTTGTATGGGGCAATCATGCAGACTAAGGCGACCTTGAAGTTTTCCCTATTGCAAATATTCTGGCTTGGAAGACTTCGAGTATAACAGAGAGTACGGGACTACTGGCTAAGATCCGGTATGGTACCTTGGTTCCTGACAAGCAGTTTTTGCTAGAAGAAAGAAGTTTCTTAACTCTGGCGAGTATTTGTTTATTTGGGCCAAAGTAGGCAATAACAATTGCCAATTTTTTCATATCTGAATTGAATATAGATAATGAGAGGGCTGTTAGAGTGGGTCATAACAAGCATATTTCACGCAGCAGCCCATGTCCTCATCCCTTAGGGTACGGCGGTAGGCGTCATTGAACAGCGACGCACGCCGCCAAGAGGGTAGGCACACAACATGCTATCTGAGCCGTCATGGTAGCAGATCTGCAGGGCAACGATTTCAGTGTATTTGTTGCATCAAGGTAGAAGAGACATCGGATTACAGTTTTATTATCTTTAACGCTGTAGTAGACATACTTGCGGATATTCCAGGCAGGACAACATTACTGGGACCTGAACGTGTTGTTTTAGGCTCTGAAAATGGCTATTTGACAGGCGTTGCGTAGAGAGCAGCACCGGTCCATACGGCGGAGTCTGGATCGCCCTGCGTCAGTTTATCATCAAACGAGGACACTCTTGTGTTTGTTACTGTGTGGAGCGGATAGGAAATGGAGCACTATTCTTGGGAGAGAAAGGGAGACCTGCACTGTTACGGGGTGGCGGATGAAAATGCTCACGCTGCCCAACGTTTCTGCGTTCTGCAGTTTCCGAATCGTCGAATGCCACATCCACGCACATTTACTGGCAAGCACAGGTCCCTACGACGGACAGGTTCACATGACGTACTTTTTCCACTGGCACGTTTTCGCAGTAGCATATGTGCATTTAAGGCCTACTTCCAAACCTGTTCTACTCCTCTTGTGTTACAAGTGCGAAGTCTTGACGTACGCGGTCGTCAATGCATAAGCGTACACCACGGCTTGAAGAGGGAGCGTTGGCACTGCTGGAAAACACACCCTCAACAAGCTCGCGGCGTGTTGCACGGGAGAAGGGTGTTAGCCATTCTACAATTTGGTGTATGTGTCATGGTGGTAGGGGTGTACATCATCTTCACGATTTTCCACGTCTATCTGAATTTTTTCAGTAGATTTTGCAAAAGTGTGCCATACAATAAGTCTTTCCTAACTGTGTACTTTTTATGGATGAGGCACCCCTCGCACGAGAGGATGTGTTCAACAGCCACAGTCAACATGTGTAGGTACTGGAAAATCGGCAGCCCACTTCTGATCGTGGTCACCAAGATAGCTTCGCTGTCAACATTTAGGTCGGCTGGGTAGGCGATAATCTGGTCGGTCCGTACATGTTCGCCCCGGCGGCTTAACGCCAACAGACACTTAATCCTTTTACGAGAAACTCTGCCAAAGTTGTTGGAACATGTTCCGCTCAACATGCCATAGCGAATGTGGTAGCAACACGATGGTGCACCTGCGCACTTCACACATGCAGTGCGAATGCACTTGGATGAAACCTTTGATGGGCTGGTGGCATGGCCTGCGCGGTCCCCCGACATGTCGTCCATGATTTTTTCTTCTGGGGCCACCTGAAACCTGTGGCCTACGAAACATCCACTGAGAGTGATGAAAAGCTGGTAGCGCGCAAAATGGCAGCCTCCGATGTAATTTCCACTTTGCCAGGAATGTTTGAAACTGTGTGACAGAAAGTTAATCGCCGTTGCACGGCGTACATTCAAGCAAGAGGGCGTAATTTCGCGCAGATTTTGTAACTGTTTTCAAGTAAAGGTTATAAAACTTCACTCGGACTTCTCATTTACCTTGATACCACAAATACGCTGAAAACGTTGCCGTGAAGACCTGCTACCACGACGACTCGAATGGCATGTTGTGTGTCTACCCTCTTGGCGGCGCGCGGCGTTGTTCAACGGCGCCTAGCGCCGTACGCTGTGGGACGCGGACATGGGTTTCTATGTGGAATATGCTCTTTGTGACGCACTCTACCAGCCATATAATTTTCTACATTCATTTATTCATTTCAGATACACCATATATATACAGGGTGCTCCACTAATCGTGCCGGGCCAAATATCTCACGAAATAAGCGTCAAACGAAAAAACTACAAAGAATGAAACTTGTCTAGCTTGAAGGGGGAAACCAGATGGCGCTATGGTTGGCCCGCTAGATGGCGCTGAAATAGGTCAGACGGATATGGACTGTGTTTTTTTAAATAGGAACCCACATTTTTTATTACATATTCGTGTAGTACGTACAGAAATATGAATGTTTTATGATAATTAAATTGACACCCTAGCTGCAAGCAGGCGTTGATACACTTCGTTGGGGACATGTTGAAAATGTGTGCCCCGACCGGGACTCGAACCCGGGATCTCCTGCTTACATATCAGACGCTCTATCCATCTGAGCCACCGCGGGCACAGAGGATAGTGCGTCTGCAGGGACTTATCCCTTGCACGCCCCCCGTGAGATCCACATTGCCAACATGTCCACAACACTACATTCGTAGTGCGCCTAATAGATGTTTGCCCATCATACTCATTACTCGTGGCAGATTAATCTACCAAGTCCCGTACGATTTCGGGCATAGCCTGTGCGTTCGCACAAGAAGGTCAAAGGCCGGGAACCCATATTTTTAACTATATATGACGGTATTACCTGTTCCCGAAAGAACAGTTACTAGTGTTGTGGACATGTGGACATGTGGACATGTTGTAGTGTTGTGGACATGTTGGGAATGTGGATCTCACGGGGGCCGTGCAAGGGATAAGTCCCTGCAGACGCACTATCCTCTGTGCCCGCGGTGGCTCAGATGGATAGAGCGTCTGCCATGTAAGAAGGAGATCCCGGGTTCGGGTCTCGGTCGAGGCACACATTTTCAACATGTCCCCAACGAAGTGTATCAACGCCTCCTTGCAGCTAGGGTGTCAATTTAATTATCATTTCATTTCTAGCAAAGCTGCATGGTCATCGACGGTAACTGTTCTTTCGGGAACAGGCAATACCGTCATATATAGTTATGAATGTTTTAGTTGGACCACTTTTTCGCTTTGTGATAGATGGCGCTGTAATAGTCACCAACATATGGCTCACAATTTTAGACGAATAGCTGGTAACAGGTAGGTTTTTTAAATTAAAAATACAGAACGTAGGTACGTTTGAACATTTTATTTCGGTTGTTCCATTGTGATACATGCACCTTTCGAATTTATCATTTCTGAGAACGCATGCTGGTACAGCGTGATTACCTGTAAATACCACATTAATGCAATAAATGCTCAAAATGATGTCCATCCAGCTCAATGCATTTGGCAATATGTGTAATGACATTCCTCTTAACAGCGAGGACTTCGCCTTCCGTAATGTTCGCATGTTGTTAGGCGTTGTCGGTGGATCACGATAACAAATACCTTTCAACTTTCCCCACAGAAAGAAACCCGGGGACGTCAGATCCGGTGAACGTGCGGGCCATGGTATGGTGCTTCGACGACCAATCCACCTGTCATGAAATATGCTATTCAATACCACTTCAACCGCACGCGAAAATGGTTCAAATGGCTCTCAGCGTTATGGGACACCTGAGGTCATCAATCCCCTAGAACTTAACACTACTTAAACCTAACTAACCTAAGGACATCACACACATCCATGGCCGAGGCTGGATTCGAACCTGCGACCGTAGCAGTCGCGCGGTTCCGGACTGAAGCGCCGGCACCACGTGCGAGCTATGTGCCGGACATGCATCGTGTTGGAAGTACATCGCCATTCTGTCATGTAGTGAGACATCTTGTAGTAACATCAGTAGAACATTACGTAGGAAATCAGCGTACATTGCACCATTCAGATTGCCATCGATAAAATGGGGACCAATTATCCTTCCTCCCATAATGCCGCACCATACATTAACCCGCCAAGGTCGCTGATGTTCCACTTGTCGCAGCCATCGTGGATTTTCCGTTGCCCAATAGTGCATATTATGCCGGTTTACGTTACCGCTGTAGGTGAATGACGCTTCGTCGCTAAATAGAATGCGTGCAAAAAATCTGTCATCGTCCCGTAATTTCTCTTGTGCTCAGTGGCAGAACTGTACACGACGTTCAAAGCCGTCGCCACGCAATTCCTGGTGCATGGAAATATGGTACGGGTGCAATCGATGTTGATGTAGCATTCTCAACACCGACGTTTTTGAGATTCCCGATTCTCGCGCAGTTTGTCTGCTATTGATGTGTGAATTAGCCGCGACAACAGCTAAAACACCTGAGCATCGTCATTTGTTGCAGATAGTGGTTTAACACTTCCTGTTTTCTTAAATTACGTAAGTATCCGGGCACTTCGATGATGTCGTCCAGGATACCAAGCAGCATACGTAGCACACGACCGTTGGGCATTTCGATCACAATAGCTACACATCAACGCGATATCGACCGTTTCCGCAATTGGTAAACGGTCAATTTTAACACGGGTAATGTATCACGAAGCAAATACCGTCCGCATTGGCGGAATTTTACGCGATACCACGTACTTACACGTTTGTGACTATTACAGCGCCATCTATCACAAATCGAAAAAAGTGGTCCAGCTAAAACATTCAAACTTCTTTACGCACTACACGAATATGTAATAAAAAATGGGTTCCTATTTAAAAAAAATCGCAGTTGATACCCGTTTGACCTATGGCAACGCCATCTATTGTGCCAACCATAGCCCCATCTGGTTTCCCCATTCCCCATTTGTAGTTTTTTCGTTTGATGCTTATTTTGTGAGATATTTGGCCCGGTCACCATCAATGGACCACCCTGTATATATATCTGTATATAAGACGTGCCACAAAGGAATTATCAGAATGCCACGGAAATCGGTACATGTACAAACGTACAAATAATTACAATTTGAAAAAAATTTATGATTTTTTCTTGAGAAATTCCCTTTGGCATTGATTGATAGAGTTGTTGGATGTTCTTCTGAGGGATGTCATGCAAAATTGTGTCCAATAGGCTGGTTAGATCCTTAAAATACCGAGCAGGTTGAAGGACCCTGACTGTAATACTCCAAACTTTATCAAATATAGAGAGATCCTGCGACCTCGCTATCCAAGGCACGGTTTGACAACGACGAAGACAAGAAACAGAAACATCTTCGGCCTGGAATCTCAATTACTAAGTACGGTTGTCTTAGGTGATGAGTGCCGCTTCCAATGGAGCCTCGATGACCAGCGGAGACATGCCTGGAGACTCCTCAGACAGACTTAGGTTATTAGGTTACCAGCCTGTTCTGACCCGCTATACAGACCAACAACCAGGAGTGATGATCTGGGTTGCCACTTCACTTTATTAGTGGGACGCCTTTGGGTTTTATCCGCGGCACCCTAGCAGCACAGCGGTACGTCGAAGATACTGTTTTGCCCTTCATTGGCTACATTCAGCAAGATAATGCCCGACCGCACTCGAGGAGAGTTTGTTCTGCTTCTATTGGTTGTCAAACCTACATTGGCCCTCAAGGTCGCTGGATCTCTCCGCAGTCGAGAATGTTTGGGACATTACAGGCGTGGCCCCTCCAGCCATCTCCGGATGTTGACGATCTAACGCACCAATTAGAATTTGGCACCATATCTCTCAGGATATCCAACAACGCGTTATTGACTTACTCGATATGTGAAGCTCTTCCTCTTCAATATATTTGTGTGGGTGTGTGAGTCGGTGTCAGATCTGTGTCTTTACCGTGTGAATGGCACTTAAGAATAATTTACGGATTCTTGTGGAATGTGGAGTCGCGTTTGTATTATTACGGTAGAGTGTGAAAGGAAAGGAAGAAAGAGGACAGGCGGTACCGACGAAAAAACCAATTAATTAATCACCATCGATAGTGAGCGTTCAATCAACGAGACGTCTTGGATAGTTTCTAGATTTGTAAGGTGTCAGGCAAATCCAACACCTTCCATGAAAACCCTGACATGATAAGCAAATCCAGTAGTATGTCACATAGCTCCGAATAAATCGTGACATTAAATTAACCAAAGTGATATGAGTAACGAGTGAGCAAATCGAATACCACAGACTAACAATAATGCCTAAATGCATGTCATACCTTCCCACCGTGAGACAGACGCAGTTCCGAGGGGAGAAACGAGAACAGAAGCCGAGAGCAGAACCATGTTAAGCTAGAAGGCCCTACGATAAGGGACGGACACCCACGTCGCCAGCTAACCGACAGGACCACCCCTCAGCCCATGTTAAGAGCTAGAGCCCTCCAGAAGAACAGTATAGATCTTACGATAACACAAAAAGGGCCAAAACAGCAGCAAGTTTTAGCGTGAGACTTTTTCGCGTCTCTGTTACGTTGCAAACCTAAAAAACATTGCCCCACCACGAAAAGTAACCGCTAGGACCACCCCCCAGCCCATGTTAAAAGCTAGAGCCCTCCAGAAGAACGGTATACATCTTACGATATCACAAAAAGGGCCACACCAGCCGCAAGTTTTAGCGTGAGACTTTTTCGCGTCTCTGTTACGTTGCAAACTTTAAAAACATTGCCCCACCACGAAAAGTATAACGTTTCTCATTGGATAGACAGAATTTTTGTGGGCGGAGCTTAAGGTTAACATTGAGACCCTGATTGGTCAGATGGAAACACAGCCAGGTAGTTTTTTTAAACCAACTTCGGTAAATTGTAGTAAGGAGAAGTTAGGAGAGTTGCTTCCGAGACGGCGAGGTGAGCGGAGCTGTGCTGTCCGCCGCCCCCTGACGAACACCGACAAGGTAATGAACACACGCGATGCCGCATTTTTGAGCGCATAAGGCTTCACTCAGAACTGCAGAAGTCTCATCTGTTACATCCCCTTTTTTGCGTAATACTAGTGTCAATCGTCATTTAAAGCTCATGGTATTCACATTTGCTATGTAAGTTAAAATCTGAAATGCGATGATATCTCTGTTATATAATTATTCAGAAGCCACATCAGCCACTGTAATTTATGACAAGTTAGATAAGTAATTAAAGATAACTGCGGGTCACTGTAGACCATTTTGATAGTTTTCTCTTTTGTGAAACTTGATTTAAACCTAGATTATAGATGTGATATAGCATAGGTCATCCTTCGATCCATTGTAGAACTTGGAAACCCATTCAGGGAATATTCGTTCACTTTTTTTTTTGAACGCAGTTGGTTTTTATCATCCTGTATTAAAACATTTCCTTTTATCAATAGTGCAATTTATAAACAATGTTTTGTGAGTAGAATAAAATTTCCAGTGGTAAACTTAACTGCTTTTTCGACGTTATTTTACCAGCTAACTAAAAATAGGAAAGCCTTCAACCCCTTCCACTAAATTTAGTTAGTATTAAGATTCTTTTACAGGGAGTGCAGTGGAGCTGACGCTGAAATCATTAAGTATTTGGTTATATCATCGCTAGTCTCACGGAACTCTTCTGAACTCTACATGTCATGTGTGGTCTGGCGTCTCCTTACCAGCAACAGGTCCCAGAATCAAACTAGTCAATTCCCTAAAAAACACGCTCAGAGCGTCGTTGCGCGAACGTGGTAGGGAGACACGACTTAGAACAAACAGAGACCACGCAGAATGTTAGAGATTTCGTCAGGACAGAGACAGTTACTACACTAACCTTGGTGTCCAAAATCTGGTTTGGTCTGCTACCAAAGTTCGAGCAAAATTCTGTGTGTTTAGTGACTTCGGATTGCTGTATGACGGTCGAGTTTCTCTAATGTGTCGGGTGGAGATTTCTGTCAGTACCTGTGGGAGCAGAAGAAAAAACGAGTACGAATATGAAGTGACATAAATGGCATGCGCACTGTGGCGACAAAAGTTTGAGTAACTACTTTTGTTTTCAAAAGAATCTATGCTTCTGTAGCATTTCGTTTACAACACTCATTCTTTTTCACGGCACTTAGTGATCGAATATGCGTATTGTCTGTGTTGTACTACTGTTTTTGGTCTTCAGTCCGAATTCTGGTTTGATATAGCTCTCCATGCTGTTCTACACTGTGCAAGCCTCTTCAGCTTCGAATAACCATTGCAACTTAAATCCATTTGAAGCTGCGTACTGTATTCAAGTCTTTGTCTCCCTTCACAGTTCCCCCCCCTTCGTTCCCCCCCTCCCCCACACTCCCTTCGATTACCAAATTGACAATTTCTTGATGCCCCAGATGGGTCCTACCAACTGATCCCTTATTTTAGTCTCATTATGCCGTGAAATGAGAGCACTTATGTCTTCTCGTGCAAGTTCTGCTATCTCCCTATGTGCGAGAGCCTGTTGAAAAGTAATGCCTGCAAATTTTGTAAGCGAAAACTCTTAAAGCGTTTTAAACAAAACAGACGCTAGTAACATTATACATCTGTAGCTTTCATATCCACGTACCTGCCCTCTGCTGCTAGAGGGCTCCGAACTGTAGCTTCTAATATGGCAGTGAGTGATAAACAGCTTGCTGTATCCAAGTTTCGAATTCGAAGAGTTCCTCTACACACCGAGCACCTTCTGCTTTATCATGACAACGCTAGACGATAGATGAACGCAGCGACATTTGCACCAATCCGACGCCTTGGCTTTACTGTAATGGACCATCCTCCATAAAGTCACGACTTTGCGCCATTCGATTTTCATGTGTTTACAAAACTTACAGAACATCTTCGAAGATTTCATTTTGATAGTATGAAACTGTTCAAGCACAGATCAGTTGTGGCCCCATCAACGAACGATTCTACGTGACGGTATCAATACACTGCTCTCTCGTTGAGGGAAATAGATTTGTCGCCACGGGGACTGTGTTGAGGAATAAAAATGTAGACTTGAAAAATAAAAGTGTAGACTGTTAATAACGTTTATTTTATTTAAAAAGCTTTAACAAATTCACATAAAAAGTTCGGAGGCGTTACTTTTCAGTACTCTATCGTAACTTGGAGCCATCAAAACATTTTCTCATTCGAAGGGGAAAGTTGGTGATTAGTATTGCGTGAAAATATCTCTTTACAACAAAAGTATCCTTTGTCTTAATGATTGCCACAGCATCTCGCGTATCATATCTTTGACATTCTCTCCCCTATTTCGCGATAATACAAAACAAGTTGCCCTTCTTTGAACTATTTGTATGTCCTCTGTCAATCATAACTGGTAAGTATACCATACCGCGCAGCAATAATCCAGAAGAGAAGATACAATCGTAGGGTAGACAGTCTCTTTAGCAGTCCTGTTCTAAGAGTTCCGCCGATAAAACAGTCTTTTGTTCGCGTTACCTGCAGAACTGTGTGAGAGTTCAAATTTAAATTCTTCGTAATTGTAATCCTTGGTATTTAGTTGAACTGACAGCCTTTAGATTCGTGCTATCTGCCATGTAACCGAAATTTAACAGATTCATTTAGTACTCATGTGGATGTCTTCACACTTTTTTGTTATTTAGTGTCAATTGCCACTTTTTGCCCCATACGGATAGACTACCTTGTCTAAACTATTTTGTAATTGGTTTTAATCTTCTGATGATTACAAGAAATCCCAGAGGGTTGCTCAGATGGTCTCCTAAGTCATTTATATAGATTAGGAACAGCAGAGCGTCTGTAACTCTTGCTTGGGGAACGCCAGATACACTATGTGATCAAAAGTTTCCGGTCACACCCACAAACATACGTTTTTCATATTAGGTGGATTGTGCTGCCACCTACTGCCAGGTACTCCATATCAGCGACCTCAGTAGTCATTAGACAGCGTGAGAGAGCAGAATGAGGCGTTCCGCCGAACTCACGAACTTCGAACATGGTCAGGTGATTGGGTGCCACTTGTGTCATACGTATGTAAACATCCCTAGGTCCACAGTTTCCGATGTGATAGTGAAGTGGAAACGTGAAAGGCCACATGAAGCCTAAAAGCGTATCGGCTGACCTTGTCTGTTGACTGACAGACACCGCCAACAGTTGAAGAGGGTCTAATGCGTAGTAGGCAGATATCTATCTAGACCATCACACAGGAGTTCCAAACTGCATCAGGATCCACTGCAAGTACAATTACAGTTAGGCGGGAGGTGAGAAAACATGGGTTTCATGGGAGAAAAGGTGCTCATAAGAACACATCACGCCGACAAATGCCAAACGACGCCTCGCTTGGTGTAAAGAGCGTAAACATTGGACGATTGAACAGTGGAAAAACGTTGTGTGGCCTGACAAATCACGGTACACAATGTGGCGATCCGATGGTAGAGTGTAGGTATGGCGAATGCCCGGTGATCGTCCTCTGCCAGCGTGTGTAGTGCCAATAGTAAAACTCAGAGGCGGTGGTGTTATGGTGTGGTCGTGTTTTTCATGGAGGTTTTTTTAGCCCTTATTGTTTCGCGTGGCACTATCACAGCACAGGCCTATATTGATGTTTTAAGCACCTTCTTGCTTCCCACTGTTGAAGAGCAATTCGGGGATGGCGACTGCATCTTTGAAGACGATCGAGCACCTGTTCATAATGAACGGCCTGTGGCGAAGTGGTTACATGACAATAACGTGCCTGTAATGGACTGGCCTGCACAGATGCCTGGCCTGAATACTATAGAACACCTTTGGGATGTTTTGGAACGCCGAATTCGTGCCAGGCCTCACCGATCGACATCGATACCCCTCCTCAGTGCAGCAGTCCGTGAAGAATGGGCTGCCATTCCCCAAAAAATTTCCAGCACCTGACGGAACGTATGCCTGCGAGAGTGGAAGCTGTCATCAAGGCTAAGGGTGGGCCAATACCATATTTAATTCCAGCACTACCGATAGAGGGCGCCACAAACTTGTAGGTCATTTTCAGCCAGGTGTTCGGATACTTCTGATCACATAGTATATCATGTCTTTTTTACTCGATGACTTTCCGTCAATTACTACGAACTCTGATCTTTCTGAAAGAAAGTCACGAATCCAGCGCACAACTGAGATATTGTTCTATGGGCACGTAAGTTTTATTACAGTGCTTATTTATGTATTTTCAGTGTTCATTGTGTAACATATCCCATGAAATTTTTCTTTTTAACTGTTGGTTAGAAAACAGCTATTTCACTTAAATTGAAATATAAGTAAAAAGCGATTTTTACATCAGCTGCTGCGGCTCCATATACACCACGCCCAAAAATTATTCAATAGACAAATACTACAGTTGATACTCTATAAGCTCTGTATGTTTTCTGGCAGAAAGGATGTAACCGATTTACAAGAAACTTAGCAGTTGTTCAAAATTACACACCAACCGAATGTCGGTTACCATTTGTAGCCCCATTACTGTGTGTACACAGAGCAAGTAAACGTTACTTTCTCTTTTCATAACACCGCCGGAAAACACTGTTTGTATTCAGTCCATGCGCCAGACACGCAATAGGGCCTGTCTGCTGCCCTACTTTTCTGAAATTAAAATGAACTTGTGAAATGGCTCCTCGTAGCGACAAGTGCTAATACGGCGTTTAACGGCAGGTGGTTCGCTATTTTTCGGGCTGCTACCGCCGCCGATCAGGGTCTCCCGACAAGCTGTCGAGTATAAATTCACTTTCTAACCGTTTTTAATGAGAGTCGGCGCCTCCTCTGTCGGTGATCGGAGCCCCCCGCCGACAAGCAGCGCACACCGCCCGCTCCACTGCTGTCGATCAGCTGGTTGCAAAAGCGTCGACACCGGGCACGGGACAGAGGAACAGCGAAGAAACACACATGCGACACTCAGCCACGTGGAGTGGGGAACAGGCAGGGGCAGGATGTGGCCGACAACTCTTATTCTGTCATTATCGTCGCATTAGCGCAATTACTTTGGAAACGTCCACTTAGCGTCCTCGCTGGCTGTTCTCCGCGTGTGAAAAACAGATTACATCTGTACCTGAATTTACATCTAAATTAAAACGGATATCTGAATCTAAATTACCGGCGTATTAACATTTACAGAACACGTGTCGTCTGTCAATCTTCTCGATAACATTCATCCTCCATCATCGTAAACGGTAACAACTGAATTAGCTATTTCCATTCTCAGTGACTGGGCGTTATTTCCTTGTGTGGCTGTTATCTAGTCTAAACTCTGACATTACTTACGGTCTGTACAGTGCAACAGTGCTATTATTTTTTTTTACAACTAATACGGTCACCGCGATTTGCTTCTGCAGCTACTTATGAAATTTGAAACAGTTTATTTCATAAAATGCATATCTCGTCACGTTTTGGTTTTTACGTATGATAAAAAGTGTTCTATGACGAAGATTTCAATTTTTTTTTTTAAGTTAAAGGTTTCATACTAAGTTGCAACTAATATTGACGATTATTTCACTTTCACGCATCTATTCCACTGGTAGAAACATTTCATAATTAAGGGAGAAAAAACCGAACTGCGATCGTCTGCTCCTTTTTGTTCAGCAAGACGATAGCGGGGATAGCCATCGAAAGATTGAGGGTTCTATTCGAATTGATGCTGCTTGAAAACAGAAAAGATTTTGTTAAAGTAATGGCCATAAAGAAGAGGATGATCAGATAGCATTGTATTACAGCATTAGTAGAAAATACATTATTTGAATACCTAGAGAAAAAATTGTGAAGCGATATGAGATGAAATGAAGACCTGAAATCTATACCAGAGAAGAGAAAACTTAGAGATATCAGGAATAGTTTAGGAAAGTTTAGTTGATCCATTTACGAAACGGCGTATAAAAATCTAGTACACTGTTTGGGGCCCGTATCGCCCTATATAAGACGTTGGAGGACGCAATAGACATGCTGTTAAATTCGTAAAGGATCACTACTGCCCTGCGAAAGTGAAACCGAAGTCCCCAGGGGAGTTAACCGGAGTAAAAAGAATACCATGGTGTTCTCGTCACACTCTGTTGGATAAATATTGAATTGCTATTCGAAGTAGCCTGCGCAATGGTTTTACTGACTCCACTTGGATGGATGGTGGATGGATATGGTGTTATGGGCGCTCAACAGTGGACGCCACTTAATATGGGTACATGAGGATAAAATAAGGAACTGCGGGGGGGATTATAGCAGCTAGTGGCTAAAATCCATACCACGTTCTCACCCCCAAACGGTGCACAATGAGTTGTAGATTGTACTCTATGGTGTTAATGCAGTAGCTTTACTTCTAATCCAGAGTTGTTGAATATACAATCTAACTTCTTCTCTCAATGATTCCATACCGACTTCATTCTTTATCATCACTACGCAGCTCCACGATTCATTCACTTCCAGTTTTTTTTTCACTCTGAACTTTTACTGTACACTACTGTGCTCCAGAAATAAACTAAGTTCTCCTTCCTTAGGTTTAAGCCAAATTGTAGAGGAGACAGTGTGTTGAACATTCTTTAGCCCGACCATCGTACGAGAGATGGGTAACAGTGGTAAGACAGTGGACTTGTAATCGAAAAGTCTACGGTTATCCTTCTCTGGACATCCGGATTTAGTTTTTCCTTGATTTCCCGTCTTTCGCTTCAGGATATGACCGGGACGATTCCTTTGAAAAGTTAGCCGATTTCCTCTCGCACGTTTCCAAATCAGATATTTTGCTCTATCTCTAATGACAAACTTCGACAAGACACTAAACCCTCAGATTCCTTCTCTCCTTCATTCGCACCATGCTGCTACATCTCAGCTAGTAATTAAGAGAATTCTACAACTGCTGTTCAGAAGAGATCTACACCCACTCGTACTCTTACGGATTTATGGACTGTCCTGCAGGATTCATGGTGTTAATTCCCTCCAGCACTACTTCAGACATTAGTCGAGTCCATGCCACGTCGTGTTGCGGCACTTCCGAGTGCTCGGTGGGGCTGTACACGATATTAGGCAGGTGTGCCAGTTTCTTTGGCTCTTCATTGTATGTTCGCTTAAATGTCTCTTTTGGATCATGAGATTCCTAACTAGCAATGTCATTTTGTTTTCATGTTTGTAAGGACCAGCAGTAGTGATTCAAAGTTGAGCTCTGTATGACATCGCCTTCTCTATGTTGTGTTGTTAATGCTGAGGACATCCTTTAGATGAAATCAGGCTACCAATTTATGGTTTTTAGAGTAATTTAATGTAGCATATATTGTTGTATCTGCTGTTAGTTTTCGTGAACATCAGACTTGTAAGCATTTCTTTCTCTCTTTGTAGTTAGGCTATCTCTAGAAAGAGAATTTACTTTTGTGTTTCCTTTTCCATAGTGAGTTGTACATTCTGTGGATTGTGTGTACGTCTACGCGATGCTGGTTTATTTTTTCTGGTGTTACATCTATCAGATACGTTGAATTATCAACACACGTCCAACATGTGAAAGCTGAACTGTGCATAGCCACCAAAACGGAAGCAAAAGACGATAATTTGACTTACTGCAGCAGATGACAACACTACAGGCAGAAAAACCGCGCTTAAAAATGTACTGTGGAAAGTCGGATGCAGAACTGTTTTGAAATATGCACATTTATGGTCGTTATAGGACACAATGAACTGCGTAGCACAGCAAAATATCTTCCACCACGATACAGATTTGAAGAAGGTTACATAAAATCGCAAGTGGGGAGCCATATACGCGGTGTCTTGGCCATTTTAGCTACAAACGAAAAGAGCGAGAAGAGGGAGATGAAACAAGCAAACACATGTCCAGAAACCGATGCTTTCCGTGATGCAACGTATGTGAGGGTAGAATCATGTCAATGTTACAGCACGTTGATATCTACAGCTACATTTGCACTTCTCATGGCGATATGATGTCCACGTGGTACATGCACGATTGTGTACACAGCGAACTACCATGTTGCTGTCCGGGAATACGCAGTAGGAATTTTGGTCAACAAACGTGTAGGTCATGGCTCGCTTCCGGCGTCCCTCAGACTCGAACCCGTTGGATCTTTCTTTTTTTGTGTGGGTGAGCCCTGCCGTTTCGTTTCATCTTTTCTACCCCCTTCGTTTGTTAGCACTTCGCTAGATGGCAGGAATTACCCTTAGTTTCCTGTGTGTTACCGCTGGCGCAGGGTCTTGAAAACACGTCGGAGCGTGTCGTGAGGGGAGTGTCTTGGTAGGTGACACGGACTGTGGTAGGACTGTCCTATGTGTGGACCGTTCGGTCTGTTTGAGCGCAGACCAGTTGGTTGCGAGTCTACTGTTAGTGTCTGCATCGACGTTTTCACCACGCCCTCCAGTGTGTTTCTGCTGAATTGTCTTCCCTTATGTCTATGCTGTGCGCTTTTGGATGCTGGCGTTTTGCACTGGCCTGAAATTATGTAATAACGACTTCTTGGTGTAGCAATGGTTCGTATCGCTCGAATTAAGATATGCTCGCCTCTTATGATTCTCGCTTTATGGATCTCAAAAGAACTTTTTGCCCGTTTAATTACTGGTCAAAAGGGGTCTGCTTGCGATTGTAACTGCTACTTGAAGCTTTGCCTTACTGTTTGTTTACGCCACAAGCTTTCTAATCAGTGTTATTTTCCTGTGAGCTGGCAGGGCAATTGTCGTTACTCTAGTGTTTAGTGAAATTGAGTATTCAGTGTTGTTAAACTGTACATAAGTTCTGTGGTAAATCTGGTTTATTAAATGATAGTTTTTAACGCCTTGATACATTTCCTTGGATTTATCGTTTAATCTTCTAATTAAATTTGTCGAACTGTGGCTGTGCAGCCTAGTAGACTTATTCACTGTTTATCTACTTCAATTAGCTTTTTAGGATTAGTGATTTCACCGTGTTCAGTGAAGACGTTTATTACGCCATCATTTTACCGTGTTATGTTATTTTAGGCGGTGATTGCTGTGTGCAGTTTTGACTAACGTAACTGTTTGAGTCTGATGAGAGATTCGAACGTGTTATGCCATTAAGTTACTAAGGCGTGGACGAATTGCATATTGTTAACGTGTATCTTTTATCTTTTGTTTCACCTGTTTGTTAACAGCTCTTAGATTTACGAGTTTTGGGTCTGCTGTTTGGAGTGGCTCTCCGCAGCGAGGACCCGTTGCTGTTGTGCACCGGCATGGTGTTTTCTGGGAATGTTTGTGTAGTGTTGGCAGAAGAGCCAACACCGTGTTACTAGAGGAGGCCGAAATGCACGCGTTTTAGCTCACGCAGGCTGGCGTGAGGAGGGAAGAACTATACTGACGTGAGGTCTGGAACATGACAAGGAATGAGAATTCAGAAAGCGGACGTAATTAGTCTGATACTTAACTTTAATCCATTAATGATGAACGTCGCTCTTGACGGTACATGATTCACAATATTATCTGTTAGTGACTGAATAGGGCGCCTTGCTAGGTCGTAGCAAATGACATAGCTGAAGGCTATGCTAAACTGTCGTCTCTGCAAATGAGAGCGTATGTAGGCAGTGAACCATCGATAGCAAAGTCGGCTGTACCACTGGGGCGAGTGCTAGGGAGTCTCTCTAGACTAGACCTGGCGTTTGGCGGCGCTCGGTCTGCAATCACTGATACTGGCGACACGCGGGACCGACATATACTAATGGACCGCGGCCGATTTAAAGGCTACCACCTAGCAAGTGTGGTGTCTGGCGGTGGCACCACAGTTTGTGGCTGCGCAGCATTAACTTAGTGGAGCTGTTCGCCCTAGCAGCGTATTTCTTATGTTTTTTTTTTTAAACTAAACTCTTATTTGCAAGCTCATAGCTTAATATTTTTCGCCAAACATTTTACATTTTCCTGAAATCGGTAACATCATCCGATTTATGATTAACCCTCACATTTTCTAAATCATACTATTTCAACCTGTTCTTATTGTGATAATATTTGGAAACTTTGAGCATACTTTCTCTAGTGGTCATTGCTTGAGAATTATTTCTAATTATTTCACATCACTTCCGTATTGTATTCATTCCATGCATGTAAAAGAAAATCTTGCTGGATCGTAACTGTTGGCATTTTCATGGTTCGTCTGTTCTAAAGACTGAATGTTTGGACTTGTGATTAAGTAACAGCATCTGCAGATGTTTATTTAAATTTGTGTGCTTTTTTTTTAAGTGGCGATTTGTTCTTAAGACTTTGGGACAGTAATTCTCTTTTGCCGGCCGAGGTGGCCGAGCGGTTTTAGGCGCTACAGTCTGGAACCGCGTGACCGCTACGGTCGCAGGTTCGAATCCTGCCTCGAGCATGATGTGTGTGATGTCCTTAGGTTGGTTAGGTTTAAGTAGTTTTAAGTTCTAGGGGACTGATGACCTCAGAAGTTAAGTCCCATAGTGCTCAGAGCCATTTGATTGAGAACAGTAACTCTTTTCATTGTTCTGAGGCAAAATTGCTTTAATTAAGAAATGTCTTACTTATGACCTTGTCCTGTTACTCAGTCTTTGTCATGGTTAATATTGTATTCCGCTTATTAGTGTAGTGTGTACTGTAAATAAATGTGAACTGTCAAAGGAAAAATGATGCGATTATCGTGGGTCTGCCCTTCCTAGTGTGCTTTTCTTTTCTCATTTTATGTAAGTGGATTTCAGTTGGGTCATTTAAAAGCTTTGGTCTATTCCAGGTCTGTTGATTGTGTCAATGAAGCCCGGGAACATACTGAAGCTGGCTATCAGAGCATTCAGAGCACGCCTCGGATTTCTGAACACGTACGAGCATCGATGAGGAGACTCACTAAAGTCTCGCTTCAAATGTTCAAATGTGTGTGAATTCATAAAGGACCGAACTGATGAGGTCACCGGTCCCTAGACTCACACACTACTTAAACACACACACACTCATTCCCGGGGGAGGACTCGAACCTCCGGCGGGAGGGGCCGCAAAATCCGTTACATGGTGCCTCAAACGGCGCGGCCACTCCGCGCCGCCAGTCTAGCTTCACATGAACGTTGGTCTTGTGGAACACTTATAATGTGTTTGTCCTCAACTACGTATGTAAGTTTCGGTACTCCCTTATAAGGCATTGATGTACTCAGTCGCAATACATCATATTGGAAAACCCATTGGTTCCCACACATGTGTTTATTACAACTGTTTGCTTGTTGTCCTTTACTCGTTTGTATATGTAACAGTGAAACAGGCTGTATATTGTACTATGACTGAACTACATCGCTCGGCGCCGCCAACAGTGGAATTCACGAACACGGTACTAGGAAAGACCTCCAGTCATGAGTGAGCCTCTGGACGGTGAAAGCCACTAGCCAAAAGCCAACTGACTAACGAAATGGCGGCCTGTTGAATGTACCTGAGGGTGAGTTTTTAAGTACAACGAAACCGTCTGGACATGACTTAATAAATGTTCAGAGAATGCAACCATATTCGAAAGTCAGTGTAACAAAAAGCAGCTAAGTTCTACATTTTGACAGCTTCAATTCTGTCCTGCTATTGAATCTGCAACATAACCGTTAACTGGGCTTTAAAGCAGTTTAGACAACCAGTGGTTCTGAATATCCTCATAATGATCCCAGTTACTGTTTGTGCTCATTTATATAAACGTATTGCTTATTTAGCCTTAGCAAAAAATGGCTCTGAGCACTATGGGACTTACCTACTGAGGTCATCAGTCCCCTAGAACTTAGAACTACTTAAACCTAACTAACCTAACGACATCACACACATCCATGCCCGAGGCAGGATTCGAACCTGCGACCGTAGCGGTCACGCGGTTCCAAACTGACGCGCTTGGAACCACACGGCCACACCGGCTGACTAGCCTTAGCAGATTCGGTCCTTAAGGCCCACTCTTGTGGGGAGAGGGACAGACGAGAGTCAGATGCACAGAATGTGAGAGGGATGGCTACTGTGATAGATGGTGAACTATAACCTACCTTTTGAAGTTTGGAAAGAATTTAATTTATCTGATATTTTGAGGAAGATTGTTCCAAAGTAGGAGTCTTGACACAGAAAATAATTTAGGGAATATGGTAGTGTTAAGAGATGGTACAAAGAGAATTTTACTTTGTTGATAAAGAGTATTTCTGCTGTCGTGCTCAGATATTAGTTTACGGCTTGAAGAGAGATAAGAGGGAATGCAGTGACTATGATGACGATAGATCAAACAGGGAATGATAGTCTCTTCGCTTTTTGGAACGTACCCATGATAACTGTTCGTAAACTGGTGTGATGTAGATAAAACGTACGTCACAAATGTATTGCATACAAGCATTCATCTCCAGTTCCGGCCTGAGTGAGCTTTCGTACGAAAGTCCTTGCAGAATGGCGTCTCCATAGTCAAATATGAGTAGTATTGGTGTCACGACGAGGTAAGCTCAAAAGTAAATACTTTTTCATATCTCTGTAATAAGTGAAGCGACCCTGACAGCTTTTTGCAAACTTTAGCTCTGTGTTCAGCCCAGTCTAAGTGATGTTTCAGAATTGTCGCCAAGTTCTTAGTAGCAGAAGTGAAGCTTATGTGCCGTTTAGGATTAATGGCGGAAGAGATTCTCTGAACAGACGGATAATAACTGCATTACGAGCAACTAAGGGAACTCACGTAATTTTCAAACCTATGCTTTGTGCCCACTCTGACAGGGCAAGTAAATCGGAGTTTACATGCTGGATGGCTGTGCACGGGTTTGTTAGACTTGCATTTAGATATAATTGAATGTCGTAAGCTTATAGCTGATTTTTGCTATGAAAGAGAGTAGCTGACAAATCTTTAACGTATAATGAGAAGAGTAATGGGCCCAATACTGATCCTTGCGGGCTGTTGATACCGCAAACCTCTATTTTGACTTTTTGCTTCAACCATTACATACTGTTTGCGAGATGTAAAGTACGGTGGAATCAGAGTACAGCATTTGATGAGAATTGTTGATTTGTGAGTTTAGCAAGCAGAATATCGAGGTCGACAATGTCCAAAAGTTTGCTCCCATAAACCATATAATAGTCATTGTAATACTTTTATCTTACGACTCACCAGCTGTTATAAGATTGGTTGTACTTAACAGTATTTGTTGTTATTTGCTTTAAACGAATGTTCACATTGGCGTGTGTTTTGATTGTTATAGCATTTTCTACACGTGCATGCTTTTATTTTAATACTTAAGTTTGCTGGCTGTTTTAAATTATATTTAAAAATTCGTTTGTTTTGATTGGCAAGCAACTTTAATTTTACTATTTGATGTGACAGTCACGATTGATGTTATGTGCTTATGTACTTAGAGTTAACTGATTTTCATTTACTTGTCAGTGTTATCTATCATCTCTATTTTATTTGATAAAATTTTTCGTCATATCTGTTCCTTTCTGTGTAGATGTTCATAAAAGTATGATATCGACTATGGCTGACTAGCGTCTTTGCGCTCTCAGGTTTATGTTCGTAGTATATGAGATCTTTGTCACTTTTCCGCCATTTGTGTTTCTTCCAACACGCTGGTTACATGCGTCTTGACTTACGTGTTTCTTACAGATACAGTTTTTATCATCATTTCAAGTGTTGGTCACTTTTTAACCTGCGGTAATATGTGTTTTCGTGTGGTTTTCGGAAGAATGGACGGATTTAAACTACCATATGTTTTTGGTTTTGTTATGTTTGTTACCGTACTGCCGTACATGAGAAATTCATGATTTTTAATAGGAACCATTGTCCCACATAAGTAATTCTACATTCTTACTTTTCTTTATGATGTAATTTGTAACCTCTGTGTAATTTTTAGGGACTGATTGTTTCCACCACCTGACGATGACAGAATGTCGAAATTACAATCGTAATATACAAACAATAAAGATTTTTGGTGTAACGAAAGCAGAATGATACCTTTCTGTCGCCTGTTGTTTGTCCATAGTTTGTCCCAATCCTTCAGTCACTTTCATAACAGGAATTGTCGTGCGGCGTGTCGTGTACGAGGTGAAGTCATGTTATTAATTATAGCCTCAAAAAATTAAATTACGCAATTAAAATTTTTTGTTGGTACATGAGTACAGTCTCAGTACATATCGACTTCCACAGTATCACGCTGCTAGAGGAGCCAGACAAAATGGCACAGCCCATCTTCAATTCATCAAGTTTTAGAAATGAAAGAACTGCTAAGTTTATTTACCATGTGGTGAATAAATAAGTTTAATAACAGTAAAGGTGGAAATTGCTGTCACTTCCAGAATAATGCAGGACTGTCGACACAGGTAAACATACAATAATTTATCAAATTTCTGTCATACTGCAGAGCAACCAAGTATCTCTCACCAGTTCAGTATGATACTGTCCCGTGCGACTCTCGCCGCACAAGAGAGACCAGTGTTTTTCTTTCCATTCACGGGTGTTTCTTTGATCCCTGAACAGCCTCGACGGTGGAGTGGTCCATACACTGAGATCCTCACACACGGGCGCTCATGGCAGCGCCGGCCCCGCCTCCCTCCAGAGTTCGGCCAGCCACATGATTTACTCGTACGCTAGACCAGATTTTCACCAGGTGAAACTTAATAGCCACGTACGCGGCGTAACGGCTATCATTAAGTCGTTACACTGTTCTAAATTAAGGAAGACGTTTTGTTTTTCTCGACAAAACGGCTTTTTAAAAGCACAATTATTGCTTGTCAGCGTCGCGGCGGCGGGCTACCAGCAGACAATTCCGGCGCGCCGCGCGCTTTTTCTACGGCCGCGCTCAGGAATTAATGACTCGAATCGCTTCTTAAGGTATTTCTTGTAACTGTCCGGCTCCACGGTTACGGCCCGCTATAAAGCGAAGCGCCACGCAGAGTCCCGGTGGATGCTGGCTCGAGGCACGTGAAACGTGTCCCGACTTGGCGAACAGACCTCTTCGACTGACTGCCTTCAAACAACATAGCCGGCAATAGATACATACGTCGAGAAGAAATGTTAGGTATATAAAGATATCGTACAACTGGGCCACTTAGTGAGTGGGTTTTACTTCGAGACAAGAGAGCGCTCTGGCTTTTTATTCTTAAATACTTTAACTCTGGTCAACATTCATGCTTTCTAGCGTAGTGCTGCCGTTAGTAGTGGAAGTTACAAGTACGTGTATTACACATGAGCTGATCACAAAGTCTTTTTGACTGCAGATGGAAAACTTTATTGTAGGTTTATTGGAAACCACCGGCTAATGACGACAACTCTGAAGAGTTGACTGTCTGAAGGGAAGTTGATACAAATAGGTTATACGTGCAGACACCTGAGTATAAGAATAAAGTTTACAAAAATTTGTTTCAGCAATCGCAAAGCGGATAACGTTACTTCCGTAGATGAGAGGATAACATTGTCACAGCACACTGTAATGGTTCTTTATTTACGTGACCATTGCGGCACTCCAACCCCAGTTCTCGATACCAGTAATATCGAACTACTTTTCTGCGAAGTAACAGACATATTTTTGTGACAATATTCACATTTGGTTTTATTAATGTATAAGTACTCCGATGTATCGATATATTACAGTGATATGGTTCTTATGTGTATTCATTTCTGTGAGACTGTTATAATCTTTGACTTTTTTGTAACCGTTTTGGCGTGAATGCGCACAGAGAAGTCTTTTGTTTCACTTTGCAGAAGTTATGTTGTTATTTCGCTTTGAAAAAGAACAGTCAAGTCTTGTGTTAAGTGGAAATTAAATATGTGAAGATTGATACAAAACTGTTTTCTTGATTATGTGACAATTAAGAAGAAGTATATGTGAATTTACAAGAAGTTTATTAAAAATGTGGATCGTGAACACCAAGTCAAAAATTATTTCTAATATGCCATTGTTCCCATCTGGAATTGTTTGATCATTAAGAATTTCCTGAAAAACGCATTTTTTAGGTCTTCAAATATTGCTAAAATACAGATCCGGAGCTTCTAGAAGCCAAAGTGGAATCACCCTAGAATCAACAAGATGAGCCATAACGACTTCGACGAAATCTACCAGGGAATCCATTCAAGGTAAGTGCCAAATTAATCACTTATTTACAGTGACCTCATTATTTTGATTCTGACGATACCATCCACATTGCCCGATAAAGCGAACATATGCTCCCTGAGCAACATTATTAATCTGATTCCTAATCTACTTTGCAAGTGGTGGTATTGGTAGAACACACACATGCAAAAGAAAGCTTAACAGTTGAAATTCTAAAAAAAACAAGTCTCTTTAATGAAATTAGGGATATTTGATAATGGTTTAGTAAAAGTAACGAAGTTTTATTTCGCATTACAGCATAGCCTCTCAATACACGTTCCAATGGTATTCATGTAATATTCGACGTCAATGTGCAATAACCACTCATAGACGGAAACTGAGAGCACTAGCTGTGGAGGGTATACAGGGTGTTACAAAAAGGTACGGCCAAACTTTCAGGAAACATTCCTCACACACAAATAAAGAAAAGATGTTATATGGACATGTGTCCGGAAACGCTTAATTTCCATGTTAGAGCTCATTTTAGTTTCGTCAGTAAGTACTGTACTTCCTCGATTCACCGCCAGTTGGCCCAATTGAAGGAAGGTAATGTTGACTTCGGTGCTTGTGTTGACATGCGACTCATTGCTCTACAGTACTAGCATCAAGCACATCAGTACGTAGCATCAAAAGGTTAGTGTTCATCACGAACGTGGTTTTGCAGTCAGTGCAGTGTTTACAAATGCGGAGTTGCCCATTTGATGTATGGATTAGCACGGGGTAATAGCCGTGGCGCTGTACGTTTATATCGAGACAGATTTCCAGAACAAAGGTGTCCCGACAGGAAGACGTTCGAAGCAATTGATCGGCGTCTTAGGGAGCACGGAACATTCCAGCCTATGACTCGCGACTGGGAAGACCTAGAACGACGAGGACATCTGCAATGGACGAGGCAATTCTTCGTGCAGTTGACGATAACCCTAATGTCAGCGTCAGAGAAGTTGCTGCTGTACAAGGTAACGTTGACCACGTCACTGTATGGAGAGTGCTATGGGAGAACCAGTTGTTTCCGTACCATGTACAGCGTGTGCAGGTACTATCAGCAGCTGATTGGCCTCCACGAGTACACTTCCGCGAATGGTTCATCCAACAATATGTCAATCCTCATTTCAGTGCAAATGTTCTCTTTACGGATGAGGCTTCATTCTAACGTGATCAAATTGTAAATTTTCACGATCAACATGTGAGGGCTGACGAGAATCCGCACGCAGTTGTGCAATCACGTTATCAACACAGATTTACTGTGAACGTTTGGGCAGGCATTGTTGGTGATGTTTTGATTGTGCCCCATGTTCTTCCACCTACGCTCAATGGAGCACGTTATCATGATTTCATACGGGATACTCTACCTGTGCTGCTAGAACATGTGCCTTTGCAAGTAGGACACAACATGTGGTTCATGCACGATGGAGCTCCTGCACATTTCAGTCGAAGTGTTCGTACGCTTCTCAACAACAGATTCGGTGACCGATGGATTGGTAGAGGCGGACCAAAAAAATGGTTCAAATGCCTCTGAGCACTATGGGACTTAACTTCTGAGGTCATCAGTCCCTTAGAACTTAGAGCTACTTGAACCTAACTAACCTAAGGACATCACACACATCCATACCCGAGGCAGGATTCGAACCTGCGACCGTAGCGGTCGCGCGGTTCCAGACTGAAGCGCCTAGAACCGCTTGGCCACACCGGCCGGCCGAGGCGGACCAATTCCATGGCCTCCACGCTTTCCTGACCTCAACCCTCTTGAGTTTCATTTGTGGGGGCATTTGAAAGCTCTTGTCTACGCAGCCCCGGTACCAAATGTAGAGACTCTTCGTGCTCGTATTGTGGACGGCTGTGATACGGTACGCCATTCTCCTGGGCTGCATCAGCGCTTCAGGGATTGCATGCGATGGAGGGTGGATGCATGTATCCTCGCTAACGGAGGACATTTTGAACATTTCCTGTAACAAAGTGTTTGAAGTCACACTGGTACGTTCTGTTGCTGTGTGTTTCCATTCCATGATTAATGTGATTTGAAGAGAAGTAATAAAATGAGCTCTGACATGGAAAGTAAGCGTTCCCGGACACATGTCCACATAACATATTTTCTTTCTTTGTGTGTGAGGAATGTTTCCTGAAAGTTTGGCCGTACCTTTTTGTAACATCCTGTATAAGGATTGTCGGAGGATCTGAAACACAGTGCGGAAACGGAGGGATTTTTTCAGACGTCCAAATCAGAACGATCATTGGCTTGTCTGCCCCTGGTAGCTGAGTGGTCAGCGCGACGAAATGTTGTACCTAACGGCCCGGGTTCGATTCCCGACTGGGTCGGAGATTTTCTCCGCTCAGAGACTGGGTGTTGTGTTGTACTAATCATCATCATTTCGTCCCCATCGACACGCAAGTCACCGCAGTGGCGTCAACTCGAAAGACTTGCACCAGGCGAACGGTCTAGCTGACAGGAGGCCCTAGCCATACGGCATTTTCATTATCATTGGCTTTCGGCCTAACGGTGGAAGCATTTCTGAAACGGCTAAGTATGTAAACCGTTCGCGTACCGCCGTGATTAGAGTATACCGTGCATGACTAAACTGCGGTATCCAAAATCGGTGCCGAGGCAGTTGAGGTGCACTACATGTCAGAGATGTGTGCGGGAGAATAGACGTGCAGCTGTTGAACCAAGGGGCTACCAACAGTGACTCCTCAACGGACGTACAGCGGACGTTGCTGTGTGTGGACCTCTGCAGCAGGCACGTGGCTCTTGCACACATGTTGACTGCTGTTCATCGGCGACGAGGGCTGCAATTGGCACTCCAGTACCGCAACTAGAAGCCTGTTGAGTGGCAAGAGGTGGCATGGCCTTTTCTGATGAACCATGTTTTACGCTTCATAGGACAGATGGCCGTTGGCGTCTGACGCTAAAACGCCTGATAGCATACATTCTACATGCTTTATGGTGTGGGGAATGTTTTCGTGGCATTCCCTGAGCGGTATCGTCATTCTGGAAGGCACACGGATCAACACAATATGACGATGATGATGATGTTTGGTTTGTGGGGTCCTCAACTGCGCGGTCGTCAGCGGCCGTACAAAGTCCCAAATTTTACACGGCCCAATTTTTACACACTCCAATCTAGCCACTGTCACGAATGATGATGATAATGAAATGATGTGGACAACACAAACACCAAGGCCCCGGAAAGAGTCCACAGAAAGTGCATTTATTCTTGGGAACCAAGTCTCCCCATTCATGCAGTTTGTTTTCCTCGGCACGACAGCTTCTACCAAGAGGCAATCAACGTCTCACATACAGTGTCCGTGGATGGTTCTAAGACCACCAGGATGTGTTTATCGTACTCCCGTGGCCACTAAACTCTCCGGTTTGAAATCCAATCGAGAATCTGCAGGACCATGTCGATGGGGCTGTTCCGTCATGGATCCTCAGCCACGAAAACTCGCCCAGCTGGGCGCGGCACTGGAGTTGGGATGGTTCCGCATCCCTGTCGGTACCTCCCAGAACATCACTGCCTTTACATGAAATGTATTCGCAGATGAAATTACGAATATCCGTCCTCTGTCTAAGGGAATGACGTCAGTGAAAATTGGTGCCGTAACGCGAGTCAAATGCGGATATCTGGCTTTATGCTTAAAAAAGGCAAGGCCTTCGGTCCAGATTGTATACCAGTCAGGTTCTTCTCAAAGTATGCTGATCAAATATGTCCACATTTAGCAATTATATACAACCACTCGTTCACAGAAAGATCCGTACCTAAAGACTGGAAACTTGCTCAAGTCATACCAATACCCAAAAAGGGAAGTAGGAGTAATCCGCTGAATTACAGGCCTATATCACTAACGCCGATTTGCAGTAGGGTTTTGGAACATATACTGTATTCGAACATTATGAAGTACCTCGAAGAAAACGGTTTATTGACACATAGTCAGCACGGATTCAGAAAATATAGTTCTTGTGAAACACAACTACCTCTTTATAGTCGTGAAGCAATAAGTGCTATCGACAGAGGATGTCAAATTGATTCCATATTTTTTGGTTTCCAGAAGGCTTTTGACACCGTTCCTCACAAGCGTCTTCCAACCAAACTGCGTGCCCACGGAGTATCGCCTCAGTTGTGCAACTGGATTCGTGATTTACTGTCAGAAAGATCACAGTTCGTAGTAACAGACGGAAAGTCATCGAGTAAAACAGAAGTAATATCCGGCGTTCCCCAAGGAATGGTTATAGGCCTTCTATTGTTCTTGATCTATATCAACGACATAGGAGACAATCTGAGTATCGATCTTAGTTTGTTTGTATCCGTTGAAAGGGTCCTGTAGCCACCTTTCATTGCCAACTCTCGTAGTGGTCAAGTCGGCAAAGAGGTTTCCGCTACTTGGGAGAAATCCACCTGCGTTAGGTTGGTGGCGGAAATGGCATCCTGGGGTTTTCCGGTCCACGCGGAGCGTGGAAGAGGCTGGAGAAGCGGGAGGCAGTCTGCCGTCGGTACGGGAAGCGGACACAGCTGTGCTCCAGTCGAAGAAGGGTGAGTTGGACTGACCGCGTGGCGCGTTTTCACATAGAGAGGGGAGCTTTTAGCTTTCGGTCTCGAATTTCGTCTTATAAAGATTTACTTGCTGGGTTGCAGCAGGGAATGCAAGGCTTTTGTAGACTTTCAGTTTGATTCCCAATGCAGTCTTGACTTTGATCCGTGAGAGGAACGCAGCACAAGGGAGTTGCATATGTTGAAGTGCCCTCGGTTCAGTGTGAATGTTTATGTGCCTACATCTGTGTATGTATGCTTCTAATCTTTTCCGGATCTTGGTAATTTTTGTGTATTTGTGAATTTTCTTTGTCTCATGTGACACATAGTTAGCATGCAACAGCAGTCTATAGATGCACTACATCAATGTTTTAAGGAATAAATAATTTTGCCTTCAATCTTATCTTGTGTACCGATGTTACGTCGCCGTTACCTTCGCCATTTACCTTATAGTTTTCCTTGTTGGCCCACCTATAGCGTTTCCATGTGCACAGGTGTAGTGATTAGTGTCCCTTTTTTTATCTGAAACAAATGCTCTGGAATAGATCGTGTTTTCACGAATCTTGCTGCAGGCTGCACTTACGCATGGTGTTCACGACCTCTTTACTTTACTCAATATTTGATTCACGGGAAGAATGCCTGGATCATATTACGTAATAACTACATCCCATTCATTATCAATGACTGTACAATGAATGTTCTTTTGTGAGTTTTTCTTATTAATAAATTAAGTAATTTTCCGACTCAGTGCTACCTCTTCTTGTCGTGTGGCTAGAGTCGGTGGCGACCCTATCTTTTATATTGATTTCAGTGTCAAGTAGCATTTTCTTATTCAAAGTGTGCGTGGCTCTTTTAGCTATCAGGATACATTCGAAGGGCGCTTCATGCTTCTTGCACCTACCGTCCTTTTATTCACGCTACTTATATTCACGCCACTTACACATGGCTTACCCTGCTCACGGATTTCGGTAAACCAGAGATCTTCTGATGCGTAGTGAGGATTAGTTATTTTCGGTTGGATGTGCTAATTGGTATGTTGTCTTTCTGTGATACAGAATTTACGTGAATTTATGATATAGGTGTGCATTTTCTTACATGTTTTATCTTGTATATGTATTACTGAATAGCTATTGTGATTTAGTATTCAATTGTGTTACAAGTGTGGGTTGACTCTTGTCCTGTGGCGTGTATCGGTGTCATATAGTAAATCTTGGGTGCTTTGTGGGGACTGTGAGTCCATTAGGAGACTTTGGCATTATTCTTGTTGTATTTTGGAGCACGGAGTAACTATCCTTATGATGGAGACGCGTAGCTGTTCAGGGAGCCGCGATCGGAATAACCTGCCAGACAATAACCCTGAACAAGGTCGAGGTCAAAACGTCGAGTCCGACCAGGAACGAAACGCGGAAAACGCAAGTACAAGTGTTGTCCATCCTGAGCCCGCCGTAGTGATTTCGAATCATTCGATAGATGCAAATTCATTACAGGCTATGCTACGACAGTTACTAGACAGTAATAGGAGACATATCGAGGAGGTGAATAAAAAACAAGCAGAAGAAAATAGGAGGCATATCGAGGAAGCGAATAAAAGATTGACTAGTGAAATAGTACAGGGTGTTGGGGAGAAACTGGCGATCATTGACCAACGCATCTCCGCCTTAGAAGAGGGACACCAAGTCATTAGCAAGCAGGTGATGGAGCAAGAAGAAAGGTTCGCTGGGAATATACGTATACTAGCAGAACAATGCCAGAGTGAACAAGCGGCTCTTGAGTCCCGAGTAGGACGAAATTCCGCCAGGGATCTCCGCGCGTTAGCAGAACAATGCCAGAGTGACCACGCGGCTCTTGTGTCCCGAATAGAGGACACTGCGGCTAAGTGGCCGGTCCACCTTAGCGCGCAGGTAGAAACCCTCAGCCAGGCGATAATAGCTCTCGAGCGAGAGCAAGGGCTTACGCAAACAAAACAAGACACGGTCCACCGAGAGATGCGAGAAGAAATAGCCAGGATCTCAGACGCAGTGGCGCGTAAGTCTGACAATAATAGGGAAACGATTACCTCGTCATCAGCGGATGCTGACGAAATACGGTCGATAACGAAATGTCGGCGTGGACAGTGTGAAATAAACATACAACAAGGAGGGGTTACCGAGGGAATATGTGACCGCATTGCCCGTCTAGAACTTCAACTAAAAGGGTTAAAGGCCCATGAAGTTGAAAGAAATGAACGAAAGGGCCATTATTCCGACGATGATTCCGGGAACGATGGCGAATTTGATCATCGCCATGATCACGGATCTCGTACCAGGTGGGAACGGCGCGGATCCCCTCAGGAACGTTCGCCAAGGGAAACTCACGAATTTGACTTTAAACATTTTCTGACCGTGAGGAAGTTTGAAGTCTTCCGTAACTCGGCTACGGGGATTCACCCGCGGGCCTGGTTACAGCAGTTCGAGTTCTGCCTCCCTCCTACGTGGCCCAGTGCGCACAAAATAGAGTATATGTGCGGCTACCTCGAAGGTGAGCCAGCGGCGCGGATGAGGTCAATTGCACGCAATTGCTACACTCTTGGGGAGTTTTGTCAACACTTCCTGTCGATATATTGGTCAGTGGCAGCGCAAAGTCGTGTAAAACACGGACTCATTATGCTACCAGAGTTAAACAGGTCAAAATTCTCCAGCCCTGTGCAGATGTTCGAGCACATGCTGCAGGCGAATGAACATCTTGACGATCCTTATGGACCTGCAGAAATTATTCGTATTTGCCTGGGAAAGTTTCCAATGCAGTTGCGGCACGTTATCCTTGCAGGACGATGTAAGGATGACGTAGAGGGGTTTCGCAATTTCCTTTTAGAGCTTGAGTGCGATGCGAATGGCACCACGCAGAATTACGGTCAGAGCGCCTACGAGCAGCGGCCGCGCGAGCGAAGCCGCAGCCGTAGAGACAGGTGGCACTCCAGACGTAACGGGTCGCCTCAGAGTTACAGGGCGCGCGAGCGTTGGCAGCGTCGCGATTCCTCACGGAACGCGGGCAGAACGAACGATGCCAATCGTCATCATTCACCGAGAGTAAATCAAAGACACCCCCGGGAGTTCAGAAGAAATGGTAATAAGCAGAGATATTGGAGTAATTATAGCGGACCTAGGAACGGTGGTCGTGTCCGACCCCAGAATAATTATCGAACAAGCAACAACAGGGGTGCCGTAAACAGTACGGGTGGTCCGCCAGTGGGTGTTGAAATTCGTCCCGCAAACCCGCGGCACAATCCGACAAATGCCTCTAATCAAAGGGATCAAGTTGGCTGGCTCGGTTGGCGTCAAACTTAATGAGGACCGATGATATTGATGTGCATTTGAATAAAGGAAGACGATTTTAGGGAAGATTTGTTGAGAGAGGGCCACAGTATTGGTGTGCCTGCGGTAAACACAGTCGCCTCTGTTTTGTAAAATTACAGTGTATATTTTCCAATGTTTTGATTCACTCTGGTGTGATTGAAATTAAAGTTTATATTTTCTATGAATTGTAAAGGGTCCCCCAATATTAGTTATTTCTTCTTGTCAGCAGAAAGGAGTAGTGTTGTGCAGTTTCAAAACATCTGAATGTGAATGATTATGAGGCTCATATGAAGCGTTTCCTATTACAGTAAGATGGCTTTCGTTCTTTGATGACTAAAAAGGTATCGGATGTGTTGGCGTGGCGAGTCAATGGTCGTAAGGTAATTCTTGTTGAGAAATTACAGTTGTAGTGTTCTTATTCCCCTTAGGTGAGCATGATTCAGTGAGATTTTTTCAAATGTACTGCGATGTTAATGAAGCAACTTGGTGACTTGTAGGTGAAGGACTTGTGTATGAAGGGAGATTAATAGTGTTTGATTTTCAGAGTTGCCATCTTATAAGATATTTGGAAAGTGTAACTTGCCGTCACATACTACTAGGTACGGTTGAGGACACCAGGGTGTGAAACCCCAGAAGATGTATATGGAAACAGCTTATAAACTCAAGCAGCTTGATATTTAATAGAGAATCAATGCGACTACCTCCAAGCTAAAATAACATGACGGTAGGTGAGGACCCCTGGGGACATGTGGTGAGTAAGTGTGTAATCATTATGAGTATCTTATGATAGAAGTAAGTTGGGTACTCATGGCCCTGGACAATGGATTTCTTTTGACAGTATTTTTTTATGTACTTATAAGACGAAGTGTTTATGTGTTGCTAATAGGATAGGATGATTTTTATTTTCATTTTTATGCCCACTGACCTTTTGCATTAGTCTGATGAATAGATGTTGAAACAGTTACCATTCCAGATGCGACTTGAATGAACGTTCTGTGTCTAATTAATCATAACTTTTATTATGCAATGTCCATAGAAAAGAAGTCTCGGAAATTTTTCACAGATCAGCAAACATGTTCTGCAAACCTTGGAGGAGCAGTCAATGAACAACGATATGGGTATTGGTGTTGGAAGGAATATTTTGTTTATATGTGGGAATTGTAGTCGGGCTATATGGTGATGGTGACTAGTACGAGATGTGTAGATTGTGTGTGAGAGCGTAGTTAGGAGCAGGTAGAGTTTTGTGTCTGTAGCTAGCAGCGGCGCCAAATCCTATCCAAATCCTGACCAAACCTTGTACAAGATCTACCCTGAATGATTGACAGCAGATGTAATGCTGGAACTATATTTTATAAAAAGGATTTTTTGTTTGTTTGAATATTGGTTATTTAATTTTCTTCATTGTTTTTTTTATTAGTAATGTTAAGAAGGCCCTTTTTGTCAAGTATATTTGGGCACTATTCCATGTATTGATCAGGAGTGAGAAACTCCGAAGATTTTGTGGTAATCTGTACAGATGATATTTTGTAACGATCCCTGTGAGCGCAGTTCTTAAGTGGGTGCAAGGCCGCCTAGGGAGCCTCCGCATCAGAAAGCACAGGGCTTGGTCCACCGGCAGGCGTTGCCGAACCCTGGTATCAACGGCGAAGCAGTGATGCGGCGAGCGGTCACAGCTGTTTCCCCGTCAGAGGGGAGGGGACGCTGGTCTTCCCCCAGGCGCAGGCTCACACCGGAGTCCGCAGGCGTGTCACCACGGCAGCGCCAGCTGATGGCCGGCGTTCTACCCCATGCGCTAGTCATCTGACAAGCGAAAGGGAAAGTATGACGCACACCAGGCGAGGCCGCCGATCCCTGAGCGCCGCTAGTCCAGACTGCTGCTGCGGTGAGGTAACGCCCACTGCCCGGAGGGACGCGGGTCCCACCACTGACGCATCAGCTGAGACGGTGCAAAGAGGTGATAAGCGGGTCTCGAGCCCGACACCCGCACGAGTTTACGTCGACCTCGATGCGACGCAGAAGAGCGCGTGTCTCCCCATTGACACGACAGGAGACGGGGGCGTGTGTCGGTAAAACACATTCCTCCACAACACACGGACGACGACCGCCAAGCCGCCTTCTCGATGATGAGGCAGGGCCCACAGGCGACGATGTCCTGCAAATCTGCAACGCAGAACCATCCCACAGTATGGACGCAGAGGGTGGAAACGGGCACGAGGCAACGTCGCGGGGTGCTGTCTAGGATGAACAACCTGGGTTACAACGGACGTTACAATCAACGCCGCTGCGAACTCCCCAGTTCAGTGTTGTGGTCCCCTAGTAGCTTATCCTCCAAGTCGCCTTTAGAAGAGACGCCCACCCCAGCACCTAAAGAGAATACCCAGTGAAACAACCATGTGGCGAAACTGAAAAATGACAGCGTGTCAACGAGTTGATTTCTGGATGTGTTTTTGTACTCATGTCTTATTTTCCATAGGTGATTATTTACCAGCTGTCATACCACTGGGTTCATTAATGATTTTGTATCACGGTATTTGTTGTGAATATTGTATTTTGCACTTTCACTTGCATGTTTTTATATATGTCAGCACCAGATGATACTGCTTTGGTTCGTGATAATGATTTTGCATCATTGTATTTGTTTATATATTTATATATATTATGTACCTGTTCACCTATGTCTCTATGTTAACTTTTGATAGTTGGTTAAAGCAATTTTAAAATAATATCTCATGGTTGTGGTCGTAATAGGTCAGATGACATGATGTTAGCGTAGTATATCACGCTTAATTTAATTTGTTCTGTTTGCTTTGCGGACCGCATGAGGTCACAATTATTGACTAAGGTCAGATAAAGCTCACTTGGATATAAGAGATTAATCAACTCCTTTGTGCTGCTGTTTACTGTTGCAATTGTTACTCGTTAGGGTATGTTTGTTTCGAAGACTGTTGGCGAATCTCCTAGCATGGCGAGAAAATTCGCGGCACAGTCTTCTCCGGGACGTTTGGGGTGATGAAAGGGTCCTGTAGCCACCTTTCATTGCCAACTCTCGTAGTGGTCAAGTCGGCAAAGAGGTTTCCGCTACTTGGGAGAAATCCACCTGCGTTAGGTTGGTGGCGGAAATGGCATCCTGGGGTTTTCCGGTCCACGCGGAGCGTGGAAGAGGCTGGAGAAGCGGGAGGCAGTCTGCCGTCGGTACGGGAAGCGGACACAGCTGTGCTCCAGTCGAAGAAGGGTGAGTTGGACTGACCGCGTGGCGCGTTTTCACATAGAGAGGGGAGCTTTTAGCTTTCGGTCTCGAATTTCGTCTTATAAAGATTTACTTGCTGGGTTGCAGCAGGGAATGCAAGGCTTTTGTAGACTTTCAGTTTGATTCCCAATGCAGTCTTGACTTTGATCCGTGAGAGGAACGCAGCACAAGGGAGTTGCATATGTTGAAGTGCCCTCGGTTCAGTGTGAATGTTTATGTGCCTACATCTGTGTATGTATGCTTCTAATCTTTTCCGGATCTTGGTAATTTTTGTGTATTTGTGAATTTTCTTTGTCTCATGTGACACATAGTTAGCATGCAACAGCAGTCTATAGATGCACTACATCAATGTTTTAAGGAATAAATAATTTTGCCTTCAATCTTATCTTGTGTACCGATGTTACGTCGCCGTTACCTTCGCCATTTACCTTATAGTTTTCCTTGTTGGCCCACCTATAGCGTTTCCATGTGCACAGGTGTAGTGATTAGTGTCCCTTTTTTTATCTGAAACAAATGCTCTGGAATAGATCGTGTTTTCACGAATCTTGCTGCAGGCTGCACTTACGCATGGTGTTCACGACCTCTTTACTTTACTCAATATTTGATTCACGGGAAGAATGCCTGGATCATATTACGTAATAACTACATCCCATTCATTATCAATGACTGTACAATGAATGTTCTTTTGTGAGTTTTTCTTATTAATAAATTAAGTAATTTTCCGACTCAGTGCTACCTCTTCTTGTCGTGTGGCTAGAGTCGGTGGCGACCCTATCTTTTATATTGATTTCAGTGTCAAGTAGCATTTTCTTATTCAAAGTGTGCGTGGCTCTTTTAGCTATCAGGATACATTCGAAGGGCGCTTCATGCTTCTTGCACCTACCGTCCTTTTATTCACGCTACTTATATTCACGCCACTTACACCGTCTTAGTTTGTCTGCAGATGATGCTGTCATTTACCGTCTTGTAAAGTCATCAGATGATCAAAACGACTTGCAAAATGATTTACATAATATATTTTATGCTGCGAAAAGTGGCAATTCACTATGAATAAAGAAAAGTGTGAAGTTTTTCACACGAGTACTAAAAGAAATCAGCTAAATTTCGATTACGCTATAAGTCACACAAATCTGAAGGTTGTTAATTCAACTAAATACTTAGGGATTACAATTACAAATAAGATAAATCGGAACGATCGTATAGATAATATTGTGGATAGAGCAAACCAAAGACTGAGACTAATTGGCAGAACACTTAGGAGGTGTAATAGGTCTACTGAAGAGATTGCTTACAACACGCTTGTCCGCCATATTCTGGAGTATTGCTGTGCGGTGTGGGATCCGCATCATGTGGGACTGACGGAAGATATAGAAAAAGTACTAAGAAGGGCAGCTCGTTTTGTATTATCGCGAAATAGGGGAGATAGTGTCACAGATATGATACGTGAATTGGAGTGGCAATCATTAAAACAAAGGCGTTTTTCGTTGCGACGGGATTTTCTCATGAAATTTCAGTCACCAGTTTTCTCCTCCGATTGAGGGGAGACATTCTGTTGGCACCCACCTACATAGGGAGAAATGATCATCACGATAAAATAAGGGAAATCAAGGCTGGCACAGAAAAATTTAAGTGCTCGTTTTTCCCGCGTGCCGCTCGAGAGTGGAACGGTAGAGAGAGAGCTTGAAGGTGATTCATTGAATCCTCTGCCAGGTACTTTATTGTGAATAGCAGAGTAATTACGTAGATGTAGATGTACATGCAAGCGGTCGCCTTAACTGCTTTGGCTAACCGCGCACGACTCACTGCTAGACCCCCAACTTCAATACGTCGTCTTTCTTGCGTCACAACCTGTACTCGAACACACATTATAAGATTTCCGTACAGGGCAGGACATATTAATTGAAAATCTCTGCTTGGTATCAGCGGATAAATACGATATTGCAATTCCTGTATTGTTAAGAAGAATAATGCAATGTTCCTTCAGACTTACGTGCTTGTCGGAGGTAATATTACATCGTTCTTCTTAACAACACAGGCACTACAATAGTGTACTCACTGACAAACTTCCAGCCCATCCCGCGACTGTCCGCGCTGCAAAAGGTGGTATGCATTTGTATAAGGTTTTGCTACAAAAAGTGCTAATGATGTCAAAAATTAATCAATTTTATAGGAAATATGGGCATTTAGTCCCCTGTGAACCAAAACAAGGAAAATACCACGTGACATGTGTAATAAATGCTTGATAACCTATCTAGGCCAGAATGTCTTCCTGTGACATTACATCCTGAAATGTGCTTAGGCCACCTAACCATTCTTGCTCGTTTGGTTTTCCAATAACGAAGATTTCCAATTCTCTCATATTTTTGTCATATCTTCAGTGTTATTACTGTCTCTTTTTCGCAGCGATCGCTCTTATGTCCAGCAGCTTGACAAATCGCACAATATAATTACATCCAGACCGACAGATTGCGATTCATGTAAACCAATTCCAGTGAATGAAGAGCTGCCCATTGCAATCAGTTTTGAAAAATAAGTTTTTCTTTTTTTTTTTCAAACAGTATCAGCCATTCAGTCCATGATTACAACTATACGGTAGTATTTGTATTAACGCGTATGTTAGTGATGCAGCTAAGCAACAACTAATCGTTGTCAAGGAAAAAAAGAATGACTGTTATTGTACAAATACTAATTATTATAGGAAGTAATAGAATAAAACCGAAGCACAAGTTAGGCAAATGCAAATGATGACATTCAAAGTTCATTTTCATTAATTCCACCTAAAACTTTAGTGCACTTTCGAATTCTCTCGGCAATACTATGTGCAGCTCTACCCGTAATGCGAACCTGTTCATTTTTTCTCTTTGTAGACTTCACCATTTAACCATTTCCACATGCAAAAATCTAAAGACTCGGGCATCTAGTTGTCCAACGTACGCGATCATTTCTGCCAGTTCATCTTCCAGGGAATTTGAGGTTTAGGCGATGTGTCACCTGACGACTAGAACGTGCAGAGGCCTCATCATGCTGCAAGGACGTCCTCAGCCTTGTAGACAAAGGAAGCTCTTCCAGCAACACCAGTGACTTGTCTCTAACAAAGTCTAGTCATCAGGTCTCTTTAATACGATGCATCAACACAACAGGCCCGATAAACTGATTTCTGTCACACCACATCACACTTACAGCGAAGCGTTCTTGGAAATATGTCTGCACACAGATTTGTGTGTTTTCGTCGGATCACCAATGTCAGTTACGAGAATTGTTAGACCGTGAAAAGTGAAAGTGGCTTCATAAGTAAACAGCATTAATGCGATACCTCTGCAATTTGCGTTTAGCCAATTAGAGAATTATGACCGTTTACATTCATGTTCTTCTCGAATGTGTTGACTCCGCGGTAAATGCATACTTCATTTCCGCCATATTTTTCTCTATGGAATGCCTGTACATGTAGAAATTCTGTGTGCACTTGTTGAAGGACCTTGTTATACCAGCTGTGTTTCACTTTATTCAAGCAATGTTCATTTCCACGTTCAGAGGAGATGCTGCTGCACACTGAACTAGTCTCACACAGTTTAATGACAAAACGAGTAAGAAGTCCTAAGCAGAAGTCCTCAGCAGTTAGAAAATCTTCTGCCACAATGTCTACAGCCAGTATCTTTTTCATTACATACAGCAGTCCATTCTGTCCGTTCCTGGAAGGCATAACTTGGGCACTATCTTGAGCTTTGTGAGTATGTTTTCATACAGTGCTTCCCTAAACTCCTGGTGCAATTTGTTTCTTGCTATCTGCAGTATACGGTCGGTAGTGTTCTCACAGAAGAGAGCAGATTTATTTTGGTGTATGTATACTTCTAGTCAGTGCTAGAGGTACCATTGATTAATGCTTGTATCATAGGTTCTGTTTCTCAATTCGGTGTCCCGGTTATTCAGTGCAATTGTGTCATAATAGTGAAACGAGCTATGTTATTTTACCTGTTGCAAGGTGGTGTATACGTCTATGTTTTAAAGAAATCTCTGGCATACGGAAATGGGCGTACGACATTGTGGGCCGGGAGTCCCCCATTCAGAGGAGTTCGGCCGCCAAGGGGAAGTACTTAGAGTTCTGGTAGTAGCTCTAGTCCCATTTTGCAATTATTGTGTAGGATCCTTGCTTTTTCTTGTTAATATCATTGGCATAAATCCGCTTTCAATGCAAAATCTGAACTATTTTGATACTTTTTGAAACCATTTCCTCGTTTCGTTGTAATTTAAAAATTTTTCGATATTGGTTATACATGGTGCTAGTGTCAGTCGATTGTATCTGTGTTAACTTGTAGATAACGTGTCCCATTATTTACGGCAAGAGTTCTCATTGGTATAGCAAGCTTGTATGTGGTGCTGTGGCTTAGGTGCTATAAGTTAATTTTGAGTCTGATAGGCATTTTAGGTAACTGTCCTAGTTGTAATTATTTTGGCAGGCAGGCCCAATGTAATTTTATTACTCCATTGTTTTAACACTACATCGTACATTTGGTTCCTTGGAGGTCTGCTACCTGTTTTTTAAATTTTCAGTAATTATTGCAATACTTTGGTATTTTGGCCTGATTGAGAGGCCATCCATCTGTCCCACAGTTTTTCTTGTGTATTACCACTGAGTATTGGAATTTAGCACTGAGCCGTTTTATTTTCTTGAAACTGGCTGTAAAATTATTTTTGATATGTCACTAAAGAAAGTTTTAAAGATATGGCCACTCACTGCTCATCCCACCCCTACCACTCCCTATAATGTCACATTTTGATACCAGAGTGTGGTTCGTTATGCGAGTGCTGAGCTGTAGTTATAGATAGAAGTAGTTTATAACATAGTTTTGGCATAACAATTTTGGTGCCTCACCACGGCACATATTATTCTGTTTACTGTAATGGAGGAGGAGGATGTAAATGTTTAACGTCCCGTCAACAGCGAGGTCATTAGAGACGGAGCGCAAGCTCGGGTTAGGGAAGGATAGGGAAGGAAATCGGCCGTGCCCTTTCAAAGGAACCATCCCGGCATTTCCCTGAAACGATTTAGGGAAATCACAGAAAACCTTAAATCAGGATGGCTGGAGACGGGATTGAACCGTCGTCCTCCCGAATGCGAGTCCAGTGTTACTGTAATGCTTCACAGTGGATGGAACATAGGTGACTGTGTTGGTGGGCCTACACTATATGATCAAAAGTATCTGGACACCTGGCTGAAAATGACTTACAAATTCGTGGTGCCCTCCATAGGTAATGCTGGAATTCAAAATGGTGTTAGCCAACTCTTAGTCATGATGACAGCTTCCACTCTCGCAGGCGTTTGTTCAGTCAGGTGCTGGAAGGTTTCTTGGAGAATGGTAGTCCATTCTTCACGGAATGCTGCACTGAGGAGAGGTATCGATGTCAGTCATTGACGCCTGGCACGAAGTCGGCGTTCCAAAACATTCCAAAGGTTTTCTATAGGATTCAGGTGAGGACTCTGTGCAGGCTAGTCCATTACAGGGATGTTTTTGTCGTGTAACAACTCCACTATAGGTCATGCATTATGAACAGGTGATCGATCATGTAGAAAGATGCAATCGCCATCCCCGAATTGATCTTCGACACTGGGAAGTGCGAAGGTGCTTAAAACATCAACGTAGGCCTGTGCTGTGGTAGTACCGCGCAAACCAACAAGGGGTGCAAGATCCCTCTATGAAAAACACGACACACCATAACACCACCACCTCCGAATCTTACTGTTGGCACTACACACGCTGGCAGATGACGTTCACTTGGCATTCATCATACCCACACATGTCATCGGATCGTCATATTGTGTAAGACGTCGTGGTCTCCTGACCTTCATTGCTTACATATTCCGCCCTCACAATCATATTCCGCACATCAAGACGCTTCATTCGAACCCAAACTCGATAAGATAAAGTCATTGTTGTATGAATTCATGTAAACGATATGCAACTAACTAGTAAATCGCAAATGCGCTCCGAGATAGAAATTCTCGAGGCTGGCGTACACACACACATTCCAGACACTACGGTCGCAGGGGCTTTTAGTTCGGGAGAGCAACCGCACGCCAGGAGGCCGGTCCCAACCTATCTACGTCGGCCGGTGGACGCACGTGGAGCGGACAGCGTTTGCCCGAGCGAAAGGAGGAACGACCCCGTGTTCGGCTTAAAAGCAAAATTCCGCTACATTGTGTGGGAGCGCCCAGCCTACTCATTCTCTACAAATATAGCACGCAGTTTCAGAGATTTTCACAGGGAGACAGCAAACGCCAAACGCCGATGCTACAGATTTCCGAATTGGTCGCCTTAAACGAAACGTCATCCTCCCGTTTTAGAAGAGCAATGCTGATTGGCAGACGATATTCCCGACGCCTTGAACTGAAGGAGTAATGGAAGAGACCGAAAGATATACCCCTTCACGTTTGGCGTGGAGAAGGGCCGTTCCGTTGTCGCTCTTGGAACGAGAACACGTAACGAGAGCGTGCGTGCTCGTACGTGTACTCTAAGAGCGAGGAACAAGTCTCTCCTCAGTACTTCACTGGGAGAGCACCTCTGTCGAGAGTGAATCGGAGTGCGATTCTATATTGAGTCCTTGCGATTAAGTGTTGTTCACTGTGTTGGCCATCACACTTGTTGTGCGGTGTGTACGGACAGAGTTACTGTTAAACGCCTGTCAGCGAATGTTTGAGTGGCATCGCGGTGGACTGGTTATCTGACCGGTGTACCACGCCAATAGTTAGACTAGGGGCGAATAGGAGTCCTTGACTTCATCAAGGCGTAGGGAGAGTTTGACTGGCGAAAGTCAATCCAGATAGAACGAGAGTTATCTTATTTGTCAGCATTGAGCGGCGCAGACAGCAGTCATTGTACCTTACGGTATTGTGCACTACAACTCTTGCGAAACCCATATTTCCTCCACAACAGTACACTTCACTGCATTTCACTCGCGACAGCCTCGACCGTACCTAGCAACATTCTAATAGATAATTATTCAAGTTGAGTAGGTGCGGCTCTCAGCCATTCTGCCAAGTCAATAACAGTCTTACACTTTGTATAGAAATTTCTTTAGCGAATCCTATCCTTGAGAGGTAACTTCACATTCCGAAAAGAAACCAGGAATAATTTGTTCAGTTCATAACTAAAAGTGCCATTGTAATTTCTCAGAATTTTAGCAAAATAAATAATAATTTTCGTTAGTTTCATGTTTATCTCACACTAACTAGCACTACTCCAGTACCCAAGTATCCCACTAGTTACGTAAGAAATTTTGTGAATTTTAGTGTAATTTCCTTACAGAAGACGACTCCAGAAGATATTTATTGCTGAAAGTTTTTCAGGCATTTCTCTTTAGAACGTTAGGAGCGTCTGTCTGACTTCTGTAGTAGTGTGGGGTTGGAAATTTCATCTTGCAGGAGCCACAGGGTAAAGGGGACATCTCAGATTAATCCGTTGGGCAAAACGACAGAATAGCAACCATCCGCCGCTCACAATTGTGTACCGTGATTCGTCGTTCTATACAACGTTTGTCCACTGTTCAACCGTCCTTTGTTTACGCTCCTTACACATAGCGAGGCCTCGTTTGGCATTTACCGGCGCGATGTGTGGCTTAGGAGCAGCCGCTCGACCAAGAAATCCATGTTTTCTCACTTCCCGCCTAAGTGCCATAGTACTTGCTGTGGATCCTGATGCAGTCTGGAATTCCAGTGTGATGGTCTGGATACATGCCTGCCTATTACATTTTATGACCCTCTTCAACTGTCGACGGTCTCTGTCAATTAACAGACGAGGTCGGCCTGTACGCTTTTGTGCTGTACGTGTCCCTTCACGTTTCCACTTCACTATTACATCGGAAACAAAGGACCTAGAGATGTATAGGAGTGTGGAAATGTCGCGTAAAGACGTATGACACAAGTGACACCCAATCAGCTGACCACGTTCGAAGTCCGTGAGTTAAGCCGTGCCCTTCAGTCTGCTCTCTCACGACGTGTAATGGCAACTGAGATCGCTGATAAGGAGTACCTGGCAGTAGGTTGCAGCACAATGCACCTAATATGAAAAACGTATGTTTGTGGGTGTGTCCGGATACTTTTGATTACATAGTGTATAAGACGTCACGTGAAAATGCCATAGCAAATGGACAGATAGCAGTATAGCAAACAGAGTTTGGTATGCCGTGATTCCACTGCTCGGTCAGCACACACTTCTTATCGGTCACCGAGTATCCAACGGTTAACCTTTCTTCCTGTCCGCTTGCTCGATGATACTTGCTGACTCTCTCTGTTTGCGGTCTTCTGTGATGCGCCGAGTTCTGCTTTGCAGCACACCGCAGACTGTCTCCTTGGCTCCAGAGGTCTCTGGTGTATTCGTAGAGTCGCGCCCACTGTCAGAGCCATCGCATTGAGGCGCTGGTGCTGCCACAGGTCTAGTCTTGGGGCGTTTGAACTCGCCGGCGATGATGGCGTCTATTGATCGTGCCAAAACAAAACTGGCAGTAGACAGACTATCTCATAGCAGCTGGAGTACCAACACGCAAAATGCAAACTTATGTCTGTAACTGTTTCTCTGTGACCAATAAAAATTGTACACTTATTATACAGAATGTTTATTGAAATTAGTCTAGAATACCAAGTCATACAACATTCATTATTTCTTCTGAAATATCCTGGCCCATTCGAGTCATCGGTAGAGATTTACAATAAATATTAAGACACTGGCTTTTATTTGACACCTAAAATAAAATCTTTAAAAAAATCTAGAGTATCCTATTATGAATGTAAAAAGACATATTTCTAATAATCTTCGAAGTGATGGACTGGATATATGCGTAGAAGTATAGATTGATATGCTGTACAGTGGAGGAAATCATATATCAATTGCTGTAAGCTATCAAACACACATCAACAGGGCGAGAGTCCCTCCGTGACCACTGATGGACAATGATGCCATTGCCGGTTTCAGTGGAGCTACATTAAAATCGATATCTCTGTCATTTTTACCGAGCCTTATGTCAGTCAATCGTGAATGTCTAATTATGACCCTAATAAGGATATGACATTAGGACGAATTTTGTAACTTGAAACATAGGATAATTATCAGCACAGGATCCAAATTAAGGGCGTCTTGTGTATCATCATCGTATTCATCAACAACAACCAATTCGATCAGGTGATGATGTGGCCTCTTTGAGCCGGCGCGGAGTGTAGGATTCCTGCAGTTCCTTCCATTTCTGTCGATCTTGAGCTTCCCGCTGCCAATTCAATCAGGCGGTCCTTTATAAGTCTCTGTCCCACCAGTCCAGTGGTCTTCCTCTAGGTCTTTTTTTGGTAAGCTCCACTCCAATCTTGTTTGACCAACTGCCATCTCTTCTTCGAGATCTTCTTTCATTTTTATCAGATAACCCAAATAGAATTATTCTGTGCCCTTTGAACTGCGTAATTCCAGCAGACATATTTCCATCCGGTGTTCATTCATTCATCACGATTTTGATTTTATCGTAGTTCAGTTTTAGGCCAGAATCAGAGCAGAGTGACGCCAGTTCGCTAAACAGTATTTGGAGTTGTTCTATATTATGTTCTGATAGTAAATACTATCCTCGAACCTCTGATTATTTAACCTCTTTCCCAGAATTTGGATTCCATTGTTTTCCAATCTAATTTAGATATTTCTTTCCTTAAGACAGCTGGAAAAAGATTTGGAGATGTAGGGTCACATTGTTTTACGCCGTTTTGATAGTAGGTTCATTGGTTTCTTCGACTACATTCACAAACACTGTGGATGTTTTGTTTATGTTGTACAAAACTTTAATATAGGTCTGTTCTATTCCTCGCTCTGTTAGAGCCTCAAATACGGCTGGCTGACTGGTCGAATCGAATGCCTTTCCAAAATCTATGAAGCCAAGGTAAAGGAAGTACATACTTGTTCTATTAATTGTTTCGCATATAGGAAGGATAAGATCGATTGTACTAAACCCTGCGCGGAATCCAGCTTGCTGAATGGGTCAAGTGCAGTGTTCAATCTGGTAGTGAAAATTCTAGTAAAAATTTCGTGCAGTATGGACAGGAGGCTGATAGGGCGATACTTCTTTATAGTTGTAGTATTACTTTTCTTATTTACTAGGATTATTTTGGGTTTATTCCAGTACCTTGGTAATTTTGCACTGTGCATAAAATCTGAAAATATTTTAGCTAAATGCTTTATAGATTCGTCATCCATCAGCTTTAAAATATCGACTGAGAGGTCATCACTACCTGTAGCGGTTCCTTTTTTCATCCTGTCTATAGCATGTTTGATTTCTGAGAGGAATATTTCCAGAAATGCGAAACAGAAGCGTTCAGTTCGTCTAAGATTAAGATCTCATTATTGACTTTACTGTAAAGAGTACTATAAACATTCTCAACATATTCGAGTATTTCTTCTTATCTGTAGTTCGGTCTTGGTTTATATCTAACGCTATTAGCTGATTCTTTCCAGTCTTAAGCTTCCGCTTGGTTATTTTTAAATTAGATGTATTTTCAACACGGGCTTTTAGCGTATCTTCTTCATACTTCTCGATGTCATCTTTCATCCTCTTTCTCAGAGCCTTGTCCAGTTCTGAATATTCTGTTTTATCTTTGTCTGTTTCTACTTACAGTTTTGTTCCCTTGTCTGTCAAACTTATCGTTTTATTTGTCAGCTTCTTTGTTTGGTTTCGAGATTTACACAAGCCACGCACTGTTCACTTGTTGTGATTAGTATATTTGTTGCTGCTTCTGCTTTACTTTCCTTTAATTTTTTCTTAATTATTTCATGAAATTCCTCCTTCCCTTTTTTCGTGGTTTTCGAAATTTATTTATTTTTTCTTTTTCTCGTAATTAGTTTCAGTCACTCAATTCGAATCCTGCTCTCTTTATCAATAATCATTGTTTGTGTTGAATCTGTTCAGCATAGAGACATTTTTAACGTCTTGAGGCCTGTTGGCAAGAAAGAAGTCTATTTCACTTTTCATTTTAAAGTTAGGAGCCCTTCAAGTCCATTTGTGACTAGGATGCTTCTTGAAGAAAGTATTCATAATAGTTGTTGTTATATCTTCTGTCTGAAGCTCGTGGTCGTGCGGTAGCGTTCTCGCTTCCCGCGCATGGGGTCTCGGGTTCGATACCAGGCTGGGTCAGGGATTTTCCCTGCCTCTAGATGACTGGGTGTTGTGTCGTTTTCATTATCATAATTCATCCGCATTACACCCGAAGGAAGGCGATGCCAAACCACCTCCACTAGTATTTTCCCTAGTCACCGGTGTGGATCTCCCGTATCGCCCCTACCTTCCTCCGAGTATGGGACCTCATCATCATTATTATGTCTTCTGCAAACTGAACCAATCTCTCACCTCTGTCATTTCTTTCAGCTATTCCATGGTTGCCAATAACTGAATCACCTTCCTTGTATGTTCGAACTTTGGCATTAAAATCACGAATTATAGATGTATAAATATAGTCTATCCATTTTCCACAGGTTTCTTTCAGGCACTCATAGAAGGTTTCTGTCTCCTCATCCGAGTGACTAGAAGCAAGTGCATATGCTTGAAGTGTTTGGATTTTATACTTTCCTGAGGACCAAACGTGCAGTTCTGCTTGAAGTTCCTTCTAGTACTGCTATCTTGTCTTAAATGCCTTTGTTTACTAAAAGCCCAACTCCATATAATTTTCCATTTGATTCACCACAGTAATAGAAGAGATTTCCCGAATTCAGTCGATGGCAGTTTTCGTGTTTACGATGTACTTCACTTAGGCCAAGAATGGCCCAGTTAATTTTTTTCTAATTCCTCTTCTATTTAAGTCAATCTGTCGTTTCCCAGTAGCGAACGATGATTGTATAAGCATATTTGAAAACACTGTTTCTCTCGTTTTGTAGACGTAGGATTTTTGACACTAAAGCTGCTCCTACCCAGAAATCCGAAAGTACTTTATCTCCGGAAGACATCTTGACTCAAAGTTGAGAAGCACAATCCGCGATCTGATTTCAAGGCCACCCCTCACGTGGAGTACAGACGCCACCCATGTTGCTAGCTTGTTCTGCCCTGGATATCTCATTTCCCATGAACCAGCCATATGTGGGAGGCTTTCCCCGGTCCGCCAATCTGGGTTGGCGCCCGATGACGGACTAGCAAGGCAAAAGACTAAATTTGCGTATCCAGCGTCGAGGTCCAGAATTAAAACATGAAGACTGACAATGTGCTGTTAAGCATATGTCAGTATTTTAGTTACTACAAAAATTGAAACATAGCATCAAGTGACATCAACGCACCCAATCCACAACTAATAACCTGGACGTGCAGACTTGAGTACTTAACTTCATAGGATAGAATTAAAATGTCTAGCTGCTACTTCAAAACCAACATATAGGACGTAACTGTTGTAAGTTGGAGAAAAAACGAGATAGTATGACAAGAAAGCTATGGAAGGATGTTGTACTCCAAATTTTTATTACTGATTAAGAACTTCCAGAAATACTACCGAGTAATCCAGTCCCACGCTCAAAGCTTCCTTGTCTTACTTCACAAACTCCACAGAAGCTCTCCTGACTACATTGGTGACCAACTACCTTCCGAAAACGTATACACACCACATCCTAAGCTACAAGCATTTTGAGTAAGTTGTGAGATGTTACTGGATTTTGGTTGTGATTATTCGCGAAATATTTTAAAAACTTCGCATTCTATTACATGGACTGTGGGCAACGCGGAACACAAGAGAACCTAAGCATCCGAAATGTGTGCCACAGAAGAATGTTGAAAATTAGGTGACTGATAACATGAGGAGTTAGGAGGCTATGCGCAGAATCTGCGAGGAAAGCAATATATAGAAAACATGTCAAGAGGAAGAGACAGGATAGTACGACATCTTTTAGAACTTCAGGCAATAAAAAGCAATCCGTCTTCGGGCCACGAGTGGCCTAACGGGACCATCCGACCGCCGTGTCATCCTCAGTGGAGGATGCGGATAGGAGGGGCGTGGGGTCAGCACACCGCTCTCCCGGTCGTTATGACGGTATTCCTGACCGAAGCCGCTACTATTCTGTCGAGTAGCTCCTCAATTGGCATCACGAGGCTGAGTGCACCCCGAAAAATGGCAACAGCGCATGGCGGCCTGGATGGTTACCCATCCAAGTGCCGACCACGCCTAACAGCGCTTAACTTCGGTGATCTCACGGGAACCGGTGTATCCACTGCGGCATGGCCGTTGCCCAAGACATCAGGCAATAACTGACTGAAATTCATCCATCAAATAATTGATTACGTAGGTTACAAATACTACTCTGAGATGAAGAGGTTTTGCAAAGGAGAGGAATTGGTGGTCGGCCGCATCAAACCAGTCAGAAAAAAAAAATCTGTTATAAACGGACTTTTACTGATTTGTCGTATGGCACTTGGCTGTAGCACATATACAAATACATTTATAAAAAAGAATACAAATGTGAAACACGTATAAAATGACATGATGAACATGACATAATAAACACGCAAAATTAAGGTATGTAGCATGTGAAATTAGTTGTTGACCGCACATCGATGTCCAGATATTGTATCTACTTTATAGAACGAGGTGTGTCTTCTACAAAGTTCTCAGCTGATCCACCAGATTTCCTTACACTTGGATGATACAGTCGAGAGTCTCCTCAGGTGCTCCATAGCCACAATTCGGGTTGTCCAAAAGTCTCTATTTGTAAGGCACGGCCTTGCATCTTAGATGGTCGCTTCAAATACGAATGAGTAAAGTCCAGCCCTTTCTTGGGAAGTTGAATCTTTGAGTGCTTTTGCGAGATCTGTTATGAAATGATGATTTCCGAGTTCTCCCTGTTCTTTCTGAACGTGTCTATTAGGTTATAGACGTTCTGTTCTCTTATATGGCTTCCGTGATTTCAAATATGTATTTGGCAAATTAATAATTACTACAGCTTTAATAGGTACATTTCTTTTGTGGTCTGTCCGTAGAAATTTTCCTCGCTCAATGGGGCCAGAACAGACCGTTACGTTTACGTTTTAGTAACGTCATTTAAAAAAGCAAGGTACCAGCTAACTGTACCTAGGCCACAACGACAACGTAAGGAAGAGTCCTTAGTTCCATTCGAATATCCGCCAGTATCAAGACAGAAAATAATTACGAACGAAGGATACGTTGCGACAAGAAAAATATACTATGCGTTAGAAGAAAAAAGCATTTCTCAAAATTAAAACAATGTGTAGAATAACTACAAGAAACTGTGAGGAAATTTACACTATTTGGAAGCAGGAAGTAATTCATAGAATGAAATCCATCCGCACCTATAACCCTAATGTACCCCTCGTCTTCGTTTACGGTGTAATAATCAGGCGTTTGTTTTGTGAGTAAATTTAAATTTTTCAGAAGACCAGGAAGAAAAGTCTCGATCATAACATCAGAAGAAGCAGACTCGCAAGACTGCAACGCGGTTATGGTAAGCTATTCATCTTAGCTAAAGGACCAGGAAAAGGTCACGAGGCATGTTGACAAAGGAGAACAATAAACTACTGAATAATTATTTTACCTGATTAATAACAGCAGTCTCGAGGTATTGAGAGGGATTTATGAAACAGAAACTCAGAAAAATACAAGCAGCTTTATAAAATGGGGAGCTACAGTCCTTTAAATTCACGGTAAATTGAACAAAACCGCCAACAGCTATTACTTAATGATTTGTTCACACTTTTGGTTTCGCTGCGTTAAAGCACCATCTTCACATGTTACCACATAGAAAGGAAAACACGCTTGTAATCTATATAATTAATAAATTTAAGGACAGGCAATAATAATGAATCTCAGTGAAAAGAAGTTACAGTAGTGTGACATATATTAGCACGCGGAGACGTCGCCAGTGATCGTAGTTACAGAATCCAGCCCTACGAAGAGGGAGTTCAAAATACCTCCGCGCCTATCCCATGTTGTGGTCTTCCATGGTTCACTAACGCCTGCAGTCATTTGTCGATGTCCGCCAGTTTAGTATACAGATGACCGCCTACAGCGCTATACCCTACGGAGTATATAAAATTCATGTATTGATATATTTGGGCATTCAGAATACTTTACACAGTTTATTAATCTGTTCTTCTGGTTTCCTAGTATTTCCATAATAAATGGGACCTCCGACTACCTGACATACTCATTGTTGTTTCCGACTAGTTTCTTATTGTTGAATGTTTTTAATAAGGCTCATAACCTTATAAGCTATTTTAAAATATTTTTAGTCCTTAGTCTGTACACAACTGGCACGTGAATGCACATGTAGGACCAATAAGTTAATTAACTTGTTGCTTCCCGATTCTCCATCTTGTATAGCTTTTTCCTTCTAGGGATTATTTGGCTTCGTAGTAATGGGACTACTTAATGTATTACGTTACTCAGACAGACGCTCTACTGGTGGTATCTTAAATTGTGCTTCCTGTATTACATTTTAATAATACGTATTACATTTAACTATGATTCTTTGTGCCATATTGCCTCATCCCGTGCACTATTTGCCCAAATGCTAAGTGTTAGTTTTATTTACGATTCTTTGTCTCATATTGCTTCATCCCGTTCACTGTTTGCCCAAAAGTTGTGCCTGTTAGTTGACTGCTTCCCCTCTTCATGGGTTCGATTTTGTGACTACGAAAGTTGGGGGCACCTCTGTGTGGTAATGTATGAGCACTACGTAAGTACTTTTTATTTAGGTTTATTTTGTCGCCTGTCCTTAATTTTTAATTATATATTGATAAGGATGCTTTGCATCTATCTAGTATCACCTGAAGATGCTGCTTCTCGCAGCGAAACCGATCGTGCGAATAGATAGTCAATTAACGAGTGCGTGGGCTTTTAATCGAGTTCAGTTTCCCAGAAACCTACATTTTATTTACTTGTGTTCCTCTCACCAGTGACGGTTTACCTCTTACGCGCAAAGTCTGTTAGCTCTTCACCATAGCATACCAAAAACCTCACTCGGCATCACTTTTGGTGGTGATGGTTGGGTCTTCGCCTTTTTTGGTGTTGGTGAGTCCACACATATCCATTGGTTGCTTTGCTTCTTTGTCTCGTGTTCATAGCGGTACACCCAGCTCTCCTCCATGGTGATCGGACACCTAAAGAGGTCATCTAGATCGGCCTGAGACAGATGCAACATTTTCACTGCAGCTTCAGTTCGGCGGGCTTTTCGATTGAGCGTGAACAGCCTCAGAACCCAGCTTGCGGAGACCTCTATCGTACTCAAAATGTCGTCCAGTATGTTGAAAAAACTTGTCCGTGAACGTTTTTCGTTATCGTATCGACTGAAAACAGCCGGACTTGAAGTGCCAGGGCTCCCATTTCTCTTGAGATTCCCGGTTCCTGCGACTTCGTTCTTCGTCGTTCAGTTTTGTCTAACCGCAGTGGGAACGTGCGAAAGCTAGCCACTGTGCCGTAATAAAGCGCGTTATTTTTGTACATTCCGTAATTTCTACATGGATTGTTGCTGTATTGTTACCGTTCGAATTGCTGCAAGATACTCTACTTTTTCGACGACCTGCTTCATTTGGTTTTGACTCCTCTAGCGATAGGATAACGGTGTTGGTTCGCTGATTTCGGTGTGCAACTGGATTGCAGACATGTAATGGTAAACAAATGGTTCAAATGGCTCTATGGGACTCAACTTCTGAGGTCATCAGTCCCCTACAGCTTAGAACGACTTAAACCTAACTAACCTAAGTACATCACATACATCCATGCCCGAGGCACGATTCGAACCTGCGACCGTAGCGGTCGCGCGGTTCCAGACTGTAGCGCCTAAAAGCGCTCGGCCACTCCGGCCGGCTGGTAAACAAACAAAGACTTTTTTTCGCTGGTATTTACCATCGCATTTAAATTACTTAGCCTTGTGTAAGCGGTATTCGCGTAGGCGCAATAGAATCACTCGCAGAGTGCGGTAAGTGCACAGGCAGCGGCAGCGGCAGCCAAGTTGGGTGGCAGCGCGGCCGAGGCGCGTGTCCACCCCTGCGGTCCCCAGGGCGGCCGAGTGATTCCGGCAGTAAATCTTGCCGCCCTCTCGCCGGCCGCGCGCCGCCCCAAATTGGATTCTGATTGCCGCCAGGGAGCGACTCAACTGCCTGTGTGCAGATTGTGAGGGTGGCGGGATCTCTCCATTTAGGGGTTAAGCTCGCTTATGTGGCACTGGAGCAGGCGGCACCGACGCCGACGCACTTGCGGAAGGCGCCGCGTCGCAGGCGTCGCGCGACTGTTCCGATCTCAGCAACCTCTCCCGTGATTTACGTGCTTCACAGAAACACCGTCACAGAATCCGCACAGGAGCTCGCACTGTACCCGAAATTATATCTTCATCATTTGTTTAAAAGTAAGTTTACCGGACAAAATATCAAAACCCCCTTCGAACAGGCCTCGAAAGGCCCAAGGTACCGACAGACCACCGTGTCATCCTCAACTTATAGGCATCACTATGATGCGTATATGGAGGGGCATGTGTTCAACAAACCACCCCTCCCCCTCTCGTTGTCAGTTTTCGTGACCAGAACCAATGCTCCTCAACCAAGTAACTCCTCAACTGGCCTCAGAGGGACTGAGTGCACCCCGCCTGCCAACAGCGCTCGGCATATCCGGACGGTCACCCATCCAAGTGCCAGCCAAGCCCGACAGCTCTTAAATTTGATGATGTTATGGGAACCGGTGTTACCCCTACAGCAAGGGCGGGCAAAATATCAGCCAAATTCTTCAGAGAACGCTTTGGAACGTTACGGATAATGTATAACTGGTACCTAGTGGTCATGTGTGGCCCCCCCCCCCAACCCCGCCACGTCCCCCGCCAATAAAATATGAGGGTTGTCCAGAAAGTAAGTTCCGATCGCTCGCGAAATGGAAACCACTGGGAAAATCCGGTAAAGCTTTATACAGATGTGTTGGGCATTGTCTCTAGTATGCCCGTCGATCGTGCCGTGTCGCTCTTTTCAGTTTCGAGTGAACTGTGAGTACGTAAAGATGCGTAGGGAATAGTGTTTTCCGCCGAGTATGAGGGCCCGGTTACGGTTTTCGCCTGTGTCATGCAGTCCACATAACACAACTGTCGAGCAGTTCCTTCTTCGTGCCAATTCTCGGCCGCACACTACAGGGGCAATGCAAACGCTCCGGGGAGCGTTCCCAATGAGAAGCGTTTGATCACCCACAATTCAGTCCGTAATTGGCCCTCCCTGAGTCTCATCTCTGTTCATAAGAACCGCTGGCAATGATGACAAAATTTTTCCATAGACAACGAGCTGCAGACCAGTGCAGATCACTGACCGAAAGCACAGGCGGCTGCTTTCTATGACGAGGATATTGGAAAGTTGATACAACACTACGACAACACTCGAAGTTGGACCGGCGACTTTGTAAAGAAGTAGGTGTAAGGTTTACCTAACTGTTGCAAATAAAACGTTTCTGGTTTTCACTGTGGTTTCCATTTCGCGACGATCGGAACTTACTTTCTGGACAACCCTCGTAAGTCACAGCAGTGAGATTGTGTGTGTGTGTGTGTGTGTGTGTGTGTGTGTGTGTGTGTGTGCGTGTGTGTGTGTGTGTGTGTGTGTGTGTGTGTGTGTTTTGAGTGTGTGTGTCTGTATGAATCGGTCCAGTGAATCAGCGATGTAATATGACTCAAGGTAGAGACGCATGGGAATTGCAGAAAGCAGATAAAGTGTTTGACTGCGCCCTTGACTACACTGCAAATGAAATTGCCCAATTTGTTGATTCATTATCTACATCTACATCCATACTCCGCAAGCCACCTTGTGGTGTGTGGCGGAAGGTACCAGTGTCACTTCCCTTCTGTTCCCGTTCCAGTGGTTCACGGGCAGAACGATTGCTGGTAAGCTTCCATGTGCGATCAAATCCCTCTACTTTTATCTTCATGGTACTCTAGCGAGATTCACGTAGAAAGAAGCAATGGAAAGAAGCAATATACTTTGTGACTCTTTCAAGAACGTACACTCTAGAAACTTTAAAGAGTGAAGCACACCATGATGCACAACGCGTCTCTTCGAACGTCTACCCTTGGAGTTGGTTCGTCATCAGTAGGGGAACAACGCTGGTATCAGTGCACAATGCGGTTTGCCTACATCAGGGGAAAGTGTGCATTCAGGGGTAAACCTGTTGTTCTCTTTTGATTGACAGGTCCTGCTTATTGTTCAGTTAAATTGTTTTCCATAAAATCCTCACCTATCCTCCTATCCCTCCAACTCCCCTCACCCTCCCCATCCCCTTCCCTCTGGGAACTCGCCTCACCGATAGAAACACACGTTTGATATCTATTTGACTGAATAATTAATTAAATCGATAGATTAATTAACCGCTCCCCCTCTGCGAAACCCCCAGTACTCTCCCATCCCTCTCCCACATGTAAATTGGTGGGAAAAAGGCTCAGTTGACTGGCCATTTTGTGGTAAATCGATTGCGGTGTATGGAATATTGTTTAAACAATTTAGACAATGTGTGGAATATTGTTTATATAAACGAATTATGTGATACAAGGCGGTGTTTGAAGCATAGTTTTTCATTTAGTCAAAGGATTTGTCAGGAAATTGAGTGTAGTGTATGGAATACTGTTTATTTAAAGAATTTACAGGATACAAGGTGGTGTATCGAATATACACTCCTGGAAATTGAAATAAGAACACCGTGAATTCATTGTCCCAGGAAGGGGAAACTTTATTGACACATTCCTGGGGTCAGATACATCACATGATCACACTGACAGAACCACAGGCACATAGACACAGGCAACAGAGCATGCACAATGTCGGCACTAGTACAGTGTATATCCACCTTTCGCAGCAATGCAGGCTGCTATTCTCCCATGGAGACGATCGTAGAGATGCTGGATGTAGTCCTGTGGAACGGCTTGCCATGCCATTTCCACCTAGCGCCTCAGTTGGACCAGCGTTCGTGCTGGACGTGCAGACCGCGTGAGGCGACGCTTCATCCAGTCCCAAACATGCTCAATGGGGGACAGATCCGTAGATCTTGCTGGCCAGGGTAGTTGACTTACATCTTCTAGAGCACGTTGGGTGGCACGGGATACATGCGGACGTGCACTGTCCTGTTGGAACAGCAAGTTCCCTTGCCGGTCTAGGAATGGTAGAACGATGGGTTCGATGACGGTTTGGATGTACCGTGCACTATTCAGTGTCCCCTCGATCACCAGTGGTGTACGGCCAGTGTAGGAGATCGCTCCCCACACCATGATGCCGGGTGTTGGCCCTGTGTGCCTCGGTCGTATGCAGTCCTGATTGTGGCGCTCACCTGCACGGCGCCAAACACGCATACGACCATCATTGGCAGAAGCGACTCTCACCGCTGAAGACGACACGTCTCCATTCGTCCCTCCATTCACGCCTGTCGCGACACCACTGGAGGCGGGCTGCACGATGTTGGGGCGTGAGCGGAAGACGGCCTAACGGTGTGCGGGACCGTAGCCCAGCTTCATGGAGACGGTTGCGAATGGTCCTCGCCGATACCCCAGGAGCAACAGTGTCCCTAATTTGCTGGGAAGTGGCGGTGCGGTCCCCTACGGCACTGCGTAGGATCCTACGGTCTTGGCGTGCATCCGTGCGTCGCTGCGGTCCGGTCCCAGGTCGACAGGCACGTGCACCTTCCGCCGACCACTGGCGACAACATCGATGTACTGTGGAGACCTCACGCCCCACGTGTTGAGCAATTCGGCGGTACGTCCACCCAGCCTCCCGCATGCCCACTATACGCCCTCGCTCAAAGTCCGTCAACTGCACATACGGTTCACGTCCACGCTGTCGCGTCGCTGTCGCGTGTCGCATGGTACCAGTGTTAAAGACTGCGATGGAGCTCCGTATGCCACGGCAAACTGGCTGACACTGACGGCGGCGGTCCACAAATGCTGCGCAGCTAGCGCCATTCGACGGCCAACACCGCGGTTCCTGGTGTGTCCGCTGTGCCGTGCGTGTGATCATTGCCTGTACAGCCCTCTCGCAGTGTCCGGAGCAAGTATGGTGGGTCTGACACACCGGTGTCAATGTGTTCTTTTTTCCATTTCCAGGAGTGTAGTTTCTCTAAAGAATATGTCAGGAAATGGATTTAAACAACTGCAGCGCTTTTTTATTCTGATCGCTCATGGAAAGGTTGAGTAGGCTTAGTTCATATTCGCTGCTGGAGTCAGGTATGTTAAGGCTCTTATTTTTTATTTTCCTCGCTTTTCGAAGCCTACTGCTGTCTAAGCACAGACGACAAAATCAGAACAATTACGTATTCAAAAGTTCATGACATATTTCGAAACCCAACGCCACTTTCTGCAGATGGACAAATTACTAGAACCTCAGCGATGAACTGTTTTGTGCAGATAGAGAAAACATGCAGCAATCATACTGCACTGACAGTGAAGCCCTGCAAAAGGGGTCTACTGATCATGAACGGAATTAAGTGCGGCGTGGTGTAGTAGCCACCGTCTGGGTTCTCTCGTGCGTGTGTCTATCGTCAGGGTTCCGCAACAAAGGTCAAAACCGACCAATGTCCTAATTATATATCATGTTACTTAATATTACCGACTGCGAACCGCATATCGTCCTCCTTTGATCTCGTGTCTCCCAAACAAAGCCTCAAGTGGCGGCATTGTGTTGACTGAGAAATTCCAGGCTCAACTCCTATCTCTGTCTTTCTCAAGAGGCCACTCCTTGTTCGTCTGTATGAACCAACGTCCCAAAACATGCAGACAGAGGTTTGCGTCTCTCTTCCTATTGGCTAATGTTGGAGGCAAAGGGAGAGCTAAGGCAATTTCGATATCAAAAATAGAGTGAAGTAAGACATTTTTATTACCCTATCAAATTAATTGTTTAACAATTTACAGGAGTCAAATAGATCGCTTAAAACACTCACCTCCATCTTACTACGACCCTTCTTTCTAATAAAACATATTTTCAACGTTCGAGTGTCACACACAAACATTATGCAAATCAGTTAATGAAATTCCTATCACAAATAGATAGTAGCACTAAATATATCCGAGGTCTTGTATGCACCAACGTTTGAGAACACAAACATCCTTCTCCAGCACAACGTTCCACTAAACATATCTGGTGAAAAAAAAAAAAAAAAAAAAACCTACCGACCACACAAACTAGCAATCACAAAGCGCGCTATTCCCATCTACAGGGTAGCCCCCGTCCCTGCCTCCTGGGGGAGAGACCCACACGCTTGCATTCCATGCCTGCCGTTACCGAACGCATGCGTGCGCGCAATACAGCTATGGGAAACACTAAACTGATCAATGTGGAATTTGACGTCGCTACTGGGTTTTTAGAAGTTCTATAGAGTTCCTAAATTGGTTCTCTCCATTACATTTGGAAGGGGGGGGGGGGAAGGTTCTACTGCGTGATAGGATAGAGACAATAGAAGAAACCACTTCAAGACAGAGTCCACGGGTGATGTACTGAGAAGCAATACGGAGGACACATTTAAACCATGGTCCATTCTGTAGCAATAAGTTGTCGCTGCTGGATGCCAGAGATCGCTATCAATCGGGAATCTGACATCACGCTTGGGTTTTTAAATCACTATATAACCCCTAAGCTGGTTCTCTCTGCTACATTTGGAGGAAGGAGAGGAGGTGGAAGGTTCTACTGCATGACAGAATAGAGGAAAAAGGAAAATACAACTGAAAGACAGAGTCCACTGTAATGTATTTAGGAGCACTTAAACCACGATCCAGACCGTAGCAATAGTTGCCGTGGGCAGATACCTGAGATCGCTGAGCTAGTTGGCATATAAACTTGTAATACTGTAGTAGGCATGGGCTTCGTGTCTATCTTGGCCACAGTAATACGTTCACTATGCTGTTTGTAGTAGCTTACCCGCACTCCTATTTTTTTATTCATTATTAAACCTACTTCTGCATTACCCCTATTTGATTTTGTATTTATAACCCAGTATTCACCTGACCAAAATTCTTGTTCCTCCTGCCACCGAACTTCACTAATTTCCACTATATCTAACTTTAACCTATCCATTTCCCTTTTCAAATTTTCTAACCTACCTGCCCGATTAAGGGATCTGACATTCCACGCTCCGATCCGTAGAACGCCAGTTTTATTTCTACTGATAACTGTCCCATTAGACTATTTACCTCCGGAATATTTTACCCAAGAGGACGCCATCATCATTTAACCATACAGTAAAGCTGCATGCCCTCGGGAAAAATTACGGCTGTAGTTTCCCCTTGCTTTCGGCCGTTCGCAGTACCAGCACAGCAAGGCCGTTTTGGTTAGTGTTACAAGGACAGATCAGTCAATCATCCAGACTGTTGCCCCTGTAACTACTGAAAAGGCCGCTGCCCCTCTTCAGGAACCACACGTTTGTCTGGCCTCTCAACAGATAGCCCTCCGTTGTGGTTGCACCTACGGTACTGCTATCTGTATCGTTGAGGCACGCAAGCCTCCCCACCAACGGCAAGGTCCATGGTTCATGGGGAGGGGTCTGGGATTAGAACATACGATATCCATACACCGCATATAAATGTCGCACGGTGGTGGAATGATCACTGTTCATCACATTTGCCCGTTTTCAAGTGCACTTACATGGATCACTGTGGATTAATGCGATTACACGATCTTCATCAAACCCTGAAGTTCTTCCTGAACATGGAAAGACGCTAATTTCAAAACGATCCTCCTTAAAACGAGAAAGCCATTTTGTTGCCGTATTCTGTTCCATAGCATTATCCCCATACACGGCGGCATTGTTCCTAGCTGGCTCGGCTACTGTCACTCTTCTATTGAACTGAAGCAGAAGAAGTGTTCCGATTTCTCCGCTTGGCACTCCATTTTCTAGCGTCCACAGCTCAACTTGCTGTCTCCAGATGAAAAAATGACACTATGTAAACTCAGATAGCAGCACAGAACTACTAATGGAAAATGAGAATCAATAAATGAACCAATAGCACTCGGAATACCGACATGCAAAACAAAAAGGCTACGAACTTATGTACCAACCTAACATTATTACTATTAATGTAGAAGTAGAACAGAATGTTGAAGATATAGTCAAATAAAATAAAAAAATATAGGGAATTAAGTAACGTTACCACATCAGACACAAGACCTTGACAATAGTCTCAGTTCTACATGTACATCTACATCTACAGTCTGCGAAGCATTATGAATTGCGTACCATAGGCTACGTCCTATTGTACCAGGTCCTTTCACGTATGGAACGATGAAATCCAACGACTTATTCAGTCCATGACACCTCAAGTTGCTGCACTACGCCGTGCGAAAGAATGTCCGACACGAGATTAGAAGGTATGTCAAGAATTTTTTCACCTCAGTGCAAGTATTGACAATGGATTGAATGTATGCTCCAGTCGGTCGAATGGAATCAGTGCATAAAACTAGGGAGACCTGTGAGAGATTCGCAGAAAGGAGCTGTCGTGTTTGAACGTATCCATAACCACACAGTGAACGATGACGCCCGATTTGTTGGTGTATCAACGTGGAATATCCAACATGTCGACAAGGAATGGTACGCTACTCGTAGCCATGAAACATGCGTAAGAATGGCGGTTGTAAAGGATTCCTAGCTGACAGGGACCGTAAACGTGTGTCTCGCCTTGTGAACGACAATCACTTTCGAAACGGACAGGAATTGCCACTGCCAGTAAATCCAAGTCTATCTCTAACAGTTTCCGAGCGACCACTGCAAAACAACCGCAGACGGTGGACATTTGGAGCCGGATGCCTCGCAAGAGGGCGATGGCTCACAGAGGTACATAAAAGCTACATGGTTACAAAGTTCCAGCCAACACATGAACAAGACACCAGTTGACTCGAGGCGTGTTGTGTGGTCCGACGGGTCGCAATGTTTCCTTTTCCTCCGCGTCCAGTGACCGAGGGCTTAGCCCGCAGTGTGTGTGTGGAGGGCGTAGTTCGGGCCTCAGGTAATTATGTGAAATTTTGTGGGTGTACCACGGGCCCACTCACTCAAGTTACTGTGAACCCCACCCGGTTTTCAGCATTGGCGACGAAGTGTTGCCTTTTCGTCTACCTCTTCATGACGAATATTCTGTGTACATTTCCATCTTCAAAGATGAAAACAAGGCTGTACACGGTCCTGATGGCTCCAATCACCAAAGCGTGGCTTCATTTGAGTATATCACATAAGAAGAAACTTATTCATTGTTGTCCTCCCCGAACTGAGACTGTTATCCAGGTTATGGATTGGTAAACGAGACACTAGATGCAGTAAATTCATTTTGCTATTTTTGGAGTGAAATAACTGAAGATGGCCGAACTATAGACGATACATAATGTAGACTGGCACTGCCAAAGAAAGCGTCCCAGAAGAAGAGATGTTCGGCATAGAATATAGACTTAGTTGTTACGAAGTGTTCTTTGAAGGTATTTGTCTGGCATGCACCCCTATATGGAAGTGAAACACGGACTATAAACAGTTTAGACAATAAGAGGATAGAGGCTTTCGAAATGTTGTGCTACAGAAGAATGCCGAACATTAGGTGGTTAGATAGCGTAAGTAATGGGGAGATACTAAATAGAAATAGTGAGACTAGAAAGTTGTGTCGGGAAAAAGACTAAAAGAAGGGATTGGTTGATGGGACACATTCCGAGAAGTCAAGGGATCACCAATATATAATTGAAGGGAAGTGTGGGGGGTAAAAATCGTAGAGGAAGCCCAAGAGATCAAAGCACTACGCAGATTCAGAAGGATATAGGTTGCAGTAATTATTTGGACATTAAGAGGCTTGCACAGGATAGAGTAGCATGTAGAGCTGCATCAAACCAGCCTTTGGACTAAAGACAACACCTTCCAGGTTAGAGGCGGTGTTAGACGGTACTGGCGTGATGCCTTCTGAAAGTGACAAATTTTTTGTCCGCTGTAGACGGGTGTGTATACAAGCGATACAACAATTCTTAGCACATAACGGACACCAGAATATAAGGGGCTATCAAAAGGTTGCCGTTCGAAGGCCGTATAGTTCAGAATCGATATGCAAAACCGCCGCGAACGTTGACACGAACATCCCTATTATGCACCGTGTTGAAGATACCCGTTTGGTAAACCATCGTGTCCTGCTGCGTGAAGAAGTAACTGTCTGCTGCATGTCCTCGTCCGAGTAGAATCGTCGACTCTTCAAGGCCTTTTTTAAGGATCGAAGGCGGGGGAATCGCGTGGGGAGAGATCAGGGCTATAGGGTGAGCGCTCTAGTCTCTCCCACTTGGCGTAACTTCAGGGTTACGAAATTTATTTATTTAATCGTATGGCTAGGGCCCTCCGTCGGGCAGACCGTTCGCCGGGTATCGGTCTTCCAATTTGACGCCACTTCGGCGACCTGCAGTCGATGAGGATGATAGGATGATGATAAGGACAACACAACACCCAGTCCCTGGGCGGGAAAAATTCCCCGACCCAGCCGGGAATCGAACCCGTGCCCAGAGGATAAACAATCCGTCAAGCTGACCATTCAGCCACCGGGGGCGGACAGTATTACGAAATTAGCGATATGAGGACGTGCATTATCATGAAGCAGCAGCACTCCTTGGCGCACTCCTTCCACAATGATGGTTTTCAACAGGCATACTGCTCCACACCCATTCTACGATGGATGTCTACCGGTGTTTGTCCTTCGACAGTCAAGAAAAGAATAACAGCATGTTATTTTGGACGCATATGGTAATAATATCAACATATTTCACGTTTCCGCATTTGCAACACGCACCTGGAACAGACAAGAAAGCGTAGATGTCTGTGCTTATACATCTGCATCGGAGTCGGTTAAGTTAACGGAAATTTTTTGATCGCCGCTCATACTATACACGGGCGGGGCCGAGAATGCATATTGCATCAGGAGTACTGTCGTAGATCAGACAATACCGTGTTTGGGAACGCTATACGTAACCTTTTGAAATGGTTATTACGGTGGCAGAGCTAGTAAAACATTTTAGCAGTACTTAAGAACGCGGGAAACCGTATTTAGGATAATATTATTACCTCAGCGGAGCTGCAGTCTTGATCTTGAAAAACTCTTTTTACAGAGCGTTACAACAAGCAGTGGTTTATCTCATTACGTATCAAAATCAGCAGAAGTAAGTCACACTATTCAGGGCCAAAGGCCACAGCGTCATTCGCGGCAACGACAGGCCGACTAACTGGCCAAATAAGGTCCTGCTTCTGGAACGCAATGTCACCTAGAGGTACTACAAACATTTTGAACGAATGATCCGCAGTTGCTGTAAAATACTTTATTGAAAGTCACGACCGACTTCGCATCAGCAGAAGACACATCCTCAGGTGCAACTATTCCACGAACAAAATTCAACAACGGCATTAAAAAAAATAAAAAAAAAACAGTTACATCACTTGGGACTGATCGACAATCATCTTTGTACGTGTGTAGAAGGAGAAGACATGAACCATACAATATCAGGATGTCCCGAAAAGAATGACATGACAGATCAGACACTAAATTAACTGAGCGCTATGGATTACAAAGCTTCCCACTGCGTTACTACTCGTTTGGGGGAAAGATGCATTAGGACTGAAAGCGTGTCACTACTTTATACTTTAACCTGAATCGTGGAGCATTCCTTCCCAAAACCCGTTTGTTCCTCATGCCGTACTACTTCCGTTATGTGTTCGAGTCTTGTGTTTAAATACTAACATATATCTTGTATGCAGAGTGCAAAAACTTATTCCTTTACTGCTTTCCTAATTGCTTAGGTTTCTGTCTCCTTTTTTTAAAATAACTGTTACCACTATAGCAATATTACACTCTTTACAGTCTTTGCTTCTCCAACATTAAGTTGTCGCACATGTAGCATTATTTCTGTATATTTTCGCAATTCAGCATTAATACCGTCTTTTCCGGTCACTTTTCTGTTCTTAGTCGATGATAAAGCAGATATTATTTCGTCAGACTGTGTTTCATCTAATCCCTTTTCATATATTGGATCAATTTCAGTTCCTGGTGGTGTATCATCATACGTAACATAATCCTTGTAATAATTAACCAATTCATTTTCTTCAGTATTGTTTGTACTTCTTTTCTTTTGTTGTGTTTAAAGTTTTTAAAACCTCATACGATGTTTGCTGTCTTCTGTGAACATCACTCTCTATATCAGAAATAAATCCATTCCAATGTCCCTGGCGTGCTTTTCTTACTACACATTTAGCGATGTTTCTTCTTTCCTTACAATATTTCCTCTTCTCAGCCGTGGAGATGTTTAAGTCTTCTATATATGTATCCTGTTTTTCTTTATCAGCTGTCAGTAGATCCTCAAATAATTTTTAGGCCTTTTTTTTACTGAGAGCTTCTCCTGCTACTCTATGTGCCACATTCTTTAGATTTTGCCATTCTTCTTCTGAATTATCTTTAGTTTGAATTTTTGCTAGCACTTTCCTTAGTCTGCTTAGGTAAGGATGCTTGATGCTCTTCTCATCAAGCAAGCATACTTTATAAACGTTTTGATACTTTTGGTTACTTGTTTTGTTTCGTCATTTCCTTCCATTTCGCAAAAAGATCAATTCATTTTCACACAAAATAGATCACAAGATCTATTGTGGAGATTATTAGAGATTTCTTTGATCCTATTTCTTTTCCTCTATAAACTCTTGTGTCCCTTATGTGACCAAATAGCTTATCGTTTACCAAAATGTAGTCAATTATTGATCGAAGATTTCTACGGGCCAAAGTGTACTTAAGTATCCCTCTTTTCTTTAGCAAAAGGTGAATTTGTTATTTTTAGATTATTGTAAGTGGCAAAATCTCTTAGTACGGTATTTTTTCACTATGTAGCAGAGTGTGGGCTGATATGAAACTTGCTGCCAAATTAAAACTTTATGCCAGACAGAGAGTCGAACTCTTAGGTGAATACCGAGCTGGTCCCCACGTCCCGCCTCAATTACACGGCGCGTAGACATCTGCACACTTTGGCACTATTCCATGGATTACACTAGTAGCAGACAGTTTGGGTACACTACTTCCTTCCCGGGGGGTACGGGGTGCGGCCACCCTTTCAGCTAACATTGCCGCATCCGGTTAACCATGCCGGCCCGGCGTATCCGCTGGAAAAACGGCACAAGTAAAAGAAAGAAAGAGAGTCGAACTCTGTATCTTTGCCATACGCTGGAAAGTGTTTTACCCAAAGAACCACCCAAGAATATTAACTACAGGTTTTCACACCTTTATTTCCACCACTACATTATCTCCTACCGTCCAAGCTTCACAGAAGTTCTCCTGCGAAACTTGTGCGACTAGCACTCGTGGTAGGAATATTACTGAGGAGATACGGCTTAGCCACAGCTTGTGGGATGTTTACAAAATGATTTTTTCCTCTGTAGCGGAGTGCATGTGGATAAGAAACTTCCTGGTAGATTAAAATTGTGTGCAAAATTAAACCTAGAACTCGGAATCTTCGCTTTCCGCAGGCCAATGCTCTACCAAAAAAGCTACTCAAACAATAGTAACTGTAAGTCCTCATAGTTTTACTTCTGCCAGTACCTAGTCTCCTAACTTCCCCACTTCACAAAATGGAATAATTGGAAAGGTCAACAAACCCCTATATTGGTTCAGTTGAAGCGCCATCCTTCTATGTGGTTGCGGAGAGGAAGAAGATCCAAACCATAAGAACCCACAATGATCTCGGAACACGTTACACATAAATGTGCTAGCAAGTAATCTTCTGGCTTTTGGTCTTCAGTTCCCAAGTAGTCTCCGAACATTGTTAGCATACAACGATACAGCAACGTAAAAAATACAGTGCGAATTTGTCAACAGTGCCAGCATGCCGATATAGCTGTCTGATATGCTAATCTAATGCTATTGTAATTATAACGCCAGGAGAAGACCAAAGCACAATTAATTGACTATATTTCGAAGTTCTGCTCAGCAGGATATGTAACGGTCGAGCTATGAATGTACGTCACTATGTAACTCCTAGATGTATGTGTCTGAATACTGCTGTATTTATACATATGACTGTAATACCCAAAACTGATTTCTGTATACTGTTCTCATGTTCTGTCTAGATGGTACTTATAGGCCTGCAAAAATATTCAATTCTCTTTCCGCAGCTTTTGAATTCTTGCAGCACATACAACGGAATATTTTAGTTCTAGTGTTACCAATAGGATTTTTACAGCATACTATCTATATGTATCCTGTGTTACATTTTCGTCTTGTTTTCTCATCCCAGTACACTGTGTATGTAAAATATGTTTAATGTAGGAATCTTTGCTCTGTTACGCCTATGCAGCTTCGTGCCAGGGTACAGCCTACACTAACGTATACTCTGAATTCGCGAAACAAACTGTAACATAACTTTTCCAGTGTTGGGATGGCTGTATGGGGGCATTACGAAAGCCAATAAATTAAAGAAAAGTTCTCCTTTGAAACTTGCAGGACTGGCACTCCTGGAAGCCTGTTCAACACCACAATAAAATATAATGTATTTGCCTACAAATTTATGAGTTGTTGCTAATGCAAAGGCTATGCGGAAACTAAGGTCCGATAGGACGCGAAATCGAAATGATAGTGAAAATCTGATGAAGCTTTCCACAGATGTGTCGAGAAGTGTCTCAAGTATGCCTGTTGATCACGTCACATCACTCTTTTCAGTTCCGAGCACACAGTGAACACATAAACATGTCTAGAACAATAGCGCCTCCCGCCAGGTATAGGTGCCCACTGAGAGATTTCGCCTAATTTGCAACCGTACGTAACACCTACCGTGCATTTCCTTCTTCATGACAATTCTCGGCCGCGCACTGCAGGGTCAGTGAGGACGCCCCTGCAGCGTTTTCGATGGGAAGTGTTTGATCACCCACCGTACAGCCCGGACTTTGCTTGCCCTGATGTTCATCTCTGCTCCCATAAACTGCTGATTATGAAGACTACAATTTTGCACAGACAACGAATGCAGACCATCGTAGGGAAGTGGTTGAAAGCAAAGGCATCTACCATATATGATAAGGGTACTGGAAATGTAGTACAACGCTACGACAAATGTCTAAGTGGGAACGGCGACTACGAAGAGAAGTAGCTGGAAGGTGTAGCAAACTTCAAGTAACACATTTTTGATTTTCAGTGTGGTTTCCATTTCGCGATTGGTCAGACCTTGCTTCCCTAACAGCCCTCTTATGTATAAAATCAAGGATAGGTGTACTGTTATCGAAAAAGCTATATATTAAAAAAGTATATACACTATATAGTCTCTGTATATTGCGAAACAGTCCTCCCCGAAACGAGGTGAAGAGTGGCCTTTAGAGGACAATTCTGAAGCGATGTATTTCGCTCATTATTAGCGCTGGAGCGTAGATTCATCTCGACAAGGCTGCAGACGGCCACAGTAGACCGTCGTGGTTACAGAGCCCTGTCTCGGCTGCAGCCTAATGTATTCAATATTCTTCCCTGCGGCGGTTATGATTCTATCCCATTAAACATATCCCAGGGGGCGGGCGGGGTGGCAGGCTATCGGCTGTGGGGTGTGGCGGCGCGGATTACGAGGCAGCAGGCTCTCGCAATACGTGCGCCCCTCCTCCCCACACCCACACCCACCCTCACACACACACAAACGCGCGCACACATGCACACACACAAACACACGGCTGCCGCGGCGTGGTAATTTGTCGGAGTGGGCGGCGAGCCGGGGGCAGCCAATTTGTCGTGCGCCGCTCCCACCGCCCCCGCATTGTTCTCGGGCGTCGGCGCAGCCCTTTGCAGCCTCGCCGGCGCTGCCGCTCTCCACCGAGGGCGGTTCACCAGGAGCAGCACCATAAAAGCCGCTTTTCCCGGAGGCGGCGGCGGCGGTGGCGGCCGCAGCGCCGATTCGCCAGCGCGCCGCGGCGAGGGAGGGCGGGAAGATTGCAGCCGCCCGGCCCCGCAGACGCCATTATTTTATGCGTATTTCGGAAGCCGGCGATAGAGTGCAAAGTTGAAACCATTAGCGTCTTATCGCGCCGGAATTGCCCCCATATTTCTCGGCCTATCTTAATAATGCATCGGCCCCCGGAGTGGCCGGCGCTCGGCGCTCGGCTCTCGGCTGGCGGCAGAGTGGCCATCATTCGCTATCTCGCGATTGAGGGCGGCCGGCCGAGGAGAAGGAATGGGTTTCGCGCTCGCGGTGTGAAGGATTCCTCGCGGGAGGCATTAGTGGGGGCGGCGAAGGGAGGGCGGCCTGCGTTGCCAGGCAACCCCGGCCAGGTAGCGCCGGCTGCAACACTGTTGCCACGGCGGCGCCGTCGGCGGCAACGCCGCGCGCGTCCCGCCGCCTCGACAGCTTTCGACGCTCCGCGTCACTGGTGTCGTCTACGAGGCGTCGTTCTACGGTGCCACTGCTGCAAGCAGAATGCGTCTAGATGAGTACCAGAAAATTTTGAAAGTGAAGAAAAGGCAACGTAGGCAGGAAGAAAAAAAATCAGTTAGGTTTTGTATGGAATGCATGATGCACAACTGTCTGTACATTGCCTGATCAAAAGCATCGAGATGGCTAATAGTGGACGGCTTGAACTCTGGTGACAGTGTCTGTGGAGGAATGGTAGCCTATTCTTCCTCCTGGGTGTTGTGTGCTGTCCTTAGGTTAGTTAGGTTTAAGTAGTTCTAAGTTCTAGGGGACTGATGACCATAGATGTTAAGTCCCATAGTGCTCAGAGCCATTTGAACCATTTTTTTTTATTCTTCCTCGCCGGCCGTTGTGGCCGAGCGGTTCTAGGCGCTTTAGTCCGGAACCGCGCTGCTGCTACGGTAGAAGGTTCGAATTCTGCCTTGGGCATGGATGTGTGTGCTGTCCTTAGGTTAGTCAGGTTTAAGTAGTTCTATGTTTAGGGGACTAATGACCTCAGATGTTGAGTCCCATAGTACTCAGAGGCATTTTGAGCCCATTCTTCCTCAAGAGCCGAAACCAGAGAAGGTTGTAATGTTGGGCAATGGGGAAACACGACGATATACCTCATTCCAAAGATCTTCCATTTGATTCAGGTTTCGATTGTCCGCAGGCCAGTCAATTTCAGGAATGTTATTGTCCACAGACCATAGCCTCATAGATGCTGCTTTATCAAAGGGTGCTTAGTCAAACTGATACAATCACTGTGTCTAAACGGAGTCTCTACAGGGTGTTTCCGTAAGAGCGTGCAAAAATTTAGCAGGAAATAGGGAATGGTTCAAATGGTTCAAATGGCTCTGAGCACTATGGGACTTAACTTCTGAGGTCATCAGCCCCCTATAACTTAGAACTACTTAAACCTAACTGACCTAAGGACATCACACACACCCATGCCCCAGGCAGGATTCGAAACTGCGACCGTAGCGGTCGCGCGGTTGCAGACTGTAGCGCCTAGAACCGCTCGGCCACAACGGCCGGCACTTCGTTTATGATGCAAGACTAAACTTTACAACAAATATTCTATTACCTAATGATTCAATAAGGTGTTTTGCTGTCATCGTTCAGTGTGTTTTGTGTGGAAGTTCAAATGGTTCAAATGGCTCTAGGCACTATGGGACTTAACATCTGAGGTTATTAGTCCCTTAGACTTAAGGGTACTTAAACCTAACTAACGAGGTACTGGCAGAAGTAAGGCTATGAGGAGGGGGCGTAAGTCGTGCTTGGGTAGCTCAGTTGGTAGAGCACTTGCCCGCGAAAAGCAAAGGTCCCGAGTTCGAGTCTCGGTCCGGCACAGAGTTTTAATCTGCCAGGAAGTTTCATATCAGCGCAGACTCCGCTGCAGAGTGAAAATTTTATTCTGGAATTCCATCTCCGTACCCACTGGCGTCTCATGAACGAGAGACTTTAGATACCTCCATAGAAAACAATCAAGGGAATTCAGGTGGGGTTACCTCGCAGACCGTGGAATAGGACATCCCCTTCTAATCCAGCGAGCATGATATAGAGCACTGAGATGGTTGTGGACTTCCACAATGAAGTGAGGCTGTGCAACGTGATGTTGTATCCACATCCTCTCATGAACAGCCAAGGGTACGTTCCCCAACAACTCATGTAGAACTCTGCACGAACCTCAAGTACACGTGGCCATTCAGAAGGCCTACTGCGTCATGACTTCCTGGTAATCAGTCCCGTCCTCCTTGTTTCCTTGCAGGATATAAAGAATGTACTTGTTAATAAACAGCACAGTACATGTATACTTTTTTGCATGTTAGTTCTAAGTAAGTTGGAAAACAGTAATGCTAGACAAAGCGGTAGACAAGTTTACTTCCATACCTCCTTAAGTTGACTTCTCCGACCCCGGGTCCCCTACCTCAAATTATGCAGTGGAGCATTCTCTATGTCCTGTTACATTTTTTCGCCCTCTTACGGAAACACCCCGTGTAGTACGAAGTATAAAATGCTATAAAATGAGGTCATATCCTCCTGCATTTAGCGCTTCTTAAGCGCAATAAGGCGATCACACCTTAACCACAAGAAACAGTCACAAATCATAACACCACCTCCTCACTGTTGGCAATGCACGTCATAGTAGGTAACATTCTCCAGGTAACGCCAAACCTAAATCTCCCCATCGGATTGGCACAAGGTATAACGTGACTCCATCGCTCCAAGTCAAACGTTTCCAGTCATCCACTGTCCAGTAGCATCGGGCTTTCCACCACCTTGAGCGTCGCTTAGCACAGACCATAGAAATGTGTGGCTTACGAAGAGCTGTTCGACCGTTGCACCCCATTCCTTTTGACTCCCTATTCAAAGTTATTGTGCTGACTGGATGGATGGGAGCTCTTGGGAACTCACAGGTGATTCCTTCCGCTGTCCCCCTGCTATTTTTTACAAGCTCCCTGTCAATTAGTACGTGAGATCTGCTTGGCCTTGGTTTAGCTGCGGTTGTTTCTTCCCGTTTTCATTTCCCAACGACTTAACCAACGGTAGAATTGGGCTGCTTTAGAAAGACTGCAATCCTCATGTTGGATAGGTTATTCAGATGACATCCAGTGACTACTCTATGTTCGAAGCCATTGAATTGTCGTGACCGGCCCATTCGGCGTTCACGGCTTCCTTACTGACAACATAATACTCCCCCTTTCGTTTTTAGTGGAAGGTCCGCCTCTTGAAGTATATAGTGGTCATCTCCGCATCAATAGCGTGTCTGGATACGTTTGATCAGATAGTGTATGTGTTATTATTGTAGTGCATCATTAAAAGTTTTTCTTTAAGATAAAAGCATTCAGTATGGTTGCAAGAAAAAATATGCATATGACGCTGTGTTTGTGAAAACCAATCCGAGTATACAATCAGTGCTTGAAATACTTCAGTAGCGTAGTGACTACCTTCCTCTGCTGCCACAAGCTGCCATAATCCGACATGATGGACTGAACAATGTGTGAAATTTTTACAACTGCTCTGGTGCCCTCTGTATATTAGATATCGCAAGCATTTTAGTTCTCATTAAATTAGTGGTGAAAGTTTATTATTCTTCTGTGCTTCATTAGAAACTCCCGACACCGATACTCTGGTAATTCTTACGACACTACGAATTCATCGACTATTTGGCACCGAATCGATATCGCATGTACGAAAGCAAAAATATCAATACTGGCACATATCAGTAATATTGGAACGTCCCAGATTATGCGAGCAATAATGGTAAGGAATTAAACATAGATCAGTTAATATCTGTATGAAAACATAAATAGCATGCAGAACACAATGTTTTCTAACGATGCAGTAACTCACTGCTGGGAAGTGGAAGACGTATGGGGAAATCTAACAAGACCGGTTTCAGCCTATTACGACCATCTTCAGACGATTCTCCAGTGGCGCAGGCAGAGGTTATGAACGGAGCAGGTACCGTCTGTTGAGAGACGAGCGGTGACTGATTACGAGATAATTTGGTAAGGTAGGAGAGATTTAAAGCTTATTCCGTGAAGCACAGAAGAATTATTTGGAAAGAAGCAAAACTGCGACTCGACGGATCGTACTTCTAGCCTCCATTCAGCCTCTATCCAGTTTTTCCGTTGTTTCAATTTTTCCTTTGCTTGCTTACCGATGATGTACAGCTTTATTAACCACTGTGAGAAATGGTCTTTTACGAAGTACCCTACTCCAAATCCCTTTGTAATGTTCGCACAAAAACTGGTTGAGATGGACCTACGTTCAGTAACAGCAGCAATTCCTGCCGAGTTTGCAACTGATTCTCATTGGCAAGGAGCGACACGCATCCAGTCCCTGCTGGTTGCCATCTTTTTAAGACCATAGTTCTTGCGCCGTGTTACAAAGTTGCAAATGGAGCACCATTCCTTGTACACATCCCTTACGCTAATAGAGGTATGTAACGAGTGTACTTGGACCAGGCTTCATCATTTCCCTGCTTTTTTTAATAATTAACAGCATGCCAGTGCATAAGCTTACATTCGCACCTTGCAGATACACAATTCATGCCATGCCCACTGGCTACAACTTTGTACATTAGATTTTACTGTCTTTTATTTGCAACAGAAATTTTCCCGGTGGAAACCTCATGCACATATGTATAAATGTTCAATCTTTTTACCATGTACAAGTTCTGCCAGCTGTTTAGGCTTCATTAAAAAAATATCAACAAGTCAATGTAGCAATACGCAGCAGCTCGTAACCGCTAGAATATACGGAAGTGGTTGGTTACTTAAATTTCACTGTATATATGATTATTATTATCATTGTAATATTGCATGGTAATTATTGAACTGCTATTTTATTTATTACAACAGCGAATATTTCAGAATCAGTTTTTAGTTTTGAAAACGTATGCATATCGCCGCCCCCAACAGCCGCCGACCGTGCACCCTAACCAAGCCGCTCCAATGCAGCCAGCTAGAGCGGGACAGGGAACAAGAATTGTAGTGAATTACAAATTCATGGTACAAGCTGTAAATTGCTCATAGGGCACTGCAGAACTGAAATATTCAAAAATCCCCTGCAGTCATCCACAAGAACTCGAATTTCCTTAACAACCCTTCATTATGTTCAACATTGCCCCATACCACGTATGGTACACAACATTCCTAAGTCTAGAGAAATTTCTATATTAAGCAAACAGATAACTCAATGAGACAAATTATAAGTGGCTTAGCGTATTTAACATCCATGAATTATATGGGAACTCTTCCCAAAACGTGCTTACCTGGTCTCACTGTGACTAACTGTAGTTTTCTCCATCATGTACTGAGCAGTAATACGACCAAGAACCAAACAACAACCTCAAACTGGCCTCCCCATACAACCAGTCGACCAAAATTTTTCACGAGTCTATCTCCCCTCACAAAAATGAGCAGAATCCACAATATCTCCAGTTGATCCAAAGTCCTTCAATTAGCTATGTAATATCAGTCTTTTACACAAGCCACTCGAGAGTAGAAAGCTGGGAGGCAGCTATGGTTTTCTTAGCTCACTCTTTCAAAACATATACTGCGATCTTCCAAGATAAAGTACTCTCCAAATGAGTCTCAGATACTGTCAGTTTCTATACTCAGATCATCGATTCTCAGCTATGACTTCCCGCAAAATTATTTTGCAACTGGAACCTAATGAAGTACATAATAAGCCCTAACTCTTCCTCAGTCATCACTATACATGTCTCTTTCACCCGTACAAAAGTGTGGAAGTACATATCATAGATGACATAAAACATAAAAGAAATAGCATTACCACTTCAGAATAAATCTTATTTTCACAGCACAAGCTAATGTTACCTTAGGATAGAACACAAATTGGGCATCACTGAAAAGAAAAATTAAAGACAATTTATAACAACACTTCCTCAAAACATAAATAATGCCCACCTGTACATCAGAAACAGTATAATCCGCAAATGGACTGTAACTTTTCACAAGGCAAGCACGTTTTGGGAAGAGTTCCCATATAATTCATGGATGTTAAATACGCTAAGCCACTTACAATTTCTCTCATTGAGTTCTTTGTTTGCTGATTTTGGAAGTTTTTAATTGAAAGAAGAGAAGTATGCCCATTCTGTCATCAAATCCTGATAACTTTTCCCACTCCATTAATTTAATTGTTACTCCAGTTCAGAAATTAAATGCAATAAACTGAATTTATTATTATATGGGAATATGTAGCTCCATTCAAGCATCACTGAAGCTGAAATATTGTCACTATAATGTCAGCAAACTGTTTAAATATTGTATTCCTCAAAAAGAAATGATATATAAAAGGGTAATATCGTAATTGCGTAAAGCCATCTGTGTATACAAAGTAATCTGAACCCACAAGAAGAAGTACGGTAAAGATAGTCTAGAATTCTGATCGACAATACTGGTTTGGAACTGATGAAAAAGTAAATATGTGGCCAATAATATTACAGACAGATCCAAATTTTTATCAAGACAGTGTGACACTGCACAAGAAACATTAAATTGAACTTTTAATAGCAGTTGAGCAGAAGTATACCAAGAAACAAATATCCTTTGACGATACACCGAAAACGAAAGATGTTAGTTTGTTTGCAAATGCTTCAGCCACCTCCATAGACAGGAAATTTAGTGATATGGAAACTGAAATATATAATGCGCATGAAAACGTTTCCAACGCCATCTGACTCGAATAATCCCTCTAAAATAATCAGCCTCTATGCCCTTTCATATAAATGAATACAACGGTATTATAAAGGGTCTGCTTATCTCAAAGTAGCGTCAGTAACTAAGTAAGTAACTCCGTTCCAAGATAAAGTACTCTCCAAATGACTCCTTAATACTATCAATGCCTGTATTAACACAAGTGATTGCCAGATATGACTACGTGTAATAACATTTTCTTGCTGGAACCTAATGAAGTACATAAATAAAAAACTTCTTGAATACAACAAGTGGTACTAGTACGTTTTCGCTTTTCGCTTATAATGGCCCTACTCTGGGGCTATTGCCCAAACATGTATTCATCAGACGATAGTGAATTCACTAGATGAAAAAAAGAACAAAAAAACATTCAAGAGAACAACAACATACCTCGTACATGAAACAATAATAATTCCGTGACACAGTGTTACCGCACGTATCACAGCAGTAAACAGGAGCACAGGAACGTACATCGACGTACCTTGCTCAATTCCTGAACAAGTATGCAAGAGATTGTGCTGAATTCTATCATCTATTTCCAACGTTGCCTCGGTGTACATAAATTAATCGTCAGAACGACTTTCATCTAGCTACTGCTTCGTCTGATCTCGCACCAACAAGATGTCGGCATCCTATTTTAATCACATTTAAATAAGGCATTAATTTATTTATCGTATGGCAAGAACAGCAAACATTGACAGGTACATAAAGTTTAATTTTACATGTATGTCTAGTTAAGAACTTACATATACTTTAGTTTTACCTTTTGGCACTAATTGTATACACATTTTTAAATTGTGAAAATTACTAACTTCATGTTACTGACTACTTTGACTGATATAATTGCAAGTTAAAAATGCAGATACATTTAAACATAGTTAAATATTTAATGATTGAAGCCAACTAACAGCAGAGGGAGTAGCATTGATTGAAGCCAACTAACAGCAGAGGGAGTAGCATTAATAAAGTCGCTATATGGTCCAGGATACTTTCTCTGAGGACAGTATCTAACAATATGTTGAACAGTTTGTTCTTGGGCCCCACAATCACAGGCTGGGGAATCTTGGAGTCCCCACTTGTGCATCATAGCGTTGCACCTGGCGTGGCCAGCTCTTATTCTGTTCAGCCTTCTCCACTCACTTCTCTGTAGATGAAATCCTGGTAGGCTGTCAGTTGGATCTTGGATACCTTGATATGCTATTGTTGCAGCGGTCCACCTCTTGCGCCACTCTTTAATGTCGTACTTCTTATCGTTCGTTCCATTACGCCATAGTGGATTGCGAGACTTTAGGCGGTCTCCGGAAGGTTTGTTTAAGACTCTATGAATTGGGAGGTCTTGTGGGTAGTCGGGGTGGTGTAATTTCCTCCATTCTCGATCGACTGCATCTTGGCGTCGTAATTCAGGTGGTGGGATATTGCTGATGGTGTACAGCCGGGGGATCGGGGTGGATTTTAATGTGCCCGTAATAATTCTCATCGACTAGTTCAGGTGTACGTCCAGCTTCCTCGTGTAGGCACTATGTTGCCACACTGGAACACAGTATTCGGCAACTGGGTACACCAGCGTAAGTACTGTAAGTACGTAGAGTCGATGCGTCGGCACCCCATATTGTACCAGCTAGTTTCTTTACGATGTTGTTTCGCGTCTTTAGTTTTTGGCTTGTTTTTTCCAAGTGTTTTTTGTACGTCAGGGAGCGACCTAGTGTGACACCAAGGTATTAGGCTGGAAATTATGTCTAACCTTTTGTTGGCAGAAGCTCACATTCAACAGCTACTTCGCAATCCTGTTGTTTAGATGGAATGCGCAGACTTCTGTCTTTGCTGCATTTGGATGGAGTCTCCATGCGTTGTAGTATGTGTTGAGAGTTTCTAAGTCTCTAGATAACATAGTTTCTCCTTCCTCAAGTGTGCTGGTTTGTACGGCTATTGCAAGGTCTTCAGCATAGCAAAACTTTGCGCTAGCAGTGTTTGGCATGTCACTGGTGTACAGATTGAAGAGTAGGGGTGCTAGAACGGACCCTTGGGGGAGCCCATTTTTCAAGGTAAATGACTAGCTCTGTTTTTGTCCAACGCTAACCTTGAAGTAGCGATTGATTAACATATTTCCCACAAGTGTCGTCAGTTTCTTACTTGGGACATGCTTTTTTAACTTCAGCAGGAGTCCATCTAGCCACACAGTGTCATATGCCGCTGACAGATCAACAAAGGCCACTATTGTCTTTAGTTTCTCTTGGAATCCAGCCTCGATGTAGGATGTCAAGGCTAGGACCTTCTCACAGCAGCTCCGCTTGCTTCTGAACCCAGCCTGATATGTTGCGCTTATGTCTGTCTGTCTGTCTGTAGTCTCAAGCACACGCTCACCAGTGCAATTGGCCAATAACTTGAGGGGTCATGTACTGGCTTTCCAGATATGAGGATTGCTAATGTGTATGCGATCTTTATCTCTTGAAGCACCCTTCTGGTCTCGAGTATATCGTTGTAGAACTTCTTCAGCCAAGTTCTTCCATGTTCCCCTTTGTGTCCAGAATGAGATTTTCACTCTGCAGCGGAGTGTGCGCTGATATGAAACTTCCTGGCAGATTAAAACTGTGTGCCCGACCGAGACTCGAACTCGGGACCTTTGCCTTTCGCGGGCAAGTGCTCTACCAACTGAGCTACCGAAGCACGACTCACGGCCGGTACTCACAGCTTCACTTCTGCCAGTACCTCGTCTCCTACCTTCCAAACTTTACAGAAGCTCTCCTGCGAACCTTGCAGAACTAGCACTCCTGAAAGAAAGGATAATTGCGGAGACATGGCTTAGCCACAGCCTGGGGGATGTTTCCAGAATGAGATTTTCACTCTGCAGCGGAGTGTGCGCTGATATGAAACTTCCTGGCAGATTAAAACTGTGTGCCCGACCGAGACTCGAACTCGGGACCTTTGCCTTTCGCGGGCAAGTGCTCTACCAACTGAGCTACCGAAGCACGACTCACGGCCGGTACTCACAGCTTCACTTCTGCCAGTACCTCGTCTCCTACCTTCCAAACTTTACAGAAGCTCTCCTGCGAACCTTGCAGAACTAGCACTCCTGAAAGAAAGGATAATTGCGGAGACATGGCTTAGCCACAGCCTGGGGGATGTTTCCAGAATGAGATTTTCACTCTGCAGCGGAGTGTGCGCTGATATGAAACTTCCTGGCAGATTAAAACTGTGTGCCCGACCGAGACTCGAACTCGGGACCTTTGCCTTTCGCGGGCAAGTGCTCTACCAACTGAGCTACCGAAGCACGACTCACGGCCGGTACTCACAGCTTCACTTCTGCCAGTACCTCGTCTCCTACCTTCCAAACTTTACAGAAGCTCTCCTGCGAACCTTGCAGAACTAGCACTCCTGAAAGAAAGGATAATTGCGGAGACATGGCTTAGCCACAGCCTGGGGGATGTTTCCAGAATGAGATTTTCACTCTGCAGCGGAGTGTGCGCTGATATGAAACTTCCTGGCAGATTAAAACTGTGTGCCCGACCGAGACTCGAACTCGGGACCTTTGCCTTTCGCGGGCAAGTGCTCTACCAACTGAGCTACCGAAGCACGACTCACGGCCGGTACTCACAGCTTCACTTCTGCCAGTACCTCGTCTCCTACCTTCCAAACTTTACAGAAGCTCTCCTGCGAACCTTGCAGAACTAGCACTCCTGAAAGAAAGGATAATTGCGGAGACATGGCTTAGCCACAGCCTGGGGGATGTTTCCAGAATGAGATTTTCACTCTGCAGCGGAGTGTGCGCTGATATGAAACTTCCTGGCAGATTAAAACTGTGTGCCCGACCGAGACTCGAACTCGGGACCTTTGCCTTTCGCGGGCAAGTGCTCTACCAACTGAGCTACCGAAGCACGACTCACGGCCGGTACTCACAGCTTCACTTCTGCCAGTACCTCGTCTCCTACCTTCCAAACTTTACAGAAGCTCTCCTGCGAACCTTGCAGAACTAGCACTCCTGAAAGAAAGGATAATTGCGGAGACATGGCTTAGCCACAGCCTGGGGGATGTTTCCAGAATGAGATTTTCACTCTGCAGCGGAGTGTGCGCGGTCGGGCACACAGTTTTAATCTGCCAGGAAGTTTCATATCAGCGCACACTCCGCTGCAGAGTGAAAATCTCATTCTGGAAACATCCCCCAGGCTGTGGCTAAGCCATGTCTCCGCAATTATCCTTTCTTTCAGGAGTGCTAGTTCTGCAAGGTTCGCAGGAGAGCTTCTGTAAAGTTTGGAAGGTAGGAGACGAGGTACTGGCAGAAGTGAAGCTGTGAGTACCGGCCGTGAGTCGTGCTTCGGTAGCTCAGTTGGTAGAGCACTTGCCCGCGAAAGGCAAAGGTCCCGAGTTCGAGTCTCGGTCGGGCACACAGTTTTAATCTGCCAGGAAGTTTCATATCAGCGCACACTCCGCTGCAGAGTGAAAATCTCATTCTGGAAACATCCCCCAGGCTGTGGCTAAGCCATGTCTCCGCAATTATCCTTTCTTTCAGGAGTGCTAGTTCTGCAAGGTTCGCAGGAGAGCTTCTGTAAAGTTTGGAAGGTAGGAGACGAGGTACTGGCAGAAGTGAAGCTGTGAGTACCGGCCGTGAGTCGTGCTTCGGTAGCTCAGTTGGTAGAGCACTTGCCCGCGAAAGGCAAAGGTCCCGAGTTCGAGTCTCGGTCGGGCACACAGTTTTAATCTGCCAGGAAGTTTCATATCAGCGCACACTCCGCTGCAGAGTGAAAATCTCATTCTGGAAACATCCCCCAGGCTGTGGCTAAGCCATGTCTCCGCAATTATCCTTTCTTTCAGGAGTGCTAGTTCTGCAAGGTTCGCAGGAGAGCTTCTGTAAAGTTTGGAAGGTAGGAGACGAGGTACTGGCAGAAGTGAAGCTGTGAGTACCGGCCGTGAGTCGTGCTTCGGTAGCTCAGTTGGTAGAGCACTTGCCCGCGAAAGGCAAAGGTCCCGAGTTCGAGTCTCGGTCGGGCACACAGTTTTAATCTGCCAGGAAGTTTCATATCAGCGCACACTCCGCTGCAGAGTGAAAATCTCATTCTGGAAACATCCCCCAGGCTGTGGCTAAGCCATGTCTCCGCAATTATCCTTTCTTTCAGGAGTGCTAGTTCTGCAAGGTTCGCAGGAGAGCTTCTGTAAAGTTTGGAAGGTAGGAGACGAGGTACTGGCAGAAGTGAAGCTGTGAGTACCGGCCGTGAGTCGTGCTTCGGTAGCTCAGTTGGTAGAGCACTTGCCCGCGAAAGGCAAAGGTCCCGAGTTCGAGTCTCGGTCGGGCACACAGTTTTAATCTGCCAGGAAGTTTCATATCAGCGCACACTCCGCTGCAGAGTGAAAATCTCATTCTGGAAACATCCCCCAGGCTGTGGCTAAGCCATGTCTCCGCAATTATCCTTTCTTTCAGGAGTGCTAGTTCTGCAAGGTTCGCAGGAGAGCTTCTGTAAAGTTTGGAAGGTAGGAGACGAGGTACTGGCAGAAGTGAAGCTGTGAGTACCGGCCGTGAGTCGTGCTTCGGTAGCTCAGTTGGTAGAGCACTTGCCCGCGAAAGGCAAAGGTCCCGAGTTCGAGTCTCGGTCGGGCACACAGTTTTAATCTGCCAGGAAGTTTCATATCAGCGCACACTCCGCTGCAGAGTGAAAATCTCATTCTGGAAACATCCCCCAGGCTGTGGCTAAGCCATGTCTCCGCAATTATCCTTTCTTTCAGGAGTGCTAGTTCTGCAAGGTTCGCAGGAGAGCTTCTGTAAAGTTTGGAAGGTAGGAGACGAGGTACTGGCAGAAGTGAAGCTGTGAGTACCGGCCGTGAGTCGTGCTTCGGTAGCTCAGTTGGTAGAGCACTTGCCCGCGAAAGGCAAAGGTCCCGAGTTCGAGTCTCGGTCGGGCACACAGTTTTAATCTGCCAGGAAGTTTCATATCAGCGCACACTCCGCTGCAGAGTGAAAATCTCATTCTGGAAACATCCCCCAGGCTGTGGCTAAGCCATGTCTCCGCAATTATCCTTTCTTTCAGGAGTGCTAGTTCTGCAAGGTTCGCAGGAGAGCTTCTGTAAAGTTTGGAAGGTAGGAGACGAGGTACTGGCAGAAGTGAAGCTGTGAGTACCGGCCGTGAGTCGTGCTTCGGTAGCTCAGTTGGTAGAGCACTTGCCCGCGAAAGGCAAAGGTCCCGAGTTCGAGTCTCGGTCGGGCACACAGTTTTAATCTGCCAGGAAGTTTCATATCAGCGCACACTCCGCTGCAGAGTGAAAATCTCATTCTGGAAACATCCCCCAGGCTGTGGCTAAGCCATGTCTCCGCAATTATCCTTTCTTTCAGGAGTGCTAGTTCTGCAAGGTTCGCAGGAGAGCTTCTGTAAAGTTTGGAAGGTAGGAGACGAGGTACTGGCAGAAGTGAAGCTGTGAGTACCGGCCGTGAGTCGTGCTTCGGTAGCTCAGTTGGTAGAGCACTTGCCCGCGAAAGGCAAAGGTCCCGAGTTCGAGTCTCGGTCGGGCACACAGTTTTAATCTGCCAGGAAGTTTCATATCAGCGCACACTCCGCTGCAGAGTGAAAATCTCATTCTGGAAACATCCCCCAGGCTGTGGCTAAGCCATGTCTCCGCAATTATCCTTTCTTTCAGGAGTGCTAGTTCTGCAAGGTTCGCAGGAGAGCTTCTGTAAAGTTTGGAAGGTAGGAGACGAGGTACTGGCAGAAGTGAAGCTGTGAGTACCGGCCGTGAGTCGTGCTTCGGTAGCTCAGTTGGTAGAGCACTTGCCCGCGAAAGGCAAAGGTCCCGAGTTCGAGTCTCGGTCGGGCACACAGTTTTAATCTGCCAGGAAGTTTCATATCAGCGCACACTCCGCTGCAGAGTGAAAATCTCATTCTGGAAACATCCCCCAGGCTGTGGCTAAGCCATGTCTCCGCAATTATCCTTTCTTTCAGGAGTGCTAGTTCTGCAAGGTTCGCAGGAGAGCTTCTGTAAAGTTTGGAAGGTAGGAGACGAGGTACTGGCAGAAGTGAAGCTGTGAGTACCGGCCGTGAGTCGTGCTTCGGTAGCTCAGTTGGTAGAGCACTTGCCCGCGAAAGGCAAAGGTCCCGAGTTCGAGTCTCGGTCGGGCACACAGTTTTAATCTGCCAGGAAGTTTCATATCAGCGCACACTCCGCTGCAGAGTGAAAATCTCATTCTGGAAACATCCCCCAGGCTGTGGCTAAGCCATGTCTCCGCAATTATCCTTTCTTTCAGGAGCGCTAGTTCTGCAAGGTTCGCAGGAGAGCTTCTGTAAAGTTTGGAAGGTAGGAGACGAGGTACTGGCAGAAGTGAAGCTGTGAGTACCGGCCGTGAGTCGTGCTTCGGTAGCTCAGTTGGTAGAGCACTTGCCCGCGAAAGGCAAAGGTCCCGAGTTCGAGTCTCGGTCGGGCACACAGTTTTAATCTGCCAGGAAGTTTCATATCAGCGCACACTCCGCTGCAGAGTGAAAATCTCATTCTGGAAACATCCCCCAGGCTGTGGCTAAGCCATGTCTCCGCAATTATCCTTTCTTTCAGGAGTGCTAGTTCTGCAAGGTTCGCAGGAGAGCTTCTGTAAAGTTTGGAAGGTAGGAGACGAGGTACTGGCAGAAGTGAAGCTGTGAGTACCGGCCGTGAGTCGTGCTTCGGTAGCTCAGTTGGTAGAGCACTTGCCCGCGAAAGGCAAAGGTCCCGAGTTCGAGTCTCGGTCGGGCACACAGTTTTAATCTGCCAGGAAGTTTCATATCAGCGCACACTCCGCTGCAGAGTGAAAATCTCATTCTGGAAACATCCCCCAGGCTGTGGCTAAGCCATGTCTCCGCAATTATCCTTTCTTTCAGGAGTGCTAGTTCTGCAAGGTTCGCAGGAGAGCTTCTGTAAAGTTTGGAAGGTAGGAGACGAGGTACTGGCAGAAGTGAAGCTGTGAGTACCGGCCGTGAGTCGTGCTTCGGTAGCTCAGTTGGTAGAGCACTTGCCCGCGAAAGGCAAAGGTCCCGAGTTCGAGTCTCGGTCGGGCACACAGTTTTAATCTGCCAGGAAGTTTCCCCTTTGTGTTTCATAAATTCAGGGATTATGCCATCCAGTCCTGCAGCTTTTCTCAATTTCAGTGTTTTGATGGCCTCGTTTATATCTATTTCAGAAAAGGGGTCTGATAGTGTGATGTTATCATGGAGGTGCCTATTGACTTCATTCAGTTCGTTCTTTACTTTTTCTTTCGTGATTGTCTCCAGGGACCTCCTCAGATCTTGATTTTATGTGCAGTACCCGTTCTGATAGTGTTATGTTCGGCTGCTGATTGCAGACGTTTTTTGCAGTGCCAAGTTTTCTTAATAATCGCCATGCCTTTCTGCTTTAATGGGTGAAATTTAAATTAGACGTCGGGTCCATCCATTTCTGCTTTCTTGCTTCATTTAGCTTTTCTAGTATTATTTTACCAGTATCAGGTTTTTCGGTTTGTTGGTATTCTGCACACAAGTTTTGTATTGCGTCGTCCCAGCAAGGGATGTATTGTTTCCTGAGGCCTCGAGGTATAATAAGTTTGGCTGCACCAATTATGACTCCCACGAATCTTTTGTGGTTTTCTGCTTTTGAGGCTACCCAGCGTAGGTTGCTGTCAACTTTTCGTGTATACTGGTCCCAGTTAGCTTTCTTCAAATTCCATGTTGGCTTGTTAATGGAATTTGTTACGGGCATCTCCAGCCCAGTTTTGATTATTGTTGAGCGGTGTTGGCTTCTTGGGAAGCCCTTTAGGACTCTCCTTCTATGTCTCAAGGAGAGTGAGTTATCATCGGTGGAGAGGAAACACAGGTCAGTATTACTGTCAGTGTGCTACCTACCGAAGCGAAGGTTTTCAGTTCTTTGGAATCATAGCTGAGATAGAGTTTTTCTCCTTCTGCCCAATCCACTCTTTTCTCTTCATTTATTTCACCGTTTCTGTAACCCCAGGTTGTGTGGTGGCTGTTGAAATCACCAAGATATATGCACGGCTGGGGTACGAATGGTAAGACTGGGGTGGGCCACTGGACGTTCTGTGATTTGTAGACTGAGACAACAGTTAAGCCATGCAGCTCCAGGGTTATCATTTCTGTGTCACTGACCACTTGGCAGCACACTCCTTTAATATCAGAAACCCAGTTTTTGGCGTAGATGATAGAGCCATGTGTAAATGATGGAAAGTATCCCATCATTTCGTAACCTGTAACCTTTCCCTTTGCTATATTGTCTTCGTTTAGATGGGATTCCTGGAGGGCTATGATATCAGTCCACGGTCTGTGGCCAGTTTGCTCAAGTAGTCACATTTTTCTTTTGTCAATTCTTCTACACTGATTTCTAAAATACTAATACTTTGTACAAAATTCTTCATATGCTTTGTCTGGCTCTGAGAAGAGCCTTTGATATAGTTTTCTTGTGCTGCTGTCTTGAGGAGCCATGAGAGACGGATATAAACTCACGCTAATAAATTAAGGATAATACTGATACATGGTGAAACAACGCTCTGGTGGGCCGTTTGTGGGTTTAAATCACCTCGGGGTATGACCATGCGGTGCATTTGACCTGTGGTCGTAGCACGGTGGCGGTGGCAGCAGTCCACACAAGCAGCGGTGTGTTGGTGCAGACGTTTTCAGACATGCTAATGGTGACAGTGTGTTGAAAATGGCTCAAAGAACACATATTGATGACGTTATGAGCGGTAGAATACTAGGGAGACTGGAGGCTGGTCAAACACAGCAGGTCATAGCATGGACCCTCTGCGTGCCACAAATTGTGATCTCACGATTATGGCAACGATTCCAGCAGACCGGAAACGTGTCTAGGCGCTACAGTACGGGACGTCCACAGTGTACAACACCACAAGAAGACCAGTATCTCACCATCAGTGCCTGCAAACAGCCACGGAGTACTGCAGGTAGCCTTGCTTGGGACCTTACCGCAGCCACTGGAACAGTTGTCTCCAGATGCACAGTCTACAGACAATTGAACAGACATAGTTTATTCCGCTGGAGACCTACAAGGAGCATTCCACTGACTCCTGGTCACAGGAGAGCCCATAAAGCCTTGTGTCAAGAACACAGAACACGGTCATTGGAACAGTGGTCCCAGGTTATGTTCACGGACGAGTCCAGGTATGGTCTGAACAGGATTCTCTTCGGGTTTTCATCTGGCGTGAACCAGGAACCAGATACCAACCCCTTAATGTCCTTGAAAGGGACCTGTATGGAGGTCGTACTTTGATGGTGTGGGGTGGGATTATGATTGGTGCATGTACACCCCTGCATGTCTTTGACAGACAAAATGTAACCGGTCAGGTGTATCGTGACGTCATTTTGCACCAATGTGTCCTCCTTTTGAAGGGTGCATTGGGTCTCACCTTCCTCCTGATGTATGATAACGCACGGCCCCACCAAGCTGCCATCCTGGAGGAGTACCTTGAAACAGAAGGTATCAAGCGAATGGAGTGGCCTGCCTGTTCTCCAGACCTAAACCGCATCGAACACGTCTGGGATGTTCTCAGTCGACGTATCGCTGCACGTCTTCAAACCCCTACGACACTTCAGGAGCTCCGACAGGCATTGGTGCAAGAATGAAAGGTTGTACCCCAGCAACTGCTCTACCACCTGATCCAGGGTATGCTAAATAGTTGTGCAACCTGTGTACATGTGCGTGGTGATCATATCCCATATTGATGTCGGGGTACATGCGCAGGAAACAGTGGCGTTTTGTGTTTCGGGAAGGTTTTCTCAACTTATCACCAATACCGTGGACTTACAGATCTGTGTCGTGTGTGTTCCCTATGTGCCTGTGCTATTAGCGCCAGTTTTGTGTAGTGCCACGTCGTGTGGCACCACATTCTGCAGTTATCCTTAATTTATGAGCATGAGTGTAGTACGGCTGCCGGTAGTGTAGACTTTTCGCCGTCCTGCCTTAGCAGTCCATTGCCCGGGGTACACCATCTTGGAGGTTGTCTACACGTCGCACCCCAAATAAAGCATGAAAATAGGGAAGGAACTGCCTAGTAAGTCACTAGTCAACATGTGTTGTTAATAAGCAATTGACGCGGTCATTTCTGAATAGAACGTACCCCAGGTTTTGACAGGACGAGTCAAGAATGGTACCAGATTCTGTGTACACAGATATATCGTTCTGCTTGAAAAGGGCTTTATTCCACTCATTGTAAATGTGTTTTTGGGACTTCGTTAGAATGACGTCATTTTTAAAAGGGCTTTACTTATGGAATTACGCCCTTTCAATGGCGACTGTCTTCGCATATTCTCTGTCGAACATCTAATGCACCGTGTGTTAAACTACCCGTTTCGTAGTTTAACTGTTATTTATGAGCTGTGTTGTGAGATGTAAAATTGTGTCAGATATAGTCTTGGAATGTAGTGAAAGTACCATGACTCTTTTATTTCCGGAGATGTCCGTTGTTTTTAATTTTGAAAAAGCTTTTATTGGACCAGTGGCTGTTAACAGAAACAAAACGCAATACATACAACGTGAAGTTGATTATATTCAACTTGAATATAGATATTTCTACGATGATTTGATGAAATGCCTTGTACATAACATTGCAGCTGCTGATGACGATTAGTGACACCATTCTGTTTTGATTAGAGTTACAATACCATGAAAATGTTCGAGTAAAAAAGAAACAATTAAAAACACTACTGAAACGTAATTTGACAATGCGAGTGAATTACTTCCTCAAGAAAAGGACCTTACTTCAAGATTTTGGACTTATTTTTTTCAAAGAGACTACAAAACTTAGCACTTGCTGTAATGGGGAAATAGCCATTTCATTCCGTTCTTCAAACATTGGAAAACCCATCCTGTTAGATTCCATATACTCATCCGCAGAATGTTTTCCTGAGTTCATAAAAACTTAAGACTTTGGAGTAAGGTCCTTTCAAATATGACTGTATCAGTTCTATCATTCGTCATAAACTGTTGTTGTTGTTGTTGTTGTCTTCAGTCCTGAGACTGGTTTGATGCAGCTCCCCATGCTACTCTATCCTGTGCAAGCTTCTTCATCTCCCAGTGCTTACTGCAACCTACATCCTTTTGAATCTGCTTAGTGTATACATCTCGTGGTCTCCCTCTACGATTTTTACCCTCCACGCTGCCCTCCAATGCTAAATTTGTGATCCCTTGATGCCTCAGAACATGTCCTACCAACCGGTCCCTTCTTCTTGTCAAGTTGTGCCACAAACTCCTCTTCTGCCCACTTCTATTCAATACTTCCTCATTAGTTATGTGATCTGCCCATCTAATCTTCAGCATTCTTTTGTAGCACCACATTAAGAAAGCTTCTATTCTCTTCTTGTCCATACATGGCTACACTCCATACAAACACTTTCAGAAACGACTTCCTGACACTTAAATCTATACTCGATGTTAACAAATTTATCTTCTTCAGAAACGCTTTCCTTGCCATTGCCAGTCTACATTTTATATCCTCTCTACTTCGACCATCATCAGTTATTTTGCTCCCCAAATAGCAAAACTCCTTTACTACTTTAAGTGTATCATTTCCTAATCTAATTCTACATTCCATTATCCTCGTTTTGCTTTTGTTGATGTTCATCTTATATCCTCCTTTCAAGACACTGTCCATTCCGTTCAACTGCTCCTCCAAGTCCTTTGCTGTCTCTGACAGAATTACAATGTCATCGGCGAACCTCAACGTTTTTATTTGTTCTCCATGGACTTCAATACCTACTCCGAATTTTTCTTTTGTTTCCTTTACTGCTTGCTCAATATACAGATTGAATAACATCGGGGAGAGGCTACAACCCTGTCTCACTCACTTCTCAACCACTGCTTCCCTTTCATGTCCCTCGACTCTTATAACTGCCATCTGGTTCTGTACAAATTATAAACATCCTTTCGCTCCCTGTATTTTACCCCTGCCACCTTTAGAATTTGAAAGAGAGTATTCCAGTCAACATTGTCAAAAGCTTTCTCTAAGCCTTTAATGCTAGAAATGTAGGTTTGCCTTTCGTTAATCTATTTTCTAAGAGAAGTCGTAAGGTCAGTATTGCCCCACGTGTTCCAACATTTCTACGGAATCCAAACTGATCTTCCCCGAGGTCGGCTTCTACCAGTTTTTCCATTCGTCTCTAAAGAATTCGCGTTAGTATTTTCCAACTGTGACTTATTAAACTGATAGTTCGGTAATTTTCACATCTGTCAACACCTGCTTTCTTTGGGATTGGAATTACTATATTCTTCTTGAAGTCTGAGGGTATTTCGCCTGTCTCATACGTCTTGCTCACCAGATGGTAGAGTTTTGTCAGGACTGGCTCTCCCAAGGCTGTCAGTAGTTCCGCGCCCCGGTTCCCGGGTTCGATTCCGCGCGCGGTCAGTGATTTTCTCTTCCTCGTGATGACTGGGTGTTGTGTGATGTCCTTAGGTTAGTTAGGTTTAAGTATTTCTAAGTTCTAGGGGACTGATGACCATAGATGTTAAGTCCCATAGTGCTCAGAGCCATTTGAACCATTTTTGACAGTAGTTCTAATGGAATGTTGTCTACTCCCGGGGCCTTGTTTCGACTCAGGTCTTTCAGTGCTCTGTCAAACTCTTCACCCAGTATCGTATCTCCCATTTCATATTCATATACATCCTCTTCCATTTCTATAACATTGTCCTCAAGTATATCGGCCTTGTATAGACTCTCTATATACTCCTTCCACCTTTCTGCTATCCCTTCTTTGCTTAGCACTGAGTTTCCATCTGAGCTCTTGATATTCATACAAGTGGTTCTCTTTTCTCCAAAGGTCTCTTTAATTTTCCTGTAGGCAGTATCAATCTTACCCCTAGTGAGATAAGCCTCTACATCCTTACATTGGTCCTCTAGCCAGCCCTGCTTAGCCATTTTGCATTTCCTGTCAATCTCATTTTTGAGACGTTTGTATTCCTTTTTGCCTGCTTCATTTACTGCATTTATATATTTTCTCCTTTCATCAATTCAATTCAATATTCCTTCTGTTACCCAAGGATTTCTACTAGCCCTCGTCTTTTTACCTACTTGATCCTCTGCTGCCTTCACTACTTCATCCCTCAGAGCTACCCATTCTTCTTCTACTGTATTACTTTCCCCCATTCCTGTCAATTGTTCCCTAATGCTCTCCCTGAAATTCTGTGCAACCTCTGGTTTAGTCAGTTTATCCAGGTCCCATCTCCTTAAATTGCCACCTTTTTGCAGTTTCTTCAGTTTTTATCTAAAGTTCATAACCAATAGATTGCGGTCAGAGTCCACATCTGCCCCTGGAAATGTCTTACAATTGAAAACCTGGTTCATAAATCTCTGTCTTATCATTATATAATCTATCTGATACCTTCTAGTATCTCCAGGATTCTTCCATGTATACAACTTTCTTTTATGATTCTTGAACCAAGTGTTAGCTATGATTAAGTTATGCTCTGTGCAAAATTCTACCAGGCGGCTTCCTCTTTCATTTCTCTCCCCCAATCCATATTCACCCACTATGTTTCCTTCTCTTCCTTTTCCTACTCTCGAATTCCAGTCATCCATGACTATTAAATTTTCGTCTCCCTTCACTACGTGAATAATTTCTTTTATCTCGTCATACATTTCATCTATTTCTTCATCATCTGCAGAGCTAGTTGGCATATAAACTTGTAATACTTTAGTAGGCATGGGCTTCGTGTCTATCTTGACCACAATAATGCGTTCACTATGCTGTTGGTAGTAGCTTACCCGCACTCCTATGTTTTTATTCATTATTGAACCTACTCCTGCATTACCCTTATTTGATTTTGTATTTATAACCCTGTATTCACCTGACCAAAAGTCTTGTTCCTCCTGCCACCGAACTTCACTAATTCCCACTATATCTAACATTAACCTATCCATTTCCCTTTTTAAATTTTCTAACCTACCTGCCCGATTAAGGGATCTGACAGTCCACGCTCTCCTGATAACGACGTCCTCTTGAGTAGTCCCCGCCCGGAGATCCGATGGGGAGACTATTTTACCTCCGGAATGTTTTACCCAAGAGGACGCCATCGTCATTTAACCATACAGTAAAGCTGCATGCGCTCGTGAAAAATTACGGTTGTAGTTTCCCATTGCTTTCAGCCGTTCGCAGTACCAGCACAGAAAGGCCGTTTTGGTTAGTGTTGCAAGACCAGATCAGTCAATCATCCAGGCTGTTGCCCCCGCAACTACTGAAAAGGCTGCTGCACCTCTTCAGGAACCACACGTTTGTCTGGCCTCTCAACAGATACCCCTCCGTTGTGGTTGCACGTACGGTACGGCCATCTGTATCGCTGAGGCACGCAAGCCTCCCCACCAACGACAAGGTCCATGGTTCATAGGGGTAGGCGTTATAAACTACAACGCAAATTACAATCTCATAGTGTGAATCCTAGTCATACAACTGTTTGCAATCTCAAGCTTTTATTTTCGGAAATATAATTCAACACCATCCAAAAAAGCTGACCTTGCACTTTTAAACGTCTCTGTGAAGTCGTTTCATAAGACTCTTGTCGAATTCGGTACAACCTAATCATTTTACTACCTTATTTTAGCTGAATTCATGAACTCTTCCAGAAAGACTGAGCACTCAAATAAGGCCTGTTCCTTATTATATGTGTGTTTTAATGTGGGTTTCGGTTTCGTTTTATGGGAATCGCTGAATTGGTCATCGTCTGCTGGGAGCTGGCGATGTTGCTTCTCGTTCAATGGAGAGCACAGGATGACCAACTTAGATTTCCAATACCTGAACAGAGAGGTTTACCCAGCTTAGTCGAAGGTTGTGTCGAAAGCTGTTTTTGTGTGTGAGGTTGGTGACGGAGGGCTAGCCCTCTGGTAGCTTCCGCTGCACGGGGAGCTAGGTAATCTCTAAAGAGAAAGGGGCACTATTCGGTGAGTACGGATCGTAGCTCTTAAGGCGGGTTTCAGGTGATAGGAATCAGGCTGAGTTAGGACTTCGTTATGTTTAATTGGTGAAATACTTAAGAACTTTAGCTTATCTGAAGCGTGTGAAGCGAGTTACTTTTTTAATGATTTTTAATCCTATATTTTGTGGAAATTGCTTTTGTCTTTGTGTGTCGATTTTGTGCCACGTGTTTGGTAATAAATGACCGTTCTGGTTCACCACGGCACCGCAATAGGCTTTATTTTAACAGTTTGCTTGTTTAACGAGCTACAGTTTCTGCAAGAATATCTGCTCTTTCGTGCGCTTTCTACAAAGCAGCATAACAGTTTGAGTCAGAATGCACCACGTACTATAGTTCGGCCGTTTGCAAGCAGCAGACGCAGTTACTATGTTAAATAATTATCGCACAGCCTTGTGTATTGGTTAAACCTCTGTCCAGAATATAGCATGCGTAGAATCGTAATGCAAATCTCACTGAGATATTTTTATGGCATGAATGCAAAGGAGATGATAGTATAATTGTGTCCCACCCCCGTCTTCTGTGTTTCTTCTTGTTGTGGTCTTCAGCCCTGAGACTGGTTTGATGCAGCTCTCCATGCTACTCTATCCTGTGCAAGCTTCTTCATCTCCCAGTATCTACTGCAACCTCCATCCTTCTGAATCTGCTTAGTGTATTCATCTCTTGGTCTCCCTCTACGATTTTTACCCTCCACACTGCCCTCCAGTGCTAAATTTGTGATCCCTTGATGCCTCAAAACATCTCCTACCAAACGATCCCTTCTTCTAGTCAAGTTGTGCCACAAACTTCTCTTCTCCCCAATCCTATTCAATACCTCCTCATTAGTTACGTGATCTACCCACCTTATCTTCAGCATTCTTCTGTAGCACCACATTTCGAAAACTTCTATTCTCTTCTTGTCCAAACTAGTTATCGTCCATGTTTCACTTCCATACATGGCTACACTCCATACAAATACTTTCAGAAATGACTTCCTCACACTTAAATCTATACTCGATGTTAACAAATTCCTCTTCTTGAGAAACGCTTTCCTTGCCATTGCCAGTCTACATTTTATATCCTCTCTACTTCGACCATCATCGGTTATTTTACTCCCTAAATAGCAAAACTCCTTTACTACTTTAAGTTTCTCATTTCCTAATCTAATTCCCTCAGCATCACCCGACTTAATTCGACTACATTCCATTATCCTCGTTTTACTTTTGTTGATGTTCATCTTATATCCTCCTTTCAAGACACTGTCCATTCCGTTCAACTGCTCTTCCAAGTCCTTTGCTGTCTCTGACAGAATTACAATGTCATCGGCGAACCTCAACGTTTTTACTTCTTCTCCATGAATTTTAATACCTACTCCGAATTTTTCTTTTGTTTCCTTTACTGCTTGCTCAATATACAGATTGAATAACATCGGGGAGAGACTACAACCCTGTCTTACTCCTTTCCCAACCACTGCTTCCCTTTCATGCCCCTCGACTCTTATAACTGCCATCTGGTTTCTGTACAAACTGTAAATAGCCTTTCGCTCCCTGAATTTTACCCCTGCCACCTTCAGAATTTGAAAGAGGGTATTCCAGTTAACATTGTCAAAAGCTTTCTCTAAGTCTACAAATGCTACAAACGTAGGTTTGCCTTTTCTTAATCTTTCTTCTAAGATAAGTCGTAAGGTCAGTATTGCCTCACGTGTTCCAACATTTCTACAGAATCCAAACTGATCTTCCCCGAGGTCGGCTTCTACCAGTTTTTCCATTCGTCTGTAAAGAATACGCGTTAGTATTTTGCAGCTGTGACTTATTAAACTGATAGTTCGGTAATTTTCACATCTGTCAACACCTGCTTTCTTTGGGATTGGAATTATTATATTCTTCTTGAAGTCTGAGGGTATTTCGCCTGTCTCATACATCGTGCTCACCAGATGGTAGATTTTTGTCATGACTGGCTCTCCCGAGGCCACCAGTAGTCCAAATGGAATGTTGTCTACTCCCGGGGCCTTGTTTCGACTCAGGTCTTTCAGTGCTCTGTCAAATTCTTCACGCAGTATCTTATCTCCCATTTCGTCTTCATCTACATCCTCTTCCATTTCCATAATATTGTCCTCAAGTACATCGCCCTTGTATAAACCCTCTATATACTCCTTCCACCTTTCTGCCTTCCCTTCTTTGCTTAGAACTGGGTTGCCATCTGAGCTCTTGATATTCATACAAGTGGTTCTCTTTTCTCCAAAGGTCTCTTTAATTTTCCTGTAGGCAGTATCTATCTTACCCCTAGTGAGACTAGCCTCTACATCCTTACATTTGTCCTCTAGCCATCCCTGCTTAGCCATTTTGTACTTCCTGTCGATATCATTTTTGAGACGTTTGTATTCCTTTTTGCCTGCTTCATGTACTGCATTTATATATTTTCTCCTTTCATCAATTAAATTCAATATTTCTTCTGTTACCCAAGGATTTCTATTAGCCCTCGTCTTTTTACCTACTTGATCCTCTGCTGCCTTCACTACTTCATCCCTCAGAGCTACCCATTCTTCTTCTACTGTATTTCTTTCCCCCATTCCTGTCAATTGTTCCCTTATGCTCTCCCTGAAACTCTCTACAACCTCTGGTTCTTTCAGTTTATCCAGGTCCCATCTCCTTAAATTGCCACCTTTTTGCAGTTTCTTCAGTTTCAATCTGCAGTTCATAACCAATAGATTGTGATCAGAATCCACATCTGCCCCAGGAAATGTCTTACAATTTAAAACCTGGTTCCTAAATCTCTGTCTTACCATTATATAATCTATCTGATACCTTTTAGTATCTCCAGGATTCTTCCAGGTATACAACCTTCTTTTAAGATTCTTGAACCAAGTGTTAGCTATGATTAAGTTATGCTCTGTGCAAAATTCTACAAGGCGGCTTCCTCTTTCATTCCTTCCCCCCAATCCATATTCACCTACTATGTTTCCTTCTCTCCCTTTTCCTACACTCGAATTCCAGTCACCCATGACTATTAAATTTTCGTCTCCCTTCACTACGTGAATAATTTCTTTTATCTCGTCATACATTTCATCTATTTCTTCATCATCTGCAGAGGTAGTTGGCATATAAACTTGTACTACTGTAGTAGGCATGGGCTTTGTGTCTATCTTGGCCACAATAATGCGTTCACTATGCTGTTTGTAGTAGCTAACCCGCACTCCTATTTTTTTATTCATTATTAAACCTACTCCTGCATTACCCCTATTTGATTTTGTATTTATAAACCTGTAATCACCTGACCAAAAGTCTTGTTCCTCCTGCCACCGAACTTCACTAATTCCCACTATATCTAAATTTAACCTATCCATTTCCCTTTTTAAATTTTCTAACCTACCTGCCCGATTAAGGGATCTGACAGTCCACGCTCCGATCCGTAGAACGCCAGTTTTCTTTCTCCTGATAACGACATCCTCCTGAGTAGTCCCCGCCCGGAGATCCGAATGGGGGACTATTTTACCTCCGGAATATTTTACCCAAGAGGACGCCATCATCATTTAATCATACAGTAGAGCTGCATGTCCTCGGGAAAAATTACGGCTGTAGTTTCCCCTTGCTTTCAGCCGTTCGCAGTACCAGCACAGCAAGGCCGTTTTGGTTAATGTTACAAGGCCAGATCAGTCAATCATCCAGACTGTTGCCCCTGCAACTACTGAAAAGTCTGCTGCCCCTCTTCAGGAACCACATGTTTGTCTGGCCTCTCAACAGATACCCCTCCGTTGTGGTTGCACCTACGGTACGGCCATCTGTATCGCTGAGGCACGCAAGCCTCCCCCCAACGGCAAGGTCCATGGTTCATGGGGGGGTGTTTCTTCTTGCTGTAGTTAAATTGTTCTCTGTTTCATTCTCACGTAATTCTTACTTAAATATCTCGAGTCAGGCACTAGTTATGTGTAGTTAGGATGTGCAACCAAATATTTAGTTACAATAAATAATTTACGTGAAAGATAAATTCTTTGGTGTCGATCTTACCCACTTACTCTGATTTCCATTCCTGAATTAATCAAGTTGCTTCATGCACGACATGGAGTGCTATTTATCTGGCTGCTTAAAGAAATTTGCGTACTTGTAGTTTAATTATTAAAGTAATTAAACTAATAATTTTCCAGCTCCGTGTTTTCTAAATGGTTAGGAAGGCTTGGGCTGCTGGCGACCCTGAATTTCTGAATTTTTATCATAATTTGTGTGAGAGAAGCAGCTATAAATGCGAGATAACGTATATCGCTCGATGAGCAACGTCGTAAAGATAGTAATTCGTTACAACTTCTAGGGAAATTTAAATAAAGATGATGGATGACCTGTTAAAAACTTCCATCGTACATCAAATTTTGAACGAAATTTCGCACATGCTAATGTTTTGTGCCAAAATGATGTCGAAAAACCTCACAACTGAGCACAAGGAAAGGCGAAGAAACGTGTGCGTTGACCTTCTTGAGAGGATTACCATTGATCACGAGTGGTAAAATCGCGTGATCATAGATTATGAACCCTCAATTTTTTAGTACGATCCTGAGACAAAGCGGCAAAGTTAAGTGCGGCACACTGAGACACCTCCTCGACCGAAAAAAGATCAGATGAGCAAATTAAGACCAAAACAATGCTGATTTGCTTTTTTGACAGTCGGGGTATCGTGCATTAAGAACTTGTTCCTCCAGTACAAACTGTCAACCAATTGTTTTATAAATATGTCCTTGGAAAGCTCAGGAAAAGGGAAAATCGAGTGAGATTAGACATTGCAGGCAAATGGATGCTGCATCATGACAACGCCCCATGTCACACTGCCACTTCCATCACGGAATTTTCTACCTTTTTTGTTTACAGAAATTGAAAAATGCCTTGAAAGGACGTCGTTTTGGGGCTCTAGAGGACATCTAAAGGAATGTGACTGACATGTGAAAATCCTACTAGTCGAATCCTTTAAACGCTGATACCAAGATCCGAAGGGAACGGTTTTCAAAGTCACAATATTGTTGTTAGAAAAAATTAAATCTTTTCGACATAAAAAGTCAGTCTCATTACTTTTTTCACGGATCTCGTAAGTACCTTAATTAAATCAGAGAGTTATTTTCAAGTTTGTTCTCCTGTGATTAATTGTAGAAGTTCAATTTTACTGTAATTTTTCTGCCTGTGGGGATGGACAGATATTGTAAACTATTTTTGTAAGCTATTTTATATTCCGGGCCACCACAGCTGTTGAAAGGCATGACGTTAGGAAGAATAGTAAATGTTTGTCTGAATAGTAAATTTTGACTTGGAACTATGGGCATGCCTATGATCTTTTAACATTGTTTACCTGATGATGCGACTTAAAGGCGCAAAACCGGTCGTGTTTCAATAAACAACAATTTTACCGCCTTTCAGTGGAGTTCTTCCTAACATCATATTATTGTAAGCTACCCAGTACTATACTCTGGATTCAAATTGGTCTGAATGTTTGTTCGATTGTGTTAAAGAATTTTGTGTTGCCCTGCCTTCAAAAATGGCTCAAATGGCTCTGAGCACTATGGGACTTAACTTCTGAGGTCATCAGTCCCCTAGAACTTATAACTACTTAAACCTAACTAACCTACGGACATCACACACATCCATGCCCGAGGCAGGATTCGAACCTGCTACCGTAGCGGTCGCGGGGTTCCAGACTGTAGTGCCTAGAACCGCTCGGCCACCCCGGCCGGCCGACAACCTGCCTTCAAGAACTTAATTGAAATGAAGTTCTGTTGTCAAGAAGAAAATTTTATGTTTAATAAATTCTTTGTAAAATTCAGCCTACACCTGCACAACCCTAGCCTGAGTCACACTCCACCGAAATCCTACGCTACAACTCTTTTTGCAAAACGTATTTATCGGTTGTATGTCCGATCTGCATGGCCACTGATCTTAGTGAAAGGACGTTTCAAGCCATAATCTTCATTGTTGGGATAGTCAAGTGTTTTGTACATGATTCTTTTCTTTTCTGTGAGAGGAGCTAAACTTAGGAAATATTTTGGTCAACTTGTATGGAGAGGTCAATTTGAGATATTTGTTTCGTTATTAGAGGTACTGGTATTCAGTATGTGATGGGGAAAACTGCAGTTAGTCAGAGAGAGGCTACGTAAGCACGTTTTGAGAAGAGTAGGGAAAGAGGAGGAGAACCGAGGCCTAGAGAAAAATCTCATTCCGAGGTCTTGTCAACTGCTGCTACTTAAAAGAGTGATAATCCGTTGAACAGTGGTTCAGATGGTATGTGTAGAGACGAGATCAATGTGTAGCAGCCAGTGAACTTAATTCTAAGATTTAGAAAACCAGCAGTGTTTTCATTTATGTGTATGAAGTTGGTTCTGGTGTGTTTCATCCATATGAAGCTGCTAGTAGTTGGGGCATATCATCAGAACGTTGTACTACTTCTACAGCTTGCTCTCCTCAAGCTGAACAGCAGAGTAGCAATTCAGTTCCTGCATTTACTTTCGATAAAGAATTTATACATACAAAGGTAGTATCTTAAGGTGAGAGATCAGAAAGTTGTCTGGACACGAGTAACAGGAAACAGTTTGCAATGATGGAGACTAGTGAAAAGAATGACAACAAAGAATGAAGCGGGCAGTTATCAAAGGAAATAAAGAACGGTGTTAAAGAACAGAAAGACAGTAGTGATAAGCTGAGAGAATAGACCGAAAGTGTTTCAGAAGAACGGCAAGCCATTGTTAGTGCAAAGCAGGTATAAATACAGAGCTTAGAACAAAAATGTGAGTCAGTTGGTGAAGAGGTTGAAGGGAATTTGAAAGCGCTTAATAAACAACAAATGGAAAAATCACACACAGCTCGATTGCAGAATTTCACAAGTTGAGGGTGAACTCGCTATTCTTGAAAAAGATCATGTTTCAGGTGGTTGTTGGTGAATAAGCTAAGTAGTATCAGATTGATTTCCTACATAGAAGAGAAGAATATTAGAACAACAATCAGATTTGTAAGGGAAACTTGAAATGTCACGTAGTCAGGAAACTGCTAAACAAATTGAAGAACAGATTTCAAGTCACGCTAAATTAACACAAGGTAGAGAGAAGAAATTTGAGGAGCTGATTGTTAGTGCACTAAACGAGATACCAGATAGTAAGGAAGAGATAAAGTAAATGGCTACGATGGTTGAATTGGGGTCCGCTGTGCTTATTTAGTGGTTAATGTTGAACAGAGCTCTAGTGGTACAGTACCTCTGGCAGCTGGTGAAACTGAAGAGATGAGGTCATTGGTAAGATTTAAAGAGGGTCAGATGGAAATTAGAAGGAGAGAAGGGAGTCACCACAACAATTAAATTAGAGAGTCTTAAGGCCAGAAGAAAAGTCAGGAGAAAGTGCTGCTATCGTAGAAGACATTCAGGAGATTACTGACGTAAATAATGTTGTGCCTGTCGCAGATTTAAATCAGTACAGGAAGTGTGACCTGTGGTGATGCCACAGTTGGAAGAAGGTTTGGAGCCTGATGTAAATGTTGTTGTACAGGGGTTGATGGTGAGTAATGAAATGGATGGATCATAGGGTAAAGAAGGTGAATTGGGCGAATTGGGAAGTATTGCAGATAGCTCTTCTGTACATAAGGATTTTGTTTTTGATTGCTGTTTGGCAAAGACTAAACATTACGTGTATTTTCTTCCAGAGAAATGTTGAGTGATTAAGTTCTCTTTGTGGGATAGTGCTGGTGACAGAGCTCTTGAGTTACTCCTGAGTGAATTTCCATGCATACTTGGTGACTCAGCTGCAGGAGTCAGCCAGTGGGATGCTGTACGATGTAATTGGAAGAAGATTCGTTACAAGGTTAAATTCTTCATTCAGAGATCAGAATGAATCTCAGCATCGAAGCGTTTGACAGCACTAGAATTTTGAGATTGAGGGCATTCAGTATCTTTTATTTGTACGGTTAATTAACGATTTTCTAAGATATCCAAGCAGTTCTTCATGTAGCATTCCAAAATAACATTTAATTATTAGTTTTTGTGAATATTCCAGCAGCTCTTCGAAGGTTTCTTGTTTTGTCTCTTTGATTGATAAGATTTTCTGGGATGATCTTAGGGTTACTGTTGAGGTTGTCCATAGGGTGGCACATAGGAAGTAAGGATGTACAGTTATTTTCAAATAGTTAGGTATTGCTACTTCTGATGGAGGTGCTATAAATGTATTTTAGTATGTTTATTGGTATTTATGCTTTATCCTTTAATATGGTGATTTGTGTTTGTTTAAACCATTTTTCTATTATCTGTGTGTATGAAAGATGTTATAACGAATGTGAAGAGTACTCAGTATAGTGTCTGAGGTTTTGGTGAGCTTGTCACATATATTTGATTCTTGATTAATGTTTTGGCGATGTGATTATTATGGGCGATAGTGTGCATATATAGTGAGCTATTTTGCCATGTATTTTCGAAATTTTATAAAAATTATCATATAAGGGAGTTTTTGTCTATACATTGAGGAGTAGTTCATAACAAATACTGATTGATGCATGAGGACCAGTCCAAGTAGTTTGGGGCAGCATGACTGAATGTTGAGCATGGTCTGACTGTGCATTGAGTGAATTGTGAACGACAAATCGAAACCTCGAAGTGCATATCATCTGAATATGCTACTTGCCTGCCTCATATGAGGAAGTTAGCTGAAACACTACATATTTTACCTTTGGTTCCTACCCTTGCCTGTTCTCTCTTTCTATGAAGATAAGTGTTATTGATATGACAGTGTCATGAAGTGATTTGTATGTGAGTGTGTATCCATATGAGTGTTCAAGAATGTATGGACGATTTTGATTTACTGATGAATGATGTTTTATGACTGAATAGTTTCCATTGATTCCTTCATGTCATGTGGTTTCGTAATGACAGGAAGGAATGGTTATAAGATCTGATGAGGTAGCCTTCTTACTGGTAAGGAGGTTCTTTCGTGACATGAATGATTCTGTACAGAGTGTGATTGTATAATTAGCTTATGTCTCCACAGGGGTGTTAAAAGTGAAGTTTATGAGTGACATATTGATTTTCTTCAATTAAGGATGTTATTGTGATTTTTGGGGGTGTGTTGTGCTATTTAAGAGATTATTTGATATGTATTGTGGGATAATGGATTCTCTACAAAGGTAAATGAGTGGATTGAGTTGTTATTTTCTACCTAAAAGAAGTTGTGTGGAATAATTTTGTATTTATGGTTACTGAGTGTTATTGGACAGTTCTAATGAAGGGTTGGCAAGACTGATGCTCGTTCTAGAGGGTAATGTGGATGAAATTAATGATTGCCTTTACCCAAGGAGAGGACTGTTGCTTATATGAAGTTATGTTGTGTAGCTGAATGTAGTTGCCCATCTGGAAGAATAGGTTCGTGACTACTTTTGATGGCTTTTGTATTTTGTTAATCAGCTGCTGCATGGTGTGTCACAGTGGAGTTAGGGAGACAAGATAGGTTATGGGTAGGCCTCTTATATAAATAAGTCTGTGTCACATTTAGACTTTCAGAAGAATTTGATTTTTGTACATCTATCAATGAAGAGAGACTAATAATGTTTGCTTTTCCAGTTGAGACCACATTATGACATTGTTTGAAATATTTCCAGAGTTGATAAATTGACACAACCAGTTAGTATGTTGATCTTGAAGGCAGGAATGTGAAGAGTTCTGGTATATTAGTATTAATGGATAATTCTGTCACCTTCTGTCTGAAGCCTTTGGCTTGTTATCAGAATAATGTTTTTTTAAGGAGACTCTAAAGAGAACTGGAAGGTATGTAAACATTTTTGTGGCACATGTTGAGTAATGGTATAATATTTAGTATTTTCAATAGTGTAGTACATTATATGTGATTGTGTGACTGAAAGTATAGATAATTTTGAAATACATGTTGTGATAACTGAGTATAATACATCATGTTGTCATATTGTGTGTGTGTGTGTGTGTGTGTGTGTGTGTGTGTGTGTGTGTGTGTGTGTATGAATGTTTTGATGATGAATATTTTTATATGTTTTAGCTAATAATTATGCTTTCCTGCTAGCTGTTTGGTTTACTTAGTGCTTACACATTCTTGTATAGGTAATAATGTTTTGATGTTCTTGCAGTGTGCTGCTGTGTTCACCTGTGTACATTATACCTATGATGAATGATTTACTTCATTGTGGTGCCTGAATGATTTGCAATTTCTTCAGTTTTCCATTATGATGTCCATGTCAGTGGAGTTTTAATTATTAGGCTATTTTGTTTTAGTAAACCTGGCCAGATTATCCTTATTCACTGTGTTATCCATTTATGGAACCAGTTCATTCATGATGTATAGGTTGTGACCATGAATCCAAGCAATTTGCTTATTATAGGCATTGCTATATGTGTTGCACCTGTGCCTATGAACCATGTTGTGTTATGATTAGGTTATGGAACCAGGTAACTTGGGTGATTTTTTTTATTCTCATATAATTTTTGTTCTATTTCATATGTTTATGTATGGTATTCCAAATTATGTAGTGTGCAATGTGTAAAAAGTAAGAAAGTTATCAGTGAAATCATTTTATGGTATTTTGTACACTACCTCAAATATTAAGAAATGAGGAGAAAGGTGTAGATAATTCATTGTTCATTATATACAAGAGGAGGAAGGATGTATGATATTGCGCATTCAGCATACTAAGTGAATCCTAATTTCTGTATGGAGTGGGGTAATTTAATTTTATTCAAACAGTTCATATTTCAGATTTTCATTGTTGATATTACTGTGTGAACTGGGTTGTGTCCTCTGCTGTTTCAGGGGACTAAATATGTGTACATAGGAAGAACATAACCTATAAAGAGAGTTAATGAAGACAGTATTGGGCGCAATACTGTTACTGAACATGGGCATGGCTGTAGATGGTTTGCAGTGAATTGTGGTGGGTATGAATAGTATCCATTATATAGTTAAAAATAGTTAGTTGATCTGACATGAAATGTTCATTTAAACCCTTACCACTCTATATTCTGCCCTGATATACAATTAAAGGAGTTACAAATGACCTGTATAAGTAATGAATGCAGTGTAGGAGCCATTTACTCTTTCATTTTAATTTTCTAATTTAAAAAGGTATTGTTATTGTGAATTTACTATGGTGATGACATGCTACATCGAATTTTTTAAATGGGACAGTCAACTGATGAAAGCATTCATTGATCGTTGTATGGTAAATAAATGAGTGTGTAGTAGGTATTTTTCATACAAAGACTAAATATAGGTTAGTGACAATGATGCTGAAGTGTAAATGCAAATTATAAACAAACATACTTATTACAAACACTTTAGAACCATTAGAAAACAGAGAGAAATATGTGCAGAGAGAGAAAGTGTATGGGAGCAAAGGTGACGGACAGGGAAGCATATAGGCTCATGGATGATCCAGAGCCACGCTGACTGAAACCATATGCTCCTATTTAACACATCCTGAGTGAACTGCGAATAACCACAGTCTGTCTCCTGCAGAGATTACAGAAAACCTCTGACCTGCAGTCCAATGTACAAACCTATACATGGAAAATGCCTGCCTGACTGTCGTGAAGTATATATTTCACACTTGGGAATGAGATGCATAACCAGTCGATAGGAAACTTCATTGTAGTCTGGATGTAGCTTACACCAAACTGCTACCTTGACTGAGTGGATGGAGCTCACGTGCTTTGCTAAGTCAAGAAACAAGGCAGGTGTCTGTTACTTCATGTCTTCTGCAATTAATTTTCTACGTCATTGATTGATGAAACATTCAAATGATGAGGTCCTGGAAGGTACGTATGAGTTACTGTCTCGAAAACCAGTTGCCTTCACCCATCTGTTGTGCCCATTAACTAAAGTAGTGTTAGTTACTCCACTCAAACCAAGTTCCTCTCTCTATCTCAAAAGGACAAATAATTAATTGTCATTGTGACGTAATGATTAGTGTTTCAAATAGAAAGTAAAGTTTAAATCCGTCTGTCTATACATTAATACTTGTTAATGATATTTGTCCTCCCCCCATGAACCATGGACCTTGCCGTTGGTGGGGAGGCTTGTGTGCCTCAGCGATACAGATAGCTGTACCGTAGGTGCAGCCACAACAGAGGGGTATCTGTGGAGAGGCCAGACAAACGTGTGGTTCCTGAAGAGGGGCAGCAGACTTTTCAGTAGTTGCAAGGGCAACAGTCTGGATGATTGACTGATCTGGCCTTGTAACAATAACCAAAACGGCCTAGCTGTGCTGGTACTGCGAACGGCTGAAAGCAAGGGGAAACTACGGACGTAATTTTTCCCGAGGGCATGCAGCTTTACTGTATGATTAAATGATGATGGCGTCCTCTTGGGTAAAATATTCCGGAGGTAAAATAGTCCCCCATTCGGGTCTCTGGGCGGGGACTACTCAAGAGGATGTCGTTATCAGGAGAAAAAAAACTGGCGTTCTACGGATCGGAGCGTGGAATGTCAGATCACTTAATCGGGCAGGTAGGTTAGAAAATTTAAAAAGGGAAATGGATAGGTTAATGTTAGATATAGTGGGAATTAGTGAAGTTCGGTGGCAGGAGGAACAAGACTTTTGGTCAGGTGCCTACAGGGTTATAAATACAAAATCAAATAGGGGTAATGCAGGAGTAGGTTTAATAATGAATAGGAAAATAGGAATGCGGGTAAGCTACTAAAAACAGCATAGTGAACGCATAATTGTGGCCAAGATAGATACGAAGCCCACACCTACTACAGTAGTACAAGTTTATTTGCCAACTAGCTCTGCAGATGACGAAGAAATTGAAGAAATGTATGATGAAATAAAAGAAATTATTCAGATAGTGAAGGGTGACGAAAATTTAATAGTCATGGGTGACTGGAATTCGATAATAGGAAAAGGGAGATAAGGAAACGTAGTAGGTGAATATGGATTGGGGGTAAGAAATGAAAGAGGAAGCCGCCTGGTAGAATTTTGCACAGAGCATAACTTAATCATAGCTAACACTTGGTTTAAGAATCATGAAAGAAGGTTGTATACATGGAAGAACCCTAGAGATACTAAAAGGTATCAGATAGATTATATAATGGTAAGACAGAGATTTAGGAACCAGGTTTTAAAGTGTAAGACATTTCCAGGGGCAGATGTGGACTCTAACCAGCATCTATTGGTTATGACCTGTAGATTAAAACTGAAGAAACCGCAAAAAGGTGGGAATTTAAGGAGATGGGACCTGGATAAACTGACTAAACCAGAGGTTGTATAGAGTTTCAGGGAGAGCATAAGGGAACAATTGACAGGAATGGGGGAAAGAAATACAGTAGAAGAAGAATGGGTAGCTTTGAGGGATGAAGTAATGAAGGCAGCAGAGGATCAAGTAGGTAAAAAGACGAGGGCTAGTAGAAATACTTGGGTAACAGAAGAAATATTGAATTTAATTGATGAATGGAGAAAATATAAAAATGCAGTAAATGAAGCAGGCTAAAAGGAATACAAACGTCTCAAAAATGAGGTCGACAGGAAGTGAAAATGGCTAAGAAGGGATGGCTAGAGGACAAATGTAAGGATGTAGAGGCTTATCACACTAGGGGTAAGATAGATACTGCCTACAGGAAAATTAAAGAGACCTTTGGAGATAAGAGAACCACTTGCATGAACATCAAGAGCTCAGATGGAAACCGAGTTCTAAGCAAAGAAGGGAAAGCAGAATGGTGGAAGGAGTATATAGAGGGTCTATACAAGGGCGATGTACTTGAGGACAATATTATGGAAATGGATGAGGATGTAGATGAAGATGAAATGGGAGATACGATACTGCGTGAAGAGTTTGACAGAGCCCTCAAAGACCTCGGTCGAAACAAGGTCCCCGGAGTAGACAACATTCCATTGGAACTACTGACGGCCTTGTGAGAACCAGTCCTGACAAAACTCTACCATCTGGTGAGCAAGATGTATGAGACAGGGGAAATACCCTCAGACTTGAAGAAGAATATAATAATTCCAATCCCAAAGAAAGCAGGTGTTGACAGATGTGAAAATTACCGAACAATCAATTTAATAAGCCATAGCTGGAAAATACTAACACGAATTCTTTACAGACGAATGGAAA